>NC_079291.1:37560579-38810579 GCF_023638135.1 Falco biarmicus | reverse complement strand
CAAACTGTACAGAATTCAGTTAATTTATTAATGGTTTCTGTTCTGCAACAGTAATGGGGCATTGTAGTAACCATAGTGTTTATACCTAGAGCTTTGCAGTGTTCTTCATCTCTAGGGAGATCAGGATCACTCTCCCTGTTTTGTGAAGAAGAGCTAAATGGTCACAAAAAGGCACAATGACCTGCTCAAGATAATGCTGCAAGCCACTGCAGTACTGGTTTGATAAACTCCAGGGGTCCTGTGTCCCAGGAGAGCACTTACCCTGCTCAGCCCTGCACTTGATGCACTTGGGAGG
Organism: Falco biarmicus; assembly: GCF_023638135.1. NCBI lineage: Eukaryota > Metazoa > Chordata > Aves > Falconiformes > Falconidae > Falco > Falco biarmicus. The sequence continues at coordinate 38,810,284 of NC_079291.1, read as the reverse complement.
GGATGTCTCAGAGACTGATACCACTTGCACCAGTAAATGGCTGGTGGCTTGAGTGGTCCGGTGCTTGCACCAGGGAAAGTCTTCCCACTTCAGTCAGCACCTGAAGATTTCCCATTTTTTATTTCAGTTAAAACTCTAAGGAAGCGTTGAATTTAAGGCAGGACATGGAGAAACCAAGACTCTAATTTTCTGTCCTTTTTTTCCAGTTTGAACCTAAAGGAGTTTTGTGCCGAGAAGCGGTGAATGATTGTGATATTGCAGAGAACTGCACAGGAAATTCCAGTCAGGTGATTTTTGTTTCTTCTATCCAAGAGATTAAAAAAACCTACCTGTAGTCTCTCAGTCACTAGAGAGAATGTTACTGCTTTGTATGGTAAGATGTATAAAAATTACATTAAACCTTCTGCTACTGAAAAAAACAGTATGGTACTGAAATAATTTACCATATGACTTGTATACTTTCGCTTGTCTGCTCTATGATCTATTAGTTATTTTCTCTTTCTATAGTGTTCTCCCAATATTCATAAAATGGATGGATATTCATGTGATAACAAGCAGGTAATTAGCACTTCTATTTGTTTTACATTCTTTCTGCTTTTATAGATTGCTTTTTGTAGATTTTGGTTTAATTTAGATTTTATAGATCTTTGGAAGTCTCCTGGGACAGTTCTGCTAAGATTCTTGAGTTTTGGGTGCTAGTCATGTTTTGGAGCTAAGCATTTAAATGAACAGAAGGTAGAATCACATATTAGTTGCCTCAGTAGAAAGCATAGAACAAATCTGTATGTTAAACAAATACATATTTTGGAAAATCAAGTTATTTGAAACTTTTCTGTATCTCTTTCTTCCTAGGGTATTTGTTTTGGGGGAAGATGTAAAACCAGGGACCGGCAGTGTAAATATATCTGGGGTGAAAGTAAGTGAATGTTATTGTTTCTAAGTTGGTGGTTGTTCATGTGGCTCGAAAGATTGTCTTAGCTAAGAAAAATTATGGAAGAGGCATATTCAGAGCCATTAAAACCAGCTAAGACTGTATGTCACTCTTCGCTCTCTTCCCTTTTCATTTTGTCTTTCCATTCTCTTTTCCAGCTCTTTCTCTAGTGTTGGTTAACTTACTGGTGATTCTTCTGAAGTCTTAATTTTAAGTTCTTATTCACTACCACCTAGGGAGTATGTACTCATATTTATTGATTTATTTCAGTGGTTTCTGGACATTTTTGACCAATAAACCCTAGTCAATCTGAACAAAATTTTATAACAGTCTTGTGGTGCCAACATAAAACCTTTTGTTGAGAACACTGTGCAGAATTTCACAGGCCACCTATAGACCATGGTACTGCTGTTCACAGTACACAGGTTGGGGAGCTCTGCTTGGTTTGATTGTGCATCCCCGGTTCCCAGGTCCTGACCTTTAAAAGTCTTCATCATCTTAGAAGACATTTGTTTCTGTTTTTAGAAGTGACAGCTGCTGACAGGTTCTGCTATGAGAAGCTGAATATTGAAGGGACTGAGAAAGGAAACTGTGGAAGAGACAAGGACTCTTGGATACAGTGCAATAAACAGTAAGTTGATACATTTAGAAAACAACTGGTATGAGATTTTTTTATCCCTGATCCAGTTCTTTAGCTGCCATAAAAAAGCCTCTATATGGATTAGATGTCTGGCCGCCTTCTGCAGACCTTAGACGTTCTGCTGCCTTAGAGCAGGAAATCCTATAGAGATTGGAGTGTTGAGAGGAGGTGATCTCTGAACAAGAGAGCACCATCTGAATTTTGGTAGCACTTGGACCAAAAGTGCTTCTAGTGCTCTTTGTGAGGCTTAGCAGCACAGAGGAGAGAAGCCTGTGGTTTCACATCTCGGTGTGGTGTTCACCTGTTATGCTGTGCCGTTGCATTGCTAAGTTGTGTTCAGTTTTCATCATATTGTAAGTTTCCACATCTTTTCCTACAAGTTGCTGCTTAAACCATTGTTTCACATTCTGTATTTATGTAGTTGATGACTTCTGCCTATTTTTGAACCTTTTACCATTTCTTATCAAACCGCACCTTGTTTTTTCAGATGAGTTCTCCATTCTGTCAATGCCATTTGAATTCTAGTTGTGCCTGCAAGTGAACTAATGTCCTTTCCCACCTTTCTGTGGAGATTTCATAATGTTACTTTTGCTTCATTACAAATCCATGAGTAAAAAATATTCAGTAATATGGGAGAGGCCCGACCCCTCTGTTCTGATGGTGCACAAGTCTCCACGCGAGTCGTAAAGTTCCTTCAACAGCTGAATTAAACTTGATGTCTCTAGTTCCCTTACATGTGTGCCATTTGAGAGTTTGTTTAAAGTCAGTATATACTGCTTCTCCTCTATGGGCCAGTTACTGTATCTTAATAGGATATTAAATCAATTTGATATGGCTTGTTCTTGACAGCTCTCTGCTTGCTATTACTCAGAGCATTTTTGATAATATATAATGAAAAAGACTTTTCCTAGTCTAAGCTCTGAGGAGAGTAATTTTCTTGGGAAACAAATTTATGGGAGTTACTGTCAGTGGGAGAAAGACAAGGAATAACAAACACATTACAAAGCAAGTGAAGAAGGCCATATTTTTTTGATCGTCCATTTTAATTCAGTTTTGGTTTTGGTGAGTATCTGTTCATTCTCTCAATACAGGGATGTGCTTTGTGGTTACCTTCTATGCTCCAATATATCCAGTGTGCCCAGACTTGGAGAACTTGATGGTGAAATCACATCATCAATCTTGCAGTTTGGAAAAGTCTACAATTGCAGGTAATTGGAAGTCCTGAAAACAGAACAGAGACAATCAATATCCATCTTGCATAGAAAAGCAGCTTTCTCCTTCCTAAGTGGAGAACAACTGTTTCCATTAATTATTTTCTTCCTGTTAATGCATAGTCATTATTCCAGCAATTATTATTAACAACCTTTGTTAAGCTTCAGGAAATGGGCTGCATGTGAGGAGTGCAGCTGTTTTGCAGTCCCCTCTGTGTAGTAGTTAATTTTGCCTGTAGAGTTGTAATGCCTCTTCTCTGGTCTCTTGATTTTACATTTCTTAATGTTTGTAAAATACTTAGACATATGCCTGTACTGCCAAAGCTAACTGGCAGCTTAATACATTGCCGTAAGTTAACTGATTCCCAATTATAGACCTGGTGTGTTCTTATAGCTTCACACAACTGTAAGATAAAATAAAGTTCCTGCACAAGTAAACTTGGTGTTTTATCTAACACTAGTTCTCACACTGGAAAAATGGTCTTTGTTTTCACCATTACATTTATTTCATGTAGATATACTGTGGTTTTGTTTGTTTCACATTAGAACCAGTGAGATAAAATTAAGCCAGTGCTTACTCTTTCCTGGTCCTGGGCATCATATAATGCAGACAGAAATAAAGGCAGCAGCCCAGAGCCCAGTTTCTCAAGCAGTCCCATCTAATCACAGCACAAGTCACCGGGGTCCCCTTGGTTGTCTTGCAGTGGTGGCCATGTGAAGCTCGATGAGGAGACAGACCTGGGCTATGTGGAGAACGGGACACCGTGTGGGCCGAACATGGTGTGCCTTGAGCATCGCTGCCTCCCCATCGAGGCCTTCAACTTCAGTACCTGCCCAGGCACCACAGACAGCGAAATTTGTTCAGGACACGGTGTATGTTCTTGTACTCTTTAATCCTTTTTTCTGTTTTTGCTGAGTACCTGGTGTTGTGTAGTATACTAGCTAGACCTTTTAGGGTGCCAGAAGTGTGACTCTAGAAGTCTTTATGCTAGAGAAGCTTTCGTAAAGGAAAAGGGAAGGAGGCACATAAGTAAACATAATGCATACCAATCAAGGCATCTTAAACAATGAGCCATTGTAAGCATGTATTAGTTTTTAAAAATTTTTTATCAATCATTTCTTTTGCTATCACTTCATATTTCCTCAGGCAATGTACAGGAGAACATAAAGGTTTTGTGACCCGAGAAGCCTGTGTCTCTGTTCTTCCAGATGCTCTTTTTAATTCCCTCTTTATTGTGTCAGCAGCCAAGAAGGTTCATAAAGTTGTTGGGTTTTGTTTGCTGACCTAGTGAAGAGGGCAGTGAGCTGTCTCTTGGCTAGTGCTCACTTCTCTGCTCTCATTGCACAGCCGATGGCTTTGCCGTGACCCTGGCAAGTCCCCTTGTCCTTCAGTTTGAAACAGTGTCCAGGTCCCTATGGCTGAGCTGAAATCAAAGTTGTTGTTCTCTCATAATGTCTTTTGTCTTTTATACTGCGTTAGAACTCCCTTTTTAATCTGAAATCAAGCACTTCATATTTTGAAAAAATAAAAATAATTGAGGTTCAGAGTCTCCCAAAGCAATTATAAATGGCTCTGTTAAATATATTGCATTAAAATACATTAATATGCTTAATAGATATTGCATATATTTATATATAAAAGTAGAATAGTATATTTATATCTGATATACATTAAATTTTCTGTATATTAAAAATGTGTTGCAAAATTTTGCAGGCAGACTATATCTATACTGTAGGTATTAATTACGTGAATACATTGATTTTATGATTTTATTCTGAGCTACATGTTTGGCTGCAGGTTTGTAGCAATGAAATAAAGTGTGTCTGTGACCGATTCTGGGGAGGAGATGATTGCAGTTCTCGCATCAAGGATGATATGTTTTTTGATAAAGATGCCATCAATAAAGGTATGTTGTTACCATTTTTACCAATAACTGGAAAATCTTGGATTTGAGGAAGATTCATTATGCAAAACTAGATATCCTAATTTTTTAGGTAGCATACAGCACAGTGCACCGTTAGGAGCCTCATTCCCTTCCCTTCTTCCCACAGCAGAAGCACTTGGTGTCTGTGAATTGAGGTCTCAGAACTGGGGCTAGATGCGAGCGGTGCTGCTTGCAAGCACTCAGTACACCTCTCAGGACTGGTGCCAGTGAGGCTGGTTGTACCTTGCTTGTCCCAATCACCTGAGTGGCCTTATTAATATATTGATAGAACAGGTCAAGCAGAAAGTTACTGGGACTTCTCATATCTAGATGGAAAGGCAGTGTTACTTGCATGACTGGTAGAGTAAATTTTTTATACATGGCCAGTATGCAGAATGTTGGCAAACAACGTTTAGGCTTGTCACATTTTTTGAGTGAAAATTTTTATTCATCTTTAGGCTTGCATACAAGAGAAAGATGTATTGTGGAAAAATGAGGGTGTAAATGTTTTTCATTATAAATCCTTGTGGGGGGACAGCTTTACCATCTTCCAGAATGTCTCTTTTGGTTATATTTATTCAGCTATGGAAGGGATTTGAGCAAAACCAGTCACTTTTATTCCAATGTAAGCATGTATTTGCTAGGCAAGTTGTAAGGATGTAAGCTACAGCAGTTTAGTATTGATAAAGTTATATTGGCATACCTGACACAACTTTCCCATGTAGCAAGTGTTCAATAAAGGGAAATGGACACAGAGGTCAGAGCTTGATTTACAAATGATCTTTTTATGTCCGTGCTATCTTTCAAAATTTTATTATTGGTTACAATTCATCAACCTAGTGCAAGTTGTCCAAGCAGGTTTTTGAAAGACAGTGCATTTACTGGTTTTGTGTATTTTTCTCCTAAAACCCTGTGTATTTTTCCCCTTTCTTGTGTTTCCAGGTGTTGTTAGCACAAATATAATAATAGGGGCTATTGCTGGCACCATTTTAGTGTTGGCTCTCGTTTTAGGAATAACTGGTTGGGGTTACAAGTAAGTAAATTGTGTTCTTCTTAATACAGTTTAAAAATATGTATATTTCATCTGATAGTTGATTATGTTATGAAAAGAACAATTCAAACATAATCTAAAAAATCCATATTGGATTATATCTATATAATGACATTTTTATAGTGTTAGCATTTTTCAAGCAATTCTTCCATGTGTGTGTGGTTTTGGAGAGCCTGATCTGGGTTTGAAATTTATTTCTAATTTAGTTCTTTTTTTTTTTTGTAGACGATCAGATTGTGATTTTGCTGTATCTGACAAACGAAATACAAGAATAGTCTGATTCAGTTATAAATCTTTCCTAATGATGAAATAAATTTAGCAAGATCGGCCTTCAATCAGTCAGTAAAGCACTAAACAATAGGCTTCCTTAAACAGATGTTTATATTCAGTCAGCTTAACCTGAAATTAATTCAGGCACGTATTTCGGTAAGAGAGAAATCTGTAATTTGCAAGTAAGTTGCAAGTTCTCCCCTGATGCAGAACTGTCAGTGTTCTGCTCACTGAGAGCCAAAATGGATTATTTTAGCCTGACTGATCTTTTTCAGTTTTTCTCCTTTTGTGAATTTCCTCTAAAACCAGAGTGGTTTAGGGTTTTTTTGTATGTATTATAATAAGATTCAAGGTACTTTGTCACCTGTGTTTGGGTAAGTGGCTTTTGAAGTCCTCCTGCACAGATCCTTGGTATGCTTGGAGGGCAGGGCAGGTTCAGCTTCAGGCAATGCTGTAGCTGAGACAGGGTCCCAGCGGTTTGGCATAACAAACTGTCACATCCCCTGCTGGTTGTTAGACTGAGGTGGGCTGAGAGCAGCTCAGAAATACGTAAGGAAAGAAGCATTTGGAAAAAAGCATGAAGATTAGTATAGTAGAAAGATAGGTTATGCTGTCTTGGTATATCATCCTCAGCTTCTGGCAGCATCTGGCAATCTGGACTTCTGAGTACAACTCCGAAAATTAAGGGCTCATTTTGAGATCACATCTAGCCATTGGGATTAGTTCTTGGAGGTGGAGAGCAAGAGGGCACCTTTCACTGGCAGCTTCACAGTGAATAGATTTAAACTCATCATGAACTGCAGCTCCAACTCAGCATTGATTTTAGCCATCAACATGAATATATTTTCCTTGTTTATTCTGAATTACTGTTTGTTTATTTTAGAAGTGTTTTCTGTAGAAATATTTTGAGTAAAAATTTCATTCTGCCTACATTGCTTTTCTCTTTATTTTTTTTCTCTTACTGACCACGTATACCTGCATACTGATAAATCATTCTTTCTTTCTCTTCTCTTTGTATGGAAAGAAACTACAGAAGACAGAGGTATGTGATAAAAGTAATGGAATGTATCTTAGAAAGCTCTGAAAATAGCTTTTCTTCTCTCTTGCTCATTTACATGCTATAAAGAAAATACAGTGATGAGTTACCATATTGTAAAGAATATTTGCTTGAATATATGAAACTGGTATTCTATGAATACATTACTTGAAATATTGATTTCACTGGACTTGGTAGCAAAAATAATGTTTACTTCTGAGATAGACTATTTTATTTAGGAAAACAGGAGAATATTTCCAATAAGAGAGACTGAAAATCTGTTAGAGATGAAAGCGTTCTTGAGAGGCTGAGAATTGAATAATTAATATTAACATGATGTTCAGGAGCCTTTTGAGACAAATTCATTCCTGGAGCTTCTTTGCAGTTAAATTGCTGTGCGAATGAAGAGCCTATTTTTTCCTGCCAGCCTGCTTGATTGATTTGTAGCTAAAGCATGATACCATCTTCAGCACAGGACTGAACTTTTATCATTTCAAGCTTGTGGCCAAAACCCAAACAGTTCCTAGTGACTTGGGTTTGGCGCCTGGAAGACCGCCTCCCTTTGATCAGTCATCTGCCAGGCAGATGAGTCTTCTGGGAAGGAGTTGGCTCCTTCTTCTCTGTCCCCCACACATTAGAGGGTTTCTCAAGTTCCCCTGTTTTCTACCTGTATCACTGCCTCCTGGTCCAAGCTGCTGCTTTGTTGCCGCTACCTGTTGTGCTTGTTCTCCATTTCCCCTGCCTGTGTAGCACTTTCTCTGCCAGGCTCAAAATACTTGCAAAAAGCAGAAAAGCGCTGCCGAGTGCTGGTTGTGTACTGCAAGGGTCAGGTAGGTGGCAGGAACAGTAATAGGAAACAACCAAAGGTATGGAGGTCAAGCCTTATGGAGAGGCTGATGGATAGGAAATGTCACCCAGCACAAGGAAGACAGAATTTCAGGGTTTGGTGCTGCTTAGCGGAGTGTGATGTATCTGTAATTGCAGACTAACATGGCCATCAAGTCACTCATTATACTGTGGATGTTGCAGTGTTGGCTGAGGACAGAGCAGCCAAAACCTTGAAATACAGAAAGAGACAGCCCCATGCATGTTCACGTTGGAGTATTAGAGAATCTAATTTTTTTAAATTCCCTCATCTCCAGAAATCAGTATACGGACAGAGAGCTGTGAGTAAGCAGTCAGTCTGCAGCTGTGTCTGTGGGCATGGGAAGAGTGGAAACCAGCATGAGCTGAAGCTTTTGAAAGTGACGGAGGGCTCCATCACTTTAAAGATGATGGAGATACTTCGTAACTAAATCTTCTTCATGCAGAAAATGAAGTTCTGTAGGCTTGACATCTAAATAGAATAATTTTGAATATTTACAAGGGGTGATCCATAAATGGAAAAATCAGACATCCACCAGAGTGTCTTTTTTTTTATTATTAATTGTTTATTATTACTCCTTAAATAAAGATGAAAACAAGCCATTGAGGTATTTCTGAGCATTACGTAAGGAATGATACTTGGTATTACTAAGAACTGAAATGAGTAAATGGAAATAAAAAGAGCCAATTAGCAAGGGTTCTGCCAGCTGGGATGGTGTGGCTATAAGGGCACAGCTACATGGGAGAACTTATTTCTGACAAAGTAGTGAGAGACAGTTTGCTGGAGGAACCCTGGGAAGCAGAGCTGCCCACAGTGAATCAACTCTGAATACACCCATGTACCAGCTGGGGAATGGGACAAGAACTGAGACTGGAGAAGTGTTAGATGAAATAGTGTGGAAGTACTGTGATAATGATTTATGTGCCGTATAATTATATATTTTAAATACTTTAGAGGCATTAGAAATTCAGATACAGCATGAAGAGAGGCCAGTTCAGGTCTGTAGTTGGACACAATCTGAATGTGAATCATGAATCAACCTTCTGATAAACGCACATCTTAATAGGAGCAGACTGAGGCAAAAAGGCCTTGGAAAGTGCAAGGCTGAATAGATAATTCAGTTTCTGTTATTATGATATAGTCAGCTCTCAAAGTAGCTACTTGTTCTAGGGAGGATTTTTCAACCTGGTAGAACTATAACTGGAATATTTGCATGACCGTTTTTCTGCTGGCAATGAATTCACTATCTGCAAAAAGTCACATAACTTGATTAGGACTTTCTAATGCATAGATAGTTTTATGCACCATAACCAAGCTTTTGGTACTGGAGGAGGATAAACTGCTGTCAGATAGGTGTGGCATTATTTTCTTGTGTCTTGCAGATTGAGTCTACTGTGGTAATCAGGAGTAGCTGAGAGCCTCTGACACTGGTGTTAGTTCCCTTGCACAAGAAAACAGTTAATAAACTGGAGGTTTTTCTCCTCCTCATGTGGTTTAAATAACTCAACAGGTTGCTGTTTATGAATTTTGTAATGATCACAACATTTAAATGAAAAGTACTTACCTCAGAAGGAAAAAAGCATTCACTTTTCCTGAACTCTTTTTTTGACGCAGGCATGCATTCAGCTCAGGCTGCAGTACTCGTACTGCACCTGGGGATGCTTTTAGCAACCAGTGTGATGAGGCATCTGAAATGTCTGAACTTGGTTATCCCGTGCCTCAAGAACCACAAACTATTCACTTTAAAAATTGTGATCAGCGTTTATCAGTGAAATGTTCCTTGTTCTCCCATACCAAAACCACATAATCCACTGTTCTGCACATATCAGAAGCATGTGGGAATCTCTCAGATGGTTGAATTATTTATTAATAGGCTTACTGTGTGTGGTTAACAGGTTTTCTCAAGGAACGCTATCCTTGCCACTTGCTTTTAAACTCACATTTGTGCATGTTTGTGTGTGTGCTGGTTCCTGTCATGTTTTCTGACTCTACAATGTTTATTATACTTTAGACAAATACCCCAGGGAGATTATGTAAAAAAGCCTGGAGAGGCCGACTCTTTTTATAGCGACATGCCTCCTGGAGTCAGCACAAACTCTGCATCTAGTTCTAAGAAGAGGTCTGCTTTTCTGTCGCATTTTCAGATTTCTACCTGTTCCATCACCCATTATTCCATTAGTCAGAACATTTCATTGTTTTGCAGCAGGTTTGATTCTTTCTTCTTTCTTTGTGGAATGTTTGAAATAACATCCTTTGTGCTTTGATTACTGATTTTTCTCACATGCACTGAGCTGCTAGTTATTACAATTAGACCAAAATAAATAAGTTTTTTATTGTAAACCAATTTTCAGTTAATCAGATTTTCATGATCTCCCTGCTTGAGAATTGTTTTCAAGTAGACTGTAATAGTAATTGCTGGTTCAAAAAAATAATTAGTAAAATACCCACAAATGTTTTTTTTAATCATGGTCATGTAATCAAAGAAAAGGAACACTGTCTTGCTTTAATAATAGTTATAAACATAAAATGTTCAATATAAATGTTATTTTTATATCTTTATTTGTCAGTGTCACTAATTCACTGAGTTGACCTAGACTTCTGGATAATAATTGTGCTGTCTCACATTAAAGATGATAGTGCTTGCATTTTATTCCACTTACTAGACTAGTATACTTAAAGGTCAGAAATTGTTATCTTAGAAAAGAATTCTACAAAGACTTTCTGTATTTTTGTGCTTGCCTTTAAGAGTAACCATTAGATTTTGCCCTTAATCAGATTTCACTAATTCTGTTGTTGTTCCAGTTACTTAAAAAAAACCATCAACATTTTACAATGGAAAATTCATTGAAAAGCATTGAGAGTCATTTGTAATTTCTAAGATCATTAGGTCATGATGCTCACCATCCCTTTGCGGTTAGAAGTCCTTTAATTGTGAAAATCTCCAGCTGTCAGTTTAAAACAATTTATGAGAAGCACTATGTTGTAGGAGGGATAGACAATCCTAAACTGCTTCATAAGAAGCTCAGTTCTTGTCTCACTGAGCAGTCTGTAACTGCGCAGCTGATGAAGCCATTCTCTTGGTTCTAGTTTCAAAGAAAGTAAAGAGAAATGTATGGAAAGGGTATATTTGCAGTAACATTTGCTATTTGGATATAGCAGCCTGATTCTATATGCAACTTCTTTCAGTCTGTTTGAATATGTTATTAGGAAAACTGTAGTAGTGATTAATTAATGATTTCTAATTTTTAAATTAAGCTTTTTAGATGTGTGAATGGAGAATTATTTTTTTTTCAGGGAGGAAGTGTTAATCTTAAATGGTGCATTATTTGTGTTGAAGAATCTTTTCTCATTTGGATAAAATTTTGAAAAAAGCATTGAGAAAGCAAGTTTCCATAGCTTTGTGTAAGCAGGTTGAAAAAACAGTTAAGGAAAAAAGTGTCTTTTTAAATGAATGTCGTTTAACGTGTTCGTTCTCCCATTCAGTATCTGCCTTCTCATATTTCATTTCTATCATGTGCGTCTATTTATTATTTGTTCTGAAAAGCTAATGGTTTCTAAGGTCTGTCTGTACTAGAGAGTTTTGTTGTTTCCCAGCACCAGTTCAGGTATGTTGTGCCACTGTCAAGTCTGGAAAAGTAAGTCTGACAAATATTCCATTAACATTGTGGTGGAGCTGACATAGTCCTTCCATTTGAATGCCCAGAGTGCTATTTCCTACCTTCCAAGCGGGTTTTGATTTGCTCAGTGTGCATACATGGATGGCATCTTTTGGGAGATGTTAGAGTGACTGGGCCATTAGCTGCCTGGGCTTCTCCATGCTGGAAAGCACTATGAAGTGTTAGTTGGTATTCGGAGGATGTTCAGGGATTAAGACATAACTTTTTGATAACTCTTGCTGTTACGAAATAGCAAACACCAAACCCAGTATATAGCAAGACAATCCTGAACCTGAAAATAGACCTTTAGGAGGAGAAAATATTTTTAAAAAAAATAATCTGCCACTGGATCTGTTGGTTCTCAGCCCTTTCATGCTGTAATTAGGTTTGAATTAATGAAACCCTGGGCTTAGTTCACTGTGGCGGCGATTAGCCTGGTCTTCTAGAAGCTGAAGAACATCTCTCAGATGCCTGCCTTCCAAGGAAAGCAGAGACTGGAAAATGCAAGAGTATCCAGACTTAGAAACCACATAAATAGTTCCTTTGAGCAAAACTTTTTTGTAATAAATAAGCTATCTATTCTGACCAGTTTTCAACTTACTCTTGTTTTCCAGAAATAATTGTAGATCTCATGGCAAACAGCTGAGCAGCACCTCTGGTGCAATAGGAGGGAGCCAGTTGCAATGCCTGATGTGTTGGACATTGCCACACACATCTGTGGCTCTTAGAGGGACTACAAGAGGAAAGAAAAGCTTTAGTTTGCACCAAGCACCTGGCTATAAAGATTGTTTCTGGCTTTGGCTTTAGCATTAGAAGTATATATTGCGGTAACTGGCTGGCAAAGTACAATAGAAATTCAAAATCAGCAAAAATGAAGCAAAATTACACCTCCATTGGAGCTAACAGCTGTGAGTGGGAGAGTGTTCATCACAAACTCCTGGGCCCCTGAGACCGGTAGCAGTGGGGTGAGGGAAGCAGTCCAGGCTCCTGCAGCAGCAGCGGGAGGGAGTGGGCAGCCTGCAGGCAGGATGTGCTTGACTGTGAGATAAAAAAACCTTGAGAGGAGCACAGCTGGAAGAGCATCTTCCAGCTAAGAACTAGAGCAGACATGCAAATCCAAAGGAGATCTGGTGTGCACTGCTGTTTGTGCTTTCCACAGCAAACACGCAAGAAAGCAGTGCTGGAGCCTGGCTCTTGAACGTGGGCACACGGAACAGCTGCAGGGACAGCTGCGAAGCCTAACTGCAGGGTTTAACCAGAAATCCCGATTGCTCTGCTAGTGCAGACAGACCTTAGGCTGTGTTATGTCACCAGCCTTGGGAATGTGACTCTGTGAACTGCTGAGCTAACACTGATGTCAGACAATGCCCTTAACAATAACCGCATCTGAGCCCTCCTATTCTAGGTCAAATGGATTATCTCATTCCTGGAGTGAAAGGATCCCAGACACAAAACATATTTCAGACATTTGTGAAAATGGGAGGCCTAGGAGTAATTCTTGGCAAGGTAAGTGTGAACCTCCGTGCTGGCCACAGTGGAAACCAGCCTCTGGGCCATTGCTGCTCTGCTGAAAGTTTAGCTGATCTTAGGACAGCAGCATGACTCCTTAAAATTGTGCTAATTGTTATTAACCTGGAATTGGGATTTAGCAGCACCCTACCCAAATAACTTTTTTACACAATGCTTTGTCACAAAGAAACAACATTTAATTTCTCCCATTCCTCTAGCGTGAGCTAACGTGAAAAAGAGGAAAAAGTCTATTCACTCTTGCCAGCTTTTGTGATACTATCAGGCAGTGTTTAGTGGTTTTTGAAGTGTAGTGATTTTCTCAAATGAAAGCGGAGATTAAGGAGTTTTTTGCTCTTCACAGTTGCGGCGAAAAGTAGAGAAGGGTCACCTAAGTGACAGGTTTAGCTGGTCTGAGGTAAATCAAGAGGGACTGACCTGTGAATTTTAAATGGTTAAAGCTAATGAGGCAACGACATTTTTGCTGGAGATGCAAAAAGAATGTAGAGTTTGGCATGAGATGCAGGTGAGTTTCAAATTGTTTTACCATCTTCTTTATCCTTTGATTTCTTTCAGGTAATATAGGAGGAAACAGAAAGAAAGTCAGAGGCAAAAGGTTTAGGCCACGGTCTAATTCAACTGAGTAAGTCTGAACTTATAAAAGCAAAGCCAAAAATTACAGTTTTCATATTTGTGTTTCCTAGATGGAGATTAAGAGTACTGAAAAATAGATAGCTGCATTTTTGCTCTGTGGCCCATTCTGATTGCTGACTGATATCTGATAAATGGTTTGGCTAATGTATTTCAACCTCTTTTTATGTATTCTTTAAAAATTAACTATCAATTTTCTTTTTTATGTAGGCTTCCTCACAGTCGTTCCCATAGCAATTCCCCATGATGATGGCAGCCTGCACCATCACTGCAGGCTTTTGTCTACAGTAAACTGCCATTGCTGAGTGTATCCTGGTTCAATACTGAATTTCTGATAACCTGTTTTCTACCCTTGTCTTCACCTTGGGTTGGGCCATTGCAGAGTTAGAGATTTGTATCCCTGCATCCTTTCCTGGAGGTTTTAGGAGACTTATCTGTCTGCTTTGAGAGTACCCTCAAGTTTATTGATGTAAGCCTGAAACAGCCAGTCTTGAGTAAGCCCTGCAATAAATGGGTAATGAGAGCCCTTACCAAGTGACTGATCCTCACACCTTTCCAGTATGGCTTAGAGTTTTTTCCTTACTGATTTATTGGCTACATATACTAAAGAGCCCCTGCCTGCAATGTTCCCTGTAGGGAGAGAGCCTTTTTTATGTACTTAAACCTGCTGGTTCAGGCTCCCTTTGTGAATGAGTGGTGAATGGCTGGAAATACCATCTCTTGGCTTGTCTAGCACTGGCCTGCTCTTACAGCACTTACGCCACACGGGAATGGCCCCTTCTTTGACCATGGTGGCGATGACAGTGCCCATTCCCTGTATCATTAGTACTAACTTTGCACCTCTATGGGCAAATGGGCTTGATACCAACCCTGCTGGAAACTAATAATGCTAACTACTCTCTGGGCCCTGCTTTCTTTGGGGTGGGGATTTTGAGTTTGTTCTGAAACTTTTCTTCCACCTGCAGTGCACTGTCTTGAGGTGAGTAGACTCAGAGAAGTTTATAGAGAAGACCCTCTGTTACAAGTTACAGAAATAATAGTTTGATACATTGCAGTTATAACATTGCATGGTCAAAATGGCCACATGGAACCAGAAATTTTAGCCCTAGATTCCTTGGAGCAGTTTATCTGTCAAGTGCCCCTGTGCTCTTGGTCTTTGCGCTGATAAACTCTTTACTGAAACCTTATTTTGCTCATTTTCTTTTCTCCTTGCTTGAGACAGTTTGATAAAAGCAAAATTGGTCTGACCAAAGTGCCAAGAATACAAATGAGGTTGCACATTCTTCTTTAGAAATTTGTCCTGTGCTTTCCTTCATTTTCCAGTTGTATTTCTTAAAATTGGTTTAAAACAATATTTTAAATTAATGATACCATTATTCTTTCGTTCAGCAGAGGTGTACATTGGGGCTGAATTGGTGCACAAAGAATAAAACCAGATCAGCTCTTTTTAGCCTAGAGTGAATGTAACTGCATGGGAAGAGTATTGTTTTCAGTAAAAGCAAAAAACCTCAATGGGCATATTTTTCCTCTGTGCTGCTCAGCTGTTGTATTATACATTTGCTCTGAAAACTTCAGAGCACTAAATGAATGGGTAGACAGAGAGTGTGTGAGTTAGAAATCCTTTCCCCTGTAATTTTTGTTTGTTTGTTATAAAGGTGTCCTATAATTTTCACCTAATTCTCTGCTTTCCTTCTTGCTGTTTGTTACAGTCTCTCAACCCAACAGCAGCCCTGGTGCTAGAGGGAGGAGGTTTGTACTTCCCAGGGGCTGTGCAGCAGTTTGTTAGGAATGGTGCACAGTGTGTGTTCGTGGGAGAGGCCTGCCAGGCAGGAAAATGCTCTTTTCTCCTGATGGGTTCTGTCCTGGGCTGCACAGGACTGCATGGCTTGCCTGAGTCTCTTTGGCAAGCCTGTTGCCCCTTGGAGAGAGAGTTCCCACTGAATTTTCCATGTGCAGTGTCGGTTTTGTGGGAACGGAGAGAACTGGCGAGAATGCACAGTGGCTGTGGTTAGAGAGAAAACTTCATTTCTGAGCAGAGAAAATTGAGAATAATCTAATCCTGGCCAGCATTTACTCATTTAGGAAAACAAAAAGCAATGTCAGCTGCTTTGAGGATGCCTCAGAATACATGAAAGCTCTCCCCAAATTTACCTGCTTACCTTCTTTGGGAAATACTGAAGAATATTGAATTGTGTTCTGAAGTGGTGGGTGGCATTTGGAAAGTCCACCTGTGTGCCCCCTGGGAGTCCAATGAAAAGTACTTGTTGAGATGGAAGGAAAGGGGTAACACTGTTGGTCTCCTGTTAGTAATAGAGAAAGTGTAGTTAACCACTAGAAAATCAGGTTCATTTGTGGCATACCTTGTGCAGAATTCAATTTGTTTATTTTTTTTAAGCAGGTGCACACTAGTACAGTTGCCTACAAAAGTATTAGACGTGCATGAGTCTGCAGTAACTTCATACATTATGCACAAGGGTTTTTTCTTTGCATACAGCCAAGCGCCAGGTAAAGATTCATGCCATTAATCATTTAAGAAAAATTTCTTAAGAGCTAAGCAAGGTTTGAGCTCTGCTGCCCTCAGAAGCAACGCTGACAGGAGGGTTGCAAGCACATCAGACAGTTCCTGAAAAATGTTCTGCTCACACCTTTTTTCGACCCCTTGTATCTAACAGATACATGAACAAGGCTTCTGCTAAGTGTATAGCTCTATGGAGACTGCTAAAGCTCATTTGAGATGTTTTAATTGTTTCTAGATGTTTTAAAATAAAACGTGTTCTTTACTAAAGGCAGATGGTTCAGTTCACGCAGAAGGAATGGCAACAGGCCAAATGTTTCTGCAGCTTTTTCAGAAACAGGGTTGATGAAATGGCCTGATGATAACAATTTTTCTACTGAAATCAGGGTTATCCAGGAATGATAATAAGAGTTTTCTGAATAAGCTGGCAGTTTAATTGGGAAGCTTGTGTTAAAACGGGTCCCAGGGAACATACGTTATGCCAAATAGTGATTCTGACCTTTGTTAATTTGCACTGCTTTTCCTGTAAGCGTTTGTCTTCCTCGTTGTTGTAACTGATACAAACATCTTTGGTTTAGACTTTCTGTTATATATTGTCTTTTTGCAGCAGGGTAACTCATGCATCTGAGCCTGGGCTTTCTCTCGCCCACCAAATCCCGGCCCAAGGCATAAGCCCAGGGGGTTCTGACCACCCCCAAACAGGGAGTCGGGATCACAGGTCAGTCTCACCTGCCCCTGCATTCTGGGCTGCCATTTTATCCCGTAAAAAGTCCCTTCCCTCAGTATACAATAGTTTCACTGCGGCAAAGCACCGTGACTGCTTGGAGGTGCTCCTGCTGATGCAGCGCTAGCTAACCTTCCTCCTCGCCAGCCTGAGGAGTACGAGTACTCTTGAGCCCAGGTCTTTTGCCTTGTTGCATGTTGCGCTACAAGCCAAATCGAGCTGTTGGTCTAGCTGTAGGCTTACCTGTAAAGGCCACTTGTGTTTTAAAGTGGAATTTCTCACTCTGAGAAAATGCGGATTCTGCCACGGCTAAAGAACACGTGGCCAGGAAGATCAGCCTGAGAGCTTTCTAATGGTATCGCGTAGTGATCTGCAGTAACTCAAGTTTAACCTTTCTGTAACAGATGAATTGAGGTGGTGAACGACGGTCTGTAATACAACCAGGAAACCCTGCAACACGGTTGTGCAACAACTGCATGCTTTGGTACCACATTACACTTCGTTTTGTAATACAGGAAGCCAGATTGGGAGTGTTTCATGGTTACCAAAAGACTGTTTCAAATGAAAAAAAGCAAGTCAAAAGTACTGCAGCAAGTACAAGAAACTGTGTAGTTGCACCTTTAATTAAAGCTAAAGCAGAAGTTTATTAGTTCCTGGTGATGCTGGCGTCAGCCTGTTGCTTCACTTTGGTTCATCTGTTGCTGCGCTACCACTTTTGACCATTTCTTTCTCTAAGAGCCCCAGCTGGAAAGCATAAAGCACTCCTGATTCCTGATAAATAAGCAAGCTGAGGAAGCTACTTAGAAGCACTTGTGGCTGAGGGCGAGTACTTTCTGAGAGCTGTGGCTGTGCTTGTGCGGGGCGGGGAGGAGAAGTTCCAGAGCAAAAAAGGAGCAAAAGAAGTTGAAAAAGTGCTGCCGCTTTTGTCGTCAACGTGGTTTGAAATATGGTGGGGGTTGAACAACACGATCTAGCCCAAAGTTTACTCATCCAAGCAATCCCTTGTGAGGCCTGTTCCCATGTGTGAGGTCATTGGTGTCACTCTTATAAATAAGGGTGGCAAGAACTGGCCTAGAAATATTGAAAATAATGTAAAGAGGAATTTTCTTTCCCTTTTTCTTTGGTTACAATTTGTTTCCTATTTCAGAGTGCGCTACTCTCTATTATATAAAGGTGGTGATCACAAATAATCATTAAACTGTTGCCGTTCTTATACAAGAACAGACTTTAAATTGAAGCAGGCAGACTCCTGTTTCTGCATTGCCCTTTTTTTCTTGACATGACAGAGCCAAAGGAATTTGCTTGTTACTGGGGGCTAAGGGAAACAAGTTACAAAAAATTATCTTCTTCCCTGGTAATATTACTGCCAGATAATTAAACACTCTCTTTATTTCATAGTTTCCATGTAACTAATATGAGTATGTAGCTCAGACTTTTTCTAGAAAGTGTGGTTTTGGTATCAAGATTACTTCTGTAAAATGTGAGGTAGCTTTGCAGCCCACCTCCAGTAAATCTTCACGTGGTCCTACAGAATAAATGATCATTGAAAAATCAGAGGGTTATTTGCACCCAAGTGTAAAAATTACTACTGTAGTGGCAAATGATTTGAGCCTTTTAACACACCAAGGCTGAAATTCACTCCTGTAGAAAGGGCTAAGCCCAAGTTTCTGTGCTCATTTAGCTTATGTCTTGCTATATATTCTAGATGGAAGCAAACAGCAGGATTGGAGCACAAATGCCCCTTCATCCTTATTCTGAGATCATGAGAGGAGTTCAAACCATGAGCTTAATGCTGGCCCTCTGCACAGGAGTGAATTTTACCCTTAAGATGTTAAATGAATGATGTATCCCAAGGAGTTTCCAGATTAAAACATATGAGTTTTGTTATAGGTCAGATTTTCTCATGCAGTTGTACACATTGCCTAGTCCTCACCCAACATCCGTATTGATTTATTTGCCATATTCACTTGCATTTTGGGGATGAAGACATCCTTGCTAAGCTTGTGCTGTGTGTTCTCAGATTTTCTATTCTTGTTCTTCTGCTTTCTCTGTTCCCTCCATTGCTTTCTGCAGGTATTTAAACCCATGGTTCAAAAGAGAATGTAATGTAGCTAAGTGGGTAGAAGATGTGAATAAAAACACTGAAGGACCATACTTTAGGTATTTTGTAAATTAATTCTATATAATTTTTAAGAGCTGTTCCAGCATATACAAATATCTTGGGACTCCTACCTTGTATAAATCAATACAAGTTACTGTAGGTGCAAAGGGCCCCTCTTTTTTTGCTGCATTTTGATGTCTGTTTTTGGCTTCATGTGCAATTTACAATTCTTTTCCTGAATGTTTTAATGAAGCCATTGAAAAGGATGTGTGTAGTGCATGCGTTCCCACCATCATCTATAGCTTGTAGTAGCTTTCTCATCATTTTATGCCAAGTAGTGTTTTATGGGCATGAGACATATTTATCACTAATAAAATAGTATTAACTTAAATAGAATGTAATTTACTGAGGCAAGTGGTTTCATAACACATTGACTCTACCCACTGTCTTATATAGTGCATACTAAAATTTAAATGAAAAAAGAATAAAAAGTAGTGGTATTTTACGCTCAGCCTACAATGAAATAATTCATATATTGTAATTGGAAAATTAAATGTATGAGAATATACCCTGTGCTCTATTTATCAAACCACTAACGAATCTGTTACAAGTGAGTGTAGGGTTCAACCAAAAATATTACTTGTTTTTGAAAGGGGAAAGCGTGTATTATTTGATACGTTCCAAATTAAAGAGAAGAAGCATGCATGAAGCTGGCCTCTCTGTTCTACATGAAGCAGGAAACTGAGAATATTTTAGTAGATTCCTAGAAGACACAATCCCACAGCTGAGACTGTTGCATCTTTGCTGAAAAAATCAGCTAGCAAGCCATGAAGCTTTAAGTTGACATATCAAAAATGAAGCTGAAACAAGAATTGTAGAAACACAAAGAAAAAGAATACAAAGCAAAATTTTTTATCCAAAAGAGTGAAGGATGGTACGAACAAGTAAATAGAATCTTAGCAGTAATTTTGCTACACAAGTAGACCCAATAATAGTGCAAATTGCAGAAACATATACTAAATATGTCCAGTGTGCATTTGGGGAAAAAAAAAAAAGTGATGGAGTTGTATCACAAGATGCTAATGAAACACTTCTATTCCAGTAGTGACACTGGTAGATATTAAATAGCAGGGTGGGACTTCAGTAATTTTTAGAACTAAAAATGTCCCAAAGTCTTACAAGAGCATAAAATTGTCACTTTTTAAAACCATTTATGTTTGCTGTCAAGAGCTCTTAAATCACAAAGCTGCAGACGTGAATCACAAAGGCTTTTCAGTGAACAAATAGGGCAAATGAGGTAAATTTACGCCTGCCAGTCCTGATGTCTGTCCTGAACAAGGAGTGAAAATCCCTTACAGAAGAAGCCATTGCTTACAGGAGGTTGTTGTGATTGTGCCCGCCAGCATCAGCCAGGTCTCTGTGCTGGTGCTTGGACATTCAGGCAGGGTGTATTGTGAGTCCAGTAGTTCTACCACGGCTGGTTTTAGTATTGGGATACAGGGTCCAGTTCTGGTGTCTGCAGTTCAACAAGCATGCTCAAGAACTGGGGAGACAGAAGCCATGAGAAGCATTAGAAGGGACTGCAGGGCCTCAAGCTGTTCAGTTTCATGGAACAGCTAAATGCTTACCTGATCGTGAAATCCACATAGCTGCATATGGAGCAAAATCTTTGTGGGATGTCCTTTAGACTAGCAGACCAAGACTGATAATGACCCGAAGTCACTGGAAGGTGAAATTAGTCAAACCAACACTAGAAAATGAGGTGTGTTTTTATTAGCAAACCTTTTCCTAAAAATACCTTCTTGACCTTTACTGTTCAGGCAAGGCCATCAGTCACCCACCATAACCTAACCCCACAGCTGTCTTTCAGGGTGTTTATATCAGAAGCTTTGTGGTTGTAATAAACAAAGACATTGCTGGAATATGAAGATAGCACTAGTTTAAAATATGTTACTTTAAATGGTTTAGTTAAACAGGTTTTAATTCCTGTGTGGATACTCTTAATTTGGTTTTCATCTTTTAATATCATATATCTTAATTTAGTAACTAGATTAAATTGATAGGAGCATACCCTGCCCCTGAGAGTTTTTGACTGTTGCACTGAATGAGTCACATTTCTAATTGTGGTTGATATAAACCAAGAATTTTTTGCATGTAGATGAGGATTAAGCTGACCCATTTGAAGTTTAAGGGCTCTGCTGTATCAGCAGAGATGAAACATAAATTAAAAATTTTACACCATAGAAACTTACTAATCACTGCCTGCAGCAGTAGCTTTAGAAATGAGAGAGAAACTAGAATAAATTTAGAAACCTGTATTTCCTAATTAATTGAGGTAACCATGGGGAAGTATTCTGCAGCCATATTATGGAAGGCAAAGGATCAGATCTTCTGGGATAAATTGCCATGGGCATATGAGAGGTTGAACTGAACAGTTTCTCTCCAAAACTCAGGTGCAATTTTGATTAATCTGTCATGGACAAAAAAAACCATTGTTCCTAAGAACAGTGTGTCTGAACATCATATGGCTGGGTTTTGAAACTGTGAAGTAATTCACTAACAAAACAAAACAAATCTTGTTTCATAAATCAGAAGGTGGGGCTGAAGTCAGGCTGTCCAGCTGAGACTACATTTTAGGAATCATAGCCCAGGATAAAACATTTACACCATATAATTAGCTGAGTGGTATTTTTGTCGCTAATCATCTTTGATTTTTCTTTTAAAGATGTCCTGAAAGTAACAGTGCTGTTTTGCTTGTCTCCCTATAGTTTTAGGCGTAATGTTTCGATGACTGGTGCTCTTGCAGGTAGAGTTGAAGTAGAATCAAGAAAAAAGGCAAAAACACTCCCTACAATTCCTAGGAACATTGCAGATTTTCAGAAAATAGAGATATTAGTTGTCACAGAGGCTTCCTCCATCAGCTTAAAAAATCCTGTATAAATGAAAATTTTTCTCTCTGACACCTGCTGTCCTAGTTATTTAATTTTCTTTCTAGTCTGCAGGTCTGATGGGTATTGCTATATAATTACTTTTCATTAATGGTAATAATAATAGCTGCTGTCTCTGGTGCCAGAAACCTCCCAGCTGTGGGCTTCCCTTCTGTAAGAAAATAAGATCTTTACAGAAAAATCTCATTTTCTTGCTCAAAGTCTAGGCTAGATTTTAATTTTACGTGCCAGGCCACAGCTGTGTAACCCCAGCAATAAACCCAGGCAAGAAGTCTTCTCCTGATACTGACTTTGCTGCAAGAGCCGCTGTTTTACCAGTTTGATACTCTCACTTATTTTTGTTACTACCAATTACAGTGGCTACTGCACAGACTGACCTTATGAAATAAGGTTAAAGACTACTTGAAATCCTCACTGAATCTTGAAAGACTCAGGAACCATGATGGTATGGGAAAATAAACTGTCAGAATCCCAGAATGTGGCATTTCTGTAGTTAATTCTAGACAAAAAAAGCCTAGAAGGCACCTTCTGAACCACTGAGCTACCTATATTTGATTTGATGCAAATATTTACAGCAACTTACATTCTGTAGGAGTTGCTTAAGTATAAAAATAGTTTACAAAGAAAACAGGTTTTTTAGACAGAGATCCAGGACACATACCCAGAAGGAAGAAATGGCCATCGCATACCAGAAGGGCACTGAGAAGGGACATGGAAGGGAGGAGACAACAGGCTATCATTTCACTCCTATTTTTAATGTGCTTTGGTGTTTTTGCTGTCTTCTTCCTTGATCTCTTCTCAGCTCCTCCTTAGCTGATCATTAGCCAGAGTTGATTCATCTGCTCTGCCAGGTCTGTTGCCTTCCTCCGTGAGCATCCAGCTGAGGCCAGGGCTGTGATGAGCCATTAGCTCCCTGCTCTTGCTAAGGCAGCTCTAGACTGGGTTTGGGGGGGGGAAGTTTTCCCCATTAGAACCGAAGCAAAATATTGGCCTTGTTGGCAGATAATGGAAAAAAGCCTGTTGGCATCAGTAGGATCAGGATTTCATTTCAAGAATTAGAGAGAATGGTTCATTAAAGTGTGTGAATGCTGCTCCTGAGGCACGGCTGTGCAGTGCTTCTGGTGGATAGCTTGAGCCACAGCCTTTGCCTCTTCTGCAGCCCCCCACGTGCTGCAGCCTCTCCTCTGCTGCTGCACTTTCAGCGGAAACCTGTGCACACCTGTGGTTTTTAAAAGGAACTGTATTTAAAAGGTTAAAATGTTAAAAGTGTTTTTAGAAGATCCCAACTACCTAACGTGGGATAATTTAGGCTGATGATGTCCTGCAAAGAGCTGAACCTGTGGCAGTAAAGGTCAGGCTAGGCTGATAGTATCAACATTTGGGCTTGAAATGCTTTCACCAGGTTGAACGTTAGTTGGATTTCATTGAATTATTTTCAGTCTGCAAAACAGAATCAGGCACAGCTTATGAACTGTTCAGTCTGTCAGGGCCACCTGCCTGGAGTTCGGCTAAAATAACACTTGGAGTCGCAAGACATTTAGTTGTGTGACCAGGTGACGCATTTCACACCATCTCTTGTGGGCCAGCACTCTCCCCATTTAGGTGACAAGAAGGGAGAGTGGGCAGGTGCCTGGCTGCAGGGGAGTGCATGCAGATGTCCTCCTGCTGCCACAGTGTTCTCTTGTGAATCACAGCATGGTCTCCCCACACTCTTAGTTTCAGCTTCCAGGACAGAAAGATGGAGACAAAGTGGCCACATCTTGCTTTCTGGTCAGAAATTAAAATTCTTGCAGTGCATTGAGGTGCATGGCTTCATTTGGGGATGGCAGTAAAACCGCCGAATCTGTTGTGTGTACAGGGCAGAACGCGGTCCTAGTTTCTTGTATAAATTGCAGCTGGAAGTGACATTTGGCATGAAAGGTAATGGATTTGGTAGCAGGAGAACTAACACCCCAGTGAAAGCTAAGTGGATCCCACCCTTGACCAAAACTGCAAAGTTCTGCCTACCTTTAATCCCAGCATTACCTGCAAGTGTCCCTGAATGCTGTCTTTTTTCCATCCTGTAAATGAGAAAGGTCATGCCTGGCTCTTTCTCATTTAAAGTATATGGAAATCTGGGATACACAGCACATACACAGTTGCAGGGCGTAACTTGAAAGCTGATCAAAACCACCTCAAACAACTATGCTTGTCACACAAGGCACATTGTAAGATCTGTGAGCGTACACTTAGTAGTGGTATGTTTTCACAGTCTCAGTAGATGGCACTAAAGATGACAAAACCCAGCATGCAATTGTGTAGCAGACATCAGTGGCAAGGCCCTGTGAGGGGAGGGCAAGGTCATTTCTCTAAGTGTGCAACTGCATTCTCAGTGTATTTGGCTGTACCTTTGCACGGGTCGGTCAGAAGCAATGGGCACATCAGGTAGGTGTGCAAACCGCAGCTGAGCAGGCAGCACAAAGGGGGGGTTGAGAAGAAGGACGTGGAGGCAGCTACACTGGAGGTATGGGCTTCAAAATCTTTTGAAAAGGCAGCATTGTGTTTGAGTTATGGTGCAAAGCTGCCTGGCTAAAGGCTTGGTTAGGCATCCTGGTCAGAGGACCTGCTGTGCAGGGAAGATGTTCAAGATGCCCCATCCTTGGGGTGCTCCTGCTCCTTCCAGGATCACATGCTCAGGCTGATGGACAGATAGATAGGCTGTGGCTTTCCCGCTCACCATGGCCTTCTCTTGCGGTGCCTAACATAACCGGTGGGAAGAGCCTGTGGTGTGCAGGAGGCGATGTTGTGACACAAGGGATGGGAGATGCCTTCATTCTGCATGCCACCTCCTGGCTGTGGTACCTATATAAACAGCTTTCTGGTGGGGCTCGCCAAGCCAGATCCAGCACCCCCAGTTCCTTGCTTCTAATCTCCAGGGGCATTGTTATTAATTTAAACATGAACATCTTAAATTCTGCTGCAGCTGTGGGGCAAAATTAGTGAATAATTGGATAATTAATAATAATATGTAAAATCTGCTCTCATCTTCCCTCCTTCTCCTTTTTTTCTTTTTTTTCCATTCTGGATTCACTAATAGTTTGTTGATCCTTATCAGTCCAAGTGTGGGCAGAGATGAGAGGACTTGTACAGGCAGTGAACAGCAGAGCACTTTGAGAACTTTTCCCTGGATTTTTTTGGTAAAAATAACCTGTTTTCTTGCATGTGCGCTTTGGTGCCCAGATCGGTGACACTGGACATACAAAACCTTGTTTTACACTGCAGTAGCTGTTTGAAATTTTCTTCCTGAAAACATTCCTGTATGTCCAGTTCATCTTAATGGGTGCTCAAGGTGCATGTGCTGAAGGATGTACTCTTCCATGTTTGGATAATTGTACCGTGCTGTTGAACAGGCTACCACATGAGGCATTAGAGCACTGTGAGCCAGACTGGAGAGCTCTCACCATATTATCTCCGTTGACACCTTGTTGCTCGTGGCTACCATCAGTCATTGTTTGTATAGGACACCAGAGATTGTGCTGTTGTAGGGAGCTACAGGTACAACAAAACGATACACTAATCCAAAATAAAGAATAATTATTTAAAGGTAAATGAGTTTCACTTAGTAATAGAGATACAAAGCAATTCCAGACACAAATCAGTCCCTGCCTTGTCTGTAATCCTCTCTAGATGAAAGGACTTGATCCTGTAAATCCCAGAGCCAGGGATGCGGGGCGCTCTGCCAGGGGTGGCTGCTGTGGCTTCTTGGTATCAGTGATGTTGGCAATGGTGCTTATCACTGCACAACATGCAGCCCCCCTGCTGAATTTCAAAGGCTTGGAAGACCTGTCTGTAGAAACTGAGAGAAACTCTCCATCTTCAGGGATGTGTAAGTTCAGAAATTAGTAGGTAGCAGTGCTCAGGGAGGGTCTGGGTGATGTGCCTGCACTTGTGGGAGGCCTCCTTTGAAAAATGCCGTTAGTCTGCGAAACAGAACAAGAAGGCTAGTGTAGCTCAAATTTTCTACTTTGAGGCTTTTTTCCCTTTTATTCTGCCCAGATTTAAAGCCTGATAGAAACCTCTCAAGTGGGAAAAGTGCAGAATCTCAAAACAGAAGCATAAGAGTTTTTCTTGGGTATAAAATTTCAGTCAATAATGTGCTGCTGCCTTATTGACATGAAAAGAATGCCTTTCATGTGATACAAACATTTACTTGCTCCTGCTTACTCTACTCACCTTGTACAGAAATGCTGATTGCCATTGACTAATCAGTCCATTTTTGTATATTCTCATCAGACTCTTTCTTTGGCTGGAACAATATGCACTGTATGATGCTTGCATGTATAATAATTTGTTATTAGCACTTTGTATATGCCTTTGTTACTTCACAACTAACAGTTTGGCCTCCAAGTGCATGCATTTGTGTAAATTAATGTGTTATAAAATAATAGATTTATTTGCTGTGTTTATATCGATATAGGAGATGCGTAAGATATTCATAAAGACACTGATAATTGCCATTTAGTCACTGGCAGAAGACATTGTTCAGCTTGTATTTATACAATTACTGTTTCTATTTAGGCTTCATAGTGCCATGTCTATCGTTTAGATCTGTATTTATTCAACTGCAGATTCTGTTTGTTAATTTTATAACAATTAATTACAGTACCATATAAAACAGTTTAAGAAATCAGTTTTGTTATGCAGTTCTAATCAGAAGTAGGATTTTTTTTTTTTCTTCCAGAGTTCCGGAAAGCTATAAATACATTTATTCATGTCATGAAATTATTAGGCTACTGAACAAACAACTTTATCCCCCCTGATACTGAGCTAATAATAAGCTATATACTTGGTTCTGAACCAAGCTTCAGAGTAATGGCAGTTGCTGTTGCAGTGCTAGGACCCGAAAACATCACATTTATTTTGTGTGTTTCAACATCTCAGGACACTGTCCCCTGCAAAGTCTCCATCTTCGTCCACTGGTTCTATCGCTTCCAGCAGAAAATACCCTTACCCGATGCCACCACTTCCTGATGAGGAGAAAAAAGCCAACAGGCAAAGTGCCAGGGTAAGTGTTCCTCTTCTCTGTGCATTTTGTCAGTGACTTGATTTACTGGTTCTTTTTGAAAAGGAAAGTGTGGCAGATCAGCACCTTTGGCTGACAGTGTGAGCAGCAGTGGCATTTCCTTTGTACCCCTAACTCCAGAAGCTTCTGAAGGCTGAGCTTCTGGCGGTGCTCAGGGCAGCCCCGGTGGCTGTGTTTACAGATACCTGTTCAGGTTGCTCTTAACGCTGCCCTGAAGCCCACATTTCACTAGTTGTCTTATTTCAAGCTGAGAGTGTGCCTGGGGCAGTCTTTGGGCTACGGAGGACAGGCAGCCCTGGAGCAGGCGGTATGCCTGGCTCTCCTCTTACCCTGCCGGGGGACTGACACTGCCAGCAGCTCTCCTTCAAGCTGGGGGATAGATGCTTTCCAGCTTTATGGAAAGTTCCGGTTAAGGAGGAGGGGGAGGGCTTGCATCAGGCTCTTGCAGACCTGGAGGGACTTTGCAGCTGTGACCCAATCCCCCCTGTCCCCCCTCCCAGGGTGAGCAGGAACCACTGGAACGTGATGCTCCACACGGGGAGGTTTCTAGCTGATGCCAAAAGGCAGCGCTGGCTGTTGCTTCCTTTGTGTCAATTCAGACATAGCAGGTATTTGAATAAACAAAAAACTCCCGACGTTTACTTTAGGGGCTTTACTGGTGATAGCTTTAGTTCATGTCCCTGATGCAGATGAGCTTCCCGTTGCTGCTCTGTCCTTTTTTGTCAAGAAAAAAAGGGAGTGGAGTGCTGCTGAGGGCACCTGCAAGCTACTGCCCCCAGTCCTGCTTGGGACAGAAGGCTGGGTGAGGTGTGGCACAGGGTCCCCCAGCAGAGCCCAGAGACAGGGCTGCACTGGTGTGTCTCAGCCCTGGAGCTGCCCTGGCACCAGCTCAACCCCACGGCAGAAAGTCATGCTGCTCAGAGCAGAGTTAGGCAGAAGAGAGTGGGAAATTATCTCTACAGCAACGTTAGCGTACCTGTAAGGTAAAAGTTGTCTAGCACATATTTGAAGCTACACTGAATTTTTTCCTTCAAACTCTCTGCAGTCCCAGCTGTGGACATTTACTATGCTGACTGCAATTCATGCTGAAATGCTTGACACTGTCTGGTGACTTTTTGGTCTGAACAGATACCCATGAGAGGCTGGGAGACCAAGAGCATAGCTTTGGTGACCCAAGTGATGCAGATGCAGTATCCCAAACAAGCCCCTCACACTCTTTGGGTAACAGCCAGTTTTATCTTGGTGTTCAGTGCGTATTTGTGTTCCTTTTCCCCCTCTCCAGCTATGGGAGACATCCATTTAGCTGCACTGTTTTCCTGGGGTGACATCAGAACTGCTTACTTCGAATTTTATAGAAACTCAGCATCACTGAGTCACTGCACATTCAACTGCTCTTCAGACAATTCGAAAGATCAACAGAGATGCCCGTGATCACAGTGAGAACCTCCTGTCATCTGGAAGGGAAAAAAGCAGTCTTTTTTCTTTCTTTCTTTTTTGTTACTGGTATTTTATGGATTTGGTGAACAACCAAAATCATAACAACTAACAGGGACATGACAAGGCTATTCCGCATGATCACAGGTACACTTACCTAGAATCCGAACTGCAGTCCGTTTGCCAGTCCCACGTAAGAGTTTTTTCACTGGTTTATTGCAGTCTCAAGTCAGACCAGAGTGGAACTGGGAATGCGCCTCCTGGAGAGCCCAGCTGATGTAAACTTGTATGCTGTATGCATGACCCATGAACCTTGTGTTCTTTACTTTCCACATGTAAGGGATAAACAACATACTGTAGTAGAAATTAGCATGCAGGAGTAAGAAATACAGGATTTTTTGGTGACAGGATTTCAAGCTTTGAAAGGGAACTATTTGACACAAATGTCAAACAAGGATTATATCTTTTTTTTTTTTACCTTATGTGTTTATAATCTCAGTATAGGGATTGTATATATGTAAACATTTGATAATGTCAAAAATAGCTGTTATACATAAGCGTATTTTGCCAAATGCCTAAGGAAACAGTCATGACTAACATCATCACACTTCAGATTTTCTAATATTATGAGCAGACATCTTTGGAAATACAGAAGGTACAGTACTGTAAACCCATGTCTCTCAGAAACTGGTGTTTGACCAAAATCTCTAATGTCTTTTCAGTATCTTATACTGTCTTGACAATCTCAGTTGTAAGGCAGACTGCAGAAACAACAGCACTTTGTCTTAAGTCATCGTAAGAGGAACCAGCTAAAATCCCTTGTTCAGTGAGATGACCAGTGTATCCTCTCACAGGTGTAATTAAGAATGATTTGGCAGACAACAGAGACAGCCTTTAAGTAACGCGCACTCCGAACTTACTGGACATTTGGGAATATTTCTAAGTTGTCAATTCAGAATGTGGTGATGTGAAGTCCTTCTAGTGAGAGTTGCTGTGTATTTTTGATAGAGCATTTCAGACACTGTTCTAGACGGCAAGGCATAGTTTATGGGAAGCATAATGGTTTCACTGCACTAGATAATAACAGTGCTGGGCAAGCGGCCAGTTTCATTGCTGTCTTTTAATTTTTATTTGTTACTGGAATTGCCTTTATCATGCGCTTGAATGCTATGCTTGCTGCCCCTGAAGCCCCCCTGGCAATTTTTGGGGGCATTAAACCGAGTACAAGTGAATTTAGCCTAAAAAACCGGTGGGGAACAAACCCTTTACTGTGAAGATGTTAATCTTGTGTATAAGTGGATGGTTAGATTTCTAACACCTGAGACTTCTAAAGGCTGTTGTAAAACAAGTCTTGATTGGGAATTTTCGGTCAGTAAGAAACTGGACTATATTAAATCAATTTATAATTCTCTCCAGCTTTCAGAAATTGACTAATTCTTAGCTTCAGGTAGTACTATTGCAGAATAAAACGCCCAATTCTGTATGGTGCAGTTGAATACCTTGCCCAACAGCCGTATGATCAATTAGGTATTATTGTAATGGGAACATCTTCGGTGTTTCTGAATCTTCTACCTCTTTCATGTGTTTCCTTTAATAAGTGAATCCAACACTTGCAGCCTTTTAATATATTTTTTTAACTTTTAAGTCTCTCGATAAAGTCAGATATATGTAAGATTAAATTAAGAAATGTTTAAAGATGTCAGCAACTGTAAAGTATATAAGATTTTTAGAAGCACTATATTTTATGGTTAGGCTGTATGTTGGATAATGACATAATACTGGCCTTGGCGCTGAAGTGATTTTCCTTCACAGTCTACAGGTTCTGGTAAGTATTCTGGAGAAAGACAAATCTGAGTGAGCGGTAGTGGATGCAGACAGACCATCTGGAAGGAGCCAGTCACTTGTATTTGCTTTAGGAAAAGATTCTGCACTTTTGTGAGGAGTGAATATCCATCAGCACTGAAGAGTATTTTTTGCAAAGATTTATTTTGAGTGTAGGTAACTGGATTAAAGGTAGTTGGTAGCATGTAGCTCATGAAATTAGGGTCTGAGCCATAATCACTTGAAATCAGTATGTTGTTTATTGATTTCACTGAACCTTGAGCAGGGCCGTCAAGGAGGTCACCCACATTAGGACATTATGCTAATCTGATGGTTGCCGTGTTACCTGGTTTTCCTTCCCATATTAGTATCTTGTCTTTAGTAACGGGACTGTTCATCATGTGCCTTTTATGGCATTTTGTTTGGATACAAACCGGCATGTAATTTTGAATAATCCTGTTAGATTTCTGTGCGTATTTTATGTTTACCACTGTTTACTCTTCCCTTTCCGTTTTGCCTTATCAAGAAGCAGCAAGATTTGGCAGACAGAACCGGCTATAACATACTGGCTCTTTGTGTAATGTTCATAGCTTCTTGTTTTGCAAACAAATGGCTTTCTGACTGTGTTTTCAATGTAGTATGTACTTTCGGCTTCTCTCTTGTTTTGGTGTAATTCCTTTGTAGCATATGATGATACAGTTACGTCTGTAGTGTAACTTTAAACAGTCACTTTCACATTTGGAGCTAGGAATTCGAGTTATGAGCACTAAGTTTTAAGTTAAATAAATATTGACTTCCACTTTGACTGTCTAGAGTGAGAACATCACAGAGCTTGGGTGTTTGCAAAATTCTTCTGCAGAGAATCTTGCATCAGGTTGGTAACTTGGAGACCTTGTCACACAAAACCTGAACTGGCAGGGCTGTGAGCCACTGAAGCCAGCAAAGGTCAAAGAGAGAAATTGTTTGCTTACATTCTGTGGTTTCCTACTTCTAAAATGTAGTGTGTCAGAAAGCTGCCAGATCAATAACCTGGAAGATTGCAAATATTTTTATCCGTTGTAGTTACACTGGCAATAGCAATACAAATTGCCGCATAATACCTCATCCAGTCTAAAGTAGAGTACTTGTATTGTCAATAAGATAGCTCAGTCATTTTGACTCACGGGGACTCATGCTTTTGTTTTGTTTTTAATTTTAAGAAATGAACTAGTTATTGCCAGCTATGCTGCAGGTGCCTATTGAAGTGGGGACGTTACCAGTTCTTCTCAAATAGAAGTAACTGTCCATATGAATGCAGGACCTGCAGGATGAGCTATACTTAGTGTTATGTTTTTCAATGTGGGAGAAGAATCTGCTATGATTTAAAATAAAATTAATATGACTAACTGATGGAGACTGGAAAATAGAGATCGTATCCAAATAATAATGCTGCACAACGATGCCAGAGTTAAACAAAAATTTACCTGCTAATTCTGGATTTGTTGACATAAGAACTTCAGTAATCCATATGGTAGACTTCTGGTGAATTTACTCAGGCAATATACTAGAAATGGTTGTGATTGATAATTTACATATATTTTTGATTTAAATAAGTTGTTTTAAGAAGGTTGTAATTTTATACAGCCTGTCTTTGCTTAAGTTGTGAACTTCAGTCACTGCTTGCCAGTTACCTGATTTAAAGTATGATTTGACTTTGAAGGTAGCTACTTCCAAATGATTTAAGAGTTCCTGACTTATGAAATGTTGAACCTGCTAAGCTGATGTACTCATTAGATAATTTTGATTGTGCTGATGAACAAACAGACCTTTGAGCTAAAATCAGAAAGAAATTGTGTCAGTAGCTAGTGTACTGAAGCCCTCTCACGTGAATTCCTGTTGCTTATTTTAAGTGACCCAAGTGGTCTTGTCAACACCAATGTGACAACCGTTTTCAAAACCAGAGCTAAGAATAGGTACATACGCTATTACAGGTACGCATATACTACAAATTCTTCTGAAATTTGCAGCCATTTCATTCATTAATAGGCTAGGATGTAACATGAAAGAATGAAAGTTAGCTCTTAGGACTTGCTTTGTCATTGAATCCCATACTAGTTGTTGTGAGCAAAATTATCGCACTCCAGTGCAAAACGCAACAAGCTCCTGTTCTCTTCTCTTCCAGTCCCTTTCTGCTCCTACTGAAAAGCATTTCCATGAATGATAATTACATGCACTAACAGCCTCTTGTGCAAGTTGGCCGAGATCAAAAAGCTGTGAAGTTAGTTGCCTTTCCACGCAGTGTCCTGGACAAGGTCTTTCCAGTGCTGTTAATACATCATTTGCTCTTCCTACAGCGTAGGTGATGGAGCCTCACGTCTTTCGTGCAGTTTGCACTGGAGTGCTGGTTTGGGCTGGGGGAAGAGTTAATTTTGCTTCACAGTAGCTACTATGGGGCTGTGTTTGGGATTTGTGCTGGAAACAGTGTTGGTAATTCAGGGATATTTTAGTTATTGCTGAGCAGCGCTCACACAGAGTCGAGGTCTTTTCTGTTCCTCACCCCACCCCACCCGTGGGTGGGCTGGGGGGGCACGAGAAGTTGGGAGAAGACAGAGCCAGGACCGCTGACCCCAGCTGACCAAAGGGATATTCTATACCGTATGACTTCATGCTCAGCCATAAAACTATGGGGAAGGCTGGCAGTAGGGGCTGCTTCTCAAAGGCTGGCAGGGCAGTGGCTGGTTGGTGGTGAGCAATTGTTTTCATTTGCATCACTTGCCTTTCATGTTTTGTTTTGTTTTGTCCTGTCTGCTACTTCCCTTTTCATTACTGTTTCTTATTATCATAATTATTATTACATTTTATTTCAATTATTAAACTGTTCTTATTTCAACCCACAAGTTTTCTCACCCTGCCCCTGTGGGGGGAGAGTGAGTGAGTGGCTGTGTGGTGCTTAGTTGCTGGCTGGGGTTAAACCATAACTGATAAAACTGGTAGCTCAGCCATCCTATGGCTTTCTTACCCTCTAGCATTGCTGAAGGCTAAGCCTCTTTAATCTCCAAGGCTGTGAACCTAAAAGTTGTGCTGTGTCCCATTTCTCTTGCTTCAAGTTTGAAGATCATCCCTTTCTTTCTCAACTGAGTATCTCTATCAGTAGCATACAATTTGGGCCGCTGTCATCAACCACAATGCAGAGGTTATTTACCTCATTTTTAAAGAGCATGAGCATCCTGGTCTCCTCTGAAGTCAGTTTTTTGCCCAGAATGGAATATCCATCAGTGTGCTGAGCTATGACCCACTATTTGCATGGCTTCCAAACCAGGTGGCATTTATCACCAATATGGGATTTGATTTTGATCAGATTTCCTGAAGACAAATACAAATAAACTGCACACATAATGTACAGCTTGTCATCCCCTGACTGCGTGGTGGGATAACATTCTTGTGTGGACGTAAATGTTACCCTAATAGAGCAGGCAAAAAGGAAACAGTGAAACCGGTTGTGTAGCCATAGCTGCAATACAGACGGGACTCTCTGAAGTGTGATTTCACCAGAACAGGAAAGGAAGCGATAGTTCCTATCATTTACACTAAAAAACTCCTTTGACCTGAGCAGTTTCCAAGGCAGCTTACAAAAAACAATACTGGTACCTCAAGTATGGATGCTGATGCAAAGCTTTGGAAACAGTAGCTTATATACCCAGTGTATCTTGTCATTCCACAACAGTTTTCTGCAGCTATTTAGAAAAGCACTACAACAGTCAGCATTAGTACGCTATCTCAGCCAAGCAGCCAAAACAAGCAGTAAAAATAAGTTCAGAACACAGAAATGTCGTTTGCTCACGCTTGAGAAACTTTATTCCTGACTTCAAAATTGGCTCACCTAGCCAGGTCTGGCTCTTTCAGTTCTCTAAAATCCAATCTACACCAGTTTCAAAATCACTTTAGCTAAGCCAGCTTTAAACTATTTAAAAACTTCTGTTATGTAGACAGGCTGTGATTGCAATATAACGCAGAATGAGATGAGGAAGATTGGAGAAAATAAGCACAGAGCAGTTAAAAAGAAATACATTCTCTAAGGGAGAAGTACAAGTGTCTGTCTTACACTATTTTTAATTACTAGAGCATAAAGCATCAAAGCAACAAGCTAATATTATTTTTTCTGTTTCTGTGTTCCTCTGAATAAAAAAATAAAGTTTTGGTTAAAAAAAATCTTAACATGAGGCCTTATATATTCTAACTTTAGCATGGGAAGTCTATTTTTACAACGACGTTAGAAATTATGTATATAGGTCTGACTGACCTTGTAAGTGTAGTGGTGCGAGCAGCTTATCATGCGATATTGTAAGGCTCTGTATAACAGTAAATGCTGATTTATTTTGATTATTGGTACAAGGACTCCTGCTCACTGCCTGTGTAGACTCTACGTGTAATTTTATGCTTGGAAATACAGTCTAGAACATACTCAAACTGTGAATATATAACCTCATTTTTCTTTTCTTAAGGGTAAAGATATATTACAATAGGTAGTGTTTTTTATAGAATACAGTACTTATTTTTATCGTTGCATAAATGCAAAGTATTTTTTTCAGAATAGCAAAGCATTACAGACTTTTTAATCTGCTGGAGAAAACACTATTTACAATATGACTAGTTCTTTCAGCAAAGCTTTCAGGGTGGTATATACTAATTGGGTCTGCCAGCTTCATTTTTTTGCTAATGTTTACCTTGGGCATTGCTGTAAAAAAAAAAAAAAAAAAAAAAAAAAAGGTCTATTTTTTCACTTATACTAGCCCTTATTGGTAAAAAACTAAAAAACATGTAGAGGCAAGGAGAACTGTGTTTCACCACTGGGTCTGGGCTAGCTAGTATTGGCAAAAACAACTGAATACATAATTTTCTTGTCTTTGTTAATTAAAATCCTTTAAAAATCACACCTGATATAGAAACGTAAGATTTTGACAAACACCAAAATGAAGCATTGCGATTTACAATTTTCCAGCTTTGAGTGTGGTATTTTTGTTATAAACATTACAGGCATTGGGCTGTTGAAGTGAATGAATCTGGCTTTCATGTAGTTAAACAAAATATTGCTTTTTATAAAATTAAATCATTGTAATTTGGGGTTCTAAATTACTGCTTACTTTTATTAACAGCATCACAGTATCCACTTCTATGAGAGTAATACAAATGCCTGTGGTTTTCAATGTTACTAACATATTGTAACATCAGTAAAGTGACTTTCAATGACAAAGACTGTTGTGTGTATTTTGTTTGCCTAAGTCCTTATGTATAGCATTTCCTGTTTTATAGGTCTCTGTAATAATAATAATAATAAAAAAAAATACTGCATGCATGGGGAAAAAAGGTTAATGGCTAGTAGTAGAATACAGATGCTATTTTTCATAGAATACAGATGTTATTTTTCAAATTCCAAGGTTGAAAATGATCCTGTGAGCTTCTCTTAGGGTCCTACTGTTCTCAAGGCAAATCTAAAATTATGGTTCCTTAGACCTGTGTGTCAGGGCAACCTAAAAATAATACCTATGTTCTAAACTACACCCAGTTGTTTCCACAAGGGTCAAGAGCAACCACCCCACTTGATACTGTATAAGCATCCTTCCCAGTATGCCTTGTGGGAAAGAGAAAACCTTAATTCTGAATTACAAATAACTCTTCTCTAAAGCAGGCAAATTGTGTATTCAGATTGCCCACTGAATCTGCTCCTCAAGGGGAAGCAATTTTCAGATGGCCTTTTTTTTAGCTAGATGACAGCAAATACTGTAGTTGCTCCTTAGCAATCACATTTATTCTCTTAGTTTATGTCTAAACATTGAAGATTATTTATCCTATCAGTCCCTGTGAATACCATGGATTTTTGAAACGCTTATGGAGAAAAAAAAGCAATTCTTCCCTGGCTAAGCTAGAATTTGTTCCTGGTTTGCAAGCAATTTGGTTTCCATTTTTCTCTGATTTGTGTTTACCATAAGACCCTGAAGAAAACGCTATTGGTTCACACTGTTGTTCTTGCAGTACTTCACTGCCCAGGAGCTGGCTGGTGCCAAAATAGTAATGCAACCTGAGGAAATAAACTGAGAAAGACTCAGGTTTGTTATTGGTCCTTCATTGCCACAGACACCTGTGATGCCTCTCATTACAAAAATGGTACACACCCCCACACCCCAAGTATGCAAAATAAGCTAAATGGATTTTCAATCCAAGCTTTCATTTATAGACGCAATTTTACTTCCACATACTATTTCATCAATAATAGTATCAATCAATAAAAAATCAAAATGATACATTGCATAACTTTATACCTGTATAGTAGTGTGGAACTTGTGCAGGGTCTCAGATGATTTAGTAAGTTATCCTTACCTACAACAATATACTCGTTACTGCCTGATGTTTTCTTTCTTTCCTTAGTAGTTTCAGGCCTGTGGTGGGTAGTGACATGGAAAAGCAGAAGCAACAAACAAACAAACAAACGCCGACCAAAGCAAAAAAGCTTAATAAGTGAAGGAAAAAAAAGAGGCGGGAAAGCCATGCAAAGACAGTCTGTCACTGCCTCTGTCATGGTTTAACACCAGCTGGCAACCAGGCACAGCACAGCCACTTGCTCACTCCCCCCACAGCAGGATGGGCGAGAGAATTGTAAGAGTAGAAGTGAGAAAACTCATGGGTTGAGATAAAGGCAGTTTAGCAAGTGAAGCAAAAGCCGTGCACACAAGCAAAGAAAACCAAGGAATTCATCCACCACTTCCCACCGGCAGGCAGGTGTTCAGCCATCCCCAGGAAAGCCGGGCTCCATCACACGTAACCATTACATGGGAAGACAAGCACCATAATGCCAAACATCCCCCACTTTGTTCTTCCCCCAGCTTACATATACTCAGCACGATGTCCTATGCTATGAAATATCCCTTTGGCCAGTTTGGGCCGGCTGTCCTGGCTGTGTCCCCTCCAAACTGCTCGTGCCCCTCCAGCCCTCTCGCTGGCTGGGCCTGAGAAACTGAAAAGTCCTTGACTTGGTATAAATATTACCCAGCAACAACAACCATCAGCGTGCTAACATTTTCTCACACCAAATCCAAAAGACAGCACTGCATCAGCTACTAAGAAAATCAACTCTATCCCAGCTGAAACCAGCACAGCTTCCCACCAGCAGACCAATGCCCAACCAGTCCCCAAGCAACAACTCCTTTGGACAGACTTACCCACCCCTACCTGAGGTTTATTGCTGACCATGACATTACGCGGCACGGAATATCCCTTTGGTCCATTTGGGTCAGCTGTCCCCACCATGTTCCCTCCCAGCCTCTTGCCCACCCTCAGCCAACTTGCTGTGGTTGTAGAGTGAGAAACAGAACACCCTGATGCTGTGCAAGCACTGCTCAGCCACAGCTACAACACTGGGGTGTTACCAAGGCTGTTCTAGTCACAAATCTGTAACACAGCAGCCTATGGGCTGCTACAAAGAAAATTACTTTCATCCCAGCCAAACACAGTACAGGACCAAAAGCAGAAATATGCAAAAGTCTAAGAGAAGAGAAAAGCTGTGTGGGTAATGAACATTTTGGTAAAGATGTCTCATTGTCTTTAGGGTAAAATTAACAGTTTAAGGATCAAAATTGTCGTTATGCAAAATGGTCTAATCAAAACCCCACAGGGAAGAACAGCCTTTGCTTCACATTCTTACTTACCTTGTCAGCTGTCAAAATTTTTGAACTGCAGGGAGAACTGATGCTGGCTACTTCACTTCGAGAAACCTTTATGGACTTTGGTCGTTATATTAGAAAAGCTATCTGTAGTATTCCATGTATGTTTCTCAACTTCATGTGCAACAGGACAATGTTCAGAATTATCAGAATGTGGAAGTATAATCATGTCTATGCCTTTAAAATTAATTTTTGAGGGCAGAAAGAGAACTAGCTTCTGAAATGAAACTAGAAGCACTATCCAAAGGATTCCGAGTTACTTGTTTAGGCGAGACCAGCCAGCTTTGAATTTATAGCCCAGAAACCAGAGGCCTGGATTTTACAGCACTCTTAGCAAGCTGGGGTATAAAATACCTTCAAGCAACACTTCTGCTCTGAGGATTACTTCTGTTTGTCCAATTACATATATGCATATGTATCTATATATACACATACAGGTATCGTTTTGCTTTTATTCCTTCGTGCAAAAACTCCTCCCCAAAAGTGCTCTAAGCCACTAATACAAGAAATACACTTCTTTTAACATTCTTCTGGCATTCTTTGCATTTACAAGGCTAGCAAAAGAATATCTACCACTCCTCTGTAGTAGGTAGAAGTGACCAAAATTAATGAAAGTTTCATTAACTCACTTCATTGGAAAAAAAGTCTGAACTACATACAGTTATGCTGCTCCTTCTTCCATACAACATCAATCTTCCTTTCAAAAAAACCCAACCAAAACCAACAACCAAAAAAACCCACCAAACAATACTCCCCTGTTTTTTCCTGAAAAATCTCAGGCAAAATAAGTCTTTGCCTTTCTGTATCTGCTTTTATGTAAATTCTACAGCATTGGTAATTGCTGCTGTGATCTGAAATAGTAATCTGGCAAGAATTTTTTGAAGTGGGTTTTGGCCCTTGTGCATCAGTTGGCATACAGAAGCAAGAAGGCTACTTCTCAGGGTTTAAAGTGGAGAAGACAGAAATAGTAATTTACACATAACTGAAGTGTGGCAGCTTAGTTCATTGTTAAAGGAAAAGTTAAAGTATGAATCGACACAGCATAGGTTTTGTATGTTTAAAAGCGTTTTATATAGTGACACAAACAGAGCAAGCATGTTACTGGAACAAAAGTCCCCTATACAAAAGCACACTCCTAGAAGAGGTTTTGGTTTATGAGAAGTTCTAACAGGTAGTCTTACACTCTGCATGGTGTCACAGACTTCCATCTTTAAAATAGCTCACTGTCAAAAATATGCAGCCCAAACTTACTGATCTTCTACCAGATCAGCATAAAATGACCATTCCAAAAGCTCTTTCAGTTTGTACATCTGTCTTATGCTGTCAAAGACAAAAGAGCATGTATCATCTTATGTCATATGCATGACACTGTTTAAGATAGAAAAAGTTAAGCTGCACTCCAAAAACTGGTTTTAGTGAATCACAGGAAGAAATTAAACACATTACAGTATCTGCATAGTTTGAATTATACAGAGTGAATTGCAAGTTTATGAAAATAAAAACATCTTTAAGTCACAGGTTGGAAATTAAAAGACAACAGTACACTAGTAGATTATATTCATTGTCAAAACTAAAAAAATGCAAGTATGTAAAGTGATACCTTCACAAAATATGCCATTTCCAATACAGAGATACACAATCATTGGAAGATTTGGCAAAGCAAAACACAGATTGGAATGTTAATCATGATCATCCCCGGCTTGCTTCTTTTTGATTTAGATGCTCATAACACACTGTATGAACTGAAAACAGAATAACCACTTATTAGATGCATGGTAAAGAACAAGTGTTCACTTTCTCTCCTAAAATACCCATTGTCACTACCCTTTTCTGTAAACAAATTCTGTCCATGAACAATAAAGCTTTGAAACTAAATATGAGAATTAGCTAAGAGTTATATAAAAGAAAGTATCTCCTTAATAACAACAAAAAACCTCCCAGAAATACTTGCATTTAGTGTTCTCCTTTTCCTGCACAGATGCAGCCAGGAAGCCAAGACCTACAAGCCTAACTGAGTGTGACTTGCGTCTGTTCCCACCACACCTCCCCAGCCTTTCCTGGAGAAAATGCCTACCAAGCCTTCAAACAAACAAAATAAAAATGTCGCAGAAAGTGATGCTAGCAAGTGATGTAGCTTCCTAAATCTTCTTGAACCATGCTGGTAAGAAATCCAGACAAAAATGCACAACAACCTTTTACAGAACTCTCTAAAATATGTGAGAACTGAGAACTTTTTGAGACAACACTCAAATCCCAGAACCTTTGTGCTCTCAGTAACACTATAAGCATAGGGAAGAGAGGCACAAACTCAAATCATAACTGTTTGCCTTCAGTTTTAAGTTTTTCTTTGCCCTGTATTTTAACTAAAACCTTAAAGTTCACTTACATCATCATACTGGAAGTTCACAAAACCCTGCTGAGATGTATCCCTTCTTCTAAAACATTCTGCAAAAATGCATTATGAAAACAAAACAGAAACCAGGTAAGAAGAATTACAGTTAATCAATTTTTAAAAAAATGCATAGTATTTTCATAACATTCCCCAAGTCACATGAATGAGAACTCATGCGAACACTGCAATTCGTCCCAAGATTTAATTTCTTGTTCTTAATTTTTATATTTATCATATACAACCCTTTATGTTCTTTTAATAAATACAGTTTCCCAATTTTGGTAACATTACTCTTCTAGTCTCTGGAATAAACCCTGCACTAGTTTTAAGTCCATTTTTCAATGGGGATTTAAAAAATCATAATCTGTAACTGTTACAGTTCTGCTCATAAACTCCATTGAAAGAAACCTATTTTCTGGTATGTAAAAGAAAGTTGAACTTGAGATGAGGAATCAGATTTTATTAAATAAAAATATATTATGGCGATGACAGTAACAAGGCTATAAGCTGGCATACCAGTGAGAGCTCTCAGTTTCACACAGCAGGAAATGTAATCATCAAATGTAATCTTTCCGTGAGTGCTGTATCGCCTTGTGATTGCAGTCACTGCCTGTGGGCTCAGTCTAAATCCTATTTGAAAATAAAAAGCCTGTTTTGAAAAGACATGTAAGTTAACAGAATCTAACACATTTTTAATTGGAAATATCATGTGTCAGTTACTGCAGGATGATAACTGGTACTGGGAAATGCTGTAAATCAAGTGTCAGAAGCAAGAACATTTCACAGCTTACCCATATTCATCAAGGCTTTCTCCAGTTCTTGACGATCCACTGTACCACTACTATCGCTGTCAAAACTCATGAAGTGTTGCTTCCAGCCATTGACCACAGCCCAGAGTTCTTTAAACTCATTAAATCCCATTGTGCCAGACATATCCCTCTGATTCCAAAGCTAAGAAAACATTTCTTAACTTAAAAAAGATAAGAAAAGCCCTCTCTTCAATGGAAATTTGTATTATTTTTATCATCTGTAGTTAAAAACTCTCTCTTGAAGGTCCATATTAAGAATTTATTTTTTTTTCCTGGTAGAAAACTAACTAAAGCATCCCACAGTACAGACAGAGATAACACTACTAACCAAAACCAAAGGTCAGAGAACTTGCTCTCCCCACTTCTCAGTGAAACCTGATAAAACTATTTGCTCTTTGTGAATTTAACTTAGTTTACACACTTTTCTTTTGCCTGCCACAATGTAATTTTTACCAGTAAAATACATATCCAAAATAAAAATACTGGCCAAGGGAAAAAGGAAGAGTATCAGTTCTCTCGCACTCTTAAGTGAGTTTGTTCAAGGTGAGAGTTAACAGCCCTTCCAGTTTCATTTCCACTTAAAAAAAACCCCAAAAAACAAAACAGCAAAACTTTTGAACAAGACAATTTAAGTTTTGGCTAAACGAACTCCAAAGATTCCAACCCTGCACAGTATACTTAAGTCTTCCATAGGTCCTACTGCTGAATGCCATATACCATTCCATTAGATATTCAACCTGATTAATTCAGGCAACAGGATTTAGGGGGGCCTTAGACTGTATTCAGGCTGTGTAGTAGAAATGCTTAATTCATTAGGAAGGCCTAGAAAAGTCCAATTTGAAAGGCATAATGGGCGGTCTGCCTAAAATTCTATTCTAGGCTGCCAGACCTGACTCTTCGTACATTCAATGGAGAAAGTCCCCTATGCTTACAGGGATACCACTTGTAAGATCAGTCACAGAGAGCCTCATTTATTATTATTTCATCCTGTAAAAGGAATAAGAATGGAATTTTGTAGTTCCCCAGTCATAATGATCATAATACTTATTAAGTAAGGGCTGAATAGGAATTACAAAGCATTTCCCAAATTCTGGCACCCTCTCATCTTTGCTTACATAATGCAAAAATCTTTACATTTCATAGTAAAGGATACATCCAGCATTGAGATCATGAGTCTGCAAGTCTCTAAGTTGAAAGCTGTTTAAAAAAAGAGACCATATTAAAAAGATAATTTTTTCATCTAAATGTAACATTTTTAATTGTTTTATATTATATACTAATAATATTAAATAATTGCTTCCACTGTATACAGCCATACCATATTTTGATC
Organism: Falco biarmicus; assembly: GCF_023638135.1. Lineage (NCBI taxonomy): Eukaryota > Metazoa > Chordata > Aves > Falconiformes > Falconidae > Falco > Falco biarmicus. The sequence continues at coordinate 38,767,712 of NC_079291.1, read as the reverse complement.
CAAGTAAGAGCTTTTCACCACTACTTGTCAGAAAAACTGACAGCAGACAACCTGGAGGCAATTCAAGTTACATCTAAAATTAATTTGCTCTCATCTTGATCCATAAAGGTTTTGGGTTTCAGTCAAAGTGGTCACTTGTATTTTACCACTTGAGTAAGCCAGTTTTACTCAAAGGAGCTTGATTTTGAAAATTGAGCACTATGTATCCCGACAATGAGTCCTGCCACATAATTTTTTGGTCAATATCAAAGCTCAATTGCAAAACACCTTTTAAAGAATTGGCTGTCCATTACAAAACAAAACACTTCTCCAACTGCACAGCTCAGCAGTGGGGAACTAAGGAGGCTGAGAAGGGAAGTCCCACATGCACAGAACTGAAGACAGAGAATTTACGTTTCAAAGTAAGTCCATATGGAAAGAAAGCCCATTTACCATGCAAATAAAAAAACCCCAAACTTCTGCAGAAGGCACAACTGTAAGTGTTTTCTAGTAGACAGCAGAAGAATTAGCATGCTTTAGGACTGGGTTTTTTTGATGGTTTGTGTTTTTTTTTTTAAATTTAAATCATTAACTTACGTTTATATGCTCCTGCAATCCCTGACTGGGTGAGACATCTCTGTAGCTCATCAGCATCTATTTGTCCATCCTTTCGATAACAGAAGATGTATCAGCTATTGTTTTAATTCCCTCTTCCAGGCTGATTATTCCCAGTACCCACTCCCTTTTCAGTGGCATTAAATTAGTTACCCTTTCAAAAAACAAACCAATTATTTGTCTGCCGTATGACAGAATCTGACTTTTATAACCCGTATCTGTAATGACATTTCTTTAGTTGACATTTTTGCAATATGCATTAGCTTTCCCATCTAACTATGCACTAAAAAATAAACAGGATTGGCAGGTTTGCTCCAAGCTTTACTTAAAAAAAATATATACCCAAACAACAAACCCACATCAAATATTGGTAACATACTTGAGAGCCAGCTGCATAGAAACCAAGGTGCAAAATTTTGAACAGAAAGACAGCTTTCCTTAAAATACTAAATTTTACTTAGTGAGTATTGCAGTCACTCTAGTTCATACGTTTATGTTCTCACTGCTACAGGAGGAAACTTGGAACCAAGATCACACATACTCTCTTCTCCAGACAGCCTTAAGACTACAAATCTAAAAACTCCTGCGTTCTTTTTGAATAGTAAGTTAGCAGAACAAACAAAAGCAGAAAGCAAAGAACTCTGAAAGAAAAAAATAAACAAAACCAACCCAGAAAAGATACCTATCTGCAAGGTTTGGAAAATTACTCACTTCCAACACATCCTGCTCAGGGCCAAATAGAGAAAACAACGGCCAACTCATGGAAAGCAATGAGCTGTCAAAAGAGGAGCTGGAATTCTAGGTCACATAACTCACACACCCAATGTAAAGTTCAGTTCACAAAGAGTTTGAGTGTAATTTAACCTCATTCAAGGATGGAACATTGTATCTGCAGATACAAAAAATGATGTCACTTTTGTAAAGCATTAAATAGTGAAAAGGGACTTGCTTTAGATTTGAAACAAATTTATTTGCCTCAGTGTTTTCCTGATGTTTTTAAATCTAGTAAGCATTTTTTTCTTCTTTGCTGTAAGAACAGACACATGCTACTACATGGCATGGTGGGAATGGCACAGCCAGATAACTTTCAGAAAAAAGGTATCATTATTTATAGGAAAAACTAGTTATATTGAATGACATTTGACAAGGTCTGAAAAAACAGCAACAACATTTTGATTTTATGTGAAATTAATATTCACAGGAAAATAAAAAAAAAAAACCAAGAAAAAATAAAGATTTTAAAGAGCCATGCATGTTAAGCAGCAAATCTCTTCAAAGGCCTTTTACTTTCTGAAACAAAGGCAGGATCTGCGTAATTTGAAAATGGGCAGGAATACAGAAAAGCACAATTTGTAATCATGATTAACATCACCAAAAAGATGCCTGGCTTTTTTTTTTTTTTTTTTTTTTAAAGTAGAACTTAAAGTGTAGGGGCTTTTCAAACAGACTGAAAAAAAGAAAACTATTACTTCCTACAAAGGCAGACTCAATTAATTGAATAAAGATTTGAAACAATACTTTTTACTTTCTCCTGTAAACAAAGAAAACTAATTCCTCAAATCTAAGACAAGATCTCTGTTGTAAACTACTTCCAAGAAAGCTCAGAGATATCATTACATATTATTTAGGCACAAACCCAACACAGTGAGCAGCAAACCATAACCAAAAACTTTACAAATTCTACAGTACATACTTAGAGAAAACTGTGAGGTGTGGCTTTTCACAGACTTGCATGGACGGCTATAAAAGCAACTGGTAAGTTACCTGTCACATTTCACGGTCTCCTTATAGGGTTTTTACTTCCACACAGCCACTGGTGTCTGAAATTGACTCCTCCAATTCCAAGGATAACATTTCAAAAGCTACCCAGTTTATTTCAATAATGAATGATTTCTATGAATATAAAGTATTTAAGAGTACCAAAGTGCTCTTTAAGCACTAACTTGATCATATCCATTAGCTTTCAGTTTCCCAGCTTTCAGTAACCATGCCTCACTTGAGAAGCCTGGTGATGGTCTACGCCTTGCTAAGGTTCAGCTCCTGTCACCTCTTCTTCACTGCGCTGCATCTCATTTGCTGTTACCACCCTTCCTCTTTACAGCAGGAACTTACTCATTTTTCCAGCACTGGTTCCACTGATGATTCCTGGCACATGTCCAGGTGGCACCTGGATTCAGAGGCATCTCAGCTGGCAGGCAAACTGTCAGCACATTCGGCAGAATTTAGCTTGGGCTCCACCTTAACAGAGAGGCCTGCCTCACTGCACAAGGTCATTCCAGTGTTCTCCTTTACTAAGAAAACACTTGCTCTGCATATTTTCATAAGCAATGTTAAAGAAGTAATATATAGGCTGTAAGATGCATTATTTATTCAAAAGAATAATGTAGAGAACAAAGCCAACCCAACCACAGTCTTAAAACCAGGAAATTAAACATCAGCCAACTGTTGAATTTACGCTTTCCTGTCATGGTTATGTCTACCTATGGATAACAGATCCAGGAGCAGAGATTTTAGATATGCACACCCCCTAGAAGCATGTAATAAATAGCTATACATATGGCCAACAAAGGCAGAACCTCAGCTCAATAAACCTAACTTATTTGCTCCTAAACTTTGCAATATAGTTCAATAACTACTTATTTCTAGTAACATTCATAATCATACAGAAACAATACACGACACAAAATTACAGGCAACAACTTAAAAATGCAGTGCATAATGACAGGGAAGAAAAAAGAAAGGCCTAAATCAAAGTTGTAAATGCCATTTCCTCTATAAGAATTATCACTCCATCCTACCGGCAAACCCAGATATTGGCACAACTCAAGACTGCTTTTCCATGTGTGAATGTATTAAGTCTATTAACATCATCCAATGATATCATTAGCATTTCTTGTTCTTAGCCAGGCCATCTCCACAGCCCATGCTTCCCATTGTTTCTGGCTTCTTTCTCCTGAAGGTGACAGCATTCTCCAACCCAGAGCTGAGCCACAGTTCAGTTACAACATTTCCTGTAACTATATAGTTCCTGTATATACTTACGACAGGAACTGTAGCATGTACATACACACAAATGTGTGTGTATATATATATGTACGCATGTACACACACCCCCACGCACTCTATAGAGAAACTAACAGCGTTATTTGAACAGTATAGTTCCTGTGTATATATAGCTATATAGTATAGCTATACAGCTATATATAGAAGATAGGCTAAGTAAAACCATTCCGTTTTGGTTTTTTGTTTTTAAATCTTGAAACAAGTTTTCCTTACTAAAAGTACTAGGCATTCCTCCTTCCAAAAGGTAATGCAGAAATTATTTCCCAGAAAAAAGATAATAATACAAGAAATAACAACAAATAAATAACAGAAATTTACCTGCCCTGCTACTGCAGCAAAATAACCATATAAAGGATCCTGAGCTTGTCCAGGGAATGCCGGTCCTCCTGGAGCTCCTCCATACTTCAGAAATCAAGAAGAAAATAAATTTTAAATCAGTGATTCATTTAACTGTTAAGAAACTGCAATATTTGTACTTAAGAATCAACTTGTGTTTCTATATACACACCATGCAAAAGAACGTGAAACCAACCAAAAAGGAACTTCCTTATTAAAAAAAAAAAAAAAAAAAAAAAAGACACAATCTTGGTATTGATATACTCATTTACTATAAGCAGATCTGTGTAAAACCTTGCAAAGGAGCAATCCACTGAGCTAGATGCAGCATGGTGTATCTCATCAAGGAATTTTCGTCTACTACTTGCAGAAAATGAGGTATGAAAATAACCACTACTAAGGCTCTGCAGATTTTTCTTTCCACTTCAGAAAAGTTGAGCGAGATAGATCTTTAGGGAAAATACTTGGAAGAATATGCATTAAGCATGGTAATTTTTTAAAAAAATATTAACTGAAAATCATGGAATGACAGAAGTTAATCCTGTCCGACAGAGTTGAAACAGCCACCTGTGTAACGGAGTGTATACCCGACATTAACTGAGAAGAATGCGCCTGCAGGAGGCAGCCGGAGCTGACCAGGTGCACCTTCCCCTTTGAGCCGCTTTGCTCTTTACCTCCCCCCAGCACACAGAGCTTTACGCCAGGTGTCGGGCACAAGACCTCGCTCGGGGCACGGCGTGGGGAGCCGGCTCGGGCAGCGACACCGCCGGCAGGGGCCCTGCCCACCGGCCGTGTGCCGCCTGCCTCCCCTCTCCCGCGGGCGGGCCGGGCCGGGCCCCCCGGCTCACCGCTTCGCCGCGCAGCCGCCGCTGCCCTCGCCCCGGCGGAACGTGCTCCCGCCTCAGAGCGCCCGGGGGCGAGGGTCGCGCCGCCCCAACTCTGCCGGCCGCTCGGCCGTCGGGCAGGGCCACAGCGGACCGGCGGGGGAGCGAGGCCGGCGCCCCTCACCGCTGGCGGGACAGCCCGGAGGGCGCCTCAGGGCCCCGGCAGGGCGCGGGGAGCGGGGGGAAGGCAGGGAACGGGCTGCCCCGCACTCGGGGTCGTCGCCCCCGCCTCAGCCAGTCTGCCCCGCCGCCGCGGCGGCCCCGAGCCCAGGCTCAGCGCGGCCGCGCCCCGCCAGCCCCCGCCGCCCGGGCTCAGCCCGCCGCCAGCCCCGCTCACCCCGCCCTGGTAGAAACCGCCGCAGGGCGCCGGCTGCCCAGGAAACGCCATCTTCGGCTGGCGGCTGCCCCCGCCAGGCCGGCCTCGCCCGGGCGCAACCACCCGTCCAGGAAGGGGGGACCGCGACGGGCCGCGGGCTCTGGAAAGGGCTGGAAGCGCTGTCACCCGTGCGGGGCTACCGGCTGCCCCGGTGGCAGCCGGGCAGTGCAAGGCGGTGGCGTCGGCAGCTGACACCCCCTACGCCCCCGATCGTAGTGGTAGGGGCCGACGGCCCGGAGCCGCCTTTTCCGCCCCGCAGTAGCTGGGCGGGGCGGCCCCTTCCCCTGCGTTTTGCGTCGCTGCCGGCGGGGCTGGGGCTGGGTGCGGGAAGTTTGCGCCGCGGGCGGCGGAGGCGGCAGCGTCAGGCGCGGGGCCGGCGGGGGGCAGGGAGCGGGCTCGGGCCGCCCGGCAGGCGGCAGCGGCTGCGGTAACCAACCGCACAGCGCGGGTGCCCCGGGCGAGCGGCGGCGGGCAGCCCGGCGCACCGAACGTGCTCACCGTGAACCGCCCGCCTTGATGTCAAGTTATTTCGAAATCACCCGCGCGTGATGTGCAGAAAGGCCGTAAAGCCCATAAACTCCGCAGCCCGTGCGTGTGTATCGTGTGTCACAGCACGCTTTCTCCTGAGTCTGAGCACCTGCCCCCGATCCCCAGGGGCGGATCCCATCGATCCGCTCTACAGTTTTCTCTTGGCCCTGTGGGTCCAGGTTCTCCTGGGACAGAGGTGAGGGGGGATGGCCGGGTCCCCCGCAGCGCTGCCCCTGCGGCCGCCCTGGCGCGGGCAGCGGGCCGGAGCCGTTCCCGGAGCCCCTGGAGCAGTTCCCGGAGCAGCTCCCAGCTGTGCTTCAACAGCCGCCTCCAGGCTGGAGAAACCGGTACCGCCCCTGCTTTAATCCTACTGACCCGTCGTTGCTGCCGTACCCTAGGAAGCGACGGCGACTGAAACGGCCACGGCTTGGTCTGAGCTGTTTATCTGCAAAATACGAGAACTTCCTCGTGTTGGGGGGTATGTAATGAAGTTGCCGGAGGATGAGAAATTATTTCCTAGAGTCTGTATGACTGAAACCAATCTACTGATGGAGAGACCTTGCAGGGTAAATGGTCTACTGTCAGAAATCTGGAAGCGTAACATTTTAACTTTTGTTTGTTAGCATAATTTCCGAAGAACTTTATACATTTGAGTAGGACCTTACTAATTTGATCTCTCTAGTTTATAGTAAACTTTTCATTAAGAGTGAGTCACCCTTCTCAGCTTCTAAGTCGTCCAGTAAACAGCTTTCCTACAATGTCTGTATAGCATATATTTTTATTATTTCAGCACTAATTACACCGATACTGTTAATAATTGCCAGTAACATGAAAACAAGTACTGTGGCATTCTGTGAAATTTAATATTCTATAGAGTTGCCAAAACCGAGAAAAATCATTATTTAATACCTTCATCACACAGGATAGCATATAAGAAGCCCATCCTTTCAGGGTAGCTGAGAAACAAAGTACTGAATCTGGCTAGCTTTTCAGCTTAAGAAATGCCTATATCACAAGAGTATTTGATTAAGCATCTGTTGATACCAAACTGTGCAGTGGTCAAATACTTTTATTTACCAGACTTAATCATGTGCAGCGTGGGTCACTGGAGATACTGTGCTGAACCTTTTTAGAGTATATGTATTAATGTCTGGGCAAGAGCATTCCCAATTAAAATAGGATCTAGGTACAATGATAATACTAAAAGCTGGAAAGATTAAAAATAAGTGGCAAAATATCAAATAGTATATATGTATTGTCAATAGCTTAAAGATAATAGGAAGGAATTTTTAATGGCTTTAGTGAGAAAAAAATGTAGGATTCAGACCAGCTGGTAGATAAAGATACTAAAACTGTACAACAGTAGCTGTATAGAAAAGGTAGATGTGTTTTATAAGTTTTGGGTTTTTTGTACTTGAACTCAGCATAAATACCTAGCCATCCTGCATTTGCAGGGCTTCTACTGAGACTTCTGGTAATGAACACTGCACTCAGTAGTTTATATTTGGAAGATCATTTAAATTCAACCACACATAAGCAGAAGTGCTTGGCGACAGTTGTAACAAAGTGATGTATTTTACCCTGTGATGGGTAGGCATTTTGTTGGCACTGGTGCATTTGTTTATTTGGTATTCATCCAAGGATAAGGAAGGCTGCAAAGGAATGCTGTTTGAGATTGTGCACATCTGCCTTTTGAAGGGCTACTGAGCTATGGGTGACCTTTAAAGTTACAATAAGATGATCACATTAGAAATACACCAGTCAAAAATCTGTATGGAGTAAATAGCTATTATTTTGCGGGTCTCAACGAATATGTAATCCCTTTAGTGGGAAGACTGAAGTCGAGCAACACAGAATACTAGTACTATTGCCTTTTGTTGTTGTTGTTTGTTTGTTTGTTTTGTGAGATAATTCAGTATATTTTCCTAAGAAAAGACCTAAGTAAAATAATTTTGTTTAGGAAATGAGACTTATGTGTGCAGTTTACATTCCATAACTTTGCTGCATTCTTTGCAATAGGATGTTAAGAAAGAATTCAAAACAGCTACAGTAATAGCATTACTGCCTTAACATCTGATCACAAGTCACATTCGTTGTATGTACCATGCTTTCTCACAGTGAAAAAAAGGCTAGCATAAACCCACTGCAAATCACACGAACACCTGCCCTGCTAAGTCTGGGTACATTTAACCCTGACATGAGCTCACATATGATGTGGGAATTCAGCTGCCCTGAACTGAAAGCCTTGAGTCACCCGGTGCTGCCAGTTATGTTCCCATCTGGCGTAGTGGTGGGGAGATCAGTGGTGGCGTGCTGAGGCCTCAAGCTTTCCTGGCAAGCCAGGTGTGGAATTTGTCCTTTTCAGAACTGCAATAAAAGAAGCTAGGGGCGGAGACGGGGAAATTAAGGTGTAAAGTTCAAATCTCCTGAGGTGTTTACTTAGCACATCTGAGGGGATAGAAAACTTGAGAATAAGTGTATTACTTAAGGAGAGACAAAAAATAATCTCCTTACCATTTTAATTGTCATAACTTGGGAAGAGGCGTAAATTAAAACAGTGGAAAGGTAAAAATAGTACAGACCAGAGGTCTTTATTATAGTGCCTCGGTGCCTGGGAATGGGTGGTGCTCCACTGTTCTGCTGCCTTTTCTTTGACATCACCCTTTCTTTTTCTATTTACTGCATGTTATTTATGCTCAGTTCTGCAGCCAATTACTTTCTACAAGGATTTTCTGTAATACCCAAGTTTTATGTTGGAACCATCAAATAAATGTACTTGCAAGGATGCGGGGCAGGGGGAAGGCATTTCTGTCACTTTATATGTAAAGAGAGGATGGAGATTAAAATTTTCTATAAATTTTGATTGTCCGGTTTGAGCTACCTCAGTTTTCTGCAATCCTATATGACTTCTAGACTTACTTTTTGCTCCCAGCTCCAATCTCTTTAACAGATGGTTCAGTGGTGACTGACTTCCTTACTCTGTACTCCTTCCCTTCTTTGTTTGGTCTGTGTTCAGCACGGTGGGAATTCATCACTCACTGGGCATCAGCAAGAGTATCACTGAACGCCTAAACCAAGATAACTTTAATTGTGGATGGTGCAGCTAGTGAGGTTTTGATACTGAGATTTTTGAGGTTAACAATCATACTTATTCCATGCAGTACAATAACAAAATTTACCACATCTTTTTCATTATAAATACAGCAAGTCGTGCGTACCCCAGGCATGAGTTCTCTACAGAACTAAAGCTAAAATGCAGGTTTTCTGTAACAACATTAGTTTCTAAGACCTGGCAGGTTGCAGTTGAATGGTTCCCAAGATGGTCTTTAACTGAAGTTATAATTACAGTATAAACATATCTGAAGGTAACAGTGATACACACCTGTGATGTGGGGAAGACATTTACAAATCTCGTTTCTTTGCTTATCACTTTACAACTGAGCTTTATTTCTTTACCATGTACCTTATTTCAAAACCTTCAGGACTGAAAATTTGGATAATTTAAAACAGATTGCTGAAAACTAGAGCAAGTCATGCAATCTCCTGTAATCTTTTGGTTGAATAACATGGGGTCAGGATCCACATCTGCTGTTTTCACCAGACAGAAGCCAGATTATGAAAATGAACTGTGTATAAATGATTGCAGCACAGAAGCTCAGCAATAAGGCATCTGATTCCCTCTGTACAGCACTTCTTGCAATCATATGTGTCAGCATATATGTTCTGATATAAGTCAGAATATATATTATGCTACTTTACCTTCTGACAGGGTAGGACTCAGCTGTACTGGCTGGAAGATAAGCATTAGTTTGTAAAACTCCCAGGTGCAGGTGGAAAGAGCTGTGAAGCCTGATCCTTCTGAAGCAGTGTTGCACTTGTCTAGCTACAGGAGGGTATGCCTGGTTCCCCTCCTATTTTCTGGATGATTACACTGAAAACCTATGGATAGCTAATGAAAAAATGGACAAATAGTCCAGGAGGCCAAGCCTGAAATGCATATTCTGTGGGCTAAAGAAAAAGGTCCTACTTCTTTGTTCTCTTGGTTAGACTTTCATTTGCACAGTGGCTTTGCTGTAATACATGAGCTGAAGCATGTTGTCTTAAAAAATTCCTTTGAGCTAGGAACTTAAAGGAGAGCTTGTTCTTAGGTAGCCTAAAACTCATTTCTTCTACTTTGTGAGTGAACCCCCTAAGCATTAGGGGTTGGTTATGCAAGAAAAAAAAAAAAAAAAAAAAAAAGGCATTGTGTTGTTCCCTGCACCATGTTTTGTAGTGAGCCCAGTTTGGCCAAGTGATCCAGTTGGAGGATTTAGGAATTATGCTCAGCTTGAGTACCAAAATGGTGGTAGGTGGGAAATAAGCTCAGAGGTGGTTAGTCAGCCATGGGGCTATGCTTCTGGGCAGAAAACCAACATGTAGAGTGTAGAAATGATGTTTCAGGTGTCTAAATTCTGTGATTGTCACCCATTAGGTGCCTGATGTCCATTTGGGCTCTCATTCTTACCTCCTAGGTTTCTTGGGAATCTAGGCAGATAGCTTTTATTCTCTCCACGTCTAATGCTTGAACTGAGCTAACACCATTGCAGTGCTGCCAGAATTCATCTTCGTTTGCTGATCTGTAATTTCCATAATCAATGAGACTGGCAGAATTACAGGGAAATGTCTTGGGCTGGTTTGCATGTGACCCACAGAAGTGGCATGTAAATAAATGACTCCAAGAAAATAAAGTTTATTTTTTATTTGCTTGCATGTTTAAGCGCCCCACTACCACAAGTGATGCAATGGAGTTAGCATTTGGGGAAATCACAAGTTTCAGCATGCTTGGAGTGAATCACTTTCCTGATCATGATGTCTTCTCTTGGTGCCTGTTTTTGTTCCTGTTTTTGTTACTACATGGGATGGGTGTTGAAAATTCTTGGGATATTGCAACATACATCCCCAAGTGGCCAACATGAGACCTACTTGCTGTTCCTGTCACAAAATTGTATCATACTTGAGTGCACTCTTAAAACAATACCAGTGAACAAAAAATTTATTCTTCTAGGTGTGCCTTTTGTAAATATTTTTTCTCACATGTATAGGCCATGCTGTTTTTCTTGTTCCTTATATTAGCTTTTTTGCTCCTTTTGTTTCATTTCCTACGACCTTTCTGAATTGCTAAAGAGCGAAGGAATCAGCCTATTGCTGTGCCAAACATTGCCCACCAGATGTCACACTAGTACTTCTAGTACGGGTACATCGGCCCGTGCTTGATGGCGCTCTAACCTATACCCGGCTTTTAGCATATACAAATATAAGCTCAGCCAAAGGTAGAGACAGCACCCACCTAGAGAGGTCTCAGGTATCTGCTGCAGGAGCAGCTCCTTGGGTCTCCGTGCTGATCTCTAATAGGAGTTTGTAATATTCCCAAGCCATTCTTTGTGCCGAACTCCCTTTTTATCTAACAGTAGTTTAAGAGTTCGTATATAGTTTTTTCTATTGGAAAAAAACTTAGTATAGGTTCATGCATTTTTTTTAGAAATCCACTCTGAATTTTTTGGCTAATATTTAAAAGTTTGGGTATGATAGTTCTAAATAACCAGATTGTTTAAGCAGTGTGGTTTCTAAAATTACCTATAAGTCTATCACTTAAAGTATTCCATTTTGCCATATTTTATATGAACTAGATAACAGGGAACATTTCTCCTCCTTCTGTTTGGGGTAAGAATCTTTTTGTCCACCCAGAAAGAGTGAGCACTATCTACAAATGAGGTCATGATTACTAAAGTCAAGTCAGAAATCATTAGCCACCTATGTATAATAACGTATCAAAACATCGTTATATTTGATGCATCAAGCTTCAGGACATAGTATCATGGCTGTTAGGACAGCTGATGCTGTACAGATTGCTCTTATTTCAGATTTGTCAGGTTTTTCTTGTAGACTTTTTTTTTTTTTTGGTCATATTGATGCTTCTTTCTTGTCTAGTTCTTTCGAGGCTGATCCTTTCATGTGTTGTTAATATGTACATTATAGGTGATTATTCCTATTCTTTCAGTAAAATTATTAGAATTTTCAGGAAAATAAGATAAGGCTTCTACATCACCTCTTAGTAAAACATCCACTTACGTTGTTCAAAACTATGCATAAAGCTTATGAGAAAGCAAAGGTATGAAGAGACCAGATGGGCTGTCAGTTGCTGTACTCTGCTTCAAAACGTTTAGGGCTTTCTAATTAAAAAAAGCTACAGAACTTTTGTTCTTGTTGTTATTCTGATAATATATTGTCATTAACAACAATACATATTTTTATGTAATCTAACTGCTCCAGGAATATCTACAGATGCATATAATCACTTGCTGTTTTGCATTTGAGTTGTGCATGCTTGATGTTACATCCAGGAATGAAATGGCCTTGAGCTGTCTAAGAGAACTCTGCCAGGTTACAGCAAAACTTTCTGATTCCCTTTGAATTTTATTTAAGCAAGAGTTAGAGTAATTGTTTGGTGGCAGTAAAAACTAAAAAAAAGGCTCTTTGGAGTTTGCAGTTGCTTTCCATGTGGTACCCCAGTCTGAGCAGTGTCTGTCCATGGGTGGGATTCCATTGCTGGCTAAAGCCCTTGTGAAGCCAACAAAGCTGTGGATATGCACACTCATTTCCACACTCTTCTGAATTCGGGTGTTTGTATAACTCTGTAAGGATGTTCCCATCCCCTTCCCTTTCTGCTTTCATCTACAGATTTTGTGTCTTTGTTAATTTCTGGTGTTTTTTATCACCTCTCGTATTAGCTAATATCTGAGGATTTAGCTTAACTCCAAATCTAACACTATGAAGCACTGTCAGCCTTTCACATACATATTTCACATACATCCTTCACAAAACTGATCAGAACTAGTGTCCCTATCATGTTCTAGAATGGAAGCTAATGAAAATACTAAAGACTGGGGAAAAAACCCTAAAAGCCATGGTCTAATAAACCCACAAATGCATGCAGGGCAGAGCCAACCCCATAGTAGTTCTGCCATGTGAGATGGTTATGTGCTGGCTTATGACCATCATTATCTCAATGTAAGGGGCCCCAGGTCTTCACTGGTAGTGGGCACAGGGAGTTATACCTGCATAGTCCTATTTTGCACAGGAACTTAAAACGCTACAAAGACTGAATCAGTGAACAGTCTTGTGAAGCTCTCTGCTGAAAACCTGCTTGGGACCGGAGGTCACAGATATCTATCATTACCCTTGTAGAAGTGGCCAGGCTTTTTCTATCTGAGAAGCAAGTAAATCTGCTGCCTCTGGAGGTTTGCTTTTTAAGAAGTGAGAGGGTGGAGGGAGGGAGGGAGAGGAAAGTAGAGAATGAGTGTGGATTAAGGGCTTTGTTTTGTTTCCCTCATGAGCTCTGTTAATAAAACTAGTCAGAAAGCAATTCTCTGCAAATACTGCCCTCTTCATCTCTGGAATAAAACATGAAGACATGTTAAGGGGTATCGTTGTCCTGGTTTCAGCTGAGTGAGAGTTAATTTTCTTCTTGGTAGCTGGTGCAGTGCTCTTTTGGACTTGGTGTGAAAACAATGTTGACAGCACACTGATGGGTTTGGTTGTTGCTGGGTGATGTTTATACCAAGTCAAGAACCTTTCAGTTTCTTGGGCCCTGCCAGCACAGCTTGCCACAGCTTGGGCCAGGACAGCTGGCCCAAACTAGCCGAAGGGATATTCCATAGCATATGAAGTCATGCTGAGTATATAAGCTGGGGGAAGAAGAACGAAGCTGGGGAGGGCGAGGGATTTGGCTTTATGGCATTTGTCTTCCCGAGTAATTGTTACGCGTGATGGAGCCCGGCTTTCCTGGGGATGGCTGAACCCCTGCCTGCTGATGGAAAGCGGTGAATGAATTCCTTGCTTTGCTTTGCTTGCATGCACAGCTTTTGCTTTACCTATTAAATTGTTCTTATCTCAGCCCTCGAATTTTAAGTTCTTTTCCGATTCCCCTCCTCATCCCTCTGGGTAAGCGGGGAGCAAGAGAGCGGCTCTGTGGCACTTAGTTACCAGCTGGGGTTAAACCACAACAGTCCTTTTTGGTGCCCAGCATGGGGCTTGAAGTGTTCAAGATAATGACAGGTTTGACTGGAATGAGCTAGTTCAAATGTATAGCTGTTATTGCTGGTTAGGTATTAATCGTCAGGTTTCTGTGCTTGCCATGAGACTTGCTTGCCCTACTGTATATTAGAGCCTAGTGCTCGTTAGTGACTCCTTTTTGCTTTTGCTGCTTGCTGAAAGATCTGATTTTAGAAGTTGTCTCCAATGCAGATAAATGTTAGATATAAATACTTTGTACCCAAAGAGAGTGACTTGATTTTTTTCTGATGCAGGAGTTAGAGCTCAGGATGTCAGTGATGGACAGATGCCTCTTGATTCTCTCTACCTTTGAACACTACCTCTTTAACTCCTTGTAAACAAGACTTTCTCCCCTCCCAAGTCTTTCCACCTATGTAATTTGTAAAATCTTCAGGTAGGACTTCCATACGTAATTCACAGCATGAATATTCAGCAGAAGTAATCTTATTTAAGCTTTTGGCTTTAATAATTGCTTTAAACTGAAAGAAGGTAGATATAGATTAGATGTTAGGAAGAAATTTTTTACTGTGAGGGTGGTGAGGCACTGGCACAGGCTGCCCAGAGAAGCTGTGGATGCCCCATCCCTGGAAGTGTTCAAGGCCAGGCTGGATGGGGCTTTGAGACACCTGGTGTAGTGGAAGGTGTCCCTGCCCACGGCAGGGGGTGGAACTAGGTGATCTTTAATGTCCCTTCCAACCAAAACCGTTCTATGATTCTATGATTTATTGCATCCAAGATTGGTATGTGCATTAACACTGCACCTACTTCTTGCACTCCAATACCTTTGTAGCTTGCTTTTTCTGCCATAGGTAACAGATTGAATTTAGTAAGTTTATTTTATTATTATATATTTTCTAAATACTAACCATCCTTACTTAGGAAGTTGTTACTGTATTTCCCACTAAATTTATTTTTACTGTTTTTCCTAGCACATATCTGACAGAAACAGTGTTTGAACTGATCACTGAAACTTCTTTCTAGATAGCTAAGGGGAAAATCCACAGCTCTTTATTTACACATACTCTGTGCTTGTGCTAGAGCGACCTACTTAAGAAACTCTTCACTTTTTTCTTTCTTGTAACCATGTGGGGAAAGAAGCAGATGATGAAACAGCATGATCGTTTTTTCATTTTTCTGTTTTTAGGAACTCCCAGAAGAATAAGCAAAAGGTGTGCAAATGGTAGCATTCACACGCTCGTTCCCACATTTTAAAGAATGAGCAAGCGTTTTGTGATGTAACCTTCTGCATTATGCAGGCAATTAATATTTCATTTAATGCTGGTATCCCTGTGCTAAACTCAGTGATTTAGGTTTGACTAAAGCATCTGCACCAGCACCCATGTTTGATCTGTTTGCAAGAGACAGTGAATCTACCTATGCTAAAGAATACTCAGCTGATAACATGAGGATAATTATTCCCAGTGTTTTTGTCTTCAAGGCACAACCAGAAGGTTTTTAATCTAAATTTGCATGGCTTTAACTCCAAGTATTTTTGTTGTATCTTTCTCATGTTGGGATAATGATATTTGGTACTGGTGCTTTGTCTCTCTAATGGTTCTAATACTTCTCCTAACCTACACTTTTACAGCTTATTAGTCTTCATGTTCTTTTCCTTGGAAAGAGGAGTTGCAATGGAGCCATATATTTCCTTATGCGTGTGCTTTGAAAATAAGTGCAACAGCATCAAATGTCAAATACCTAAACCTGGGAAGAACTAAGTAAGTTTCTTTACTCTCAGCCTCTAGGTAGAGTAATTTAAAGAGAGTTGCGCCTTTAAACCGAGTCAAAGCTGCCTAAATGCACTTGTGGTTTTATCTGAAGCTTATGATACCCACTGTATGCTTCTCTCACACCTGCTGCCCTGTTAAACAATCCCAGAGTTACATATGTTTGTATGGCTTGTGGGTTTTTCTGCTTTTTCATAGAAGAGACGAGCTGCCTTCTCCCACTCCTCCAGTTACTGGATTATAAAATTTCATCAATAGGATAGTGACCTTGGTGTGTTTCATTGCATTCACCTCTAACATTTTTTGCTGAAGTGAATGAAATAAATTCCTGTAGTCTGTAAATACAAGGAATATATCCACATTCTTACACCATTTTTGGTGTGATGGACTTTTCTCCAGAGTCTTTATTGTCCCTTTCACAGTGTGAAAAAGAACACAGCTACTGCTCTCTGCAGCAGTTAACTTCCTTTGCCTTTACATCTGAAAATCACAAGACTCTTAGTTTTTTCTTCTGTCCTCCTTCTCCTACTACCCTAGAGCGTTTGAACGTGGTTCATCACCCTTCCTAGCAGGCCCTCTGTGAATGGGTTTCAGCTGGTGCTTCCCAGGCTACATCTCCTTGGGCTGGGAGTGTGGCGTGCAGTCTTTGTTCCTCTATGATTACCTTCTGCCGAGCTGGAGTCAGTGGTGCTGTGGCTGAAAATGCACCATTCAATGAATTGGTTCTGTGTGTATGTGTCCTCATTGCTCGTAAGCATTTCCAGAGTAATATAGCTTGCACATTTCCTCAGCGATGATTTTATGATTGTTTAGACTTGTTATGTGAAATGATGGGCCTGCAACTATTTCCTAGAAACTCCCTAGAAGCCTGCTTACGTGGTAGTTGTTCTCCATATGAATTTACCAGAGTAGGCTGTAAAACCTGTAATCTTACAGGTAACATAATAGCTGTTTTCACAGTGTTATTAACAAAATTTTATTAGCATTTGTTTTTTTGTGAAATTGTGTTCAAGTTTGAGATTATCTGCAGTGACTTAACATTTTTATTTTTTTACTTTATTTAGGTTTTTTTAGTTTTAAAATAAAAAAAGTTGTAGTTGGAAATACCTTGAATCTTTCATTGTAATCATCAAGAGACTTTAATCTGTGGTTCTATTTCTACATATGCAGTAGGACCAGTATGATTTATATTTCTCCATAAATATATATATGTATAAATCACATTTTTTCTTCTTCCAAATGAGATTCTTCCCCGGGGTAAAATATATGTTCCTTATATAGCCACCGTTCCAGACACTTCAGATAAGTCACGGAAATCGTAAGTTATGTTGGCTGAATACTACAGTTAAAAAAAATATCAGGTGATCTCTCTCTCTCTATATATTATTATATATATTGAAGTGAGGGTAATCAGCTGTCAAAATCATTTGCCAAAAGCTGTGGTGAGTTTTCTAATGTTTAAATCAAGTTCAGCAGTTCTTTCAGAATATCTTTAATTCAGGAGTTTTCAGCTCATTTTAATAGATTACCTGCCAGCAATAACAAATGGTAACTAGGATAAAACTGCATGTTGTCAGGAAGCTTAAACTTTACAGCAATCTGCATTAATGTTAGAAAATTTGTAGGGGTCTGTGAACTGAAAAATATGACAACTCCTGATAATTCAGAAAGGAATTAATTCAGGCAGTGTCTACAACCTGTGTTCTGCAGGAAGAGAGAATAGCTAATCACAAGGTTGCCTTCTGGCTCTCTAATCTGTAAGGCTCCTCATAATTAGAGAACTATTCTCAGCTTTAGGAAACCTGCATCCAATTCCTCTCCTTGCCTCTGACTTCCTTCATGATGTTGTATGAGGCACTGACACAGGGATCATTAAAGAAACTTGGGATAGGTCTGTAATGACAGTGAAGTGTGAATCTATGTGTCGCTGTCTTTGTAAAAGACAGGGAAGATGGCTTTTCCAGGAAACGTTGTGTGTGTGTGTTTGAAGAAGAGATGCTAGAAGGTATTCAGTGATTCAAGGTATTTGGTGATCCTTGGGTATTCGGTATTGTCCCAAAAGTCAGCATGTAGCTGCACAAGCCCCTTCATCCCTCTCACACTTCTGTAACTGGACAAGAGGTATCCCTCAGGCTCTGGCAAGACTGAGTATCTCAAGTTGTTGGATATATTTATCTCAACAATGCTAGGCAGGCTTGGTAGTAAAGCAAGGCTGGAGTTTCTGCAGTGTGACTTGAGGTTTGACCTTTAGACCAATCCAGTTTAAGATGTGATTTGGTTTCAAATCTTTGCTTATGGGATTGGAAAACAGAAGCTACAAGCAAAACAAACAAACTATAATCTTGTATGTATTTAACATAATTCCCTGCAATTACTTCTGCATCCATCCCCTCTGATTGCCTGGGCCGGTTCTGAGGGATTGGGATGCTGCATGTGTCCCGTCCTGGGTCCCCCCAAACTCTGGTTCATTGCTAGCCAAGCAGGGAGGGGGAAGCTGCCCTGACCCCTCCTTCCTCCCAGGGACTGCTCCTCTGGCCACCTGCTCAGTTTTGCTCACCTTCTCCGGCTCTCACTTGTCTTCTTCACCGAGTATTGTAGTGCTTCCTTTGATTCAAATTTTCATGCCACATTAATGGTTTGCCCTTTCTTCAGTGAGATCCTGTGTTTGATTTTGCTTCAGTTCTTTAACCATAAAATGAAGATGATGGTGTCTCACATGGAAACAGCGCAGTCCATTAAGCAGTTTCTGTCCTGTATCTGGCCGGTTGAATACTGGCATCTCTCCTGATTCTTTTCCCCTGGGGACAGTTTTCCCAGCTATATTCAATACTGAGCCATGTGCCTGATGCACAGCTGGGTTTGCTACTGCTGCTGCTCAACAGTGAATGGTGTGGAGAAGCAGCTACCGTCGGAAGGGTTGTTGTAAAGGATGAGAAAACAGGCTGATGTGTTCCGATTTGGACTGGGGAAAGGCGGCCATGGTGGGGTGGGATCCCAAAACCTGGGTTAGACTCCCAGGGCTGGCAAGATCAAGCTCTTAATTTGGTTATTTATAAGGTACTGAAATAATTGGTACCATGGAACCAAAAATGTGTGACATTTTCTGTCATGGAGCCAGTAGGAAAGAAGAAAAACAGGTTTGTCTTTTCCCTTCTTTCTTTCTCTCCTTGTTTCTCTGTCATTTTAATATTTTTTTACTTTTATTCCATATACTTTTATCCAGAATGGTTCTTTGAAAATACCTCCTTCCTCTATGCTAGCACTCAGTCATAGATAATCTGTACCAAACATGCCTGTTTTGGGACTTTCTGTTTTGGTCTAGTGGTGTTCAACCACTTGTGTCCTGCAATGATAAGCATATTACAATAACTTACATTTTTTCATTTTTTCATTCATCTATTTTCTGAAGTCTCTAAAGAGAGATTTATAGAGACTACACTTTCTTATCTTCCATAAAACTGGGGAAAAAATTAATGGGTAATAAACTAGGAAAGACCTCTGTGCTGATGTTTAATAGCTTGAGTCTACTGATTGCAGTTAAGCTTTTCCTAGATTAAATCTGAGCAAGTGGGAAGGGAAGCAAACACAGTGAAGGGTCTGTAGTTGAATGAATCTCAAATAATAAGAGAATCTGGATGTGGAAGCAAAAAGAGACAGGAAAAAAGAATGTGTGTGAACCCACATAAACAAAAAATTACCACTTCTGGTTTGCAGCATTTGGAGACATTAGCTGTTTCATGCAATTTTCTGAGGTCTGTGCATGTCCTTTCAAGATTCCGCAGTGTATTTTTTTGTAGCACTGCGGTTCTTTATAAGAAAATAATATGTCAGGGGTCTAGTCTTGTCAGAGCTAGTATTTATATCAATTCTGGATTCTGAGATTCAAGAACGTTCAATTAAGGCAATGTGCAACAATAACAGATGTGCAGTTTTCCTTATCACGATATATACACATATTTGTATAAAAATATAAGAATATCTTGAGGAATGCCAACTTTCCTCCAGGGAACAAATAATTCATATTAATGTCAGGAATTAGAGATATAAATGGAGATCCACAACAGAAGCATGTATAATGCAGAGGAAAAAGGGAGTCTCTGTAGGACAGAAAAGCTTCCATAGTGTGTGGAAGAGAAGCCATATTTGGGCTATTATGGGAACACTGAAGATTTATTACTTATGTTAATCATAGTATGGAAGAGCAGCGGAATATGGGCTGCATAGTTCCTGTGAGTGTGCATACTATTCACTAGTTCATTATTTTGACTAGTGAATCAAACAGGCTTTTGAGCCTGAATCAAACTGTTTGAGACAAGAGATGCTCTTGTAAAATCTTGTGTCTGATAGGAGGTAACGAGCCAAGCTGCAAAAACCTGGCATGCTGGAAAAAAAGGGGTTTTCTAGACTGGGTCATGACCATGTCTTGGGGTGAGAGGTGACTGTTAGATAAGGCAGGGAAGGCTGACAGAAGGTAATGCTGCAGAGCAAAAATAACTTGCAGATCTCAGGACTTGCAGTGTGGTGTGGTGGAAGGGAAGGGAATTGCTCAGATCGCCAAGGTTCAAGATCCATCAGTATCTGTGGTGTCAGCTGCATCCCCTGGGGCCGATGCGTATCTGACATCCCATTACTGTCTCAAATAAATCTAATTAATTAAAATACTTTATTTTCAATAATAAGTGCGTATTTCTTTTTTTGGTTGAAATGGATATTCCTTAGGTATAACAAAAAGGTAAAATGAAGTTAAATTAGCCGCACCACACAGGATGTAGAGGTCTAAAAATCACACTGTACTGTAGTGCTCTCCATCAGAACATATCTTTCTTATGCAGTGGAATCCAGGCTTAGCTGATATTGTGACAATGTCCACATGACCATTTATTTTAAAAGCTGTAATTTATATTTTCTGAGTGTTGACTCTGATTTAGAAGTAGATTTGAGAGTCAATGCTTTATTCCTGCAGGAATTCTTAGAATGACATTTGAACATATGCACATAAATGCTCTTCTTGGCTTCTGGGGACCATATAGAAAACACCCTTTCCAAAATTCATGTTATGATCCTTCTGATGTCCTCTGTGACCGGGTTTTGTCAGTACATTAGAAAAAAAATTATCATATGAAGAGTTCAGCCACGAGAAATGTATACAAGCTACCAACGGTTTTCATAGCACTGGTTATTGTTTTCAAAATATTGCCATTGAACGCTTTTAGTTTAACTATCATGTAAGATTACTGAAGGAAAAGGATTTTTTTTCTCTACAATGTTCAAGAAATAAATATGTAAATTTGTGAAGCAAATACTCCCCAGCTGCCCAAGAATAACAGGATATGAAATCCCTCACTTTGACTGGAAAAACAAGTGCTGCTGGAGATCTGACGTATTATCTGCTGAAGTCAACAAAGAGCCTGCTGCTGACTTCAGATGTGAGATCTTTGGATCAGCTCCTGAGAGCTGCCGCCAGCACCCCATGCAAACAGCCTGCATTGTCTCCTCGGCTTGTATGCAGCAGATACTGGCACTTTATTCTTGGAGTGAACAGTAAATTGCAAATTGTACCTAGCTGCTTAGCATTTTCCGTAAATCGCAGTTGGTGTTTTGGCGTAACAAAGCAACGTGGTATCAGTCCCTGAAGAAGTTCTTTTGTCTTTCCAGCCAGAACTACAGTCCTGCTTGTGTCTGAGACTATGGTTCAGCGGTGAGTGTATTCGGTCAGGCCACAGTTAGCTGGCACTGATTCTCAGCGAGGGTAAAGAAGACCTGGTTTGGCCTGTCCTCTTCAACACAAGGCACTCGGAGACACACAGGAGCCTTGCTTGCTGAGAGGAAAGGAGGCAGGGTACTTGCAGTGTTTGTATTTCAGAAAGCATAGCTTTTAAATGGGTGTTACTGGCCCTGACTGTTGCAGTTTAAACTCCAACCCATAGGTTCAGCTGTGAGAAAGAGAAAAGGGCAGTTTTTAGATATGTATCAGGATAGGCAGAAACCCCCAAAGTAAATCCTTTAAAAAGTAATAAAACCCCCACAATCTGTATCAGTGTCTTGGAACTATCACTATTTGTAATAACATAAATCTGGCATAACTGTGTCACTGGGACCAGAATTTGGCCCCAAAATGGCAAATCTAGAGGATATTCACTCAGGCTGCTGCTACTATTTCTGCTGTGTCTGTCCCTTTCTCTTCTACCTATATACACACAGTGTCTCTGTCTCTCTCGCTCTCCTTCTCTCTGCTGCTTCTGCCTCTCTCTCCCCTTCTTCAGGGACCTGTAAAGTGGTGTTATAGGCAACCTCACAACAGTGTTGTCCCTTAGCCCTTTTGAGCCCATACCCAACCCCTTCTGCAGTAAACGATTCTGTAAGATTAACATGGAAGGTCTTTGAAGGAAGCTTGAAACGGAGTATTACACTGTCATGGGTCAGACCAAGGAAAACTATACAGACCTACATCAACGTATGCATATCAGCTTATGACATGCCAAGTATGACATATACATCAGTGCTGGTTAGTAAGAGTACTATGGTGCCAGAATTATTTCCAAGAAATCTGACTCTATAAATTGCTGGTATTTCAGGGTCCTTTACCATTCTTTTGTGTAGTAAGAACATGTTCTTTCTGGGCCAGAGGATGAAATGAAGAGGGGATGTATGTCTGGAACTAAAAAAGACCCCATTGTTGAGGAATGTTTTGAGAAGTATTGTTCAGATAGTTTTGTTTTGTTATTTAAATCTGCTTGATAGTGCTTGTTTGAAAGTACAGTTAGCTATACTATATAGTGTGCTCATACATTTCTATTTGTATTTATCCTCTCTATGGACAGGGAGGAGAACAACAGAGAGACAAAAGATAGTAAGCAATTATTTTCCTATAAAAACAAACACGTTCTGTCTTTTCTTTATTCTCCAATGCAAAGGAGGTTGTCAGATCGTTTGCAATTTAACATGAGGTCACCATCCCAGCTGAATCCTGTTTTTCCACACATCCTCAGCCCGCTTTGATAACTAAGCAAAGATCTGCTTATGTGAGCAACCAAAGAGCAAGCAAAGATGGGGGGAAGGTGAGCCTAAGCAGCTGGCTGAAAACAGGATCCTATTTTATTCCTTGCCCCAAGGCCCTCTAACATCTTCAACACCTTTGTGCAAATAAGCATACCATCAGCTGCATTGTATCAAAAGAAGTTCCAGAAATGATGACAAAGCTCAACACTGTAATAAAAATTCTTTATTGTGGTTAAAATATGTATATTTTCATGGAATAGCTGTAATATTGCATCCAAAGATTTATTTTTTGAAAACCCAACAATATTATCTTCATGAGATATAACCATGACATATAATACAACCCCTTGATATAATAGGTTTTTCTTTCAGTTTGTTTCTTTACAACTCACTGCTTGCACAAAAAATGATCACTTTTTGCCTGTACTTGACAAACTTAGGCTTGTGAGCACATCTTATGCCTTTCTGCCATTTTGGTCTCTCCTCCATCCCCTTGCCACCTGAGTTTCTGGTACAGTGGTACAAGCAAGAATTCAGTAATCCTTGTCCCATACACTTCTAACATTAGAGTTCCTGTGCACAAACCAATCTTACGCAACTGTCTCTCAGGTATGAACACAGGTTTCTTTTGGATCGGATGTTAACGGAGGATAAACTAATGCTGTGAAGAAGAGAGCTCTTCCTCAGCCAGCAACCATCCTGCACCCATTCTATGGGTGCTGGTGGCTTCTGGGGTGGAAGGAGGGTGTGTGTTCATACATGTGTGCGTTGGATCTGTTTGGATGTGTGTGGCTGCATGTAGACCTCAGTCCCAATAGGCAGGATATGGAAGAGGAGCAGATGCCACCTAATGCCAAAGGTTAGTCTGGTTTTGCCCAGCCTTGGGAGGAGGTTTGGAGCAACAGGGGAGGGACATGGAGCACCACTTACTTCTCTCATACTCTTCTTAGTAATGGAGGGTGAATAGGCAAGGGGCAATATACTGAGCAAAAGAGAGGGCCAACACCTTGTGAAAGCATGCCTGAGGTGCAGGAACTCAATGGCCTCACTTGATTTGTATTTTAAGCACGTCATTAGGGTGGCTTTATTTTACTCAGGGCCTGGCCAAGTTTTTCACTTTTTCTCTCACTCCCCAGATAAAGGAGGCTCAGGACTTCATTTTGATATGCCTTCATGATATTTTTTTTTCTTCTTTTTGATAATTCAGGTTAGTCTAATTATACAGCAGACTTGTTGATAATGTAATTTGACTGTTCTGAGTACTGGGGATTCCTCTCCCAGCCCTGTCGAATTTGTGTGAGAGGTTTGTCCAGACAAGGAAATATCAGGAAAAATTTGATGACCAGTACAATACATGGAATAATGAGGGAGAGCATATAGGCACTTGGAAGATACCATCTGTACGATGATGGGTTCAGGAACTGTTTTCCACCATAAACCAGGGTGTGTGCAGTGCACAAAGTCAGTGTCAGGTATCCGAGTTTGGACTAGGGGAGAACAAAGGAAAGAGAAGAAGAAGTGGAGGTTAAAACAGTAAATTAAACCAGTACAAATGCAGTCTAAAGGACATGGTAAGCTTTGTGGAATGTGCCAATTTTAGGAATAATTGGGGGCTGCTGAAATGGAACTGCTTTATATAATATAAAGGCTCTTACTGTTTTTTTTAATTAAGATTCATTCAAATAGATCTAGGTGAATCACACTTGTTTTTTTCCTCCATCAACTATCCTGATAATTTTTGCTAGCTTACACATACTGCCTAGTGGTTATCATGTTTGTGAAAATGCAGAGAAAATGCTGAAATTCAGTAGAGAGATCCAAGCTTTTATATGCTCTAATGCTAATCCATCCAGAACTACCATACTGTGCAAGTTTTTGGCCTTGATAAAACATTCATTGATAGTAATTTCCCCTTCCCTTGCCTCCCCTCCCCTGCCAACCCAGCTCCTGCAGAGGCATGGCAGCTTGCACCAAGCTTCCTCTGAACGGGGGGCTTAGATTATAGTGTTATCAAGGGCAGCCTGTTTATAGGCACAGCGGTTTTTAGAGTCTGCAAAACCTGCAGATTCTCTTCAGATCCTTGGCACTGAAAGGATCTGAGTTATAAAGTCTTTTTTTTCAGACCTATTTTGAGATAACTGAACTATCTTGCGAACCAACAGAATTAGCCCAATAAATAGCTAAAATATTTTGTGACTTAGTATAATTGTGGAATTTGGTAATTCCACAGTGTTGGTTTTCTCTTTGTCATTTAGGAGTTCATTTCTTCCTAATTTTCTCTTGCTAATGCAGTAATCCCAGTTGTAACATAAGTAGCCATCAGAACAGTTGTGGTTTCTTACAGGTGAGCTGTATAGCCATGTAGATTTTTTTTAATTCACTATGTGATGGTGGATAGTGCACACATCACATTTGGAGATACTAGTGGAGGAAGGCCCTAAGTCTCTAGTAAACCTGCCTGTGGTCATAGTTTATAAGGGAAGAAGTTTTTTTTAGAATAAGTCTTTTTCTTACCTGTACAAATCGAAATTCTCGCCAGTTGACATTGTTGCTGACTGAAGGCAAGGAAGTTATTCCCAGAAGAACAAATAAAAAAAATCCTAAAATCCCCAAAGCCACGTAAGAGTCACTAAGCCAGGCATTAGTGGTGTTGAGTGGTTCTGTTTCATTGTTCAGTGCCTGAGGAAAAGAAGACCAGGTACACCTTAGTGATAACAGTTTTAGAATCAATGCAGAAAAAATATCCTTTAAGGTAACTAGGAGATAAATGTTATACGTTAACTCTCTGAAAATAATTAGAGATTTACTTGGAATGCCTATTCAAAAGCAGAAGAGGCATTACATTCCATATACATTCCATGTACCTGTAATCATGGTGCATGTTTTACACTTCTGTAGACCTGCTGTTGAGGACAGGTATGTGATCCTTTCTTGTTAAATAAGGTCAGGAAGTCAAAATATGTGCCATTTTTAAGGTAAAAATACGTGTCATTCTTAAAGGTATATGGAGAAATAAGAAAGTTTCTTTAAAATACTCTTAATGTTTACATTTTCCCTGCTTATTTTATTAACATGTAAACTGTCTAGGAGGAAGACTGAGGCCAGAAATCCCCTCAACTCAACATAATACCATCAAAATTCAGATATACCAATAGTTAAAAGGAACAGAAAAATTATGAAAATAACCTTAGTCTGTCCATGTGAATTTCTGAAGCTCAAGGTAGAAGGTAGTATTTGTAATATGGCCCAAAGAAAGGCAGGCATAGAACAGGGGACGAAACTTACCAGGGAGATGATTCGACTGCTGATTTTCCATCTTACGAAGGAGCGAATTGGGATGACAAGAGTGTACAAAACATGCAGAGAAGCAAATGCCAAGGCTACTAGTCCAAGTTGTTTCCTACACAGCATCCATTTGTCCAGCCAGTCTGGGAAACGGTGGTATTTGGTACCTCTGTATAACTGAATAATTGCAGCAAACACACCAGGAACATAAACCAAGGAAAGAAGGATGAGTGCCAATATAGGGCAGATCTGATTTGGAATGGAAATTGCAATAAAAAATGAAAAGTCTTTGTTTTCATTAACATAAGGGTAAATTACCCTATGAGTCAAACAGTAGAAGAAGAAGAAGGCGGTTAGGCCAAGGGACAAAAGGATGGGAAACTTCCACATTGGAAACAGCTGCAGAGGGTAATTTTCTATTTCCTGAGCTGCCAAGAGGGATCCCTTATCTAATGGAGTGAGACCCAGTGCACGAACAATATCCATCACCCTTTGTTTAGCTTCCATGTCATCTCCACAGACAAACACCTGCAGCCAAAAACAAACAACAGTTTTATTTAGACAGATTTTTGTGACATTCTCTACTGCCGTCCTACCTGGATATGGACGATGAGCACAAGTTTCCTAGGCTACTTGTTGGATTCCCTACTGGCCTTAATTTATAAAGGCAAAAAGTAACCTACAGTTACTTTCTTGGCCAACAAGTGCAAGAACTAAGAATAGGAATCTTTTATTTGGGGAAGGAGATAGTTTCAAGTGGCAAAATTTTGTGTCTGAAAGGAGTAATGTATAACACACAGTGCAAGTCTTTGCCTGAAAGACTTGACATACTCTTCTGAAGACCTGCAAGTGGTTTGTAAGCACAAGATTTTATTGGAGTAAATAGGAGCAAAATTTTCAATAGGAGTAAATTGGAGCACAATTTTCAATTGCTCGTAGAGTGGTCTGTAAGTACTCGAGGGAACTGGGGACAGAGGTCTTTAAAACATGATTGCTCTATCACAAAAATAAATATTTCTTTCCAAGTCTAGTAAAATAGTTAAGAAACCATCTTTTCTGTGAGTGTGCAAGACAGTACTTCTTTGGAACTGGGAGAAAGGGGGCAACTTCTACTCCCATTGATATGATAAAGGCTTGTACAGCCTAGGCTTGGAAGTCCTTGGGTCTTTGGCTAAACGGTTTATTTGGCAGCAGAAAGCAAAGCTAGTAATGGTTTGGGTTTGAGTGGCTGGCTGGTTTCGTACATTCTTCAAGAGCATTGTCCCTCACAGCAGTAGAAAACAGAGTAATAACAAATTACTTGTCTTGAAGTAAGCTGTTGTGTTGATTCCTATGGCCTGTGCTCACTGGCCTGTGGTTAAGGAGCTGGTTAAAATAGTTTTCACACACTGTTGTCATATTAAACTTCTAAGATGATGGATTCCAATTTAGAAAACTTAATTTATTCACCTTCCAGCTCACTTCTGCTGCCTATACTCATTCTGTTGCCCCATCATATCCCTTGCCTCCCTGTTTTTGCTCTCTTCAGTTTTATTCTTACTTTGATGTATTCTTCCTATCTCCTTTCTGTTTAACTTTAGAACCTGGTAAACAACTGATGCAACCCTCATTTCCTCCTGATTTGCTGTTTCTCTGTTTGGAGCTCGGCTATCTTTCTTTCCTTACGTCTCTAGTGTCTCCAAACGCTGAGTTCAGAGGCAAGCTATTGATATTCCTTGTCGTGCCATATTACAAGCCAAAAGTAAGTAAGTTTTAGTTCCCATTTAGTTTGAAAAGGGTGATTATAGTGAAAATACCATCCCAACTTTGTCTGATTTGTATGTCTCGTGCGTGTTCTGTCTAGCTGTTAAGAAGCCATATGATACATAACTCTATGACATAGGAAACCCCCATTGCTCAGTCTTACCTGCCGGCTTGCATCCAGTGCACCTGACTGCAAAGCCCAGGCTGACACAGTGTTAAAGGCTTTCACAACCTTGGCACCAGGCACCAGCTGAGCGAGGTACTCTGCATTGGATTCAGGATACTGGTTTATTTTTAAGTTGTTGCTTACATCCACCAAGATTTTTCCATGGAGAATTTCTGCTAGTGGTGTAAGGAAGTTGTAATTTTGCCTCTGGATTGCTATAATGATGATGGAAGCTTTCTGTGCTGCCTCTGCATGGCTCATCACCTTTGCATCCTTGGGAATAAGGCTGGATCTCTCTGTGCTCCGGCTTCCAAACACAATGGGGTAGCCGGACTGAATCATTTTTTGCCCCAGAGCTCTTCCAAAATCTCCAGTTCCAAATATGCACACTGTCTCTTTTTTGTTAGAAGTGTTGGGAGCCAAAGCCATTATGTTGGAAGAATTTTTATTCATCTGTTTAAAAAAAAAAAAAAGTTATGAGAGCAAACTAAGTAGAACATCAAGCTCTTGAAAATGGAAGGTTAGCAGCCATTCTGGCTATATAAAATAAATAACTGAGTTTTCTTGCCTCTTAATGTGCTTTCTGCACACTTTTCTGAATACACACTCTCAGAAGATTTCTGTACAGTTTTTAAAAAACAGTTCTGGATATTCACCTCTCCATCTCTTATGGCACCCTCTTCTCCATCTATTTTGTGGATTTTAACATTCAGCTGAACTGTTGCAGTTTTCCTCTCTCAAAAGGAAAGCAGGATAAAAAGATACCGGCGCACACTGCTTACTTGTGCTATAGAAAAACATTGAAGAGGAGTGTGTTTCTAGTTTCTAGTCAGATTAGAACCTGGAAGGTCTTTTGTGAAATACTTGAAGAAGAGACACTGTAAAAGGTAGCTACAAACCTATCTGTTGTCCTCAGTATTTCCTTAATACAACTAGTCAGTGCCAGTTTGTTTTATTGTTGTTCTTCAATTTCCTCAAGAATGTCCCATTAAGCATTTGGATAGTGGAATTGGAATAATTCATGTTGAACATAGATTTCTGATATTTATATATTACTCATAATAAAATTCTCTTTGAGGTTTTTATCTGCCCTCCTTTATCACTGTACCTGGAAGCTTCAAAGTCTTTAATGTATTATCCATGCCATAGCAGTACGTACGCTCTGTACTTGCAGAGTGAGACCCATGATACAAATACAGAATCAAAAAGGTCTGCTCCAGAGGTCTTGCATTAGGTCCACATGCTGTTGTCCTCACTTTACAAAAGGTGAACTCAGACCAGAAAACCCAAGGCCCAAAGGAAGACCTCCAGCAGGAGACCCTGAGACACCCCTCTCTTGGCCTGGCAAGCATTTTAGTACTTAGACCAGCCATTTAATTTGCAGGAGCCCTGATTCAAGTCTTTCACTGCATCACAGGTAACTGTCTTAATTAAAGCTGTGGGAATAATTGATTTGCCAGTTTGCAGGAAAGAAATGCATGAAATGGTTAGCTAGACCCAAAACAACTGCTTTGCTACTTGCTGTTTATTAACCATTTGCTTACATTCTTCTGTGAAGCACCATTCCAAATGAAACTGCCATTTAAAAATACTGAGATGATGTTCTGCACTTTATTTTACATTTTTGTCTAGCCAGAACAGTTTCTGCTTTTTAAAAATCTGGCATGATTTTAAATTGTTTGACTCAAAACTTGCATTTTTTTTGCTGAATAAAAAAATCAAGCCTGAACTTCCCCTTACCCTGCTGTGACCTAGAGTTGAGGACCGTGAATCAGGGATGCACACATTTTTGGCCTGTGCTGTAGGGTGTAAGCTTCAGTAGCAAGATAGGCAGAGAAACGCTTGTTCTGAGAATCATGTGTGAAGATTTTGGCTTGAACTACCTCTGTATGTAGCTAGCTGGCCACCAGTTGGCATCAGTGCCTGCCCAGCACGGTTCCTGCAGTAAGCTGTGGAAGCCCTAGGATTTAGAGAGCTGCCAAGGGAGTTTGCTTCTGGTCATTAGGGGAAGGCATCAGTTCAGGCAGAGAAGAGCCCGAGGATCTGTGTGCTCCGGGGCTGTGTGGCTGGAGCAGGGCCCCCGGGAGGCTTTGCAGCACAGCAGGGTGTTAACCCCAGCTCTCCTCAAGCTGCGGTCCCAGCTATCCAGCTGGACTCTGTGTACTTCATCAAGTAACACACTGAGCATGAAAACAGATCTTCAAAGGGACCCATCTGAATGTCTTTTGCATATTTGTGTGCTCTGACACATGCATACAAATGCAAAGTCCTTTTTGACATATGTAAAAATCCTTCTCTGAGGGCTTTATTAATGTCCCATGAGGCTCTAACGTGACTAAAGCTATGAAATTCCTTTTTGGGGTTGGTCCATATTTCCAAAAGAACAGAAGAACTGCATAGGCAATATTAATAAATGGTCCAACTAATAAGACTCAACTTTCCTTTCTTAATTTTTCCTTTTAACAAAGTAGGCTCTTTTCTAAAATGGAAAGTAGAATTTAGTTGTAGCACACGATTGACCATTTGAAAACTTTGTTATTTGCCCTAAGAAATCATTAAGTTATTGCTGAGTGAACTATGCAGATCATTCTCCTCTCCAAAGTAAGACTCGCAAAAACCAAACCTCAAATGGATGTTATCACATAGATTTGGTAGATCAGTTAAAGTTATGTTATGTTTGGGCTTATAAAAATATTGAATACAGAAATGGATCCACTAGCAAGAAATAAGTCTATAAAGTGCTTCTGATGTTCACTAATGCTGAATGTCTCATTTACTAGGGAACACTTAACTCATCTTGCCAGAAAACAGAAAAAGAGGGAGATGAAAAGAAAAATTAATGTAAGGAAAATTCTTTTTTTTCAAAATACAATTTCTTGGAGTACTATCTAAGATTTAAGGGGACTTGTACAAGGAAGTGGATAATATTCCATAGAAGGCTGAAGAGAGTTAAAGCTGTCTTTAATACTGGTGATCTAATTTAGCTTAATACCATTTTTACAAGAAGGACAATTTGCTTGAATAAAGTAAGCAGAATTTACCTTTTGTTTTTAAGAATTACTTAATGGGGATGCCCATAGCTGTTATGATGGTACATATTATATATTAGAAATAAACAGGTCACTAATGAATTTTTAACAGATTAAGTTATATTGTAAAACTGATGTGAATTTAATATTTATTCTGAAAAATCACATGTAAGACAAGGTAAATTTGCTTTTAAATCCCAGGCCTTCTGGACCATGCCTCTTTCTAACAAAGACAGAAATGAAATTAATTTTCTCCGTTGAAGCCTTTTTTTCCTTCCTTCCTTCCTTCCTTTCAACACATCTTTGTGCCAGCTGGCTGTTGTTGAACTAAAAGAAGCTTGTGGGTTTTGCAGTGATCTTCTGGAGGTTAATTCAGGCGATAGGTTATGAGCACATAGACAGTGTGTATATAAATTCTGACTTTGCTGTGTGTATTTGAAGAAAATGCAGCCTCTGATGGCAACTGGGTGGGTGCAAAGGCAAAACAACGAAAATGGCCTCCCAGAGTCCATGATGGCGATAGCTACAATGTGAAAAGAGAGTAATTTTCTATAGGACAGTAATTTTCTACAGGATAAGGTGTTTTATTGTCATATGTCAGTGTGAAAGATGGGAAGCAGAAGTACATCACAAGGGACAGAGTGCCAGCCTGGTGTCTGGGAGCTCAGCCCAAAGGTTGACACTGGGGTCTCCGGAAGTAGCTGATGACACTGGGGGTCTGCTCCATGCCCAGGGGTTATGCTGAGCTCTCTCAGTGTGCCAGAGGAAAGCAGAGATACCAGTAATTTTATATATGTAACCATGTATTATCTGAAAAAAGCCATAGAGATTTGTGTTCATACATAACCTTTTTGCTTATGTCCATCCCCCTAACATAAGAGCGCTAGTGATGCCTTTTGTTATTTGAAAGATATTCCTTGTAAGCTTCTGTAATGATTAACTGCATCCTTTCTCTTCTGCATTGTTATACACTGACTTATCCTATTTGAAGGAAAATGGTGGTAATCTCTGAGTTTACTTGGTCAGTAATGATAAAAGGAGGTGCGTAAAGAAAAAAAAAAGAAGCTAACTGCAGAACTGTTGCTTCTACCCACTGCATAAACACCAGGGGAATTGAATGAAGGTTCAATGTTTAGTTCAGCAGTTATATGCAAGTACTTCAGTTATGTAGGAGTGTGAATGGAGACAGGCACATTGCTTCACACGTGGGAAAAAGGAGGGATTTCCTAGGGAAGCAATGCCACAGATGAAGTACAGTGCCAAAAGTGGAAAGGCAGAGATGGGACTGAGATGTAGAGTGGGATGGATAATGGAAATATCAGAAAGGTGTAAGATGAAATGGCAGACAGAAGATGAGTAAAATGATTCAAAAGGTAGAAAGGCAAGATGAAAGGAGCAGGAAAGAGTAGTTTTACTACTTATATTTTAAAAGGAAGCAAACCAAATAACTGGTGGTGATCTCAAGAGATTATCTAGTCCGTGTCCCTCCCTAAGGCAGGATGAACTATGCTTAGACAAAGTCTGACAGGTGCTTGTCTAACCTGTTTGTAAAACCTTCCTGTGTTGTGGATGCTGAAGTTTTCCTTGCTTATTGCTTTCTGAGGCAGATTTTCCTATATGTAATCTGTGTCACCTCCTCCACAGCAGATATAGGTGTCAATTTATCCCCCTTCTCTTTGCAGCAGCCTTTGTTGGACATGAAAGCTGTTACCATTTCACCCTTTTCTTCTCTAGACAAAACAACCCCAGATCTTTCCCTGCAAGTCATGCTTCTGAGAGTGGTAATCTTTCTCATGGCTTTCTTCTGATCTTGGTAGGCTAAACTGCTCCAACTGTTAATTAAAAGTATGGTGCTAAAACTGAATGCAGTACTCTTGCTGAGATCTTACCAGAGAGAAGAAGATCCACTTGCCTCATAGGCAACACATCATCCCACTGTCACATTTGTTTTATTCACAGCACAGCTGATTCATAGTCAGGTTGTGATGCATTAAAAGGATGAGTACTTTAACAAGTAGTGTGTGGCAACAGGAACCAAGATGTAGACTGAAACAGCTGGTGCTGAGCACATGTTGTTTACACTATCCGTGTGTCATAGACTTCCACCTTGGACTAGCTTTGGTTTAGTATTGCAGCCTGAGTGCCCACTAGCAGCTGCAGTGCTTTGGGGTGCACCAAAGGCATGTCTTCTGGCTCAGCTTTCATGGAAAGGCATCGAGTTTCATAAGCTCTAAAGAGTTCTCTGTGGTGTAAAGCAAAGCTTGAAAAGTGGTGATCTGCTTCTACATCTGATCAGATCTGGAATACTGATATAAATGCATCCTGCTACAGCCAAATCCTTTAATTGGGCTGCTCCTATGTCACTTGCTCCATCCTCAATTTCTGTAGTTTTTCTCTGACTCAGAGCTGTATTGTGCACTTGTCCCTGTTGAATAGCACCATATATTTTCAAACTGTAGCTTCAATTTGTCAAGATCATTTTGATTTCTAAGCCTGTCCTCTAATGTGCTTGCAGCCCTTTTCAACTTTGTCAGATTGTCAGCTTTAATAAGCACAGTGTCTATTCTGGTATCTACACCATTTAATGACATTCTGGAACAGGACTTTTGCCAGGAGAGACCTCCTGTATATCTGCAGTAAATGTAGTCTTCTGTTTTGACATTGATTAACTGAGAGACTGAAAATGTTTCTCTCACTAGTTCTGCAGAACCTTACCTTATATTAGTTTAATCTAGGCTGTGTTTTCCTAGTATGCTTTTGAAAAATCTTCTCTAACATTTACCATAGTAAAACTTCACTTGTCAAGTTGTATAGCCTCTGTGATTCACAAGGACTGTTATCCTGTTATAAGAGGAAATGAGGTTGGTTTGGAATGATTTGTTTGTGATTAATCCATGTGCCTGTAACCCATTTCTTTCTTATCTTCCCTTTGCTTCCTCTGTTTGAGAATTGTACTTAAATGTATTGGGCCATAATTCTGCACCTCCTCTTTCTTCTTACTTTTAAAGATAGCTGTTATTCTTGCCTTTCCAGTCTTTCAAAACTTCACCTCTTCCACACAGTTCTTAAAGATAGTTATTAATGGCTGTGGAAATGCTTCAGTTATCCCCTGAACAATGTGAACTGAATTCCATCAGCCTTGCTGATCTCAGGTCATTTAACTCACCTGAGCACAGCCTAATCTCTTTTCTGTCATCTAGCGAGAATTTTCAGTTCTTTGCTACTGATGTAAACCCTTTTATCATGGTTGACCCTTCTAGTGAAGAAAGAACAAAATAGGCATTACAGAGGTGGCTTTCTTCAAGTCATTAGTCAGTAGCTTTCTCTCAGTTGTGGGGTGGATCAGTTCTCTCCTTGATTTTCCTTTAACAGTTTATGTTTTTACAGGAAACTTTTTGTTATTCTAGAGGTACCTTACTAATTACATTTCTTTTTGTGCTGTGGCTTTTCAAATCTTATCAACATATTAGTACTATTCTTCTGTGCTTGCCCATAGATTTTGATTTATGTATGCTATTTAAGTCTGAAGTGTCTGAAGAACTGAGTGCCAGCCATGGTGCTGTCTTATTGCAGTCCTTGTTCTGTGCTGCAATCTTTATGTCTCTGCTTTTGACATAGTTTCTTTAAGCAGCTATCAAATCTTCTAACTCCATTTTGCTCTCAAGTTGTACTTCTCATGGAACATCACTTTCCCACCTTCAAAATCAAGTATACTCTGCTTATTATTCTGCTAGGTGGACAAGTCCATTTTTGACCACTTGATCTCGTCTGGTGACCTGTGGTAGCTCCCAGGTGTTGCAGAACCTCTGTATTTTCCCCTCTATAATTTTCAAAAGCCTTCTACTGGATCTACTTTCTTTTATCTTTTGATGCAGGGCAGGAGTTTAGGAGATGAAGAAGAATATGAGAAGATAAATGGCCAAGGTATCACCAGGATTTTGATCCATAGCCATGTAAAATATAGGTTTGTAAGTAGAATAAGAAAAGAGTTAATGGACAGCACACCTGTGATCCAGGTAGGTTATGGTGTCTGCTATGGGAACTAGTCTTAAGATTTACAACACTGATCCATTTATCATCTTTTTCTTTTTCTTCTTTTTAAGCTCATTGTAAAAATCATAATCCCAAAGGTGGCCATAAAGATTATATACAGAACAAATATTATGGGAGCATAACTTTAAAAAGTGAAGTATCAAAGGCCCTCTTTCTATGTAAACTAAATATTTTGACTGCTATTTCCTTGTAAGTCACAGCAGAGACTCTGATACACTATGCAAATAATAAACAGTGCTAGGCATCAGAATGGCCTCTCTGGAGCAACTTGCCATTGTTCTAGTACAAAATTCTGGAGGCAAATAAAGGTCCTGACGTAATACATCTGGCCGATTATATAGCACGCTTGGGGTACATTCACCTGCGTGAATCTGTATACAGTTACACAGGAGCCATGACAACAGTATTGACTGCATATCCAGTGATTCATGTACTAGAATATCAGTACAAAAAATCTGTTTTCTAGGTTCACCTTTCTAGAAAAAGCTTGTTTTACCAGACTTCAAAAGGGTTATTTTTCTATAATGATGGGGAGACACTTGGGTTGACACTTTGGCGCTTATTAAGTTTAGTACATTGCACAGCTGAACTATAATAGTATCCTGCTGCACGAAGAAGTTAATTCTTCCCTCAGGTTCACTAACCTGTGGTGTTTAACGCTGCTTGTACAGTACTGAAACCAGGACATCTGGGATAAGCAGTCTGGGTTCAGACGGTGCCCTCCTGTAGACCTCATTTTAAGCTGCTGACATGACTTCTCACATGTCACCTTAACTGCAGTGCTTTTTTAACACAGAGTATTTGTCTGTTTCTGTTTTCTTTTTTTTTTCCCCAAATCTCTCATCATCACAAGGATCAGCTGAACTTTCTCACACAGCATCCACATACATAAGTCTTCAAGCCCCTGCTAAAGGTCTTTTTCAGCCAAAGCTCTGCATCTCTGCTCAGAAAGCACCTGAAAACATGCAGTTCCTTACATGGATTTAAGAACTTGTTTACGTAGTTTGAACCACACAGGCAGGGCTGAGCACACTGCAACTCATTTCACCGACAGAGGTTCAGAGTGTGCCTTACACTTTGAAACCAGGTTCTCACCACCACTACAGAAAGCCAAGCACGCCGTCGGACTTGATGTGAATACACATCTTAATCCTGCTGGGCAACTGTGCACTGACCTTGAATTGGGATTTATGGCTTAACTGCTGAAAATATACCCTTTGGAGGTGTCCTGCAGACCTTCCTCATACCTCGCTGAACAGACTGAACAGGTTCCGTCATGTTTGCTTCCCCATTGCCTCTGTGTACACCTGGTCCTTCCCTGCCTGATAAACATACCTCCTTCTCAGTCATGGGTGGGCTGCAGTTGTAACCGTGGTGCTTTGACACCGTGCTGGTGGCATGTACTCATGCTGGTGGCAATCAAGAACAGTGCCTATAACCAAGAGTATCAAAGGCAGTGGAAGTGGTAATTTTTTCATTTTTTCCTTAACATCGAGTCTCTTTTTTTGTTGTTTCCTTCAAATCCCTGCATACCTGTGGATGGGCATGGTGAACTTCAAATAAGCAAATGACTACATATTTTTGCTTGGAATTATACTTTTTTCATTGGTAATTTTTAGTTTCCCATGCTGTCAAGTTCTCCAAAGTCAGACAATTTCTTTCTGGAATAGGGTTTATTCTCATAATTGTCTTAGCTGTTTGTTACATGTACTGGCAAGCAGAAGTCATCCCTGACTGTTGTGTTTTGGGTTGTTTTTTTTTTTTTTCAAATGAGAATCCTGCTTTGTCCTGTCATCTATGATCAAAAGGTGTATATTAGACAAAAATGCCCTAATACACTAAAATTACATATAGTAACCCATTAAATATAGTAAAGAAAGAGAGTGATTAATACTTCATTTCTTACATATGTAGTGCTGCAGCTTTGGAGGTATTTTTATGAGTATATTTCACACGTACATGATACTCATTAATCCTGGTGTAGCTTGGAAAACAGGTGAAATGTGATTTAAAAAGTCTCCTCAGAATGGCCTGTACACTACTCTGAGGCAATCTCATTTACTTAAATTTTCATTTTACCATTCCCACAGAGAGAGAAAGAAAACACACTACAACAAATACTGTTTCTTACAAGATGACAGTTGTAGAACCAAATCTGCTGTGAATTATAAACTGCATTTTCTGTTGCTTGATACACCTAAAACTGAAAGGCATGTGGCTAAACTACTCTCCCATGATTAATCCAGTACTGAAATGCATAAAGAAAAGAGCAGAATAGCTCTTAACAAACGTATTACAACAAATTATTCATGAATTTTCTTTCAAGCGAATGAATATCTGCTGTTCTTCTCAGCAGAAAATCCTGGGCTCCAAGTTTTGACAAAGCTGATAAAAAATAATTGTTTGAGACAATAAATTTGCCTACAGAGGACATTGCATTTCCCACATCTTCACTTTTTATCAGGAGAACACTAAAGCTGCCTGGAGGCTCTTCAAACAAATGAAGTATAGGCCTAAATAGATGTGCTTAATGTTGTCTAAATCATAGCAAAGTACTGAGAGGGCTGGAAATCTCAGCACCTCCAGCTGCTCCCATAAACATGTAAGCCTCAGCTATAGCTTAAGTAATTTCCTCAGTCTTTTCAGGGCTATTGTACAGTTCTGAGGTGTGCAGGTATTAAGCTTTAATCCAGCCTAGCCAACTGCAAGGAGAATGAAAAGTATTTCACAAAAACCTGAAGGTGAGCAAGGGTGAGAAGGAGAGACAGTCCTGTCTACAGTGCAGAGGGCACTGGATTTAGCCCAGTTGGCCCAGGAGATGCCCTGAGACTGTGAAAGGTGTTTTCACATCCACTGTGCATGGAGAAGCACCTCCTGGATTCCTGCTGAGTCCTCCCCTCACTGTGAAGTTATTCTTCTGAGCATCTTTTATCTGCCATTTAGAGACATTAACAAATAGCTCTATCTCAGAGAAATAACACTAGAAATAATGAAGCCTGGCTTCCTAGGGGTTTGTGTTTCTTGGCTGATTACAAGTGCTGATTGATGCCGTTTCCAATCACAGAAGATGACTCCTATAACATTTCTTCTCATGGATTTTTGGGTCTTTTAAATGTATATAGTCACAGTATAGTCTTTCATTTTTCAGGACTCTTCTGTGGGGTCTTCAGCTGCCTTTTTTCATGCAACACAAGGAGAATGGAGCCCTCTCTCCTCCTGGCATATTTGTTTGAAATCATCACTAAAAAAATGATTGAGGAACACACATAAACATACATACACTCACATGCCTCTGCATGACCAGAGAAATCTCACTTCCTACAGAAATCACGCTAAAATAATGGACATCCTATAAAATTTATGTACACACACCCATGTGAATGTCTGTACCACCAAAAGAGAAGGAAACAAGTGAGGAATGGCTCTTCAGTTGTGACCCTATGTTGTTGTGGTCTGTAGAAAGATACGGAGGATGAGGCAGGGGATGTTATTTGGGATGCTTTTACTGATAGCCCATCAGTAGGATACACTGAGACTAGAATTAGGTGCATTACAGCAGCCACCAACCAAAACCAGACCTTCAGAATGCTAAAAATGTAAGAGTTCAAGCCACGTATTTATTATGAGCTCTAGGACTGTGTGACAAGCCTGACTCTCTTCCCATGTACACTAATGGAATTGTTGATTTTCAGTTAGCTTGCTTTTGGACCAGGCTGGCACAAGCTGGAAGAAAAAGCAGCCCAGTTATTTCATAACACCTGTGATAAAATCAAAGGTGAGGTGACTGGTGTGGCACTGTGATGATGTTCTTAGCTGTCTTATCCTCTTAGAAATCTGAGTAAGAGAGAGTATAGTGAAAGATTTAAGAAAAAGGAGCATGAATATGGAGTTTCCTTGCCAAAACAAATATGTGTGGATTTGTAACGTGTCTGGAATGGGGCCAAGCAGATTTTACAGAATGTTCATTCATCTGTGTTCTTGCTTACACAAGCCTATACACTAAAATGTGTTTAAAGGCATGTGATCTAACACGGGATAACTTTATCATCTCCCTTATTCACTTAATATGAAGTACATTAGATGTATTTACTTGTTCCTTTGGTTTCCTTTCTTTCTCTTACATGGACTTGAAGATTTTCCTCTTCTACTTGACTGAAGTAGAGTGGCATCTGCAGAGACATGCCTGGCAAGGAAAAGTTCTTATCAGGCAATCTTTTAAGAACCAGGCCTTTCTCAAGATGGAAGAAATTCCCCTTCATACTGAGCTAATTTTGTCAGGTCTTTTTAAGAAACAACCTTAAGCTACAGGCTTTGAAAATTAACTGCTGAGAAGCCTGAATTTAAAAACATTATTATAAAATTAAAAAAAAACCCAAACCAACCAACAGATGAGATTACTAAAAAATTTACAGAACTGTTCAGAGCAGCATCCTATACTGAGAAACAGAAAGATCTAGTTTGTTTTGGGTTTTTTTTCCAACCCAAACTTCCTTTGAGTTCAACTCAGGTTTTGCAGGTGCTTGAGCTGCTGCTGGTAATTCCCCAGCCTGGCAAATGGGGACGGATGTGTGCAATGTGGGTCATTACCTCGGCTCCTAGCCCAGGCATTGGTACAAATGAAACCTCTCTGCCAGGGGATGTACAGCCTGTGAGCTACAGTTCTTGGAGCAAAGCATTGTGACCAAATTGCTCGCAGTGCAGCACAGGGCAGCCAGAGTTATCCTGTGCCACGGTCCACTGCACAGGGGCATAGGAAACCTTGAAACAAGACCTCTTAGAAAACTTTGCTGCCTGAGCCCTCTTATGCACAGGCTGCCACCTTCACAGAGAAGTCACCCTGGTCTCTGTCCTCTGCCTGCTCCTGGGTCTCAGCCAAGGTTGCTGGGTATCTCCTGCTCCTACCCTTGTGAAGTACATGGGGTGAAGGCAGAAGCTGCTCTCTTGGTTTTGCATGTCAAGGCCATGCAATAAGCAAGAAAGGAGTGTACTGGACCCTATCTATGCAACTGAAGTGAAGGAAAAGGTGGATATTTGGGACATGATATGCAGCAGAGACAAATGAAAAGCTTACGTGTTCTTACTAAAGTTAGTCGAAGAAAAAAGAAGAGGGTGCCAGGACATGCGAAACAAAGTGTCATGCTGATTTTGTAATTGCCTAATTGGACAAAATAATTTCCTCCTGCAGGGTGGCCCTCTCTTGCGGCTCCAGCAAGGAAATGAGGAACTGGATTTTCTGAATAAAGCTGTTGTCTTTATTGCATTACCATTTTATGCTATTATGACTATTGCATAATTACCCACTTGTTGTGAGTACTCATGTCTTTTTACATATTTCCTGCTCTCACAGCCCTTGCAGCATGGGACCACCCCAGAGAAATCCTTTGTCAAACATTCCTGTGCTCTAATGATGCCAGAAAGTGTTTTGCTTTTTTGCAATCAATGTCTCCACTAAATTTCTTAGCACTTAAGGCTTGTTTATCTAGAGGCCTACAGAAACTTGTTCACATAGTTGGTATCCGTAATGGAGTGGTGACAGGCAGCAGTAAAACACTTTGATCCTAGTCCTCAGGTGCTATAACTTGTCTGAGGTGGATGGCTGTGCCGCTTCCACCATTGATCAAGAAGTTTGTAGCAGATTATTATAATTAAGCACCTTTGAAGTGCCAAGTTATATGAAGCTCTGGTGCAGTTCAGGTTGTAGAATTCAAATTAAGTTTATTAATATTCTCATTTTTATGGGATATCATGCTGTTTATGGAAATGTTTTTTTTCTTCATAGATTTGTCTTGGTGAGGCTGCTTCTCTTGGGAAAAGCACATGGAGGGAAACCATCTGAGCTGAGAACGTGTCCTCTCTCCTGATTTAATCCTAACCTCATGTTTTCCTAAGCAAGTCATGGGATCTGCATCTCCCAGTGGAGGTTTAGACCTAGCCTTGTCACTGAACCAGGGTGATACTTTGCCAGCGTGACACACAAGGCAGCTCAGCTAAGCACAAGTGGAGCGGTCCTGAGCTGGGTAGCCTGAACCTGTGCCTCTAGCACACCACCACCATGAAAGTTAGAGCATTCCTCCAGTAATCTGACCAGGAAAGGGTCATCTCAACAGTTTAGTAAAGTAAAAAAAAATAGCTTGATGCCACCTTTGCAATTGTGTCTCCAGGGCTGTACTCAGTAGTCACTATGAGGCTGGGAGGCAGCTTTGTCAGTCCTCTAATTAATGCCTTTTCTGGCAGCTATTCCCACTCCCTGTCCGTTTCCAAGAAGCACCAATATAACCAGCACTTACTGGAGCTGCCACCCACTGCCTGCCACCAGCCTGACGGAGCACCCTGTGCAAACCGTGGCAGTGGGTGGGAGAGAAAATGCTCCACAAGGACATTTGAGAGCGCACCCAATTGTCACAGCCCCGTCTACAACCAAGCAAGTGAATTTACTGACCCTTTCGTCAGCCGTGCTCTCACTAAGGGGAATACATGTTGGAGAAATTTTGAAAAAAGTATGTGGGTCTAACAGTGCTGTCAAAAGAGGAAAAAACACCCTGACTTTTTATTTTAGAGCATGCAGGGACAACCTTCCCCCACATTTGAACTGCAATAACCATCTGTACAGGTGACATTCAGATACCTTTCCCTACCTTCTCTTGCCCCAAACCAGCTTTCAAAGAGGTCAATATACATTAAAATCTGAGTAGGATAAAGTAAAAATGCCAACATATATAAAATGTTTTAAAAGTTGCAGTTCCACTCCACTAGCACTGTAACTAAGAATGGAATTGGAGAAATGGTTGGCTTAAATCTTGGAGTTACCAAATAAACAGTTTTTAATACAAATAGACTGGGAAGCAGTGAGGGAGGTCTTAAAATATGCAGATTTTAAGCACTCTCCCTGAAAGCCTCAGTTGCTGTCTCTATTTTTGAGGGATTGGGTTTATCGGGAGGAAAAAGTGGTTGTGAGCACCCAGCCAGCAACCCATGCTAGGCACATTGCTGGGGTTTTTATTTTGGACTAGCTCTGGTCTTGTCCTGTGAGCTTAATTGCCATTAGCAGTAGAATTGTTTTGATTCATGCAAGAGCAGCCGAGACTGTATGTCTCCAGCTTGCTCTGTGATGTGAAACATGGCATGGTACGTGGCGGAGGGTAGCAGAGTCGGTTCCCAAGAGAGATCCTGCTTTGAAATAAAACACTAATGTAGGCAACACACTTTGTTAATAATTTCTCAACACAAAGTAGATTCCTGGTCTGGTTATCGTTTCTGCCTGTAACTAAGTAATATAAAAATGTGCCATCTGCCTAAAATTGTACAAATATGACAAGCGCTTGATATGTTTGTATAAGAAAATTCCAATATGGAGGAAGAAAGTACAGGGATGCTTGATTTCTCAATGACTACTGGAATATTTTGGTATGTAGTTACAGTACTACTTCATGCTAGTCTAAATCATTGCTATTAACAAATCTGGGAGCTTCAGGAAGGCCACGTCTGTAAAAGAATTTACATCTTCCACTAACGGCGTAATTTTATAAGGTCTCAACAGTCTTGAAATTTGGCCTATAGTCTGACTGACAGTTTGTGTTGCAGATTTAGAGGGGATATGAAATTTTCCTATATCAAAGCTGAAGAACAGTTCTGACAGCTGCAAATGTTCTCTGAATTAATAATGTGGAGCTGTTATAAGACAATATTTGAGAAAAATCCATTTCTTTCTGCAGCATCGAAGCCCCTTGCTTATAAAATATTAAAGAGGATTAAAATTGGTATGCTGCTGCTTGAACGGGAAGAGAAAACAAGAAATCCACATATGAATCCAGAAGTGAAAAGAATCATTAGTTCCAACTGTTATTAGTCATAACTTATGATTTGGGGTAAATCAAACACTCTTGGAGTACCTGGACTTGCTACTAAAATTCAGACCAGAATTTTGGCTCTGGCTTAGGAAAGAAAATCCGCTTTCTAGCTTCATTATTTAAAACCCACTGACCAATCCTTATTTGCAGAAGCTTTCTCCACTTCTTTAACTAAAGCACACACCTCTGGAAGATTAAATAAACTTGTTATCTGCTGTGTAAGCTCTCTGAATACCAATTGACTAATCTAAAGTTCTGGTTTGTCCAAACTTTAGAGATACAGATCCTTCCCTGTGTCTCAGTGCTTCCTTACATCAGCTCTTAGTGACTAACAGGTTGTATAATGTCAACACAAAACCAGGAGCTATGACCTGGCTTTGTATTTTTTTTTTTTTTTGTCTAGCAGGGATCAGGAGATTAAAAAATTTAAGTTCAAGCCTACCGAAACTTCTCAGGTTGACAGTTTAGCCATTTTGTTCCCCGTTCCCACCTGCAGAAGTGAGAAGCCTGTGTCTCTGAGTAAAGCTCACCTGTGCGCTCAACCTGCTGCAGTTCCCCCAGGCAAGCTGGTGCTTCCCCAGCCGGCGGGATGCTGTTTATGCTGGAGCAAGAGAGACCTCAGGAGCTGCAGAGAAGTCCTGTTGCCCGGAGCAGAGTGCAGAAACACCAACAGCCTTGCTGGCACTTATCTAGGGGAAGCCAGGGCGAGCGCACAGGGGAGGGTGAGACCAAGGGATGTTGCAAGCATTGTCTGGCTGAGCGGGTTGAAAGAACTTCCCGTCAAACTCTCAGGGAAAGTCCCAGGCCTTGTATTTACAGCTGAGGTAAAGCTGTGGTTGCTTTTGTCATGCTGGCACTGACTTGCCCCTTGGCTATTGGCCAGAGCTAAGGTTTAGTTGCAATCTCCTACTTTTTGAAGACTACCTGAGAATTGTAGAAGCACAACAGCAACTATTTGCTTGGAAGGAGAACTGCTGCTTTTGTGTCACAGCTTTCCTGTGCTGTTCCACCTATGGGTAGGGACAGTAAGAATGTCACAACAGATGAAAGGAATTTGGCATGGGGATGGTTGAAAGTACCTGATCTCTGAGATTCTCTAGATATTCTTGGCAGCTACAGCAATTCTGTAAAGCCAGAGCCTGTGACGGATAGGTATTGAGAAATGAGTCTTTAAGGGATAAGCCCATGGGAGCATGCAAAGCTCTTGATGTTACACATCTCTTTGGAATGGGACATAATTCTAAACAGATGCCTTGATCAACAAGAGATCACTGGACTGGATCATAGTCCAGATAGGAGAAAGGGGCTAAGAGAGTCCTACTGGCACTGAGATTTTATAAGTTTAGAAAATGAATTGAAGGGGATTTAAATAATACTGCAGTCCAGATTTGCCCTGTCTGCCTGTAAAGAGGAAGATAGTAAAATGAAAATACTTGTTATGTCAGCTTGCCTTTGGGACACTTGCTGAAAACTTACTAGAAAAACAAATTAAGAAGGTGTACTGGGTCTGGCCGAGCCCCACAGCAGCCTCACAGTGCTGTGCTTGTGCTGGTACCTAGAAGGGTGTTAACACAGCAGTGGTCTGGCTGCTGCTGAGCAGCGCTGGCACAGCATCAGGGCTGTCTCTCCAACCTTGCCCCCCCCCCATCACCAGTAGGCTGGGGGTGGGCAAGATTTTGGGAGGGGACACAGCCAGGACAGCCTACGCAAACCGAGCAGTGGGATATTCTATGCCATATGACATCTGCTCAGA
Organism: Falco biarmicus; assembly: GCF_023638135.1. Lineage (NCBI taxonomy): Eukaryota > Metazoa > Chordata > Aves > Falconiformes > Falconidae > Falco > Falco biarmicus. The sequence continues at coordinate 38,723,238 of NC_079291.1, read as the reverse complement.
TATAAAAACTGAGAGAAGAGAGGAGGAAGGGGGGCACTTGTTATTTATGATATTTGTCTTCCAGAACAACCGCTACGAGTACTGAAGCCCTGCTTCCTGGGAAGTGGCCGAACTTCGCCTGCTGATGGGAAGTAGAGAATAACATCTTTTGTTTTCCTTTGCTTCCATTCACGTGACTTATGCTATTGCTTTCATTAAACTGTCTTTATTTTGACCCACAAGGCTTTTTTTAAATCTTATTTCCCCATACCTCCTCCCCCCGCCCCCCCCCCCCCCCCCGATTCTGCTGAGGAGGGCAGCAATAGAGTGGTTTGGTGGGCACCTGGCATCTAGCCAGGGTCAGCACACCACAGAAAGAAAGAAATGACATACAGAACATAAGACGGAGGTAATCTCTAAAAAAAGTTTCATTCAGAACAATCTGTAACTGTACTAGGGCTGAAGAAACAATTTGTGAGAGCTTGAGTGAGAGCTTGAGTTCTAGACAAGAGATCAGATCATGTTTGAGATTTAGGACAGGAACAGCCTGTGGCACTTGTGCACTGTGACAAAGAGCACAAGCCAACGTGATGCCTTACCCACTGGAAAAGATCCAGGAACTGAAAAAGATGATATTGATTTGGAAAAGCTTGGAAGATTCAGCAAGGTGCACATGACCTGGCTCAAAACATCTTACAGGAGCAAAGGACACTGAGGCAGTGGATGTGCAGGGGTTAAACAGTGTAGTATTCATTTTCAGATGATCCATCAACCAATGCTGCCAAAAATAGTCTTATTACACTTAAAATAAAACCTACAGGTAGTGGAAAGGAAGGCAGTTGGCTCACAGAGCTTAAAATCAGAAGGCTAATCCTACTGGAGATATACGAAAAATAAATGTTCAAATTCATAACAGATGGAAAAAAGGGGTAAGTGCTATGCCCTTCAGAGCATCGAGGTGATCTAAGCATTTAGATCCTGTGTAAGAACACGAGCACAAAAGCTGAGAAATAATTTGAAGCTGTTTTCCAGTGGATCAATACCTTATGAATATTAAAAAAATGCAGGAAAGGGTTGAATTGTGCAACAGTTCTCACACCTATGTGATTCCTTCACATTGTAAGGCCATGCTTTAAGGAGGAGCTGAATACACTCATTGCTCTGGGATGACTGGAGGAGCTGACAGAGCAATTCTTGTGGTTACAGAAAAGATGGATGAAACTCCTTGCTTGTCCATAGTTAGACCTGAAGGAACAAAACAGGTCTGTTACAATACCGAGGCAAGATACGGTCAGTGACAAATACCTCTCTGTCCCTAGTGCATCATGGGGCTCCTGGCAGATGTTCAACTTAGGAAAAAGAAAAGAGGAGGTTTATTTGAACTTTCATGAAACCTTTGTGAGTGCACTGTTTTCTCAGATGTCTATTTAGGCTGCATTTGGCACCTGAGGAAAAACGTGATAAATTTTTCATGCCTTTCAGATTAGCAAGATTTATACAGATGACATTTAGATCTGATGAAAAACACTGGCTTGGAGCAGCCATGGAAAAAATAAAAACCTGTTCTGGGATGAAGCTGGACAAACAACACTGTAAATGCCATGTAACACAAATAATAACATACCTGAAGAAAAGTTAGCACAAACCCCAAGTAAACCACCAGAAAATATTCAGCAATTTGTGTTCTTCAACAGTATTTAGGTGCTGAGATGTAAAGAGAAATGTGTAGCTTCTTGAGAGTGCTGTCACAATGATCTCACATGTAATTATTGAAAAAAATGAGAAATAGAAGGAATTAATTAGACATTTTACCTGAGGGTAAATCATCTGTGAAGGATTTTGAGGCATATGTCAAAGTTGTCTTTTTAAACAGTGTTAAAAAAACTAACGATCACAGTAGTTTATGAGTTAACAAAACTTAGGTATACTCAGAGGAACTAAAAAAAAGATGATTTAATCTTATGGAAATAAACAAACCCATACATTTTTATTTACTGAAGGCCAGTGCTGTTTGAAACTGATTATAAATCATAAGGAATTACTGAAGAGAGCCTGGCCATTGGTTATCTTTCACTTTTTTCAGTTATGGAGTGTGACTTGCAGCTTCAATATAACCTTGAAATTGCAAGCAGGATTTTCAGAGCATTTGACAATGGAACCAAATCCAGAGAGGTATTTGTACATCACTCTCATTGCAACAATGGTTACTGAGGCTGAGATACTTCAGAAAACAATTCATATCATGAATACAAGATTAAATTTAGCCTGAAAACATGAGAGTGGTGAACTTGACAGTACTACTGGGAAAGATCTTCCAAAGCATACATGCAGTTAATTTCAGGATTCAAATGTGTAAGGAAAAGGTCAGGGACATCTTGTACATGAGTCTCAGCTGAGCAATTGTGTTTAGAAAGAGAATAAGGCACATCCTATGTAGTGTGGCCATGGTGAAGGCTGTGTCTAGTGAAATAGTTTACAGAAAAACAGGAAAAAACCTGCATTGTGAGAGGATGTGCATATCTGCGTTTCCTGTGTTTGTGTTCCAAACCATTATTCTCCTTTTCCTGAGATAGCCTTACTATCTATTACTATTTGCCCTTGATAAGAAGACTCCAGAAGACCGTGGTGTGTGTCAAATTTCTTTTTGTTGACCTACCATACCTGACATTAGGAAACTGTTCTGCAAACACAAGCTTAAACAGGGAATTATGCTTTTGGAGAGGTTTTGTCTGGTCCCTCTTGCTCAGTCCAATAAAGCAATGGAAAAAGGAATCAAAATACCATGTGGAAGTACAGACACAGGTGAATTGCATCCGCGCAGATGTCCTCTGGGGCCCTGGGAGCTGCTGGTGTTTCACGGGCTGTGTGAAGCTGAGGCAGGAAAACTGGCCCCAGCACAGAATGAGCCTGGCCCAGGGTGCTGGAGCAGTTGCAGGGCAAATGGGGTTGCTCCATCCTTGCCCTTCAGGCAAGACCACTGGCAACCAGCCTGTTGGTCCTGCCCTGCTGCAGCAGCCTGCACCCTGCAGTGACCCTGGCCAGCTCAGGAGGGGAGCGCAGGGCTGCTGCTGGCTGGGCTGGACAGGTCTGGGGTTGGTCATTAGGTCCTTCTGGCCCTGGAGGAGGAAGGGCAGGGCCATTGGTCTGCACACACAGCTGGTCCCAACTCTCCCTCCTCCTGCCCTGCAGGCATTCTCCCTGGAGCAGGTGGTCTGACTTGGGGAATGTCAGTGTGCTCCTACCTCTACCACCACCAAGAGCTTTGCTGTGACTGCAACCCTCTACTGTCCCCTGCAGTAATCTGCCTTCTGGAAACTTCTTTGGGCTGCTGGTCTTCCTGCAGGACCTCCTCCAGACCTGGGATGGGAAGCAACTGGGACCCCTGCAGCCACCAAGAGGCTCCCTGCCACCCCTCCTGCACAGCCTCCACCTCCATGTGCAGGTAAGAACACCCCGTGGTCCCTCCTCTGGCTCCCCCAGTACTTCTCACAGCTTCTGGCTCTGCTCTGCCTCTCACCTTTCCATTTTCACCTCACCCATCCAAACATCCACTGAACCACAGGACCTGCTTGCTGAAGTTCTCCTGGCTCTGGCCACTCTGTCCACCTCTACCACCAGAAAGGAGGAGGGCAAGGGGGGCGATGCTGTGACCACGGGGGTTGCTTACCACTCCTAGACAGCCAACAAACCCAACGACCCCCAGCAGCCTGCTGGGAGTGGTGTACTCTGATCTGTGTCCCTCTCTGGGGTCCTTGTGATACATTTTTGAGCTCTCATCTCTCACACTTTACCCTTCCCTTTTTTCCCCCCATTTGTTGTCTCCTATCATCACTTGCCTGTGTTCCTTTTTTTAGGAAGGAAAAAAAAGAGCAATGGTGTTACAAAGCTGCGTGCTGTTTGTAGGAGGTTGTTTCCCCAGGCTCAGAGATATTGTAGAAGAAGAGATGACAACCTTCTAAAAAAAAAAAACCCAGAAGGGAAAGAGAAGAAAAGAGGCACAGAGCCTGTCACTTTGTGCTGCAAAATCTCCATCTGACAGCAAACGCACACTGAGACCAAGGAGTCCCATGACACACGAGTAGGATCACTGCCCCTGGGAGGAGCAGTCCTGGTGCCCTAGGGGAGCCAGCGTGCCCACAGGGACACTTCAGGGTGCCACAAAGGCTGATGGGAATTTACTAATAAATCCAATCTCAAGGTTGGTGATAAACATTTGTAACTCTCTGTTATATCACTGTTTGAAATATACTTGTTTTTATGTTTTCCTTGGCAGGAAAGGTATAGTCTTGGGACTGTGCCTTAAAGTTTTAGCATCTGAAGCAAAAGTTCTGGCTATAGCATTGTAAAACCTTTCTTTGTTATGTGCAGCCTTCACAGACTGAAGGACATAATAAACCAGATCTTTCTGAGGTTCAAAATTGCAAAGGTATTCAGGATGGATGTCAATGCATCTTTCAGGATTTATACATTAGAGATCACAAAACACCATCAAGCACACTAGTTAACCCAAATCTCAGTGATGCCAGAATAGGACAGATTTCTACCTGAAAACTGGGCATACAGTAGCATGTTTTTTAAAATAAGTTTGTCTTTTATTCTTTGCCTCCTAATACGTCATTTCTGCACAAAGCATAGTTTGTTGGGAGTAAAGAACTGGATCCTTAGTGTTTAGGGATAGCTGGCTTGACATCAGCTTTCCCAGAACCAGTAAACATATGATTCTTGTACCCTTCACAAAACCACAGATGCAGGTCTCACTGTTAAATCAGTGGGGTTTCCGTACAGTGGCATTATCACTGACTGAAAACAATTCAAAGTAACGTCACGCTCCTTTGCCCTGAAGCTATTCTGTGAAGCTTGATTAAAAAAGAAAAAGTGGTGTTTAGGAGGCAGATTAGATCATATTCCCTTTCCAATAAAGTCAACAAACTTTCCTGAACTTTGCTTGACACTATTTCATGTGCTGGTTTGCTTTCTTCATGTGCTCAGGCTGATGTTGTTAACAGTAAATGTTTGCTGTCAGTTTCTACAGAGTGGGAATATCCAGACCTTTGCCAAGCGTAAGCTCTAGAACTTTTGACAGCTTTAGTTTTCCTTCTTGCACAGTGATTTATCTGTAAGACTGTAAGGGAAATGCTGGGTGTGCAAGCAGGTGAGCAGCACAGGTCGCTTGAAGTTGCAGACCAAGATAAACAGCATTTCATAAGGTGCTCAGCAAGTGAAAACGCAAGCCAAAAATATACTTACAGAGATGAACTGTGGTGTGATCAGATGTTCAAAGGTAGAGAACAGGTGAATTTTTGGAGGAGACAGCCATTTCTAGCTTCTTTCTTTCTATATAAATGACTAACCTCATCCAACCTTTCTATGCTTCATTTTGACCATCTCCTGAGAAAGTGTTTGAGAAGTCAGGAGTGTGAGAGGGGGAATAATTTTTCTTGTCAGAAGTGAGACTGCCACATGGGAGGCTGGAATTCAGTAATGACTGAAGCATATTTCTATTCGCTGTTCTCAGCTTGGCCAAAGCTATCTTGGATTCCTGCCTATAAAGTTAATATCTGCAAAGGAACTACACTCACAAACATATGTGTGAGATGTCTCAGGTTTTCACTGCATCTCATTAGTCTTCAATGCACATGAGAAGATCAGTAAAGATGATCCTAGAGGGATCTCTTTCTTATAATAGTGTCAGTAGGAGATGGGAAAATGAAACTATATGAGCTGTTCTATTTTTGGTGTTATTTTCTAATTTTTGGCTACCTGCCATTTTGGGGTTTTTAGTAGGGATTAAAGGTACTGAAAACACTTGCAGCTAAATATCAAGTTTTGTGTGCTAAATAGAGGTCATTTTGTTCAGGTGCTATTTGTCATCTATTCAGAGAGTGACACTTCGTTTCTGAGATAACTAATACCATTTGGTATCAGCCTTCCTTGCTGTTTCAGCAGATAAAGCTACCCTGTGACCAGAGAGAGCTCCTGTGCGTGCATTTTGTGAAGGCTACTCTGGGTTCCTGCTGCATTCAGCCTTGTTGCTTTGTTTCTAATTAGTTTTTCCTTAAATTACAACAAATATGCAGCACTATCGCTCACTGAATTTATGGGAAAATACTCTGCTGACAAGAGTGCCTACAAGGCTGCCAAAACATCCTCTGACATCTTCGATGTAGTTAACTGTTTGATGTGGAGCAATATGCAGGATTTTAACTTCCTAGCATTTCACAGATAAACTATACTGTGATTTTATGTGAGATGGAAAGCAAAATACTTGTAACTGAAATATTCTGGGAAGAACATCCCAGTACAGTGAAAAAAAAGACTTCAAAACAGATTTAAATTTTTCAGTCAATGACCCAAAACAAAGCCTAGGTTCTGAGCTCCTGACTGATCCTTTCTGGAGTTGGAAGGGCATATTTTTCCATGGCATGTGGGGAGGTATGAATGTTGCACAAATGTGATGGTGTCATACTGGGAGTGCTTTATTTTTGTAGAATGTCCTCAACAACTAGGGACACCATGCTTTGAACTTCACAGGAATGGGTACCATATTTTAGGTTGTGTGTTCCTGTCCAGTACAACTTCAAAATGGGGCTAGGAAAAGAAAGGGTAATTTAAGAAATATTTATTTATAGACCATAATGACTTTGAGCTGAAATCTGCCTGTTACTTTGAATAGATCCTCACTGTCTACAAGACGTGTGTCCAATGAGTCATTCCAGTAGACCTAGTGTTTTCTTTTAAAATTTTATGTATGAACATCCATAGGTCAGGGATGATGATTTCTCCCCCGCTTAGTACTTCTAATGAACTGTTATATTTAGGGGAGGTTGAGAGGTGTTTGATGTGTTCTGGAAAGCTGAATATCTCTTCTGGATGTTTATATACCTGCAAAATGTTACAGATCTTTCCGCTGAAACTATTTTTTAAATTTCACTTCTGAAAAAAACATTTTGTATTTTCCCCACATTTGGAATGCACCCATATTCTGAAATTTAGAATTGCTCGTGAGAGGGAAAATAAGCTTTTGAACTACTACTGCCCATAACCATACCAGACTATTGTATTCTATTTATGTAGTGTCTTTACAGCTATCATATAGCTAGTTAAAAAGTGAGCCACAAGGAGAAATATTAACCCTAATAATAACAGAATAGAAAATTTAGTGAGATCAACCAATCCATTTGCTGAACTCAGAAAGAATACAGAAAACCTAAATGCATTTTGAGCACTTCACTGCAACAGCTAGATAATCACACCACTGGCATAGCCAGAATTTTTGCTGAGTTCAATTACTAACAAAATCACCCCTGCTTCTAAAATACTCAAACGTATGACCAACTCACAGCAGTGAATTACTACGTATCAGTTGAGCCATAGTATCTCTTCATGTCTGTGGTCTTCACTTACTCCAATGAATACTACCACGTTAGTTTAAATCTCTTCCTCTGAGCTCTGCAAGGCCTAAGTCCCCTGTCAACCTAGCTCTGACTACATGTGCATAGTATTTATGTCCTACTTTAATCCTTCCTGACAACTTGTAAAAATAAATTTTCCAGACACAGACTTCTTAACAGATATTTCTCAGTATCATCCAGCACAGGAAGAGCTTGAAAAGCATCGTTTTTCTTCTAGGCTAGTTAGACATATATAACATATTCTTGTTTCCCTTTTCTGTGTTTCTTTTGAAAACAAGAACTTCATTGTCATGAGTAGTAACCAGCAGCCACAGAAAGAAATAAAAGTTAACATTTAGCCTTGGAGAAACTATTTTGATATCTTTGTAGCTATGCTACAATAAGAAGGGTAGAACTTCTTGTCCAGTGGTACATTTATGATATTAAAATTAATCAGAGAAAAAGGATTTGTACTGAATTATGAGAGCAATAATAAAGGGACATGAAAATGAATAGGCTACTTCAGTAAGTAAATGACTTCTGGTGCCAACCTGGAAATGACAGAGAGGACTTGAATGTCTCTAGCGTTATCAGGTCTCTGAGACTCATCAGTAGTTTTATTGAGGACTTTTGAGTGTTATGTTATCGCTGGCCATCATTGCTATGCTTGGCCACCAAGCAGATGACAGAAGAAAAGTCATTTGAACAATGCAAGGAGCTGGTTTCACTGGGTAAGACAGTTGTCTGCATGACTACTCTCATTTACCTAGCAGGACTTGAGCAGTATGGCTCAGATTACTGAAAGTAAGGTCATGAATCAGTTCTTTAAGGAAACCAGGTTGCACTTGCCAACACTATGTGGAGAGTGTGTTGTGTATACAGCAGCTTTAACCAGTGCCAATCCTGTCACCTGGAGAGCAGTGCAGAGCTGGGATTGATCCAAGGGTGAGCAGACCCATGTATGTATCCCACCATCTCTCTCCTCTTTCAAAATCCCAGAGCCTGGCTGATTGAAAGGCTGTTGCTCAGCTGTCTTCATCTGGATTGAGAACATGAAGCCCTTTGACCTGTCTTCATGTTTTTTGTAGAGTGAGTAATAACACATAACCCACTGGGAAAGGTTGAGTTTGAGTTCTTCAGGAATGACTGTGAGCTGTTATTAAATGGCATAATTTTTCCAAAAGGCCTTGCTTGTTATCTTGGCAGAACAACAAGTGTTCTATCCTCAAAGCCTCTTCCCTTCACACTTTGCACTCACTGACCTCACAGTACTGACCATGCTCTCTCTGCTTCTCTTATTTTTTTTCTAGCTTGTCTGTTTGTTCTTTCAACTGTTTTTAAAGTCCAGTTTTTGCTAGCAGTGAGCTTTTCTCTGGTTTCTTTGTCAGACAGTATCTCAGCCACAGTAAGATTTTTTTTTTTTTTTTGTGAAGGTAGTGTTTACAGCTAACTCAATGAAGAGGGAATGAGAGGTCTCCCAGAAAAAGTAAAGATGCAGACTTTCAGGTTTCACAAGTAGTACTTCACAGGCAGGTGTGCTCTGAAAATAATGCTGACAGCGGCCCTAAGAGACTATATATAAAAAAGAGGACAATTTCTACCCAGTTCTTTCGGGCCTTTTGCCCTCCAGCCCCCAAGTCCACTTTGTTATTTAGAAAAATCAAGAAGCAAACAGGCACAAGGTTCAGGTAGACTCTATGAGATACTAGAACTGGAAACACCAGTATTACATTTTTATTATTACAGTAAAGCTCTTTTCATCTTGACCATTCTCATCTACATCCTGTTTTTTTTATAAGTAGTTAGTTAAACATGCGCATATACCTTAGAGGAGTACTCTGTGTTTTGCATTTTTTTAAAGGATGTCAGGAAGTTACAATAAATATCTCCATGAAATTTGCTTAATAAGAAATTTCAGAAGCATTTGTCATATTTCTGCTAGCAAAGTCAACTGAAAGGCTAATTTTAGCAATGGGAAAAGCTGCTTCTATTGTGACAAAAATTGTGGCCTAAGGGACAGAGCCACCCCCTCTAGAAATTAATACTTACAAACCCACATTTCTTTCAACAATCTGATGGCAATGCTATGGGAAGCTACTCATGGGAAAACAGAGCTGTCAGAATAAAAAGTGTTAATCTTCTCTAAACCAAGGAGGCTTTATTTATTCTTCCAAGCGATAGGAACAACTGAACTGCCTTCTCTGAAATCTCTGTCTCCTGTAGATAATATGCTTGGTTTAGTACTAACTCATACTTTAACTTCTGTCTCATGCCCTTGGTATTTTTTGTCATCATGTAGACCATATGCTTCTGGGAACAACAACTTACTTAATGTGATTTTATGTTGCATCCACAATTGCAACTAAGCTTCATGGGTACAAAATACACCAAACAAAACACACCATGCAATTTATGTGGGCTAAACCCCCAAACCTTACATGTTGATCCAAGAATTAATTAAGGTATTAGCAGTCTAATCAAAAAGTTATTGTTAGTCCCATTTTGATAAAACCAACACTCCAGATTTTCCCATTACTATAGCTCACTCCTAGTCGTGATGCAACTGATAATTGTACACACCAAATGCTCATATCTGCCCTTTTCTCCAGTGTTACGCTCACCGTTCCATTGGTCCTCAAGAAGCAGGGGAGAGAGTTGTTGGCATCCTGAGTTCTTCACTGGAAATAGTATGGTGTTGCTGAGGATTTCCTCCACCTTACTCCAGGATCTGCTTGGGGCTATATTTATATCTTTCTTAGCACGTACTGCACGTTCCTCTTTCTTCATTGGTCCTTAATTCCACTTTACATCTAAATATACTATATATAGTATGTTTTAATTACATATGTTGTATATTTGTTCTTTGTTCCTTTGTTATCTCTAAAGCCAGTTTTACTGGCCTCCCAAGGGTTTAATGACCAGTAATTGATCATTAATGATTTGTTTATAGCCCAGGAGCCTCTGCTTTCATCCTGCCTCCACACTTATAAAACTGCTACTATAATCTATTACTTGTATAGTCCTCGACATTAGTTTTATTCTAGGTCATAGCTGCCTCTACACAAAATAACTACTGTTCCTTGACTATTGTATACAGTAATCTCAGAAGTATTATAACAATAGGAATTAAAATACCCAACCCTACAAAGCTAAACTAAAAGTTTAACAAATTAGGTAATGTTCACCTGGCAGGTAAATAATTCCTGTTACAGCTCAGCTAGCTAAAACAAAGCTCCATGCAGGCCAAGATAATCCAAGCAAAACTATCTTGATGTGCCCTAGCTCCAAGGCTTTTCAGACATAATACAAAGGTTATGGGCTCTTACTAGCAATGGCAACACCATGCTTGCTAGGCTGTAGGGCTCTGCCCTGTGGAACCAAGCAAAGAAGTCTTGGCCATGGGTCTCATCAACCTTAGGAGGTGAGACCCAAAGACTCGTGGTGTTCCCAGTCAGGTGAGAAGATGGGTTCCTATATTCTGGATTAGTTTGTATTGTCTAAGAACTGGTAGCTCTGGTTCCTCAGTTGTACAGCACACTGCAGTCAAGCAAGCCATGATGTTCAATATAAAATCTCCTAGGTGAAAAGGAAATGTTAAAAAGGACTTGCGTAAAAGTAGCCCCATTTTCACACCTAAGTCCTACTGAGATCTGCAGCTTATCTCTTCTGAGGAGCCTGATCTGAGTGACGCATATAATGACTAAATACAGACGTCACAGAAATGAGGGCACAAGGAAGATTTCTAACCATGGAGCTCCATAGGAAAACATTCCTTCCAGTCTGGAGCTTTGTGTCCCAGTTTGTCCTTGGGCTAGTCCAGTGCCTGACCTGGATGAGAGAAAGTCAAGTTTCAAATGGGGAAGAGGGAACAGTCTGTGGTGGACCACAAACCATTCTTTTCTGTCAGCACTGACTTTTCGCTGGTTCCTGTCCAGAAGCACTGTTTGAATCAAACACAAAAGAAAGCAGAGTGGTGGGCTTTTTGTTTCGAAAAGTTAATGTTGTTTCCCAGGGTTTGTGCTGTCTTAAATGCAGCTTCCTTTTCAGGGATTTGGGTGAGGGCAGAGGCAGATGGGACAGAGGCATGAGTGCTGCCTGGGCACAGGGTACGATCGTGGATCCCCTGGATGTGTGCTGGGTGAGGGAGCAAACTGCCAAACTTCCCTCGTGGCAGTGAAAACCCAGCTCTTTGCTATGGTGCCATGAGCTATGAGCACTGTCAGGGAATCCTCCGGCAGATTTCTTCCCTCCAGATGCACATTGGGCCTTTTCTGCATCATGCAATGGCACTACACAGTAAAACTCTGGTGTAATATACAACATGAATCATAAAACATCTGCCAGTAAGGAAAGTAACTGTCCCAGCTAACTGTTGCAGGCACAGTGGAAACTCCTGCTGGTTTATTATAGCCAGTTTATAGGATTTATTTCTGTTTGACAATAGGAAAAATGAAGTTCTCAAAACATCTCTAAAACATTAAATGTTAATTTACTTCTACTGTGATGGTTAATGTAAGCATCTCACATCAAGAAGAGAGGTTGGATTTAATCAGTTTTTTAAATTCCACCTTAAATCATCAGAACAGCATATTTTTTTTGTACTAAATAGAAGAATATGCATTTCCCATGTAGTGTGTTCTGTTTCCCATATAAAATGACCTTTGTTTAGAAGATCCAGGACTATAAAATTATCAGGGAAAAAGGAATTAAATATTAAGACAATTGCTTCTTTAAAAGAAGACAAACAGCCTGGTACTCTAATCCATTACATGCCATGTGGTCACTTACCTCATAACTTCCTGATAGCCACAAAAAATTACTGTTTTGGTCTTGTAGAATGTAATCTCTATCCTGTATCAACCAGTCTGTGCTTGTTTGAAATTAAATCTGTAATAGTTTTGGGGAAAATTTGAATAATATTAGATTTTACTCCTGTACTCAGGTGTACACATAACTGACGCCCAGTTATGTCATGTTGATGTGGAATTGTATTATGTGGACTTGTTTCAGAAGTGCCACTAGGATAATATAATGTTGAAAGGTCTTTTTCCCTAAATGATTTTTTCCTGCCTATTTTAGCAATATTTGGGAAAAAGAAGAGGGGAAAGTTAAATAACCTAAGCAGAAATTAGCCAGTTTCAATAGCAGAAGTCCAATAGGGAGGTGGTTGTTGAACATGTGATCTTCACAAAAAGTTGTTAACTTTGATCATCACAAGAAATATTCATGTGAAGTGCGCTCATATATAGCACACACGAGGGATATACCTTTTAAGTGACAGCGATTGAACTGGAGATTAAAAAAGCATTGTATTATATATTAAATAATTAATTTTGCAATGATTCATTATAAACTCAGAAGTGTACATGTGCATAATTGCAAATGGATGCACAAAAGGGAGACGAATGGCATGTTGGTCATTTTATTATAACTGTGGCATCTGAAGCCTATTTTATGATATATATTTAGACACCTATAGCCAGCCATCACTAATCAAAAATCTCAATCATCTACCTAGAAATCTTCTAAATTGGTCATAGAACATGCTTAATGGGAGTGAGACTTTACAGCATACAAAATACATTGCAGAGTGGGAGAAAGCATGCCAGACTGAGCAGGTCTCTCACTCTCTCCAGAATTATTTTTCTGTTGTAAACAGGCAGAAAGCAAATACAGAAATACAGGCCAGCAGTGAAACTGCAGGTGTGCAAGACAGCAGTGCCACTGAAGCAAAAATAATAGCGTTCTTTCTTTTGAAGACATTGTGAACATAAATGCAAATGCAAAATACAAAAAAAAAAAAAAAAAGTACAAAGGAAGCAATCTGGACAGTCCTGGAAACCAGTATACAGTCCTGCATACCTACTGAAAAATATATTATGAAATACATACTGAGAAAGTTTGTATAGGTGTAAGTAACACTATGTTAGATTTATAGTAGGAAATCCTTGAACTGTCAGAAGGCATGTTTTCTGTAAAGACAGAAAAAAAATGCACCACACACCAGAATTTTCTTCACTTTCAGAGCTTTTGTGCTGCTAGTACACCATTTCATGTTGTAGATAACTCAGCTATCAAACCCTTCCTGGAAAACTCTTTGAAAGCAAACCATCAGTGCCAGATCACTCAGCAAAACAGGATAAAGTACTTTGAAAATTGTGTGAATAAACCCAAGAAAACAGTTGAAAGATCACCTTGATCTTAGTCTTCTTTAACTCAAGAACAATGTAGAAGTCTGCTACGGTCTAAGGAGCGTAGCACACTGTTGTAAGAGCTTACTCTTCCCAAGAACAACTTCAGAGCAACAGAAGCATCTAAGCCAACAGCTTAGATGATGCTTTTAAAGCCTTGTGCCAACGTTTTCAGGGTGTGACAGAAACTTGACCCCAATCAAGCCAAACAATTAAACCTAATATCAATATATATTTTCTGTATCTTTTTCATTGTTGAAGCAAAGTGTTGACAATAGTCACTGTTTCTTTGCATCATCTATGCAATCTAGTATAGAAAATGTTTAAGCTCTGGTATTTTGGTGTGACTTAGCAAAATACTTTCCACCTGGCCTTATATTTCTCTGGGAGCCTAATGGTACTGACTAGCACAAGTGGGAAGACCTCATTTCCTTCTTACAAAGAGGCCTTGTGAGAAGTCAGATATGTGATCGAACACAACATCCTTTCATGAATGTATATATATTTCAAGAAAAACAGTAAATAAAAAAAATAATTTGCATTTTTCTATGACAAATAGAAAGCTAAACTTTTTGGCTCCCAGTGTTTTAATTGTACCTGTTACTTCTGACGACTTAGTGATAGTGTCACTAGTACTTAAAACTTTGGTATACATTGTTATAGTTAGAATAACATGAATCAGTAACCTGCCAGTGAAAATTGCTTCTCTTCATCTGTGTCTTGTATTCTAAAAATCACAATGTAAGAATTGTCTTTAATTTTAATTATGTGGATATGATTAACAGTAATACTGTGCTGATGCTGGTGGAGTACTCATCTTTTAATTTTGGCCAAGGATGCAAATTGCCTAGAAGCCTAGTTATGCTCCCCTGAAAGTTCCCATTGACTTCAGCTGTGTAAATTTGGAAACACTAATTTATGTATCCCTTCATCACACTGGCTGGATTTTTTTTTTCCCCTGTGTGTTACTCATTGCTTCCTGATTTTTTTTTTTTTTTTTTTATGTGCTTACGGGTGCCAGTAGGGCTGCAAGATCTAACTGTAAGTAATTGTATTATCCCAGCTTTAAACTGGCAGGTTAATATTACTCAGGAGGTGGTTTCACACAAACAGATAAAATCCGACAGGATTTTACTGGGTCTCAGTTTGCAATCAAAATAAGGATAAAGGATATATTCTTAAGTCATACAGCTGTGTGAACAATTGAAATCGATTGGAGCTGTTGTTGAGCTCACTTGGATCCCTAGTCACACAGATATTTTTGGAAACGATTACACAGCTAAAGTAGCAAAGAAAGCATTAAGAAGGATTATGCTGATATTCTAGTTTTACTGTCTAGGGGTGAAACCACATCTCTTATCTACTCAAGAGCAGTAAAACCTGCTCTTTTAGAAAAAAAAAAAAACAACCAGTGATCAATATAGAAAAGATTCATTGTATAATGTTCAGGTGTAAGCCAGAGACTTGGCATGAAAAAATTCAATAGAAAGCCTCATGATTGATTCATTAGAGAAAATAAGACTAGATATTTATTTTAGGGGGTTGGCCTATTGTTCACTTGGTTTTATAAAGCAGATGATTTCCTGTTTGCTTATCCTGTTCCATTATCCCTCCTGAAACTCTTTGCTTGAAGGCTGCTGTTCATTCCCCAGTTTGCCCGGTCCCACAGCCTGCTGTACTTGATGCTGCTATTAAGCCTTTTGTTTACTACTGACTTGGGTAGTGCTGCTTGTGTTGATAGTAAGCAGGTTTGGCAGTGCTTTTGCAAGGAGTGCAAAGATTTGAGAATACTCTGTGTCGGAAGATAAAGCCCACATCAAATAAAGACTATTTCAAGTTTCAGTAATCTATTTAGAATGCCACTCTGATGGCTTGAGAGACTCTTACTACCTACAGCTTAATTGACCTAATATGAAAGTGTTTGGTTTCCGTTTATGGCACTGTTATAGCTGGATATTACTTGGGCTGTCATTATTGATTATCAGTGCTGATATTACTCGTTAAGGCTATTTACAGAGAACACCCAGCTGCTCCAAAGAGCGGTTTGCAGCCAGCAGGGCTGCCCAGGGAGCGAGGGGCAGGCAGGTGGCCCCGCCGCCAGCTCTGCCGATGCCGTGACCAGGCGCAGGGTGGTGGGGTGGTGGCTGGGTGTGCACACAGGCACGGCGGCACTGGGGCTGCTCTGGAGGCATGGGGTGCCTTTGATTTCATCCGAGGTCTGCATGCAGAGTGGCACGTCCACACTGTCAGGCTTTCTCCATGGAGGAGAACTGTACATGGGAGACACAACCGTGAGGATGAAGGGAGCACTGAGGTGCTATTGCAACAGGATATTTAGCAATATGTATAATCGTTATATAATTGGAGAAGGTCTTCTGCATCTGTGTCCCACTGTGTGCTGTTGCAGTCAGCAGTAGTTTACCAAATCCCTTTGTAAAATTTTCAATCTCCATTTCCACCTGGCTTTGGATTTCTGTCTTCAATGCTCCATTTAAGGAAGCTGATACAATACCTTATTTTCTGTTGTCTGGGAAATTTGGCTCTAATTTTTGGCCTAGACAGTCCAAAGTGATTTCTAATACTTAATGCTACCAGCTGTTAAGATATACAAGTAGCAGTTCCTGTATGTGAGAAGAAGCATCAAAAGAGAAGAGAATTATAATAAAGGACATGTGTGTACCTGTTTTCTTTTGAGAAGAAAAATGCTGATACCTGTTCTGTGATTGATAGCAATACATAATACATAAATATCTGTGGTTTCAAAAGCTGTTGCTAGCCATGACAACCTTGCCTTGACTGATGAATGTTCAATTTCTGTAGAGATAATATAATAACATATTAGAAACATCCTTTAAAATAATAATGACTGACTCCATTTGAATCATCGGAAAGCCTTAAAGAGGGAACAAATGTGCACTGAAAAACACTACAATGCTTCTATGCTCGACAGTTATAAATATTTTTAAAGATCTCAACTAGTTGCTTAGCTGACAATTCAATTATTCAACCTTGTGCTGGCGAATATCATAACAAAATTTGTCTCTGTAGTGACAACGTAGTAAATCTGAACTAAAAGATGTCTTTGGAATGAACAAAGAATCTACTTGTTAATTTTATTTATGTGATATCAAAGGAAAAAACAGCTGATTCACCTACTCATACGGTATCTCTTGTTCAGCAGTCTAGCACACAAAAGAGTAGCATTTTCATCCTTCCGTGTTAAGGGCTGTCTCTTTTCTGACTGCATGGTAGTTCTTTGTGTAAGGTTTGTACTGTGTAAATGCTGGGAAATCAGCCCTCGACAAATCATGAGCTCCAAAGACGACCTGCACGAAGCTGCTGGAGACAGAGCAGTGCCTGTGGTGCTGTGAGACCCTGAGCTGGTGCCTGCCCAGCTCAGCCAGGAGCTGTGTCACTGTGGATGTGGCCAGTAAAATGTCAGTCCTGCCTGGGCTTCCCTTTGTAGAAAAATCCCCACACCTTCTCCACACACAGGACAGTGAGGCACTGAAGAGGATCTGCTTTTTTTATTTTTTCCTGCAGAGACCAGCTTCAAGAGGAGAACTAGTCATTATCACCATGTAGGACAGGTTATCTCCCAGGGGCGAGGACACATTCCTACGATGAGTACTAAAGCCCCGAGGTCTGACAGGACCCAGGTGTCCTGGTCCGATTTTATCAGCAGGCTGCCAGCAGCTGGCCCTGAGGATGTGACTGCCACGAGGCAGGTGTGGCCCAGCCTGGAGGGGAGGTTGGGGTACGGGGTACGGGCAGCCTGGGGCCGGCGCACTGGGTCTTTCTGGGTCTCAGAATGGCATGAACATATGGCAACATTTCTTAAGTTCTTGCATTACTTTGCATTTTCTGGTATCTTTCTCACTCATGTTACTCTCTGCAAAGAGGTTTTGTTATTTTTATGAGTATAACTCTCATAGAAAGCATTGTGCTGACAAAGATTAAAGGATTGTAATGTAGATAAGACAGGAGAAAGGAGTAAAAGATGTGTTTCCAGAAAAATGCAGTAGTTCAGTTAAGTGCAACGCATTTTCAGGGGCTACTCTACTCATAATTTATATTTCTTGTATGCATAGAAACAGGCAATATAAAAGTATGTTTACAATAGCACTCTTAATGAATAAAAGTTGAACTTTAATATTCTACCATATCAGCAATAAACGGAGAAGCCAAACACTGTATTTATATTGATTCCTTTCTGAGAGCTGGTGAGAGAGCTCCTGTCGGTTAACTTTATACACACTATCGACTCTCCCTTTGCCAGCAGAGCTGGAGGATGGAGCTCTTGATAAAGGCTGAGGAGGGAAGTATGCAGAAAATCACCAATGAGTCAAAGAAAATGCTCACGTCTCAACAGATGACGTTGGGACAAGCACGTAGGTCTCAGTTCACCTTTGTAAGTGCAGGTGAACTTTGTGGGCATGGTAAGCTGAGGTGAGGGCAGCCAGAGGGGGACTGAGCACCACTTAGAATCATAGAATGGTTTGGGTTGGAAGGGACCTTAAAGATCATCTAGTTCCAACCCCCTGCCACGGGCAGGGACACCTTCCACTAGACCAGGTTGCTCAAAACCCCATCCAGCCTGGCTGGCTCCACTTCCAGGGATGGGGCATCCGCAACTTCTCTGGGCAACCTGTTCCAGTGCCTCACAGCTCATAGTAAATAATTTCTTCTTTATATCTAATCTAAATCTACCCTTTTTTCAGTTTAAAGCCGTTAACCCTTGTCCCATCACTACACACCCTTGTAAAATGTCCCTCTCCAGCTTTCTTGTAGGTCCCTTTCAGGTACTGGAGGGCTGCTATAAGATCTACCCAGAGCCTTCTCTTCTCCAGGCTGAACAGCCCCAACTCTCTCAGCCTGTCACCTCTCCTAAAAGGTGCTCCAGCCCTCTGATCCTCTTCATGGACCTCCTCTGGACTTGCTTCAACAGGTCCATGTCCTTATGTTGGGGGCCCCAGAGCTGAATGCAGTACTCCAGGTGGGGTCTCATGAAAGTGAAATAGAGGGGGAGAATCACCTCCCTCAGCCTGCTGGTCACGCTTCTTTTGATGCGGCCCAGGATATGGTTGACTTTCTGGGCTGCAAGCGCACATCGTTGGGCTGTGTTGAGCTTCTCATCAACCAACACCCACAAGTCCTTCTTTTCAGGGCTGCTCTCAATCCCTTCTCCACCGAGCCAGCATTTGTGCTTGGGATTGCCCTGACTCATGTGCAGGACCTTGCACTTGGCCTTGTTGAGCTTCATGAGGTTCACATGGCCCCAGCTCTCTAGCCTGTCAAGGTCCCTCTGGATGGCATCCCTTCCCTCCAGTGTGTTGGTGTTGATGCTTGCTGTTGACACTGCTGCTTCTTCTGGGGACATTTACATGCCAAGCAGCAGTATCGTGGGGTGCCGGTGGTGAAGGGTAAAGATTCCAGCAAAGGTACATAGGTACCAAGGGCCTTGTTATTACCTTTTTTGGCTTTGTGAGAAAAAGAGCTTGACTTTAATCAGTACTGTACAACAGTGCCCTCCTGTGCAGGACGGCAGGTCAGGCCTGGACAAGCAGCAGGGAGTAGGGGTCGCAGACCTGGAGTCTCTGGGCTGTGTTTCCATCAGACCTCTGTGCTTACAAGTCTCTTTGAGTAATGGTTGGTGTGAATGACATGAACAGGGAGATGAATCACAAAGAATAAAAGATTAGCCTGTTAGCTGGAAAGAGAGCTTGGTGGTGCATATGGAAACACTCTGAGTTTCTCACTAGCTTCCTTGCTTTGTGAATGCAAATTATTCTTTATAAATCCTTTGCTGCACTACGTAAGGGTTAGAGTAATTGGGTTTTTTTTCCCCCTTCAACTGATTGCTCATCATTATAGGAAAAAAGCAGGGAATTGCTTAGAAGGAAATCCAGTCTTGTTAATTCTTTCCTTGACTGTATTAATACATTCTTTATTTAGGCTTTTGTCAAAAACACAGTTTTATTACTGCAAATATTACTACATCCTCTCACTATTCCTGTTTTATTGAGTTCTATGACATTATCTTTGTTTTGGTGGTGGTTGTCATTATGTATCAATTCAAACAGGTCCTCAAGGAATATTGTGCTCAGGTTGTTTTCTCTCATCACAGTGGGCAGCTGCTTTTCTTTTCTGTTTTCTGTTAAGGTGCCATTTCTTTCAGTCACAAGGGTGCTTTTTTGCTGGTGTAGATAATAAGTGCAAGATTAACTCACAAGGCGGGCACTTGCTGGGAAGCTTAGCATTAGCTTATGAAATAGGGAACTGAACACAGTAACTGCCTATCCTGTAAAAACTGAAATTAAATGAGCTTACATTGTTATGACAAAAAAAGACCACAAATTGTCTTGAGAAGTATGCATTCACATTCTAAGAAATGTATAATTTATCTAATAAATACATCATGATCCCTATACATATTATCATATATCTCTCTCATTTATATATCTACATATCTTTCTCAAAATATATGTATCAGAACCCTCTCAAATTTTACTGACAATTTTGAGGTCTCAGCACTTGTGACTTCTCAGTGTTCCTGAAAAGAAGCAGCTGATTTTCAGGAAACAAAACAAACTCACCAGTCTTATGCCTAGTTTTGGAAAATTTCACCTCCATATTGGGAGCCGAGCATCTGATAATATTAGGAGTAAATTAATCATTCTGAAATAAATATATATAGATTAAACCCTGAACTTTTCTTTTAAAGCAGATAACCTTAACCCACAATATTTTACAGTAGATTTCCAAGGTTTTTAGAAACATTAATGAATAATAATAGTATATTTTGTTATGTGAATAGAAATAAAATTATCATTGGTATTACTCCTTTAAAGTGTCTATTTTAAAAGGCTGGAAATTTCAGAGACTGGAAGAAGGCAGTTCTGTCATCGGATCTGGTGCTGTTTTTATCTGATTCTATTCCTAAAGAGAAAGGCAAAGGAGTTTTAAAATTCTCCTCTCTAGCTGAAACTGGGTGCTGGCTCAAAGACACAAGCACATATGCCCACAGAGGAAAACCAAAATGAGATATGGATGCTAAGGCAAAGTCTACCCCACTCTTGAGACTGTGG
Organism: Falco biarmicus; assembly: GCF_023638135.1. NCBI lineage: Eukaryota > Metazoa > Chordata > Aves > Falconiformes > Falconidae > Falco > Falco biarmicus. The sequence continues at coordinate 38,702,589 of NC_079291.1, read as the reverse complement.
CAGATGCACTGTGGGGAAGGGCAGCTGAAGCCATGGTTGCTCTGTCCTGCTGACAGATATCTTCCCACTACCACAGGAATGACTGATATTCCATATTCCAGGTAAACCCAAATCAGAGTCCATCTACTCCTCTATGCTAGGCTGCAAGCTATTATGCTACAGTCATTGATTCCCATTAACACACTTGTTTGCTGGGAGAGACCAATGTGTCTCAAAGAGATGCAGATAGTAGCTTTGGCAGTTCAGTTTTCAGCTGCCACAGCATGTCCGTCATGATGTCTACCACAGCATGGGCAGAGAGCCTCCTTGGTGGGGCTCATGGTGGCCGTGGAACCACCCTGGTTCCCACTGTAGCGGAGGTGAGTGCTTAGTGCTCCAAGAATGTGGCATGTAGCATAAAGCACTGTGGAAGCAACCGTTTTTATTAAGAGACAGGGCTGGCAATGGAGTAAGTCCTGCTTACAAAACAGCTTATGAATTTTACATTGGAGGAATTGCTGGATAATGTACACAGATGGTGTTGGGAGCCTGGTGAAAACATCAGCGTTCCATGTAGTGTTGTCCAAGTGAAAACAGATGCATTTAGCCTGGTATTTTTCTGAGTTTTGGTTGGCTCTTCCAATCTTACGTATTTGTAAGTGTCAATTGAAGTCGTGCTGACCTGTTTTCTTGGGGCTTAAATGCTTATATAAGACAGATGCCAAGCCTGTAGGGTAATTACAGTACTAATTACTACTTTTGACATATATTTCTAGTGATGAGGGTTGTTTCCAGAATGCTTTTGATGCTATTTTGCAAGGGCTCTGAGGCTTTCTTTTCCATATTATTTTTCAATGCTGACATTTGCTTGTTCTGTACTTTTAGATGTAGCAATATAACAGTAGACAGTAAAGCAAAATCAGCCATAGGTTTTATATGTAATAGGAGGCATAAAGTAAACCCAGCAATAGATTTTTGCTATGCGGAAAGGATATTTCTGGTTTTCTCAGTAGTTTTGCTATGCAATACCCTTATTTAATTTACTGTTCTTGTATCCTTAAAAGAGAGGATAAGAACCATCTGAAGGTAAAAGAAGTTGAGAATCATAACTAAACATAATCATGGCTCTCCTGCCAGTTTCCAACAGCAGCCTTCTTGTCCGTAGCCTTTTCCTTACTTGCTTATTTTTGCTCTTGTTATTGAGAAGAGACCTTGCACACGTGTATGAAAACACGTGTATCTTCTGCCATTCAGTTATCATGAGATGATAAAAGCAAATACTGTAAAAAATGCCAACAAATATAATAAATCTATAACAAATGCTGAGGTTTGCTGATGAGGTAAACTCATTAGACCACATCTGAATTACTACAGCCAGTTTTGGGACCTCAACAGAAGAAGGACATCAGTGAATAGCACTGTGTTTAGCAGAGGGCCCCTGGAGTGGTCAGGGCTGGAGCACTTGCCCTGTGGGGAGAGGCTCAAGGACTGGTGCTTGTTCAGCCTGGAGGCAAGATGACTTCAGGAGGGAGCAAGCCCCCCCACTACTGACAAGGAGGTTATAAAAACAGAGCCAGCCTTGTCACAGAGGTGCACGGTGGGAGGGCAGGAGACAAAGAACATAAGTTTATCAGCGGTGATCCTGACTGGATACAAGGAGAAACTTGTTCCCCATGAGGACAGTTGAGCTGTGAAACACTTCAACCATAAAAGTTGTGCTGTCTCTGTCCTTGTAAGTTTTCAAGCACTGACTAGACAATGTCCTGAGAAAGCTGTTCTAATCTCACCCTTATCCTTGCTTGAGCAGGAGGCTGGACCAGAGACCTCGTGGGGCCCCTTCCAGCCGGAATTATCCTATGGTCCTTTAATTCTGTGAAAAATACTTGATTCCTATTCAGGGATGTGTTACTTCAAGGAAGCAGGAAAAGGATTGGGAAATCAAGGAGCTAAGGCAGATGGGAAGCATGTGGTGAATGCAAGGCTGGCTGTTTCTGTTATTTTTTCTTTTTTGAAATGCACCTGACTCATCTTACTGCTTTGAGCAGCATGATCCTTACAGTTTTTTTTCTTCTGTAGGACTTCATATGCAGGTGAATAAGGAGTGCCGGATGCAGCACAGTTTCTAGTGGAGATGGGTAGAAAAGCAACAGATTGTCCAATACTTATTTTCCTTTTGTGAATAAGTGATGGGTTTTTTAATGCCTAACTTACTTCCTAATGAGTCTTATGGAGTAACATTTCCTGTCCTTTACTAACAGTGCTGGAACCCATGGCCTAATTGCAACCAAATCTGATAGAGCAGCCTCACATATTAAGTTTCCATGTCTTTAATGAGAGGAAGTAGATAGGTAATGGAGAAGGACCCGCTTAGTGTCTCTGCCATCAGCTTAGGCGCTAACTGGGATGAAGGTCTGTGCAGGGGAGATCAAAGGTAAGTAAAAGAAGATCTGAGACCTGCAAGTGAACTCAGGCAGTGTTCACGCAGCTGTGGGTACCAGTCACAAAACTATGGGGCATGGGTCTGCAGTACTTCTGTGGCTGGTGAGGTGGCCTATTTGGATCTAGAAGGCCCACACTCCAGTCCCAGATGGACAGTTCCTTGAAAACTGCAATTTCATGCTGTTGAGTTTTCTATCCTTCCTGGCTTCTCCCTGTAATGAAGGCTATAACTGAAGAGGTGTGTTAGTTCACTGAAATTGGGGAGTTTCTCCATAATTGCAAACATATTTGCCATTCTTTTGGCATGTGCCTTGGCACTGAGGCTCCCTGAACAGATTTCCTTTCCTTGACCCTGTATGTGCAGCTCAGGGCCGGCTGCAGGGTGTCTGTCGTTCTCAGCCACATAAACCTGGGCAGTCTGATTTCTGATCAGCTGAGTGGCTTCATATGGGATATGAAGAGTGAGAAAGAAGTCAGTATTATTTGGTTTGGATCAGAAGTTATGCAGAAGCAGAACCCCCGAAGGTCCACCTTCTGGGAGGGTTACTTCCCACTGCTACCCCCGTATGAGACCTGAATCACCAGATACACTCCCCAGTGTGGGGCCCATGCCATATGGCAGTATTGCCATCCTAGTGAAAGGCTATCTTTAAAGGCCTCCATCCCACTATACATCAGTATGTTGCTTTTCTCTGGCACGAAGACGAGTGGGAGCCTCAGTGATAACCCACCTCTAGGTGGCATGATGGTACTATAAAATGTTCAAGATAATTTTTATATATTAAGCAATCATTAAACCATGGTCATGGTAAGAACATGCTCCAAAGACCAACACCCAGGACCAGTACTGGATGATACTGATTCAGAGCATGCCTGCAGGTATCATGATGCTAATATTGGAATATGGATTTGAAAAGCCAAAGGAAAATTGCTAGACATGTACAGTAGCCACATTTTCAAATATTACTTAGTCATTCACTTTTCAAACACTAAGAGGGCATAGCTCACAATTTATGAAAGCATCAGTTCATGATTCAGTTTTTGTAGCAGTCATGTCTGGTTTAAAAAATACAAAATAAGGCTGCTGTTGCTGAACTGCCACCATTTTCATTCTCTAAACCTACTTGCATTTGAAAGGATATAAAATGCGATAATATCTGTATGTACTGGTCATATAGTTTCTAGCACATCTGCAAATAAAACATCCAGAGGCTCACAGAAAGACATTTACACTTCACTAAGCATAAGCATATGAAACTCTTAGCAACTGCAATGGGAGCGGTGCACAAGTGTTTGACTGCATTCCTAAATTCTGCTTGTGGGCATGAAAGAAGTCCAAATGATAATTTTCAAGGGAAAAAAACAAATAAACCCACCCTAGCTTTTGGGCTTTTTTTGTATTGCTTTATTTTCAGGTTGGTGCTTTCTCTGAGCTCTTCAGTTTGCATATGTCAAAGAATGCCCCAAATGCCAAATCCTGAGTAGTATTCACTTCTGAACTATCAATGAAATGAGTTCCATAATGAAGTAAGATTTCACACTAGCTCAGGAGATCCCCTGTGGTTCTTTGCTCTAAATAACAACAAAAATGGGACCTAGATAAATAGAGATAGTATATTATTTGATAGATCAAAACCTGTGCTGGTGAGAAATTGCTTATGAAAGCAGTTGAAGAAATGAAAAGTACTTATTTGCTGCACAAGAAGGAATAGTTCCAAAAATAGATTTCTGCTCGGCAGTGTCCTATGACACTAGACAGCCTTTTTTGGTCCTGTCATGTTTTGCAGCAGCCTCTCTATGTCTGCTCCAGCATTTAGATTGGCACTTTTTAAACCAGACCTGCCAGGCCGGAGATGAGATACCTGGTTTTGCAGACCACTCAGTTCTTGTGTCTCAGGTGTGATGGCTCCTTACACCCTATGATGACTTTGCAGGAAAAGGGAAGCATTTCCCAGTGATGCTTAAAACTGTTGTGCACTGACTCTGAAAATGAGCTTATAACATCACCCTGCAGTAGTTAAATATCCCAGGCTACTTTGGTAAGAAAGGCGATGAAGTGACCCCAGTGGCATCTGCACCACAGTTTGCATAATTCCTCTATTCCCCTATTCTATTGCCCAGTAAGAAAATACTAAAGCACAAGTCAAACTTGGGAAAGGTGGGAAATGCTAGACTGCAGGTTTTCTTTGCAAAATAAATTCAGCTGCTTTGGATTTATTCAGCATGTTACTGCTGTGAACTACATGTTCCTTTCTGCCACAGGAGCCCTTGTTCATTCCCTGTACAGATAACAATTGAATATTTCTTTTTTGCTTTCTTTCCAATAGTGTTATGTTTTTAATGCCCAACCAACTAAACTAATAAAAACAAAAAACCCCACCAACCTGAAGACACAGAAATTCCATCGTATAATAATGTATAGACTTATTCCTAAGGTCTGCCAATGTAAATGCATCCTTATTTGTCCTTTAGCCATTGTAAAATCCATTAATATTCTGAGTGCCTCAGTGACAGCAGACCCTCACAAGGCAGAACCATGCAACGAAGCTCCCAGTCACTTGCTCAGCTCACACTTAGATGATGGATTTCAGATGACTGGCCCTCAGGATAGACCCATATGGCGCGGTATGACAGACTTGCTGTTTTTCCAGCCTGGCTGTGAAAAACAGTACAGAAGAGAAATTAAGAAATTCAGAACAACTGTCTCTAGTTCAGGCTTTCTGAGGAATGCCCTGTGCTGTGTGTCTTGCTCTGCCCCCTCCTCCAATCCCTCTGCAGACTTGTGCCCTGGCCGCCATCACCACTCTGCCTCCAGGCCATCCCCTGCCATCCCATCTGGCCTCAAGTCCCCTAGCTCTGTTTTGTTTGCCGTACCTCAAAAACCAGCCATCTCTGCCACTCTGCTAATGAAGTGTTGTGTCATGTGTCGTGGTCCCCTGCCCCCATCCTCAGCACTTCCCCAGAGGTACCCCTCCTGAGATTGTCTCCGCTCTTTACCCAGGGCCCTCATATTTTTATGGCAAATAAGATTTGCCCTGCAGCCTTGTAGTTTTGGTTAAGCTTTGAGTTCTCACAGGAGCGCTGTCATTTCTGACACCTCAGTGGCCCCCCTCATGCTAATTTTCAAACACTTCATTCAGAGCTTAGGGGCATTAACCACAAAACAGCTGAGAATAATGTATGGCCCAAGCATATTTTTTCCTTATGCTCACAGTACTGGTGGGAATAGTCCTGTGGCCAGACCTGTGAAGTTGAAGGTTTTATTGCCTTACTGTGCCTGCGTGAGCCTTCCCAGTGGTAGCTGATGGTTGAGAGCTCTATGGCTGCTGCGGTGGTAACTGAAACCTGTTGGAGTAGTCATTTCTCAGACCACCTGAAGCCAGTTGCGCTCATGTCACTGGCAATGCCCTTGTTCTGTGAACAGTGGAAAAAAGTTGATCTGAAGCTTTAACTCAAGACAGGCGTCCAGGACAGAAAACCTCCCACTCAATGGCTAAATTAAAATCATAAGCAAATGAATCCAGAGCCTTAACTGTAGGCATTGGTCCTGGTTTAGCTTATAATATTTTACTTTATATTGTGTGTCCCTAAATCCCCCTGCAACTTCACTGGATATATTCTTGAGTGTTTGGTGCTTATAACTACTGCGTAGTGCTGCTGCCAGTTGTGAAAGGCTGCTCCACCAAGCTGCACTGGCTGTAGGGATTTCTGTAGTGCCCTGTATGAAGGTGTGGGTGGCTGCGAATAAGGAGCTTGTTGCAATTTGAAAGCACTTTAGGTACCTGAGCCTGGACAGAGCAAAATGAAAGATTGTGAGACATTATCAGAACTGGTTGCGTGTCTCTGTTACATTACTAACAGTTATTTAAAAAGAAATTGCATATACAAAAATGTGAATTTCAGAAAGTGCTAAAGTGTTTCCTTTATTTTTATTACAACAAAATCTCAGAAGCTCTAAACCCATGAAGAATAACAACAAAACTCTTCAGTAAAGGATGTCAAAATTCAGGTTTTGTAGTAACACCTAACACTAATACATCCTGTTCTGCTTCTGCTGGGAATGTAAAAAATTGCAAAAGCAGCCAAAGCAATAACAACACAGTGTTTCTCACTATGACTAACATAGATTGAAGTAGTGATTTTCTTGTTCAGGAAGTCAAAACTTAACACATTGTCAATAATAATACATTGGTCTGGTGGTACTCTGAGCAGATTCAGCACTAATATTAGGGAGGGCAGAAAAGTGTGTGTGGGAGCAATGTAACTCTGTTGTTTCCTTCCCCCTCATTTATAAGGGAATATAGTAGGATTCCCTATACATATCTGAGAATGTGAATGTTGGTTTATCTTTCTAGAATACCTGGAAACCAATACATAAACAGCATTGCTGTACATATTTTCCCCTGATGTATAGATAAAAAAAAAATATATGTTTTTTTAAAGAAGTCTCACATGTTTTAATATCTTCCATACTTAATAAGAAGGGTTTGCAACTACTGCTGTCTTCTGAATGCATGGATTCATACACCTTCCAGTGGAGAGGTTTTGTACACCCGAGACAGTGTGGATCTGGTGATGGCTATCTAGGTGCTGATCGCAGTCCAGACTAGAAGTTGGGAATTCCTTTTCTTACAGGTAATTCTTCATCATCCAGTCTCTTGGAGAATTATAAGGTCCCAGTCTTGTTACATCTAATTCCATTATACTACATTTTTTTCAGGCATGAGGAAAAATTATAGGCTCTGGAATGGATTCTAAGCCCCATTCAGAATAATTAGTTAAGATAAATTATTGCTTCAACATGGATTTTCACTGTTGTAAATTAGGTCTGATTCTGGATATATTTCTTTTGAGCAGAGTTCCTGGAGTCTGAAAATAATGATATCTCTCTGTGCTGAGGCTATATTTCTGTGATGATGTCTCTGTAATTTTCTTTAGTTGAGGGACATCTGTTATCTCCGCAGTGCATTAGCGATTCTTGTAGCAATGTTTAAATCAAGGGGAGTTTGAGTGGAGAATGTTGCTTTGAGTGCATCCACCACCTTCTTAATTCCTTGAAAAAATCCTGTATCCTCATCTGTATTTTAATCCTAAGGTTTTGAATATAGCAAACACAAAGCTGTTTTCTTCTTCAAATTTTCATCTCACATTAATTATTTTCATTAGAAAAGAGAAATAAAATTGGCACGTGACCTTTTTTTTTACCAGTTTCCTCGCTAAATCTCTAAGACAGCTATTTCATCCCATTTGGACACCACCACCCTGTACTGGTCTTTCAAACAAACCTGCTCCAAAACCATAATCTTAGTGCCTTCTCTTCCTCTCCTTCAACTAGAAATGGCTGAAATGGCTGAACAATCTGGGCGCGTATTAATTTGGTTGTGGATTTTATGTCTTATCTTGATTTTGCCCCACTGGAGGTCAAAGCACTAAATGGACACTCAACAATGTCGTCTCATAAAATGTCAGAAAATTTGCTGCAGCCAGTGGGAGCTGTGAAGTGTGTTTACATACTGTCTGTGCAGATTTCTCTAGTCCTCACAGTCTTGCTCCAAATTGACTCCTGTTCTGTAGAACAGCCTGGTAATGTCAGCCATGCCCTTTTTTGCCACTTGTTCCATGTGGTGGGTTGAGGAAATTATTTAACCTGCCTGGAGTTCAGTGTCTTCTGTCAACATGCTACTTGTATGGATACCATGTTCACTAAGAAAAGCACAACTCTTGGTATTTATTATTCATGCTTAATTAAAAAATGATCTGATATACTCAGTAATAACTTGAGAACTCTGTTTTTTTTGATGAATGATAAGCAAAAGTGGTAAAAACTGAAATTAAGAAAAAGTTGAAAAATGTACAGCTTCAGATCCAGCTTTTGATTTTGTTTCTGCGGTAATAAAACCACACTACTTTTGCCCCTGTAGTGTTGATTGTTGTCTAGGACTTCAAATTTCTGTCATTAGGAAAATGCAGGAGGCAACATACTTGTGCATTTATGAGAAATATAAAAAGAAGGGATCCAACTGTGAGTGCATCTCCCACTGAGTCAAAATTTACTGTGTTCTTCTTTCTTTTCAAATTGGTCTTTTTGCGACATCAAAGAAAAGTGGAAAACGAAATGAAAGTAGCCATATTTAATAGAGTCTTCATTGAAATCCGAAGAACAAAAACTGTTCTTGCTTAAATTAATGCAGGACAGATAAATAATGCCAACAGAGCAATTAACACAAACAAAACAGCTTGCAATTTAACTACTGCATAGCACACTCAGTGTCAGTGTTAATTAGTTGGGACAAGACTGCATCTTTGTCACAGGATAGCAGACCTTAAAGTTTTCATATTTTCAAAACTGTCTTTGCCTATTAATTACAGGGTATTCTATGTCAGCAAGCCCATGAATGACAGGACAGTAAAGGACTTCAAATAATGTATTGAAGACTGGAGACCTACAAAATATTAAACATGACTTGGATGGAAATCTAGTAAGAGCAAGCGTAAGCGAAGAGAAACCTGAGGTTATCATGAATTTTGAGTTGGAGAAAAAGTGTCATGCTAGGACATTGGACATTTTGCTGGATCTAGATGGACCTTTGGTTCTCAGAGAGGCTGGAATTCCCTGCAGTGAGTGCGTGCATACTGTGGCATCATTGGTTTTATGTGTTTTGAAAAGACTCGTCAACAGGAATTAACCTATTTCACACTGTTTGCCGAAGAGAAATAAGGGTTTACAAGGTTCTTTTGTAAAAGAGAATTGATCTGGCAACTAACTTCAGTTCAGGAGGGACAATTATTAAATAATGTGAGTTCTTATTGCTTGATTAAAATGACTGAAGAAATTAGTTGTGATTGAAGTCATCCCTTGGGACTTTACATAATATAGTCCTGCAATTTTTCTTGTGCTAGTCCTTCCCTCCCCTCTTAAAACTAGAAGGTTTTCCTTATCCTTAGGAAGCAAAATAAAACATGAAGTATGTGATGAGAGTAGGATGCAAAGAAATCTGAAACACAGGGAGAAAATGTAGGATTAGTAATAGATTCAACTAACTTATATTTTCAGTGGGTTGTTTAGGTAAGACAATTTAACTTAGCTATTCTGCAGTCTAAAGTACTGCTGGTCTTTAATTGGCCACAAAATAAGTAACCATATATTTAATTGATTAGGCAATTGCATACAGTTGCATGTTAAATAAATAGATCATACAAAACAATTAGAGATAAAAAGTTAATGCAGCATAAAAAGAGTTTGTCAGCTGGTGCATATCATGCAAGCAAGGTACTCATCAGCTCACCTTAAAAAATACACTGACTTGCCCAGTCCTTTCTAAAATATATCAAAGTTAAAACTTGTATTTATGTGCAGCACTGGAATAGCGAAGAAAAAAAGGAAGCTGATGTGCCATTTTAAAAATTTCAAAAAAAGTAACCTCAGTTCTTGCTTAACACACTGGACATGTGCTCCGGTTTTGCAAAAGATTTACAGCAGAGTCCTGTAATGTCTGATGTAACATTTGATTTCTTGCAAAGATGGAATCACAAGCTTGTGATAAATCCTGAATAACTAATTATTGTGTGTCACTTCATCATTGTAGATCACAAGAAATAAAATGGTTTGGTTATATCTGGTACTTGTCACCTAGAAATATTGTGTAGTCTTCTTTGCTAGGATTGTAGGATGTGTCAAGGTTGTGAAGTTGATCGGGTCACTGCAGATGTAGCCCTGTATTTGTTCACAGGTCCTTCTCAAACCAGCCTTGATTCCTCCAGCTACATCTGTTGTTTCTAGCTATTTATGTGCCAGGTAGTCTGAACAGAGTGTTTCAGTCCATAAGCTTCTCATGAACTGCTTGGTCTGGCTATTTTCATTTTGCTCATCATAGGATCTGTGTCCTCACCCAAGTCACCTACAAAGATAGATCTGATTTTCTTTCTCCAGTTGTTTATTTACTGTACAGTGAGCTCTAGTAGATGAGTAAGGTTTGAACAGAGGTCTTCAAATACAATAAAACTTATGAATGTTAGGAGTTGTTGTGATCCAAAAACTTTAAAATCATAAAGATACAGAGTGATTATGCCTCATGGATTAAATTTTGATCCTTATTTAGATATTTCTATATTCTTTTGCCTGTGGCAACTGGCTGTAGGATATCGTCCATCCTGAGCAGTATCAGCACCTTGGGTTCTACCTTTCTGACTTCATCCACAGTTCAATTACAAATATTTAAAATCAGTTTCAGTAGGAAATTTCTACATACTAAGCCTTAGGACTGCCACATTATGCATAATTTTGTCTACTTCTATGGCTTTGCTTTTTCAGGCTTTGTCTTATATTTCACATAGGTAGTTTCCTGGTTGCCTAAACACTCTCCTAAAATAATTTGGTCACACTTTTATTGTCTTTTCTGTGATATGTATGTGAAGCAATGTTGCTTTTTCGGCAGCTGTGTGGCTTCCTTTTCTGTGCTTCCTTCTGTTTTAATCTTCTCTGCTGCATTCATTCTTTCTTGCCTAAAAAACACCCTTCCCAAAGCTGGACAGTTAAATAAATTACATTTCCAATGTCCAAATTCTATTGATGGGATCAAACTCATCACCCCAGAAAATCATATTTACTAACCTTATGTGTTCAGGTGATAGGGGAGAGCAGGAGTGATGGCTGCAGTCTATCCAGGTTTTATACTGCACCACTCAGTTCAGACTTAGTGTCTGCTCTATCCCCCAGGCAGTAGTAAGCTCCTAGTGCCCATCTATCCATCTTCAGCAGAAATGCTAAGCACCCTGAATTCCATGTGTAGGAGGATTATATCATGCTGAAGAAGGTCTAGAAGATGGTGGTGAAGTGTGTTAGCTGCTGAGATGTATTGGTATCTTACAGAAGCTGCTGTCATTGCATTTAATGCTGGTTTTCTAGCTAGACTTTGCCGTAGTCTTTCCCATCAATGAGTGAGCAATGTGTGGGTCTGTTGTCACCAGCTGCACCTTGGTGTCTGTCACTCAGAGAAGTCCTCATACTGAGGATGAGCAGAGCTCTATGGACAGCAGGGGTCTGCAGGCTGGCAGACAGCGGGAGTGTGCAGGCTGGGAGCTTCTGCACCCAGGGGTGGCTACAAACAAACACACACGCCTCAGGAGAAAATATTCCTCAATGATACATGTACCTCTCTTTACACACTTGGATTTTATTGAGTGATTTTCCACCTGAAGAGCAAGGATTGCAAGCAACGTGTAGGACTTAGGGTATTGTATGTTCAGAACACTGATCTACCACACAGTTAGTACAGCAGGCCTTCCCTAGAGAAGAAAAAATAAGAACAAGGTATTTACAAACTGCAGTTGTAAGATACTGCTGGGAAGTTTACACAATCTCTGCTTTTGCTATGAAGGGTAGGTAATCCCTATTTGGTGATTTCGTAAGCAACAGATTCACAGCTCATTCTGCAGCAAAATTTCCCGAGAGAGAGCAAATTACAATAATAAAATCAGTATTGTAAGGATAAGATGCTAATGCTATGTAGTCATAGAATAATTAAGTTGAAAGGGATCTCTGGAGGCCATCTACTGCAAGCTCCTCTTCTGTGTAGGGCCACCCTTAAAGTTAGATTGGGCTGCTGGTGGACCTATAAAACTGACTTTGGAATACCTCCAAGGATGGAGATTTACTACACTTCCATTAATAAGAACTGCAAGCGTATGTCTTTGAGTTGTATGATGACAAGTGTTGTTTTTCTGCAATCATTTGCATATAAATCAACCAATAAATGTTAAGATTAGTATATTTTGATCCAAACTTCAGTTCTGAATAAATATAAATGTGAAAAAACTGAAAACAAGTTACCGAGAAAAGTGAGTAACCCACTAGAGTTTGAACCTTATGGAGGCTGCTACATGTACCACAGAGAATCAAAAGCATAAAAAAGATCTAGGACAGGGAGGTAGACTCAGTTCAAAGGTTGAGACCACAACAATTAAGCACATCTGTCAAACCACTCAGCCCCAAGCAGTGACTAGTATTTGTAACAAACATGCAAGAGCTAAATTGTGTTGATTTGCTTTGATGGGGTTTTCATGCACAGGCTGCACAGAGGATAGCAGCAACAATATTACCTCAGAAAATATATCATAAGAATCATTGTCAATATTGCAGCAAAAGCTTGAAGAACTGTCAGCATGAAAGGAAATAGGATATTTATTAATTTCAAGCTGGATATGATATGGTGCCAGCAGCTGAGATATTACTTCTGAAAGAAAATCCACAAAGAGTAGAAGGTGAAGAGGTAAAATTCATGTTTGCTGAGGTGACCTAACCTCTGTAAGGGAATATATGAATGAAATTTATTGGTAAATAAGCTGGAACAGATGCAATTTTTAATACTACCAGGAAATAAAATGCCCATTATTAGTTTAAGAGCATGGAAAATCCTTGCTTTCATTTGAGGGTGTGTTCATTGGAAAGGGAGGTTTTATGTCAGTGGTGAATAAGACAGTAAGCACCAGCCTGTCTGGAGGGCACAAAGGGGGAAGTTGCCCCCTCTTTTTTTTTTTTTTTTTTTTTTTTTTTTTTTTAATGAAACCTGAGGTGGCTGATGCTTTCTGAAAGTCTAACGGATTCATTTCCATCGGACCAGCAGGTGGGAGGGGTGGGAAAGGCCAGTATCTGTGTGACGGTAGTGTGGGGCACATGCTGGCAGCAGGCACATGAACACCCTGGGACTATATTGCTCAAGCCTACTAAGGGAGCATAGATGCCTCCATAATTAACTGAGCGTTCAAGCTGGAGACAAAGCTTTGTATGAAATACCTAAACCTTTTTTCTGGGTCTGAACCAGAATGTCACAAAACTTCCTCCAAATGGAAATAAGTTAAATGGGCAGGGGAGGTTAATTTGAGATAGGTTAGACAAGGAGTAAATGTGTGCACTTACTATCAGTATTGCAGGTTCACAGAAGCTTTTTCAAAATGTTCGAACCTAATTTAAAGTCAGAATGAAAATCTGACACTTCTCTTATTTATAGACCAGGCTTGTCAGCACCAGGATGTGAGCTATTGCAAAATTCCTCTCTCAGCCTATAAATTGTAACCGTCAGCTGTGTCCACAGTTGCTCACAAGCTTGAGGAACTGAGAAACTGAGGCTGAGAAGAAAAAAGCTAGTGAAGCTGTGAAAAGTACCTGTCTTACTCAATACAAACTACAGCTTTTGCCAGGCTGCTTGCTTTGGTTGGGCTGCCTCATGTACAGCAGTTAAGAGCAACCAGCTTCAGTGCAGCTCAGCTGCATGATGAGGTGGATGTGTCTGAAACTCCATGTCTACATTGTGTGAAGTCAGTCTGCAGCTGGACAGTAAGTCTGGTGGGCTCTGAGGTGTCAGACATCTCCTGTGTAGACATGGAACACCTCTGTGCAGCTGTGCAGTGTGTGCAGAGGAAACCAGAGAGGTTCCAGTTTGGTGAAACTCTTCTAGTGATGGCATGTATAAATTATGTAGAGCAAGATATGAAAGGACTCATATGCAATTCTCATTAAACCATGAGTTAACCTTGATTTTAACTTCCCTGGAGTTAGTCTTGTAGGGAAGGCACAGCATGAGATAGGACTTATATATTTTGTCTCCTTGAACTCCACAGTGCAGAGGATTCAGAGCTGGTTGAGAAAGGTGGAATTTAGGCACTAAACACTCTTACAGTGTCTAAAATGTCCCTATATTCTCCAACAGTGTCAGTGGCTGCCTGCCACAGGGATTTCTGCTTCAGCTTTCTCAAGGCCCATCATAAGTGAGTTACAGTTTTAGAGGACATGCACGACAAAGTACTTCAGAGACTAGACTGTTCACTCCTGGTGCAGGAGGCTTGGAGAACTGGTGTCTTCAGCTTAAGGGGCTGTTTTCTTTACCATGGTGGTGATTTATCACCCTTCCTTGCTTCTTCAGCTGCATCCAGTAATGAACATTTAGTTTGGCCACTGTGCAGGGTAGATTACAATTTCTATGTACTCAAAGGATCAGACTTAAATGATGGCTCATTTGAATACCTAAATTATTTAAATGCGTGGTGTAGGGGGAGCTGCCATCCAGTTCTGTGAACCTCACTCTTTCATCAGAAAACCTGCAGCTTTGTAACTGTCAGTCAGGTCTTAAAAACAGGATAAACACTTATTTTTTAAAAAAGCCTTAAAGAGGAGAAACCATTTAAGCCCAGTACATGTCTCTTCATTTGTCGTATGTTACATTATCAGCAGTAGAATAGCTTTTGTTGATGTCTGCAACTTCAACCTGTCAATAAGTAAACAAATAAAATAAAAATATCCTTAATGCTTTCAGTGACTTATAATGAAAGACTCACTCACTTATTAAAAAAGGAATACTTATGCTCAAGATTTCAGAAGCAGCCGAGTTAACATCTGGGGCTTTTCACAGGGGGAATGCTGGAGCTGGACACACATATTGAGTCAGTCTGGCATTGATCCACATATTGTGTGACAGTAATGGCTGAAGGTCCTCAATATCTTCTATATTTCTTTTTGAATGACCTCATGACAATGCAGCTGCATATTTGGTGTGCCTGCAACCTGGGGTGAAATAGTAAAGGGAAGCATGGTAGTACTGTTATTTTACCCTTTGATTCCTTTGCAATGTTAAGTCCCTGAAAGCCTGTCTTCCTGGAAAAGAAAGGAAACTTGCCTTATTCCTCAGCTTGTAATGAAGGGTGCATGCTGTTAGAAACAAAAATTGCTTTGAGCCCCTGCATGTTCAGTCAGTACTTCGAGAAAGGTAGAAATCACTGTCATCAACACTTGCCTCCAGCTTTGTATTAACGTATTTTTAAAGCTGTAACTTTTCTGCTTCCGGTGGGTGGTTTGTGAGGGAATAGGTAGGTCAAGTTAAAGTAAGTTCTTGCTTTGAGTGAGGCAACCTGTGAGACTGTTGATTGTTGATGTGACTTAGAAAGAAAGACTGGAAAACAAGTGGAAAACAGGGAAAAAAGAGACAAAAAATTGCTGTTATCACACTTGTCTGTCTTATTCATGATGGCCATAAAAGCTGACATGCATTTATGAAAAGGCTGAGTGGTCTGCTGTCAAGTACAGCTCCATCTTAGTCACTAGTGGACAACTTTTATGGTATTAATAAACAATAACCTTGTTATTCAAACACTGATCTATCTAGCTTAGTATTTTGCCTCCAGTAACAGGAGGTACCAGATGTGTTACAGAAATACAAAGCTGCAGTCATTGAATATTTTGAGTGTATGGAAAAATTCTTTTTTATCTTCTGGAATGAGGAGCTGTTTTGTACCTTGAAGAAAGAGTGAGAAGACACATACCCACCAAAGCTTTTGGCACTATGGTACCTCTGGGTATTTTCCTTATCAGTACAAACGCATAAACGTTTGGGGAATCTCGGAAAGATGTTGACATAGCGGAATATCCTGAAAGAAGTTGGCCACAGGCTAATCGCGGCAAAGTCTTCCTTATCTGCCTTTCAGTATTAGGGAATGCCTTTTTCTCTTATATTAGGAGAGAGGACAAGAGAAACATGAGGAATCATTTCAGATGTTCTGTAGGAGAGAAACCCAAATGGTAATCAGTGGAAAACATCAGAATGGCTCACAATCAACACTGAAGCTCTGCTGCTGCGAACCCCAGGCTTGAGCCTATGCTCATGTGTTTTTTTGTGAAGTGTTGTGGTATTCGAGGGGAAAACAAAGATGTTTTGTGAATGGGGGTGAAGAGCAGAAGGGACAGTTGTGCCACTGGCGACAACACATAAGGCATTCTGGCTGTGTCATTTGTATGCTGGGCCTAGCACCATTCTGGCCTTTCTAATCTTCCCTTAGTTTTCTTTTGCATAAATGCTGACTTTTACAGAATAATACTGAGAAAGACCAAGAACTGTGTGAAACAGACAGCATGCAGCAAGTATGTCATCACTGAAACCCTGGAGGAATATAATAATTCAGGCCATAAATCAGGCCAATGACTTTTAGGATACACTAATGCTTTTTGCTTGGATCTGAATACCAATGTGCTTGAATTTGTTTTTTTCTCTGTTCTAATCACAATCACTACTACAAAAAGGCCTTTAAGAAATTATTTCTGGGCATTGGTCATGTTCAGAACCTGACTATGAATTCCAGACAGACACTGGATGGGTGGAGTACTCCAGTATATTCCAGTATTCATATGAGAAGTGGGATTTGAATCCAGTGAGAAGTGAGTCAAAATGTGGCCTGATCAGTCTGGTTAGCCTGCGTGGTCTCAGGCATAATTACTATTCTCTCTAATGCTGTTATGAGACAGACCTTTATTTCTAATCCAGACACACACAACAGCAAGGATGATGGAGACTGTTTCTGCAGTTACTTCCCAATAACCCCTTCGTAATGGGCAGATTGTTGCTCCCAGGTCCTACATGTCAGGAGCACACTGGTGCTGTACCCCCGAGGCTCAGCGGTGCAGCCCTCGCGGCCTCTCGGGGCATGGTGCCAACCTCCAAAACACCTCGTATACACAGAAACAACTGACCTAACTTCTGGAATAACTGTGGGAGGACACTGAAAAGATGTGTAGCAATGAAAAAGGATAAGAAAGAGATTCCCCTCACAAAATGGTAAGAGAAGTGCAACAAAAAGAGCTGGGGTAGCAATTGCATTTGCTATACAGCATTGCTTTAGGGATACTGCCCTTCTGAAGAAAATCAGCATGAGCTGGACCACAAAGGGAGCACTGCTGGAGGGACGCTGAGCCCAGGAGGCTTCAGGGCTCAGCAGCGTTTTCCAGGCTGCCGTGGCTACCTGACATACACATGAGAAACACAAACGGTCCTTCCTTGCTGTTCAGCTGGGATCAAACCTCGCTAGCAGATCTCACACCTGCCCCCACAGCCATGCACACACAAACACCAATGGGTCTCTCTGGCAGCAGGTCCGTCCCTGTGGTGCCCCCCACCCCTCAGCCCCCTGGGTTGTTGCGCGGTAGCTGGCTCAGACCTATGGTCCCTCTGTTGGCAAACCCTCATACTCCTGGTATCTACCTCTCAGACTTCTACTCACCTACTATGCTGTCTTGAAGTTCTCTAGAGTAGATCTGCATGGCCTGGAGAGCACTCTCAGCCAGGGTAATATTTAGGAATGGAGTGCAATGACAGGCTGCAGTGGTCAGGCACAGGACTTGGCCACTTTTATCTGTCTTAATCTCCTTTACTGGTCCTCCCCCATCTACCCTGATGCTTGCCTTTTCCCTTCCCTTAAATATCCCATGGTAAGTTTATCACATTCCCACAAATTCCCTCAAATATCCCATAAGAAGTCAGCTTGTGCCCTTAAGACCCATCGTAATCTTGCTTCCCCCTCCTTATCAGTTACAAAGTTCTGGTTAAAGCTCCTCAAAGCTTTGAATGGTTCCTACAAGGTCCCATCAATAACCAAAGTGAGACCTCTGGTCTTTAGCAGTCTCTATTTTCTCCTAATCCTTCAGGGTTCTGTGTCTAGGTTTTTAATTTATTGCTTCTCTTCCTGCCTCTTGTCCCAGTCTTTCATGCTCAACAGCCCTTAACCCAACATTTTCACAAAGCAAATAGCCTCTAAGTCCTCGCAAGGGTATTTTGCAGTCTTCTCTAACAGACATTCCGAGGATGTTGCTGGAGCTGGAGTGGGACAGGAAATAGCTGTGTTTAATTTTACTCTTGTGTGAATTTTGGACTAAAAATATATAGTCTTTCTATGGCAGCCCAGCAACTTTAAATATCAAGAAATCAAGTTAATGGAGGGAAAGAAAACTAAATATAAGCTTTGTATTAAGGCTCATTAAATTACAAATCATTGAATGACTTGAAATAAGATTAAAATGTGAGTTGTCTAGTCTATTTTTAAGCTGTTCTACTGTTATGGTTTTTTATTGTATAAAAGTTAAGCTAGTCATTTATAAAATCATCTAAATGCACCTTTTTCACCTTCTGTTCTCAGATTTGGCAGTGAAAAATTGTTCTGATTGCAGTTTCTTGAAGTGTAATTACTTTGTCAAAGGAAAATATAATTAGAACTGATATTTAAAATGCACTATAATTGTATTTAAGCCATTTGATAATTTGGTCACGTACTGGATGTTTTGTTAATTTAGCAACAGCTAACAATACTGAAGTTGGAAAATCATCTGACAGTTTCTCTTTCCCATTTTAAAGAAAGCATAATTTGCTCTACCCTTCCATCTATTCACAGAGAGAAGCTGTGGACACCCACTTTCTGTGACCAGCTTCATTGACGGCACAATGAATTGTCCAAAGAAGTCATACTCCCGTTGATCGGCCTGCTGGATCAGGTTCTGCTTGAACCACAACTTGAACTTAATATTTGACCTAAGATTTTCTCTCTTAGGAGACAAGTGTTATATGTAGGAGAGAAGTGTGATACAAACAGCTGGTTGCGGGCTGGGAGCTGAGTTTTAGTTCCAGCTTTGACGCTCAAGCAAAGTGATGCTTTTCAGCTTTACCTTCTTGTCACACAAGGTTGTCAGATGCTTACCAGCTTCTCTGAGTGGTGACAGGGATCCAACAGATGGTAGCTTTGGAGCTGTAAATAGCTATTTTTGTATTAGTTATTTTCTCTATTTGGAATGAATGGACTCTTGATAATGCAAAATAAGGAATTCCCGTGACTCATCTCTTACGTGTCAAAATACTCCAGGCAGCACTTGCCTTTCCTTGCAAGCCGTTCTATGATTCTATGATCATTCATCACAGCATGCAGATCTGCTGAATCTTCTTAACTTAGTGAGGAGCTGCCTTCTCACATGAAGTCAGTGACATGTCCTTCATAGTGACAGCATCCTTGGGTCAAGGAGATGGTAGGCATTACCCTGCAACTGCAACCACAGCAGTGGACACGTGGGGGTCCTGTATGTTTGATCTGGGAAATCCAGACCTGTGCATCTCTTAATGCCTGTACTGTGACCAAAGACATGTCAGGCATATCGAATATAAGGAGTGACAGTCTCACACACAGATGGATCGCACTAAGCTCTTGGTGGTGGTGACTATGCACAGGCAGCACTAGGCCGTTTGGCTGCTGCTTCAACTAGCTTGCAAATAACACAGTGCTGCACTGGACAATACTGATGGTGGGGGAGGATCAGATGTAGTACCCATTACTGAGTCCCAGCTGAATGTTCAGGAGCAGAAACCACATATTCACCTCAGCAACAGAAGCAACAGAAGGCAAGCAATTCAGAGACAGCTGCTACATTAGCCATCATGAGCAGAACCAGAACAGGCTTTTGGAAAGGAACCAAACAGAAGCTCCCAAAGTGATGGTGGTGGGTGGTGAGGGCAGAGGGTGGACGCATCTGTTTCTGGTCTTCATGTAATGGGGGCTATTGCACAATGTAAGGCAGAGATGCACACATCTGCAATGCCTTTTAAGGGTGGTGTTCAATGCTGCATGGAGCATCCCTTGGGTGCTATTTTTTGTGATAGTATTGAGAGAAGAGGCCCTCATGAGGGAGCTTGCAGCAAAGAGGGACATTAGTGGGTGTAAATGTGTCACCAAAAGAAAGAGACTGGCAGGCAGCGTTGCCTCATATACAGAACTAGTATCAGTCTTCTTACCTTGAAGTGTTTTCTCTAAAAGACAGAAAATATCTATTCAGTCAACTTTTCTAAAAGCTCACTTGAAAACTCTTGTGGAGTGTACATAACTCAGTGGCAGAAGCTGCCTGATGTGGATCTCATTGCCCAAGAAGGAACTTTGCTTGCTGAATGTGTCCTTTCATTCCATCTGCAAGTAGGGAGCTCCCACAGCCACATTCAAGAGCCAATGCTATGCTATAGTTTATATAGTCTTCACTAGTGCTTTTCCAGATGGTCTCTCACTGGCTGATGAGACTTAGAAAAATGTTCAAAGAACTGGTAGGACTGAGTAGCGTTGTGGGCAGAGATACTGATTTGTTCACCTTTTTTTTTTTTTTTTTTTGTATCAGAAGATCCAGGTGTCTTTTTATATTAACAGTTTTTGGAGGAGAAAAGCCACTAACTCACTCCCTCAAGATGTTTTTTTTGCCACTCTGTAGTATTTTGCTCTTGGAATTTTTTTCAGAAGAGTTTCATGGTCCCCATTAAAGTAGTTTTGATTTGTTTGAGTCTCAGGGTGTTTCAGCCTGTTATCACTCAGGCAAGTTTTCATTTCAGGCAGCTGAACAAAATTTAGTAACACTACAAATGTGTTTACTTTTTTTGTTGATAAAGAGGTCTGGTCACACAGCCCCTTTACCTTGAACAATATTAAATGTCAGCAGTGGAAGACCACTCACCTGAACACCAGATCCAAGAAAAAGCATCCCTATGAGCACAGGGAGACAGGAAGATCTGGCCTTAATGTGGTGAGGGCCAGCAAACTAATGATTCTGAGGTATCCATAGGAAAAACTCCCCCTCACCTGAGGACCTTTCCTGTAAATGTCAGGGGGTGCTCTGCACCTTACTGCCAGCTCTAAGTGCTTGCTGGTGCTTGGGGAATTTTAAAAGGGGACTGCAGCCCAGGAAGTTTATCATGTTTTCCCAGACAGATTTGGGTTGTGGTTATTTCATCCCTCCATCTGTATTGCTTTTTCCTCCTCCCCCCCCCCCCCCCTTTTATTCTTTCTTCACCACTTTTGCTCTCAACAAAATCCCTCCTTCCCATTTATGTGCCTCATTTCCATCTTTTCAGATCTCTTCCTGCTGTGTGGTGAGCTGTTTGCTTTTAACTAGTGATAGGTCCCTCAGCAAGACCTCACGGGTCCCCAAAGCCCACTGGGATCAGACAGTCACCTCTCATCTCTGGTAAAATCTGTTGCTCTGTTATTAAACAAGAAGAAAAGAGGCGGAGAGGAGTCTCATAGGCTGATGGGCTGGTGTGCTCCTCCAGTCTCTAAACATCCATTTCTGTTGGGAAAAACAGTTCCTCAAAAATGTTGTTGCCGCCTCTCCATTCCCATAGCTCCCGTGGCTCTTGCTTTAACCAGGATTGCTGTGCTTTTTTACTGAACAGGAGTGATTACAAGATTAAGTTCCAATAAGTTTCAAGAAATAAGGTTTCTCTTAGAACAGAGAGACCCTATTAATAGCTAGAGAAATGTAAAACCATAAGATCTGTGAATTCAATAGTTGCTGTGGCATTTTATAACACTCAGAGCATAAGGGCAGAGGCACTGAGGACAGATGAGAACAGAAAAGACGAGACAGCAGACAAGGCAGGCTGGTGTCAGCACAGCCTTGTGTACCAGAGTCATCAGAACCTCTTTGTGGTCCAGTTTCTAAAACAAATTGTTCATTATTAAAATGAAATTTAAATTAAATATTTTTATTTTATTTTATTTTCCTTTTGCCATATAAATACACTTAGTGTTTTAGGTAAAGTTGGTGACTAAGAAATTGAAGACGCTTTCTGGATGATTTGAATCCCTTACTTGAATCTCTGTTTCCTGGTGGGACCACAAGGGTATCTCATACACAGGATGACTGACAGTTGTCACTGAACTGACCTTTGGTTTTTTCTCTTCTCTCTGGTTGATGGTTATATAGTATACATGTGTATAGGTTGTACAAGGCAGAATTAATTCCTGAGCAGTGCACTGCATTGCACAGCTGGCTTTCACAGCTGGGGGGCTTGTCTGCCATGCACAAAGTAACTGCAGTACAGAGTATTGCACACAGATTTACCAGCCTCTCAGCTGGTACCTTGAATTTCCTGTGACTGTGGGAATAGCTTTTATCCATCTCTAAGTAATATGCTCCATGCACAGGTTCAGGTTAGGATTACAGGATTGTTAATGAGGAATTATGGTGCATTTGTAGTTAAACACATAACATGCAAGTAGTGCTATTTTAGTAATAATAATGCTGATGTCTTGCATTGTGCAGAAGAAGCACTGCAGTGATACAAGCTGGTTTTCCTACATGATCTGAAAATTTCAAATTTTTTACTGTACTGACAATTTAAAGGGTAGAAAACATAAAATGGCTTTATTTTATTTCCTTTTGCTTAAAGATTAGCTTGTGTTTCTTAGTCTTTAAGTAACTTACGGTGTGGTGATGATCTCTTGTGATTATAACACAATTTTAAAACTACTGCTACATATGAGAATTGCAATGTGGAAAAAATAATCTTTTTTTAAGTGATGTTATAAATTGTCACTCTGTTGTAGTGAGACACAGAAGAATGTTATTCCATCAGTTTCTTTTCTGTGATATTTAGAATGATTTAAAAATATGCAAAGACCCAGAGAATTCACAACTGGTTTTATGTGTATCCAGACTTCATTATAGACTTTGGCAAATACTTTATTTTTTTTTTTTTTAATGAGCTAAGTGCAGCTATTCTACCAAGGGCAAGTTAAGCCAAATTAATGTCTCTGTTTTTCTATTCAACCATCTTCTCTCTTTTTCTTCCTTTATCTTCTGTATCTTTCTCTTTGCTCACACATAATTCTTTTTCCTTATCTAGCATAAAGTTCCCATTAGTATACTTGTTCTGTAGCTTCATTCAGCTATCTCATTTCCTTGCAAGATTTCTTCATTCTTTTTTTAACTTCTTTCCTTTTAAATATTGCTATTTTAGCTCCATAAACAGAATTTTTAGAAGTGTTTTACTGTAAACTTTCTGCCATTTTTCCAGTTTTGAGTCTGACTCAAAACCCCATATCGGGTGACTGGCCTGTAGTTCCCTGATCTTCCTTTCCCTCTCTGAAGACATGTGTGATGTTTGCCTTTTCCCAGCGATGGTGAATAGTTTCTCTGCTTAGGTGTCCAAAAATATATTAAAAAAAAAATTGATAGATCTCTAGTTGAAATGTTGCTGAATCACCTGTCCAGATGCAGAGCAGTTAGAGCTCACATTAGAGATGTAAGAGATAAAAACCAAAAGCGATGGAGGCATAGTTAAAAGCAGCTGTCTCCTCATTATCCAAATATCCCCCAAACTTGCACTGATTAAATGTTTTTACATGCAAGTCTCAAATGTGCATTGTCCACCTCTAAGGAATAGAAAATAAATTAAAAAAAAAATAAAACTCACAGAAATAATTTGAGATTCTTTGATGAGGACATATACGAGTTAGGATTTAGAGCTAACACAGCAAAGCAGGAAGGACAGAAGCGACTGAGTATTTCTGTGAAGGACAGTGTGGTAGAACAGCTGTCAGGGAAGAAGTGACTGTTCCTCTGTGAGGGAGACGAAAGCCTCCTCCAGTTCTGACTTCAGCATCTGTAGCTCTGTTTCTCAGCCATGGCAAAGAAAGCAAGCAGCTTTTGTTGAGGTACTGGACTGTGAACCTGTAATTCTGGCTTTTGTTTCTGGTTGTGCTGTAGACCTTCACCCTGGTCTTTGATGGCATTTATCTAATACGAATTTCCTGTCTATCAAATGGGGAAAATAACAATTTTTCTCCAGATTAATTTGAATGCCTGGTGCTTAGATACAGGACTTGTGAAGGGTATTTGAAGACCTTGACCAAAAAAAAATATTTTAAATCCTCTTGTCAGCCCAGACAAGAATGCTGTAGCTTCTCATCGGTAACATTTGTTACAACACTTGAACTGGGTGGAAGAAACCAGGTAGGATGTCTTTTGGGAACAAAACAAGAGAAGTATGCAGTCATTTGACAATAAAACAAAGCAAGCATAATACTCAGATTTATGGTAAAAAACCCCATGTTCATTATATTTATTTTAAAATATGTCATTAAAAAGATGCATTGTTACTATGCTAATTTTTTATTAAGTTGGACAATATTATCTATTTGAGGGTGGAATGGAATGAGAAAATGAACCAGGATATCTTTCTAGAAGATGAGAAGAATTTAAGTCCTTCTATTTAAGGATTTCGTTGAGAAAATAGCTGGAAAACAGTTTTTGTCTCCATATGCAGTGTGGGATATAAGGCAGATACAAGATTTGATATAAAAGCCCCTTCTTTGTGAGTGTGTGTGAACACCTACTGTAGGTAACTATGTGTGTGGATGGAGAAATGATTACCAGAAACAGCAGCTGAAGAGAGGAAAGTATGTGCCGAGAAGTAGCGTGGGAGTCTACCTAGAAGCAGTAAAAGGTCACATCAAATCCACCAGAACTGATACAGCCCCCGAGTCGGCCAATGCCACAGGAGGCCATGGCCCACCAGCATCAGCCAGGTGTTCAGTAACTTAGGCCATGCCTGAGAGGGCAATAGCTGCTACCTGCTGAGAGAGGCTACAGAGGTCACATCAGATGCAACCAGGGACCCTATGAGGGACTTTCCCAACACTTTCTAGAAGGCACTGGTGTGCCAGTGCAGTTGTCCACTTCTGAGTGAACATCTGGCATTGTCCTTCCAGCTGTTCCTTCCACTGCATGACTGTGAGTGAGCACCTGTGGGCACTGAGGGAACTGGTGACTTTATTGTTCAAATAGTTACTGCTATTAACAACAGCTTCATGGCAACTCATTTAACAAAGTATGTTCTAATAATACTCGTTTTGACCTGTGTCTTTCTCAGCTCTCTCTCTGATCAGGGAAAAGGAGTTTGCTACATATTCATGAGAAGCAATAGAGTAAACCATGTGATAGTTTCTGATAGTCACACATTTATTTTTGAAAAACTTGTTATTATTTTATTGTTATAAAAATTATATAGAGCTGTTTCAGGAAGTGTTCCTCTGGGTGTTTATTGCCAACGTGTCAGGAAAACTCCCAGAACATGGTTACATTGTTAACAAGATGATTAACAGCAATTAAGAATTTTAACGAGGATTAAGAAGCCTCTTGCATTTCAGATTTGCTGCACTGTTAGTCAGGCTGCAAATATAGCAAGATGGTTAGCAAGAATGAAAGAGAATGTGATTTATTGTTTTTCTACACTGCATCCATATTAGCTGGCAGTTCAGTGCAATGCAAACAGTTTTGTATGGGGGCAACGGTTGGTGCTGAGGACCCAGCATCCCTGGCTCATGCATGTGGACTAACTCTCTCCTGGTCCTGTGGACTGACTACCCGTCAGTGGCTGGAGCATATCAGGTGAGCTTGTGAAGTTCTGATTTTCATTCAGGCTTACACAAAGAAATGGAGTTTGTGTGCTCTCAGGTCATGCTGAGATGTGAACCAAAATGGGGTAAATGAGAATGGCAGGAGATTTGATTCAGAAATGTGCTCCTGCTTCAGGCTATCACATTACTGTAGACACACAAAATACTAATTATGAAGTAATGGATCAAATGGATTGAAGGGACAGTGAACACATAATCGATACAGTAATTCCTCATATATTATGTCAGGGCTTTTATATTTTTATTTTTTAATCAATTTAAAACAGTATCAATTACTAGTACAGTATTAATTACATAAAACTGAGTACGGCAGGGAAATATCATCCACCTGTATTTTGTAAGAATCCCTTGATCTTCAGTAAGATTTTCTTTTACTTTCAAGAACGGTGTATCAGTAGTTTTATAACCTCTGCTCAAATATATTCTACGGCTCTTAAAAGACTGTAGTACTTACAAGCCAAAGGTCCAGAAAATAAACAAAATGGTCTTAAATGTCTTCAGATCACCAGTCATCTTAATCGAAGTACATCAGACTGACTTAAAAATGAACTGGATGCTTGGAGACTGTCATTTCTGTAATTTTTCCTAGGTCCCCATGACTACTCCCCATCTCTCTTTCTCTTACTTCTTTCCCCTGCAGTTTGTTTGAGCCATGCAGTTATGTGGATCTACTGGAAAATTCCCTATAGGCTGTATTTACTTTCCAGAGGGAGCACAATATAAGGTTGTTACCAGATGAGCTGTTTGTACTTTGATGTTTTTCCTTTTCAGAACTCCGAGGCTGCAGTTTTTGATGGTATTTTCTGTATTATCTTTGCCATGCAGTTGACTGAGCCATACCAAGTACCAAAGGCACATGACTTTCTGTGTGAGATTTGGGACTGTACATCTAAGCTAGAAGACTTCCCTCGGGTAAACTTCAATGAATTCACAGAAAAGCACAAACCTGAAGCTTCCATTTGATAGGGGTATGTTAGTCCTTTTGAAGATTTTAATTTCATGTTTATATAATTAATTTAAAGGAAGCAACATGTGTGAGGACAATAATGAATTTAAGGGGAGCATAGTGAGATGCTAAACGCTGGGCGTGTATTTACCAGGAAGGCAGCAGCTTTTATGGTTCCTCTCTCCCTTAAAAAGGAGCAGGTAGTGTACTTGTTTCTGGAGCAGTCCCCACAGGCCTGCTGCAGCAGAGCAGCCCACAGGGGTGTCTGCACTGAAGGCATCAGCAGAGAAGATGCAGTGCTGAGCAGCAGTTAGGGACTGTTTCATGGTTGGACCCTTTCAATTTTCTCTCAATATGCCCAGAAAACGGGTTTTGAATTTGTCAGACACCACTGAGCTGTAGAAAGTTGTCAGCATGACAGGAGCCCTGTCAAACTTGTCCAGATGGGCTCTCATGCCTATACAGTTTTCCACACTCTCTTAAATTTTTGCTTTTTTTTAATTAAAACTAAAATAAGAGCTGGTACTTTGGTCTGGGTTTATCCTAATATACGTAGGTTCACCTCTGTGCTCAGTTGCACAGCCAGGCAGTCTGTTACCAAAGACATAGAAGGAATGTCTGTAAATTAGATTCACTGCACTGTCTCCAGGGAAGACTACAATTGTCAGCTCTCTGTCAGCTAAATGAAAATAATGAAATGTAAGTTACAAACAGCAGCAAAACTGCGTGAGTCATTCTATTTATACATGTAATTACATCTAAAGGTCCAAGTATCTTCAAATTAAAAGAAGATTGGTTCTGTCAGGTGCTTAACAAGGGTCTTCCTAGAGAAAGCACTGTGGAAAGCATCTGTGTCAGCAAAGCATCAACAGCTTGATAGCGTATGCCAAAATTCAAGTGAGATAACGCTGCAATACACATGTGCATGTTACTTCAACAAGCAGAGCTATGTGACCAAGACAGAGAATGACTGCCGTATGAAGCTGTGTTTTCCTCCAGTTCTGATAATGATCATTAACTGAAAGTTGACAAAAGGAGTTGGAAAATGCTGAGGACACGTGGGATCTCCTCTCTTCTTTCTTTGAATCTCTCAATAGGCCTTGGGGCCCTGGAAGCTTGGTATCAGGATGCATTGCATATTAATAATATATGAAGCGCAATTAGCACACATGGTGCTTTGCAGGCATGTAATTCATGCTTGGCTCCAAAATTCGGCACAGCACTATGGGGAGATAGGGAAGAGCTATATCATAAATACAAAATAATGTATTGATGCATTATTGAACAATTTAGTTCAACAAGTCTTGTGAGCACAGATTTGAAACCAAACCAAACCAAACCAAAAAAGGTTCTGTGAGATATTAATCCAAACAAAGTAATGGGATTTTGAGGATAGAAAAATAGCTACAAAGGGTTTGGGCTTTGTTTTCATTGAGTAATTATAATTTTCTAAAGTAAAAGCTTGTAGGATAGAGATTGCATATTGATGGAGAGACAACACCCACAGCTGTAGCATCAAATATGAAAACAATATAAATTGACCTTTCCACATGAAAAAGTATAATATTGCATAACCCATGTTATGAGACTGGAAATCATTGCCTCCCAGAAGTCCCGAGTTTTACAGATATAATAGTAAGCATCAGTAGGCTGATGTATGACTTATTTTGTGTGTACATTATAGTATGGTGATTTTACTGACATCCAAAGTGCTTTAAAGCCCTGCTAGTTGGCACCATAATTCGTGATGCATCTTAAATATTCACTTACAAAAACCGAGTATTGGATGTTCCTGTTCATATAACGTGAATTTTTAATGCTTTTCAAATAGCTGAAAGTGAGCCCATGTGGTACTTTATAATGGCAGTTTATATAATAGATGTAATAGATATGTTGTGGAGCATGCTTTTAATGTCCATTATTGTACTTAGGAGTATATGTGTTACATTACAGATGTAATTTGTCAGCTGTAGCACACTTGCTGTAAGAAGTTGCTGAAGGACTATTAAGACCGTGGTTACCAATTATTGGTCTTAGATTCTGTCTGTTGAAAAGATAACTAAGCAAATTAATTAGTCAAAAGTAACAACAGGTTGCCATATGAATATTTGTGTTGTTCTGTTAACTAGATTTGATTTTTGCTAAGAAAAGATCTAGCTGCTTAAATGTCTGTTTGAAATGTGGAATGCTTCAGTGAGAGAGAAATGCAATATGTGTTTCTTTTCAGCAACAAAATAAAATATGGACTGGTTTTCATGACTTGTGCCTGCTAGTAGGGTATCTGCACAAGGTCATTTGTGTATTCATCAGTATTTTACTTTGTAGAGATTTTGAGCTAAACTTTCGTTCCTTCAACTGGTATAATCTGCCAAGTGAACCCCAAATTTTTATGACTTTAAATCTTTTTCTTTTTTTTTTTTTTTTTTTTTTTTTTTTTTTGGTGACATATCACATTTGAAAGGTTGCAGTGTCTTTGCAAAGCTGAATGGTGTTCAGCAGGTCCATTCACATGGGAGGGTGCTGTGGCCTTGGTTAGGTGGACGTGGTCAGAATCAAGAATCAATTTACCAAATATACTGGCAAATCCTGTCACTTACAGAATTTTAGGACTCACTGACGTTTCAGAAGTTTGTGCTATTTCTCTATGGGATCCCCCAATTTAAATTTCAGTGGAAACAACTTTATTTATTGCCTGAACTAAATATGGCTGGTCTACCTGCAAAATGTGTCCCAGAGCCTCAGGAAAAAGACAACATGGATTTGGTATGTATTTTAAGTACGAGTGCAGCAAATGTGCTGTCAAATTTTTTGAATGCAACTTTTAGAACCAAATTCTTGCCATCTGAGTCAGAGCCTGCACTTTTGCGTTTGGATACAACAGAAGTGGTAAGCAATTTGAAATGTGTCAATGGAAGGAACTAAGCTTACCCTTGGTGAACCCCAGTGTTTTTGATGGTGAAGCTTTAAATCGTCCTGCTTTTGTGGCCCACAGAAGTGCCCTGTAATAGTCCACAGAGACAAATGACCTGTCTTTTGACAAAATGTTGCTCCCTTCTGATTTCTGATTGGCTTTTTTTCAGGAGTATGAAATACCATGTTTGCTAATCTGTTGGGAGTCTCCACTACACACTGAGTACTCTCATTTTCCTATGTTTTCATTCCATTTACATTTACCTTGCTGGGTTAATGCAAGCTGTATTTATAATTTTATATATAAAAAGCTAAACATTGAGACAGAGCAGAACTACTGTTGAAGAATTAGTGAATTCCCTGACTTTTACCACTATTTTGACAATAATAAACAGTGCATTAGGGCAAACATTTGTGTAGATGTTTTTGCTTTAATATTCAGAAAATGTTTATCTCCTTATCTAGCAGCCTTCCCACTGCCTTCCCTATTCATTCTTCTGAGGAATCAGACAAAAATGAGTAAGACAGCATTTATATTGAGGGACTGCAGAAGGAGGTTTACATTAGAAACAATCTTGGGAATGACAGAAAGATACATCTGTCAATCCAAGCATGGTACCTAGAGGGATCTTAGGTTCTGAATTAAATCAGGACCTGCCTTTAACATACTTTAAAGCTCACCGTCAGGTCGTATCAGGCAGGCCAAGTGGCAACACGGGGAGGATCAAGATCTTGAAGGCGTACTTCTTTTATTTCTGCCCTTTACTTTTTAGGCAGGTAGATATTTGCAGCACTTGGCAGCCACAGCAAAGCCAAGTTGTTACAGATTTGGGCAGCAACATTTCACAATTACTGATGTTGAAAGCTTTCTGTCAAAGAAGAAATTGCTCCACGTTTTTCTCTTCAATCAACAGCTACAGGAGTCCACTAATACCTTACGGTATAAGTGTAGGCGTTTAACAGACTACCTGTAGGTGAAAGGTTTTTGCTTCAGTAACTCATCATATTTTTACATGTTACAGACTTTTCTATCATACTGGAATATTACAAACTTGTAGGACCTAGCGCGCATCTGTGTGAGGGTGCTCTAGCTAATGCTTCACACTAAAAGTACCTTGTATTTCAGGATCCTGGGCTGGTTGGTACAGTTTAATGAAGGAGCAGCCTGCTAATTCATAGGGATGCTTATATTAAATAGTTGGTCATGTGGGAGTATACTAGATCTCTCTTTACAGACCTCTATTCCCCAGTGAATTTAATGCCATTGTGTTGCCACCTTAACACCAAAATTTGCTAAGGTAAAAGACCAAACACTTTTGTAGCAGTCCAAATGCTAACAATGCAGCTCACTTCTGTATGTACAATTGCATAGAAATGAAAGAGGATCATACCTGGCAGAAAATCCGACATTGCAGGTCAGCCATGAAAGGTTTTCTTCTGTTTTTCCCAGGTAAGGGGCTGAAAAGATACTGAGCAAATATTTACTCTGAGATCCAACTGTTAGACCAGATCCTCATTGCTGGCTCTGCTTTCACCGAGGAGAACTGGGATTTTGGACAAGTGCAGCAGTTTGTGCTCACTGTCTCCTTGGGGGTCTATGCAAATTCAGATCACTTTCCCCGTGGAATTCAATATGTTTGGTATTTAGTTTTTTTAAATCTGGCACTTAATCAATACATCAAGTTACATTACTACTCCAAAAGTGTTACTGACTGGTTTTAGACTGCTAAGACCTTTGGACTCTGCAAGGTAGAAAAATCCGATGGTGGCCATATAGTAACGGAACTGAAGCAGTGACAAGCTGAGTCTTAACCCTACTATAAACAAGCTGCTTCTCCATTGCAGAGGTAATGTTTCCTCCTTTTGGTCAGGATGTGATCAGCCCTGTCTACTTGCTAGAAAACTTGTTGTATACAAACACATACACTGACAATCACAGTTTACATTAACCATCATGGCAAATCCTACATATATGTGGTATCCCTGTAGGCAGTAGGTAATTTTGAGGTAATCGGAGGTCTGGCATAACTTGTTTTTCACTCTATATTGAGGGACACCATGGCATAGAGATAACACTAAAGGTAGTTTCATACTTGCTGGGAATATATAATTTTGGGTGTCTGTATGTGTTTAGATAATAAAATGGTTAAAAGTACTTATAAATCATTGGGCTCTGGCCATATAAGTCTAAGAGAGGAAGAAATTGCCAGATGAGTAGAAAGTATGTGCGCTTATGTAGGAGAATGTGTAAAGCTAAAAATTGTTCAGACAATAGCAGTTGCCAGAAAACAAACATATATCAGAAAAGTCACATAGATTTCTTTCTCACAAAGCTTTATCTCATTAGCTACTACATACTTCTATACCATATTCACACACAGAGTATCAGGCTTGCGTCAACTTTTATACTCTCAAAGTATCATACACATTTTCCATTTTTTTAATGTATATACTTTGATTATATACATGATACACCTGGATAACAAAATTGTTGCTAGGTTACTGTATAGTAAAGACTCAGATACTGTTGTGTAGCCTTATTTCTAGTGAAGAAATTAGTTGATTCATTGATTAATGTTGCCTTTTTAATAGTAAGTTCTAGAAATTATTGAAGATTGCAGTGTGTGATCGTAAGCAATGGCTGAAGTCTAACAAAACAAAGATAAAATAGCAGGGAAGCAGTAGCTATCAATGCAAAGGTCACATCCACAAATGTAGTATTTATTAATTACATCTTGTTGTATTGTATGTTGTTTTTCCACATTTGGTCAAGACAAAGGAAGAATTTGAGTAGTTTATGTGCATATACACATTTTCCCTTGCAGCTTCTCAATAAACCCTTTAAATTAATGTCAGGAAGAAGCATAGGCTCTGTGATGGTATATGGGAGACAACGCATGCCGCCTGAAAGTCAAAACATTGTTTCCTGGGTCTTGTCCTTTCTGAGGCATATGAAGAAAAGAGTTTTCAGATGCTTATCCCATCCATTAGCAAATCCCATGCTTTAGCTGAGTCCTATTTAGGTGTACTCCTAGCTCCGCTGAAGGCAATTGCAAAATTGCCATTGGCTTCAAAGCAGACAGAATATTACACAAAGCATTCTTCAAGAGGATGAATCCCTTGAAGTCCAGGTGTATTAGACTAAGAATACAACCCCAAAGGACTGAAGAAAGGATGATAGGAGCCATGCTACACTTTCTCAGCTAGTAGTTAATGAAGGCATATTTTGAGAGTATGATTCTGGTTTAGAGGCACTCCTATTTCTAAGTTCTGTGCTAGAAACGTATTAACAATATTATTTTGCCTCAGTTACTGGGGATTTGTTTTTATACATACATTCATTTCCTTTTGTGAGGTTTTAATTTTCACAAAACAAAGCAGGGGTAGCTCTCTATGCTTTGTTGATTTGAGAGTCCTCAGAAGCTCAAGGATTATTAGCAGCATCTGTGAGACACCCTCACACACACATGCATGCGCACCCACACACATATCTCAGGTAGCAGCTGAAGTTCAGTGGTTGCTTTTACAGTGAGCAGTCTCCTCTGTACTTTCTAAAGCCTCTGGTCTCCTGAGGCTGAGATATCCAGATAGTTCTTGTGAAGTAATTGTCTTGTTTTGACAGATATGTTACGTTCACCCACACCTCTTGGTAGTCTCCTCTCTAAACTTATTGACAAATATTTACCTCTTAAAGTGGACAGTAAATAGGAACAAATTCTGATAAATGATAAAAAGAAAACCTACAAGAAATCTAAAATTGGTTGTACCCTACATGGTTTTCTTACTTATTTACCTGTTCCTGAGGCTTTATGTAATTTTGTCCTAGGACTTTTATCCTTTAGAGCGGTTAACTATGCCCGTGTGCTCTGGAAATGCTCAATGTACACATTTTCAGGGCTATCAACTCTTTCAAATGACAAGTGCATGGCATCCATCAATGATGAATTTAGACAAATAACTAACAAGAATAAATAAACCTGGGACTTAGTGGATGACAGACAGCTGGAGTATAACTGCATACGCTTTTGGAGATCTGTCTGTCCCTGGCTGATTTCATTTCCAGGACTTAAACATTGTGACACACGGCTATTAGATTCATTTTTGTTTTACTGTTAAAGGTTCTGTGTATTTTCTGATTCTCAATATTTTCATGTAGGCTAAAACTGCTGAAAAATAATGAAAGATGTTTTAAGTTTATGTATTCTGCCAACAGTTAGCATAATTTTTGTGTAGATATGTACAAATCTGGGCATTGAAAAGCTTGTATGGCACATCTATGTTGGTCTTGATGGGCAGACTTTTTAGGGGTAGCCAAATCTGGTGTGCCTTGGGACCTAAGGGATTTCTCCTTGCCAGCTGTTAGGTCATACAGCCAAGGCTGAGAGTGTACATACACACACAGACAGACTCACACTCACACATACACTACATACATGGCCTGCTGTCACACAAACCAACATAGCGAGAGGGAGACCTGTTCTTAGGAGTACCCACACAACCCCACACAGCATGGATAGCTCCATCCTGCTCCTCCTCACCAGCAGATGAGGACTGAAGCCTGCTAACTGCATACATGCACACACACATGCACAGACACATTACATGTGGGTGTCTCCAGCAGTTGTTTGTAGACACTTGGCCTGGGCAGGCACCAGCACCTTGACCCCCTGGATCCCTCCTGGGTGCTGGCCCCGAGCCCCTGAGTCCCCGAGGTTTGTGGTGCCTCTCCACTTGCTGGGACTCAGACTTCTCGTCCTACCCAGTGGCTGCTCTGGCTTGAAAATCACTGGCATTCACACAAAGAACAGGGCATGTACCACAGATGATAGAAATGGGATTAAATCAGAAAATGGGATAGACTTCTGTGGCCAAGCACAGGGCTCGGTCAGACAGGTGAATTGACCCGCAGCCTGTTGACATGATTTACCCCTTTTATCCTCTTTTCTCTTTCCACTTTGTTCCTCTCTTATTAACCCAGATCCCTCCCTTTCCCAAACTTTGGTCATTCCTCTAAACATCCCATAGGAAGCCTTGGACATTTCCACAATCCCCTTAAAAGATCCCATAGTAAGCTTTGTATAACCCTCAAATTCTTTTCCACCACATCCCACAATAAATTGTGCATCCCTGTGGGAAGCCACACCTTAGCTTCCATGGCATGGCTGGGGAGAGAGAACTTGTCCTTGACCCATCTCAGAGGATTTCACTCCACGGACAGTGGTCTCCTCAGCCTCCTCAGATGACTTTGGAGTAGCTAATTTGGGGTGCTTTGTTTTCACTGATTAGGCTACTGGGGTTACCTCACCTGTTGCTGTTCCTCTGATTCTCCTTGGCATTTCAGTTTATTTTGATTCATTTATAATTAGGTCACCTGACGAAACTCAACAATCATACAGGTATGTATATTTAGCCGTGGGTAACCTGTCATTCACTGTGCACTAAGCCACAGCCTGAAATATTCCACAATGATCTAATGAGGTTGCAATGCACAAGCAATACTATTTTATAAGCATCACCAGCCTAAACCTACAACTGAGAAGGTTTATATTGTAGCATGTGACATTCAAGTTACGCATTTTCAGAAAATTTTCCAAGAGAGGTGGACCAGCAGAATAGCCTTTTCAAGGACACTGTGGTGTCTCTCAGTAAAAACCTTCAAGCACAGGCTTGACACACGTATGTTGGAAACAACCTGTGTGTGGCAGATCCCTGAGGATGGCCTGGGAACAGATGAGATGACTTTCTGAGGTCCTTCACAGTCCTGTGGCCTTATGAATAATGGCTCACTCCTCATGGATAAGAATTCCACATGTGACTCGTGGTTTAAAAGTTTGGACACAGGTCCAGCTAAGAAATCTGTAACGTTTTGAAAAATAACCAGAAACATATACTATGGAGTGCACTATGGACCTTGCAAACATACTTTAAAACTGAAGGCATCTTTGTCAGCTATACTGCTCATAGCCAAGGGCTTTTCATAATCCAGGACTTGAGTACTTTGTATGTCTGTGATCTGTTACCCAAAAAGAACGACTACACTTCTTGGAATATAGTCTTGCCTTTATTCAAATAAAATGATACTAAAAATGTGTATAGATCTCTGAGGAACTTTCAGATTATTATCAATTACTTTGGGTTTTTAAAGTATAAAATCAACTTTTGGTTGATTATTTCACATTTCATGCTCTGTATATCAGAGCTACAGACTGTCAGACAGTGTAAGGGTATACAAGCTCACTTACTTGAAGGAGATCAGGAGACAAAGAAATCTGGAGGCCTGGAGTTGTCATTTAGAAGCAAACAAAACTCCAAACTCTGCAGCTTTTTCAAAGCTCATCCAAAAAGCCAGAGTCTGACTTTAACAATGCCACTGAAATATTTAGGCTGGTGTTTCCATAGGAACCAAAGTTGAATAGTTTAAAGAAAAATAACGTACCTGAAAATCTTCTATACCTTATATAGTTTGTTTTGTTTTATACATTTATGTTTTCTCTATTAGGCAAAAATAGTAGATGGCAACTTTGAGGGAGTAATCAAAAAATCAAAGATCTCACTTTTTGTTTATTTAAATGGAAGAACAGTAACTACACACAGCAGATAAAAACTGTTTCCTCATTTGTAATACAGCTAAACTGGCTGGGAGTCACAACTCACTGACTGAACTTCATCTGGCACTGAATTATCTGGGCACATTTAAGCACATGCAAGCACAAATAAAGGCTTTTTGGACTTTTCGTTGTGCTTGTACATGATCCTACCTGCCAAGTACATAAAATGATCCTTAGTCATACATCTTGATATAAGAATAAAAAGGGTAAGAGTAAGAGTAAGACTAAAGCTTTGAATAAAACCAAGTTAAATCAACTATCAGAAGAATTGCAGTTTCAAGGTGACCTCTAATTTCAAGTGTTGGATGTCAGCTATTTGGGGCTTGTGTGCTGCAGTGCTGAGTAGCCATGGACCTCCCTGGGTCAGAAGCAGCCAGTGCAGCACCACTGACTTTGAGGGAGCTGTTAAGCTGATGCAGGGCAGGCTGCTATAAACACAAGTCTACTTGTGTATATGTGTGTGTGTTTAGCGTTTGAGAGGCCGTTGAGGCCGTTGCTGACAAACTAGTCACCTTCCTTATCATCTCTGCATCTGCATTAGCTGCAGGTGGTTGTGCCAGTGAAATCAGTGAATTGAATTTAGCTCTAAATTCAGTTCACTGATCAAAATATGACCTGCAGTATATGCAGGTACACTGAAAAATTACAGTGTCATATATTTCATTTCTCAGCGTTTGGGGATTCTTTCAGCAACCCTTCCATAAATGATACTATAGCCCTAGAAAAGCTTGTAACAAATCAATTCTGACACACTGGAAACTATCTTATTCTGTTTTAAAACTGGGCAGTGGTTTAGGCTTTTTTGGAGCCATGAACTGGCTAAACAAACTGCAGCTGCTATAAACCAGGATCCAGAAGTACTTGTAAATAAAGTGAAATGTTAGATGCAGGGCTGGCAGCAGGTGAGGCCACATAGATGGGGAAAAACATCCTTCCCCTCTCCTGGAAGGCAGGGGCTGCTGGAGCCCACCCTGGGAACACAGCTCCCAGTTCTCACTTCCTGACTTTCCTGGGTGGTCTTTGGTAGACAGAGCATTTCTTAATGGTGGAACATGGGCATTAATAAAAACTCAAAAGTGCTTACATTTAAAGCAGTCCATAATTTTTTTTTTTAAGCACTTATGGATGCATTTTTTCTCTGTGCTTGAAAAGGAAACTAAACCCAAGGAGAATGCATTATTGCTGTTATTATTTACAGTTGGTATAATCACTTTAAGTGGAACTGATGCATCCAGAGGAAGATTTCTCTAATGGCAGCTCAGCCTGTCCTGCAATCGTCCTCGGTGGATTATGAGGCCGTTTAACACAATGAAATGGATTCCAGTGGATGTACACTGGTGCCACTAAGTGTTGCCAGTGAAGAGCCCCCATCATTTGTGTGCTATAACTAGACACTATTAACAAACCTTACTCCCAAAAGCTTTCAGTGTGTAGTGCCATTCTTTAGTGTATGCATTGTAAATGCACTGACTGTATAGGGTCAAAGTAAAACCACATTACATATCAAAACTACCCCACAAATAATCTTTCTTTTAGTAATTTTAAATCTAGGAGGACAATTAGATTCCTTTCCTAACAAGCTGCAAGGGAAAAGAAGTTAGAAAAGTTAAAGGACAAATACCTAATTTGAGGGCTTAGAAGATGAGTAGGAAGATATTACTGTAATACTTGTTAAGGATTCTACAAGGTTGCATAAGAAAAAAAATGAAATGTTTCGTAATTAGGCTGAAAGTGTCATCAGGTTCTTCATTTTCTACTGAGACATGAAAGCGAAAAAAATCTTTAAACCTATTTCTGAATCATATAATAGATTATTTTTCCCTCAGGTCAGGAAAACATTGTGTGTCTTAACAGAAAAAAACCCACTTCTGAGACTCCTGTTGAAGTGACTGCTTTGATAAAGCGGATGAAGAGGAAGAGAGAGCACTTGCCCATTTTGTCAGTGCTCTCAACAGGTCTTGCTGTGTCTCTGTCAAGCCCCTCTCTGTAATTCTGACATAGAACTCAATAAACCTAAGGGGTTACATCTCTATTCAATAAGGTCATGAGCCAACTGCAGCCCTGAAGGCATATTGGAGGTGCAGCTATGTACCGTTATAACCATTTCTCCCTGCAGCTCCACTATTTACACTAGACCAAATGCAGGCAGCCCATGTAGGGATGCAAAATAAGAAAAGTTGTGTGTATGAGAGGGGGAAGAATAGCACAGAATATTAAGATGTGTCAGATGTAAATTATTTCATGTAAAAGAAATAATGAAAGAGGTTTATAGCATTCCTCTCCCCCCACCCCCCCACCCCCCCGTTCTGTTGAAGGAAAGGGAGGTTTTGCAAGAGTGCTACAGCTGCCTGTTACAGAAGCTAGATGCAGGGCTCCCAGTTAAAAGGTGACACTCACTATGTGCTGCCCTGCTCTTATTCCTCCTGTTTGCAGAAAACTCTAGCAATGCCTTCAGAAAGATGGCAGGTGTCTCTGCTGCTGCTCCCACTGCAAAATCCCCTGGCCAGTGAATCTGTATTTCTCCATTACTGAGGAAAGGAAGTAATACTGTCCTTCAAAGCCAAGAGAAGGAGAAGTGCATGTGTGCTGGCCAGTCCCCACCATGTGCTGCTTATTCTTAGGATGCCTAGAATGCATCACATCTTTCAAGAAAATTAACCAACATCTGGAAAATAAAAGATACAGCTCAGTTGCCCATTGTAATATTTTTGAGGCTGTCACTAGGGCTGCTAGGGAAATTTATTCAGCATTTTGGTATTTTCTTTTGTCTTTAGTGGTCCTTTTTTCTGTCCTATTAACCTTGTCAGAAAAATGGCCTTTATTAGGATTTTCCTAATGCTGAGATATTCTTATTCAGTTCATTGTTGAAGACAGTATTATCTCAGTCAGGACCATATCAAGCTGACTGCCGCTATACTTTTTTTCCTTTGTCTGCTTTAAATTGTTGTAAAAAGTCCTGTACTGTCTGAATTTTTGGTAGGTAAGATTGCTTTCTGCTAATTGTTTTATATCATGTATACCACTACAGATTACATTGTGAGATCTACCACATTTTAAGTAGCAATGATCTGAAAAAGAAATAATTTTTGTGACAGAATTTACTCGCTTTATCCACTTATTCTCAGTTTAGAATCACTCTGATTGATGAGAATTTGCAGCCTACAGGGTGGGATGTAAACTTGTTCTTCCTGTCACCTCACCTCTTCTTTCTTTCTCCTTACTTAATGCCACTCTCTCACTGTCTGTCTTAATATGCAGTTTTTCATTCATGCCTTTAACTCCTCCACTTTCTCCAGTGACCTATTCCTTTCCTTGTGTGTCGATGTTCTCTTTACATTCTCTTTCTATTATGACTTTTACCCTTGCAACAGACTCCCATTCTAAGAAAGCTCATAAACAGGGAAAAGCAGGAGCCAAAGACTCCTGATCTTGCCCTGTTTTCATTCAAAATGCTGTTGAAAAAATAATTGTCTTTATCTCTTGCTTGATCTCTGTACCCCTGTTTATATCTTTCCCTGTGCTCCACTCTCTCTACTACAACGCACTCATGTTCTT
This sequence comes from Falco biarmicus, assembly GCF_023638135.1. NCBI lineage: Eukaryota > Metazoa > Chordata > Aves > Falconiformes > Falconidae > Falco > Falco biarmicus. Next base: position 38,663,115 of record NC_079291.1, on the reverse strand, counting down.
TGGGTTTTTTTGGTTGTTATTCCAAGACCTTTGATAGCAGCCCAGTTACCCCACTCATTAGCTATATGCTTTCTCCCATTCTGCCTCTCACATTTTTGCAGAAGAATTAATCTGCAAAGCTACCTCATCACTGTCTTATGTTATTCATTAAAAGAACAAATAATTTTTTATTCCCCTGCCCGCAATTTGCTGATAGATGGGCTAGTCATCTGTTGATTCTTGCTGACATACTGACCAATATTGATTACCTTGTCATTTTTGGTGTGACTCCATCAGTTTTTATTCCTTTCCTCTCTATGTTGATGGTTTATCTGTACAGTGTGATGCAGCAGAAAGATACCCAGGCAAGCTGTAACTGAGCTACCTGGGGTACAAGAAGATGGACAGTGTTGCTAATGCACTGCTATCCTCACTTCATTTTCCCTCCTTTGAAGCTGACATCCCTGAGAAGGAGGCTGTTTTAGGAAGTGTGGTGTCTTTGGCTCATGGAGCTAGGCCAGTGCTTGGGTTAGCCTGGATACACCCATCAGGGAAAGCATTGTGCCGTGCTGTTGGGTCGTAGGCTTTTGGGACATAACAGTCTACGCTTTTATTTACTGATCACAACAACCACTGACCCAGGTACAAATCAAATTTGCAATCATAAAGCAAACAATAATTACAAATGCCTCTCAAGAGGGTAAAATGTTCTTGTTTCTAACTTGAAGTGTTTAATTGAAGGCTTTATGATTTTATTTTTTCTCAGTATATTTTTTCTGTCAAGGGGATTTTCTAAAATCAAATTAAGGGGTTCTGGAGAAATCTTGTTTGTAATAATGTGTCATTATTTTTAGAGGTTTAAACTGTGTTTTATATCTGGGGAGGTGAATCACTGTCCTTTAAAAAGAAAATACAGAATAAAATCCTCACTGCAGGATCTCTGCCCCAAAGAGCTTATTATTTTTTACACTGGTTCTAGGGAACAACAGCCTGCCAGTTGTTTTCCTTGAGAGGTCTTCTTTGATTAAAGAAAAAAAATCCTCACTCTGTTAGCAGCTGAGCTCACAAGCAAAGTGGCTGTTTTATCTCCATTATCATGGTAGTTTTACCTCACACCTCTTCCAGTCCAGCATACACTGCCACTGTAATATATTTTGGTCTTACCTGAGTGAATGCCAGCTATATAGTTGTTTCTCTATAACTCAGTGAGGTTTTTCTTGTTCTTTACTTGAAAAGATTTAAAACACCCATGGCCTGGACTGAAATAAAAAGGGATTTCACATACTTAATTCCTTGAAAACTGAGCAAGTGTGTGGGTCTTAAACTAAGTGCTCAAAACAGTTTTTAAAATACTTCTTTTCAAAGAAGATCTTATGTTAGCTGTATCATCACCCTTTGCTGGCTGCAAAGAAGGAAATAAATTAAAAACATTCCTTTAAGGTCTCATCATTCAATTGAGTGGCTTGAAACTGGTTTTGGCTGGGATAGAGTTAATTTTCATTATAGTAACTGGAGCTCCACAGGAGGCTGGGAGGGGACACAGCCCGGACAGCTGACCCCAGCTGAGCAAAGGGATACCCCATACCCTCTGGCACCATGCTCAGCATGTAAAGCTGGGGGAGAAAGAAGGAAGAGGGGGACATTCACAGTGATGGTGTTTGTGTTTCCAAGTAATGGTTACACGCGATGGAGCCCGGCTTTCCTGGAGATGGCTGAACCCCTGCCTGCCCATGGGAAGTGGTGAATGGTTCAACAAGGCTCAGTGCCGTGTCCTGCGCTGGGGGCACAACAGCCCCACACAGTGCTACGGGCTGGGGAAGGGTGGCTGGGAAGTGCCTGGTGGGAAAGGACCTGGGGGGGCTGGTTGACATGTGCCAGCTGCACATGAGCCAGCAGTGTGCCCAGGTGGCCAAGGGGGCCAGCAGCATCCTGGCTGGTGTCAGAAACAGTGTGGCCAGCAGGGCTGGGGGAGTGACTGTCCCCCTGTACTTGCCACTGGTGAGGCTGCACCTCAAATATTGTGTTCAGCTTTGGGCCCCTCACTTCAGGAGAGACCTTGAGGTGCTGGAGCGTGTCCAGAGAAGAGCAGCGAAGCTGGTGAATGGTCATAAGCACAAGGCTTATGAGGAGTGGCTGAGGGAACTGGTTTTTTTTTTTTAGCCTGGAGAAAAGGAAGCTCAGGGGGGACCTTATTACTCTCTACAGGTGCCTGAAAGGAGATTCTGGTGAGGTGGGTGTTGGTCTCTTCTCCCAGATAACAAGTGACAGGATGAAAGGAAAAGGCCTCAAGTTGTGCCGAGGGAGTTTTAGGTTGGATATTAGGAAAAAAATTTTCACAGAAAGGGTGGTGAAGCATTAGAACAGATTGCTCAGGGAGGTGGTGGAATCACCATCCCTGGAGGTGTTTAAAAAATGCGTAGGTGCAGTGCTTAGGGACATGGTTTAATGGTGGACTTGGTAGTTGTGGGTTAATGGTTGGACTTGATGATCTTAAAGGTCTTCTCCAACCTAAATGATTTTATGATTTTATGAATTCCTTGTTTTGCTTTGCTTGTGTGTGTGGCTTTTACTTGACCTATTAAACTGTCTTTATCTCAGCCTGTGAGTTTTTTATACTTTTACCCCACCGATACTGTCTCCTATCCCACTGTGGGGGGAGTGAGTGGCTGTGTGGTACTTAGTTGCCAGCTGGGTTTAAACCACCGCCGGTGAGTATTTTTTTCCCAACACTAGTGATGCTGAAATATGCAAAAGGCTGTACCAGCGTAAGTATCTATGAGGTTGATGGTTGGTTTGCCTGATTTCTACCCATCTTTTTCACGTTGATAATTTTTAAGAGATGAAAAATTAAGACATTGTTTTAAACAACATCATGAAGCTTTTTTGATTGGTAATGAAATAAGTTTAGAAAAGATGAGAAGAAACATGACATCCCTCTGCATTTCAAGCTGAAAAGCACTTCAGCCTTTACACAGATTACCCAACAGTAACAACACCTTTGTGATCTTTTCACTTTTTTTTAGGGTTCCTCATTGCTGACTTGTACTGTCTTCTCATGCGAACTGTCTTAGAGGCACATATACAATCCCATGTGGCCATCTTCATTCCTCACTGACAACCTGATCGATCTTGTTGACGTGTCAGGGTCACTTCTGGATCCTGCAGCTTCACCTAACCTGTGCGGTATGGAGACATCCAGGCTGGAGAATCTGTCCTTTCCACATCTCACACTCTCTCCTCATGTCCAAATTCATCCCCTCTGACATCCAGCACTGCAGAAGGACCTCCCACACTCAATCACAGAAACACATATCCAAAATTGAAAATCCATATCCCAAACCACAGGAATCTTTTTCCTCTGCATTCTCCACTACATGTTTTAGAGCTCTGTGCATTCATATGCTGCACTCATGTACCTGCACATGCATCTCCCTCCGCATGGCAGGGTTAAGCAGGACCAGATGCAGTGTTATTCCCTTCCCCCTCATTTGGCCTACCAATTCCTAGCCTACTGCTGCTTTGGAAAGACAGAGCAGGTTTAGCAGAGAGTTAGGATGCAGGTGCTCATAGCAGACAAGTTCATCAGCAAACCTTACTCCTCATATCAGCAAGAAAGACACAGGAGATAAAATTACAGAACTGCTTCCAAACTTCCCCTGGAGTAAGGTGACAGTACTTCTTGGATGGAAAAAAGGGACAGACAAATAACAAATATAGTTTATATTAAGACATACTGGAGGAGAACACCTTTCTTTTTTAAGTACGGGATGCATTTTTTCTTAGGTGGACATTGCAACTGCCCTCCAATACGCAATTCAATTACCGTTAGCTGAAAGGCACTATTTCAAATGGCACTTATGAGCAGCTTTGTTAAATACCAATGCATCTTTAAAAACAATTCATAACACTTTTTGCATCCATAATTCAAGATAACTATTTCAAAGCTCCTAATTTTTTTCAGTCCACCAGTCTGTTTACATGGAAAAAAAATCTTTCTGCTGGTGCATTTGGCAAAGGAATAGGTGTAATGTATTCTGCAGGTTTTAAGAAATCAAGAGATCCAGGATTTGAAAACAGAACAGTAAATCCTTATCTCCTTTATCTGATATGAGATTGCTGAAGCACTAACACACAAGATACTGACTGTTCAGTACACAGTATCCTTCACTAAAAAGAAACATTCAATCTTTTCTTAAACTTTAACTCTTTAACATTGTTTCTAATTTCCTGACGACATTTTCTAGGCAAAGCCCAAATCAAGTCAAGTCCATTTTATTTGATAAAATCAAAATGTGAAATCAAATATGTGAGAACTGACATGTACTGCTCTGTGAAACAGTTTTTTTATTTTATTCCACTATGGCATGATGCTTTTAGGTAATACTCTGGATAACTCTGAAGGATCCTTTTTCAAATGCATTAGTGGCCACCTTTTCACTTTCTGTATTTTTGTGTTTTCAAAGACCCCCAAAAGTTATGTACTGAAATTTTGGGCTATAATTATTTCTACATTTGCTTAATTCCCCTGTCATATAATACCTGTTAGTGCAGCATAAGCAGTTTCCCAAGTACATTATAATAAGCCAGCGGAGAGTGGATGGCTTGTCATACACAAGGAGCCACATACAAGATTCATGTGTGAGAACAACCCTGGAGAGTTTGGATAACATGGCCATGTTGCACTTGCCATCTTCACTGGTACATGTAAAGTCACTCCTCCACTTGCTCTGGACAGGGTGAAGACTCCTTTTTCCTGACTGGGCAATGGGAAAAGCAACGGAAAGTATAGCAGCTACCTCTAGCAGCTGTGATCTGTGTAGGGCTATAACTCTACAGACAAAAACCCATATAAACAGTATTTTTTAATATTGGATCTTGGCTTATGAAAATCTTGGTTAAGCTCTAGTGTGCAGGATTGAAATAAAGGTCATGCAGGAGAACAATGAAGGAAATGTTGACTTGTATTCATGCCCTTGCTCTGACCTACAGAGAGCAGGGGCGTTTGACTTGCTGTGTTGCAAGGAGAGAGATCACATCATTTTTAGGAGGAAATTTTACTGAACCACCTGAGCTGCTCCATCTGTGCTAGAAATATCTATGAATAACATGGAGACCTGTATCATGCAGAACATTGAAATGACTCAAAATAACTGGTAACACACTGATTGTTTAGGCCAGCTACCTCAGCAGATCACAATGTGCAACTTCAGCTGGACCTGCAAGCATCCTATTCCAACTTTTTCCTTTCAGCAGAAAAAGTCTTTTAACTAGCATCTTTGCCTGTAGAAGTAGATTCTCTTTCTTCAAATTTCCTGACACGGGACTGGGACTAAGAGATCTGATCTCATTTTTAGGACCCCATGGCACCATCTTGAGAATGTTTCTCTGTGCCACTTTGATGTCAGTTGTACAAAACTTCCTGTTCACAGAAAAGATCCAAAGTAAATGATTTTTTAATATATTTTTTTTAGCAGTACTATTGAAATTTTGTTTAAATAGGCAGGAAAAAAGCAACTTAATTCTTCCAGTGACTCCTTAGATGTTCCCCGTTGTTTGACATTTGATTGATATTTTCAGTGGACACATTCTCTTTCCAATACTTCCCCTAATAATTACATGAATTCCATGTGTGTGGTCCACATAGATATGTTGCTGACGAATTCATGAACCATGACTGTTACAGAGGAGTAACAAGGAAGTGCACAGGTAAGAATAGTGTTAATTGAACTTTGAGTCACCAGGAATGAAACACTGCCTATATATTCAGAAGCAGTGTGTCTTGTGCAATTCCAATAAATAGAAAACTTGTGCAATGTCCATTTTAACACATTTAACATGCAAACAACTAATGGAATACATGAATGCAGTCTTACATGAAACGGGTGAGATTTTTTACTTTCTTAAAGACACATACAATATATGAGACAGATCGGTACAATAAGTTGTTCTAATGCTAGGCATGAGAGAAGTCTGGATATGCTTTTGAAAATAATTGCAGCATGAATAGAGTTAACTGAAAATGAATAGATATGTTCCAGAATGTGGATAAGTGAAACACCATTAATTTTCTAGTAATTGGGAAAAACAGTTAGCTATCTTTCCACTTAATATTTATTATAACACGATTTCTTCTTAGAAATGAGCTGAAACATTTCATTGAAGTGCAGCTCCTACTTAGCATCAGCGTGCTTGCAGAATAGAATCATTTGTGGTAGAAAAGATTCCTCTTGGGTCATCTCAGTCCATCAGCCTGAATCATTGGTGGATGGATTTCATTATTCTTAAAACAGCTTTGAATATCTTCAGTGATGGAAATGCTGTAACCTTCACTGGCAGGTTGTTCCATTACGTAACTGTTCCTCTAGTTATAAATTTTCCCTGCTGCATTTTAATCTAGTTGTTAGTATTTCTTGATCAACCTCATTGACTAATGAGAATAACTGGTCCTTATTCTCTTTATAAGTGCTCTGTTAAGAACTTCTCATTGTTTGTCTTCAACTTACTTCTCCCTAGTTTTGCATACCCATTTCTTGTAATCTGTCTCACATATCTGATTATCAATCTTTTCTCATATACATTTGTATACCCTTTTCATCCCTCCCTTTCTGGGGCACGTTTTTACTAAAAGAAAACTGAAAAAGAATTCCTATGGTGACTGCAGTAGTATGGAATTTAGTAACACATCACAAATCATTTAGTCTGGATACGTGGTATATTTAATAAAGGCAGCTCAATGCATGGGACTGGAGAGACTCCTGGGAGTCTGAACCAGACAGTTCTATAGCGTATGGATGGGTAATCCCATTCATAAATTTATCAAGAACCATCTTAAAACCATGTATGTTTCTTGCACTTTTACTCCTACCAAAAAGCTGCTTCATAATTTCTGAAACCGAAAGCTTTTTAATATTTCCATTCCTGGGAGTTTATATCCATTTTTTCTCCTACCAGCATTACCCCATATTTTAAACATATTTTTCCTTCCCACTATCCTCCTTCCTGCATCCCTTCCAAATTCCCTCCTGTTTATCTCCAACACATACCTGCAGACCACCCCTAGCCCCCCACCCCCCATGCCCTGGCTTTAAACTCCACTTGTATTGCAAGCCAGCCTGCCCATTCACCTGGTCATCCTAGCAGCCCTCCTTTGTGTGAATTGCAACCAGATTCAATTTCCCTTGAGTACAGGTAATGGGAGTTGTTTTCCACAGGCCTGATGAGACTGAGCCAGTTCTTGTGCAATGGCAAAAATAAGTCTCTCTCCTGGCAGAAAGACCTCACTTAATGCTTCTTGGGATCACTGCTTCTATTTCACCCCTCTCTCTGCAGTGAGGGTTCACTGTGACCCTCACTCTACATAGTGCAGGTCTTTTGCCCCCTCCATTATTGCTGAAGGATAAGCTTTTCCTTTATTTCAGAAATTCCTGTTATCAGGTCTTGGTGCATGACCTTGGTCTGTGTGCTGCTAAATTCCTTGCTCCACGTGTTCCACCTCAGTTCACATATTCTAGTCCCGAAGGACTCTTCATATTTCAGGCATGAGGTTGGGGATGAGCTGGCAGGTGACTGAAGCCTGGTATCTGCTTGCAAAACAATTTACTAATTTTCAGTTCCCTTGTCTTCCTGCAGAGATGTGCTTTACAGCAACAGCTGTGTAGGTAGCCAAGGTTGACCTTGGCTGGTTGTCAGCTGCCCACCAAGCTGCTCTCTCACTCTCCCTCCTCAGCAAGACAGCGGGGAAAAGTAAGGTGGGAAAGCTTGTTGGTCAAGACAAAGACAGGGAGAGTGCTCACCAATTATCCTCAAGGGCAAGACAGACTCAGCTCAGGGGAAGATTAATTTATTGCCAATTAAAAATAGAGATAGTGAGCAATAGAAACAAAACTAAAACCACTGCCTTCCTACTCCCTTTCTTCCCAGGCTCAACTTCACTCCCAGCTCCTCTACCTTCTCCCCACTGAATGATGCAGGTGGATGGGGAATGGGGTTAGTGGTCAGTTCATAACACTCAATCTCTGACACTCCTTCCTTCTCACACTATTCCCCCCATTCCAACATGAGGTCTTATCCATGGTATACAGTCCTTCATGAACTTCTCCAATGTGGGTCCTCCCCATGGGCTGCAGTTCTTCAAGAACTGCTCTATAGGTGCCCCATGGGCTGCATGTCTTGCCAGAAATCCAGATTCTGTGTGTGCTCCTCTCCACAGGCCACAGCTCCTGCCAAGAGCCTGCTCCAGTATGGGCTCTCCACAGGCTACAGCTTCCTTCAGGACACATCCACCTGCTTAAATGTGGAGTGATGACCTGCCTCACCATGATCGTCACCATGGGCTGTGGAGGAATTTCTTCTCCATTGTCTGGAGCACCTCCTTTCCCTTTTTTTTTCACTGACCTCAGTGACGGCATAGTTGTTTCACTTCTTTCTCACTCCTCTCTCTTACAGCTGCTGAACAGCATTTTTTACCCTTTCTTCAATATGTTATCAACTAGGTGCCACTAGGGTCACTGGCAGGCTCATCTTTGGGCAGTGGTGGGTCTGTTTTGGAGCCAGCTGGAATGGGCTTTGTCCAATACAGGGCAGCTTCTGTCTCTTCTCACAAAGACCACCTCTGCAACCTGCATGGCTATCAAAACCTGGTCATATAAACCAAACGCAGTAGGGAATGCTCCTGTCTTGCAGTGGATCTGTCTACAGCCTTGGGCTGAGGCCCCTGAAGCAAACTGGTCTAACAGCCTTTTTTCCTCCTCTAATTCCCGTGATTGAGGTACATGTTGGGTTGAGCAGTTTGAACAGTATGAGCTTAGTCCCAGCCTGATACATACAAGCCACAGTAGTTTGTGCTGGGCAGCCTGAACACTCTCCATTGTGCTTGCTGGTCTCTAAGAGTTTATTGCAGTTAAGCACAACCATCTTTGAAAGAAGAATAGGTGATTCTGCACTGATTGTGGTTTATGCTGAGGCATGAAGATTGAAAACTTGTACGTCATGTAGCCATCGTTGCTTTCTAGGGGATAAAGTGAGCGAGCAAGCGGTTTTAATACTACATTTGCAACCCTCCAAGAAGGGATAGGTGATGCACAATATCCTTTCCCATACCCTATGCTGCAATGTTGAGTACCCCTTCCCTCGTCCTGGTTTCTGTTTTGATCCCACATGCAGGTGTTTGGAGCATACCTTGGCGGGGTGCCCTGTGTGGGAGGAGGCAATGAACTGCTCTAGACCAGTCACAGATGGTTCCAGATGGCTCCAAAGTGTAAAAACCCCAAACTGGAGCCAGACAGGGGAGCCTGGAGTCGCTCTGCAAGGACATGCTTAAGAAAGGGTGTTAGTTGCTGTGGGAAGAGACACCAGAAGACACCTGTGAAGATGCACAAAAGGAGATGAAAAACACCACATGAGAGAGCACACAGGAGAAAGCACAAGAAGGAGATGTGAGAGGAGGCACAGAAGGACACACAAAAAGGGGATACATGAACAGAAATGTGAGGAAACACTTTCAGAGACACAAAATGGAGAAGATGTGGAAAGGGAGGTTGTTTGGGACATGGCTGAAGATGGAGTCTGGAAGGAGGAGGTACAGCTCTGAGAGGAGTGGGGCTGTGGGCAACCCATGCCAGGACAGGGAGACCTCTGAGGGACTACACCTGTGGATGACCTATACCGGAGCAGGGACACACCTGAGGCACTGTGAGCCATGGGCGAGCTATGCTGGAGCTGAGAGTAGTAACAGGGGAGGAGGAGTGGAGGATAAAAGCAGGAAACAGGGAATGGTAGAAGAAACCGTTATAGACTGACACTGACCTCCTGCGCTGCCTGTCACTCATCAGTGAGACCAGAAAGGACTGAGATAAACGTGGTGAACATGAGGCCAGCAGAGACTAGGAATGGGGAGGAGGGATGCTGGACTGAAGCTGAACCTGGGGAAGGGGCGTGAAAGGTGATTTCCTTTGCTGTTTAATTGTTCATGTCCTCTTTGTTTCTCAATAACTGAATCAGTAAGAAAAAGATTACATTATAATATATAAAAAAGATAAAATATTATATATAAATTAGCTGAAATTCCCTAGGTTGAGACTGTTTTGCCTACAATAGCAGGCCTGAGTTGTCAAAGGGTGTAAAGTGCTTTGTGTATCCCATCACATAGAAGGACACACCTGCTCTGTATTTTCTCTGGGGGACCACCCCTTTGCAGTTTTTCTCCTTTCCAGCTCATAAGAACATAAGGCTCAAGAGTATTAGCATGTAATATAGGAGTTACTCATTTGCCTTTGCTTGTTATTTAATCTTTCCATTTTCACTGATAGTGCTGTGCTTAATTAAAGCTCTCCTAAAAGAAGCTCATTGCTGAAAGAGCCTGTAGTTAGAAAAGGCCATATGTTGCTTCTACCATGGCTGACCAAGGTCCTCCGTTGTGTCACCAGAGAAGAGGAAGGCTTGGGGGCATCTGACACTCCATAAAAAGGAAAGGATACCCTGGAGCAATGTGCAGCTGCAGTGTTGTCAACAGTATTAAGTTCAAAGCTTCTTTTGAACAAAGAAACACAGTAAGGAGGATTCCTTCTGGTCATTTCCAGCTACACACTAACTACCTACTGAAGCAACTGTTCATATATATCCCTGTATCCCTACTCTCCAAGTTTGCTTTTCAGTTTGTAGAGTTTAACAGGACTATATGTGACTTCAGTCTCATTCATGATGTTCCCTAATTGTCAACAAAGTATTTGGAATGATGAAAGGCTGTTTGGATCTCTGGAAGATCACTGCTCTTTATTTCAGAATAAAACCGCCCCGAATAACTGCTGAAATCACACTGAGGTGTTCACAACACTTTTTGGCTCTAAGTTTTTTTTTTTATAAAATACTCACATTAGCAGATGTACTACATGGGGTGTATTTCAAATTACTTGTTAGCTTCCCAGTAGTGGTTGTGAGTATGAGCTATTGTGTCAGCAGATAAAACTTAGATCAAATGGCAAGACTTCTCTATTCTTTCCTTTCAAAAGGGAACAACACGGTGGTCATTCTTCTGTGAAAAAAATCACATTCTCCTGTGGCTGGGAGATGATTTGGTAGAGCATCGCATTAGCAGAATTCATCATGACCAGCTGTGCTGGGGCTGAACAAAAGGCAAGTCATTTACAGAATAGCTGTGCAGCATTTTTGGTACCCAGCTCACGGCTTGGAAGGACCTCTTTAAAACAATGCGCAGGCTGGCTTTTGCCTCCTGCATCATAGAGCTGTGCGGTGTGTTTCTTATTTGTAGTTAAAAACCTGGGGGTCAAATATCCTGCTCTCACTCTAGACATGTCCCCACAGCACTGAACCCATTACAGGGTGGACAATCAACTGGAAAAGACTATTACCAAAAAGACTTGCATAAAAGTATAGTCTGTATTGAAACTATTATTTCTTAGTTTCTTAGAAACGCTCTTTTGTTAATATACTACATGAAGTAAAACATCCTGCATGCCATATTTTATTTGAGCTTTCTAAATAGGTGGGGGAATCAGATGAAACATGGTTTTCAGCCTAGTTTTTGAGTTTAGCATCATCTTCTCTTACTCTGTCTTTCCAAGTGTTGCAGCCTTATTCTGAATATGTGAAGGCTCAAATAGTTTGTGTAACTGGAGATGTTGCTGGGCCGCAGCCTCGCTCCAGCGCTCAGGCAGTGGCATTTGCTATGGAATTCTTATACAAGTGAGATCCCCAAATTACTGTCTAAGCAGCCGAGTTCATGAGAAGTTCACAATTTATGTGTGCTGTGGGAAGGGGGATGCTGATTGTTGGTTTATGTTAGTTATAAACAATTTCTGGGGTCTTGTAAATGTAATGTATTTGAGGAATCAGTTTTATTACTACTGAGAAAAACCCTATCCTTATTATCAGTCTGCAAATCATTGTAGAAAAGTAGCCTGGCAAAACTGGCTGACTGAACTTATCCAATTAACCCCAGAATATTTTATTCCTTCATTGTACTCTGCTATTGCATCTGACAGTTTTGCTGCTGCTCTGATCTAATTAAGGATTTTTGGCAAGCATCACACTGTTATAAATTTTGAAAATGTGAACCAAACCTGGCTCACAGCATTTGCTTCAAATCAAGAGGAGAGCTGAACTTTCATTTACTTCTTGAACTGACAGATGAGTTTTCATGAGAAATGTTGATTTCTGCTTAGCTTGTATATAAATATATAGTTATTTATGCATACACACATCTAATGTGATCATGGAAGAGTAAATGTATATAAATACTTGTTCCTTCCTCAGAGTATTTTCTGGTTTTATTAATGGGAAAGAGACTTCACGGTGAAAATAAAAACAACTAGCAGATCTGGCTTTCAAAGTTGTGTGTGTCAGAACACGACGCTTCAGTCTTTCACTTGGCAAACTGGGGGTTTATGACTGAGCTGTGTGAAGCCAACCAGTTTTTCTGGGTCAGAGGACAGCAGGCATGAGAAGTGAAGTGTTCATCCCTTCTCTGAGAAAATCAGGTAAAAATGAAACTTTTAACCTATTCTGGGCTGCTTCTCTAATCTTATCTGGTATTGGCAAGTGCAGTGGTCTCACAGATCTAGAGGTTTTCCTATGATATGCTCTTCTCATCTCTATGCATTCTAGAAAGAAATCTTAAACCTGCATGCTAGATTGTGCCCCGAATGTGGCAGATCCTCTGGGTGCCTCTTCTACAACCCTGTTCCTTCTTTGACTCCTATAGCTCATCCATCAACAGCTGGAAGAGAGTCAGGTATTGCTTAAGATACTTTTTGGAGCAAGGTGGATCCCTGCCCCACCCCCTGCCGCAAACCCCACACAGGCTCCAGGCTGATGGCAGAAGGGTCCCCATGCTGCTGCTCCAGAGCACAAGTCCGACCCAGCGCGGTGGGCATCTCTCCCCAGCACCTGTGGGCCCCACACAGCTCCTCCACCTGCTGGATCCCACCCTGGGACTGCAGTGCTTGCCTGGCGTTGGGCAGATGAGTCCTGGAAACCCCTGGCTCCATGTGTCTCACAGCTCTATGGGGACTTTGAGCAGGTGGGCCAGAAGCATCGCACAGCTGTGATAGAGATGTATAGCCAGGTCTTTAACATGCACGCTGGCCCCAGCTGCAGTCTGAGACTAGCTGGCATCCGGCAGGTCTTTGATGGCTGGCTTTGGCTTTGGCAGAAAACCAGGCTCCTTATCTTCCTTTTATCCTGAAATTCGTTTGAGGCAGAAACCATTAGTTTGTGTGATACAGCACCAACATGTTGTTAAGGTTTATCAAATGCTGAAGTTATTCCTCTGTAAGTATTTAACTGTCACTGTGTTCTAGAAATATATTAGTAAGCTACTCAGTGAAGCTGTTAGTAATGACTATTGTGTAATAAAGACTGTGAGTATGTTCAGGTTACCTCTTCGCTTCTCTGGTTTTAGTTATTACGTAGAAACTTGAGTTACTCTACTTCTCATGCCTGGCTGCACAAATCGATGGCTATGAAAGATTTACCTACCAATCACAGCTATGTGGAAAACACGCCCCTGTTGTTTTCCTCGATCCCAGTCCCTAAGACACCACAGAGGAAAGGCTGATCTGCTGTGTGTGGTTTAGGAAAGAGCTGAGCCATGCAGCTGGGCAGTCCCTAGTACCAGCCCAGAGCCTCCACAGGTAGTTATACAATTGTTCACTAAGTAAAAGACTTTGATCTTTGTAGTAAGTATATTTAATAAGCTACTGCTCCTACATGAAAATGCATCCATTATTTTGACAGAAAGAGGAGACTCCCCTGAGATACTCAGTGTCTGTTTCAGTGGGAAACATGCATTTGTGAATCCCTCTAAAACAATGAAGTAGCTGGTGAAAAGTTGAATCTCCTGCCATGAGGGGAAAGTCACAAACAAGAGGACATATTTTTGTTGAGTAATTGCCACAGAGCTGTTACTGATGGTGTTAATGAGAATGGATTGTGCTAATGTACAATAACGTACAATAATTTTTTGTTGTCAGCAGCGTGGAGGTGTTTTTTCCCAAATTTCAGAGTGATACCAGCTTCTAATTAGTAGTGAACTCAGAGAAAACCTCCAGAAGTTTGCCACCACCAAGAAAGATAAACGCTGTTAATTACATATTCCAAAGCACTTAGTATTACTTTAACACTAGTCTCTTATGAGGGTTATAGAAGCTTTACCAATGATTTCAGTGGAAGAAGGTTAGAGCCAACAGTAAATGTTAAAAGAATATAATTATAAGCTAGTTTTCTGAAAGACATTGTTTCTAAACAAGAAACGAAGATGACTTCAAGCACATCTGCACAAGCTGACTTTTCTAATTGCTGTATTCTGTTAGAAGGCTATTTCATTTTTACAAATAATCCACTCCATCATAAGGAGCCACTTACTTTTTAATACATGTGTTTTCTTAAATGTCTCCAATTACCTATATTCTGAACAAGCAAAACAAATTAATTTTAGGGCTGAGTTGTTCTCATTGTTAGTATAAAAATACATTTCAAGTTTAGTGCTTCTTGGAATATCCACATCTGTAATCAGTATTTGAGGTGCTCCATCTTAGTGCTTAGAAAGCAACTTATTTTTATATCTGTGAAAAGATAATCAGATATTACATTTGAAATGAAAAAATAGAGAACAGACAGATTAGGTTATGGCAACCTTTTCTCCATCTGCTTTCATCTGAAGTTTGCTAGACCTGCTAGTGAACTTTCCTTCATTGTATAAATAGCTGTTAACTTAAAAACTGCAGATTCTCTGCCATGACACCTTCCTTTATGGTTAGTAGTAATAGTTACAGTTATCTTTATGAAGCGATGGTTTAAACTGGGGAAGGTGAGTAGGTTTCCTCATAAGCTGGATATTGAGAGACTGCACTGTGCAGCAGCTGTTTCATTACAAACACAAAGGCTAGGGTTAGATTAGCAGAGTTCATTAGACTTTGTTGGTCTATGTGGAGCAAGCCTCAGATTTAGGACAATGATACGGTGTGAGTAGCAACATTGTTCTCCTCATCAGTCAGAAGAGTTGTCAGACAGAAGTACTGTTCATTGGTGAAAAGCGAAATACGGTATTGAGTCTGTATGGGAGGAGTGGCTGATTCTGCAGAGCGTTGTCCTGCCGTCCAGAGGGACCTCGATGGGCAAAGTCCTGCACCTGGCGGGGAAAAAACCCAGATACTGATATATGCTGGGCACCACACATCTGGAAAGCAGCTTGGCATAAAAAGATCTAGGAGTCTTGGTGGACAACAAGTTGAACCCAGGCCAGCAGTGTGTCCTTGCAGCTAAGGCGGTAAATGATATCCTTGGCTGCAGTTAGTCAAGTATTGCCAGCAGGTCCTTCCGCTCCCTCTGCTTAGCACCGGTGAGGGCACACTGGAGTACTGTGTCCAGTTCTGGGGTCCCAGTACAAGTGAGACATGAGCATACTGGAGAGAGTCCAATGAAGGTCCACAAAGATGGACTGGATCACATCTCCTATGAGGAAAGGCTGAGAGAGCTCGGAGTGTTCAGCCTGGAGAAGAGAAGGCTCAGGGTGATCTTATTAATGTGTATAAACTCCTGAAGGGAGGGTGCAAAGAGCATGGAGCCAGGTTCTTTTCAGTGATGCCCAGTGACAGGATCAGAAACAACACACACAAACAGAAACACAGGAGATTCTGTCCAAACATCAGGAAACACTTTTTTTTACTGTGAGGGTGAGGGAACACTGGCACAGGTTGCCCAGGGTAGTTGTGGAGACTCCATCCTTGGAGATATTAAAAATCTGTCTGGAGATGGTCCTGGGCAACTGTCTCTAAGTGGTTTTGCTTGAGCAGAGGGGGTTGGACCGGGGGACTGCCAAAGGGCCCTTCCAAGCTCAACTATTCTGTGAAGATGATGGTGAAGGATTTCACACAAGACATGTCAGCCATTCCCTGGGCCCAAGAAGTTGGAAAGTGGCTGTGGAGATCCTCAGTCATCCCACACAAGCAGTAATCATGCTACGTTAGTCCTAGTGCTCAGGGGAGACTGTAGGGTATTTTGAAGCAAGTGTCATGGCTTGAGACTTATACTGAAAACACAATGGGAGATGTTATATTGAGGAGAAAAAGCTAATCCCCTTTACCTGACTGGAAGATATCACACCTACCCAGTGCTCCTGCAAGCATGAGGTCTAGTCCTGCATTACATGCACAGGTAGGATTCACCTCTGCTAATGTTAATCACCTCTACACAAAGCACCGCTTTTGAGCTGGACATCAAGGTTCCTCCTGTAATCAAAGGAGAGATATAAATTCACCCAGAAAGCCATTGATCTGCCCTCAGAGGGGTGTTCGAGACATGTAGGATAGATGGGTCTCTGGTATTGACTATTGTATTCGACATTTAGGGCAGGTAAGCTGGATGGTACTCTCAAAGTCTCCAGCCAGCAATGTCTGTCCTTTGCTTCTCAAGTGGGCCGGTACAGCTGTGTCTTTGGCAGCCTTACAACACCTTACACAAATTACTTCCAGTTCAGTACTGCTTACCATTTTAAGACACTTAAAGAGTCTTTTGCAGATATGTCACTGTTTTTTGTAAACTTTTTTTCTAAACAGAACTCATGATTACGGAGCAAAACATTTATAGATGGATAAATACACAAACTGTTCAGTTTCAAGCTGTGTAAATCATCTTGGCTTCAGTTAAGTTTATTCCATCTGCTTTTATCATCTGTTGTTACAATAATTTATAATTCCCTCATAATATTAAAATGTCAGTGAATCAAAAAAAGAAACACATCTACGGACCTCTAGCAGCTAATGGTATTGCATTCAGCAAGTGAACAAAGTCATATAATTAATCATATTTCATCACTATAGATACTTGTAATTGTGTAATTAATGTGTATTTGCATAATCACATAATTAGATCTTTATGATTCATGCTTTATGATGATCTGGATGCACAAATTTCTATCTCAGAATCGTAACCATTTGCAAAGCTGTTATCGTCATTTCTTTTTTCTCATTGAAGAAATATGAAGACCCAATGAACGATCTGGTCTTGTTATCTCACGCTTGTTCTGTGACTTATCCACAGAAACAGCTTTCCATGCTTACTAGTTACTTACAAAGAAGTTTCTAACCATACAAAATTTATCAAATATTTGAGTGGACATATCTATTATTTAGATTAGGAAAACATATAATGTAATTTCACAGAGTTTCACAATTTTTATTAACCAGCTTATCTGTTTTCAGTCTTTTTCAATAATTGAAGAGAGGATTTTCTTTGTAGATCAAGTTTATGGGAAAGTAAAGTATTTTGAATCTACAGACTTCTGTCCTGCTCGGTAAAAATGATTTTTCATTAACTTACTGAGGGCTTTTTATTGAATCTAACATTCAATTCACAGTGCTTAATTACATCTCATTCCAGACAAGATGAGCTAATCTGGGCAGCTGGGTGGTATGCAGATAAAAGTAACCACCTCAAAATGTCTTTTTTTGTCAGGATTCAACCTGAAAAAATGTACTTTTAAAGCACTGTTTAGAAGAGGCAAAACGTGATCAGCTTTTAGGGACATTTTATACAGCTGTTAACATTTGTATTTATAAATAATCCAAGTTTCTAAGTAAAATAAAATAAGCCTGACATGAATCACTATTATGATCACTACTTCATTCCTCAACAGCTTAGACCAAGCAAAGATCTATGCAGACCCATGTGGTGACTGTGAATGATGACCATGCAGTCAGGAGCACTAAGGATGACAGTACCTCTATGCATTTAAAAGGCTGACATTATGTATTAATGACAAATGTCTTCTAAACTGCAAAGGAATATAAACAAAGTCAGAGCTGGACTTGGATATTAACACCTGCCTCTCTGTGCTTGGCTCCAACGTCCATGCGCCTCAGAGGGAGATTTTATTCCATCAGCCAGGAACCACACAGACTGACCCCGTTACCTTATGGATTTGAACATCAATTTCATTCTCTCCCACTCTACTTTTGAAGGTCTTGTGAGTTTTGTTTCAAATGCTCTTCAGAGATTTTGGTTTATTTGCACTCAGAGGCTTCATTTTCAACCTGATACATGGTCGATGTCAATGGTATTTATACCCCTTGTTTGCTAAGACCATGGCACGACAGCAGAGGACATGTGACAGCAATAGGCTGTCCCTACCCTCAGCTGTGCATAACACCAAAAAGAACCAAACCCAATGAGCTTCAAAAGCTGCAACAATGATTTGAAGGATTTAGATTCCAAGAGCAAGGTATTAAAACTCTTTTGCTCATTCATAATGCATATTTTGCTTCTCTTCACAAGGGCATTGTCCAAATAGAATTCATGTTTTAAACAATCTCCATGAGCATAGCAAATATAATAAAGGATAATTAAAAGAACTGCAAAGTTTGATTTTCCCAAATCTCCTATACACTACTCAATTATTACTCACATTTGATTTCAGTCCTGCCAGCTACTGCAGTCAGATTATCTTTTGTTTACTCTGCCGCTCCATCCTGACTGCTCTGTCACTTGTGCAATATTTCAGAGGTAAATTATAAAATGTATTTCTGCTCATTAAGGTCCTGAAAAGACTCCTTTTAAAATCAGTGGAACGATAGCAGCTAGTATGGATCCTAACTTTGATCAAGTCAAAATCTTAATTATGAGGTTAGGTTAAAATTCTAATAGTGAAAATTTGACCCACTTTTTATTTTTATTATGGTGTTATGTTACTTAGCTAAAAAATTTACCTTGGGAAAAGCTGTGCGACCATTATTAAAACCAGAACAAGGTGGTAGGAATTTCAGAAGGCAATGCTTAAGTTTATATGGGAATAAAGTGGAGATAAATTTACATGCCAAAACATTTTTTTTCCTGCATCACAGATGTACTGTTTCAGTGTTTTAAAATTCTTTTATTTTTATCATTATTATTATTATTATTTTGGCTGTTCTATTTCCAGGCTGTTAGTGGCTCACTTCCTAGCAAAATAAAAAACACAGCAGACATCAAATTTCTCAGTGAAAAGTCAGATCACTGAACCACTGAAGATTCTGGAGACCTAATACACAAATCTGTCAAGACCTCTACTCACAGCCTAGCAAAGATTCATCTCTCTTTGGCACCTTTTTTGATAAGCTACCAGACCTACATTTATTTAACACTGACACAGTCACAGTTGGAAGCCCATTTTACACACAGAGAAATTAGTCAAGCAATAACTCTGCTAAAACTCAGAAAGCCTTGGGCTCAGATGGGTACAACTCTGATTTTATATAACAGCCAGCCACCTTCTCATGATACCATGCAATCCTCAAACTCCTGCTCCTTCAGCTCTGCCTCATAATATCTTGTATCTAAGGCAAAGCAATACAGATTTTCTAGCAAATATTAATATCTAGCATTTCTCATCTGTAGATGTGAAAGCAATTTATAAAGCAGAGAAGTGTCATCCTCCTTTAGCCTGTGATAAATCTGGGAACAGCCAGCATCATGAGCTCTTAAAGAAATCAAGCTGCCTGTGGGAGAGAGGTAAGTCATATTACAGATTAACAGGTTAACAGGTAAGAAACAAAAAGAAGAAATAAATGGTTGGGCTTTACAATGGAGGAAAGCCATAGATCACAGGGATCTCAATAGTATACAAAAATGAAAAAGGATGGAGAACAAGGAGACTAATGATGATGCCGTATTATTCAGGTTAATAAAAATGAAAGCTGATTGCAAAGAGCTGGGGAGAAATGTCATGGTACCAAGCAGGCAATAGGATGACAGATTAAATTCTATGTAATAAATGTGAAGTGATGCACAAGGGGAAAAACAATCCAAAACAATGGGTCCTAAACTACCTATTTCCATTCAGAAAAGAGAACTTTTGGTTATAATAATAGATCTTTTCAAACATCAGGACAACTCTCAATAGAGGACAGAAAACCGGTGTATATTGTAGCAATTACTAGGAAAGAAGTAGAAAAAGAAGGAGAAAAAAATTTTTATGCCATTAATCCATGTTGTGAATACCTTTTGAAATGTGGTATAGAACTGATCATCTTCATCTCAAACAGGACTTAGCGGTACTAGAAAAAGTTCAGAGAGGAGAAAGAAGGCCAAAGGTTTGGAGCATTTCTTTATGAGCAATGAAACTAATCGGGGAGCTGTGATAGGAATCCACAAGATTACAGATTACGTGGGTAAGTGGAAGAGGAGCAGTTGGTTCTTGTTTCTTGTTACCTCAAATAAATATGGCAGGATCAAATGAAATTGAGAGATGATATGTTCAAAATCAACAAGAGACATTTTTTTCCTCACTGCTTCTATTTAAACTGCGTATCTCTCTGCCCCAAGGCAGGGTAACATGGAGTGAACTTGACAAATTCATGGAAGAAACATCCATCAACAGCTATGAAGAACTAAGATACCACATCTGACTCAGAAATCCCTTACTTACAGGTCACTGGAACCTGGGAATGTGTCATGGCACTTTTCCTGCTCTTACACTGCCCATTACTACTGGCCATTGTCAAAGACAGGATAGATAGACTTTTAGTCTATTTTAATGAACTGTCCTTCAAAGTTTATGTTTTCCAAAAGGGTTTAGATGGTTTAGACCAACAAGCAGAAACGTATTGCTTAGGCTAACAAGCAAAACTTCTCCATGGAATTCTGCATGGGCAATGCAAAGCTTCATACTACCTCTTGCAGCTAGGTGGGAGATACACTTTTCCTGAAGATACTGATATTCATCCCAGCTGGCAGGTTCTGCAAAGGGTGGCTTGTACACCCTCCTGTCTCTTGATCTTTCATTTTTAGAAAACCAGCATTAAAAATTGTATAGCTTTGCTCAGTCAAACAGCAGAAAAGCTCATGGGTAAGAAGTAAAACCAGTCCTTGAACAAAGACAAAAAACTAAGGCTTTAGGTATACAGTCCTAGAAGTCCATCCTTTCCAAAAAAAACCCCAACAAAAACAAAATAGGAAAACCCCCCAAATAATCACCCAAACCAATTCCAGATTATACTTTGTGATGCATTTCTTTTGTAGCTGCTCTGGAGCACTGGCGAACAGACAGCTGCAATGCATTACCCTTCACACCCACACCACACTCCCCCAGCATGGTAGCTTACCCTTCTCCTCAGTTTTCTGACACTAACATTACTCCAAAAGGGGTCCCCTACGCATTCCTGGATTTAACTTCCAACTTCATTTTTCATAATGACTTTATTCACTACACATTTATCTTTGATAATTCTTTGGTTTTTTGCAACTCTTCATCATGTATGGCTAGAATAGCTTACAAGTCCTTTCATTCTTTTGCTCTTTGGAGTTGGATTTCTTTCTCCAGCCCTCTTTTTATGTAAACAAAGCCTCTACTGGCAGACTGTAGAAATGATGAAGTACAAATCTGCATTTGTACTTCAAGCACTCACGGTTGTTATGTAGGAGAACATTACAGCATCTTCAAGGCTGTTGTAAGAGTATGTGCCACATCAGAAGAGTTCGCTATATGGATAGCTAACCAAAACTAAAGCTGATAGTTGGCAATTAGTTCTTCAAGATTCACATATAAAATGCTAATACTACAATTGATGGGTCTGACAACCCCCTTTCTGCCTTTATATTCAGTTAATTTTAATGATTCTTACAGAACGCCACTTAAAAAAGGAGAAATGAAGGCATAGAAAATGAAGTGAGCTGGCCTGGGTGTGCCAGAGACATGGGCTGTAATATTTCTGTCTTCTGATACTTTTTAGGATCCCCTTCTGGGTTAAGCTTGCATCTTATTCTCAATTTTATAAGGTTTTGTTTTCCATTAAAAAAAAAAAAACCAAACACAAAAAGACTTTTTTTTTCCTGTAATGGTAGATGTCCTGTCAGCCTATATACAACATCAGTTGTTTGTGTCCAAGAGAAGGTGCTGATGATGGTAAGGTACCTGTTTTGTGTCAGGGTTTAAATACTTCACTATCTAAATCACCTAAACTTCAAAATTGTTATGGGGCAAAATGACCTCAGCAATTATATGTTTCTAGAATGGCTGCAGACACACTAAAGGAAATTATATTGAAATTTTGGCTACGAAAACACAGCTTATTCTGTATTTGTCTTCAGGGGCATCTGTTTTCCCATTTTTATATTTTTAACCCTTTTATAGTTTTCAAGGCACCTTCACCTTTACCACAAGCACTTTAGTGATAAATTCTTTCAGCTGTTCCCACATCCAAGCCCTCAATATCAAGACCAGATCAAGGTCGAGGTCTGTTCTTACGCTGTAGCGCTTCTGACTATATTCAAGGTCCTCATAGTCTCTACAGCACTACTTTGTCTCTTAGGACTTCTTCCAGATATGCCTCACGCTAGTAAGTGGTTGGTGTCTCGCACTAGAAAAAATGCTGTGTAAAAAGAATTTTTCAGAATTAGCTCCTTTAACCAGAAAGTTCTTAATCTATGGAATGTGTCCGGCTGCTTTAGGAAGCGGCAAATACATTTCTATGCAATATACTGCAGACACTGTAAACCAAAAAGAGGAATTACAACAGAATGAAACATATGAAAATACTAGAATTTCCTCAGCCACTTAAAAATTATATTCACTCTTTTCATTGCACTGTACTGCAAGGATACACATTCCTTTTGCCGACAGATAAAAGCCTTTTATATTTTCCTTGGCTGTAATGCAGACTGTACATCAGGTGAGTGAGGTAAGAGAGAATCATAAGTTATTGCAAATAAAAAGATTTATTAAATGGTTTTTAATAAATTAAAGTGTCAGGCTATTGCTAATTAAAAGAATAGATCCCCTAAGTACTGCCTGATAGTGTTAGTCATCTTTACTAGTTCCAGCAACAACACCTAAAATGCTTCAGAGGTACTTTACTATATAATCACTTAATATAAAAGGTACCAAAGACACTAACCTTGTCTTCTTTCCCTCCTTAGTTAGATTACCATGGTTTAGGCTTCAGTCTTAAACCACTGGAACTAAACAAGCATCAGAGAAAGAGAGCAAAATAAGATTTGTTAAATTAATCTTTGGACACAGTCACAACCAAACAGGGAGGTGAAGGCAAAATTCGGACTGAACTTTCAAACTGCATGTGGGATTTTAGCCAAACAACATCCGTTAGAGCCGACACAAATCACAGAACCTAAATAGTGTAAAGCTCTCTGAGGGCTGGATTCGAGCCTGTGCTGATGTCCACCCACCTGAGGAACATAAAGGGACCTTGAAGCAGCCTTTAATGTGCAGCAGAGGATTGCCTGAGAATGGAGAAATCTGCAGCTGGCATAAAACTGATGTTGCTATCTCTTCATCAGTCCCCCTAGCCCACAACATATAAGAGGCATGTCAAGGACAAAAGGGAGAGCAGCCAGAATATATTGTGCACTGCAAAGCCTTGCCAGCGTAATGGGGATTTTGGATACCAGGCACTAAAGAAGCACAGATGGGTGTTATGATGGAAGTTCTCTCCTTCCCCATATTTCTTCCCTTTAAGAAATACCTCAGCTTCCAGAATGGTCCCTGCCGCTTGCTGAGGAGAACTAGTTTAAGGGTTTGCAGCAGGAGGAGAAGCATCACTGAAAATATCTAAGGTTGAATAAGAGAGGTTTATAGCTGTTGTCCAGCTGATCTTTCAGACAAATTAATGAGTCCACTGCTAGCTAGAACAGAGGTTTCTAGCGAAGTGAGTTGGGCTGCACCTGGCCCGGTGGCGGAGGTGGGGATGGGCTGGCTAATTTTGCTCTGAGTCGAGTCAATTGGGAGTTCATTCTTTTTCCTCTGAGAGCGCACTGAGGTCAAATGGCAGTGCTGAAGGCCTTGGTTTATTAATACTCTCAGGTCTCCTGGCAAGACAAACTGGATTCAGATCAAGTGCGAGTCTCTGATTGTATTTCTGTCAAATTAACCATAACACATCATGGTGTTTATGTCAGCTGGTTGCATAAAGATGGATGATGCCTGTTAAAGTGAGATATATTTGGATAAAAGATACTTGCCCACAACAAATCACTGGTTTAAAGCCATCTTTCAAAAATTTTAACTCCTTTTAAGTGGATAAGGTGATTTCATCACTTTCACTCCAGTGACTGCGTAGTTTGTTTGTGTAAGGCACCCTAAAACTGGACACACCATCTTGAGGAACTAAGTATAATGAGAGTTGACACATGGCACCTTAAAAAAAAGGTCCCTTCCCACCTAGAAAGGCCTATGGCACAGGGTAATGGGCCACAAAGTTCATACATGCGTCTCAGTACATATGATAACATTAATCTTCCACCAGCAGCAAAGCCAATGAAAACATGTCCTCCTTTTGCTTCCTGATCTCTGAACACTGCTTCCAAGCCACTCTGCTCCTTCAATTATGCCTGTGCCCCTATCTGAGTGCAGCACTGTATCTGTGTTCACTGAAATACAGAGAAAAAAATAATCTATTTTCTCACTGATACAGAAACAACAGCATCATCATCTAAAGAAGGCAGCAAAATCTGTACAATAGGAAGAGTTAGCCAGGCTAGGTGAGATTGAAAATGCCTTAGACTAGTTTTGACACTAAATAAAATGTATTTTTAACTATACCCTGAGGCAATCAAGCACAGCCAAGCTTACAAGAGCCCTTTTAAAATTGCCATGCTGTTTTCAAGACATTGCAAAAAATTGGTAGGTGAGTAGCCAGAATCACAGATTATGATGCCCCAATTACATTGTTTTAGTGTGCAAAGACACCAAGGTACATGAAAGTACTATACCCAGACACTGATACTTGAGGGCTTTTTGGTTACACAGAATAGAGAAGATAGACAAATAGACAGATTTGTAGATTCACAAATCCATAAGTAAATGAGAAGCCCAAGAAAAAGTTTGATTTGCTTAGCCTGAGACTTCTGCTATGTTTTCCTCAAGGATCTTGCCCGCCCTACTTCTATTAATAATTTAGATGTAAGCCAGAGTACAATATTTTAGTAACATCATATTTTAGTAACATAATTATTGTGACAAACCTAACAAGGGGCCTAACATTAGCTGTAAGGCATTGTATCCCTAGCTGAAGCTGATTATCAAGACTCCTTCTTCAAGCAGCAGAGGGAAAGGCACATCCAGTGTATGAGTCATCCCATCCTGAAACACTTGATAGGAAAAAAGGATAGGATGAATAGCCTCTGGAGGTGTTTCCGTCTCTTCATTGACTGTAGAGGGAGGTTAGACAAATAGCTTAGACTAAGATGTAAATGTTGGGCAAATAGCTTAGACTACCTTATAAATGGTGGAAGTCAGGAAACATAAATCCTACTCTTCACACTTTACCTTTGTCTTCTTTTTGTCATACAATAATTTCATTGTGTCCCTTTTCAGCACAAATTCTTTAAATCAAAGCACTGAAACTCATTAATGATGGATGCCTGTAATTACAGCTCTCTCTGCGCTGCACGAATATGTACGCAGCAGTCCAGCTCCCCAGAGCCCTTTCCAGGGCATACTCCAGTTCTGAACCAGGAGGAGGGGTCCCTGGAGGCTCCTGCGGGCAGGGAAGAGACCTTCAGGGAACAGACTGTGGCCACCATTCGTATTTTAGTTCAAATGATTTGCTGTTGCCCAGAATGAAAGTCCTGAAAAGTGTTATTCAGAAGCTAACACAGCACACCGTGTGTTTGCCTGCTGGGTTGCAGGTCACTGGTGCTTATGGCTCCTCTTTCCACTATGGGCAGTCACAGCCCCGTAGCTCCCTCCATAGCACTGCACCGACCAGTGCTAATACAACATTGTAACTGAAACAGTTTTCACCGAGAACACCTTGTTAGATCAGTCAATTTCTCCTAAAAATCTCTTTCTGACAGTTTTGTGGTGGTCCTCAATTTATTGCTTTTGAGTAGATTCTTTCAAAATTGGAGGAGAAAATATTTTTCTTTTAAGACCATTTGTATTTGACACAGAGCTTCCTGTATTTCTTGATTACGTTTTTTTTTACTGAAAATGGTTTTGTAAACACAATATCATTTGAATTCAGAAAAATCTTTGCAAGAAATGGAAATGGAAAGAATAAAGAAATCTCCGTTTTTGTGGATTTCTATGAAAAATGGGGGAAGATTTCTGTTTAAGTCAGTTTTAAGATCTATGTTTAATAAAAAGAACAGGAAAAATTGATTGTGAGATGATATTTTCACATTAAGGTTACTAAAATACCATAAAACATCCCCCTTTTCCACAAGTCCTTTCCAGTGATGTATAGAAAAATAGTAAATTCTACTCACAATTATTATCACTTAAAGCTATTTCTATACTGGCTAAAAAAAAAAGGAAATACTTACATTTCCAGCTAAGAAAATGGAGGGAAATTCATTCCGCTGCTGCGAACAGAGCAGCTTCTAGATAACTGGAGCTCTGCTGCCCTCCTCAAGATAATAAGAACCAAGTAAGAAAGAATGTTCCATAAATTTAGAACAACAATTAAGTAAGGTGATTTCTTCAGAAATCTGAATAAATAACACTTTTGGAATGTGTGCACCAGAGTTCTCACCTCTGCTATAATATATCACTACTTGCAGAATAAGGTTATGATTTTCTTTGTTTCCTTCTTCAGCAGTGTGACAACTGTTGTTCCCCCTTGATGTCAATCAACTGAAACTTACTTCAGATTCCATTAGAAAATCAATACTGCTACTGAATTGAATCGAAAGAGGTAACAATTCCAGTATTTTTCCTCTCCAATGAATAAATCAATGAAAAATTCTTTCTGTCCAGCGCATGTGGGAGATAAAAATTAGAAAGCAGACCTACACGCTGATACGCTGGTAGCCTGAACGCCTGTGTAGCTACTAGTAGCTCTTGGCTGTTCCACTGCTGCCAGATTTCACTCAGTGCAGATGAGGTGCAGGGCCAGGTTCATCATGTTACACAAGTGCAGATGTGGAGCGATTCTAAATTTGTGGTTTTGTCACATTTATAGAGTGCCCATTACTGCAATAGTGAAGCACTCACTGCCAGCAGAATTTTAATGCATTTAATGAAAAATGGAAATCAATAACAAGAACTTTGGTGAGAATATTTTTCTGTCAATAGATTTTTTACAGATTCCTGGGATGCATACTGTGGCTTTCACTTCTAGTGGCTTATTTTGGACAGTTAAGGGTTACTGAACACATTAAGTTCCTAGTCTTATCTGCACTGAAATTATTTCCAAGATGTCATTGATTCTCATCTGTTACACTTAATTGGAAGTTCTGAAGTAATTTTCTCTCTCTCTCTCCCCCAGTACATATTAAGAAAACACAGTTATTTGCATGATAAAGTACAATATGCAATTAAATTTGACTAGTTTAAAGAATTAGTGTAGTTTTAATGTAAATTCAAAGAGCTCTTGCTATATTGCCTACAATTGTAGAAGTCCAGCAAATTTATTTGCAGAAGCATTTGATTAATTCTGTTCCTGGAGGCTAATTCTGCTCTCAGCACATACTTATGATTGCCCATCGAGCAAAATCTTTGGACAAAAGCATATACTTCCTAATTTGCACAAATCTGATCCTTTCCTAGTTGGAAATTGGCTTTGATTTCACAGCAGCCCGGTGCAACCAAGAGCACAAGCTGCAGAGATCACTATTTGCACAGGAGAATTTATATTGATTACGAGCTGCAGCTGGAGCCAAACTCCAGCCCAGACAAGACCTTAGCAGAGCATCTGCTCATCAGGCCAAACCTTCCGAATATGCCTAGCAAGTCTTCCTTGTGATTTAACCCCAACTTAAAGGGCCCTGCCCCTGTAGAACATGCTCTTTGCCCCGTACTCCCTGAAACATCCCTCGCTATTTAAAATCTCCTGCCATGTTTCAGTGTGAATAAAGACATCATGATCTGAAACTATCACAAAGATTTTGCTGGTGCTGTTCCCGTCTGCCTTAGCTTCTTTCCCCTTCTTTAAACATAGATTTTGGCTCCTTTTCCCTCCCTCTGTGGATTCCTGAGTCAGGCAATCAAAAGGTTCTCTTCTCATTTTCTCCTTTCCCCATCTGGCAAAAAGAAAGCACAAAAGCTGCAAGTGCAGGGTAGAAGAGCTTATTGCCTGAGGAAAAGGAAAGGCTGCAGGGAAAGCTTGGTCCGTGTCAGGCAGCGAGAAAGGAGGTGCTTTTGTATGAAAAAAATCTGCCTGATTGTCCTTCACAGGAAGAAGAAAAAGATTGGCAGCCAACACAGATTGGACCATTTTCCTTGTGGAGAGACCTGAAAGCCTCCAGCCAACGTGAGAGCCCCACAGTGCTGGCAGCCCTGTGCCTCCCACCCACCTCTCGGTAAAATGAGGGGTGAGGAGACATCCTCTGAGAGACACATACGTATCTCAGGCCAGCAGATGCTTTTCCTTAGACATGGTGCACTACAAAGATGATATAAATCCAAATTCAAAATCTGTATCTGTAAAACATACCAAGGCAAAAAGCTCCAGTCTTGCTAACAGGATCTTCAAATGAGTCAAGCTGCTGTTATTTGGGCTGATGCAGCCAGTCATGCAGAGAGCACATCAAAGCTTCCACTCTATTCTTTTAGTAACTCTAGGACTTGTAAGGCAAACCATGAACTTTTACTGGATGAAACTCATCTGAGTTTCAGTGAATTTCCTACCCTTCAAATCCAATTTCTGTGGTTTCTTACATGTTAATAATGGTCACTTCTGTCCACACTGGCACTGTGAGCCTGATTACCCTGGCAAGCTTCATTGCCTGCAAGGAGGAAGGTATGAGATAATGTGGCTCTATGTATGAGACTCCCTTAATAATTTAGTGGAATTGCTAATTGATGTCATTATTCAATTAATGCTGGAAGGCTTGTGAAATCTGGTTTAATTTCCCTGCTCCCTGGAGTCAAATTGATAGGAATGTTTTTTATTGCCAAGAATCATCAATATTTACAGACTTATATATTCACAAACATCTGAGAGGTTTTAGCCTCAATATACTTCTGTTCTATTGTTTCTCTTTCATCTCCTCTCAAACATGGAGAGAATGATTGATGTTTGGTCTGCAGAGACTAAAAATAAAATACACAACACATTCAAGTCTCATTCTGGAAGTTAAATATAATTTTGGATGTTAAAGTGCCCTTCATTAAAACAAAAAAAAATCAGTTCCTGTCCTTGTGTGAAATCAAAAATCCACCACAATTAACATATTAGCTTGCTTGTTTTTCTTCTATGTTGCAAGCTCTTTCTGCTGTAGGTAATACCTACATGTGGGGACACACATAGGCAGTTTTGACAGCTTTTGTTTTCTTGTCCTTGTGGTTTGTACACAATATATACTTCAGACTTTTTTGAGTGCTCATCTGTTAAACCTCAATGCAGGCTTGATAAGCAGATCATAAAATAGTATCATCTGCACTAAAAGTCAAAATATATGAAGCGTGTTATAAGCAGGTTAGTGTAATGACGATAAATTACAGGAATACTTGTGTAAATTCTAGATGAGGGGGAAGTTGTTAAGATGTGACATTGGTTGCCATGTTATTATTTTTTCCTTTCACCCTTATTTCCACCCAGGTAAAGCTCTCAGAGACTGTCTAAACAGAAGGAACACTTGCCTTAATAGCCATTGCCCCACATAAGGAGAACCACTCTCAGCAACAGGGTGAGCAAACAATTACAATTTAATTGTTCTTCTTTTCACCTGGGAACTCAGGGAGTGACAACTGCATTTCTAGTGTACTTGAATTAAGGGACTTTAATGATGAACAAGGAAAGAAATTTCCTGCAAAAGAATGAGAAAAATAGATTTAGGTCAAAGCTATGCCTTTTTTTCTTTTTTTTTTTTTTTTTTTTTCTTTTAAGAAAGAAGAGATAATAGTTATACGTTTCATAAAGAGATGAGGAATAGAGAAGAGCCTTTGTAAATACACTGGAAGGAATGATTTCTCTAAGAATCCGTTCTGTGAATGTGTCAATGAAAAGAAATGCATATAGATGAAAAAATAAGTTGCATTTATTGGACTCCAGCACAGCCTGAATCTAAGTTGTAGCAGTTAGAAAATATTATAAACCCTCTCTGTTTTATACATAAGTAGATATGAGTATATGGGTCAGTTCAAATGACCTCACAGTTACCCCAGGTGAGAACATATATATGGACAATTACTGTGAAGTAGCTGATGAAAACTACTGACTACCATCAAACTCTCACCACATGGTAAGTGCAAGGTAATTTGAAGAGGATTGTACCAGACAGCTGACCTTGCACACTGAACCAGTAAATACATGAATGACTTTCTACCACGCTCCTTTGTCTCAAATGTCTACAAGCTCCTCTGTAGTAAAAGCAGGGCAAGAAGAGCATCTTACAACAGAGAAAATGTGCCCAGGCTTTACTGGCTTCTGCTGCTGAAAGTCCTTGATGAGTAGGGTGCAACAGAAATGAATGGAAGGAGGAGAATAAGGAGGAGATGGAGTTCAAAGAGGTCGCCTCAACAAAGCTCATTTGTGAGCATAATAGCTGCTTAGGCTGTGAGTTCTTTACATGTTATATCTATCTTATACGTGTGTTAAAGATCATTCACAATGAGCTCTCACATAGAGCTTCCTCTTGGAAGGGCAGAGATCACATTTTATCCTGATGTATACAGATATATCGAAGACAGTTCATTTCTCTGTGTAGGTAGTATTTTATTGCTTATTTATGTTAGGATTAATTTAATATTCTTTCAATTATATTTTCACAATGTTTAGACTCTCTTTAAGTTCCTCATTGTCTTCCATTGCTTTGTCTGCCACAAATAATTTACCTAAGATTATATGTCACCTAGTAGTATAAGCCTAATTATGATACAGCTCCATGGTGGTTATTTTACACAATTGAGAAACAGAATTTGGCAGGTTTCTTTTCCTTCCTGCTATATAGAAAACACTTAATGATTCTATATCGAAAGCTCACATTTACATAGATAAATGAACACTTAATCAGTTGAGAAATGTTTCAGTGTGAGTGAGATCTTCACAATCAATCATTTTTTAATTTTGAGACACTGCAGAGTTACCTCATACCTCTTACAAATTTTGGTGTAACTGTTGTGTTCCAGAGTAACCGTCTCAGTGTATCTCACCAGCAGTAACCATGCACAAAATCTTCCTATGTTTTAAGGATCGTGAACAGCAATAGTTTCCTATTGTAAATTGTGTTTTCAAGATTACTATACAATATTACCACCTTTTTTGAATGAATGAACTAAAGGTACACTGCCCTAAAGCAAAACAGAGAGCAGCGTCCGATGACAGCACAGCCTGAGCTAGCTTTCTGTGGGCTTGTTCGTGAGCTGATGGTGGTGCAGCTGGGGCAGGAGCGAGCTCACGGTAGACTCTAGGATCTTAGACATCATTTGCATCCAGCTGTGGCTTGTACACTGTAGGACAAGGCCTCAAGGACAAGAGTCCAAGTACTGATAGCCTGATGAATAGAGACTTGTTAGAACTTGTAGGGCACAAGCCCTGGGAACAAAGGAACAAGCTAACTGCAGACCCCTGAGCTGTCACAGTTGAGGAGGCAACCAGACGGACAGAGAAACAAGTAGCCAGATAAGGGAACGGATGGCACCGATATGTAATCAAGAAAGCCGCGTAGAAAGAAACTCCCTAACCTTGGAATAGAAATTATTGCTATGTCAAGATAAACTAGTAAGTTCCTATTGTTCTAACGGTGTGCCTTAAATATCAACCAATCAGTGTTTTTTACGCTTAAGATTTAACCAATCAGTGTGTAATATGTAGAAGGTAGAAACGTATATAATTGTAAGAAAATCACTAATAAAGGGACAACTTGCTTGCATCAAGCTGCGTCCCGTCTCTTCATTCGCCGCAGTACACGGCCCACGCTACAGTGCCCGAGTGAGTTTAGATATAATGAGTGTAGTGGTTCTCTTGGGCCCCAGTGTGAGCACACACGTTGTACAGCCATGTTCTCTGGCTGGTTACTAGAAAACGCAGCGGGAACTGCACACCTTTCTCCTCGCTGTTTCCCTTCCTGTTTGCTTGCAGGATGAGACGATAGAAAGAGACTTGACAGAAATCAGGATTCAGGCACTGTAGAAGTGAGAAGGCTTGGCTGCACCCCATCCCACCAGAGGCTGGGCATCCTTAACTTCCATTGATACGAAGCTGAAGCTCATGAAAAACTCAAAGCTGGTGCTTCACGCCTTCCTGGTCCTAGATGCTTTTCCTGTCTCTTTTTATCAGGTCACATATTTGGAGACAATGGATTTCCTAATTAATGTTGACAGCTAAATTTAGAATAGTTAATTAGTAGAGGCACCAGACTCACAGCCTGGGCACAGGTTCAGGGTTTGGAGGACATTGGTGTAGTTTGATTACAGTGTTCCCATCAGGCAATAATGCCTGCTGCTGTGGGCAGAAATATGAGAGAGGAATTGACTGCAAGGTGGGCAGTGTATTCTGAGCTGAAAGAGAAGGTGAATGATGTCAGTAAGGTCAATAATCTCCTCATAAAGTAACAATGAGGGAACTGATTATCGGAGCTGCCCAAAATTTCTTCAGTGAACAGTGGGATTTGAGGTGTTAGGTGTTTCTGAAAATCAGACCATTTCAGCTGCTTTTTAAAATCTTATTTTTATTTACCTCATTGACAGAAGTGAAATCCACTCAGTCATATTATACAATTGACTGTATAATTTATCTGTATTACATATGCAGCAATATTTTTTTCCTTCCTATTAACAAGCTCAACATTAAAGAAATGAATTCCCCAGGGAGAATAAATTAAAACAAAAACATCCAGAGAAGACAAAACCTATAAAAAGCAGATGGTACTACATATAAAATGCCATCAATTTTTATGCATCTATGTAAAAAGGCTGAGATGTTCCCAGCCTTGACATAAATTCTATCCATCAACCCCATCAAGATATCACAACTGTATTAATGACTGCAACAAATGGTTTCCTACTCACTGACTAAAAAACATCGCACTCACCTCAGCAAAGAGGCAAGGAGGAATTGTGCATACTCATATGTAACTGTAAGCCTTCAGTGGATGCCTTCACTCTTTACATCAAATGCAGACTTCTAAATTCATGACTTTACTCATGTTTTCTACCTCTGTTGCCCCTGAACTTTCTTCCTTACACCTGATTTGTGTTTGGGAACCAGTGGTTCCAGCAGGTTGAGCAAAGAGGAAGAACCCCTAATGAGTACCCCTGGATTCAGTTTAACAATGACTCTTTAGGAAGGTTTTGCCTTTCACCTTTGAATTCATTTTTTTCAAATGCCATCTGTTGTGGTGTGGACCTTAATCTGGACTCCCAGTTTCTCAGTTCAGTGTTTTAATCACAGAAAAAAATGAACCTAATTAACTCGGGTAGAAGAATGTATTAACACACAAAATATGTGGCCAAACCCAGGTTCACGTACCCCCATATCAGGATTAGTACTTCAGACTGAATTCCAGTGTACCCAGAACAGTTCCAGTGCTCAAAATCACATTCTGATGCATCAAAACCAGGTGCTGATATACCTTGCCAACTCTCTAGGCCAAAATTAGCACTGCTGGGCTATATCATAGCATGACTTTAAAAACATTTAGAAGTGAAATCTCCAGTAAACACTCATTGAAAGATGCTCATGGGTTTAAAATTAACAGTTAATAACAGCTTGCTTTCAGAGGTAGAGCTTGTTAAAGAAAATGGACTACAGCATTTAAGCATAAAATTAACAGTATGGAAAATAAAATATGCACATACATTCTGCAAAAGTAGAGAATTTCTAAGTGTGAATTCCAAAATCTTACTGGGAAAGCTAATTTTCAAGTAACTGGACACTGTGGGGGTTACACTAACCCTTCTAGTTATAATTTGAGTCAGTAATAACTTTATAACTATTAGAAAGACAGTATGGCTCAGTTCATCTGGTGTGATTTGTGGACCCACTGGCTTACAATGAAAAAAACCACTTTCTTCTATTGTTTCCAAATTCTTAGCTGCAGCAATTTTACAGTAGTTTGCATATAGTCAGCTTCACTTGCCCCCTGCATAATAAGGTATTTCTGTTATTACTGTGATTCAAAGTCCTGTAGTAGAGCTAAAGACCTTTTTAAGAGTACAGCCTGCCCCAGCTGAAGCTCCAGACCCATGTAGTGCATATAATACTTTCTGCTTAGGCTTTTAAAAGACAAGGAAAGCCCTCCTGTATCATCAAACTCTTTTTTTCTTTCTTTCTAGAAAGATGATGTCATCAACTTCATTTATTTTGTTACCAAGTTCTGCCACACACAGGTGTTATCCCAGGTATGTAGAGGTTTCTTTCTCTCTTTAAATAGAAAACTAACTTGGTTCACTTGAAAAGCTCGTGAGAGAATAATCAGATACTCAGCTATTTTTAACAGAAGGAGGAACTGCAGAGTACCTAAGCAGGGGTGCTCTGTGAAAAAATGGAAATGTTTAAATTAAAGTTGACAATAGATATTTGATAGCACAGTCTGTCCATGTGATCGGATTTTTCTGCAGTCTCTGCAGGGTGCCAGATCCCAGGTTTTCACTTAGTTTTGATTCAAGTGAACTTACACTGAACTCAGGTGATGATAACTGGCCATTTTCCTATGTCAGTTTGCTTTCCATCATGCATTATGTGTGCAAACAGGAGTACATCTTCACATGCTTAGTTGCACATCTGACCTTTTGAAAACTAGTCTTTAAACAATTTGCCCAAGGACATGAAATGAATCAATGAATCGTGTAAATCATAATTTACTGCTATTTCCATTTTGGTCACTTCAGGTTTTTTGTATGCAATACTCTAGTCACAATACAATAACAGCAACTTAACATTGTGTCAGGGTACACCTAATTTTATTTTCTGTTGTCTGTCATTCATCTGTGAGGCTTTAATGTCTTATTCTCATCACATTTAAAACAGAAAACTCGCAACTCTTTCTATAATGTAATTATAGCTCTCTTATCATTCCCTCCAGTATAATGTCACAAGGAATTTTCTTCTGCTTCATGTACAATTCAATTTCCTTTTTAATTGGCATTGTGTAGTATTGTGTTTGTCAGGAATCTCCACATTTACATTTTTATACCTGCATGTATTTTCAGAGCAATAAAAATTAAAAGCCAGAAAAGTTATTAATGCAAATATTATTTGACTGGGAGATTTTTAGGTCTCAGACTCTGTCTTTCCATACGTGACTATTGTATTTCCCTGACCTCAAAAACCTAAAAAAACCATAACCTCGGCTCTTTCACTGGTAGGTACATGGTGAATTAACATGCCTCAGTTTCTTTTCTGCACAGGCTGAGTGGACCACAACTTAATATGTATCTCATATAGGCTCGATAAGCTGTCTTTATCTTAACTTCATCCAAGTTAATCTGTATATAGAAGATAAAATTCAAAACATACTGTATTAAGACTTGCTAACCTCCAGATGTAGTAGCATTTAATATTCAACACAAAATTATGCATCTTGTGTTATTGCAAAACTCAAACAAATCTGTGGAGATCAGTCTTGGATACCATGTTTCTCCCCAAAAAAGCCATTTGGTTGTCTTTGCCTGTCAGTGAAATCTTTGCAGAGCAATAGGTATTTCTTCTGAAGGACATTAAGGATCCTTTCTTTCCAGCTCAATTATAGGGTTTCACATGATTTTAGCTGCCATCATGATAGGGTGGAGCTTGAATTGCTAAGAGTGAGGGGTTCTCAGGGCTGGCTGAAGCCCTGTCTCTCTCAGGTGTTCAGTGAAAGTCTGGGTCTGGTTCCGTGAGCTGAATAGGTGATGGGGGGACATCTCGTATCATGGCAGAGTGTTTAAAGCCCAGTTCCTGACTCACAAATTTGATACCTGTTTCCTTAATTCTGCTGTTTCAACTGAAACCATCATGTCCCATGAAGATCATAGCTTTGAAACAGTCAGGGAACTGCAATGAAAACATAGCTGCCTTCCCACAGTTACAAGCAACAGGGACAGGAATCAGCAGAGCCAGTATTTAAGAATCTGCTTTTTGACTAAAGGCACTTTATCTGGCAGTAAGACAGCTAAGCCTTTGGCTGGATGTCAGCACCCAAGGCAGAGGGCTGTCTTTTGTGTCTGGTTCCGTCTAAAGGATGAACAGCCGTCACAAGGGTTTTGGGGTAAAACAACCGCTCTTTTTGTGGGGTGCCTTAAAGATACGATCTCCATCATCATACACACTCTCATGATCCCATGGTTATTACTTTTATTTACATTTTACTTCACTAGTCTGGTTGCATAGTAGTGTTCTTCTGCATGCTATTTCAAAAGTGCAAACATAGAAGAAAAGTAGTAAAATATAAAAGACAGAAACAAACATATCAACAGGTTTTACAGCTGAAACATGACCAATGCCCTTTGGGTCATATCTGGATGCTAATGTGTAATGCTAGTTTTTGAGTGAACAAAAAAACCTGCATCTGTTTTTAACCCTGAGGAAATGGAAAGCAAGAATACTAATGTTGTCTATAGTTCCATAAAAGTATGAGGTAATAAAGATAAGTTTTGTCTCATTAACATACTTACTGAGTTTTTCATTTTATTTTGTGTGCTAGGCAGGTGAGGCACTAGATTTGAGTAGAACACCTGCAGCTGGTAAGAGAGAAGAAATCAAGAGAACCTAGTTTTACTAGTGAAATGCAAATCATTGAACTAAATAATTAATGCAGTGCAGTCTGATTTCTTAGTCCAGAATATCAGCTTTTGTACCTTGTGCAAAATCCAAACCCCATCCAACTTTAATTTTGGAAATGAATACGTGTGTTAATTGTAGGTGGCAGATTTTATAACTGCATGAAATTCCAGTATATTCATATAGAAAAGCAAAATATTGATATTCTATAATTAAAAATGTAATTAGTTTTCTGGAAACTAAAGAAAAGCTTACTTACATAAATAAATGACAGAATTTAAGTTCCTGGGGTCAAATTTATAATATGAAGGCTGTGTGCATTTGCATGCAACTATAATTAAAAATCTGTCTTACTGAGGATAGGTAAGAGGGTTTTGATTATTTTGA
The DNA here is from genome assembly GCF_023638135.1 of Falco biarmicus. NCBI lineage: Eukaryota > Metazoa > Chordata > Aves > Falconiformes > Falconidae > Falco > Falco biarmicus. The sequence goes on along the minus strand of NC_079291.1, from coordinate 38,626,159 downwards.
AACTAGAAACAATTAGTACAAGGGAAAAAATAGAAGAGTTCTTATTTATTATTAAGTTTCTTCTATGGAAGACATTAATAACAAGAAGTTCTTTTTAAAATAATGATGCTGGAAATGGTAATTTGAGAGAGCACATAATTTTCTCATGCATTAGAGTATAAAATAATTCAACAATTATCCGAACATGTTAAAGTGGCAGCATGGTAGCAGTATAATCCATGGTCCGAAAGCTAATTACATTGACCCTCAAATTTCCCCAAAGGCAGAGAACTTCTGGGAGACCCGGTACTGCTGCTGTGACCCTTTACCACATCTACACACACACAGTTCCGTATGTGTTTTGGGTTGATAAGACTAGGTTATTATATCAGTATGCATTTATCTGTTGTTCACTACGTAAAGGCTTCTGGCAATGAGGATAAATGAGCACGAGCTTTTGGCCTTTCTTTTTTATGAATGCAACTGTATCAAGCCTGCATGTCCCAATCATGGGAGGATGCACAGGGCACATCGTATCTTATTCTTGCTTTGCCTCTAGATCAGGACCAAACAGTAAAAATGTCACTCACAACATGTGATGTGATGGCCCTGCTGCAAGGAAAGAGAAACAAATCACAGACTTGTACCTGAGGGCAGCTGCTGAGTGCTACTTTTCAAAGGATTAGGACCAAATACTTTGCTCAGTATATCTCTTGCAAACAGTAGAGATAGATCAGTAATATTTCTGGGGTTGGTAGAGAAGGGGGATCTGGAAAGTGACCTTTCTTTTTTCGTCACAACTCCAATATATAGCTATGTGGGAGACGTGTTGGTCTAGTTTAATTACACAGGCTGTGGGAACTGTGTGATTACTAGACCATTAACTAACGTTACCTCCACGTATCAGAGCTCAGTTTCAGGGCTAGACAGGTCTCCTTACGTTTTCTTCACATTCCTACTTCAGGGCTCATCGGGTTTAGCATGGGGACAGAAACCAAGCATAAGAGAGCCTGGGGAAGATGCCTGAAAATCCAGCCTTTGTGCTGAGATCCACTCGGAATTTCTCTTCCTCTTCCCTCAATTTTTCCCAATGTCCTGTTTGCCTCAAAAGGGAAAATTCCTGCTCAGAGCTAAGTGGGAACAAATCCCTGTAGTTGTCTGGCCCTTGTCACTCTCCTCCTGGGGCTGAGCTGTCTGTGATCCAAAGCCAATTCCGATTCAGCACAGCTGCATAACCTTGGCTTATACTCGTAAGTAGGCTGCTGGGCTGTACCTGTAGGAGAGCTGAGAGGAAGCACGTAGCCTGGAGCCATGCAAGATAAGAGAGGTAAAACTGCAGACAGAGGTAAGACTGTTGAGATGGGGATAAGCAGCAGTTCAAAGATTCAAGAGGAAAATGTTGACATGAAAAGGTATCAAATCCTAAGAGAGAAAACAAAGAATAGGAAGCTGCCAGCTCAGCGACATCAAGGGTCAGCCTGCTCCAAGGAGCAACGGAGACCAGCCCTTCCCCGTTCCGGCTGATGATGGCTTGCTTGCCCAGCAAAGACTCGCTGGGTGTGGCGAGCCTATTAATGCCTAGCCTAGTTGTCCTCATCCATCCTAACTATTTATTATGTCTGCTAGAAAACAGGTAACTGTGGTGTCTCTCTGCATGTGGCAAAAGTTGTCTGATCAAACCTGGGAGGGCAATGGAGGAGTTTTACCCCCAGCTTAATCTTAATTTTCTGCGAAAGCTCTCTTGCCAGAGCTACTTATTTGTCAAAAGCCTGCTTTCCTCCTCCAAACACAGACAGCTCCTTTGGGTCTGAGCAACAGACTTTGAGTCTCCAGTTACACTTCAGGTGAAATAAGGCATTGTTTCACCTTCCTAGCCCCTTGATCAGCCCCTGTCCTTGTTTTCATGAACCTCAGGCATGATTATGATGTAAGTATTTCTATTTGATCCCTTAGTTAAAATCATACTGGAAAATACTCAAGCTATAACCTGGGTAATAGTGCCAAAACTGACATGAAATAATGTTCTCTTCTTCAATCGTACCCAAAGATTTCCCACCTTCATTTCCCACCTAAGTTTTTCAATGACACATTTACAGAGAAGTTGCAAAACAGGATCTATCTATTCGCTAGATTTTCACAGTAGAAGAAACCTAGCACTGACACACTCAAAGACTTTCTACTTGATTTTTTTAGACCACAAAATATAATTTTGTTAATGTGAATTTAGCAGTGAATGTCATTCAGGATGGTATTCCAGTGATCAAGAATGATCACAGATGTCAGCTTGCTGATGCGGATAAACATGAATATTACATACACTTTAGATACCTAAAGCAATTGAACATGATTTTTAGTTAATGTAACAGTACACTCAATATTTATTGGTGTAGGAAAAGCATGAAGAAGGGAACATGTCTGATGTCAGTTCAGTCATATCACTTATCAGTGAGTAAAATTAGTGCGCACTTGTCACTTCTCTTGCTGGGGGAAGCCATAACCCTTGCTTGTTAATGGATTACTGAAGAGTGTCCATTCTGCTTTGCAGCCTTTATGCCTCATTCATCTGTCAAAATGAGAATGCTAAGAGCAGATAGGAGCACAGCCTGTGGAGTTGCTCTCATCCATCTTACGTTTTAATGAATGAGCAACAAAATATACACACAAGATGTACACAGTATTGTGTTCAAAATACTATCTCATTTACAAAAGTGCACCTGATAAGGCATGAAACATGTTATAAATGGCTGCTGAAGGCATGTGAATAGATGGGCCTGCAGGGATTTTTGATAGCTTTCCTCTTTTACTTCTTTCATGATAAGTAGCGTATGTAATCTGAATCCCTAAGAATATTTTCTCTGCAGGCTATTGTAAGCAGTCCTGAAGAACCTGTGGATTTGAATAGTGACCTTGAAGGGTGCTGTTAGAGAGCACATCATTAAAAGCCAGCTGAGATGGTACAGGACTCTTAGTAATCAAATCAGAGGTTTTTTAGCCCTCATGGGACAGCGTCATCTGCTTATGTGAATATGGAATGAGGAATTTAAATGTTATTGTACATATTCAGCTACAGGAAAGCTGCCAGCAGTATTTAAAGAAAAATACATAGGATAATTACTTGGTGCTATTTATTCTGGAGACTTCATTCAAGAATGGTAACTATCATTCACAGTGCTAAGAAAAGAATTAAAGTACAGCCCAGTTTCTTTCCTTGCTTTTTGAAATAATTAGTTTTTAAAATTACTTTCCAGCTAAGTACCAAGGAGAAACCTCCTTTAGCTAAAGAGGAAATTTTCTGGTGTGTTGGATACTCTGTCACAAAGTTAGAAATCTAGGGTTTATATCAGGTTTTCTTAGAGAATTACATCCTTCACAAAACAAAAACAAAACCCCAAACTCCAAACCTCACCAAATACACAGTAAGATATCTTACAAACTTGATCCAAAGCCTTCACTAAAGAGAACAAAGACCTCCTGATTTATGGTATTTCTACATGACTTTAGTGGACAGACCTGCATCCTGAGCTCCTCTTCCAAAAACAGCTTAGCTACTTGGGCTTAGAGCTAATAAACCTACTGATAACACGTTGACCTGGCTTCTGGCATAGGGGTAGCCTACACTGGCCAGCTCTGTATTCATGGATACACATGTAAAAGCATCTGATCTAAGTTTGAAACACATGAAACTGGGATTCCTGATATAAAATCACAGGTGTAATCTTGCTCCTGCTTTAAGCAGGGCAGCAACACACCTACTCTGCAGAAGGTATTGTGTATAATTATATAATAGAACATGGTTGTTGATAGTTTTTAATACCTTCCCACAGCTCCCACTCGTACTATGTTTTTTCACCTTTGCACCTGTTGATTCTTTATTTCCATTATTATTTTTCAGTTTGCATTTCAGTGTGTAAATAGATATTCTCGACAGCTGTATTTCTACCTAGAATTTGAAGCAACAGGTGCCTGGAGATGCCACCTGGAAAAGCCAGCACTTCCATGAATAGCTGTTGCACAGGTTCTTTGGGAGATTGCTGAGATGAAACCAACAGTGTATCTTGAACAGGTGTGTCTGAAGATCAGCAAGCTACTAGTTGGGGCAAGTACTTCTATGTAGTAACATTGGGTAAGGAATAATCTCAGTTCTGCTAATTGAGAGAAGCTAGAAATTATTGGAACTACTTTCACTTTCCACCCTGGCTAGGGGTAGGGTATGTTGTGAGCTCAAAACATGCCAGAGAAAGTGATGAGCCTGTGATCACTGTTTACAAGTTACTGTGATAACCTTACTCGAAGTCTGTACCTGCTGTGCAGGAAACTATTCAGTAACACAATCTTTCTAGGGTTTTTTGTCTTTTAATATTTTTTTATTATTATTATTTTTCCTCTTAATACTGAAAAGGTTGGTCCTCACTGAGAGTTGAGAGTTTCAACAGCATGCTAGTATTAGGTTGGGGTGATGTATGACTTTCTACCAGCACAGCTAACCAGTGACATCCACAGTTCATTGGTTTAGGCACCTTTCATCTTCACATCTAAAACCAGATCTACCAATATGCTAACATATACCTCACAGTAATATAACTAACTTCTACAACTATACCAGAAGAGTGGAGCTACTAAAATCTTCTTATCAGCTTTAAATTAAAATTTAAAATATAATTTTCTCAAGCAGTTCCGATATTTGAAGAAAGTTGCCTAAGCTTTTTATACAAAGGAAGACAAGAAGAAAAAATTTGGATGATTTGGGTACTAAATTTTTGAATGTGAATGCTTAAAGATGGGGTGGAAGAATGTTTTTCTTTGAAACTTTTGCTGGGGAAAGAAGAAGAACCTCCCACAGGTATTTCACAACATGTAAAAATGTCTAGGAAACTGCAATACAACTACATCAATCCAAGCTGCTGAGACAAGAGCTTAGACACACTTACAACTTTAAGAGAGACAAGGACCTCTGGGTCAAGCATGCTATGTTCATCTATAGGAATTTATAGCTCTAAGCTGAATTGAAAAAAAAAAAGACTTAGCCACAGTCTAAAAACAGAATCTTCATTTAGCTTTGACATTGTGCTATTCATGGTGTTCAATGAATAATTCAATTCAAGATTTTGATCAAATCAGAGTATTCAGAAAGTCAACAATGATTATAGAACTCAATTGCTTCTACTAAATTGTCAAAAATCACTGTGGCAATATCAAATCAGATGGTGATATAGACAGCTACTTAATTGCTATCTCTAGTTAAATTTTGAGGCCACATTTTGTTTATTTAGTGGGCAAATCCCTCTTTCTGCAGGTGTATACGAGAATGTGGTTGATGGACTTTGGAATATATAACACAGTTTTTAAATGTTAGGGAATAACTTTAAAAAAAAAAAAACAAAACCAAAAATACCCTGACATTTCCATTATCTTTAGCACAGTGAATGTCAATACTACGTTTTAAAACAAACATAATGTAAAGTTTCTTCTGAAAGTCTTTTATATTAAATTGGGAATTAACAAGCAGCCCAGCTATAATCAAGTGTCCAGAGGGATTGTTTTATTCCAGTGAGTACATTGCAAACTTCCAAAATTTTAAAATGTTTCCTTAGGAGTCGTTGGTGGAAATTCAGAAGGGGAACATAAGCTAACAGAAATCAGGCATGGCAGACAGAGGGAAGAGAAATGATGATTTGGCACTTGCTCCATGATCTCAGAAAAATTAATGACACTATGGAAGATATGGAAGCCCTCCAACCCAGGCTCCCGTCCCCTACTATGATCCCTCGACATTGGCATCTGACTGTCATAGATCTTAAAGATTGTTTTTTCAGTATCCCATTGCATCCAGATGATGCTCCAAAATTTGCTTTCTCAATTCCAAGCGTCAACATACAAGCCCCATTGCAGAGGTACCAGTGGGTTGTACTGCCACAAGGTATGAAAAATAGTCCTACAGTATGTCAATGGTATGTTGCGAAAATACTTAGTCCTGTCCGAAACACTATGCCTAGTGTGTTGTTGTATCATTATGTGGATGATCTTTTGGTGGCAGCACAACATCACAAGGTCATGGAGAAAGCTGTAGCCCTTGTCACAGATGCTGTGAATTCAGCAGGTCTCTGTATATAACCAGAAAAGGTCCAAAAGTTTCCCCCTTGGAAATACCTGGGCTGGCGAATAAGGGCACAAACTATTGTTCCTCAACTCTTGCAGATCAATACCAATGTAAGAAACCTGCATGATGCACAAAAATTACTGGGAACAATAAATTGGGTTTGACCACTATTGGGAATTTCTAATACGGACCTGAGTCCTCTGTTTGAACTACTAAAAGGAGACACTAATCTTTGTTCTCCATGTAACCTTAACTCTGAGGCAGACACATCTTTACAAAAGGTTGCCTCAGCTATCGCTTCTTGACAAGCCCATTGATGGGTTCCTGAACTACCTTTTTACTTGATTGTTTTAAACCCTGCTCGACAGCCTCACACCCTGATATTCCAGTGGGACCTTCAGAACTCAGACCCCCTTTCACCCTCCCCAAAAATACAATCAATGCATCGGGCGGGGGGAGGAAGGTCTAGCTCCTTTTCCAGATCTATAGGACCTGGATCAAAAGTTTTATCAGTGTCAATGAAATCATTTTCCGAGTTGTCCTGTTCCCGTGCTTGGTTCTGTGTTGTGAGGGTTGCTGCAATCAGTGACAGAAGCTTTGGGGGCAGAGGAGGTGTGTACAGAATCGCCATCGTTGACGGTGTGTTGAGAAGAGTCACGCTGTTGGTGGAATTTACAGGTTCCTCTGGTTTAGCACCGTTAGTAGAATCAAAGTCTCTAAAGTTTCTTGGCTGCTCACCTGTCTCGATGCAGGCTGTCCACCTGGTCCAGCCAGCAAGATGATCGTTCAGCCAAGACGTCTCCTCCGGAACGCAGCCCTCTTCCACGAGCTGTCTTTTTTATCAACCAGTTCCGTCCTTATTCTTCCAAGGCTTCGGAACACCACCATAAGGGTCACCATTTGAGGAGACTGAGGCACGGACTCCCAAATCTGACTAGAAGACCCTTTATGAGTCCATATACATCTCTTTCTGGGGACGAAGCCCGATTCCCCATGACGGATTTCCCACAGCTCACCTCAACTCCAGAGGGATTTCAGGTCGGCCGGCTCCCGCTCCCTTTCAGCGGTTCATTCAAAGTTCTGTGGGATTCACTGCAAGTCACTCAGGCAATTCGAGAGCCCTTCACGTCAGATCCTTAAACGCATCACGTCAGGGTCACCAATTTGCGGCGAATGAAGAGACGGGATGTAGCTTGAAGCAAGCAAGATGTCGATTTATTGTATAGAAACACGGGTATATATACTTTCAGAAATGGCCCATTTTAAACAGATTGGTTCTTTTGAGCTAAGCATTGCATACTAGGCAATCCCCAATTGGTGGTTAACTACCATCAATCAACAGCAAGGTGTTATCTTTCCTTGGTGCCATCCTTGGCACCATCCGTCCCCCACTCCCCTATGCTCTCTCAGCATGACTCATCCTGTTAATTGTTGTGTCTATTCACACTCCTTGTCCTCCCAGGGTTAGTGACCTACAAACTCGAGCACATTCCCCTCAGCTAACTGATTGCCACGCATGGTCCTGATTTCCAGCCCACTCCTGCAATGATTCTTGGTCAATTCTGTGCATATTGAATCTGTTAAAATTAGATGTTCAGGAACACTGAGTGTCTGAAGGGACTGGTGATAAGGTTAGCAATAAAGTAATCGGTTCTAGACCAGTTGAATTTGCTAAACTTGCAGTCTATGTGTAAAACTTAAAATCAGGAACAAGAACTACCTAACCACAAACCAGTAGATGGCAATGACTGGCATCCTGAAGAGCATGGAAGGACCCAGTGTGGCCAGGGTGCTCTTCTTCAGGCTATATCATCTGGATGTTACCTCTCCTACAACAAAGGGTGCTGAAAAGACCATGTTGCTGTCTCTAAGAGGTTTTTCTAGCCTATGTCTGCAGGCAGCTTGTGACATACTGCCTCTGTATCTCCCTCTCCTGGCTACGATTCGATTGATGTTAACAACGTTATCTGGAACGTATTTCAAGCTACTGCAACTGGTCAGCCTGGGCAGAAGTACTGTGTATACGGCACTTCAAAGTTCTTTTACTCCTTTTGCAGATGTCACACCAGTTGCTGGCTTGGAGGTGAATAACTATGACTAGCTATAGCACAGTGTTGTCTCCTTTGTCCAGGACTGGAAGTCTAGAAGGCATGTATAGCCTTCGGGTTCGTAAGTGTAGTCTTACCTCTAAATTAGTAAGTTTCATCCTTCAGCCCAAATCATCTTGGTTTTTGTCTTGGGAACTGTAAATGAAATCCTCATGCATGATCTGGCTGATTATTGTTGTTTCATTCCGGAAAATTTCCTTGTACCTAAGTTCTGTTCTGCCATTCTTGCTTGCTTCTGCCATTAAATTGGTAAACTAAAGGTGTGAAGTTTTTAACTTCCATTTTTTGAGTTAAATTTTGCAATGTAATGAGTATCCTAAACCATATTTAGCATGGCTTTTTAAACCCTAAATGATAGAATTTTGAAAGCACAAGATGTACAAGAAACACAACATTTCTGTAAGTGCCTTTCTGGTGGCAGTGCTCAGGGTCAGCATTTTAACTCTACAAGGTCCCTGTTTCAAAAAGTTAAACAATTTTTGCAATGGCTTGTCAGCTATTTAGCCTTAAGAATTTCAATTTCTCTGTCTATCAATATATTACCTCCCTGTTGATGTATTACCACCATATAAAGGGTCTCGCTCTGACGCACTTAACACTTCAAATGATGACTGAAGACAGTGGAAGCTGGTGCAAATGACATCTTGCAGGATCTATATCAGTGAGAAAGGAGCAAAAGAAGAATGACTTGAAACTGTTATTCTTGAGATGGCACTATATATACCAGGGCATATGTAGGTATAGATAGATAGATGCACGCATGTTATATATTTTTTAATATATTTATATTGTCATGCAAGGAATCATTGGTTAAATATATGTAGATCAAAATGTGTTAAACGTGAAAAAAATACAATTTCGTATTTTGGAGTCAGCAGTGAATGTACCTTGTATTCTGTTCAACTTCAAGAATCTAGTATAATATTGAAGTCTGTGATAATTTCAGTGTTTGATGGGTTGATGATGCATTATGAATTTAATCAAGCAACGGTATAAAGATGGTTGGGTAACTTGGCTCTCAACTCATGTAGGCTGTTACTAATATCATCTGATTCCTTTCCTCTCTTTGCCAATCGCACCAACAATTTGGCATGCATAGTAAGAAGTTATTATGGATTCTGCAGCAGCCTCCTTGTTGCATGGTGCAGATAACACAAATCTTGTTAACAGTCTGACAAAATATAAATGGCTTCATAATAAACTGCCACCCTTTTAATATCTCAACAACTTCAGAAATGTTATCTGGCAGCTGCAGGGGGCTAAAGTTATGCTTTCAGAAGGCTGAATTTTAGCACCATACTTGCATATATTGCCCCCCCCCCCCCCCATCCCCCAAATGTGTTTCATAGCACAAAGCAGTAATTAAACTTAATCTTCTGTATCAAACACAGGCATGTCCATTCATTTACTTATGGTTATGTTGTAAAGCATAGCTTTTAAAACTGAGAGTATTCTACAAGTTTTAGAGGATTCAGCAAAACCAAAACTACTTCTTATTCTCCATACTTTTGTGACTAACAGCATTGAAATTATCTCATAATTTTATGCACATCTTGCCAGTGTATATCCTGTTGTAGGGTACCCTCACCAAACAGGCCCGGGTCCCCCAAGGCACAGGCAGGGTGTAGGAGAACTACGGGCTGAGGGGCACAGGTGTGCTCAGGTGGGAGGAACAGCAGGGACTGTCTTGTGAAATGACTCACTGCACTGAGTATTGAAAAAGGCTCTGGAAAGGAAAGAGAGGAAATCTGTACTGGGAGAGAAGACAAGACAGATTCTCAAACTGTAGGAATGCATGGATATAGGCTCTTCATGTGCAGTCATGCTGCCTGCTAGGGTGGTAAGCAGGACCAGCTGGAGGTGAAGGGGACTGGAAAGTGAGGTTGCAGGAGGACCTAAAGCCTATGGGACAGGGAAGCAGATATTGAGAAAAGAGGTATGTAATCTGCTTCTCCAAGTCCTGAAAGAGGAAAACAAGATGGGAAGTATTAGCAAACACTCAACTTTTTGTTTACTTGGCTCCAAGTTATAAAGTGAAAAATATTCCCAAAGTGCAAAACTGACTTTTCCTTAATAGTGTCTTTTTATATGCAAAATATTTGGTCCCTAGGAAGAAAGAGACTGAAGTATTTGCAGTGAGGATGTTGGGTAGGGAATGAATGCTGAAGGAAGAAAGAGGCTGCAGGTGCCCTACACCTTTTCAGCATCAGACCTTGGATTTCTTTCACCATAAAATGAGATTTTTTTTCAACAAGTTACATCTCAGATTCTGTCATTTCCTCACTTGCATCCTTTGTTTAATGTTTCATATAAACTTTAAGCATGGCAGAAGGTGACATTGGTGCTTTAAGGATTGTTGTCCCTTGGGAAAAAACCAGGAAGGATAACAGAGCTTGTGATGTTATTTATGGCAGACGAATGATCTGTGAATGTACAACGCATTGCTGCTGCATAGAGACTGCTTAGAAAATGAGACTGACATTCTGCAAAAAAAATGTCCTTAGGTATTTACCATAGAGCTTGAGTGGCTGCCTTTTGCATAGTCTACAGTTTTTTCTGGTTTGGGGTAGATTCTGTGGCTTTAACTGGTGGAATAATGCTTTACTTTGAATTGTCCCATTGGTGTCAACAGAGCTGTTCATGAGATATTACTCATCCTAAGCAGGAGAGCCAGAATCTACTGACATTTCATTTTTGGCATGTGGCTGGCCATCTAATTTCCAGGCATTGTTTTGTAAAATGCATGATGGCACCTTTTAGAACATGAGAATAAGAATCAACAAATAGCAAGAAGTAGCAATTATTCTTGCTCTGAGTGAATACCCTTGTTTCCCTCTGAGTGCAGGTATTCATATGAAAAATAGCCCTTCAGCAAGCATTTCTGTGAACAAAAAGCCTGTTTGTATGAATGCTCATAAATAAAAAATCATAAGAGTTTTAAACATGGTTGAACTGAATAGACACTTGGCATTCAAATGAGTGTTAGCAAAGGGGAAGCTGCCCCAAGAGTTTTCTTGCTCAGGGAATTTCTCAGCAAGCATAGAGGGTATTTCAGGCTAAGTTGTGAGGCCAGAGTAGTCTGTCTTTGAGAATCATATAAGGCACTGTAGACTTCTGACCTTGAATGACTTGGACACTCATTTTTTTTTTCTTCTGTCATGCACAGGCAGAAAACTCACACTCCCATCTGAAGTCATCAGTGGTGGTTAACCAGCTCCAGGAGCTGGACACTAATCAAAGAGGTTTCTGATGGTGCAGAATCCACTGCTTTTTTATCTAGTAGATGGCTGACTTGTGTCCACTTCTGTGCACCTGCACTGCAGCTTCGGAGTTGGCACTGAGGAAATGCAGTAATAACTGTGTCACTTCAGGAGGTGCCTTAATCAAAAAGTAATGTTGTGTGTTTTGGTTCTCCTCTAAGAAAGTAACATCTCTGGTAATTGTGTTGCCTTTAGATCAAAAGTGAGGTAGAATATCTCTGACTTTGTTTCCAAGGAGACAAACACATTTCAGATTAGGAGAATGACGAACACTAGGCTGGAACTAAATGATGGTTTGGATTCTTAGCAAAGAAACTTCATTTGCTTTGGAAGCCCTGCTGGATGTGACACACCATGTCTTGAACACATAACATAAGCTTGCCAGACTTCTTAGAATCCTTTTGATTTCAACAGGCCATGATTCTGCCCAGTTCTCCTGGACTACAATGATACTAGTGAACCAGCAAGTCAAAGGAAAAATTAGTGACACAATCACTTATACAATAAATTATTGGCACATTATTCACGACAGTTCTTATCTAAGCCGATCAGCAGTCATCCAGCCATTGAACCTTAAACCTCGGTTCAAGTGCATTAGTACACTCTGGGGATTGTTTCCAATAGGAAAATGTGAATGTCAGCAAAGGCTATCCCATGTCACTAATTTTCAAGGCCAGAGAATGGATAGGCCTTAGCGTGATGTCTTTATTAGTATTAAAATAGCCCTTAGAGATAGTCCCTAAGCATGTCTTTTCCTGGCAGTTCAATTCCCAAATTCCCTCCACCAGGAATTCACACAAACTGTTCTTACATCTATCTGGCCAGCAGCAGTCTCAGCAAGACAACAGGTGACTTTAAGACAAGTGTGAAGCAATGGCCTCTGTCCCCAGCAATGTCCCCTGAGAGAACTTCCTGCCTATAACAATTGACCTAGCCATAGTGAAGACCATGTAGTTCTGTGCTTTTGCTATGTGATTCCACTAAATACCATTTCTGTAGAGAAACTGAATCAGTTCAGAACAAAAATTGTAATTTTTAAAGAGCTGGGTGGCATTTATTAATCTTTAGGTTAACTGCTGCAGGCACAGAAGCACGGTAAGCAGAAGAAGGAGCCAATAACAGTAGTGGGTTTTTATGCTAGAATATATACTAGATTAAGTTGGAGAAATCTGCTGGGGGAAAAAATTATTAAAAATGTTTGTCAATGTTTTGCAAAAGGAAATGACCCTCTGTTATTTTTCTTCATCTCTTAGCAGGTGAACAAATAGCTTCCATTTCCAGCAAAAGCCCTGTGTATATGCAAAATAACTATCTGGTGACAGTTTGGAACCAGCATACAGACTACGTGCATCCTGCAAGTGGTGCAGAATGCTAGATTAAAATGTCGGTTGTGTTGTGAGTAAGCAAGTAATGATGCTACTTTGCTTTACCAATAAATTCAAACAGTCTTGGAGATTGACCTGTTTACTCAAGGTGTTGAGAGAAAATATTGCCCAGGAGTTTTGCTCTATCTCTTTCAGCAATGGTTACATATTAACTACTCCTCAGTCAGCAATGAGAAATGAAAGAACACTGCCTGTAAATTAATCTCGTCATATAGCTTTTTACTGAGCTGGCTGATCCTGGGAGCAGTTTGAGGAGTTCTCAGGAACAGCCTGTAAATGCATCAACTTGGCAACGCCAGTGCATTTACAGGCGTTGGTAGGGTTTTCCCTGGAAAGGTGCTGGGGTGATCTTCATCTGCAGAGGTTGTCCACAAGGGCAGATGGAGCATATAGAGATGGGTGGGCAGGATTAGCTTAGGCAACAAGAGGGCAAGCCTTTGGGCTCATTTTGGTGAGCAGGTAACCCTTGGCGTCCCTGGGAAAAGCTGCCTTGCAGCTGGTGGCCTCCAGTGGCTTCTACTGGCTGAACAACAGGCAGTTGGGGAATTTGGCCACCTGGCCATGTCTTCATCTCCATGTAAATATACTGACTGTTTTCTCTTGCACTCAGCATCTGCTTCACACCTCTCTCCCCCTCTCCCAACCGCAGGTTTTACCTATATGTTCAAAAAAGGCCTCTATGTGACAACAAAAGTTACCTCAAGCAGAAATGGTTCTGCCTCACACTTCACATGATTCAGAATATGAACCTGTCTGCAGCCAAAATGAAATGTTTATAGACTTACTTATCCTGTTTTGGGAAGAAAAGCAGTTTTTATAATATTCTAGATGCTAACGAGAAAAGCTTATAATCAGTTTACAAGGGATATTCTATTACAAGATCACTGATTATGTAAAAAAGATATTTTTGTAGATATAGAGTGATATTTTTTAGAAAAATTGAAGTTGTGACTAAAGAATTCCAGTCCTGTCTATCTACTTCTTAATGAGATTAAGTTTTAGCTGCCAAAAGTCTAGGTTCCCCCTAAAAATGCAAATACTATTGCCTTCTGAGGGTACTTCCCCTCTCCGTTTTAAGAAGCCTGTTTGATTTCATTTAGACAGATAATGTACACAAGATGAATCTCGCTCTGTCATATCTAGCCCCTTGGACTGGGAAGACTGGCAAGCTTATGTGATTTTTCCAACTATTGAGTAGCATTTAACTACAACATTTTTACGGATTACTGTCTTGAGAAACTAACCTCTTGACCTAGAGGTTATCAAAAGCATGCACAACAAGATGAGGTCCTTGAGGTAATGCAAGCTAGCCCAAACCTACTTGCTACAATTTATTGCTACTGATGAATGTATTCCGAGATATGAATGCTACCACTGGAAAGCAGTTGTTTGATGCCTGTTATGCTAAGTCACTCACTTTTGCTGTTTAAGTAATTACTACAATTAAATAGGAAAATAGGTCCATGGAAAACAGTTTCTTACAGACCAGTACATAGCATGTGGTTGACATCACCCTAAAGGCAAGGATCCAGGATATGAGAGCTACCAAATGAGAAAACACCTTGTTTTCCTATGAAGATACTTCTTGCTCTGCATTATTAGACTCGGCAAAATTGTGAAACCAGGAGTAATCTAAAGATTTATTTTAATATGTAAAAATACGGAAAACAGTCTGTTTTCTGATCAAACTTGCAAAGCAGCTTTAAATATCCATAATCTCAGAGAATGAAACCACTGAATGGGCACCTTGTAATGCACAAAGATAACTAGTTTACAAACTAGGCATAAATTCTCAGTATTTAAAATTAAATACTTCCTAGATTCAAATTACTGATATCAGATTTTAATTTAGGACACCAGGGGAAAAAAAACCAACCAAACAACAAACCAACTCAAATTATCTTTTGGCTAAGTTATCTAGTCACAGTAATAAAAAAGGATCCTACTTTCCTGACGTGAAATTATACTGCATCATGAATCATTCAGCATTAAAACAAATCAGGCATTGGATAAAAGTTAAACTTCATGCTGGGCTCTAATGGAGGAGGAGTACTCAAAACCAATTCCCCTTAAATTGCCCTTCTGTTAGACACATTAAAGTAATTCCTGCACTTGTGCAGACGTGATAGATCAAGTTGCCTGAAAATGCTTGGGATTTTTAGCAGAAAGTCTGGGGTTTAAAGCTTTTCATCCTTAGCTCTCTACATGATACGACCTTGTTTTACAAACTTTTCTTTTTTTTTTTTTTTTTTTTTTTTAAATCGATCAGATGCAGAACTCTTTAGAAAGCTATCAGTATTATTCCAACATTTTTATGGCTTTTAACCTTCAAGCTAAAGTGTAATTTAAGCAAATATTTCATTGGTAGTGATTTATCTTTGTTGTGATAATACATGCTGGAGGTCTTGTCTGAAAGCACTTCCTAAAGTCTCTGCCCCAACGAGCTCACAGCCTCTAAATGATACAGGAAAGGGTGGAGACATAGCTGGGTTGGAGAAGGGTTAAAGCACATTAAATGTGTGTATGGCAGGTAAACCTACCAAAATACTGCCCTCAGTGGTCACAAGCTTATTCTGTAATGGAAACCAAATAGGTTTTTTTCAGGAAAAATATACTAGTAGTGCCGGTACTAAATTATTGAAAAACTGTAGGGTAAAAATAAAATCAAAGGCAGGATAATATATTTTTAAGCCACTATTGGCTACGGAGAAACAAAAGGCAAAGATTGTTACCATGGGATCTGGCAAATTTCTTCCTGCTTCCACTGAATTTGACAGAAATCTCCACTGGTCTATTTGGAACAAGATTTAATCCCTGGATATTAGATATTTGTGCCTGAATTTGGTTTGCTTCACAAAACATTGCTGGTGATCAGGTAAGTACCAAGGTTGTCTATTGATCTAAAGCCAAGCTAATTGCTGGCATTTAGTCATACTGACAATTCCATTTTCTTCAGCAGAGTTTCAGGACCAAGCCTTCTGATCGCATACTTTCCTTTTTGTGATGATTTAAGTACAATTGTGGCCAAGTGAGGTCTTTTTATACAGTGATCTTCTGTGTGCAGTGCAGCACTTCTAGGCAATTGGCAGTGTCTCTTACTCCTACTTCATGCGCTGTATCATTGGCACATCCTTCTGTGTAATAGTTGCAAAAAAAGAACAAAGCTTTATTAGCTAAACACAATTGCAATTCACTGTATCTTACACTCTGGCTCAGGTTCTTGGCTGTATCTCAGAAACGTAGAAGAAGCCCAAGAAGAGTCTCTGGACCACTTTTGTTTGTTTCTGGGCAGGCAAGAAGTAGTGTTGCACAATTTATCTGGCCATGGCAGTGTTATTCTTCCCACATGCAGCTTCCTGGTTATTTTCTCGTTTTGGCTACAAGCATACAGAAGAGCAAATTCAGATCCAGGTTTCCAAGTTTTATTCCTTGGTGGAAAAATGTAACAGAAGGGACAACATTCATGAGCATGTGCACACGCAGGGCCAGGGTAAAGATGGAGTGCTCTAGCCAAGCCTCAGCGCACCGAAGGAATATGTGCAGCAGTAGGAAGAGGTTGGAGTTTCTCCTTTGAACTAGTGCCCGTTAGCTGCCGGGGGCAATTAAGGTTTACAGCCAGTAATCTGGGCTGCAGTCATTCACTTGGCCTCCTGAAGAGCTAAGGGTGAGACAAGCCTAACTTACTGGCCAGTAAGACTGCTGGGGCTGTTGTCCCTTGTCGTGGCAGCTCACTGCGTGTTTACCTGAGCTAGTGCTCTGGGGTTTGCTGCTGCCTTCCCCTGTCCCAGACCCAGCTTTTTCCTTCTGGTGAGTCTGCTTGGCATTGTTCCCAGCACCATGATACAGTCTGGGGTGAGCATTAAGCACCAGAAATGATCAGGCACCTACTGCTGGGCTCATCTGCAACATGATGAGCATTGAAACAGCATCAGGGACTTGATACCTGAAAGGAATACAGAAAAGTAGCTATTGCAAAAGCTCAAGATTATCCAGTTAGAAAGAAATACTCTTTTCGTGAACACACCAGATGGAAACTTTAGCTTTTCACAAACCAGATAAATTCCCAAATTTCCAAGTGATGTTGCCATTGGTACTGAGGGTAAAAGAGAAAAATAAGTACTTTTATTTATGAAGTCTCTTACATGCGCATTACTGCATAGAAATATTTTATCTTCCCAGTTAAACTGTATCAGTAAATTCTGCTGTTGTGATAAACACTAATATTCATTCAAATGGAAATTAGAAACTCTAAAAAGTGTTTTCAATAGATTTTCAATCTGCAGACCTGACTCTACTACAGACAGAAAGTTTTCTTAGAATGGGAAAGTGACTGCTTATAGAGATGTGTCATTTTTCTGCACTTACCTACAGATTAGCATGGTCTACATCATTAAAATTCTCATGGACTCCCATAACAAAGGAATTGAGTAAGTGCAGAGATATTACTATGGTTATATTAAATTGCAGCCATTTCCCATTTTGCTTTTATTGAATGTTTTATTAATTACAATGGTATCATTAATTTTTTGTGTTGAGGCCAGTCTGTACAGCGTGCTTTTCTCCATCAAGCAGAACCTGGGAATGCTGTTCTGTATTTTTTGGCATGAGCAAAAATGTAAAAGCATAAATGTTTGATACAGCTCTGCTGGGAAATATATTTCTACTTAGCTGTTTTTTCAAAGTTATAATGGGAAAACAATTCCCTGTTAAGTTATTCCCTTTTTGTCACATGCAGCAAACATAAGCTTACATTACCATTTGTTGTGGTTTGACCCCAGTCAGCAACTAAGTACCATGCAGCTGCTCACTCACCTCCCCCTGCCCAGTGGGATGGGGAGGAGAATCAGAAAAAAGGTAAACCCCATGGGTTGAGATAAGAACAGTTTAATAATTGAAATAAAGTAAAATATACTACTACTACTACTACAAGAGATAACAAAAAGAGAAAAAGGAAAAAGACCCCAGAAAAACTAAAAGCGCACAATACAGTTGCTCACCACCCACTGACCGATGCTCAGCCAGTCCCTGAGCAGTGATCAGCGGCCCCCAGCCAGCTCCCCCTGTTTATATACTGGGCATGACCTTCTATAGTATGGAATATCCCCTTGGCTAGTTCAGGTCAGCTGTCCTGGCTCTGCACTGGCAGTTTCTTATGCACCTCCTCACTGGCAGAGCATGGGAAATTGAAAATTTCTTGACTTCTGGTAAGTAAAATTGGTGTGTTATCAACATTATTCTCATACTAACCTAAAACACAGCACTGTACCAGCTACCACGAAGAAAATTAACTTGATCCCAGCTGTAACCAGGACACCATTCCAATAACAGCATGGTTAAAATGATTAGCCACGTTGCTCTGTTTTTGTTTTTTTTTTAAACTAACCTATTTTTCCCTGCTTAGACCTGGTTGGTAGCACTTGTACTTTGTTTAGCTGTTTTTCCATAGAGCACTTATTTGGCTCCCTGCAGTCCTTCTCTAGAGGCAGTGTGGAGGATATCAAGTGTTCATGCAAAGCACTTGACTAAGAGCACTGGAAACACAAGCTTTCTCCCCACCTTCCACCCAGTTATGAAAAGATTAGCAAAAAGATTAACAGTATTACTCTGTCTTTCTTTAGGAAACTCTAATAGAAAGCAATAAAAATAGCCTTCTTGCATGCACTTTTTTTTGTTATTGACTTTATTTCATTGTTTGAAAAGTCATCTCCATTTTCTTCAATAGTGCTAGCTGTCTTTATAGCTACAGGATCCTTCCCTTTAGCCTTGCTTGTTTATGAGGCAATAGAGTCAAGCTTGTCACCATCAGAAGTCTTTCATGGTAAAATATGTCAGTTAGTGATTCTTGGAGGAAAGGGCTGCTAAGATAAGTTAGGTTCTTTTTTCAGGCTGTAAGACAACCAGCTAATCCATGTTAAACACGGTAATGAACTCTCCTTACCAACAGCAGCTGCACTTTTACATTTCTTTTTGTTACCTTAGGGGCAGCGACCGCAGAAGATCAGTCTTGGATCTTATGTTGTTCTCCAGGTGTTGCTGAACATCACAATCCTATACAAGGTTTTTACCCTTCTCTACTCCTACTGAGTAGTGAAATAATATTTTCCCAGACCATTGCTGCCACATAGTCTTCCCACTGCAAAGCAGGAGGAAAGAAAAATTCCCCCCTTTCATAAATGGGGAATTTGAGTCAAATAAGCCATTAATATTTCCTTAGCATTCATGGTCAGATTTGCAACAATCATTGCTAAATTACAACTGATGTGACAGGAAAGTGCAGATGCTGTTTTTCTGTACAAATTCAATTTACTTTGGCCTATAACAAAAAACCAAACCCAAATCCAAAACCAAAACAAAAAAAAAGTCACTTATATTTGGATAACTTTTAAAAGCTCTTCATTATTTTCCTGAATGCTGGTCTCTTTCTCTTAGTTGAGAGAAGCATGAAAGCTTCATATGGGAAATCAGGGGGTAGAGTTTGCAGTCCTTTTTCAAGGGGAATCAATCAAGAACTTAACAATCTATTCTACCATACATTGCAGTCCCCAGTCCCAGGAATCAGTCAGCAGCTGCAGTTACCTTTGTTGTTAGCCAGATGAGAATGGCAGTTTCATTTCTGTGGAAAACCAAATGCAAACAATTCTTTAACTGCCTTCTGCTGATTGAAATACTGCCCTTAACTAACCCAATGGGGCTCCTCCTGTGCTGAACAGGAGCTGTGAATTGATTGGAGAGAAGAATTTATACCTCTGAATTGAAGGAATTAACCTTCATCATGTAATCTGTTTTCCATACCGATTCTGCACCAAGTTGTTCTGCCTCTGTTCTTACCAACACCACTGAACTAACTGTTGCAGGGAGAAAGCTATGAGTTTGACTACCAGTTGTTGAAAGTTCTCCGCATGATGTTTTTGAGTTGTACTCTGCCAGTGTGGGTGGGTGGGAAGGGGTAAAGAGCGAGAGCAAGAAAGAATAAAAAAGTTGAAAAGTGGATGTTACAGCCTCAATATACGAAGTTTGACTATTTTAACAGTGTGTATCCTTTAAGACAGGAAAAACTTGAGCCAAGGGTGGCTTCCTCCAAGCCGCCAAGGCAACCAGCAGCATAAAACAACATGCAACATCGTGTGCAAAGTGGAAAAGGCAGTATCAATAACCACTGCAGCATATAAAGAGTAAAAACTACTAAGTGACTTTGGCCCTTTGTCATGGCTTTCTAGCTAGTGAATTCTCTAGTGCAACAGTTTTTTAATGGAAAATGTGACTGAAGCACATTTCTTTAGGGAAAATATTAACACCAAAACAGAGCATTCATATTTTTAATGGAGAACACTGAAGTAAAACATTTGATTTGTGGTGGGCTAGGCTCAAGTGGAAATGCACTGATGAACTGGCCTGAGGTGTTAATTTAAACATACCATGCACTGCTTTCCAGAAGCTGCTTCATAGGATCCCATTTTCTGTAACTGGCCAAGTTCCTCAGATGATTAAATTTCCCAAAATCTCTGCAAGCTTCACTCTGCTTAAGCTTCAGGGTTGGCCATGGTGATGGTACCCAACCCACAGAGCCTCAGGCTCCTGGACACATAACAGTGCTGGTTTGGAAGTGACTTGAAACGGGGCATTAATCTGAATTCAGGGTACTCAGTTTCAGGAATGCAGAGACAACTCACGGATTTTCCAGAGTAAGCCTTGCTTTTCTGTGAAGAACTGCCCCAAATCCAGGCCCTCAGCCCAACATGAGGTGACAGCAAAATGCACCTGATGTGCTGCTAGCGGGATAAGTGTTGAGGGCCTGGAGCAGGTGGCAACACTGGCTGAAGGTTCGTCATGGTAGGGAAGAAAACTAATTGATCTCACTGCCCGATCGAGAAGAGCAGTGGAGGAAAGCAAAGCACTCTCTTTCTGTGTGAGCAATTGGACAGCCAAGAGCCAGCAGCTTGTGTGACAGCTGGTGCTGCTAGTTGTCCTGGAGGGCAGTGCCATTCTCCTCGCCTTCCCCTGCTCTGGACTAAGCTCTAATTAACCAGGCAAAAAAAGAGCTCTGAGCAACAGTCTGGAAAACATCCCAAGACCCAAATGTTGAGATAATTTTATTATAAGTGGCTAAATTAAAACTAAAGCAAAGGGACAATATTCTTACAGTTTGGGATCTCTGATACCCTGTGGTCTTTGCTGGAAGCAATGATGATGTGTTTTCTGTGAACAGTTAAAATAAGGAGCCAAAATGTTGCTCTCTTGTCAGCGTCCGTGGTTAAACTACCTATTTGCTTTCACTTTTTTTTCCACTAGTATGTTCAGTTGGTCTTCTTGGTTTTAATAGTTAATCTGGCTGATCATGTTAAAATTACAACCACAAATGAAAACAAGAAAATTAAATATGTGCTGCAAGAAAGGAAAAGAAAAAAACTCCAGTACTGTTTGGTACTCTCATTTGTAACTGTATATACTATTTTCTCAAAAAGTAAATATTTGAGCAAAATAAAAAGAATAATTTGCTAGCTATAACCTTCACTTTCACTGTTCTAAGAGGTTTAAGATATTCCTAAAAATAATCTTCTCAAAATTTAAAATGTCTTGTTTGAGGCATATTCTCCATATGATTGGATATATGTTCGTAGTGCAAATACAGCACAAACGGAGGGGCAAAAAAAGGACCGGAGTGAATGCATCTTTCCATGTAATTAAGAAACAAAGTATTCTTGATATTGTTAAAATGTAAACCAAATAATTTCTTTTACTAAGGTATATAAAAAAAAAAGTTCTAAATTGTTTTGCTTTAGAATGGCTAAATCTTCCCAAAGGGCAATGTGGTATTGATGATGTTAAAGCTCAAATAAGCAGAACACCCTTCACTTTATTAAACTGAAGTCAATTGAGTTTTCGTCATTATAACTAAGCCTTCTCACATACACAGGGAGAAAGCATGATGCCTGCTGTTAAAACTGTTTGTTGGGGCCTATAGCAATAACCATTTTTGTGCTGGCTTTTAAAGTTAGGATTGAGGTTTTACCCTAAAAACAAACCTGCTTACCCTCACACCCCTCCCTCCCCCTCCACCCAAAAAAAGCCCAAAACCAAAAAACAACCAAAAAAGAAGCTCAATCTGTTATATAATTCTTTATATGGACCCAGGCCTTTTACTTTCATAAAAACTTCAAGATGACATTGCATAACTTCCATGAACATTAACAAAGTGAATTGCAAACTGAGGATGTTCTTCCCACTATCTCACCCTGTGTGCTCTTCCACCTCATCACCTCTTGCTCTGTTATCTGTAAGGCTTTAATCTCTATCTCCCAACTGAGCCAGAAGAAGCTGCTGATTAGAGCAGAACTGGTCCAATTGGTTTCTTGTTAGTCATATTTGAACTGTCAGGTAATTTTACATGGGGGATCAGGACATCATATCGAAGTATCAAACTGAAACCTCAGGGGGAAAAAGCTCTAATACAATCTGAAGAAGGTAAAGAAATTGGGAAGACCTGGTCAAAAGATGGCAAAATAATAGTATCACAGGACAAATTTTCCTGCAGAGACAGGAACGGAAGCAAAAAGTTTAGTTTACTATTTCCTTACCTTCTGCAAAATTGTTTTTCTGTCTTTGCTATTAATAAAGTATTCATCATCCCCTGTAGTTCTGGTTCCCATACAAACTGTCAAAAACGGTATTGCAGTGAATTACTATGTTTCCCTTGGCTTAAATGAGGGAAGTTTGTGCAGTGGTTCTCAGTTTAAACTGCTGATGATCCCTACGTGTCAGTGTGAGGCCACATGGTGGAGTTAAAGCCATGTTCGGTTTGCAGCCTTGAGCATGCAATAGCCACAAGAAGCTGCAACTGGCTGTGCAGAGCTGCCTTTGCAAGTGCAGTCTGGTAACTTTTTAGTACGGTCACTATGGAGACACTGTGGGTTGACATTATTATTATTGTTGTTATTGTTATTTAATTAGAAACAAGCCTCACAACACTGCCCTCCCACTTTTGGCTGGCTTGGATTGTTCTGTATTCAAAACCTATGAAAAGACCAATTTTAACACTTCTTTGTCCCAAAGAAATGGAAAGTCAGAAATGTTTTGAGTTGAACCAAGCAGTCAAATTCCGAATTAACTTTGGAATGAATTTTCCTCTAAAAAAACAAAGCTGTGGAATAAAGAACTAGTCAACAAAAGTTTGTGATTCAACTCTCCTCTGGCAGGCTTGATGGTCTCCCCTGCGGGAGAGCCCTGAGCACTCTTGGTGATGGGAGAGCCTGGAGTAGTTCGGTTCTCTCTGTCTGAGGGCATCCAAACTATCCCCTGCTGTAATGCAGTTAAGTGCTTTAAGCGCTACTGTAGCCTCAGGTTGAATGAATGGTTAAATGTTTCTTAAGTGGAATATAAATAATTGATTCCTGCTGACACTCATGTATATCTCCAGCTTTGTGATTTAAGCCTTTTCTGTTCATTTCAAATCTCGTTCATTTCAAGAACACTAGGATGAAAGGAAGATACCTGCTTGTGTTCATTGTGTATTATCAATGAATAATTAATTTTAAATAAAACCAGTATGGCTAAATTTTAAATTCAAATATTACTTTAACTCATCAAGACCCACAGCAGGGCTTAGAGAGAAACTTCATGGAAAGATACAGCTTCAGTGTAAGTAGAAAAAAAGACCTCCATTTGGAAAAAGTGCTAGAAAACAGCAGATGGGCATTTGAAAAAGTACGGGGAGAAAAAGGGATAAAGAAGGTTAAAAAAGAGCTCTGAACACGGATATATATATATATACATAAGACATTTCTTTCACATAGGTATGTGAATTTCAGGTTTAAAGCTTTGCTCCATGAGCTTTCACAACTGCTTACTGTTTAAAGTGTGTTTACAGGAGTGAGGCTTTATTCATCATCAGAAAATCCCCATAGCCTGATTAAAATAATGGAAAGCAACAAAATATCTGTAAATGTGTAGTGCCAGATAATCATCCCTATTGTTAATTCCAAGCTACCGATCATTTTGATTGTATTCTTAGAACTATTCTGCTAGCATTGAACATATCCCTCTACAAGATTGTATGAAACTTGGGTGAGCCCTGAAATGATATTTTTTTCCTGGTTTTTACTGTCTTAGATAAAAAAATCAAAAATACACATCCAGAAATCCTATTATTTTCCAAAAGAGAACATGGAATACCAGCTCTTCCGAATAGAATTTGAAAGAAATTTTCACATACAAAAATTATATTACTTATATTATTTACTGTCATTTATAGTGAAGGTTACTGTAGTTCCTGTAGATGGATTTTTCCATCTTTAATACAATACTAGGGCTTTGACAAAGAACTAGTGATTTGTTCCAAAAGCACTCAGTGTAAAAATGAATATTTTTGTGTGTGTGAATTAATTTATTTCATTCTGGACTATAACTACCCACCATTAACATCTCCTGGTGTCTGGATCACAGGCTGGAACCTCAGTGCCTGGTGAGTGTCTAATTTCTTTCTGAAACTACAAATACACCAAACTTCTGACAAGTTTAATTTGGCTCTAGGTCCAGATTTCAACGTTATGATGTGAGCCATTGCTAACAGTGAAAGATTCCAGGTTAAAACAGAACAGTTCTGGGTGTCACCCCCCCACACACACACACACACCCCCACCCACCCACCCACCCTTGTAGTATCCTGAAACTTGCCAGCTGGGCTATTAAAGCAGAAGTTGTTAGTTCTCAGAACTGTTTTGAACTCCCCCCTGCTATTTTTTCCCATTTTATCACATGCCAGAAACATTATAGGGAATTTGAGAATTTCTATAGAGTAATTACTATTTGGAAGGGCTGTACTGAGCAAGTAAACATGTCGCTTTCATTTCAGACTCTGCAGTTCTACTCATATATATGAATATATGTGTGTTTGTATTTAAGTAATGTATATAATATATACAACCACATATACATGAAGTCAAACCTTCTCACACTTAGGTTAATCAGAATAAATTTCAGCATATTGTTTTCTTTTTAATAAAATATAAAACATTGTGTTTGCTTTTTTATCATTTACATGATTAGAAAGAGTTATTTCTGTCTTTATTTTAAAAAGTTAAATATTTGTCTTTGCATTTTCATCTTATGATGAAAATAATAGTTTGTAACTTGCTATAGGTAATAAGCAATAAATAGTGCCTTAATATACAACCTGGTCATGTCGCTGATTTTTTCTTCTTTGATCCCTGTCAAAAATTAAATGTCTTTTTCATGCTTCAGCTGACTTCCCCCAAAGAGCTGAAAGTGTGATTAAAGTAAACACGCTTAGTACAAAGTTTTTTTTAAATTAAACTGACAAAGTTCTCACTGGAACTTGAAGAAATTACATCTATTGTTATATGCAAAACACATGAAAGTAATTATTTAAGCAGTCTACTTTCTTAAGGGTTTTAGCTGTAATATGTGCTTTCAGAAAGAAGGGTATTAAGTAGGTTTAATCATAGATGTGACAAAGTATAATCCTGATGGTTGCTTTTATTGGATAGTATTCAGCTGGCTGAGTGATGTCCATTGAAAACCATTGCCACTCACAGCCCTGCCCCTGGCTTCTGTTCTTTGACTTTGGTTGGTCACACATTGCCCAGGTCAGCAAAACACTCTCAACATACTTCCAAGTTGTAAATTTGTATTTCTTCTGTTTATTAAAGGAAAAAAAATACCTAACTTCTAACAAACAGCTGAATAATTTTTAACTGAATTATTGTTCAACTGAAGTGTGACAGTATGTTGATGTCAGTTATTAATTGAAGTGTAGATACATCACTGTATGTGTCATTTTTGCCTCAATCCCATTTTAACCTCTCAACATTGTTTGACTCAGACCCCAGAGTTTTACTGGAGTTCAGTCTCTAAAACTCAACTAATGAGAATTAAAAGGGAAAAAGAGACAATCATAGAAAATTTGATGAACTGTGTCATTATTTATATATATACGTGTATGTATTCAGACATATGTGCATATACACACAAATAATGCGTCACATTTCTCCATGTACACTATGTGGAAAGGAGTTCCAACATCCTTCGACAAAATAATATCGTAACTATTAATATATTTTGATGGACTGCTTTTGGGGAAAGAGAAGTATGTGTTATTGTTCAAGACACTGCATTTTGCAGGCTATCTTCTGTTAAACACCAAATCCAATGTGGAAAAGTATTTTACAAGGCACGTGGATTTTTTGTCATAACAGATGAGAGATGTTAATCACATGCCTGCTAATGCTTCGTCATGCTAAAGATCAGCAGGATAGCAAATAATTTTGGATCAAGAACCAACTTAAGCAGAAAATGTTCTTTTTAGTAGGACTGTCTTTGCCATTTAAAACCATCACTTATATAACATGATAATCATCATGATATAACATGATAGCCAAGAGGCTGATCTAGCACAGGATCATAAAAGCCACCTGGGAAGCAAGAGGTGTGTGGGAGCTTGCGGGACCACCTCTACAGATGCTGTTGGATTGCTGCTAGCATGTCCAAATACTTCCCTGCTGTTTTGTGCTCCCTGTAGTGGATGTATCTGAACTCTTTTGTATGAAGAATATGAAGCATGTTTTCAGGGATTCCCAATGAGACAGAATTTTAAAACTAATTTGGAAGTGCCCCTTGCAGCTTCCAAATACAATTACGAGAAAAGCTGGAAAAAGAAAGCATCAAGCTCCACAAGGAAGAGAAACCCTCCAGCATAGAAATTAGTTCCTGCTGACAATGAAGATAGGAAGAGACAAATTACAGCTTGACAGGGAATGACACAAATGAGATCAGGATATGCTGATGTCTGGTTTTTGCTTACATAATGAGTTTCCTTCTCAGCTGACTTTTTCTCCATCACTTTGAGAAAGGAAAACTAAGGTTTTGATGTATGGTCTGGTTTTCCAGGCTTTTAAGGACTGTGGAAAACTAAAAGGCAAAGAAGCGAAACATGAGGGAACTGGAAACAATTAACAATGCTATTAATGTATTTAAATTAAGAATATGTTTTGGGGTTTCTGCATTGTGGGTATTTTCTTTCTGAAGCATGTAGTTGACCAGCATTCGCCTAGCACATGACATATTCCTTAAGCTTAATAATTCATTCTACTACGTATGATAAATGGCTCATCTGATCACTCATGTTGTTTCTCACTGAAGTACAGAAGTAGGATGCTGCCCTAGGTTAATAGACAACAGCCAGTCCCATTGATTTAGTCAGTGTGTGCTGCTTAGCAAATGCTTTAGGCTGGTTACATTAGCATGTGGCTGGGTGTTCACTTATGCAATTATAATACGTAATAATAATGAAAAGACTGCTACGGATCTTAAAGCCGACATTCTAGAAATATGAATCCCTTAAAAGATTTAGGCAAGTTTGGGGGTTATAGTTCATTATATGTTCACAAAACCACATTTTTTACTTTCATATGATGAATAAACCAACATTAATTTCACCTCTCTTGTTTTCACAAAGGGTTGACCTTGGTTGGCTGCCAGTTGCCCACCAAGCCACTCTCTCACTCCCCCTCCATCAACAGGATGGGGGAGAAAATAAAAAAAAAAAAGCTCAAAAAAAAAGGATGGAGAGATCACTCAGCAGTTGTCATCATGGGAAAACCAGACTTGGCCTGGGAAAGATTAATTTAATTTATTGTCTATTAAACAAAGTATGAGAATGAGAAATAAGAACAAATCTAAAAACACCTTCCCCGCACCTCCCCTGTCTCCCCAGGCTCAACTTCATTCCCAAATCTTCTAATCTCCTCTAATCAGGCAGCTCAGGGGGATGGGAAATGGGAGCTGTGGTCTTTGCCATTCCTTCTTCTTCACACTTTTCCTCTGTTCCAGCATGGGGTCTCTCCCACAGGATACAGTCCTCCACGAACTTCACCAATATGGGTCCTTCCCATGGGCTGCAGTTCTTCAGGAACTGCTCCAGCGTGGGTCCTTTCCATAGGGTGCAGTCCTTCAGGAACAGACTGCTCCAGAGTGGGTTCACCATTCTGGCTACAGGTCCTGCCAGAAATCCTGCTCTAGATGGATTCTCCATGGGGTCAGGGCTTTTTGGGGGGCATATCCACCTGATGCGGTGTGGAGCCCTTCATGGGCTGCAGGGGGACACCCTGACTTACCATGCTCTTCACCATGGGCTGCAGGGGAATCTCTGCTCTGGAACACCTCCTCCCTGTCCTTCTTCACTGGCCTTGGTGTCTGCTGTTTCTCTCACATATCCTCATGATTCTCTCCCAGTTCCTATTTTGCAGCATTTTTCACTCTTTCTTAAATACGTAATCACAGAGACACTACTAACATTGCTGATGGGCTCAGCTTTGGCTAGTGGTGGGTCTGTCTTAGAGCCAACTGGAACAGGCTCTGTCTGACATGGGGGCAGCTCCTGTCCTTTCAAAGAAGCCACTCCTGCAACCCCCCTGCTACCAAAACTTTGCCAGGTAAAGCCAAGACAATGGTACATGTAATAATGTTAGGCAAAAAAAATCTCTGAGAGGATACAGACAAAAGAACCAATTAAAGTGCTCACTTTCCAACAATTAACTAGCTTTTGTACTCTGGACTCCTGCAGTTATAAAGATAGCTTTGTTGATGGCTAAAATTATATTTGGATTGATATTTGGTTAGCAGAATTTACACTGGGAAACTGCAGCGCTCCTCTGGAAATTCTTTACATGGCCCCAGGCACTGCAGGCACACAATTTTAGCCATCGGTAGTGATAGAAACATCTACAACTAGCTGCTTCACAGCTCTCTTCACTTGTCCCTTTCCCCACCCCAACAATTAACTTTTGGCTAAGATGGCATGAAAATGTAGCAAGATGTTACTGGTTACATTGGTTGTTACCGAACTCCTGTTGGAAAGACATGTACAGATCCTTCATTCTAACTCTGCCTTCGGAAAATGAATGTTTTTATTGCTCATCAAGAGGAATGTTGTAATTAAAGGTGTAAGTGCTATACTTCAGCTTTTATTTTCCACTGGCAAGAAAAGATAAGGGGATTACGCAGAGCAATGAAGAAGGCTAACGTGGTTAATTTTACCTTCAGTTTGGGCAACGTAGTTATTTATGATGTAGTGGTTCACAACTGGTCTGGCTTCCACAAATATATTTAGTAGCTATGGGCAATTTTTTCATTATTTTACACTGGCAGCATATCAGACTTCTGCCTTGTATTTGTATTCTGCATCCTGTCTCCTTTTTCTCCATATAGGTCTTTCCCTTTGACTTTTTGCCCCTGTACTCAGTCTGGCTGAGATGGAGTTGATTTTCTCCATTGTAGTCTTTATGGTGCTGTGTTTTTGTTTTGGATTTGTGACTCAAAAACTGTTGATAACACACTAATGTTTTGGTGAAGAGTGCTTGCACATCATCAGGGCTTTCTCTTTTTCCCATTTTCCCCTCCCAGCAAGTAGTCTGGGGGTGCACAAGGGATTGGGAGGGGACACAGCCAGGACAACTGACTCCAGCTGACCAAAGGGACCTTGAACTGACCACACAACAGTGACACCATGCTCAGCAATAAAAGCTCAGCGAAAGGAGAAGGAAGAGGAGAGACATCTGTGGTTTGGTGTTTGTATTCCCGTGTAACCTTTATGAGTGCTGAGGCTGTTGCTCACAGGAAGTGGCTGGACATCTGCCTGTTGATGGGAAGTAATGAGTAAATTCCTTCTTTGCACTGCTTGCACGTGTTGCTTTTGCTTCACCACTAAATTGTCTTTATCTCAACCCATGAGTCTTCTCACCTTCCTTTTGTTTTCTCCCTGGCTTGCAGTAGGGGGAAATAAGCAAGCAGTTGGGTGATGCCTATGATGCCTAGATGTCGACCAACAACTGCCGCCCTCTGCCCCTCCCCCCCCCCATCATTCTCCAGTCAGCCCTCCACAGCTCTCCAGACTCCTCTTTCTGCATATCAATCTCTCTGCTACCAGCACAATTGCAGTTTCCCTTCTCTATCACCACGTGCAAAGGTCAAAGCTTAAATAAGGACTGCTCAAGCTGTGTGAGGGCTGCTTCTAGACACTAAAAGGTGAGAGTTTGCTCTTCTTTAATAGATTGTGTATCTCAGTGTTGATGGGATTTGTGCAAGTGCTCAAGTGCTTTTCTGAGCCAAGGGTTGCATTCATAACTAAATTTGAAGACATTTGTGGTGGCAAGTTGTTATTTTAGCCTGGAGAACACCTTTATACTTAAACACAAACCATCGGAAAAAAATAACAAAACACGCATTTCATGTCATTAAGCTATCAGAGCCTTTATATTTATAAATAGACAAAAGACATTTCAGGTTGCCTAATTGCATTTCTGCATGAGCAGAATGATGTTGCCTGCTGTCACTCATGCAGGTAGATAGAGTGATATTAATGAAAACAGGCATCAAAAAAGGAGGTCTCTCTTAAACCGTTAAAAATAATTTTATTGACTGTCTACAGCAGTTCAGTTGATGTTTGTGAGCACTTTTAATTTGTTTAGAAACAGAAGTTTCACTGAATAGAACTGCGTGACCCTGTGATTTTCAGAAATCAGTGGGAATGAATGAGGAATCACCTGTTTCTCCAGGCTAGACAGCAGCAGCTGCAGTCAGCGGGACCACTGTAGCTGGATCACTCTAGTTATTTTTTTAAAGGTGACTGGCAGGGCACCATCTGAGATGGCTTCAGACTCTGGAACAAGCTCTTCCACAGCTTGCTCCAAAGCACGCTGAATTTGGTGACCTTCTGGTCCTGCTGCAAAGGACATCTGTTTGACAGGGCTTTCAGAGGATTTTAAGGGTGAAGGCATTACACAGACCTTTCTGGATGTGGCTGGCTGGATTCCTGCTGAATTGATCATTTAATTCTGCTGAGATTCAATTTTACTGTTAATTGTGTTAGAGCACCTCAGATCTGAGATAGGCATCTTCTGGGGTTTTTATGTGGGTTTTTTTGTTTTGTTTTATTAAAGTGAATGAGATTAGCTTGTGTTTTGCTGAATCTGAGTGAAGATAAATACTGTATCATTTATTACCTTGTTGTTTTGATCTTGAACAGAAGAAATTACAGGATTAATTCAACTTTCTTTTTGACAAGCCCCCAAAAACCTGGTGGTTTTGCAACCTTCAAACTTAGAACAAAAGAACACAAAGAAATTGGTTGTTTGCTAAACTGTTGAGGAAATAGGAAAATTTAAAATCTGAAGCTAAGACACTCAAGACACTATTTGCAATTCAGATGAAAGAAAACACTCGGTACAAAACTAAAATGAGAAAAATTAAGAATGAAAAATCAATATTTTAGTTTTATTTAAAAAGCAGAGAACTTGCTCCCTACATGTATAGCCAATACCTATTAATATAAAAACACTTGGCTAGTATTTTTTCTGGGTTTAATTAACATCCTGCAGTTTTTCCCTGTATAGTATTATCTCTTCTCATAGGTTGTGGTGGTCCAGAGCTCACATCATTTCAAATTTAAGTAAGAACATTGCATGTTCTTGGTCTAACAATGTTCATTATGATTTTTTTTTTTTTAAAAAAAAGCTCATTATATTAACTTGCTAGAGTAAACCTGAAACCCCACAAATGCTCTAAGCGGCTTGTTCCCCTTCACTTGAGTAGCGATGTCCTGAGGGACATTTAGAGCAGCACAGATCAGAGCTCTGCAGATGTACCAGCACTGACCCACATCCTGACGTATCTGGATCCTTCAGTGTGGGAATCCATGCTAACATAAAGCCTGCGAATCCCAGTTCGTAATACATTTACAAGATCATGTTCCTACAGAAAACTCAGGGGAGAAACAGCTCCTTATTTGGTTGTTATTCACTCTTCTGTTTTCCAAGTGTGTAGGCAAGCCAACAGGGGTGAAGAATAATACTAAGAGATTGTGAAACCTCAGGAGCCATGAAATGCAGAGATACTACTAGTGCTTTAAAAAATCCCTAAACCACAGATATGTTGGTCTGGAAGGTTACAAGGGGAATATTGTTATACCCTGCCTCTCTTTTATTCTCTAGTCCTTCATTATTAGCCATTATCAGAGATAGGATGCAATGAGATGAACCTTTGATCTGACCAAGTATTGCCATTTTTGTTCAATTGTGTTGTGTAAGCAAATGCTGGGTATTGCTCTAACACTAGTGTACACTGATGCAACTGAGTAGATTTTTGTCTGATAATGTTGTCTGTCCTTTCCTATGTTGTCATAAACTTAAGCTTTCATCACAATTCCTGTGCATTGCTTGAATATATGTTTGGGCTCAACATATGACTGGGTATATCTTTTTCTTCTTCTGTATGAGGCTGTAACTGTTCCAGGTAAGAACGGTATTTTTAGTGCCTGCTTTCTTTCAACCCGTACCGTAATGTGCCAAGGTCATCTTTATTACAAACACTGCATAATGCTCCTAAAATAGTCTGTGTACATTTGTGCCCTCACAGTTTCTTTTCTTAAAAGATTGCTTTGCTTATGTCTGTAAAGCATCAGCATGCAACAACCTTTTACTTGTGAAATTGCCTTTCCCTTTGCTAGTCATCCTTTTGACACATAAATGATCATTTTAGATTTTTTAATAATTGTGCTGCACCATTTACTTCAGCCTGAACCATTTCACCAAATAACAGTCAACTTTTAGTAGTCTTCAAAGGTGATTTATGAAATAATAGTTTGAATGTTCTTTGCATTTTGCAATTTATCCATTAATTCAGAGTATTGTATTTTTATTCATTCAGAGTATTTTTAGTTTATTTCTGTTTTGTGCTTTAACCCATTCATCTGTCTACTTAGTACGTAACAGGTATTTTTTCATTGTCAAGGAAGTAACTATGAACTCCAGGATTTCTAAATACATATCAGGCCTCAGAAACACACCCGTGACCACAGCTGACTTCTGGGATCCAGTGCCTAAAAGCCACTTGCTCTTAGTGTCATGTTGGCACAGTATATAGGATCTTATAACTTTGCAAGGGACTAATGAACACCTCTAGAGGTATCAAATACCAAAAAGCTGTAAGACGTAAACTGACTTATAAAGATGTGAACTGAATTTTGCCCTCACACTGTCCTACATTATAAACTATAAGGCAATAATTTTTCTTTTAGCTGTCATTGCTTTCAGATTCAAACTCCATGAAGAAAGCAAATGCCATGGCTTAGGGCATAGTTCTGGTTTTAATACAACTGACATCTGCTTTTTTCTAATACTTCAGAATTAAAAAAAAGCCCCACCTGTTTTCTAGAAAAAAATAATGTAAAAGGGGTTAGAATTGGGTTAATCAGTGATTCACTGAAATCCCCCACTGGTGATAAGGCAATCTTCTGATCTCCTCTTGTGTTTAGATTTCTTTGCTCGATCTTGTCATTTGTAACAGTGCAACCTGCTTTGCGAGGGGAAAAGAATATGTGACCAGGACTTACAGCTTGCTTCACAGTGTGCTGCGTCACAGTGCTGTCTTTTACAACAGCATTGCCTTTGAGACATTCTTTTTTTTTCATCTGCAGCAGTTTTCATGAATAAATTACTTTAAAAAAAAAAAAAAGTGAATTTGTGAAAAGGTCTTTTTGTGCCCTGTAATTATCTCATAGAATTTAATCTCGGAAGGTACTGACTAAAATGCTTAATGCAATGAAGTAGAAAATGTTTAACTTTTGCTCATTTTTAAAACAATCTGTTTTCCAATATGTACAATAATGATGAGGTGTATTTTTAATATACCATGTATTGTCCATGCTTGAGTATTCTTTCTTTGACAGGACCATTATTCTACCTAAAACTAGAAGAATGAGTTTTTTTCACTTGTAAAACATTAAATTGCTGCTTTCTAGCTCCTACACCAAAGGAAAAGGCCCCAGTATTTAACACTTTTTAAACAACAGACCTCTGTGTGAACTGAAATTAAAAATAAACAAACCGCCCCTGTGAGTTTCTGTCATGTAAATTTCAATTTGGCACTTTAAAGGCTGGCTACATAACTTCCATATTATGAAAGCTACCTGCTTAAAAGATACCTATTTGTATTACAATAAGTGCTTAGCAAATTGAAGCTTGTACTAGCAGTTCTATTATTATAAGGTATTTTCAGAAAGTTGTAAATTATGTTTCTTATCTCTTTGAGTGTGACAATGCAAAATATAACCCTAATAATTAATGTGGTTGGGGTTTTTTATGTACATATAATTACTAAAATCTTCTTCAGATGTTGTTAGGTTCTACCTTCAGACTGAATTTTGCCACATAACTGTTTAGTGACATCAGCCTTCAGCGTTTTTGTGGACGACAATTACATCACTGGTGGTTGCAATGATAGGTGATTTCTTTTTCCCTCAAGATGAAGAACATTACAACTATCTTCTTTGGACTTTTTTGCTCCAGAAGGTTTTTGCATCAAAGAAGGATAGATAAAAAGCTTTAGCTAAGTTATAGTTGCTATCATCTACATGCTCTTTCACATGTCATTTAACTGGCAGTATCAGAAGGCAGTCAGTCCTTCACAGAGTCAGGCTCACCTAGAATTTAGTCCACCCAATCTACATTTTCATTTTTTTAGTTACCGTCTAATTATGAAGATGGCAAGCTGAAGGTAGGATAACCCAAACAGAATCAGTTTTCCCATGTTATAGACCCTATTTATGTGATTTGAAGACAAAAGATGAGAATTCTTAAACAGCATCAAATTTTGGTATTTGTAGAGAGGATTTCACTGTCTCATTAGCATCTGCAATAATTAATTGATCGACTACTTTGAAAGATGTGGACACTAGAAATTAATGTCCATAGAACTTTAAACAAGAAAGCTTTATGGGAATAATGGTAGGCCATATTTTTAGAAACCCCTCCTTCACTTCCACATACACAATTCTGCCCATTAAGACACTACCACACAGTTGTTACCACTAATCTGTGTTTATGCAAGTAATGCATAGACCACCCAACCGGGATGAAGAAGCAGGTGAAATATTCTATAAGCATCTGGGAGAAGTCTCACGATCACTAGCCCTTGATCTCCTGGGGGCTTCAACTTAGCAGATGTCCACTGGAAATACAATGCATTAGAGAGGGAACAGCCTAGGAGGTTCCCGGGGTGCGTGGAAGATAACTGCCTGGCACGGCAGGTGAGGAGCCAGCTAGGGAAGGCACCTGCTGGACCTGTTGTTCGGAACAGAGGAGGACTTGTGGGTGATGTGATAGTCAGAGGAAGTCTTGGGCACAGTGATCACAAAATGATACATTTTCCGATTCTTCGAGAAGTGAAGAGGTGAGACAGCAAAACTGCTACCTTGGCCTTCCAGAGGGCAGACTTTGGCCTTTTTAGGAGACTGGTTGACAGAGTCCCTTGGGAGGCAGGCCTGGAGGGCCAAGGGGTCCAGGAAAGCTGGACAGTCTGCAAGAAGGAAATCTTAAAGGTGCAGGCACAGGCTGTCCCCGTATGCCAAAAGACAGGCTGGTGGGGAAGAAGACCAGCCTGGCTGAGCAGAGCTTTGGCTGGAACTCAGGTGAAAAAGGAGAGTTTGTGACCTTAGGAAGAAGGAGCAGGCAACTCAGGAGGACTATAAAGTTGTTATTAAGTAATTCAGGGAGAAAATTAGAAGAGTCAAAGCCCAACTAGAACCTAATCTGACTACTGCCATAAAATACAATAGAAAAAGTTTCTGTAAATACATCAACAAAAGGAGGGCTAAGGAGAATCTCCATCCTTCAATGGATGAGGAGGGAAACAGAGTGACAAAGGATGAAGAAAAGTCTGAGGTACTTCATACCTTCTTTGTTTCAATCTTTAATAGTAAAAGCAGTTGTTCTCCAGGTACCCAGCCCCCTGACCTGGAAGACAGGGATGGGGAGCAGAATGAAGCCCCCAGCATCCAAGGGGAAATGGTCAGTGACCTGCTGCACCACTGACACACAGGTCTATGGGGCCAAACGGAATCCACACAAGGGTACTGAGGGAGCTGGCAGAAGAACTTGCCAAGCCACTCTTCATCATTTATCAGCAGTCCTGGCTAACTGGGGATGTCCCAGTTGACTGGAGGTTAGCAAATGTGACACCCATCTAAAAAAAGGACTGGAAGAAGAATCTGAGGAACTACAGGCCTGTCAGCCTCACCTTGGTCCCAGAGAAGGTTATGGAGCAGATCACCTTGAGTGCCATCATGTGGCATGTACAGGACAACCAGGTGATCAAGCCCAACCAGGATGGGTTTATGAAAGGCAGGTCCTGCTTGACTAACCTCATCTCCTTCTGTGACGAGGTGACCCTTCTAGTGGGTGAGGAAAAGGCTGTGGCTGTTGTCTACCTAAAATTTAGTAAAGCCTTTGACACCATTTCCCACAGCATTTTTCTGGAGAAACTGGCTATTCATGCTTTGGATAGGCGTATTCTATGCTGGGTAAAAAACTGGCTGGATGGCTGAGCCCAAAGTGTGGTGGTGAATGGAGTTAAATCCAGTTGGTGGCCCCAGGATACAGTATTGGGGCCAGTTCTGTTTAATATCTTTGTTGACAGTCTGGATGAGTGGATGGAGTGCACCCTCAGTCAGTTTGCAGGTGAGTTGTGGGGGAGTGTTGATCTGCCTAAGAGCAGGAGGCTCTGCAGGGGGGTCTGGGCAGGCCGGGCTGATGGGCCAAGGCTAACTGTGAGATTCAACAAGGCTCAATCCCAGGTCCTGCACTGGGGTCACAACAGCCCCACACAACACTACAGGCTTGGGGAAAATGGCTGGAAAGCTGCTGTTATCGATTTGTTAATAAGTTAAGATTGATTGACTTTATTTGATTGATTAATTGATTTTATAAAATCATTTTATACAATTGAAAAATAGAAGGATAAGAAATATTTTTAATGAAACTTCTAGTTGCACAGTAAAAGCTGCTATGAGATCTTCTGTACGTCTTGTACCAAGGCTAGAAGAAGGGGCTAGAACCATTGTTAAAACTTAGGTAATAACTTTAGGGTTTGAAAGGTTTCTTTGTATTTGACCAGTCTTCTGTATGTAGAAGTGTATTGAAATGTCAGAATATGAGATTAATGGAAACTGGGGAGAGTCGACTGGAACAGCTTGTAGTTACCTGCCAAGAAATCGTGAACTTTAGTAAAAGGTAATTCCGGCAGGGGGAGATCGCGACCACCGACTCATATACCACCTACCCAAATCGTACCCCAGACCCATTTCTAGACCTTTCTAAGCTCCACTGCGCAGAATCGGATATAGGAGGAGAATATGTTAATGATTTACGGGAAATATCATGGTTATGCATGAATACTTAATGAATATGTATGAATAAGTTCTATATATGGTGTCTGATTTTGAGACCTGGCGTGCGTTGATCGTGAGAGGACTCGCTCACGCACCCGGCCGTTAATAAAGAAGTGTCTGCTTATCTACATCACATTGGTGTCGATAAATTCTTCATTCCGAGATTTCGGTAACAGTTTTGGCAACCCAGATGGGACCTCGCTGAAGGAGACCGGAGGAGTCAGGGACCTGATCGGTTCCAGCCGGCACCGAGGATTTCTCGGGGATACCCATCGATCCCCGATCCGTAAGGCTCTTCGCGAAGTTCCCTGGATTTTTGGTGGCACTTCTTTTTTTTAATTGTAGTAAGTGGGTTGGAGTCCCACTAAAGTAAGTAAGTAAGTGCACTAGAGGAAGTGGGTAGGAGTCCCACTATAATAAGTGTATGGTAAGGAGTTGGATGGAGTCCCACCAGTGGGTTGGAGTCCCACTGAGTAAGTCTACCTGTCAGACGCGGTGAAAGAGCTGCGCAGGGTAGGACTAGGAGTCTGCCCGTAAGACATAAGCGAAAGCTATTGCAGCATTGGACAAAAGTGTAGACAAGAGAAACTATATGCTATAGTGTTCTCCAAGGTAGTGCCTCTAACAAGAAGTTAGAAGAAGTTTTTGGGTTTTTTTGTTGTTTTGTGAGTTTGTGTATTAAGAAGAAAATTAAGAGGTATAATATTGTGTTATATGTTTGTTTAAAGTAACTGTGGGAAAGTGTGAGTGTGGCTGTAAGGGTGAGACGTGTAATTGAGAATGAAAGCGAGTGTGGAGTGTGGATCCGCGGATCGGAGTGACAGAGTTGAATAATTGTATATTGTAGTGTGAGTAATTACACCATGGCAACTAAGTTAACTTGGTTGTTTAAAAGTAAAAGCATGGGTAATCTTGCTGTAAATGACAAAATCCCAAAAAATTCTTTGTTGGGATGTTTATTGGCACATTGGGGAAATTTACAGGATGATCTGCAAAAGAGCCAGATGATTGAGTATTGTAATAATTTGAGTATTGTAATAATTGGTGGCCTTTTTATATATTGGATGATCAGGAAAAGTGGCCCACGAATGGGACACTGAATTATAACACTATTTTGCAGTTAATGCTGTATTGT
Organism: Falco biarmicus; assembly: GCF_023638135.1. NCBI lineage: Eukaryota > Metazoa > Chordata > Aves > Falconiformes > Falconidae > Falco > Falco biarmicus. The sequence goes on along the minus strand of NC_079291.1, from coordinate 38,587,960 downwards.
AAAAGAGAAGGGAAATGGAATAAAATGCCAGATGTGGATTTGTTATTTTACTTAAGACAAAGAAAGGATTGGCAGGATGAATGTAAGCTAACTATTAGAGATAATTTGGTAATGGCTATAACTTCTGATAATAAGAAAGTGGAAAAAAATGTTGTTTAAATTGTGAGGTTGGGAGTGGATACAGGAGCAACATTTTTTTTATTAAATACCTGTAAAGGAAAAATTGGAACAAAAACAGGCCATTCCTGCAACCCCTGGATTTGAAATTTGGAAATAAGATAATTACACATGAATTTTTGTATGTACCAGAATGTCTGATACCCTTCTTAGGAAGAGATTTGTTATCCAAATTAAATGCACAGATTGTTTTTGACGAAGGAGAACTTTTCTTGAAAATACCTGAGTCAAAAATGGGAGAAATCTTGATGATACAAGAAAAGGTAAAGGAACAAGGAATTCCACCGGAGGTGGATTTGGCAGTGATCCCTACTGTATGGGAAACAAATATTCCTGGTAAATTGAAACTAGCAGAACCTGTTAAAATAGATTTGAAGGAAGGCACAGGAACAGTGAGAATTAAACAATATCCAATCAAACCAGAAGTGAGACAGGAATTGAAGAAATTGATTGATAAATTTTTGGAGTATAAAATTTTGGAAGAATGTGAATCTGAGTATAATACTCCTATTTTACCAGTCAGAAAACCTTCGGGTGAATATAGACTGGTACAAGACTTGAGAGCAGTAAATCAAATAGTTAAGGATATTTATCCTGTAGTAGCAAACCCTTATACACTGTTAACAGCATTGAGGGAGAATTATCAGTGGTTTACAGTGCTTGATTTAAAAGATGCTTTCTTTTGTATACCTTTGGAAACGGAAAGCAGAAAACGGTTTGCTTTTGAATGGGAAAATCCTCAAACTGGGTGAAAGATGCAGTTGACATGGACTAGATTACCCCAAGGATTTAAAAACAGTCCAACTATTTTTGGAAATCATTTACCAAAGGAATTTGAAATCTGGAAACAGGATAAATCAAGACCTGGGCATTTACTTTTACAATATGTGGATGATATATTGATTGCTACAGAAGAAAGATTTATTTGTATACAGGTGACTATTGACCTTTTGAATTTCCTGGGACCAAATGGGTATAAGGTATCCAGGAAGAAAGCCCAAATAGCCTGCCAGACTGTGATATATCTCGGCTTTGAGATTTTAAAAGGACAGCAACAATTAGGAAAAAATCACAAAGAAGCTGTTTGTGGTATACCTGAGCCGAGAAATATTCATGAACTCAGAGCATTTTTGGGAATGACTGGGTGGTGTCGCCTTTGGATCATGAACTATGGGCTAATAGCTAAACCGCTGTACGAGGCCCAAAAGAACTCTCCCTTTGTATGGGGCCCACAACAACAAAAGGCTTTTGTAGAGTTGAAACGTGCCTTAATGTCTGCACCTGCCTTGGGACTGCCAGATCTAACCAAAGATTTCCAGCTGTTTGTACATGAAAGACAACACCTTGCACTGGGCGTGTTAACCCAGAGGACAGGAAGTTGGAAACGACCAGTCGGATATTTCTCTAAACAACTGGACACAGTGAGTAAAGGGTGGCCAAACTGCCTTCGAGCAGTGGCCGCAACAGTGATGCTCAATACAAGAAGCTCGGAAATTGACTTTGGGAAGAACAATAACAGTCTATGTTCCACACATGGTGATAACTGTCCTAGAACAGAAGGGGGGACATTGGCTGTCCCCCAGCTGAATGATGAAATACCAGGTGGTATTGACTGAACAAGATGATGTGATTCTAAAGACAACTAACCTGGTAAATCCTGCAGTGTTTTTAAGTTCCATACAGGAAGAAGGACGATTGGAACATGATTGCTTGGCTACCATCGAGTATGTTTATTCCAGTCGTGAAGATCTGAAGGATCTTCTCTACTAGTTGTATTGTTTTACTCTAATTGTAGTATTGCAAGTTTTAATGAAAGTCAGTTCTGCGTAAACGTTACTCATTACATTCCTGATGTTGCACATCTCAGCCATTGGAGCGACCAGATTGGGAACTGTATACTGATGGAAGCAGCTTTATGGAACAAGGAGTTCGATACGCTGGATATGCGGTAACAACAGAGACTACAGTTATAGAAGCAGGAGCATTGGCGAGTACCACATCAGCCCAAAAGGCAGAACTCATCGCTTTAATTCGAGCCTTAGAACTAAGCAAAGACAAGAGAGTAAATATCTGGACTGATTCAAAATATGCCTTTGGGGTAGTGCATGTCCATGGAGCTTTGTGGAAAGAGAGGGGGTTATTGTCCTCTCAAGGATCAAACATTAAGCATCAAACAGAAATTTTACGATTATTGCAAGCAGTTCAAAAGCCAGATCAAGTAGCAATCATGCACTGTAAGGCACACCAGATTGGGAATACAAAAATAATAGCTGGGAATAATTTAGCTGATAGAACAGCAAAAAAAAAAAAAAAGGTAGCAAAGAAACAAGCATTGGAAATGGCAACAATTCCTTCTAAAACAGTAACCCTTCCTAGGGAAAAACCGAGATATTCAGAGGAAGATGACAAATTGGGTCAGTTATTAAATGCTAAGAAAAACTTAGCTGGATGGTGGATAACTCCTAATGGACAGGTAGTAATTCCACCTCTTGTGATGAGAGAGATAATTCAAACGAGACATCAAGAATGTCACTGGGGAGCAGAAGCCTTAGTAACATCTTTACAAAAGCAAGTAATATCAGTTAAGATGTTGGGAATAGCTAAAATGGTAACTGCAAAGTGTGAAGTATGTTTGAAAAATAATCCAGTGATTAAGAAAAAGGTTCAAATGGGTAGACTGAAATCTGGTACAGAACCTGGAGATTATTGGCAAGTAGATTTTTCAGAGTTACCTAGACAAAATGGGTACCGGTACATCCTGGTAAGGGTTGATACTTTTACAGGATGGCCAGAAGCCCTTCCCTGTCGCACCATACAAGCAAAAAGAGGTTGTGAAGTGGTTATTACAAGAAATAATTCCAAGATTTGGAGTTCCTATTGGAATTTCCTCTGACAGAGGTCCACACTTTGTTGCTGAAGTAGTCCAAAGTGTTAGCAAAGTATTGGGTATTAATTGGTATTTGCATGCGTCTTGGAGACCACAATTTAGTGGAAAAGTGGAGAGGATGAATCAAACTTTGAAATAACAAATAAGTAAAATTTGTCAAGAAACCAGTCTAAAGTAGCCTCAGGCACTTTCATTGGCATTATTCTGAATCAGGGTACAGCCAAAGAGTGGAACCTCAGTCAGTCCTTATGGATTATTATATGGAAAACCATATGAGTCTCTAGAACCAAATCTAAACATACATGTAAAAGGAAAACAAGATGTGTATAACTATTTGCTTTTTCTAAGGAAAACTTTGGCTGCGATTTGGAGTGTAGTAATTTGGAATAGACTTTTACCCCTGGAAAATTCAGTGCATGATTTCCAACCAGGAGACTATGTCTATGTGAAGACCTGGACCTCCGAACCTTTGCGGGAGCACTGGAGAGGACCTTTCCAGATACTGTTAACCACTTTTACAGCTACCAAGATAGCAGAATCAGATGCTTGGATGCATTATACTCGAGTGAAGAAAGCACCTACTCCATGGAAGATTGTCAATCGTGACCCAGAGACTTTAAAATTGACACTGAAACATGTCTAATTTTTATATTGTATTTTATTTTGGTCGGTAGTGTTGGTGGGATCATGGGCCGGCTTGGTGGACAGGAACAAAAGACAAGTAGAAACAGAACAAGTGATTGAAACTCCCAAACAAATGGCTGAGGAAAATTTGATGGTAGGATTGACTAAAGAATTTGCCAATTTACAAAATGTCACACAGATCACTGCTTGTTTGCCAATACCGAGGGCAGTAGGTGAATCTATTCCATGGGGAATTTTAACTATGAATCTGACTAATCTGGAACATAAAAATTAAACCACCTATTGTGAACAAAGGCTAGTAACTCAATGGTATGAACAAGCAAAGGTTATTAGAAAACAGTGGAAGTCACCAGGTAAAGAAACAGATTGTAAAAAAAAAAACCACCAAACTATTGAATTATGATTTTATAACAGGATCCCGACCTAGTGCCATAGCTTGAGTTCTTCTTCCTGGGGGTCCAAATCTCCAGTTAGGATGGTGTTCTTATGATGAACAACTTAAAACCAATGTGAGCAGAAGTATCATGAAATGGAAGTGTAATAAAACTGGCCAAGGTACCCAATTAGTAGAACAATGGGACTCCATATGGTCTATGTCCATATTTTCTCATTTTCAGTATATGGCAAGAACTTCTTGGTGTTTTACCTGGGATGGAAAAGATTTTTCAGTATCTTTGAGTGGGTCAATGATAGGTCAACTTCATCGGGAGAGAAGGAAAATAAAATAGTGCCATGGTGGAAATGTGAAAAAGTGTATGATTGCAGTAATGCAGACTTAGTAATCCAAAGAATTCCTCCGTAGGCCACTGTTTTAAAATATGGTTGTTTTTGTTGAGGTCTTAAGAACACTCTCAATTTAACCAGCACTTTTACAGTTAGGAAAGGAACTTTGTTTAGTTGTAGTAAAACTACTATTTGAAGTCCAGGACATTTAGTTTGGGCATTAAGTGATGGAACCCGGACCACACATTTACCATTAGATGGTAAGGTGAAACCAATTACTTTAGGCATGCCAACATTGTGTCCAATTTGGAAGAAATCACCATTTAAAGGATCCTTAGAGAATTCAGAATTTAAACGAATAAAGAGATCTGGGATAAATGTTGATATTTGGAATGAACCATTTACAGGAGTGAAAACTGGTTGGGCACTTGAATCACTTTTAAATCCTATACCTTCATATAGAAACAGAGCATGGCTCTATCAGTTAACTGGTCAAGTGGAAAAATTAGCAAACGTTAACAAAAAGGGGTTTAAGGAATTGAATATATAATTACAGGTGACCTCCAGAATGACTTTACAAATAGAATGGCACTAGATATGCTCCTACTTAAAGAACATGGAGTATGTGGATATCTCAAGGATAAATTGGACCACTGTTGTATCCACATTCCAAATGTCACTCAGAATGTGGAACATGATCTAGACCTATTAGGAAAAATTGAAAAAGAAACTGAAGCAATTCAAAAGGATATGTCAGAAGATTGGCTTGGGAAAATTTTTAACAAACTGGGATGGAATTTGAGCTCTTGGACACAATCTATAATTAAAACTTTGTTTCTGTTATTAATTGTCTTTTTGATGAGCATGCTAGTATATGCATGTTTGAAGAAACAGTTTACCAATAGAATTGCAGTCAATCGTATGATTATGAGAGAAGTACCAACTATTTTATCAAGACATGATCCATCACCAAAACATGTTGAAACAAAAGATATATGAATAATGTGAAAGTATTGAAATAATGATTTTCAACACTTTCAAAGGGGGGAAATGTTATCGATTTGTTAATAAGATAAGATTGATTGACTTTATTTGATTGATTAATTGATTTTATAAAATCATTTTATACAATTGAAAAATAGAAGGATAAGAAATATTTTTAATGAAACTTCTAGTTGCACAGTAAAAGCTGCTATGAGATCTTCTGTACGTCTTGTACCAAGGCTAGAAGAAGGGGCTAGAACCATTGTTAAAACTTAGGTAATAACTTTAGGGTTTGAAAGGTTTCTTTGTATTTGACCAGTCTTCTGTATGTAGAAGTGTATTGAAATGTCAGAATATGAGATTAATGGAAACTGGGGAGAGTCGACTGGAACAGCTTGTAGTTACCTGCCAAGAAATCGTGAACTTTAGTAAAAGGTAATTCCGGCAGGGGGAGATCGCGACCACCGACTCATATACCACCTACCCAAATCGTACCCCAGACCCATTTCTAGACCTTTCTAAGCTCCACTGCGCAGAATCGGATATAGGAGGAGAATATGTTAATGATTTACGGGAAATATCATGGTTATGCATGAATACTTAATGAATATGTATGAATAAGTTCTATATATGGTGTCTGATTTTGAGACCTGGCGTGCGTTGATCGTGAGAGGACTCGCTCACGCACCCGGCCGTTAATAAAGAAGTGTCTGCTTATCTACATCACATTGGTGTCGATAAGTTCTTCATTCCGAGAATTCGGTAACACTGCCTGGTGGGAAAGGACCTGGGGGTGCTGGTTGACATGTGCCGGCTGCACATGAGCCAGCAGTGTGCCCAGGTGGCCAGGAAGGCCAACAGCACCTGGGCTTGTATCAGAAATAGCATGGCCAGCAGGACTGGGGAGTGACTGTCCCCCTGTACTGGGCACTGGTGAGGCCGCACCTCAAACACTGTGTTCAGCTTTGGGCCCCTCACACCAAGAGGGGCGTTGAGGTGCTGGAGCGTGTCCAGAGAAGGGCAGCAAAGCTGGTGAAGTGTCTGGAGCTCAAGGCTTATGAGGAGTGGCTGAGGGAACTGGGGGTGTTTAGCCTGGAGAGGAGGAGGCTCAGGGGAGACCTCATTGCTCTCTACAGCTAAAGGAGGTTGTGGTGAGGTGGGGGTCGGTCTCTTCTCCCAAGAGGTAACAAGCAACAGGACAAGAGGAAACGGCCTCAAGTTGTGCCAGGGGAGGTTTAAATTGGATATTAGAAAAAAAATTCTTCACTGAAAGGGCGGCCAAACACTGGAACAGGCTGCTCAGGGAGGTGGTGGAGTCAATGTTCCTGGAAGTGTTTAAAAACATGCGTAGATGTGGTGCTTACAGGCATGGTTTAGCGATGGGCTCTGCAGTCCTGTGTTAACAGTTGGACTTGACAGTCTTAAAGGTCTTTTCCAACCTAAATGATTCTATGATTCTATAATTGATGAGACATTTAGGGTCATGGTTTAGTGTTAAGCAGTGTTAGCTTAAGGGTTTGACTTAATGATCTTAAATGTGTTTTCCAGTCTAAATGATTCTATGATTCTGTGATTCTATGGATGCAGACTAGCATCTGCAAAGCTTGCATGCACCAGTAACTGAATCTGTAACGTTCATGCACTGACTAAATGGTGAAATCTGTGGGAATCAAATGCCCAAACTACCTCCTTCAGCCTAACTTTAAGTGAATACTATGCAAAAATTAGATTAGTCTTGTGAACAAGTATTAGCAATTATGTTTGAACTTTAATAAAGCTATAGCCTAATCCATAGAACTGTTGCATATATTCAGTGGCTTTAGTAATTAAATCCAGTGCATGATGAGTTAATATCATCTGTCAAACCGGTACAGTTTTTTATTCCATTATTACCCAGGAACAGGGCAATGTCACATTATGTGATGTGCAAGCACAGAATAAATAAAACTCACTCTGAAGTTCCATGCATTTCTGTAAAACACAGCCACAAAGGCAAAACTGAAAGGAAACAATAGGAACGTGCCCAGTGGCAATGATCTTGGCATACCAGCAATTTAATCTAAATAAAGTTATTTTCCTATGTGCTGTGACCAAGTTTAGACAAAAGACTGGGATGTATTCAGTGAGGTCCTTCCCTGGAATTTATAGGAAATTGCTATTATGGCGTGAGTGTAACATAAATAAAACCACAACAATCTTTTTTTTGCAAATGCAAGTGGGCAGTGTTTTTTGTTTGGATGCAAATTTTATTGATCTGTAAAGGTAAGCAGGAAACTTCAGTGGATATTGCAGGAAGAGAATGAAAAAGAGAAAGGTTGAGGAGATATTGAAAGGGTTCATTTTGACTTTTTAGGTTAGATTCAGGAGAAGATTTTAGGGCAGATTCAGAAGGGACATTCGGGAAACAGAAGTCGTTGTGCCCAGTAATTGCTACACATAAAATCCTTGTGCAGACTGAGAATTTCCTCAATTTACTGAGTAGGTAAATGCTGAAGGAATAATTCTCTTCCCTCCACCCACTGGCCACCTTTGTCAAAAACAGTATTTAACTCTTCTATCCAAATGCAACTGTGCAATTGAAAGACATCACAGCCAGAATATCACACAGACTAATGGCTAAGGCTTGTTCCAGCAATGGGAGATGGAAGGGTGAAACTGATTTTCTGCATATGGTAGATACTTATACACTGGAGAAGATTCACAGCTGCTGGACTGCAGAGCCTGCTTTCACTGCTGGGTTTGTAAATACTGTTTAAATCACCTTGTCAGCTTAGCCTTTTGCTTTATTAAAATGCCTAGCTGGGACCATACTTTCTTCAGTTCAAAATTGTTTCCTTCCATTTAAATGTGTTGTGTTTGTTTTATTTATGGTTTTTTTTGCATCAACCCTAAACTGAAATTAGTTGTCTTCTGTTTGTTTCCCTCACTGAACACAACAACCATCGCTTCTTAGAAGTCAACATCTGTATGATGTTTTTCATCCATATGAGACATAAACAAGGTAATGATAATCCTTGAGGGCATGAGAAGGAAGGATTTAACATGTCTGATCATGGAGGTGGGGCAGTGAAGGGAAACCAAGAGCTACAGCTTGGAAAGAAAAAATGGCTTTAATGCCAATGTTCCCAGATGGCACGGGCAAGGCAGAAGGAAAGCCAGAGGAAAAGCCATTGCGGTAATGAGAATTCGGGTGAGGTAAGATTTTAATGGGTGAACAAGAAAGGCTGGGCTTAGTGATCAGATGGAGTGGGAGTGGTCCAGTTTACTTTTGGTCAATGTGTAAGGAACATGGGAAAGTTCCAAGATCCCACTTATGTGTGGGAAAGAGAAGGGATCTGTTTTCCATTTCCTGTGTTCATAGGTTTCCCTTGCATGCTACTTGTTCAGATATACAGAAAAATACCGATGAGTGGAGATTTACAAAAGCCACACTGGCAATTTCTGGCCCCTGGTTGGTTTTCTTACGTGAGGTTGTGAGCAGCTTTGGTTAGAGGCATGAGAGATGCTTGAATTTTCAAAGCTCTGCAGAGTAAACATAAGAGCTGGTAACAGCATTTGCAAATTAAAGATTACTTTAATCTTCAGTGACAGATTTATGAAATATTGCTTTAAATTCTGTTTCATGCTGCACAGCCAACTGAGTTTATTTTGAAGACAAAAGCAATTTAAAAGAACCCATAGATTACTTTGGCTACTGAAGAGTGTAAATTACCCTTAACTAAATTTTGTCAGTAGAGTATGTTGAGCTATTTAGATAAAACATGCTTTTTGACATTTATTACAGCATGATCCCTTCCCATAGACTGCTAATCACAAAAGAGGGACATGGGATGAATCATTAGGGGGCTGGTAATATTTCTGCTGACATAAATGATGTTGGTTAAAGATGAAAAAATTAGGGTGGTTTTTTTTGGGTTGTTTTATTTTTTTAGTATGGTATGGTACTATGTAATCAGGCAGCAACGTATTCAAATTCCAATGGTAAAAATACTGTAAACATGTAAAAATGTATCTTGATGTGGCAGATGCTGTTGCTAAATATATATTTACTAGGATGCAGAAGAAATCCTTCTAAGGTAAAAGCAAGAGTTCTCTTGCCTAAATTAAATGCCTAGCAATGAATCTTGCCTCAAATTCTTCACAAGTCAACAGTTTTTGAACCCATAGTCTCAACAAAATGCTATTTCCAGTCCCAGCCTTTTGTAGAGATATATTTTTCAGGGTAGAATTGAGATTCACACCTTTCATTTTGCTTTCTAACATAGATATAATTATTATCCCCCAAACTAACTGCATGAATTAATATGGGAAATGAAATATTTTTCACCAACTAAAATATACCTGTGGAAGGTATCAATAGTATGCACTGCTATGCATGCACCAAGAAATCTGTGAGTGAACCTGTCCTGGAGACACGCACAGTTTTGCTGAAAAGCTAGCAGGACTGGACTCTCCATGAGCCACCCTCATGTTTCACATCCAGGCTGCTGGGAGTATGCACCAGGCACATCCCCCAGCCCTCGCCGCAGGCATGGCTCTGCTTCCCAATTTATCCCACTCACTCCAGAGCATCTGGAACAGCTTTCTGGAACAGATGCATACCATCAGTGTCCTATAGGGCCCATCTGTATCTGTCCATACGTTTTGGCTGGAGACAATAGCTAACCTAGATTTGCTGCTGTCTGGGCTGAAGAAAGAAGCCTAATGCAGTCAGCAAACTGTTAACAAGCTGTTAGAAAACAGTTCCCTTTTTTTTATGAAATGTAATTACATACCATATTCTATATTCTTCCTCCTGATCCACATTCTTTTAGTCTCAAAACAGAAAAAGAAAAAAACTCCTTAAAAAGTATATAAATATATTCCCTCAAGATCATGCCTAATGTGTGCCTCTGCAAATTACCAGATGTGAGGGGAAAGAGTAGTTACTGTCCACAAGCTGTACCATATTTCTGTTTATGCAAATGAGGAAGCAAATAAAGATGGTTTTGAAGTGAGAAGGGAGAAAAATCGTTTCCAAAGCACACCCAGTTCTCCGGGGAATGTACAAATCTCTATTGTCTTTTACCACCATTAGAGGAGACTGAACTGCCCAGTCCACTAAGCTCAGTTTCTCAGGGTTCTATTTTCAGCGTACAAGTTGGGTACACTACTTGCTCTCCAGCTAAAACAGCATTTGCCCAGTTTCAGTAGAGATTGCCCTCTTAAGACTATGCTTTGTTCCTCTGTCCTTTACTTTTCAGTTTTCCAGCTCTTGAGTTTAATCATGAGATTTTGAGAGTTGGAGTTCTTTTTGGTCTCTGCCATGAAGTTTCCTTGATTTGAAAGGGTCTGTTCTTCATAGCGACATATAGACTAAGTAAGTACATACACCACCAGCTCTGTCTTCATGCGTGTGCAGGTTCTGTGTCCACTGCTCATAGCAGGGAATAGCTCTCAAATAGCCTTGGAGGTCCGTAACACCTCTGTGTACAAGGCAGATAAAGAAGCCTGGATCCTTGACATATTTTTACTCTATCAGGGTTCTGTCATTTTGTTGTTTTATTTCCTTTCCTTGCTTTATCACTGAGCTGTATGTTTTCTGCTTGGAGCTGGAAGGGGCCACTCATCAGCAAGAGATGCCTCAGAAGTTGTCCCTCTGAAAGGACCTCCCTTGCTTCCACAGTCAGGCTCAGAGCCTTGACTGTATGTCTATATGTGATGCTGCACTATGAATGGAAAATTAGAATTGACTATATTTACTGTAAACATCAACTAGTATTCTGCATGCCACTAACAAAAGGTGCCGACAATTACCCAACACAGCACTTGAGGACAATTCATCAGGGGCTTTAGTTAACTCAAACACAGTTTTCAGTAGGAAATTCAGTCATTTTCTGGTGCAGGCTATTCCCCTGTTAAATTTATTTTTTTTATTCTGGAGCTTCTCTTTTTAATGTTATTTCTTTTCTGTGCAGGAGGAATCACACATAATGCTTCTGCCCTTGATTTTCCAGTTTTGCATAGAAGATAAAAAAGCCACCTTAATCCCATTAATATTTATATTCATATTTTGTACCTGACAGAAATGAAGAAAACGGACTAAAGAGTTACTTGGTTACCTTTGAGATTTCTCCTTCTTTGGTTTATAAAAATGTATCCTTGCTAACAAAAGGATACCTGGTTGAGTATGTGTAGAACCTCAAATGGTGTACTGTGGAAAAATAAAAAGCAATCTGAAGTCCTACCACAATTACAGAGTAAAAAAACTTCCTGCCATACTACTAATATTGCACACGACTTCTTCAGGCAGAAGGCTTCCTGACGTTGTTCCCTAATTTAAACCAGGATGGTGTCTCATAATTCGGTGAGGCAGAACTATTTCTGCAACAGAACTGCTTCGGTTTCAGAAAAAAAACCCACCACCCTCTGCACCTCTCATCTTTATTAGTACACTGCCTTTTAAATCCTCAAAATACTCCTGCATACTGTGAACAACCACTTAATTTTAAAAGCTCATTATAAAGTGTAAATATATCCATAACCACTGCATAATGATACTTTACTGTCAATTTGAGTAAAGCAGAAATCTAAACTTCACAGTCAAACAGGTTTTGAGCTGCCTAACACAGTGGCACCCTGTTCTTGGCAAGGGTTTTGGTCATCTTGGTAGCAAACAAAATAGCATTAAGGTTCAGCAGACATGCTAAAGCAAAACTGTACTAATACACAGTTGCTTTTGTGCTACAATATTTCTGTAACTAACACTAAAATTAGATAAGCCTTAAAAAAAACCACGCCCTGTGCTCTTGGAGTATGGTATTTAGCGTATTTTTGTCAAAGGAGTTGCACAAACGCTAATGATACTGAGGTTTGCAACAATTGGTCTTCAAAGAGTGTCTTGGGATTTGCTCACTTGCATTAGGTGATCTCGGGAGGCCATTGGCGCTTCCCCTTGACGTGTACGTCCAGATTCTCAAAGCTGCCCTTCACACCTGACATGCTGCCGTGGGGGCAGTGCCGGGCGGTCTGCACGCTGCCTTCCTAGCGGCTGTCAGCTGTAGCTCTGGGACACAAAGGTCTCCAAAGGTGCTCTTCATTTTTCCTTTGTCACCCATTCTCTTTGGGTTTCACCTTGCTTCCTCAATTTTCATACCGGTCTTTGGATTTCAGACCCAGAATTCTGAGTAACAAACTGTCAGAGTTTACTGAATGAAAATCTTTCCTGAATTATCTCCCAGGCTGACTTATCACTAGTGCTTTTATTTATTTCATAGGAATAAACAGAATTTTCTGGATACCTGTGCCAAATGCTGGTCTCATGTTGAATCTATTCCCATGTTAATTCTAAGTGATACTTCACTGTAGCTGAAAGAGAATTTAGGCAAAACTACCAAACCTTTCTTATCCCACTTAAGTAAAAAGTAAGAGTGGTGCCGTATCTTTTTTTGTGGTTCATTAGAATAAAAAGTGATATCTGAATCCTAATCCTTCAGAGCTGTGGTAAGAAAGGACTCTAAAACTGTTTACAGATGAAGACATAAATCTCTTGACCTTTAAAAACTGATAAAAACATCAGTGACATGATTATTTTAAACTGTTTCTCAAGTTAGTACAAATGTGTACCAATAATGAAAAAGAATTCAATAGAAGAAATCTATAGGACCTATAATTCCCTTTTGGATTAAGGCTGGTGAAATAACTTGGGCTGGCCAACACAGTACAAACATTTGTGTTGACCATCACAAATGTTTTCAGGAAAAAGGGGAATAGATGTTCTAAAAAATAATAAATGTATCATATAATATATATTATTTAATTTTGACTGTTCCCAAACAAAATTATTTGTTTGGCTTTGGAAAAAATTAATTTTAAAAAGATATAGCGACCCCGAAGAAATGAAACATTTTGTTCAGTTCACAATTTATCACATTGAAAATCAATCTACAAATAGGCTGATGCTCCAATTTGCTACCTAATACTTTTCACTTTACTGAAAATGGACTACTGTTGACTCCTCCTGCTTCATTGTTCCTCAAGCTCTTTTAGAATGAAGTTTGAGGGAACTTCTGCTGAAAACTGCATAAAAATGGAAAAGAACATTAGGATTTAGCGCACTTCTTCAATCAGCAAAATCATAATTATGTAATTTGTGTTGTTTGATGCTTACCTGTGGCTGACAGGAGCTGTAATTTATTTTAGCATGGTTTTTTTTGGTGATGAAGGGGGGCCTTTTTTTTTTTTTTTTTCTGAGATGAGCAACTTGTGTAACTCATGAGAAACTGCTGATGCAGACAGCAAGTTTCAAGGAAGTGGTTGCATTTTTATGTGGGATTGAAGAACATTCACATTTGCATTAGGTAGGATATAAATAAATCTGAGGGGCTTGTTTTCTGCTAATTGTATAGCATTTTAACTTTATCATTAGAATTTAAGTAATACAGCCCTCAATTTAGAATGTATGAAAATCTTGATGTAAAAAATATGCAGAGAATATGCATGGGAATAATCAAAAGCATAGTAATCCCCTTCTCAATTATGTTCCTGTACCCATGCATATGATCAAATAATTTATAATTCTCAAGTGACTGAATTAACAAACTACTTGCCACATCTGTAACTGACCACGTGTATTTTTGTAGCCCACCCAATTGCAGAACAAAAATTATTAAATCACTTTAGGTCATGATACTGACAGAGCCACAGTCAAAAGACCCAAGATTTGCCTCCAGATCAGCTGGGTCTTTTTATGACGACCTAGTATGACTTGAAGGAGCTGTTACTTTACCACAAAGCATGTTCCTCGTGAGCTATGCAGCTGCCACCAGAGTGGACTTCTGAGCCTGTTCCAGAGTTCAGTTGTGAGAGGCAGCTGCATAAACCAAGAAGAGTTTGGGGGAGAAACAGCTGTTGTGTTCAGCACTTGAATAACTGGCATTCTTGTCTTTGCCACAGATTTCTTCTGACACAAAACACGTCCTGCTTCACTACTATCAATCATTTATATGCTATCAGTTTCAGATGAAGAACCGTAACAAACATCTGCATATCAAAACCCAGTGTTATGTTTTGTCCTTTCTTCTAAACAACATAAAAAGACCTCTGCCAGCTACTTTCTGAAAAACAAGCTGCAGTGTTGAAAACATAGTGTCTAAAAATCAGCTATGATGTAGAATGCCCTTTTGTAATTAGCTAACTACATGGCCTACAATGTTGATCTGTTTTTAATATACATTATTTTTGCTGTTAACTGTTGTTTGTGATTTTAAAGAGAAACTAAAAGCACTGGGATATAAACTTTTCTGGCTAAGTTTGTCTGGTTATTCTTTGGAAACATTTTTTAAATTAATAAATGCAGATTCAGCCTCACTAAATTATTTTATAAATATTTGTAGGTTGCAAAATTATTCGATATGTCAGAACATATGTTGATGTGAAATGTTTTGTTGTGATAGCAATGAAGTCCAGAGAATTTAATTTAGAATATAAATCACCTGAATATAAATAATTTCTGATTTAGTGTCTTTTCTGGAGTTTTTCGGAATTAGGAGAAGTTAACCAAATTATTTATGGTATGAGGTCAGTCACAAGCTTGCTCAGCAGCCATCTGTCTTTGTGAATACTAGATGCATTACAGCTGAAATCTCTGATACATTTTTACTTTTTTATTCCCTAACCATGTCACTTGTGTGTGCTATACATCTCTGGCAATTTACCTCACATTTTTAAGAATGAATTTGAAATGAAAGATAATGTGGATCCTACAGCAGCTCTATAATGATACATCAAATATGATTTCAATCTATTATGTACACTTGTTGTCTAAAGACCTTCAGCATTCACTGTTTTCTCACGTACAATGAGAACTATTTTAAGAACTTCAAATTTAATTTATCCTAACTTGTGAAGACATACAGTAATTGTTTTTTTTTCAGATACTGTCTGCAACTGTTATACAGTTCCTCCTCACACTCTTATGATTCCTTTGGCTTTTCTTGCTATGGAAATATAATGTATTTCACATTAGACGGATACCTACATGCTTTCAGATCTTGAATGTTAATCTGTTTAAATTAATCTGACTAAAATGAAGTAAGCTGTGGTCGCATGAACTGTGCAGCCAGTAGACCATAGGGTGTGGTTGCTCCAGACAGCAACAGGGTGATGTGCAGATGAAGGCACTATTTGCATAGTGGGATCTAGAGAAAGTGTCTGTCTGTGGCTTAGGAGCACATCTAAAGAGACTGATTTCTCTGTATTGTTGTACTTGTTCAATGCAGAAGTACCTTCAATGAGCATCAAAAGCATCCAACTGGTACAAAACTATCAAAATTTAGGTCTTCGTAGTGCTCTCCTTTCTGATTTTTTCCATTGCTGTGTTATTGTAATGTAACCTGGGCCAACAAATTTCACTTATGTTTCAGATTCTCCTTAAAACAGCAAAATAACCAGTAGCAAAGAAGATGTGAGGGGAAAATGGAGCAGCAGAAAAAAATGTTTAACCTTTTCCCTTTGAAGTTTTAAATAAAAGAAGAAAGCACAGGACAAGAACATATCCATGCAGACTCATAAGGCAAAGCTTTCTGAGGAAAGGAACAATTCATCTCTATGATCTGCTGGGCTTGTGCAGAAAGCCTGACTGAGGGCTCCCTTATTTGCCTCTGCTTCAGCAACATTTATTACAAGCAAGTGAAATACAATATAATCGTGACTTAATAAGTGGTTTCAAAGCCTTTTGATGGCAAACAGCATTCTGGATCTTCTGATGGAGGTCAGAGTGAATGTCTGTGAGAACAATCAGACCTATATTTATTACAGCCAAAACCATCCTTTATCATCTCTTTTGGTTGGTACCAAGCTCCAGAAGGCTCAATATAGGAAAAGATCATTTCAGGATAGTATGTCCAAAAAGACAGCACCCATCTGACTCTGGCAGCCATCACTTTGTACGCTTTTGGAGAACTTACGTTATCAGCCATCTCCACCTCCAATGGATATGCAATTCAGAATAGCGTCTGCGGCATTCAGTAACTCAAAAGCAAGTTTGAAGCTGTTGCATTTTTTAATAATGTTGCTTCAGAGACAGTTGGCTATGTCATTACACAGTTTGTTGAAAATAAATTAAGAAAATAATATGGCACAGTTACATGACATTATTTTTTATTACTTTCTTAAATATGTCCATAAAATTTTACAGTGCCTGTTGTACAACACCCACCATCTTCCTGATCACTTAATGAAGGATTCTGAGTTACAGCACCTCCATCTTGTGGTAAACTTGAGAAATAGATCTTCCTTAATGCTATCTGCCAAAAGGTACCTCTGAAAAAATTGCAATAATATAGATATATCCAGATTGAACTCGGCTCCAGGTCCTTCAGGGAGTTTGTTTCAGTGTGATTTCTCTCTGCCTCCATTTTGCACTGGTCAGCTGGGAAAGTCCTCTTTGTCCAATGCAGAAACCTTGTTTCTTACAGGCTTGCGGCAGGAGGAACTTGTCTTTGCCTAAGGAGTCAAGGAAGTACTGTGTTTCTATGAAGTGAGAGCTAATGTTATCAATGGATAGCAGTATTTAGGCATTGAGAATCTTAAAGGTTTATAAATACTTGTCACAGAAGAAGCTTTCAATTATCATCATTGCATTGCGATTGAAAAGTGGGGTTTTTGGAGCTAAAAAGTCAAAGCAGAAGTTTTCCACTGCCCTAGTTGACCAGAAGCATGAATGCATGTGTGTGCGTCTGTCTGTGTTTTGGGTTTAAAGTTAAATTTTATAATTTGGACAAATTTAACCCAAAAAGAAAAACTTTCAAGCCCAGGAAAAGATCCTTCATGACTGGTACTGTCCGAAATCTAGCCAATGCCTTGTTCCTGCCTGCACTCTTGGTAGGCACCGAGCACAGCTCAGGCACCTACATTGGGCTATCAGCTGAAAGTCTAACTTCAAAGTGTGTTATCTTTTCTTCTTTGTTTCTGTTTGTCTTTCTGGTTTTCTACCAAGGAGATTGCGTGTGCTGTGAATGCAGAAATTGAGACATTTAACAGGCAAGTCAGCTAGATGCCAAACATGAGGTTCCTCCTGCTTTCTAACCTGATACTGCAGCAGTTCTGTGTTTTACCGGACAGCGCTATATAATTAGTTCCATCATACCCAGCTCCTTTACCTCTCCTCATGTCCAGTGAGCTACAATGCTGTAACTGTCTTGGATTTACTTCAGTATATTAAATTCTTGCTTATTCTGGGGAGCTCAAAACCGGGCACAGTATTCAGCTGTGGTTTTACAAGCACAGAGCAGAAGGAATTAATCACATCCATTGACCTGTTGCCTAAAATTTTGCTAGGAGAAAAGTATGCTGTTAGCCTTCATCACCACAGGGATGCACTGCTGACTCAATTCAGCTTCCTTCTCTAGGACCCCCAGGTCCTTTTCTGGAGAGCTCCTTTGCAGCCTGTTGGTCTCCCATCTTTGCTGTTGCATGGGGTTACTGTGTACTGGCTGCAGGAGGTTGGTTTTGTTGCTGTTGAACTTCATGGCATTTCTGTCAGTTCATTCTTCCAGTCTGTCAAATCCACTTTGAATGGCAATTCTACACAGTATTTAAACAAGGAGTAGTGCATCATCTGGACCAGAAATTATGTCAGCATCATAATTTAAGAAGATAAAAACTTCTGTGTTGAGATGTCAGGTATTTTCTCTCTGATAATGGTCAGCAGAGAAAAGTACCATAAATCAAGAAAATTTAACTTGTCCTTTTCCTCCTATGAGCTACTGACTCCAGCAAATCAGTTGTTTAGGGACGTCTTAATTTGGTATGTGCATTTTGACCTTTCTCTTCAGTAGCAGGAAAGGAACTGAGTCCATTTATATTTTTTGCTGACAAAACTCTTGTAGCAATTAATTCATAATCTGATGATCGATTATGCAAAGAAACTCTTTGGTTTAAGCTTGCTTCCTTACAATGTTTTTGTTAAACTTCTTGTATATTGAGAAATTGGGAAGAGTAATTTGCAGCTTGGCTTGTGCACCATTCTTACTTCTCTACTCCCAGTCTATTTCACCTTTGCTTTTAGAGCAGAGTGTGTTGAAATGTTTTCTGGTTTGTTCTTCAATGCTTTCCTAGCAGTTTCTAACATTTGACTGGCATTTTTGACTGTTGCTGTGCAATGAGCTGGCATTTTTTGATAACCCTGCCTAGGAACTCTAACATTTCTTCCTTGAGTGGCAATAGGTAATTAATCAACATCTTGGATGTGTAGTTTGAGTTGCTTTTCTCAAACATGTTATTTTTTGCTTATTGACATTGAGTTTCATCTGCCATTTTACTGCCCAGTCACCTGCAAGATCTTTCTGCAGCTCTCTGCAGTCAGCTTTACTTCGGACTACTGTGAGCAATCCTCTGTGAGGAAGGATGTGCCACATCAAAGCCGTTACAGGCAAAAATTGATTTGACTGAAACTCACTTAATTCAAAATCATAGGCTGAAAAGATTAGTATCCTTAAACATAGCTTCCTGCCCACAGCTGCATATCATGTTCCCCAAGTACATGGCTCCTGTTTGAGTTTTGGCTTCATGGGGTGATGGAACACAAACCACAGCGTTTTAACCGGCATGTACCCTGTCTGTATTTCTGAAAGCTGAAAGCTTCTTTCTTACCTGGATTCAGCACACTTCCAGCAACTGCTGCTGGCTTTGGGCTGCTCCTGTGTCATCCACACACATACATGCCCTGTAAACACAGCAGCAACTTCCAAAGCTACACAGGCTTGTGACTCATCTAATGTATACCCACATATTCACAGATGCTTCCACAGCCATGGGTGGCTGGAGCAGAGAAGTTCCTGTCCACACTGCTTCCTGCAGTTCTTCTACATTCCTGGTGCCACTGTGCATTTATGCTGAGTCCTGGTCAGCTGAATTGACTTGAAATCCCGTTTGTGTTCCTGAAGCAACCCTCAACAACTTTCATAATACTAATTTCTTTAGCTCCGTGCTGAAAACAAAAGGGTGTCATCACAGCCATCTGCTACTTAATGTTGGGTTGCACGTCAACTGCAGAGCAACTTCCCTCCAGGAACGCCCATCCTGCAAAATGTTATATACATGGATATATGTAAAACGTTAAAGAGTATATGTACATACGTGAGCAATCATGCTTGAAAGCGTAGTTTGAAGCAAAGCAAAGGGGAAAATGTATGTATGTGGAATTAGATGCTTAGAGAATGTCAAAGAGAGCACTTTAGTTCTTCAATTTCTTTAATTTCAACAGGACATCCTGAAGGATAGAAAGTAGAAACTATTGATCATTAAAGTTAATGGTGATACTGTAATACTCTGCATGTTCTGTATGGAACCCTTTTGCATTTATTACTTCAGATTAGCACTTGAACAATGAAATGTAAACTGCTAATACTTCTAGCTGGTTTTATGCCTGTGTTACTAATTGCAAATCATAATTTAAAAACTGGCACACCTACACAACTTTGCCTGCAAATACTGAGTAGACTCTAATGGCTGGATCTTAATCTCTGTCCATCCATTTTTGTTATCTACATCCAAAAAGGTTCAGTCAATACTAGGGAAAAAAAGCACCCAACAAAAAACTTTGATGATAAAATAAAAATTAATTTCCATGTTATCTCTACCCCTTGTTTTTAAAGTCAAGTTTTCTTAAAATCAGTTTGTAATATACATAAATCCTCAGTGCATTCTGCATATCCTTCATAAAATGCTAATACGTTTTCAGGAAAATTATACGCCTCATTCAAAAAAAATTATTGCCTACCTTCATAGGTTTGACAAAATATTTTATTCCCTTCCATTTTCACCTCAGGTTCAATGCCTCTTGCACTTTTAATTAAAAAAAAAACCAACAAAACAAAACCACAAACCAACATTACCATTTCAAATATTACTTAATCTAACACCCTGCATATGAAATATGTTTTCTCTTACAGACGTTAGAGTCTACCTTGGGGCATTAAAACGTAGTGCAGTTTTTTGTCTTGAATTAATTCATGCTTAATCTCTGGGTTTGCATAAATTTTTTATAGAAACCATATACCACCAAATCTTGGGAGTGTTAAGTATATGGAATTTATATGGAGGTCAATGGATGTTCTAATATTTCTTTCTACCTGAGAGGAGGATCAGGCCATCAGTCTGGAAAACCTCGCTCCACTTTATGTCATATTCCATATTTTAACTCTAGGTTTACGTATGTGTTTATATTATACTTTGCTCTAAAAATCAAAAGGTGCAAAGGGAAGTGCGCTGGTGAGAATCACGGGAGAAAAAGCAAAACCAGTTTTCTCTCATTTACCCAAAAAGGCAATGCTTTGGGTTTTATTTAGCAGTATTTGGCTCACTTCTCCTTAATAATTGTATCTGTTTCTCATTGTTAAAGATTCCTCATCCAAGCTAGTCTAGTATTTCTGGAATTCATAGAAAGGTTAGTGAGTCTCTAGAGTTGTGATTACTTTTTTCTAGCTGACATTTATTGATCTCATTACCTTCATGCTCATATTTCAAAAACTTTTTTTTTACATTTTGTTACCATTTCAAAGCTGACAGAAATGCTGCAGTGCTCACTGTATTAGACCTGTATGTAATTAAAATTTGTACTCTGTGTTTCATCAGAAATTCACTGTCAAAACCTCAGCATGTGTTGTTTACAAAATTAGTTTGTTATAATTAGAACACAAAATGACTGCAAAAATAGAGACTGAATTTATATTTGAAACAAACACGTATTTTATTTTTGCACAGAAAACTGTTACATTTTTGGCCAAAGGCAAGTTGCTAGAATGCCACACTTCGGGTTAAATCAGATGAATTCCACACCTGCGCAGATGCCAGGAAGCCCACGAACCAATTAAGCACATTTCAGAAGATACCACAGGGGAGGTAGGAGCAGTGCAATTCTTGTGCTAGCTTTTTATTTTGGAGTGAACTTCACTTTTTGATTCTACTGCATATTTTGTTTCTCTATTATTCATTATCACTGAAATTTAAGTGATTACAAATTGATACAAAAGTGATATCCATTTTCTTCAAGGTACAAGGAAATTTTGCAATGATTTGAATGGAATTTACAGAATACTTGAAATGTTTTAACCTATTAAGGAAGAAAACTAGGCCATAATACACTCCAAAACCTCTTAGTATACTTGTCTGTTTCAGAGAAAGTATGTAGGTGTCAGTCTTAAAAAGAAACGTTGTTTTATAGACAACTAAAAATGTGAAGGACTCCATGTTCAGTAAACATCTGAATTCCAGAGGATACCATCTGACAAATGCTGCTGTCAGTTTGAAATTTCTTCTGTGCCTTTCATATCTTTCTTTGTAAAGTGTTTTTAAAGGTTGTCTGCCAAAGTATTAATGTGGACAGATGATGAAATGCTGGCAACAGGATATGTACAGAATTAACAGGGTGGTCCTGTGTAGTGCATAATAAATACTTCCATGGAAACATGAAGATCTGAGGTAGCTTGGCTAGAACAGTGGTTTTATGGTTCACATGGGTCACACAGTTCTGTACTGCTTTGCTGAGGATTGCTAAATCACCTCCCTGTCATTGAGTTCCCTAAAAAAAAATATAATAAATTGTCACTTTGCTGAAGTGGGGAAAACAAAGACACCACACAGGAAATACATTGGTATAGGTGTTAACATTTTAAACATTTGAATATGTATTTCTATATTATAGCACTAATATATGG
This sequence comes from Falco biarmicus, assembly GCF_023638135.1. Taxonomy (NCBI): domain Eukaryota; kingdom Metazoa; phylum Chordata; class Aves; order Falconiformes; family Falconidae; genus Falco; species Falco biarmicus. The sequence continues at coordinate 38,565,847 of NC_079291.1, read as the reverse complement.
ACTCCAGACACATTTATACATATAGAAATCAATATATATATGTAATATGTATCTATATTCATATAATATATACAAATTTTAAAATATACATATATTAAAAATACATTTTATTGCTGGTACTCCAGTAGACTTTATATTCATGTATTTCTTCTCAAGTTATACAAAAGAGTTGCTTTCTCCTTGTCATTTTTTACCTGGAGGGGCTTAGTGAACTATCATAATAAGTGGCCCTCTCCACAGAGAAACTACCTGTAGTTACTTGCTACTTCCTTCTTATGACCAGAATATACAGAGTACCCAGGTCAGTGATCTTTACCCAACTTGTGTGACACCTCAAGCATTCCCTTGCAACCCCCTCTTTTGCCAAGCTGAACTCTCATTCACTTGGTAAAAAGTAACGTGACTCCTCTGACAAACATGACTTGAGAGTCCTTTGTAAACTGTGCATGATCTTATGCCAATTAATAGGCCTCAAAGGCTGAAGATGTAGCCAGATTTAAAAATAACATATATGTGCTGACAGTCTATGGGTGCCTTATAGCAATGCTAGTGCAAGACAAAAAGGGTGATAATCACTTGCCAAGCTGAAATAGTCTTTGGAAGTCATTGTAGGTGCTATGTGTATTAGCACACAGTGAGCACAAGCATGCAAGTATGGGTCTTGAAGCAATGTCAATCTGCAACTACCATTGCAGATAATACCAAGAGAATGGAGACGCCTTACTCTGCCAATGGAAAAACCTACATGACGGAAGTTGCCTTACTCATTCCTTCGCAATGGGAGTCCTCTCCTGTTCCTAGGCTGTCCATGGAGCACTCCTTGAGACAAATGAGTATGTGTATGAAAACGGATTGACAGCTGTGGTTATGTTGGTTATTGAAATCAACATATCTGTAGCTGAAACATATAACTCTCTGGCTACCTGTGAATATCATGGCTACCTATGGGGAGCTTAAGTAATATTTTCCTTATCTTTACATTCTTTTAAAGTAATTTTGGAATAACTGTTCCCCAGTTAATATTAATTTCTGGTTCCTAATAATAAAATGCAGTAACTTTACTCACCTTTTAGATACTAAGGCCACTAGCACATACAGTGGTAACCCCAGGAGATCAGCCTGATGACCACCGATGAGCACTGAAAAACGTGAATCACCACTCCTGTGGATGTCCAGCAAGTAATTGAAGTTTTGGTGGGATTTAGCAGTGAGAAAATCTAAGAAAAGTACAAGACTTGAAATGCAAACCATATTCTTCCTTTAGAAAGAGATTGATGTATTAAATATTTATGCAAACATAATAAATTGGCAAGTATATGAAAACACTGCTACACCTTCATCTCTTTTATATATCATCCTCCTGAAAAAAAGGATTTGCTACAAAACCAGAACTGGCATTCTGCTATGTAATTCTCCTACAAGTGGATATTTGCCATTATTTTTTCTATGTTCATCCTAATTTATGTAAAGAACATAGCTAACTATAAGAAGAAACCAATTAATATTATTTCTGAATAGAAAATGGAAGATATCTTTACATCATTGGACACACACTCTGGAAATACTGAGCTCTTGTTAATGCAGGATTAAAGTCCTGTTTCTGTTACTGACCTATTGATTTAGATGAATGGCACGTCCAGCAACCTTCTGAAGATAATAGATTACTTGCATATACTTAACTGATTATGAAATCAGCAATCTACCTCAGTATCACCTGGTAATATTTAGCATTCTTCTTTATGACTGTGGTTTCACTATTCAGTAATTCTCACAATAACTCTGAAAGAAACATTATATTTTCTTTATTTAGTGATAGAAGAAGTAATACAGAGAGGCTGCTGAATGTCACGTAAGAGGTATATCAAAGAAAAGTTGGAGTAAGGGTGAATTATTTGAATGAGATTCTTGTTCAACTACAAGACTTTCTTAAAACCAGCAGAGCATGAGCCTATAAGAAAAACAGGGCATGATTTAAAACACCGATGTATATGCACGCACTTTGGTTTGATCATCATGAAGAGCACTGTATTTGCTGGCTACACAATTAATAGCAAGCTGTAGACTATAAAGTGATTGTTCAGCACTTAGACATTCCAAAAAGCTCCATCCAAAGTAAAATGGTATCATTGATTCTGCATGGACTACAGAGCAGAATAACTTAGCTATCAATGCTTCAAGTGTATAAACCTTGACAGACTCAAGTTTTGGGTAATGGGAAGGTGTTTACGTAAGTGATTCATAAGAGGAGTGTAACAACTATTTAGATAAAAAGAGACAGCCTGGGATTAAAAATGTTTGGATAAGCAGTATTATGTTTACTTCAAATGGAATAAAATAGGGAAGGACTAAAATATTCTAAATTAATTAATGAAATAAAGACAGATATAATGAAGCTTTGATTACTACTTACTTCAGGAAAAAATGTAATCAGTGTCTTTCAGACTCAGGAAAAAAAACCAAACAGATATTTGAAGTTGCCATTTCACTGAAAGCAACATAAAGAATTTCTACACAGAATAGCTCACCTTAGATTTTTACATTCACCAGATTCACTAGATAAGAATCAACCTTTACAAAATGTTCCTCAAAATATATGCCGCACTGAGAAAAACAAATCAAATATTCAGGCTAAAATGTGGTCTACAGAAATGTTGACTATACCTAATATATGATTCTAATTTACTAGGAATCAGGACTCTTTTGGGATATTAAATAACATCTTCCGGTAGAATAATAGAACAGTTAACATTGCAGTAATATGTTCCAGGCTTCTGTAAGAGTTTGTTACCATCTGTGAACATACTTAACAGGTGAAAGTTTCTAGAGAAACTGGTTGCTTTGGACCTCAAAAACTGTCATTGGTTTCAGTGGGGCAGGAGTTCACTTTTCATGTGAACCCTGATGAATTAGCTGTAGTTATGGACAACTGGAATGGAGGAGAGTTAGAGGTTGGGTGGATGGGTTAGAGGAACTGAAGGTGCATGAATATGTAGTTTAAGCAGTTACAATCCAAAGATCTGCATATATTGCCAGGATTGGATTTACAGCTTTAAAATCTCCTTTATGGCTTAAGATAACATATGCTGTAAAGCTACACTAAGACATTTCTGCTATATGTCAGGAACCTTGTTGTGTGTTTTTATACCTGAATTGTCTTGCCAAGCTGTTGATCTCACTCACTCAGTACCATGAGGAAGACCACTTGTAAAAAGCACATCAATGCTTTTTCTAATGCATACCTTAGTTTATGTTCTCACTATAGGGTTCAGTTGGGTTCTTCTGTGTTGGAAAACATCTCGTGTTAAACTAACCCAAGTGAGAATAAGCAGACTGTGAAACTGCATTCACAAAAAAGCTGTGTGTCTGCACACCCTCTGTTCTCATTTGATTGCTGAAGTAAAATTTCTAGAGGTGTATTGCCAGAAGATTCTTTGCACTCTTTGAATTTTCTCATGTCTGGAGGCATGGGGAAGGATGTCTTCATTATTTCTGAGCACTGTAAGAGGATGTAAGTGGAAAACATTTCAGGATTGGGGCCCTTGAACTGATCTAGCCTGTGTCCACACTGAATTTGATATGCCAGCTGCAGTTTTTACCTATACAGCAGAGAATATTGGTGTAACAGACTCTGTGTGCAGGTGGAACTCATACTAGGAGCAATAACTGAATTAGAATTTAAATAAAATTCACAAAGTAGACAAGGGTTTAAGGGTATGTCTATATTGTATTATCTAATGCTGCAAAGAAGCATATGAATTACCTTAACCATTAAAAGTGGTATGATTGCACTAATATGGTTCTCTGCTGCCTGACATTCAGAGCATCATTTGTATCAGAACCAGCAGCTTTAGAGCCAGGCTGGGTATTTCAATTTGACACTAGATTGTGCAATGAGGACAATACCTACAAAGAATAAGTAGAAAATGCTTACAGACTTTTTTGGGGGGCAATAAATGCTAAGGAATCTTTGTTAATGATTAGAAAAAAAAAAAAAAAGAGTGTAAACTGTGAGGATAGGTGAACTGGAGAACATTTCATTATTCTAATCATCATCTCTTAGTGACAGCTAACCTGCTTCTCCACTTCCTTGCATCTTGAAAAGTCACTAACACTTCTGCAAAGAAAGCATAATGTTCAGAAAGGTAGTATTTTACATCCACTGTGCTCAGCTGAAAATTACTTTATGAGATCTAAGGTAGTGAAGGATTGGACCCAGATGAAACTACTAATAGTTAAGGCTCATATTTCTATATGACCTGTGACGAAAGAGAAGGTGGTGCAGCATCTCCGGAGACCTGGAGGAATGTTCAGGGAGTGCTATAATTAATATCCAATCGTTCCATTTGACAACTCTTAATCTCATTTTCTCAGGCTTGCGTCCTACAGATTGTTTATAAATTAGATTGGTGGTCATAGTAACTATTCCCCTGAGTCTTCAAAGTGAAGTGAGCCTAAAATGACTTCTACTTTTCACAGCAGGGTCAATTGAGCACATCATCCTTCTCAGCAGGATAAAATGAGTACTGTTAGGTCTACTCTGGGGCAAACCATTTCCCTTTCATACCATCTTAGTAAATGGACTGTGGAAGACTCTGTAAGTTTAAGGAGGAAAGTACTATCCCTTAGTTTACAGTGAAGCTCTTACACAATTTCAGCTTGTCACCTCATCTGCAGGTAACAGGGACTGGCCACTCTCCGCATAGCTGCAACACATGAACATGCATCCCCACTGCATGCATGCAGTGTGTGTCGCCTGTACCCTCTTCCTCACTTTGTAATAGAACATCAGCAGCTCTGTAGAGCAAAGGACTTTCCATGTCTCTTCACAACAGAAAAAGAACCAAGACCTTGGTGCAAATCATTGAGACGAGACATAAATTCTCCTTCCGTTCTGAGAAGCAACAGCTGCATCATGGAGAAGCAAAGTTTTGGGAACTTCATTGCGTTGCCATAGAGAAAATGTGCTTGTCTTTACTTCCAGGAGTGGATATTCGGTGCAGAGTCAGAAAGTCAAGCTTCCGAGCAAAATTCAAAGTGAAGTTAATACTTTTATCTTTAACAGGGTTGCAGAGGAGTTATTTCAGAAAGAATTTGCAGTTAACAAAACATATAAATTATTTACCAACAAGAATAAATTTCAAATCACTCACAAAACTATAACTTGTAGGAGGAAATAATCATAAAAGCTCATTTTTGCCACCAAATTGACAGTGGATAACTTCTTTCAGTACAGCAGTGTAATTTCTCAAAAGCCACTTTCCAATGTAAATTCTTACTTCAGAAAAGTCCTCCACAGGTCTGCTGCAGGCACAGCATCACTCCCAGGCTGCAGTGCCTGATCTGTACTAATCCATGGGACTCTTTTCATCTATGATCCACACCACCCGTTGGCGAGGAGTCCCACAGCTCAACCACACATTACACAAAGGGCCTCGTCCTTTTATTTCTTTTGCACCTGGGTTTTACTAGCTTTATTTGACCCCCACCCCACAGGTTTTTAAATTGCAAAACACTGTATTGTGGTCAGCATAGGGGTGTTCTTAGTATGTTACTCACAGCTTTGGCTATTCCAAGATCAGGCATTTTGTTTCCTTTATGACATTATATATTTATTAATAAAATACGTAAGAATACATGTGACCATTTGTATATATGTACTTGCACACACATATAATCAAATTTTATACTGTATGCGAAGCATTATTATAGAGACTGTGCAACAGTATTTTACATATGCAGCCAAACAAATGACATTTAATTTGTCATGACTGTTTTATTTATACAGTTGGGTGGTTTGTATGAGATTTTCTTTTTCTTTACGTTACGTTCATAGAAACGTAGCTCTTGAGAGGCAAAATTAGAATGAGTGAGGCTTATCAGTGTCATTCACTAAGTATCTGAAGACGCAGGCTTTTACAGGATTAAAGAATTATTTCAGATTTTTCATTATCTACAGTTTAAAATAATTTACTTCGAAGAAATGAATGACCTGCAGGTTACTACTCAGGCCATGCGATTTATTGATTTATTGTTATCGACTTAGGACGCAGCAGGGCAGACACCACCTGTGACCTGACCAAGGCAGCCAGGCCCGAGAACATCGCGCCCGTCTCCCGCAGAGGGGGAGAACAACCTGTTTCCGCGGTTTAGCGGTGTTAGAAGTTCATACCTGCGACTCCACGTGAATTATTTGGGCGGTAAAGGGCACCACACACCCACATTCACCAGCTTTCTGGGGGGGGCGATCGGGACAAAGCCCCGTCACAAGCTGGGGGTGCCCGGGCGGTTTGGGCAGCTGCGCGCAGCCCTCATCTCGGTCCTGGGCGGGTTTGCGCTTCCAGCCAGCAGCGGGAACGGGAGCAGCAACGCTTCCCGTTAACCCGGCCCCGCCGTCGGCTGCGGGCGGACGGTGCCCGCTCACACCCCCGTCTCGGCCGCCGCAGAGCGCTCCGGGCCCCGCTCCGCACCCTGAGGGCAGGGAACGGCCGCGGCCCAGTCGCGGGACAGCGGAGGCGGCGAGGGGAGGCGGGGGCGAGGAGGAGGCGTCGGCAGGGGCAGCGGGGGAGGGACGTTACCTCCCTGCCAGCGAAGGCGGGAAAGTTGGGCGAAGAGGAGGAGGAGGAGAGCGGCCAGCGCACCCCGTCGCCTTCCCCCCTGCACCTGCCCGCTCCGCCCGGGACTGCCGGCCGCAGCCCACCCGCCACCCCGGAGCGGCGAGGGGCAAAACGTCCTCCCGCCCGCCCCCGCTCCCGCCCTACCCCTCCTCCGCCCCCCTCGCACCACGCACCGCCCCCCCACCCCCCTGCCGGCGGAGGTGAGGCGAGGCGCGGCGCCGACTGCAGCGGCGGCACGATAGGACTGGGGCGGCGAGGGCTCTCGGCGGCGGCCGGCTGCATCCACCACCCAGCCCGGCGCAGGGAAGAGCCATGGAGAGCCGCCGCCACCGGAGCTGCCGCCGAGAAACTGCCCCCCGGATGTCGGCTACCGGTGGCCTGGCCTGAGGAGGAGGAGAGAGGGAAGGGGCCGCAGCAGCGGCGGACTGTGCAAGTTGCGCTCTGCCCTCCTTCGTGCCGGGCCCGTCTCCTACCAGCGGAGCAGCATGCGGACTGGCCTCCGCGCTCCCTCTGATGTGCTCTGCCTGCCGCCGCTGCTGCCGCCTTCAGTGCATCCTGCTGCTGGCAGCGCTCACCCGGGCGCTGGATGAGACGGGAGGGGGGAGATCGCTGCTGCGGTTCCGCCCGCTCCTTCATGCGGGCTTCTGCTCCGGCGGGGGTAGCGCCGCCGCCGCCGCCGAGGAGGAGCCGGCCTGCCTTCCCCCGCGCCGCCCGCGGGGCTGGGGCGCTGCTCCCCGCTCGCCCGCCCGGGGGGCCCGCATGGCGTGCTACCTGGTCATCAGCTCCCGGCACCTCAGCAACGGGCACTACCGCGGCATCAAAGGCGTCTTCAGGGGACCGCTCTGCAAGAAGGGCGCTCGCTCGCCGGTAACTGCCACCTCCTCGCTCCCTCCCTCACTTGCCCCCCGCACGGTAGGAGCGGGGCGGGCGGGCGGGTGCGCGGGTGCCCACGCAGCGGGGCGGCCGGCGCGGCGCGGCCCGCGGGGGGCGGCGTTGGCCCGCCGGGCGCACGGCGCGTGGGCGCCGGCTCGGTCCCGCTCTGCGGAGCGGCCGGCGTGGGCGCCGCCTCGGCGGGTGGCTCGGAAAAGTTTTCTCCGTCGGCGGCTGCCTGCGTGGGGCCGCGGGGACGGCGCTCGGCGGCGGGGCGGCCGCCGGGGTGCGGTTCTCCGCGGACCGCACCGCGGGCTCACGCCGGCGGAGAGGTTGGTGTGCGAGGCTTTGCAGGGAAGTTGGAGGCTGCCAGCGGGGAAGGCGCGGTGTCGGCTCCAGGTGTCGCGGTTTAGTACCTTGTCCGAGGCTTTGACGCGGCGCAGGCGGGGTCGGTCGACCTACTGGTTTCGGCTGCAGAAAACCATGAACTTGCGCGTTTGGGCTGCAGCGTGTTGTGCTGCCTGCCGAGACCCACACCTAGGCAGGACACGCGTGAAGTTTGGGGAGGGCCCGCGGAGAGCTCCAGCTACCGCAGACGGCCTCTGTGAATCGCTAAAGGCGTCGCGTAGGGGCGAGTGGGTGCCTGGGTCTGCGGGCGCGTCGCCCCCGTGCCCCCCGGCCGTCGCCGCCGGGGAGGGGGCCGGGGGACCCGGGGGCAGCCGGGGTGGGGTGGGGGCAGCGGGACGCCTGGGCGGCGCGGGGCCGTTGTAGCTTCTCCTCCGCTTATCGATACGGCTAATAACATCGTAAACGCTTCTGTAGCCGCGACTAAACTTCCCCTGCCCGTGTGCAGGATCGCAGTGAGCGCAGTACGGAGGGGTACGGACCCGCCGTCCTCCGTGCTGGACTTGCGCGGGTCCCAGGGGCGCCTTGGTCCCACGGCCGGGGCTCCCTCCGGCTTCGGCAGTGCCGGCTGGTGTCCCGTCACACACCTGCACCCTAAACGCCTTTTGGAAGCTGCATGTGATGACGAAGTAAGTCTGTGCTTTCTGCTTCTTGACGTTCGCTGACGGGAAGTAACACATACTTGATTATACTTCCAAAATCACTTCTGGGCTGTACGACAGCACTGTGATACAGCACCTACAGGCTCTTCCCTTGTACTGCTGTACCTTCCGTGTGCAGTACAGCACAGCCCAGCCGTAGGTATCATCAATCAGACGGTGGCTGAGCTGCGCTTACGCTCACTGACCCGTGGAGCTGATCCACCCATGTGTGTGGAACCTCCCGAAACGTAGGAGACGTTAACTGAGAATTCTGTGCAAAATTGTAGAGATAAAAAGGAAAAGACCTCAAAAAACCTAGAGGGAAGAAGCTTGCTGGTAAATACTTTGTATTTAGTAGAACTTATAGAACTGATGTTCAAGCGGAGGTGTATCAGAAGATACTACCCTTCAAATAGTCTTATGTTCCAGTTCCTTCACTTTCCAACTACTTTCCCTTTCTTTCTAGCTACCTAGTGAGTAAACGCACCACTCCTCTCAGTCTAGCTACTTAATGAAATAAATGTAATTTTCTGACTCCATTAAAAATAATTTTTAACATAGTTCTGTTACCAGGTGGCAGTAATTTTTGTTTAAATGGAAATACCAGAGAAAAAGACCGGAAATAATTGTATTAATATTTCTTACTGCTTAAGGCTTTTTTTTTTTTTAAAAAAAAAAAAAAAAAGGATTTTGCTTTAAATTGAAGCGTCTTAGTCTGAAGCCCACCATTCAGGGTTTAGTGGAAAAGGGATGAAAAATTACGAAGTTGAAAATAACCTCAGGTCTCTTTCACTACATAGAAACATTCTTTCATGTGAGCTTTCCAGAGTCTGAAGCAGGTAGCAAGAGCCCTTTGTACTGGTTTTCACTAAAACAGAACCTCTTGTTTCTGAGATTCACATGAGCAGGGTTTGGAATGCTTTACATGGTTTTGGACCGTTTCTGTAGAAAGAACTGAATTTTAGCAGTCCTTATCTTTCATTCTGAATACTTGAGGGAAAACTTGCACTTCTGAACACACATTCGTTTTATTTCCTTTTGGGTTTTTTGGTGGCCACTCTGAATCTAGTCAGGCTTTTGAGGTGATAGGCTAATCTCTGTGGAGAAGGGAGTATTGGGCAGCTCATGGAAATAAAGGTATGTGATAAGTTAATGTTTCATTAATGCTGGGTAATTGTAGCTGTAGAACCCTTCTGTGCGCTTGATATTTAGCATTTACTACTGTTTCATATGTGATATTTTCAGATATCGTATGGGAGTCCAGATTTTAGGAGAAAATAAGGGATGCTTAGCTGGCAAAGTAAATAATAGATTGCTCTTAAATATTGAAAGCAGTGATTGTCTAGAGTAATCTGCATGTGCCTACTTAGAACTTTCCAGACCATATCCTTGTTGCTCATCACTGTGTATGAAGTTAGGAACAGGAAACAGAAAACAACACCTGAACACATTTTTGGCATTATGGAATTTGAATATTGAGATTTAGTATTGACTGAGGTAGTAAAATTGTTTTAAGCATAGAAAAAAATCCAACACAATGCAAACAAACCCTCCAACTATTAGTATTCAGTAAGCTATGAGTTGAATGTGGGACCACTTCTTATACTTAAGAAGGAAATCTTAAGCAAGTGACACTTATTTGTATTTCCTGTGCTGTGCTTCTGCTTCCATTTAATACCCTCTGATCATAACTTTGGAAGATACAGGTTGTGTTTTGCAGTCATTTTTAAAATGCAGAACTTCAAAGAAGCCTTGAAGATTCAAATTTTATCATTTGTACCACTAAACAATCTTCTATTTGTACACTATGAGCTATCTTATGCATGGATGTACATAGTCTTTAATGGATAATGTGTACCTTTCTATATTTAAAGTGTTCTGTATTAACAGACCATGAAATGTCAGTAGACCTAAGGCTATGCTTTAAGAAATGAGAACAGTGGTGAATGTTTTTAATACTTTTATCAAATTTCATGGCTATATGAACAAGGATTTTTCAGTCTGGATGTTTCTGTAGTGTTTATTTAGCATATTGCTATTATTGTGTCAGAAACAATTCTGGTCCTTCATCCTGGTGTGCAGAGAGACCTTTAGCTGTAGCAGTACTAAGAAGAAGATAGGGAGGACTACAAGGATAATGCTCTTTGCTTGTGCATGTGCGCTGACATTGTCACAATCTTTTAAAAATTCTGCCTTTCCTTTGCCTGCTTTTACGTGTTGGAAAAGGGACTAGCTATGAATGTGCTGAAGCTGGGATCTGAAGTTAGTGGTAATGAATTCAGAAAGAGTGGAATTAAAAGCAGTCACCAGTGAATCATGTATATCAATGGAGTTGTGATAGACTTGTATGAGGAAGGGAATGCTGAGTTTGAGCATGGTGCCAGCATTACTGAGGGTAATGGACAGTAAGCCAAAGAAGGAAGGTGCTTATTTTAGAAACCTGGTTCTGTGCTTTAAGCTTTTTTTATTTTATCAGGGAAGTTATGTGCATGAACGTACTACGAACAAGTTTTCTGCCTCTGAAAGTTTCTATTGAATGAAATGCATTGTAGTACAGAGATACTGCATATACTTCAGACTGATGACATTGTCTACGGGATTGACTCCTGAATACATTATGTTGATCAGTGTACTGGTTTTAGTTTTTGCAGTCATGATAGATACGCTGTAATATTCACCTGCAGCCAAACCTGCTATAGAGGTTTACTGCCACACCTCACAGCCCTAGCAAAAGCTGGCACTGAAAAGGACTCGGCTGTGAAATTTTTGAAGAAAATCTTCCAGGATACAGCATAAAATGGTACTGGGAATTCAGCAGATGGCCCCCTTGCTTCTGAATCATTTCTGTGCCAATGATGTTATTAGGGTGCAGTGTTCTGCTTGTGGCTTTTTAAGATGAAATATAAACAAAGTCTCATTTACTACTTGGTATTTAAAGATCCCTTTGTATTTTGAAGGAAATAGAAGGCTTAAAATACCTGCTGCCTTAGCCAGTTTCTGACTTGGCTAATTATTTTTCTTCCGTTGTTCCCTGCAGCTTCAGCTGAATATAGTATTTTTCAGGTACTTCTCTAAGCTGTTTTATAATAAGTCTGGCAAGCAGCTGCTCCATTGCACTTAGTGCTTGCCTAATTTCTTTGAGGTGTTTGGGGTGGGAAATACTTCTCTGTTACACAGAGCTACCTTTTAAAAAGCACAGCTCTCACCCAATGTCCAGAGGTTTCAGTAGTTCTAAATAAGTACACTGAAGGTACTTGGAAATAATCACTAGTTGATACTTCAGCCCCAAGCATGCCGTTCCAGCACTAAAGCAAGTGTAACCAGGACCAAGTAGCACCTTCTTACTCTCTGTAGCAGATAAAAACACTGGGCACTTGTAAACTTAGAAAATTTTAGCATGTTTGAGGACTGAGGGATGACAAATAGGCAACGGGAGGGCCATGGCATGAGCAGCTCTTTCCATCTGCCTGAGTGTAATGGGGAAATGCTACCATTACCGAGTCTGCAACAAAGAATGCCAGTTGTATGTTTGCCACCAGTGGGGAGAGACATGTGCCAAGTACAGTTGTTAGAAAGCAATTTGAAGGCTAGATGTAGTGGATATGTGTCGTGTAAAATGTAGTCAAGGTGGCAGCAGGTTAGAAGGAGGATCCACCATACATCTGGGTGGTTAGCGGGAAAACCAGCTCATGAGTTCCTGATCATAAGCCAGTGATCCCTCAGCGTTGTGGCTGTATCCTCAACAGCACTGGAAGTGGAGAGGTAGGGTATGCTCTAGGCATTACCAAAGAAAATGCATGAGAAATAAGATTTCAATTAAGAAATACAGTGCAAAGGGACCAATAATGAAACAACAGCCCCAATAAATAATCTGATTTGGGTAGTTTCTATCCAAGGACAGGGCAGGGGACGACGATGACCCAGCTGTATTAACAAAATAATGTAGAAAGAAAAAGAGGGAGAAATAGGAAAGAGAATGGAAAGCAGTACTTCCACTTTTCTGTGCCAAAAGCCTCTGGCAGCTGCCTCCAGCAGAAGTGGCCACCTGCCAGGGGGACTCCTGCATGCTCTGCTGAAAGCGTGGAGCTGGCTTACCAAGGTATCTGCATTATACAAACCTAGGGAAGGCATTCTTGCTTAACTGTTTCTAATCTCATTGATTCAAGGTACTTTGTATCTCTGAGTAGCTGAGTGTGTTTCTTACCAGTCCTAATGCCTTCACCGTGCTGGAGAATATGAGCATTCCTGCCCACAGTCAACCTTACAGTGACCTTATTTCCTGATTTTGTAGTTCCTCTTACTGTGCATTCTGTGCATTTCTGCAACACGTGAGAGATGGAAAAAACTTTTGGAAGATATAAAGTGTTTTTAGCCACACGTAGTCTTGCTGCTCATGCCTTGTATTAAACCTGGTTATGTGGTATGTATCACTGTCGAGCATATTTTGTTTCTAATTCAGTCAGTGGGTAGCACTTTGTATATAGCATTGCAATTAAATTTAATCATCTTCAACCAATTTCTGCTGGGGCCATTTCCTTCACCCACAATTAGCAGTAATGTTAAACAGGTGCTTTATGTTTGACTGTGCCTTTCCAGCATTCTAATATTTTTATTGGTCCCTCAATTGAGTTCTTAAAGCCAGATCGATTTCTCTTCTTATTTTGCATGTAGCAATGCTTGTTTGTCCATTACTTCCATGGTTATTGCCGTTACACCCATTTACATTCTTGCTTTCAGTTCATATGCATTTTTACTCACCCAGAGAATAGCAGTTTAGTTTGTTTTTTTTTATTCTGCGCTGTGTAAAAGCTTGAAAACTGATGTAGAGACCTGGTGTTTGTGAAACAGGTGTTCCCTTGGATAGTGGGTTGAGCTGTTAACCAGGCTCTAAGCATTAAAGGCTGTTTCTCTGCCTGTTTGTGCCCTGCTTTCTGGACTGCTGCCTGTATGTGCTGTCCAGGGTAAGCGCTCGCCTGCCTGTGCTGGGGAGGATGCTCCAGCTCCTTCCTCTGGCTAAATGAACGTTTTGTTTTGACCAACTAATGACTAAATAAAGTGAGTAACTTTGTTTATGCAAACACTTTCATTTGAGATTAGATTCCTTGCGTTAAAAATTTGGTCAACAGAATCTCGTAATCTGAATCTACTTATTCCCAGCCAAAAAGGATATGCAAGAGCTCAGTGGAAAAGGTACCTAAATAGAGAAGGAAAATAAAGCTTTTAAAGACTGGCCAAAATCTATGCATTTTTTTCCTACTTAGTTTTCCCTGATGGATTGTATAGCCTTTGGCTACGAGGTTTGGGCCTTTTTTGGTTTAGGTTTTTTGGCATTTAACACCAAGAACCTTTCTTAAGTCTTTTTATTCCATCTCAACTTACTACTTTAGAAGACTTTAAGTGGTCATTACTTGCAAATGTAGTTTTTCTCACTTGTATTAAGAAATCCATGGGGTGTATTAAGAAGAGTATGGAAATATGTTCCTCTGGGGAAAATCTCAACTTTTCTGTCGAAAAAAAAATACGAATTTTAAATGTTTTATCTGCCTGCTGAAACACTGTTATTTTAAAATGTCACTGTGGTACACTGAGAGAGATTTAGTTTTTTCGCTTTTCTGTCTATTGACCTGTATAAGCCGGGCTTCTTATACGGACATAACTTCCATGATGCCCTCAAGGTCTTCAATCTGGAAGACGGTGCATCACATTTGTTACAGCATACAGCAGAAGCTGTAATTCTTCTTTTAGAGCTCAAGATTTACAATCTCATCGTGAAAGTTTTTTACACCTACAACAGTAAAAAAAAAAAAAATCATGGATCAGGGATAATTTATTTAAAAGGTCAAATTATGTTTATTGAAGGGTCAAGTCAATGTCAAAGAGAAGTACAGATGCATACATGGGCCTGCAGGTACCAGAATTATCAACCTAACATGTAGTACCATTAAAATCCGGTTTGTCCCTCCAAGGAATTCAGTAGTCTTCGCTGGGGAAAAAGTCATTTTGCAAACATATGTGCATGCAGGAGTCCATGCGTGCAAACATTTCTGAATAGCAATAAGATTTTGTAAAAGAGCTTTTTAGCATTCACATCGGCACTTGCAAACACTTTTTTTTTTCCAAACTTCAACCAGCTCTGCTGTTAGCCTTTGAACTTTCAAACCTCTGAATGAACGATATTAAAATAACTTGATTTATGGTGATAATCTGCATAGGTGATACCAGAGGCAGCTACTGTAATGTTAGAGCTAGGTATCCAGAGTTCACTCCTGCACATCTGTGTTTTATGTGAGCACATAGCGCTGCTTGTCTTCTACAATCAGCTACTGCGCATGAGTAACAAGATTTGTCATGGGCTATGTACACATGCCTGAAAAATGCGGTTCACTGCTCAAAGCGTATTGTTTTGTACCCAGACGTAAGACACTTTAATGACAGCTTTTTGGTTTTTTTTATACTAGACTAAATTTATGTGCATATTGGATAAGATGTAAACATCATCATCAAAATTTTGTCCCAGTTTCATAGTTATGCATAATGATAATTGGCAAGCTGGTTCAAGTGAAGAAATTGAGCTATTGCTGGGAGATTGCATGCAGCTCTGAAACAATTCATACATTAATCAACTCTACTTGATATCAATTTTTCAATTGATGTTTTCGCTGGAACACATTCTAAAACAGATTTAGTGCATTTGTGTCAACAGAAATATTCTATCTATATTCTGCTCAGACTGAACTGGAGAGATGTATTTGATGTTGTTGAGAAAATTCTCAGTTGTAATCGGCTGTAAATCTGCAGCCTGCGTTTCCAACTTAGATTGTAACATGTTAGGAAGGCTTGTGAAACTAGATTGGAAAATACAAGGGCAGAACTTCCTAAAATTCACCCTTTGATAGCAAAATATTTGGTAGATGGGGTTTTTGAGTTAATATTACAAATGAAATCTGTATGAATACTGTGATCAGAGCATCTGCTAGATATGCAAACTCTTACCATTATTAAGCTGTTTCATGTATTTTTTATTTTCAAAGAGAATTTCTCATATTCAGATTTTTATAATTCTAATTTTAGTAGGTTTTTTTGTGGGTTTCAGAAGTGATCAATACCAATTATTTGTCTATACTAATCTTCATTTTCCTGTGCTAATCATTACATCTTCAGTGGAAGTATGACTTTGTCAGGTGTGAAAAGCTCTGCTGATTATATTTTGTGTGTGTGTGTGTGGTGTGGAGGCTAAGAAGGAGCAGAAGGTGTGTATTTATTCCACCCTAAGTTAGATCCTGGAAAAGTGACTTCAAATCTTGATATTTTGAGCATGTTCTTGAGCCCTTGCCTGTGATTACAAGAAGCTTCTGGTGATGCATTACAGGTTGACAGGGAGAAAATCTGCAGTGATCCCTGCATTGGTTGCTTGGTGAATATTGTGGTTTAATTGCTGGCTAAGGTGAGTGATCAGTGGACAGGGTAGTAATAAGGGTTTCTCTGTGTGGGAAAGACTGCTTACTACCAGATGCTGCTCTGAATGCTCCACTGTGCTGGAAGGCATTACAGTGTAGCAACAGAATATCCAGGATGGCCACAATCTGCAGGGCTCCAGGTCTGTGCCAAACAGCAGCTGAGAGGTGTACCTGTCATCTCAACACAGGGAGTGGCTGCCTGCTCTGATGAGCACCAGATCACAAACTGACACATAGCTATTGAGAACTTGTTGAGAAAATAAAATTAAAAAGCACAGTCATGTAGGTCCCTGTAGAGCAAAACACAAAAACTCACAATGTGATGTGTATGCAAGTAATTTTTGCATACCAAATAATAAATAAACATGCTGTAAATGTCATTGAATACATATGCAGCTTCTCCTAGCTGTCTGAATGCTTAACTGCAGTTCTTATGAAGCTGTGCTACTGTTCTTCCTTGGTAGAAGTGTAAGGTTATTACGCTGTATGCATCTATGTTAATGGACACTAGCATTTCCTTTCTTCAGTCTTTCAGTGTACACTTGCTTCACTTTAAAGGAAAGATAGCAAAACATATGTGAAAAAACAGTCAAGTGAGCCAAATGAAGAAAGATTACGTTGGTACTATATGCAAAGATTTCAGATTTTCATTGGAATGATAAATGTATCCTTGGCTGCAGTGAGAAATTTTTGTGGTTACACTGTATTCATATCCTGTAAAACAAAAATGACATTAAAATAAGTGTTGAGTATGCAAACTTGCTGGTTTTATATTTTGTTCATCTCTTCTGCTGAAGACCTGTTTATCACCAGTGTATTGTATACCATGTGGAACAGGAGTTTTTTATTCGGTATATTCTGTATGTGTTTTATTGCTTAGCTTTATAATAAGTGTATTTTAGAAGTTAAAAAAATACAGATGCAACATTGTGGTTATTTATCTCACAAGTTATCCACCCCTCAACATAAACAAAAAATGGTCTTTAAATTTATTCCCTAGAGAACACGTCTTATTTGAAAATGATAACGCTTGGTGGGGAAAGATACACCTTTCATTTTGGCTAGGTTGATAAATCTGTGCAGAGCAGGTTTAGAGCTCTCTTCTTATTATAAGGGAAGAAGTTTTCATTCTGTGAACTTTAAAAAAAGAATATTGACAGCATTGGGCTTTTTATTATATAGAGCAGATGTGATGGCTAAAATAGAGGGTTGTATCCATGTGCCATGTTATGACTTCTAATAGGGAAAGGAAAACAGAGCAAATACATTTGGGTGGAGTTTTTGTTTGTTTGTTGGTTAGTTTTTGGGGTTTTTTTGTTTCTTTTTTTTTTGACAGCTGTTTACTAGCCTGGATATCTATTCATGATGTTATTTCATAATGTTAAAGCATCACTGACATCGTAGTGATTGAATTTCGTCATTGTGGGGTCAGCCTTTAAATGTTTATATTAATTTGCATACATGAAAACTTTCATGAGTAGAGATCATTATAAACAACAAATTAGAAGAAGGTAAAAAATTTGTTTCCTTGAGGGGGTTTAAACAAGTTTACAGAATGACTTAACAGAGCCTCCATAATCTTTCCAGTCAATAAAACCAAAGGCTGAGAAACATCCTTAAAATCCACAGCCAAAGCAAAAATGTTTTGTTTCCATTATCTATTCTTGAAGTCTCACTCTTTAAGCTATAGCAAGTTAGGCTTATTAGGTATGCATACTTAGAAATATTCCAGTAGAAAAACAGTTTTCAAGGCTTTTTCTTCTAATTCTGGAATTAATTTGTAAATTTAAGTAATAAGACCCTTGAATACCTTTTCCCTCTATCCAAATACGGCTGCTAATCTCAAGCTTTTGCCAGAATATTTCTGATTGCAGTAATACTGTCTTCCTGACGCTCCAACTAGCACTGATTGAAGAATAAAATGATGATTTAAAAAGTACTTGAAATATGTATTTTCAGAAACTATTTTAACTACTGTAATTTATCCTTGTACCAGGCAATACTATAACCTTGGATAATTCAAAAAACTTCCAAACCCACCAACACCCCAAACCATGCCCCCAAACGGCAAAATAATCAGTTAGCAGGTGAGATCACCATGAATGCGATGAATCACTGGCAGCCTTTCTTCCGATGTCCGCTGAGGTAAAGTTCAGATCTTGACCTTCCACTTGCCTGGGGGCCGTTACAGGAATCCTGCTTGGCTTCACAATTGCCTGTTAAGAATAATAACTGATTAAGTAATTGTAAGACCTTATGCTGAAGAGTTTTAAATACATAAAAGCATTCTGAGCTGTCTCCTTACAATAAAAGGTATGGCGGCCCGTGTTATATGTTATAAAAGAAACTGTTCTTTTCGATCATTGTTCCCTTCTTAGCTGTGTTTATACTTATAACCTTTAGCTAATAAGGATGGTGAGTGCAGGCATTAGGCAGCCTAAAAAAGATTGATGCTTTTGATTACAGAATACTATAGGATAAATTATAAAGTTCAAATCTGTTACCACATATTCTGTTAAGCTCTGTATCTGAAGAAACAGAGGTGTCAGTTTTCTACTTGATGTTACTAATATATTTTGATAAGATCTGCATATTAAGAATGAGCCCTCAAGTACGGTGATTTAGTACCGCAGTTGTATGCTGTACTTCACAGTGAGTAGAACAAACAATAAAAATGTGAATCCTTGCTTCTGCTCTGAAGGACAGTGAACAAAGACATGTAGGCATTACAGCTGGCAGGCATGGAGAGGACTTGGTTTCCAGAATTGAGTGGAAAGAGGAAAGGAAGGGGGCTAGTAAATGTGAACAGGGAGGTTAATTGCAAAGTAAATTAGTTTGCTACAGAAAGTGCTGAGGCTGAGATCCTCAAAGGCTATGTGTGTATTAGTAAACAACACTAGGGAATGTGCCAGGCACTGGAGCTTAATCGCCTAAACTATGAAATTGTGAGCATTGTTTGTAGTATGGTTGTGGTGTCAACCAAGTAGCACTATCCCAAACGTTTCTTGGAGAGGGTTTGGGAGCTAGGATAGGGCAGGGATCATTACCAGCACATGGATTCCATTCCAAAAGTTTAACAGCACTGACATGGGCTGCTCAGCAGAGGCAGGTGAAAGCCTTCCTTCTGTTTTTAACAGGCTTTGGAATCACTCCCCTATACAGAGCTCCAAACCACCTACTGGGAACATTGCCCATCCACTGCTGTTCCCCAGACTATAACTGGACATTGAGAGAATGGTGGGTGCCATAAGTCAAAATGGTGCTGGGCAGCATTGTAAAAAAAAAAAAAAAAAAAAAATGTTGTCAGTTGTTTACTAGTGCTTGAGCCATGTGCTTGCTCTGTTTGGTTCCTAGAATGAGTGTAGCCTGTGCTCTAGCTCTGTTAAGTGTATGCAGAAGATAGCACTTTATCTTGGAGCATGTTGGGACAGCTGAAGACTGAAGGGTAGTGGCTGGATGTCCTGACAACAGTCTGGTGGGTGGATCAGATGGGGCAGCCAGATTTCCTCACAAATACCATTACAGATCTGTCTCGTGCTCCTGACAGGAGTCGTCCCAGTAAATGTGGTATGCATATGCTGACTGAATGAGGCAAAGCTTAGCTTTACCGCTAGGGCAACAGACTTCAAAGGTTAAGAGCAGGTGAGAAGATACTGGTGAATCATAATGAGCTTCTTGGAGTGCTTTTTGTTGTTCCTTCAAGCATCCTTAAATTTCACAGGGAGCAAAAGTGAATTCAGGGCAGAATTTGAGCTTGTGTAAATCAATGTATTTAATTGATTGTGTCTTCCAAGGCTGATTTATGCCAGCATGGATCTGGTCCTCAGATTTTATTTAGTAAGTAATCTGGCTAAAGTTAGTGAATACTAGTTGCTAGGACCTCCAGGGCTGAGGCATCACTGTGATTCAGTCACTGAATTTCAATTAGAAGGGAGTACAACTGTGCTCCAAAAGTGAAACCTTGTACATTTTTGCTGGACTCTATACAATAGTGACTCTTTTCTGTGCTGCCGAAACACAGTCAATACTGGTTAATTACAAACCATGCTGCTGTAGCGTATATATTCAGGCAGTAAGTATAACGCCTTTCTCGGTATGGAGCACCTCTTTGATTTGCACACTTCCCTGAGAGCACACAGTTTGACTCGGAACTTGCTTCTGCATTCCTTATCCTCATAGCAAATAGATGTTCATTAGAGAAGGACAATTCTGGGGTTATTCACTGTGAGATGATGTTATACTATACATTTGAGATGCTCATCATAGTAACATCAGTGCCTCTTGCTTTCAGGATCCAGATTGATGGTTGAAATAAAGCAGATCTAAGCAAAAGACACTTAGCAAGCACTTCTTATCTTTCTGGCAGAGAAGGTGGCCCACAGAAGTCAGTTGCAGCTTCTGCTGGATTAGAAATGCAGAGCACTGTGGTTTTGAATTGTGAATTAGTGATCAGACTTAATATTCCAATATTAATTAATAATAATCAATAACCTAGTAGTATCTTAATATCTGAATATTAAGCTAATATCCTGTTCTCTGCTGTTAGAATTTTTGTGCATAGGTGAGTGAGTGACTAGGCCAGTTAACACCAGCTGCTGACATCGTGAAGTGATTCAGTTTCCCATGTAGGACAAATGTAATTTTCAGGTTTCTTTTGGAATCTAATGCACAATATTAACAATGCAAGGTGGATTTTCTGGGCTTGTATGTTTAGCTGCCCTGTTAGGGACTTCTGTTTCTTGTTTTCCCCTTAGATTACAGTGTTGCTAGGCTGGTAATTTCTTCTATCATAATATGTACCAGAAACTTGCCAACAGTCATTACCTGTAAGCCTGCTGGAGGAGGAATCCTGCTCTTTAATGACTTCAGTGGGACCCCGCCCTTGGATGAAATAGGAGGGCTGGCATTTATTTCCACATAAGATACTAGCTCTTCACAAGAACAGCGAGTTACTCTTCTGTTTCGTTACTGCAGGTGAGTGCACAGCAGGGGTGCTGTGGCCATCTGCAGGTCACTGGTTTTTGGGAAACTTTGGAGCTTGGTGCTTTGCTGAACAAGATGGATTTACCTTTGGGTGGTTTTATTGCTTGATGTTGTTGATGCCACCATTAGGCAAGTGAGAGATGGAGATGTCTGTCTTTATTACCTGGATCTGGTAAATATTTCCATTGTGATACTAGGTGATGATCTGATGAGCCTAGAGAACTACTACTAGAAAATTAAGTCTGGAAAAATGACATCTCTGGGGATGCCAGAGGTTTTGTGAGGCTGTTTCAGTTTCTCTAGCTGGGATGAGTGGATATATATGATAACTGTCTGCTGGCCCTCCTCTTGGTACTGCCGCTAGCAGTGGTACGCTTACGTGCACTGCGGTACCTGCTAGTCACTGCTCTCTCTGTGTCTCTGTCCGAAAGTTCAGGAGGAAATGTGCATGAGAACATGGAAGATGGAGCTGTAAAGGGCTGGATTGTTCATCCTGCCTTTTTGAGATGTTCTTGGGGTTCATCATGGTTTAGCAGGCTGGTGGTGATGTGGAGAACTATCTCGGGAAGGTGAAAGGGACAGAAAAAAATAGGGGAAGCTAAATATGGGGAAACATAGATTATTTCCATTTATTTTGTTTTCATACTGATAGCATGCTAGAGAAAAGGTATTCATCCATGGCCAAAAGTCTGCAACATGACAGTAGATCTGAAATAATTGACATAAAGAAGTAAAAGCTTTGGAAAACAGAAATGTGGCAATTGTGTGAGGATGTTTTTGCTCCTTCTGTAGCTTGTTGATGAACTGTTCTGCAACTGCAGCTGAAAGCAGACTTAGCTCTCTCACTGTGATATTTAGCCTAATGGCACTGGTTTGATCCCACCCACAAAACAATTGAAACACAGATACAGGTTACATAGAATTTTAGTTAATTTATGTGTAGTTAGTCTGAATGTATGTATGGTTTACAGGCAATGTAATGGAAGAAGGGTTGGTTTTAGTACGCAGATAAGTGAACTGCCTCCCTTGCATGACTAATTCCAGTTTTTATTAGTGTGTGTAAAGTGTTGCTCTGTTAGCACACTGAGTGTATTTATCACAAAATAAAAGTCTGAGAAAATGCAGCTTTTGTCAGGAACAAATGAAGAGTTCCCCTCTTTAGGTGTGGTGCTGAGAATGATTTTGTGTAAAAGAGGGAATGAATCAATAGCTCTTTCAGTTGCACGAGCACAACTTTTCATGGCAGGTATGTCCCTAGGCAGCGTATTTTTAGGCAGGTATGTGCAATAATTTATGTCTGAGCCGTTTGTTAATATTGGCAAAGCGTCACAGGTGCTCAGAGTGCTGATGAGAGGCTGGGGAGAAGAACGCAGCAGCAGGTTGCTCCTTCGTCCCCGCACCGAGGGCTGGCATTCATACACAGCGAGAGGTTGGAAAGGTACATTATTTTCCCCTGTAACTAATACAGGAATTAATCGGTGCTTCTTACAGTAGTTTCAAGAAGTTTTACTGATTTTGGCTTTCATGATTTTCAGCAGAATCTTGTGTAAAAATGTTTATAGAAAATCCTGTCTCCTGTGCAATTACTCTGCCATATGCAGTGGCACATCTTACTTATTCTTTGAACATTGTATGCTCCCAGGGGGATTTAAGAATAAATACTGCCACAGAGCACAAAATTAACATATCAAATTAATTTTGTGTACTACACACAGTGTGATGGATAATGTCAGTTCAGGGCTTGATCCTGCATATGCTTAAGTTAAGAAGATTTCTTGGTGTTATTTTTGTTTGTAGTTGGCACGTAAAGGTCTTGGTTTTCTCTAGTTGTATAAAACCCCATATTAAATAAATATAGAAATAATGTATTAACAAGGGCAAATAAAGAGTACATTAGGTTCTTCTATAAGGAATATAACATCAAATTTCTATCATCATTTTTGTTTTTCATGAAGAACAAATACCTTTGCAGTCCTATAATTATTTTCTGAAACAGCAAGTCAGTCGGATTACTTTCAGATCATAATATCAACTGTTACAAAGTGGTAATTGGGGATTACTGACAGTTTCTGTCAGATTTGGCTTGGCAGAAAACAAGTTTAACGTAAGTGGCCATATAGCTGAGTTCATCTTAAATGATCTTTAAGGTTGAGATGTTAAGGTTGAAATGCTTTTAAAGTAAGCTAAACACTGCTTGTGTTTGGAATGTGAGCTGATGTATAATTAGGTTTCTCCTACAGAAAGGTTGGAATTTGTAATCCAATGTTCAGAATCAACAGCATAAATACATCTTTTTAAAGTTTAGAAATGTGTAAAACTTCATGTAAGCTGATTTTAAAGATTTATATGCATGTAATAGCGTGGGTATGGAAGAGACTGGATTTTAAGCAAAGAAAATTCTGAGTTACACAGGATACTTCAAGTAATGTGAGATCATATTCTGGGTGGTTGGACTGTAAAAGAAAGTGGATTTGAGCAGTTAGTATCATTATATATTAAAAATAAACATGTAGAGACATTTATTAGGGTGAAGGACTGTATGTAAGATTTAGGATACACAACACTATCCCTTATAGTGCTTTTAAAGACTGCCATACCTTTGTTAATATTTTGAAAGTTTTCAAAACTGAACAAGCTTAACACATTGCAGAAGCTGGTTAATTAATTTATTTAGCATTTTTGTGAGAAGTAACTGACACGGTCTCCTTAATAAAGAGATTTTTGCAACTAGTGGGCTTTTTTTATTCTCCTAAAAAAGGAAGGATCAAAATGATGGCAGTGATAGCTTAAAATTTTGGCCAGCATCTCCTGGCTGTTTTGGAAATACTGTGGTGCTGTGTTCTCTCTTGAAGGGAAAACAATGTCTTTTTCACATGCACTGTGACTTCCCATGCTAAGTCAGCTTGAATTAAAGTTGCTGAATGTTCTGTGGCAGAAAGCTTTGAACCTAAATTTGATTTTAGACTTCCTCGCTGCAGCCCGAGGACAGCAGGAGAAACGTGTAGTGTTTTCACACAATACTGGAAATCTTGTGGACATCCGACTGCCTCCCTTTCCCTCTGTTTTATGCATTAGCATGGTAAAAATACATTCAGCAAGCCTGGATAAGGGAGGAACAGAAGAAAAGGAAGGTAGTAATGAAAGCTCTATGAAGGAATGCTTTTCTTCCTTCTATTATGTCTCCCTGCTTGTTCCTAGAAAGTGATAATGTGTTTTGCTCTTAGGATTGTGTGATGGCTCAGAGCAGAGTGTACACATGTGGTGAGCTAGCTAAGTGGAGAAGGGCAAAGAGCAGAAGGTGAGGAAAGAGAGGTAGAAGGAGGTGAACATGGCTGTGGCCCCTTCCTTCAAGAAGCGTCCTGTGCAGACAGGGCTGTGTGATGTGGCAGAGGCAGCAGTAGTTGAGAAGCTGCTCCCTTAATCTAGAAGGGAAGTGGTGCAAGTAAGAGGGAAATTGAAGGGCTAGTTTGCTTTCCCGTTTGTTTGTTTGTTTGTTTTTCTCATTATTGCAGAAAGGAAAGGGACACTCCTTGAAGTCAGGGGAGGTTGATGCATATGTGCATATAGACTCTTCACATGATCCAACTTCTATGCCACAATATATAAGTATTGCTGCGGTTTTTACAAGATATATGAATGGGGAAAGGAAAGTACATTTTCACTAAAGCTGGAGAAGATGGGATCTAGTATTCTGATAAAATGTGATACTGTTACTGGACAGGGAAGGAATGTGTGTGTGGAAATGAATGTGTAACTTAAAAATGTGTATTACATCTCTATAAATTCATTGTATGTTAATATTAACAAGACTAATTCTCACATTAACATATGAGAATAGTGTCAGTAATTTTTGTCTGAGTCCAGCGGCAGCTTGAGACATGTTGGCTCTGAACATTTTAATGAGATTTCTTCCTTTTCCAGTCTGTGAAGCCCTCTGTGCACCTAAATGTCTAGTTGATACCTGACTTTAGGAAAAATAATAATACATCGACCTTGTTAATGAGGGAGAAAATTCTAGCAGAAGTGAGGTAGTAGTCATCTGTATCAAGCTCAGGATAGTCAAAAAATGCAGGCCACTGATATCTTTATGCATTATTCAAAATAATTAGTGCAAGCAGTCAGTCTCATGTCAGCTGCTTTGAGTTTACAGGGCGAGACACAGTCCCAGGCTGGGGCCATACAGCCTCCCTCAGCACAAGTCTGTGCTTGAGCTCAGAAGTTGGAGTCACAGGTGGGACTCACTTGAACAGGTGCATTTAACAGTGAGCATCTGAGCAGCTTGCTGGCTTAAGATAGTATAGAGGGGTGGCATTTGATTGTTCCTGACCATATAGACATAATTTTGTGTTATTTTTTTTAAAAAAAAAGTAAATCCACTGTCTCTTAATCAGCAGCCAAAATAGGAAGTAATTAGGTTGTGCAGTGCTTGCATGAGAATGAAAGAATAAATTGCATTAAGGAAGCTCCTTCTAATCAGAAGTAGAAACAATGTTGATAAGCATAAATAAGAATAATGAAATCTGGATGTTGGTTTCTAGGACCACAAAGAATGCAGGTAGTTTTATTTACAGGTTTTGGTTTTCTAGAATCTCGCAAAATACCTTTTTTGTTGTGATAGGCTATATTTTATTTCGTCACCAAAACAGTATAAAAGAATAAGGAGAATGAATATTAATGGGCATTACTAAATGTAAATGGATTATTCTTGTAATGCTACATGACATCTATCCTGAAAATGAAAGGATGGGCTATATTCGCTAACGTGGTGTCCTTAATTCTGTCATTAATAATGATAGGAAAGGTAATGAAAACTACTTGTTGAAGACAGCTCACGAAAAATGATAAGTGAGAGCAAATAGATGACACATCGGGAAGAAGGATTCTTGGTGGCTGGAGATGATAGAGGAGTTCTTATGTGCTCTATCTGTTGAGGCTCTAAGCCTGCCTCCTGGATAACTTTAGCAATTTAATTAACCAATACGAGCCAGTGTTTCATCATGTATAAAAGGTAGACAATACTTACCCACCTCACAGGATCTTAATAATTGATTTTCGTAAAGTGCTTTGTGATTCTCAGATGGAAGACTATGGAAGTGTCTTTCATTTCAAACACAGTTTTGGTGTCTCTAGGCCTAGATTGATGAGGAGGTTTTGGATTGTATTTTGGTTGAAAGGCTTAAAAACTAAATTCTGGTTTAGGTGCTTAAGAGTTTGTATATGGCTTTTTTTTTTCTTTTTTTTTTTTTCTTCCCTCTCTTTTGTTTTAATGTCACTGAATCTGTCTTTTAATAATAATGATCTGAGATTTTAATTTGTCTTTTTTTCCTGCCTAACTGCACACATTTCTTTAATGTGTGATATCTTGGAAAACTGGAACTCTGCATTGCTCACCCATCTTTTCCAGATCAAATTCTATAGTAAGAAATGAATATTTACCTGTGTTTCCATTGCTGCCTTTGGTTTGGGCTCAATAGGTACAGGTGTCATCATGTGTGGAGCGCCCTCTTCAAAAGCAGCTAATTTCCAAGGTGGCAAAGTGTCTTTGATTCACAGCAGCAATGGGCTCCAGAGCTCAGCTGGTGTCTAAACGTCGCTGGAAACAACATGTAAGCAGAAAGGATATGAATGCGTAGTGTGGGCTCAAGCAGTAAGCCACAATTTTCATGCACTTGAGATATAACCATAATCAGACATAAACTGTGTTCAGTTTATGTGGTTGTAGCATGATTATACTAACACACTGTACAGGGTACTAAAGTATTCTGGTCTGTGCAGAGACCCCTTTAAGCAATGAATTAGGATATGTGATCTGCTGTTCGGAAGCCTTTTCCTAAGGCTTCGCAAGATGAGAGCTGCAGTGTGAGCATGGGCTACAGCTTAAGTCCTTATCCCATGGTTTGCCTCTGAAGACTGCGCTGAACCTCGCCTGCTGTGAACACCCTCCAGTGGACTTGTGCTTGCAACAGAATGAGGTGTAAATAGTCTTCATTGCAAACAGCTTTCACTGTTCTTTTGTGCAATCAAAAGGTGAAATCAGATTTGTCAAGAAAACTTCTTATTGGCCATTGTGACCCAGGTAACTAGCTACTGCTCAGAATCGCCTGTTTGGAATGTGTGGGGTCTGGGGGGTAGAGAAGACTTGGCTTTGGAAACAGAAGTTCAGTTGTTACTTGCATGCACATAATCTCAATGAATCGTTTATGTAGCACATGTGTAAATGAGAGCAAAATGTGACTCAGCATTTTGTGATGAAAAGCAGATAACGAGAGATGTGTCGTTTTGTTACGTGCAGCATTCCCAGGCCATCACTAATGAAAGCCTTGGAAATCTGTAAGTAAATGTTTCTTCTTTGTGTCCTAGACATTAATGGTTATCAATAGCAGTAGGCTGCTGAAGTCAGCTTAAATGGCAAGAACGCTTTTCATGAAAACAGTAATGGGTAAAATCAGACTGAATTTGAAATTCAGTGCAGGCACATGCTTCAGGCTTGCCTGAGAGGTGAGGTGTGTAGAGACCTCTGTGTTGCTCATGATCATGAAAAACTAGAAAATGACTAATCACAGAGCTGGTTAAATGTGCAGCAGGCAGGCTTGGGTTCGGTATTGAGACAGTCTTTTTGCTTTCTGCACACTGGCAGTTACAGGGTCCTGCTGCCTCCCTCAGCAGAAGGAAGGCTCCAAGAATTAGTGAAGTATTATCCATAGAAATCATAATATAGGCATAAACAGGAAGACTGTTTTGTGCCCCATACGTGCTCTGCATCTTCCTGCTTCCTTGGTTTAGCTCGCCGGCAGAACAGCTCCATCCACTTGCAGTGCCACAGAAGTTGAGATTCTGCTTCAGAAAAGGGTATTTCTGTAGCAGGTGACTTTCATACTCTATCTATCCCTAGTTTTAGGGATACTATCTCAGTATCTTACCGCACCTTTTGAAAATAAGATTCAGTCTCTCAAGCATTAACTGAATTAATAAGATTACCTGCACAACTAAAAGTTAAAGCATTACTTAGAATCACATAGTCAGTGTAAGAAATCATCAGTTTTTATATAATTCCCATTTCTACTTTTAACATTCTCCATAATTCCTTTTTTGGACCGATTATCCCCTGTCTTTAAATCGGCTATATGCAAAAATGTTTTTTAAATATACTTTAAAACATTCTTTTTTGCATATAGCTAAAAATTACCTGAGTTACGAAATGGCATGTGAGTGTTCTAAATTAAATGAAATTTCACTTTCAAGTACAATAAGAGATTTCAAGATATCCTGTATATATGGACATACAATGTCAAAGTGTGTCATGAAACTACAGAAAATTGTGTTTAATATTTTCCTGAGGCCACAAAAGAGGTTTTAAAAGTTTTATTTATTATTTTAAACTTCCTTACAAGTTTAAACTTTTGAGGATAGTTTGGTGGATTAGAAGATCCCATTTTATGGACTAAGGTGAGACATAGCTGCACCAGGACATACTTCTATGGCTATATTCTACTGTGTTTTTTAGATATTTATTTTTAATATGACCTCTCCTCCTTATTATTGAAGGAAGTTAAATTTAGGCACATAGTTCTGGGTAATTATTTTTAAAATGTACATCTTGAAGGAAACCTCATGTAGGCAAGACTAATGTATGAGTGTTGGTAGTCATCTGAATGTTGAATTTTGTGGGGTTTTTTGTTTAAATTGTGTTAGACTTTGAGGCTGCTTTTAAATTACTGTATAATAAAGATAATTTGTCTTTTGCTTGTAATATAGTTCCTGACTTAGCTCATCATCTTTCTCTAGCTTAAGCAACAGTGTATGTGCCTTATTGATAGAGTTTTGAGTGCTTCCTAGGAGAAGAAAATGTGGCTGTCATGTTTTGTACCATTTTCCTTTCCAGCAAGACTTGAAACAGGGGCTCACGCATCTCTTAGAAAATAATTGCTGAATATACAGAATGTTGAATGTTATGAATAAGGAAAGGTCTTTGTGCCAGATCACCTAGACACAGAGGGGATATTTGGTGGTTGTTGGGTTCTTAGAAACGAACAAATGTCTAGGTAGAAAATACATGTCCAGAATCTCACCTCAGCTTTTCCAGGTTTATACCCATGTAGCCCTGTTGATGTCACTGCTGTTTTTCAATAATATTATCACTGTCTCTTTGGTTTGGAGAGTGTGCCTTGCACCTCACTGATACGACTTATGTCAGGGTATCATTATCTGTCTTTAATCTGATGTGCCTGTGTAGAATGTGAAAGAGTATGGGGTGATGCTGCTTTACCATCATAGTGGGTGCTTTTCCATTTTCAAGTAGCTTTAATTTCAACATCTGAAATATTGTAATCCATGAGTGAGGTTTTTTTGGAGATGGTACATATTTGTGTAAGGCAATTCCTGTTTAAAACGTGGTCTTCAAAGATTCTAGTGCATTGCATAACTATGTCAAATAGATGATTTCTGGGATCTGCATCTGGCTTGTGTGGAGAGTAGCTCCTGTGTTGTTCTATTTCATTGTAGCTTTGTCCATCCTACAGCTGTGGCTGTGCTTGTAATAACAATTAGGAATTCCATCAAGATGCTTAATTTTTCTCATCCGTGGCAAAGAATACCTAGAACACTGAAAATGTGGCAGTAGTCACAGAGCTCCCCAGGACTTTAATGTCATGTAATAAGTTTGTATCAACTAGTTGCATCCATATACACAAAGCACTCCTGACTGTATGTGCTGGTTTTGGCTGGCACAGAGTTAGTTTTCTTCACAGTAGCTACTATGGGGCTATGTTTTGGATTTGTGCTGGAGACAAAATTGATAATTCAGGGATGCTCTAGTTCCTGCAGAGCAGTGCTCACACGGAGCCAGGGGTTTCTCTGCTCCTCACCCCACCCCACCAGCAGGTGGGCTGGGCTGGGGGGGGCACAGGGGCTGGGAGGGGACACGGCCGGGACAGGTGACCCCAGCTGAGCAAAGGGATATCCCATACCGTATGGCATCATGCTTGGCATGAAAGCTGGGGGAAGAAGAAGGAGGAAGGGAGGGATGTTAAGAGTGGTGGTGTTTGTCTTCCCAAGTAAGAGTGTGCATGGTGCAGCCTGGCTTTCCTGGAGATGGCTGAACCCCTGCCTGCCCTTGGGAAGTGGTGAATAAATACCTTATTTTGCTTTGTTTGTGTGCGTGGCTTTTGCTTTACCTATTTAACTGTCTTTATCTCAATCCACGAGTTTTCTCACTTTGACCCTTCCGATTCTCTTGCCCATCCCTGTGTGGAGACAGTGTGTGACTGGCTCTCTGGGGCTTAGTTGCCAGCTGGGGTTAAATGACGACACGGTAGATACGTTTCCTCTGGATGTGTGTAAATCTCCTGTACACTGTCTGTAACTGTTAGCAGGTACCAGGCAGGACAGGAGCAATAAGGAGGTACTCTAAAGGATTTAAACTGCTCTGGAGCTGGGAAAAGAGCCTGCTTCTGCCAGCAGACATGATTTGGAAACTGTACAAGGTCCTTTTATTGATTCTTTGTAAGGCATGAGATAGAGGAAGAATACCCAACCTTTTAAGACAGGGTAACATACAAGGAGTGTTTTCAAGTGATTCAGCCAGAGAATTTTGCCTGGTAGAGGTAAGAGCGGCTCCTCATACCATTTATTGTCAAGGATTTACAACAGATATGACATAATTTATTGGTGTTTTCAAGAGGCAGCTTCCACTATTTTAAGAGCAGCTCTATAAGCAATAAAGTCATGCACATAATTAAAAGTTACTGTGTGTATTAAATATGTTCTTCCATTAGAAGAAGCAGTTTCAGCTAAGTTTGTCATCATCTACTAGATACTGGGTAGTTTACATAAAATGATACAGTAATTGCAGGGTGATTCTTGTGGACAGATTCTTAAAACTCTACATCACTGTGCAGCACTAATTGGTCCCCTGGCTGGAGTGCTGTTGGGAAGAAGATAAATGGGAATGAGGAGTAAAATCATCTCTCATCTCTATAGGTGGTTCCTAGTATTCACATCTTTATTACCATCTTTTCTGTGATGGGTTAGGTTAGGCAAATTTCCAGGCTCTTCACTAGAATAATTTACACCTGCTTTAACTGTTTACATAGATGAAATAAAAATGTTGAAGTTAGTCATAAGAATCCATATGCCTCATCCAAAGCAATGTAAAATTAAAATGCAGATAGATCTTTTTTCCTTTTTATCAAACTCAAAGGATGCTTAACTGACTGACTGATATGAAAAGCTGTAAAAGTTGCTCCAATTTCAGGTCAGTCTGATTTATTTTTTTCTACTGTGACTCATCTCTGAATTGTTCAAAATGTATCTCCAGTTACATGCGTGAGAACAAGGTTACTGACAGTGCTTTAGAGAAACCTACTCCAACACATGCTTAGGGCTGTTGCAATCAAACTCTGAAGTGAACACCTGCCCTTCCTCTCCCCCATGCTCCCTGTAAGCGAAACACCCAGCCTGCCCTTCCCTAGTCTCTGCTTCCCTTGTGTTCACTGTGAGTAACTACACTTTGTCCATCCCAGTTCCTCCAGACAGGCAAGGGATGGCTGTGAGGAAGGTTGTAGTCCCATGTGCAAAGGTCTCTGCCAGCTGATTTTCCCTTCCTACTGGTGGTCCTCTGCCTTGCTGTGAGCCACCTGCAGGCCACAGTCTTTTGAGGGTGTCCCTGTCCCAGTGTGGTTTGCCCATGGGCTGCATCATGGTCCCTCAGGTATGTCTCTGCTCCTGGAGACTCTCCCTCCAGGAGGGCATCTCCAGCTGTGTCCTTCTGGGTCTTCTCTGCAGCATGTCTCCCGCCCGCAGCAGCAGCTGCTTGGGCAGAGGTGCTGCGCATTCCCCTGACTGGTTGCAGTTCTGGTGTGCGAGGGGAATTGTGTGTCTGCAGTTGGTTTTAATTGGCTTGTGGCAGTTGTGGCCTCCTCTCACACGTCACTACTGCAGCACCCTGCTAATTAAACTCTGTCATTTATGCCCGGTACAGTGATATATGTCAAATTCTTTCTCTAAATAATTATCTTTCAGAAATGAACTCTATAGTTAAGTCTGTATTGGACTTCCCATCCCTTCCCTTGCAGAAGGGAACGGCTATTGCAGCATCCGGCAGTGTGGTTCAGGGTAAAACAGGAACCTACACCCAGACTGTTGCAAGGTGCTTGATTGGCAAGCGCATCTTGTTAGGCTGGGGTACTTGAAGTATGTTTAAGGTGCTATAAATTGCTTTTTTCCATGGAATAAGATAAAGTAGATTTGAGACTTTTTCATTAATTTCTTTGGTTGGTAAATTCATTGTAACTGTGTTTTCCCCATAACAGAGTGTTTTTTGGTGGTGTGGTGGTTTGATTTTTGTGGGATTTTTTGTTTGGTTTTTTTATTTGTTTCTTTTTTTTTTTTTTTTTTTTTTTTAAGAATGTTCCCCTTTTTTTGCTGGATCTCAAATGTATTTGTGTGGTGAATGAAGTTCTAGCTTTGCCTGATCCCGTCATCCTTTCCTGTCTGAGTGAATTAATTGTTTATGGTGGGTGGGATAGTTGCTACAGACAGAGAAATACAGATGTAGACTCTAACTGGGATAGTTGTGGAGTGGGAGATGCTGTTTGCTCTAAACCTGGTAGGGCAGGATTTTCAAGGATATGCAATCACATTAGAAAAGCCAATGGCTTAGTCTTGAAGATGTTTTTCTAAAAATATATGGTTTACCATGGAACAAATTCATACTCTTGTAGCACTGAAAAAAAAAAAAAGAGTGAGATTTTGTTTCTGTGTCTTCATATATTTTTCATGTCTGTTAAGTCCCATGATCATTATGAAATCACATATGTTTTCAGTTATGTATGTTGTAATTTCTTTATGTTTGTTTAAATTCTTCCAAGTATTTTTATGTACTTGTAGACAGAGTTAAGTTTTTTGTTATTTGCTGTCAAACCAAGAAATTGAAGTGGGATGAAATCAGAATAACGTGAGTTTAAAGTTTATGTATTAAAATAAATCTGAAACATTTTTTGTCTATTAGGCTCATGGCAGAAGTAAAATTAAATTCAACCACAGAGTACAGAAGAGCAAGATTAAATCTGTGATGCACTGCGGTTTGTGAGTGGAGAAGAATGATTCCTGCATATGTTTTACAACATTTGAGTGGAAACACTGATTCTGCAGCTTGGGATAGGAAATACAATCAGTGCAGCTGAAGCCAGCATCTATTTATCTTAAATTAATCATTCTCCAAGTAGGCAGTTGATATCCTAGTGCTGTGTGCCATCTTTTTTACATTCATGCAGCACACATTAAACCAAAGGACTGTTATTGTAGGAGCTGAAATATATTGTAGCACACAGATTGTAAATGTTTAAAAATGCACTTTCCTGTATCTTCAGTTGACAAACTGTATTAATAATTTTTCTTTAAATAGTTACAATAATTAAACACTTGGAAACAGAAATACTTATAAAATTCTTACAGTTTTTGCAAGTATCTTTTTTGAAGATCTTTAAATACAGGAGAAGAAAAAGAAATTGTAGGTAGATTTCAAGTAGAATATTTTTTAGCTTATTTGAGGTTTTTAATTTCATGAATTTTATTTCTGATCTTCTCCAGTATGGAGACAGACAAAAATCTGAGAGTTGTTTCTAGTGGCTTTTGAATTTACAGGGAATTGAATAGGTCAGGTCTGAATCTCACACTCTGGACTGAGTTAAGAGGAGGGAAGTTGTTCTTTTTTTGTGTTTCAGTTTAGATACATATAGTTTAATTCAAGAGCAGAAGCGTTCAGGCAATAGCAGCGCTAAAGAGAGACCTACCTCTGAGGCACAGTCTAGGACAGAGCTTGAGGTAGTGTTGGATGACCTCAATGTCATAAGAATGAATGAAATAGAAAGATAATTCACTGTTTCCTACTGCAGATGTAGTAATTAGGAGAAACCAAAGGGAAGAGGATGGTTAGTCATTATGGAAAAGGCAGGAAATGAAGCAGGCAAAATTTTCTCTTAAAGCCATCATTTTTTTTTTCTCCTAAGTACTGATGATATCTGACAAGCATTGCCTGCCAACTAAAGTACTGCAGCTGGAATCTTACCTTACTTATTTTTTGTATTCCCCTATTATAATATTTTTTTAATTCTTTCTCCTCCAAGTATTCTTTGTTTCTGGTTTTAAATCAATGCTACTTTTATTATTTTATTGTTTTATTTATTTTAATAAATAAATAAAACCCCAAAACACTGTAGGATTTAGAGATCCTAAATGGCAACTTTTAATGTTTTAGCTTTTAATGTTTTTGGCAGCCTTTGTTTTATCTGTCGTGACATGCAGTATATATACCGACAATTACTAGCTTTATATTTGGGTGTTGTAAACTCTTATAGACTATTCACTCTTTTCGTATGCCGACTGTTCTTCAGACACACCACGCTGAAGCAGTCCATAAGGACTTGCCACCCCCGCCTGTAAGCTGGGCTGTGAAGTGACTTCTTGTCTGCTGTGATGTGGCTCAACCTAAACTGACTTCCCGTGTATGGAAGCGTGGGTAAGAGTGCATTCCCTGTCTGCGGTACCAACATGCAAGTGGTGGGTAGTCACATCTTAAATCACAATTTCTGAAGCAGATAGTTTGACTGTAATGTCTTCCCAAGACAAATGATGGATGCCAGTATGGAACCAGGGGGGATTAATTTCTGCTTAATGGAAATAGCAAAAAAAGCACTTGGACTCACCTTAAGGTGTTTGGGGTGCTCGTCTGGCCTCTGGCGTACAGAAGAGGCTCACTGTCACTTGCCACAGGCACAAACCCTGTGCTAGTGATGCCAAGGACTCCTGTGGGGTCATTGTGGTTGCTTTGAGCTAGAGGTTTCCTGTCTGCAGAGAAGCACTCCTGCTGCAATGTGGAGGGAGGTCTGTCTCTTGCCAGAACTCAAGTTACACAGTACAAATGCTTAGTTATTTCCTTCGTATATGGTGACCTAGCAGCTAGATAAACAATAGCAAGGAGAATCCTAAACAGAAATCAATAACATTATTTCAAATTAATAATTGTAGTGGTTAACATTTTAAAAACACCTGCCTGATTATCTTCTTCAAGCAAGACATGGGCTTTTCATTTATTGACCTGATTTTTAACCTCCCAGATTGAACGTTAGGAAGCATTTTTTTACAGAGGGGTTTGTCAGACACTGGAACAGGCTTCCTAGAGAGGTGATCGTTGCCCCAAGCCTGTCAGTATTTAAGAGGCATTTGGACAATGCCCTTAGAAACGTGCTTTAACTTCTGGTCAGCCTGAATTGGTCAGGCGGCTGGACAAGGTGATTGTTGTAGGTCTCTTGCAACTGATGAATATTCCATTGTATTCAGTTCTAAAATGTTAAGTATCCTGAGTTTGGAACGAAGTGGAGCAATAAGTAGAACTGCTCTATCTTCAAAGTATTTGAAAAAATAGGTTGCTTACAGTTTGATGAAAAACTTAATTAAGCCAATGGGGTGGGTGCCTGTATTGTGACTTCTGGATTTACATCAAAAGGATATTGTTAAAGAAACAGTATGGACAAAAGGAGTAAAAATTCCAATTTGTTAGGAACAGGTGCCAAGGAAGCCACCCTTTGGAAGACGACAAGTCTGCACTGGAATTGTATCATCCAGATAACCATCAGGACAGGACAAGTAGGACTGAACGCATAAAGCCACTTAAACCTGTCATTCTGTAACTGCTCACTGTGGTGTTTTTTGTGCTTATGTTGGAGGCCACTATCAGAAAAGGTAGCAAACTGCTTCCATCATCAGGCTGGTCTGCTCTGGTTCTGCTATCTATATGAAAGCTCCATATTGTTGATTGAGGCATAGCAGAAAATATATATATTCTCAAATTATTATTGCAATGGCCAAGTAAATTTATAGGGCGATTAAGATACAATGGGTCTGATTTACAAAGATCTGCTTGCTCAAAAGAGAGCAATAATAAAAGGCTTTTTTATCAGACTTGAGACTTTAGAAAACAGACTGAAATGGAATGCTGACAGACTTAACTATAGCAGTCCTGAATGGACCTACTAAGACATAATGTGTTTCGGAAGTCTGCAAAGCCTTATGGCTAACAGTGATCCGAAGAACTAACTTTTATTTTCTATCTCAAGGAAATTCCTTATCCATTGGTAGAATGAAAATCACTTCATTTTTCATGTGCCTTGAAGCAAACTGTATTTGTGATGAAAATGTAGATTGAACGTGTCTTGCTTACCACTGGCACTTTGAAAGCAAAGGTAGATGTTTAGAAGTATTTTTTACTAGTAGTACTCTTGCGTGTGTTTGTATTTGCACTGTATATAATGAAAGATTTACACATACATGCTGTTTGCTGCATACAGGACATAACGTACATACAAGACTGCAATATGTCAAAGCAAGACAAGGTTCTGCAAGACTAGGGAGCTTAGGTAGCTCAAGTGAGAGTAACTGTACAGCCACAGGCAAGTCTTACATTTCCAGGGCAACTGCTTAGGAAGTTATAGCAGAAGCCATATATTAATTGAACTTTTTCTTTGTAAGTTGCTGAAGTGTAGGTAAAGGCATGTTGTGTCAACAGATGGAAGTGAAAATAAACCTTACACAAATTTACTTCCTCAGGTGTTCCTTTCAGCTGTAACATTCATTTGTAATCTTGCACCCAAAGGGGAGGCAAGACAAGGTTTCTTTTTAAAGCACCAG
Source organism: Falco biarmicus (assembly GCF_023638135.1). Classification (NCBI taxonomy): domain Eukaryota; kingdom Metazoa; phylum Chordata; class Aves; order Falconiformes; family Falconidae; genus Falco; species Falco biarmicus. Next base: position 38,529,193 of record NC_079291.1, on the reverse strand, counting down.
ATTTACTTTTTGGGCTTCACTATGTACCTTTTAGACAAGCACAAGCTAAGGCTTTATACATCCACAGCCCAATTTTCAGAACCATTGAGCACCATAGATTCCTTTGATAACATCTGGAGCTGTATGTCTTAACACCTCTGAAAAATCAGGCCTTCAGACACTACTGCTTCATTTCCCCAGGCAAATTGTCTCACAGTACCTGACAAAAAGAATGAGCAGTGCAGCATGCTGCAGTTCAATTTGTACTAACATTTATGTCTTTTGAATGTCAGGATGGCTTTTTAAATGTTTCCTCATAAAACTAAGTCCACTGTCAACAGCATTCCTCGCTCTGATTAGAGGAAGTACTCTAAAGCTTAATAAAATCCTAAACCAAGCAGAGAGCTGTCAGAGCTTTGGAAGAAAATACGTGAAGCTAGCTCAGCCTTTCTCTGAGCTACAAAAAAGGCATGGACTGGTCAGGCATGTAGGTGAGAGCTGTTCTCCCTTTCTGCTTGATGTGCAAACCAGCTTTTCATGATACATATACATGTTTTTGTTTATGTCCCATACCCGTGGACAGGAAAGGGTAGACAGAGCTTCCTTCGCTAAATCTTCGTGATGCTTGAGTGGAGCATTTTCCTAATCTTCACCATTTCTGTTTCTCATCATTTGATCCCTCTGATATGCCATGGTGAGTTTTTTGTTAGTTCATTGGTTGTCTGTTTGTTTTGAGAAAGGAGTAAAGGGGTTCTTTATGAACAATTGCTCCTGTGATTTCTTCCCGGTTTGGATTTTTTCAGATCAAACTCTTTACTCAATGTAAAATCCTTAAGGGACGTCAGGCTCTCCAGCTGTCCTGAGGTTGGATTCCCTGAAGAAGGATGGGAAGTTCAGACTTCTGCATCCTGCTCAAGTCAGTGTCACCCATGCAGTAATGGAGGCATTTACTTATGTAAGCCCTCTGCCTTCTGTTAAGGGGAAAAGTAGCAGAAGTCCCAAAATCCATGTAAAATGTCTTTTTTTCCCCCAAAGATTAGGAATTACTTGCGTTTGCTTTGACAGTGACTTTACTGCATGGAAGAGCTCTTCTAGGGTGGCATTTACATCTCCCTGTTTGGTTACTTGAAACCATATGGGAAATCATATTTCCAGATGGGAAACCATCACTTTGTGGCAGGTGCTCTTAAGTATGGTTTTCATTCCAAGTATGTCGGAACCTTTGGTACAGAAGCTTGAATGTCATGAAACATGCTCCTATCCTGGATGGTCTCACACTGGAATATTGTATTGTGTAGGTTATGGTCAGTCTGCTATTGTCTGACTGTTGTCCAGAAAACAACTTTCCCCATGAAATGATCGGTTAATAGCTGTATCCATTCTCTCTTTCAAATGAGCACTTTCTGTCATGGTACCCTTTTCTGTTGAAATTCTTCTGTTTCTCATTTGCCAAGTTCCCTCCTCTTCTGCATGCTCCTGTTCAGAGACCCTTCTGCGCAAACTTCCAGTGCTGGTATCAGCACCAGTAACGCTGCCATTGCTTCTGCACTGCACTAAATTTTTCAAAGAGATTCAGGATATTACACTTAAGTGGTCTGTAAAGAATCAGGGACACATTGGTGCTGTACAGATTTGTTCTGTTAGGTTTTGCTGTTCATTTATTCCTTTCCATGCATGAGACACGTCACTATACATCAAGCACTTCAGCAAAACTTTCGTGATTTGCAACATTCAATTTACAATTGAATATTTATTGTCAGGCTTGAATCCAGAAATATATGCTTATTTTTTTGTATGAGTGTACCTGTATTGTCATATATGTGGACTTTAGACTATGCATTTGGTAAGGGTAGAGAGGGAAGAGCACTAGGGCAGAGATGAGAATGCTGCTGTTGTTTATATGACTGAGCATAATGCACTCCAAGTTATGAGGATATGTTACTCTGCTTGTGGTGGAGAATGTGTAATGAATATAATGCAAACATTGTTCAAAGGAAGAACCGTACAACAGTACAATGGTACAACTCCTGTACAGCAGTAAGGAGCCACTTTACTTACAACTGAACAAAACACTGGGAAGGATGGTCCTCTGGTAAATCAGTACCCGTGCAAGGGAAAAATGAGCAGTGTTAGGGAGAGAGGGAGAAAGCTGACAGCCTTTGTGAGCTTCTCTGGCAAGGTAAATACCAGGCTGTGATTTGTGTTGTCGATCAGGTGTAAGGTTCAGCCTGAAAAATAGCAAAAACGTGATCACAGTTCCCATCCACTTAAGGAAATTAAAGGAACGTGGTAAAGATAGTACTAATCAGTTTATGAGGTGGGGAAAAGCAGATAATGTTGCTGGCTGGGGTCTGGGGGGAGGGGGGGGAAGGGTCAGGGTTGGGGCGGGGAGTTGTCTGGAATGTCTTCTGCTGGTAGATGTAAGGCATACAGTAGATTTAGCCAACGGGGCAACTAGAAAAACCAAAGCCTCCATCATCTGACCAGTCAATGAACTCACCAGAGACTGGCTGACTTAGACCTAAGTTCTCTCCTAAGTTCTCTGACAAATGGTAAGCACTCCTTTCTTGTAACACGCGGTTGTGCAGGTAGATATGTGTGTGGCATTGAGTCCTTTAGGAGTCTCTGTGACTCTAGATACACAGAAAAGAACATTTATTTCTTCATGCAAAGTCTAAGATGGCAGGTTAAAGGTGGATGCAGCTATTTTTCCAGGTGCAGTCAGTGTTTGGCACTGTTAGCAGTAATGGATTGTGGACTTGGGTTAGGTTGCCTCCATTTAAACTATCTGTTGTTATACTGAATTATAGAGAAGAAAAAAGTATGCAGATTTATCCCACCTTTTGAAAATATGATTTTAAATCATAATTGCTTGAATTATCTGAGCCCCATGTGAGGCAAAAGGATTAACGTAGGGGATAGAGAAATACAATTGAGATACCTGCCTGTCAAGTTTAATGAGGCATAATGGTTATTGACAGTGCACAATGTGATGCCTTCAGGATGAATGACTGCACAGAAAGATTTGGTCCCATAAAATGGGCCTGTATCTAGACATACCGATGATATTGCTCTGCCCAGATGGTCAAAAGCTTTGACTGGATTTTTTTTTTCTAGGTACTGTTTATGGAATTGAAATGTATGCTGCAAAACAGTAGCATAGGGGAGGTGGGAAAAGGGACAGGATTCAAAAGATGGAATTTAGAAAGACGGTTCGGGCACGCAGGAGGATTTTAGGAAGAGCAATGCTCAACTGGCATTGAGACTTGTCAAGGGCAGTGAGCCAAGCTCATACCACTATATTAGTAATAAAGGACCAAATGAGGACAGCGTGGGCCTGTTGCTAGATGGGGTGGGTGGATTAATAACAGCAGACAGAGATATAGCTGAGTTGGTCAGTGCAGGTGTTGCCTCAGTCTTCACTGACTTGGTGCTAATGAAATCTAATTAATTTGACTTTGATAACTAAAAGTTCAGAGTGCAGCTGATGTGAAAGAAGAAATTGCTGCTTCAACTGTGAAGAAGCTCCTGCTGTCAGAAGTAGTCACTGTTAGTAGCTCATACTTACTGCTTTAATAGTCGTGGTTTTGGACTTACTGCTTTAATAGTAGTGGTTTTGGTGGATTTTTGTTACAAAGTTGTTGACCAATCATGGGGATATCCAAATGCTTCAGAACACCTGTCAAGGATGTACAGGTATGCATACAAAGATTTCTTTAAAAAAAAAAAAGCTTTGATTGTTGAAATCTACCATGATGCACTAAACAACCTTTAATTTGAATATTTATTCTATTGTGGACACAATGAAAGAGTCATAGCCACAGAGGCAGCTGGGAATTAACTCACTGCTGTGCTGCATGTGTTTTAATTGTCCAGCCAGCCACCAGAGTACACTTTTTTTCTGAAGCATTATCATCTTCCCAATTTGAGTCCTTAGCATAGATTCTCTGTACAATTATTAACACTGTTCTACTTCATGCTCAGCCTAATGAACTACTCAGTAGAAATGTATTTCTGTTATTCTTTATGGAGTATGATAAGCAGTATGCTTGATGTTTTAGTAAGTGTTGGGGAGGTATGTCTTTCAGATGCCAGTGGCACGCGGTAGTTCTTCTAAATGCCTAACTGAATCCAATCTGAGGACCAACAATATGGATTTGTCACAGGCATAGTTGTGGAGTTAATTCAGTTTAGAGACTTGTGACTTTTGTTCTTTATTAGAAGTCAGTGATTCAGACCCAGGTTTTCTTATCACAATGATTGCTGTTGCAAATACACAGAAAAAATAGCATAGAGCCTACTGTGTAAATCAAATACAAATGATTCAACCTTGACACATATGATAGATAGGTAGAGGGTTAAAAACCGCTTCACAGAAGTAGTGCGCTCTCAGAAGAGATTGAGTTTAAAAGACAGGTCATTTGCAGGAGAAAACCCACATTTTTAAGTATAAGAAAAAATATTGGGAAAGAGGCATTAAAATCACAGCTTAAGGAAGAATTGGGGGAAAAAAAAAAGATGTTAGGAATACATGGAAGTATAGAAAAAGCAGAAGAAAAGAGAGACTTTGGAAGGAGCAAAGCTGCTGTGGGAAGTGCTGTGATGAAGACATTCACCTCATACACGTGTGTGTGGCTTTTTCTAATGTGAACGGCATGCTGAGCTTGGTGTTAAAAGCAAGAATTTTTGTACTGTTTTCAACAGCAAAGGAGAGTTTTATCTGTTCATAGGGATAAGGCTTTGAGGATCAATAGCTCAGGAAGCCCTCTGAAAGGTGAATGCAGATCTTTTTACAAGATGTGGGCCAACATCTGTTTTAGAATACAATTTTTTTTTTGTAATGTCCCGCAGAGTTTTCAATGGATTTGTTCAATTTGCTTCACATTTTTAAAAATTAAAAGGAGCCTACGCTTGTGGTTTCATAGTTTGCATAGGAGTCATTAATAACTTATACACCTTCCAGCCTGACTTCTTTGTCTGACACCTATTCAGCCATAACTATGACAAATTACTCACACAAAGGCTTTTGAGTCCCTGGAAGTACAGACTGGAGTTGGAACCATTCATTTTTCAGAAAATTTAAACTGACTACTTGGTCATTGCCAGATATATTTCGTCAGGAAGGCTTTATGCATGACAAGTGTAGTCTTGCTTGTTCCTGTTCTGGTTCTAGAGCACTTTTTAGCACCTACATTTCTGGGCTGATGCTAAAAAAAAAAAGAATATTTTTTTCCATGAAATATTTAAAATATATTTCTGAATGTCTCATTCTTTGCTGATGGTATCATTTGGCAGAGGAGGATATCTCCAAGATCTAAACATTCTGAATCCATCTTGTCCTCAGATTTGATATAAACTATTACAGAAGATGAAATGGTCAAAAATAGAGCAGCGTCAACACCAATGTAGTAATTTGTTTCATTCCTTTTCCCTCTGGCAAACAGTGTAATATGACCACCCAGTTGTTCAGGTCTGGAAAAGTCTTGGAGCCTTGTTTTCAGCTTCAAAATTATTTTTCCCTTGAAAACACCTGATACTTACTTTTGACTACTTATTTGTATTGTTGGTCAAGACATCTTTAAATTTAGGGTTAAAGGCTGTAAAAATGAAATATCTCTGAAAGACCAAGTGCAGGATAATTTCAAAATTTACTGGCCATGAACGATACCTTAAGAAGTAAACGGGGATATCTCCTTTCTCCTTTCTTTGATATAAATTACAAAAGTCTTCAGAAAACCTGCATACTGCTCTGCAGTTCAGGAATTATACATTTAAAAAAATATTTTTTGTAATAAGAAAGTTTATTTCATTGAAGTTCACTTTTTCTTTACCATTTAAAGTTGCTTTTCACCTCATAGATTTTCCCATGTTTTAATTAGTTTTACAATAAAAAGTAAGATTATATCAAATACTAATTTTTCAGAATGACTACTTTAACATTTTCCCTACGTTAAATGTTGTCAACCCCTTTGAAAAGGGATTATTTGGTGAACTTTGCACTAATTGTCCGTAAGCTTTACTTAGCATAATTGTCCTTATTTATGTCTTGATTTCACAGACTATGAAGTTGAATCCACTTTACAACAGTGCTGATGCTTGGTATTACTCTGTTGACTAGCACTGCATGATGTGTTTAAGTGGTTTGATTCGAAAGAGGCTAGAAATAAAATATTGCAGTAATCTCAAAACTTAAGTAACTGCTGACAGAGGTTGAATTGAGTTTTGGTTGAGGAAGTGTTGAAAAGCAATGCCCAAATATTTTTGATCCTCACCATGTTCTGATGAAACAGATACCGCTTTTTCGTTCTGATTTTTAGAGGGGTTCTGTTGTTGGTTGTCCATGTCTGTCCCCAAGTTTTGACTGACTGGATGAGTTGTCCCAAAATAGTGTAGACGTTGACATCTGACTTATCAAAGGTCCCTGGCATTTGATTGTCGGATGTAAAATAGTCCATTTATAGTTTTAAATACTAGATTATGTATTCAAGAACAAGCTGGTCATGAAGGGGTCTTTGTTTACTTTTTTCTTTGTTTTCTAAAATCTTCTGAATTTTTACAAAGAACATATGCAATCTTTTTATTTAAACATAGGATATGATTTGTACTTTCTCTAGGCTGTTGGCCTTCCCCCACAGCCATCTTAACCAAGTCCTGTACTTTTTTAAATGTCAACTTTAGCACCTATAGGATGGTGCCAAAGAGGTATGTGCCAGCTAAGGACAGCAAAGCTGTGCTTGTCTTACTGACCTTTGGAAATGTTTCTCACACATGTTAAGCCAGAAGAGCAGGCTATGGGAGTAATTGCCTAAAATGACCTCAACTACCATCTAGATTTGTTTCGGAAAAAAAAGCTACTGAAATGCTACTCTGCCGGTCCTGCTGAGATATGCAAGTCTGTGAGGAAATACCTGTTGTCAAGATGTCAAAAGCCAGAGAAAGTTCTGATAAATATTCTGCATTAGTTCATTACAAAAGGGAGCCACTGGCCAAAGGAATCGGCATGGTCTTGGAACCAGATAGAGGTTTAAATCGGATCGACTTGGGATCAGTGAAATTTTAAAGTTTTAACTTTCTCAGTGTTCCTCCCTTTGAAAGGAAGAAAAAAAAAAAAAATCAAAATTTCAGCCTTAGAAATATTTCTGAAGTGTTAGCAAAGTAGGTGCTTTAGTTTAAATATGCCAGTGCTTAATAGTAGCTGGAACAGTGATTGGCATAGGGTTTTTTTGTTTAAAAAGCTCTTAACAGTGTAAGAGAAATAAGTATACCACGTCAGGTTATAAATCCTATTTAAAATGGGGAGGAAGGTACACCAATTATTAACATTTTAAAAAAAACAACCCTCTTCCACTGCAAACAGTGGGGTTTGTGTGTGTGTGTTTGGGGTTTGTGTGTGTGTGTTTGGGGTTTGTGTGTGTGTGTTTGGGGTTTGTGTGTGTTTGTTTGTTTTTTCACTTTACCATAGTTATCAAGCAATGCCGGAGATTAGTATCTTATTCAAAGGCAAGCAAGACAGGATTCCAACAATTCTGGGGGAAATGATGAAGATAATGCTTTTTAAAGTTGTCTGATTTTTCAAATACATTTATTTTACCAGTCCTGTATTTTGTTATTTAAACATTATTCAAGCAAATGAACACTTTTAATGCTCAGTTTGGCTCTTCCTTCTGAAACTTTGGAAATATTTTTCCAGTGGGTGTGTACAGTGGAAATAACTACATGAAATCAGTTCTGCAGTAGCACTGTAAAACAATATATGAAATACCAGTTTGCTACTACAAAGCAATAAGACATAGATGTGGCTGAGAAACAGAAAACTTCAAACTTGCCTTTAAAAAGAAACTGTATTGTTGAGAAGCAGTATACCTTAGCGTGCCAAACTACATTTGAAGAAACCTCTAAAAAGCACTGAATTTATCTTATGGTGTTCTATCCAGTGTTCATTTGGTATCTCGCAGGACTCAGTCCTGGATGGCAAAGATAGGAAGTTAAAAATAATGAGCAGAACAGAGGACAGAGGAACTTGGCCAGACATTGATGATGCTGCTTAATAAGTGAAAGCAGAGAACTACGCATACAAGAGAAAGCCCTGATTTGTCCTTAAAATCGCTGTAGGGCATCTGTCTGCTTACGTACATCCTGCTCAGCTTGTAAACGTTGCTCTGGCTGGTAATGAGTAGGAATTCAAGACACCCAAGACACTCTCAGTGCAGAGGAATATGGTGGGCTTTATCCCCATCGGGCTTGCCGTGAGCTGGAAACTACAACTTCACTGGCCTGTAAAAACTGCGTTGCCTTTCTGGTTGGTAGGACCACAGTCTGAAAAGAAGAGAGAGTGGCTTGCTCTTCAGTGCTTTCCATCACTTTTCACACATATCTCTTTAAATATTACGTAGGTATTTTAGATAGGGATTGTTAATATAAAAAGTGATGTAACCCAGTTTCTAGTGAGAACACTAAGGGTGAGAAGGAAATGAACTCAGATGTTCAGAATTAACTATTTTGTGAGCTATATTTTTTGGTAATGCTGTGAAAGAAGAAATAAAAGACCCATTTATACTTTTAGGATGTAAAGCTTAAAAGAAACACCCAAAAGTTTAAACAAACTTCGCTTTAAAAATCATGAATGAATGCAAATGAAGTTGGAGCTACAGTTCATGTAAAAAGTACTTGAAATCTGCCTGCATACATACAACTGATTTCTTGTTGAAATATTCAAGCTTTGAAAACAGTGTCATGTTTATGATTTTACTTGTCTGATGCAACTGTAATGTGATGAAAGTATAATGACAAGAATATTCAGCAATGAAGCAAAAAATAATCTGTGAGAATTTGTTTATATAGAAAAAAAGGCCTATGCTTATACATGTATCACGTATATATTTAAATACTATACATGTATCACATATGACAAAGGTAGTATAAATTTCAAAGAGTCTGAGGGACGATTCTGGTAGAGTGATAGAGGATCTAGTGTAATTCGATTTATTACTTCTACATTTCATGACTGTAGGGATACCTGCCCTATCTGTGTAGTTCTCAGTGTGGCTTTTAGTGACAAAATAAGTAATATAATCGATGTCCCCCTCAGGACAGCGTTGCTCCATGCCTTGTGCAGAAGAGGACTTCAAGGCAGATCCACCATTTCATTTTGACTCTCTCTTATACTTTTGAACATCACATCTCTGGTGGCAAGTTAATTCCATTTGTAGCTTCTAGACTGCTTTTCCACGGCATCTACATGTGTGGAGCAGTGTGCTCAGTGATCCTGTTACTAATTCTCTAGGTAGTACGGCTTCTATTATGGCAGTACCTATGCGCCCTCATCGTGGGTTCTATTGTACTGGATTTATACAGTCACTGCCCTGGTTTAGCTGCTAGTTCGATACCATTGTTAATGCTCATGGAAGTGTATGTATAGAGAGTAGGAATTGGATGAAAGATAAGCATACCATACATATTTTTCTTTGTTAGATTGAGGAAATCAAAGAATAATGGCTTTTGGGGTACATCCATTGGTTTTTGTGTTGTTTTGGGTTTTTTTTTCCTTTAAGAGGCAAGAGTAAAAATGCATGTGCTTTGTCCTTTTGTGCCTGGTGCACTTAAGTACGTAAATTATAACTTTTCCTAGTAATACAAGTGAGTGAATGGAAGCTTACTTTTTTGACTTAGCTCTGTCAGTATGGCTGTACTGGATATTGTGTAAATTCAGCATCAAAAGACTGAGTGATTTTCCTGGATTAATAACCTGAGTTTATGCCATGCTTTTACTAGAGCACTTAGGGAAGAATTGATCGAAGAGGCCCAATGTTAGTATCAAATGAATGAGATTAAAAATAAGCTTCTAGCAAATATGGAATGATTTAGTGTACTCTGTTGTATAAGAGATATGCCAAAGGCTTTAATTTTGGGTGTTGCCAAAATATGCGTGATCTTAAATCCTTACTAGTGAGTCAGTCGTCCTACTAACCAAAATCTTTGAAGTGAAACAAAAAACCTGCAAGTTCAAGCTACATCAAAACCTGACAGTTTTTTCCTAAGCATCTTAAAATAGTGAAATAGGTTCTAAATAAACTGTTGTGCTAGGACAATTCTGTTAATATTAAGCACTTTCAGTGTGATCTCAAATGGTTATTGTTCCAGGTTACTTTAGGGATGGTATTTGATATATCAGATATGTTAGTTCACTGTGAAATGTCTGTGTGTTCAGTTCATTTCTTAGGAATCGATGGCTGTGACAGATCCTGTTACTCGTACCTATGTTCAATTGTATGTAAATTCTCTGTATTTACTTATTTGTTGTATTTATTATAATTTAAAAATTATTTAAAAGTTATTTCTTTCACTTGCTCAGCATTTCCTGTCAACCTTTTCTTTTTTTTTCTTTGACAGTTTTTAAACATGCAGAAAGAAAAACATCTTTCACAGGTTTGGAAATCACTGCTACAAAACGACAAAAAATTCCCCACAAATCTGGAATTATATTTGATAATGTTTAATTGTTTTAATAGTTATGATAAACATTTAAGCTTCACATCTAACACTGTGTACTGGTTGGATACATTTTCAACTTTGTGCATCATCCTTCCATCAAGGGACGTGTTCATATCATGTATATTGTACCAATTGTGGTACATATTTTTCCAAAACTAGGGAAACTGAATTTCCCTTATAACAAAATTATCAGATAAATTTATATTGAGATAGTGGTTCCGTTACAGCTGTCTTTCATTTATGACAGGGATCATATACTGTCTCTTTTTCCTGAAGTGTCTGCTAGAATCTTTTCCTTCAAATGATTAGATATTAATGGGGGTTTTTTTTCATATCTACTATTATCCACTAGGCTTGTGATGTGTAGATACTAACATTTGTTTTTAGAAAAAGTACCAGCATAAAACCTTATCTCCTGCTAGCTTCACTCAGCAGAACTTCAGTAGTCGTATGTTGCTTGTTACTGCTAAGAGGCAGGTAGGGACCCATCTTATGTAGTTTGTTACATTGCTGATAGCATTGCATCATACACTTTAAACTTGCGCTAATGCAAGGTCTTCAAAATACGGAGAAAACATAATAATAAAGATTTTTCCTCTTCAAGCTTAATATTAAGCCATTGAGGCCATTTGTGCTTTCAGTTCAAATTTTAGCACAGACAGAACAGTAGGGTTCTCTTCAAAGCTGTTGAAATAGCACCTTCTTGGCTTTTTAAGTTTTGCATAATTAAATAGCGTTCAGTTTGGGATGGCGCTTTTCCTTCTTCTTCCTCCTTGTTTGTTAGGCATTGTTCCCGGCTTACTTTGTCCCATTGCGTTGTGAAGTTCCCATTGACACGGTAAGCAAGGCCAGCAATAACTTGAAGCATTTGAAAGCATTAAATTACCTTGGATTTGTTTTCAGTTCAGGCAGGATAAAACCTTTCTCTATCTTCTCCACAATTAGCCCTCATTCTTGGGCACTGTTCTCAGCATTGCTGATACTGAAACCCAATGGACATATTCATTCAGATCTGGGATTATCTTTTATTCATGTTGTGCCTTCTCACATACTGTCATGTCAACAAATTACACTGCTATCTTACAGCATAATATTTATCTCTTTCATGGGAGAAATTCATCTTTCATTAGCAGCACCTTTCCAGATGGGTTTTGTTCCAGCCAGGATTGCCTGTATGTTTCTATTGTGTTTATACTAGCTGCCTTCGGGTCTGTGTCCTTAATTTTAACACCTCTATATTGTTGCCTTTGCTGTTTGGCAGTTCAGTTACTTCCTTTAGAAACGAGTGGATCTAGCCTTCTTTTAGACTATGCAGGCTAGACTGGCATGTTCCTTTTGTTATCTGTGTTGATTGCATATTTAATGTTCTCATCAACATTAATATTTTATTACCCTTATTGTACTTTCAAACTTTCTCTGATAATCATTCTTCTACTGTTGTATTCTTACCTACTCATTTTCCTCTACCTGTTAACTACAGCCACACACAGACCTTTTTTGTCTGCTTCCAGGGCTTCATCTGTTTTGCTTTTTTCCTGCAGACTACATAACTGAGTTAATGCAAATGAGGCAGATCTCCTAATTTCCCCCTGTATTTCTTAATTTAAAAACTCATCTCATCAACCGTGCTAGCATTTCTCTCAGCTTTCTTCAAACTTCTCTGGGGCCCATCCACAGAACAGATGCCCATTCATTCAGTAGTAGTCATTTAATGTTTTCCTATCCAATGCTATAGTTTTCCCACAACACTAATTTTTGATCCTCATTATTTTGGTGTTTTTTCCTTCCTTTAAGAAAAATGATGAGAATTTCAATGAAAATTCCCAAGATTCCTTTTCTGTGAGATCTTCAGAGGCATCATCCACACTCTCATTCATGTGAGTTTTATGTTGTCAGCTTTGCTGATACGACGGATCGTCAGTGGGTTCTTCCTGACTCTCGTGAGGGTGTTTTTCAGAATCCCATCCTCCTCTCATGGCCTTGTTTTTGTCAGACAACACATCCTTCTTTCTTCTAGATGTGTTATAACAACAGACCCTCTTATTCCAACCCATAAGAGCAAGGCAAACTAAATTAGGCAGATCAGAAACTGATTATTTTACCTTATTTTTGTAACCAACCTCCTCATCTTTTCCTAATATTATTATTCTTAACTTCCTAAAGCTCAGAGGCTCCTTCTTGTTTCCCCACATATGACTTGGCTTTTCCAGTTCTGTTTCCAAGGCAAGGATTTGGGCAGGAAGATGTTAAAATATTGTTGATCTGGTAAATCTTAGAAATTAAATGGTTTTAGTTATTCAAGAGAAGAAAAGGGAGGATTTCATTCATGACAGAGGCATTTTAATGAACTGTGTTTATTTTGTAGACCCAATATGCTCCTGAACTCCATGCCATATTTGTGCCATAGTCTTCATTAGAAGCCACAGAAACTGTTTGTAGGGATAGGGTTGTTTTCCAAAGGAGTAACTGGACAGTTAAAAAAGATGTAAAATCCACATCTTTATCAGCTTTATGAAAAGCTTTGTATGCCACTGCAATTGCTGTAGCAGCTGATTAATGAAGAAGACTTTGTTTGAAATTAAGTAAATATTTTTCCCGTTACAGACCTTCCTATTTGATTTTTTAATTTTTATATGATTTGATTGTATAATTTATCTTATTTTTATTTTTATTTCATCTGCATTCAGTAGCTGAAGAAGCAGTAAATATGCCACCTTCTGTAGCTAATTCTCCAGTGTCGCAAAGTGCAGGACAAGACCTTTCTTTTGCCATTTATCAAACATATAAATCAGACAAGCATATCTCCCACTAACCTTAGTATATCTTAGCATTTTGGTAAAAGCATGCCCATAGGAAAACTGGGATCATTGTATGCTTTTAAACTCTATACAAACCCAAAGATGTTTTCTTTATCAATCAAAGAAATTTAAAACAGTATATTTCTTGCAGTGACACAGTGAAAAAATGAGAATGTAGATTAGTATTTATACTCCAGCATTGATGTCAGTGAAATTTTGGAAGGTGAAATTTCCTCTCTGATGCTTTTTGTTACAGATGATGTTTAAGTGTATGATTACATAAAAATTGTTCAGTTGCTGGTGGGGGGTTTTTTTTCAGTTTTGATGGAAAGGGGTCACTTGCTTTTTCCTGTTTTTTCCCATTTTTAACTTAATTTTTACATGTATTTGCATAGAACTTGTAGCTACAGCATCTAACAATTTCAAAATCCAGAAGATGCTGTACAGCATGTGCAGTATATGACATTATTCCTTACGTTGATGGCTGAAGATTTTCGAAACTTCACATCTCAAGAGAAATACAGCATTTGATGACCCATTTGAGGTGCTGGTTTATAGAGGGAATTACAGCTAATATAGTATGAGTATGATTTGTGATGAAGAAATTGTAGAGGAAGATTTCAAAGTGGCTGGCCAAGTTAAGTGAAATAAACTGCAGGAATAGTGTCCCCTGAGTCCCAAGTGTCAGGAAAACCATATTCCTTTAAGGTACAGAGAACTTCTGCAATTTCATGCTTAGAATATTGCTTTGAGCTTGTTGTTCTGAACTGTAGGTTTTTATTTTTATTTTTTAATTTTTATCTGTTTGGCTAGGCAGAAGGTGCAAAAATCCAATTTTCAATGGATGAGAGTAATGCTGTACAAGTGGAAAGCTATACCTGCTTTGTTAGAGGAGTAAGGACTAAGTTTTTTATTTGTATCTTTTGGGAGAGAAATTCACATAAGGAGCATTTCTTGTCCTTGTTTGGGGTCCTGTTCCTATTCAGGCTCCATCTGTAGTCCGTGGAGAGGGCTGTCATATGCGGGATGGAGGGAATGTCTGCCGCTGTTGATGCGACTGTCTGCCTTCAATAATGCTTAAGCTTCTGAACAGCTACACTTCAGGGAGTCAAATTTCAGACTTGGTGCGTAACATAGTGAATGCCTCTAAACACCCGTATCTGCTCTGGAGCATGACAGTGCTGTGTTTTCTGCTGTATGTTCTGGAATTACTTTTGGTGTCAAGATATTACTGCAGATGTGTCAAGACCCTGAGCTGAGGGTCAATTCAACTTAACGTAAGCATTGCAAGGAGAAGCAGCCAAACAAATGTCATTACATGTACATACAAATTAGGGTTTTTTTACCTGAACATCAAGCAGGCACACACTAGAGACTCAATTGTTTTGTCATTTTCTTATATGTATTTACCTTCTCCACGTTATCAGCAAATCGACAAGTCTAAAGATTGGCAAGACAGTTGTTTGTGCCCCATAAGAAGTGATGACTGCATAGAGACGATAGATCACAAAGTTGGAGTCTTCTGTAACATGCTGTTGAGAAAACTGCTGGAATATGTATGCATAGTCCCTTAACCACCAACAGGTGTCATTAAGAGGGTAGACAGAACTGGAAGGGATAAAGCAAAAAACTACAAATGTATAGTTTGGCTAATTAATGAGTAATGGCAATATGGTAGCCACCTGGAGAAACAGGAATGGTGTGAGTACCTGAGAGGCAGCAAAAATGCAGTTAAATTCTTTGCATTGATTAGGGTAAGACTGTCGTGGTACTGCATGTAAAATGTGCCAAAGGGAATGTGACTGGATGTAATGGGATATAATTTAGTAAAGAGACAGTTCAGATCAATAACAAGACAACTACCTGACACTGAGATCTATACAATTGTGAAAGAGCTTTCTTAAAGGAAATCTTAAAAGCTCCATCCTTCAAGACACTTAAAATTAGAGTAGGAAACATCGGAGAAAAAATCTATTTTGACAGGAGATGTCTCTTTCTCTCACTTTCTCTTCTAAAGCACCCACAAGTATTGCTGTAATACTTGGGTGCTTCAGGATGGACTAATGGGACTTTTATCTGTAATTTGTATGATTTTCTGGTATGTTCAGTCCTCTGAGTAGCCTGAGTACTTTTGTGATGTGGTCTATTGTCTAATGGGTTTTCTCCATCTGGATTGACGCTTCCTAAGTGAACTCTGTCTTGGGAACTACAACAGAATGTTTTTGGAATTTTGTATCAGTGTATGTTCTTGTTAAAGTTTATAGTTCATGTGTTAATTTGTTGTCAGATTTATTTTTGTAAGCATGTCAGTTCTGCACTTACAAGCGCTGTGAAAAACAGTCATGTTCCTCCTTTTTATCTGTAGCAGTACAGCACATGCAAGTTAGTAATGTTTTAAATGTCGGCATGAACTACCACTTACTGAACGGCAGTAATTTACAATAGTTCTATCTTAGGAAAACCTGAAATGTTCAGAGTTGTGGTAGCGTTGGGTTAATGGTTGGACTCGTCTTAAGGGTCTTTTGCAACCTTAATGATTTTGTGATTCTGTGGAGAAGTACGAAGAGGGACAACTTCTGTTCTATTTCCACTAGGTTTGAGGAAAATGAATAGATAGGTTTACATCCCGAGTATGTTCGGTATTACTATGTTTTCATGCACCTGTGACAACTTGCCTTGCTTTGGAAATACTGACAATTGAAATTAAATCCCCAGGCAATTCTCATCTCCAGATAACATGAACTAAACCAGAAGTGGGTGTAAGGAGAACTTGAATGTAAGAGGACTGGTGATACAGAGGGAAGGCAATGGCAGCATCAAGTGAGGGGTTTGGGAGTGGGATAACTAATATTCTGGGGAAAATCCCTGGTGCATTAATGAGGCATGTGCACAATCCAAACTGCTGCTTAGTTCAAAGGATGTTTTTAATACAAATGAAAACATGGTAGTGTTACGACTTCTGTAAACACGGGGAAACTTCCAAAGTACTGAACTTAAACTCAGGTTGGGCCATTCCGTCTTAGAAAACAAGTGCTGCATCCACCCCAGGCACAGCCCCACTGTGCTGAGCTTCAGCTGCTAGCAGAGCAGCCTGTCTCCCTCCCAGCCCTCGGGTCTCTCGCCTCAGCAATCCACTCGCACTCAGAGCTGTGCACACAGCCATCCTCCTCTTGTTCATGTTCAGCATCTCTTCCTTCCAGTAAATCATGCCTCTGTCTCTTTTTCTTCTGTTCAGTTCCTGGACGGAGGCTGGACAGCTCCTTCAGCCTGTTGGAAGGGCAACAGCAGTTCTGTTCTCCTTTTCAAAAATAAATAATGCCGCTTCTTCCTTGTTTCTCAAATCCTACCCAGATGATCAGAATATCGCAAGAATTCTTTATACAGTAGTGAACCAGTATACTGCTTCAAATATTCTTAGGAAGATTAGACTTAATGTGGTAACTTTTATTAAAGATCTGAAGAAAGGTGGAGAGAGATCACTAGTTCATGTACTGGTTATAAAGCATGCAGTTTAGAAAAACAGAGGTTAAAAGGGTTAGTTTATTAATTTCAATTTCTGCCTTTGTTAAACAATCTTGATTTTGCTGCTGCTTCTTTTTCTTTGTTGTTTGCTTTGTAGCTTTTCTTCTGGCATAGACTTAATGTAGCTTGTGGCTGCATAAAGAGTAGAAGGAGAACCTATCTGTAATTTCTGAGTCTTAACCTTGAATCCTAATACTCTTCTGCCTGGTCTGTGCAGCATTATTTTTAGTGTTGCAATAATCTCACTATGATTAGATAATCAAAGGAATGGAGTATGCTTGACATACTACGTTATTATTTTATGCAGTAATACTACTGTATCTTCTGATTCACTCGTCCTGCTTGTAGAATCCAGTTCTCCATTACTTTTTTGTGTGCTCTTCTAAAGGTCTCAACATTTTCTTCTAGCTGTGTTTCTGTGTACATTCCTAGACTTAAGATATATGATTTCCTACTGTATGTTTTCTGTGTTTTGTTTCTTTGGCTTAGTTTTTGTGTTCTGTCTTCCTTCCTTAAGCTCTCTGCTGTGGGTGCCTTGTAGCTTGCTTTGGATCTGTATATATTCCTGTTTCAATAATATAATATTTTTTATTTTGATGCTATTAAAGTTTCCTGCAGATATTTTCTGTAGAGTGGTCACTATGCTGGGCTCCTTGGTCTAAAGATTTAATTCCATCCAAGTATAGGGTGTTTAGAGAAAATCAGGATTTCCTGATTGCCAGACATTTTGTTTAACTTTGACACTATTTAAGCAGGACTTTTTTTATCTAGTATTAATAAGCTATTATTGATTTTCAGTTGATAATAAATTATTGATCAAATTAGGTGTACTAATTGAAGAAATAAGTTGAAACTTTATGACTCTTAATTAGATCTCAGCAAATATTGATACTGTAGATACAAATAGATTTCTAACGTATGGTAATGCAAGTCAGGCCCTGGGTTTGCATGCTTGCTTTATAAGGTTTTACAAAAACTTTGTCTAGGTGTACTTTGTTAACTTACAATTTTGTATTTGTTTTAAAACCCATGGATTTACTAACCCACAGAGATGACCCTTTGTTCTTCTATTCTTCTACGTGTGAAATCTGAAGCATGTCTTAAGACAAAGCCCTGTTGGGAGGATTTACTGATCACTAGCAATGAACAAAGCTCTGATCAGTTATTCCAGCTACGATCTGGTCCATACTCTGCTGTCCAGATTTTGTGTTACGTCTCTGAAAATGAAGTGCTACATGGAAAGTACAGCTAAATGTTTTTCTGCTGTCCTGTTTCCATGGTTCTTTCAAGGGATAGTGGGGCTGAGGAGTGGAAATTCTGTCATAAAACTTGCTTTTTTTATTCTCTTACACAGAAAAACATTTGCAGCTTCATGGTGAGAACTGTTGAATGTATTTTATACTGTGTATTTTTATTATTTTTCAATAATACGATGCAAAATATTTTTTTTAAAGTTAAAACTGTCAGTACACTGAAATGTTTCACTGTTTTCATCTATTTATGGAATTTAAGCCTATGTGAATTTAATTGTGAAGGGCTCATTTTTGTTGCTGGAGGGATTTTTTTCTCTTGGTTTGTTGTTTTTCTAAAAAACAGCTTTAGTATATCACCACTATAACTGAGCATCATTAATGTTGGTTGTAAAACTTTTCACAACATTGTCAAGGTTGGAGAGGCCTATTGATTTTAAAAGTTTCAGAATCTTGTGCGAGCAAAAATGTTTAATAAACTTCATTTGGGTTTTTTATCCTTTTGACTCCATTTGCTTTAAAAGCTAAGCCTTTTCAAAGCTAAGGCTTTCAGAAGTATGTAAAATAATTTGTGTCAACTCCTCAGTTGAATTCATTCTCAGCTTTTTAAGTGCAAGGTACATGATTACTACACAGAGCTTTCTGTGCTCTTTTCAGTGAATGGTTAATTTGGTCCCTAATAAGCTAGCAAAACAGGTACTAATGTCGTTAAGGGCACTGTCATTTACATAAATACTGAGAGGATAGCTGTGCCAGCTGAGCTAGCACAGGTTTCTAAGAAAGAAAGAAACCAGAACAAACAAACCATGATCAAATTATAAAATTAATGGAGGAAAGGAGTATAATAGAGCAATATATTTACATTTTAATAGAACATTTGATGGTGTCTTTCTCAAAAGCTTATATTAAAGAGCTCATTCCAGGCTGACTCCTGCATTTAAACTTAGGAGTGTGGAAATACGTTGTTGGTTATTTGTGGAAATACGTTGTTGGTTATTTATGAATTGAAGAGTCCAGGTGAGTGCCGTAGGGCCTTGTGTTTGGTTTATTTTTACCTGCTGTCTGTATTGACTCTTTGAAAAGAGGGAGACGATGCACTGGGGAGTGATGAGAGAGCAGAAGTCGTATTGCGGTGCAGTGCTTCCTACGTTAGCAGGCGGCACCGCTGCCCCACTGCCCCACTCTGGAGGAGCCGGAGAAGGGAGTGTGTCCTGTGCTGCATCCAGGCGGTCCAGCGGATGCTGGGGGCTCCTGGTTGGCACAGAGCTGCCCTCTCCCTGGGGAGCCAGGAGAGGAAGAGAAAGGAAACCAGAGCACTTCAGGCTTTGGTGGAGCAGTGCTGTGTGTGAAGGTGAGTAACAGGCTGAAGACGCGAACCTCAGTGGAAGATTTGGAGGAAAGGCAGGTCAGAGGCAGCCTGAGTGCTGGTATGAAGTCCTGGGAGCTCTGCAGGTAGCAGGCTGTTTCTGGCAGTGGTGGTGGGAGGATGCTGACAGTCCTTTGCAGAGCCTGTGATTAGGTTCTGCTAGTGAGACAGAGGAGGAAGGCGCTCTTGAGTGCACAGTCTGTAAATGGGCCTGAATTTAATGGAACAATAAATAAGCTATGGGACATGCTTTATACATGGCAGATCACCCTGGGGAAATAGGAGTGTATTACCTGACTCTCGGTGCTTGTAAAAAGTTAGTAAAGGGCATATGTAATCAACTTAGCTCTCAAGGTATGGTTTGCAGTCTGATTTTTGCCAGCTGGTGGGTGCCCAGCATGCAGGAATTGTTCCATCCAGGTCATCAGAGAGAGCAACCCGAAAAACATTGCACTGGAAGGCATATGTAAAGCTTAATTGGCCTCTAAACAGGGAGATGAGGGATCAGAAGAGGAAACTAGGTATTATAAAAAGAACACTAGTTGGATGTGAATGTCTGGTAACTAGTACTGTAAATGCTGGTAGAGTTACATCAGTAATCGCTTCCTATTTTCCTGTTTTACTTGCAAGTCTGAGACAATTGGTGTTGATTACCAGGAAGGAGGTCAAACTAGGTGAAACATACTTCAAGTCCTAGTCAAGATCTATTTAAACTGTCCCAGACCTTCCCCACAAAACTTCAGGTCAATATCAGCACCCAGGAGGAGTAAGTGGTAAATTCAGAGTTTTAAAGCAGAGGTGACATGTAGCTGAATAAACAGTCAAGCACCTTTTCTATGTATTGTGATCTAGCCTGCAGTTGACAAGCGTCAGAAAGCAGAGAGAATTTTTATAGTCGTATGAAAATGAAACAGGTATCTGTTACATATTATTCTTTTCCGTACCTGTAAAATCAAATGGGATTAAAAATCTGTGGCGCATTTATTGATACACATAATAGCTGGAACCTGTGGTATGGACAAGATCTAGTATTATTCCTTTCCTTTTGTCCATGCAAAAGGAGGAAGACTGGAAACATCAAACTTCAGAGAGATGCAGAACAGAATACATAGAGGGAAGCTAGGATTTCCACAGAGAGCTCTTTTCCTAAGTGAATTCAAGTTCAAAGTTTTATGAGGTTGAATGTAATAAGAGGTTATTTTCTAAACTTTTATTTCTCTTACAGTCTGTAATTCTTGGTTGTTTTGCAAAAAGCCAGCAGCTGTGTGTTGTGTACAAAGACTTTATAGTTGTAGCGGTTCACTGATAGAGCCTCAGTTCTTTTTCAGTGAAGCTGGACCTGTGATCATTTCAGAAAACTGAACTTAACTACATTGTCCTTTTTTTTGCTACAGATAGAAAATGCAAAATGTGGCCTAAAGCAAAAATTGGAATTAACATGACGACTGTGCTATGGCTATGCCATAGAAAGATTGTGCTGTTTGCTTTTTTAAATTTGTGTGAAAGCACAGAAAAAAAAATTATCACAAGCAACTCAAATGTAATTGAATTGGTTGTATATAATACAAGCTTTTTACTTCTAACATTCATCAAGTGTTTCTGAAGTAGATTATTAGAAGTAAACAATCCAGAAAAATCTTCAATTGAGAAGTGAAAGGCAGAAACATGATTGAAAAAGTGCTGTAGGGTTCATTGCAAGGCATCATTGCTATAGATATCTACTAGCTGAGCTCATTGTCTTGGGTTGTGTTTTCAGATGGTGGAAAGGCAGAACAACTTTCAAGGGCCTAAATCCACCTGATTTAACTTCTACATGAACCAAATTTCATCTTTTATAACATGATTGTGTTTACTAGGTCTTCAGTGCCTACAAAGGATCACTTGGGGAGGCAGGGTGAGATAGATATCTGGATTGTAGAAAACTACTCTTGGTTTCATGGATTCTGTCCCAGTCTTTCCAGTCTTGTTTTTTCTTCTCCCTCTCTCTCCCTCTCTCTTTTTAAAAATGGCTTTAATGCCTCTCTAATCTGTCTCATTACCTGTCACAGTTCTGTGACTCTAGGCTACAAGGAAGTTGGTTCTTCACTGACCATCTGCACTTTAGATATTATCTATAGAATTTGTTGAAAACCAACATAAAGTGTTGCTGTTCATACTTGAGCACAGTCTTACCACGTGTAAATTTGAGCAAGATTTGTCTGGGGATCTCTGAAATTTGGCTTACAGAGCTGTAAGATACTATTTGAGCATTTCATATAGTCTCTGTATTGAGAAGGTACACATGCAAAACTTAGGTACGGAATGCCCCATGTTTATAGGACAATTTCCACCCCCAAGCAGATAATCTGCTGTTTTGAGTTCAGATCTTCTGGATAACTCGAGACTTGTGTCATGAGACTTAGCCAAGTGATCTTATTTTTTCTTTTTGCATTACTGTAGAGTTTTCTATTACTTTGGGGTTTTTTGCAGCTGCTTTTCTGTTAATATAACTTAGTCCAAGGAGAGCAATATAGGTGCCTGACAACCTCAGAAAAACCCTTGCTTTGCGAATTAGCTTAATGAAATGAAAGAGAACAAAGTCAAACTCTTCTATAATTCTGAAATAACAAAATATATTACTAAATGTTACTGTACATAGTATATTAATTTCTAATCTTGTCTTGAATTTTTCTTATAGGTAAATTGTTTTCTATATGACAATTCCCAAGCAACATAAAAGCAATTCCTATAGTGATTTTTGAATGTTTTCCCTGGAAGATTGTCTGGCTTTTGAATTAACAATTGTAATTTGCATGTGTTTTTTAATTTTTCAGGTAAACAGTCTGTTTTGTCATGCTGATAAACTTTAAAAAAATGTTTATCTCCATGAAACTCCAGTCAGTAATTTTCTTTTGCTTTTAGAGTCAGAATACATTTTAAAAGACTGGTGTTTAATGTAAATTGCACACTATGATAGAGAGAAAACAGATTTCAGTCAACCTGATTTATTTCAAATCTGTAACTAAAAAGTTGCTGTTAAAGTCTAAAGAGAGACAGGCATGTACAAGAGGAATACATAGGCAGACACTCATGCATCACACAATGAAATCATCTGATTTTGAGTCCTGGTGTTTGTGGATAAGGGTGTAGGTTCCTGATCATACATTTCCTGAAACAGCCATCAAAGCCAAAATTGGAATAGGTTAAAAACTATCTCATGTCGTCCTCAGTTCTTATGGCCAGTGGTCAAGCCTGAAAGTTTTCACTAGGGCTCTTCACTTGTCATAAAGGCAGTCATACTGAAACTTCCCATTTCACCCCCAACATGTGTCCTCTGGGGTTTACTGAAGCCTCAACCCCGGGCTGCACAGGTACATTGAGACTCCTGCAGGGACAGTTCCCAGTGCTGTGAATAAGGACAATATAAATGGCATCCTTTGTGTTTTTTTTCCTCTGTGTTTTATGCTGCAGTGCTGAGGTTAGTATTAAAAGGTAGACGTTTGTTTGCAGCTGCAATTGCACACTAGCATTATAGATATCCTAACCATTTCCTGTACTAAATTTGGGGAAACAACATGGTTTCATTTAGTGTGTTGCAATTTTAGGTAAAAGGCTTTAGTGTCGTCATTTTAGTGTGCTTATGTTTGGGGGTCTGCACACGTGTATATGTAAAATTTGTTCAATATGCTTTTACAAATCTTTTAAAGGCTTGTTAGTTTCCCCATTTAAAAATGTATGCATCTTTTGAGTCCTTGAACAGCAAGTTTCTGCAAAAGGCAGGATTGTATGGTGAAATTATAATATGCTGAAATGGGAGATCATAATGGAAACGCATATACATTCTTGCCAGTTGTGGCTAAAAGATGCACACAAAATTACTAATTAACAAACCAAGAAAAAATAATAAGGCCACTGAGTAAACTATACCTAATCTATCTACGTGAGCCTTGTTCCATATGGCTACATGTTAAACTGACCATATTGTTCCTTGTGTGGTAGATTGTACAGATCCCCTTGGCTTAGTGGTTCAAAAAATATGTCTGGAAGAGTTAGCTTGTGGCAAGCACACTCTAAATCAATCTACATAAGGAAAATTAATCCTGAATTTTTAAAATATGTTTGGAAGTTAATTATGAAAATTGAACATCTAATATTTATAACTTTTTATTCAAACCCCAGTAAAATATATAATTTGAAAATTATTATTCTTTAAGTAGTAATTGCTACAAATTTGGTTTAATATCTTACAATATTTATGTCTAAAACAATTTGTCTAAAATTCCAGACTATCTTTTACATGTAAATGACATATTGCATGTGTCCAGTTCAAAAACTTGAGCCCACAAAACGGCAGGCACCAGATCTGTGCAAGAATTGCAACTCCACCCCCAATTTGAGACAGGACAAGAGAAGTGTTGACCAGGTGCCTTTTGCTGAAATCTCTTTCCCCACAGGCAGAATTCCCTTCCTATGTTCCCCTCTTTCTCCTTCCCTCCATTCCTGTCCTCCTTCCTGTCTCCCCCCGTTCCTCCATTCCCAGTGTCACAGCTGATGATACAGACGTGCAACTCTAAACTATTTTTCTCCTGGCTATGAAGTGTGAAAACGCACAACCGCTGCGTATGTCGTCTTCCTGCCTTCCCTCCAAGTAACGTTCACATTGAACTCTCAGGGCTAATGCCCTGAAGAAGGGGGCTAGTTCTATAAATGTAGCATTGACCTTTTTACCCTACAGAGGACAGACCACTCTAATAGCTGTTAAACCTGCTAGCGCTGCATACTAAGGGCATACAGAGGTATTTCCTAACGGCCGTGCTGCCACCAGAGTCCTTCCAGTAAGGATGTGTATAATTGAGTCATGTATCAGGATGAAATGACGCAGGGGAGATAGTTGTTCATGGGGGAGATGCAAGTGCTTTTCCTTGAAAGAGCCCATCTGGTTACGCCTCCGAGGATGTGTGGTAGGTGGGTGATGGGTAAAAAAATCTGGATGTATATGCCACACACTGTGTTACCTGCTCTCGCAATGTTGTGTATCGATATTCAGTGTTTCTTTTAGAGCTCCAGTTATGAAATGAGGTTATTTTCTGAGAAAGCCAAACTTGCCTAGAAAATAATTCCCTTACTATTGTGGAAAAAACTTGAAAGTAAGGATTGTAAGCTCTTTCTTGAGAAGATAAAGGATAGAGTTGGTTATTTTCTTTAAATCTCATGATTTTTAGGCCTATTTTTTAGGATCTGGGGGGGACTTGATAATACTTTCAAACACAAGGGACTGGCAATATTGCAGTTCCTTGATTCTTGAGGTCTATAGAGAGATAATACTGTATTACTTCTGCAGGAGCTGTATGGGTTTTTAAGCTTTGTGTCATAATCCATGTTGATGTTTGAGGTTTAGTGAGACATATTGTTGTGGTGTTGTACAAGATTTATTGGTAACTATTCTGTGAAGCCCACTTCACCCCTGTCTGATGTGTAGTACAAAATACAGGTACTTCAAATGGCACAAATGAACTTGTATGCAGTTGGTCTAGGAGTATTCAGCTTTATATGATATTTGGGGGTTTTTTTATTAATCACCTACCAATAATACAACATAAATGAGTAACTACTTTCTAAGATAACGAAATTTTTCAAGAAAGCTACACTTTTGTCACTTGTGGTTTTAATAATGAGATTTTTCACTGAAATTATTGTTCCACCGGCTAAACAGAAATAAGAAAGTAAGTTTAGTGTTCTTTCTTTTGACTACTTGTAGTTCTTTATATTGTTTTCTGGCTGTACTGGTAAAAGAAAAACTACTTTCTACTAAGGGGGTAATGCACTGGAATAAATGGTCTGACTAGTTGTAACAGTTCAGATGTTACAGAAGACCCTACTTTGCTCTGTGCGGTAGCTGGACGCTGAAGTGTACACTTCATGTCTTTACACCCTGAAATAAAAATAGCTGTTCAAGTCCACTTACGTGTACCTTAGAGATGAAACTGAGCAGCGTCATGTTTTATGGTTAAATTGCCAGTACCAGTGATATTGTTAGGGGCAAATCAGGTGTAAATTAGCTAGTAAATGCATATAATTGCTAATTCGTTAGCTGTGCTAGCAAATCTTAAATTTACGTTGGTGACCCAAAGAAGGGGTTGGGAATAGGGTGGGAGGAAAAAGGCTGTGGAGTGGAAGTTCCCACTAGAACAAAATGTCTCAACTTAAAATAGTGAAGTCTTTAACCAGCATAACTGTAACGTTATGCATCAGTCTCACTAAAAGTCTACTGTGTGCCCTAGCAGCTTTTTAAGGCTGAAAGTCACATGTTTGCGTTATAACTAAGGATGTGTCTCTTCACAGTCTGTACAGAGCTAGTCGGTGGTGGTGTGCTGCTTAGCTCTTGGTATAATGTTGTATTTCAATATCCCACTTTGTGCAGACTCACTAAATAAGATTTCCTGGATGAATTCTGATGCCTTTATTTAGACTTCCTGTGTTATTTCTCCAAGAATAAAGGGAAATAACATTTTCCTTGAAGAGCTGTGGAGTTTCATCTGGTGTCTTCAAGAGCAGTTTCCACAACCAGCCCTCTTTCCCCCCATCCTCATCCTCTATGGGTTTAAACTGCCTGCCCATCTCAAACTCAGTCTGCACTGCCTGCTTTCTACCTGTGGGCTGAAATTTTTACTGCGCTTTGTTTTTCTTCCCTCACCCCTTGACCCTCCACAGCTCTTGTGAGGGTTTTGTACCAGTGTCATGGTTAAGTCTTAGGAGAAGCTGGGAAACTGGTTCTCCCTTGGCAGTGCTGTTTGTGTCCTGAGCAGTAGCCGTCGCGGTGGCACAGGTGTTTGTTACAATTAGGTGGTTGTTCTGCTCACTCTGTGCTAGGACCTCTTGCAAACACTAATACACCCCCCTAATCCCTTTTCACTCTGCTGCTGCTGAAGTCACATTTGTATTTCTAGAAAATGGAGGACTAACTTCCACAAGCTCTGCCCAATTGTTATGCTGCTGCTTCCTGGACAAGGTTATACAGTCCCTAAAATACGGGGGTTTTTTTCAAGGTTTGCACATCTTTCTAGCTGAATGAAAATTGTATTGGGTCTGGCTCTGACTGGCACTGCCAGATGTCAACATATTAGTTCTCCTGCCCAGGTAGATTTTAACTCATGCAAGTGAGCTGTATGTTTTGGAAGTTGTTCCAAGCTTATTTTTTTCATCTGGTCTACTGGTTATTTGAATGCGTGTGGTTCATGTGCACTTGTGTGGCAGCTTGAATTACTTTGTCCCAAATCCTTTTGTGAACCAGCAAAAATGTCCACCTGTGTGGGCCATATCTTGCCCAGGTGAGCACTCAATGTATATAAACTAGCCTTGAGTGAGCTTCAGTCATTAAGATTCTACACCAGTACCTAATGATCATCTACATGATAAGTAAATCACAGTAAAAATAGGGTCTGATATTTAAAAGGTCAGAGGTGCAAGTGTGCATGCAAAGATGTATGTGAATTTGCTTTTGTAACTTTATGGTATTTCATTAAGGATCTGCTGCACAAATGATCAATTTGATAAATTAATGGGTGGTCGACTGCAATCATGGTAATTGTGTATGCAAAGTAAATGTGTAAATATATGTACATTTTCTGTCCAAACACTTTCTGACAAACCTCATGCAAACCAGGCAATTTTATTTCTCTCATATTCAGATTTCTATTTCTGGTCTTGAAGCAGTTTCTCCCTTGCAATTCAAGACACTTCTAAAGAGGTTATAAAATTTTTAAGAGCATAAAAAAACCTATTAAATGGCATGAAAATGAATTAGAACAATTGATTGAAAAAGTTATTTTCTTATGTCTTCTACTTCACCATTAACAGCATTATTCATATTATCTGTTAAAAATGGACAAAGATTGTTACGCATCTTTAAACAGTGGAAAAGAGGTTCTGAATCTTACTTATTTTTACTTTCATGAAGTTAAGGTCTGACTGCAGATCTGTGTGTAGGTTTCACTGAACTAGCTTTTCTCCTTTGTAGGAATGCAGGTAAGTGAACAAAAGTAAGCTCTAAGAGATGAGCAAAGTTTGATATTCTGTAGGTTTGTAATAGGATTATTTTTATTTAAAAATAAGGGTCAAGTAAAGTTGATCTCTTAGCAATGGCATTTCTGTTAGACTGCAAGTGTTTTTTCTTTTTCCCATTCCTTATTTCTTTATCAGTTGGATATCATGTACATCCGATGTAGATCATATAATTTTTTTTAGTATATAGAATGAGAATGAGCTCTAGACATTGTATATGTTCTAATGTGCCTTTTGGAGAATGAATCGAATTTACATATCTGCTTAAATACTGTTTCCAGTATTTTTTCCTATAGGAATATGTCTAGACTTCTTGATGTATAGGAGTTGTGTAGTATTATATTTAATACATTTGCATATTGTCAAGGCACATTGGGTCATGCCATTTGGCATAATTTTTCATACATAAAGCTGTGTAAACTGAAGTTTGTAAGAAGAAAAACAGATGAAGTCTTTGATATTTTTTTCCCTATGCATTTTTTTAGAAGTCTCACCAGAACTGGAGAGGTTTTTTTGGTGACTAGGAAATTTAAAGAAGCAAAAATTACATAAGGACCTAGGTCGGTCTGAACATGAAGCAAGACACTTTATTGATGTTAACTGTCTTACAGATTTACCCCTAAAAATTTTTCGCAGGATATAGAGTATTTTAGTTAAAAACCTTGAGAAATACATGTTTTGATTCATCAAAACCTAAGTATTTTCCCTCATTCTTTTTCTTTCGCGAGTAAATGAGAACATTGTTTACAAAGCTCTAACCTGATCCTCTTCTGGTTATTGCAGATAAAGCAGATTAGAAAGTCCTCAAAAACTGCTTAACCAAATTTTATAATCTGGAGTCTATTTTTTGACTTTTTTTTGCCTTGCCAAAATGTGTCACACTACGTACTTAAGTGCACCCTTGCTAGCTTTGTTAATTTTTACATAACAAAAGTGATCAGATCTAATTTGTCAATAAACATGTAAGAGTCAAATGTATGAAAACCACTTATAGTCCACAGCATAAATTTTCAGATATCTTATTGTAGAAATATCACATGAATCATAACTGGTTTTTGCTTGTCCGTTCAAAAAATGTTATATAATGATATGTATTCAGATGCAGAATTTAAATTCAGTAGAGTATCTTGAATTAGGAGGGACCCATTAAGGATCATTGAGTCCAACTCTCTGCTCCCCATAAGACTACCTGAAACTATGACCTGGTTTTGAGAACTGTCAATTAATTGTAAGGTAAAAAAAGAAGTAGAAATAATTAACTTTACACTTCTTGAGTTACTGAATTTCAGCAGTCTGCCTGAAGCTATCCATTTTATTTTATTGGTAAATATGACTTCCTATATTAATTTGTTTACTAAACTTGATATATCACCTTAAGGGAAATCCGCATCATCTTTTCTCTGGTTGATGTATCTAATATTTCATAGATGCACTTACCTACTTGTACTCAACAACATAGGTTTTATCTGATCCTTATCAAACAAATAAAAAACTTTTGCATGCTTCGATATGATGTGGCGGTTTCCCTTTCCTAGTAATTTTCATCATTTTTGTTTGCGGAGCTATGAACAATTGAAGCTGCTTTGAAAAATCAAGAGGAACAGATGATGAGCAGCACAGGGGAGGTTGACCAGACCACATGAAGCCCAAAGTCTTGCCATATGAAAGGTGGAAATAATAAGCATCTGAATAGAATCTAGTATTTTAAAGCTTGTGAAGTATGCTTAAGAGTTTAACCTGAGCAAGCTGGTGAATACAACTAAGTTCTCAGATTTGTGCAACAGATGGTGGAAAGGTTTGTATCATTTGAGTCAAGTTCTTCTGAGATGCCTTTGTTTGCAGTTTTGAACAATATTACAGAAGAACAATCATAATTTTAAAGGTACTGGTATATGCATCTGTCTTGATCCACTCTGAACTATAAATTCACTGATCTGGTGCTCACAGATAGTCTTGTTGGAAAATGGATTTTCAGGAAGTACTGCGTGATCAGTCCTCAGATGCCATTCCTTATGCATTAGTGTTCACAAAAAAGATTGAACACGGTTGTCTTATGTTGAATGAAGCAGGTGGTGGAGAATTCAGTGTTTGGGTGCGTTGATGATCAAGCTCATATGCTGAACATGATTCACTGGGTATATTCTGTATATATATTAGACACCATGAATAAAGTTGGCCTGTAACTTCAGCTTCCTTTTCTTCATAGCTTCTTAGCTTTTGTCTTGTGCTATTTTCAGATTTTCAGTTTTCTTTCTGAAAGAATATTAGCCATTTTGCTGTTAAAGTTGTTTAAAATTTTACATTTAAAGTGTTATAGTTGTTCATTGTATCTGAAAAATAATAATGTGTTAATAAATATTGATTTCATTGTCTGATGTAATTGGGAATGCCCTTATACGATATCCAATTCAAAGTAACTGAACATGTCAAGTGCCTTTTTATTTTTGCATTGTGCATCAGGTAGGTGAAAATATAGCATACAACTTCTGAGTAGAGTAAGATTGCCAAAGAAAGTAGCTGGCTCTTTTTCAGATCTTGGTGTTCACTCGTGACTTCATGACTTAAAATTAATCCACTGCTATAATAAATTGCTTTATCAAACTGCAAATCCTGTAATTACATACTTTAATTATTATAATTTAGATGTGGTTTCCCAGGATGCTTCCGCCTCTTTAAGTTTTTGGTTGTTCCTCTCTTCAGTTATGCTCCTGTTTTGTTTGCTTTCAAAGCTTTTAAGTTTGTCCAATGTCAGCACCTTGACTTTTTTCAGATCAATTTTCATAAGCATCTTTATCTCTAAGGCATAGTCCCTCTTGCTGTTCATCCGTCCAATCCTTTTTTACTTATATTGTGTATATTAAATGCATAAATAAATGTAATATAGTCACCCATTCATAGCTACTTTTTCTGGATCTTCTGGGCTACATTTCTCACCTGCTTGGTGAGAGTAGTGTAACTGATTGCAAACATAAATCTTCAAGTGTATTTTCTCTCTATCTGCATCTATCTGCATCACTGAATGTACATAGTATTTTTCCTATGTCAGTTCATAAGTTACCTACCAAATCTTTCAGTTAATTGAAAAGAAATATAAAAAGCAGTAGTCACAATTAAACCATTCTGAACAAGTCCATCAAAGAAGAGCTAATATTATAATATAATTTAAAATGTCAAAATCTGTTATTATTGTAGGACGTATGAATGAACTGTTTTATCTTTGCAGGGTAATAGTACAAACATTAGAGAATTATCCTTTCAGAGTTAAGGAAAAGAATTTATTAGTTCATAAGCTGTGAAATGCTAAGTGTTCTTTCTTCAGTGTGAATGAAAAAGAAAAGCTATCAACTGTCAGGGCTCAGTCCACTTTGCTTTCAAGTTTTACTGCCATGTGAAAAAATTATGCCTTCAGTCCTTGGGTCTGAAAGCCAGCTATAAAGGGACAGAGCAACTCTTTCACCTTGTGTTTCCATTCCTCCAAATCAAACTAGCTTAAAATGCCAGTGCCTCCAAAATAAGCCAGTCTCTTCCTGGTTCTTAAGAAGACATCCTTTTCAAGGGATGATCAGTTCACCTGAACCCTCGAGATAAGATGTTTCAGGAATTTGAGATTTAGCATTTAAGATTTGTATGAAAGCCAGCCTTAACAAGCCCCAGAAAATTGTTGGAAAATTATGTGCTCATCACATAGTTTCAATTAAGACATTTTAATTCCAGATTATATCAAGCAAACTGTTACAGACAATTTTTTCATATACCTTCTATTTGTGACATCAAGGGTAGATTGAATTATGGTGGCTTGTGTATCACCAGAACCATCTATTTTTTTTCATTTAAAATACTAGATGGGGGGGCCGGCTTGAGTGTTGGTTTTGTGTATATATTAGATTTTCCTGAGTATATAATACCTGAGCCTGAGAGAACTTGATTGTCCTACTGCGTCCTTTGAAGGGCAGAAAATTTCCTGACAGAAAACTGCATTATCATGGAGTTAAGAACGTTTGCCTTGCATATATAATATGGTAAAACTGCAAGTAGAATGATACTGTATGATACTTGTAATGATTTGAAGATGTGAGGTATCTAACTTCAACAAGGGTTTTATGAAATGTTGATTTTAAAGCCCGTCTGCACCTTGGCAAGAGTAAATGCTGCACTGCAGGAGCCGTTGGACTGTGTTAGGAGATGCTTTGCTCCACCGAACGACCGCAAAATAACACCACTGTATGGTGACCATCTTTTTTTAATTTACAGTTGTGCTACTGTCTCTGAGCATCATCACTTTGTCAAAAGGGAGCTGATGGAGGAAACACAGTCCCCGAGTCCAGGCACCTCAGCCCTTTCAGGGCTGTTGTTGCGCTTTATGATGTGCCACCGTGCTCGCCAGGCTGGAGCTGGGGGACGTGCCGTGCAGAGCCCTGCCCCTGCTCTCCTCCCAGACCCCCCAGTGCAACACAAGCTGCCTTCACACTGCTCATGGACAGAATGGAGAGAGTGATTGGAAGAACGTGTCTGTGGGAGAGGCATGGATTAGGGTAGTCGTTGCCACCATGTGGCTCTACTTAAACAACCTGAACTATTGACTTAAACTGCTACAGTCTATCTGTTCTTGATACGGTCATTTTTAATGAATTCACTTGCTTGGGGGTCTCATTTGATTATATACAGTCTCTAAGATTTCAATTATTGCAAATACACAGTTATAACTGCATTGTTAAAATAATTAGGACTCTGCTGGCATATGCTGTTTTTAATTGTATATGTTTCAATATGTTATTGCTGCACTGTTTTAGTCTTTTCTACCACCATGTCCTTTTTTCGTGACACTTGTAGGAAGTTAGTAGCATTGGCATCTCTACCATTCTGTCAAATTTTGCTGAACTTGATCTCTTGAGTTCAAATTATTGCTAACAGACAAAACGTGGTATTATATATGGCAGTGTAAGTTTGCCTACTTGTAGGAAGCCAAGCTAAAAAGCTATATTGAAAATACATTTGAGTTGTAAAAAAACCCCAGGTGCTCAGAGCAAGGACATCATGGTACTATGGATGTTGGGGAATCCACAGGAGGAGCTGGATGTTTCCTTCAGGTGTTCAAATCTGACCTTCTCTTAATATAATAATAGGATGAAGAAAAGTAGATGCTTCACCAAAAGTGAGTCTTTCAAAGGGATAATGTTACAAGAAAATCCTTTTCAAATACAGTTCTGTATCATTCCTGTTGATACCTTTCTTTAACTAACATTCTTAAATGTGTAGAAAGATTGTGAAATATGATTGTATTTCACTGCAATCATCGTCTCTCTAATAATCACATTTTTGATAAAAAAATCCCATATTTTCAGGAAAAAAATACATACATTTCACAATATATGTTTGTGGTAATTTATTTTATTCTTTGGTGGATAATTTCCATCTGCATTTTAGCAAAGCCCAGAATGTCAACTGCATAGTCAG
This sequence comes from Falco biarmicus, assembly GCF_023638135.1. Classification (NCBI taxonomy): domain Eukaryota; kingdom Metazoa; phylum Chordata; class Aves; order Falconiformes; family Falconidae; genus Falco; species Falco biarmicus. Next base: position 38,496,293 of record NC_079291.1, on the reverse strand, counting down.
TGACCATGTATTTAGTTGCCTGTATTCAAAAGATTGTTCTGGTTTTGCTAAAACTTAAGTGAAAATGGGGAAGCATAAAATGAAAAACACTTTCTTTTCACTTTTTGCCTTGCATGGATTTCACCCCCTTTGAAGAGGCCAAATCTTCCCCAGGGAGACTTGGAGAATAGCATGGGAAATGCTATTTATTAGCTGCAGCCTTCTGTCTTTTACATATGGTGTAAAAAAAAAGTAATGATTGTATTTGTAACAGTTCTAGGAAAGACTTTAACTACAAATTAACCTGTTAGCTGCAGAATGGATTTTTCTGTTTCACTGTAAACGTGTCATTTACATTGAAATTTGTTGTATTTTGACAGCATTTCTCCTAGCGTTAGACCGGACCCCCAACACCACAAACACTTGGCCCATACTTGATTTCACATACATTAGTTCCATGTCTTTGAGACCACATGTGTGTGTAAACTTCAGCATATGCATAGTAGTTTGCACTTTTGGGCCTAAGTGGTCTTTTGAAAATGGTCTAATTCTGAAGTCTTCCTGCATTTAGCATTGCCTTTGGTTAATGTTTCAGTGAGTCCAAAGACGGCTAAATACAAAGCAGAGAAAGATGATGGGATTAAACTTTGCAGCTTCAGTACAAAGTTATCCACATTGTGTTTAGTCTTTGTGGCAGATTTCTTCACTGTTGTTGAATGTTAAGCTTCCTGGAGGAAATTTTAAAGCAAATTGAGCCTGTGGCCAAAAAAAGGGATGTTACATTCTTTCAGAATTGCTAGTATTGTTGGAGAACCTCTGGGCACACCATGAAGCCCTTTCTACTGGCTCCTGATTCAAGAAGTTCCTACAGGAGGTTTTGACTTCTAGAAGATGCTCTGTCAGCTGTCCCTGGCCAGCTGGTTCTCCATTTTTGGAGCCAAAAAGCTAGGGTTTTGAGACTTTTGTTCCAGTTGCCTCTGGATGAGGGAGGGTGGAGCGTGCTTGCGGCCGGTATAGGAGCCATGACTTGAGCACAGCTCCCAGCACCCAGCTAACATGCAGGAGGGGGATAGAAGCCACCTGTGCTCCTTGGTGGTGGTGCACCGTAGGGCAGGGTCCTCGGTGCCCTCAGGAGCAACTGCCCTGGCACGGCAGAGGCCTTGACCCAGGCTGAGCTCTGGAGGGAGGATGCAGCCCTGCAGGTGTGGGGCTGTGGCGGTGCCTGATCACTCAGGCTGTGCTGGGGAGGTGGGCTTCTTGGCTGCAGGAGGCTGTGCTGTGAGGGGAGTCTGAAGTATGGAGCTGCAGGACATCAGCAGCCTGTGTGGCAGTGCGAATGCTGGGAAGGAGATTGACCAGATCTTCTATGAGATCCTGCAAGGTCAAAGTCTTGATCTCTCCCAGATGTACTGAATAGGGGCCAGACAGAGCCTGTGCTTGTGTTGGGAAATGGAGACTCCCCTGAGGGTGAAGGCCAGGAGCTTGTGACTTCTGGAAATGGAGAACAGTTTCTGTCTGTCCATGGATCTTGTATCTACAGAGCAGATTCAGTGCGCTGGTTGCAGAGAGGGGGCTGGGAGCCGTATGGCGTCAGGCAGGAGTGTCAGGGGATAGTTGTGCGTGATTCCCTGCCGTGCAGCGTGGAGGCCCACGCTGGCTGGCTTGACCTGCTGTCTAGGAAAGTTTGCTGCTTGCTTGGGACCCAGATGGAGGATGTTGTGGAGAGACTGCAGGGGCTTGCCAGCCCTTTGGGCTATTAGCCCTTTGGACTATCTTCCACGTAGGCTACAGAGATGATTCCAGAAAAGACTGGAGTATATAAAGCATGACTACATGGCTCCAGGGTGATTTTTGAGGGCATGGGAACCCAACTGGTCTCTCCTTGATCCTGTTGGTGAAGGGCAAGGGCTTCAGGAGACCTTGAAAGCTAAAGCTGTCTACACAGCTGCTGTTGACAACTGTATTTGAGGTTTATGATCATGGGACCATCTTTGAGAAATAGGGCTCATAATCTTTGGTCGTGGTGACTGGAGGGTGCTTCTGGGGACTCGGAGAAAATAAATCACTCATTCAAGGCAGGCAACAAGGAAGATCTGGGACCTGCAAGCCAGTCAGCCTCACTTGACCTCTGGGAAGCTGGTGGAGCAAATAATCCTGGAAACCATTTCCAAATGTTTGAAAGACAGGAAAGTGATTGCGAGTAGTGAGCATGGATTTATGAAGGACAAATCATGCTTAACCAGCCTGACAGCCTTCTGTGATGAGGTGACTGGCTTGATGGATGAGGGAAGAGTAGTGGATGTTTTTTATCTTGACTTCAGCTAGACTTTTATCATCCTCGTAGACAAGCTGATGAAGCACAGGCTAGATAAATGGACAGTGTTTCTATGTACTTACTTAGTCTGGGTAAATATGAGCAAGTAGAAACACTGTGATACCTTGACAATATTGAAATTGTGTGGAACCTGGATTTTCAGTGATCCTTCTGCACCATCTTGTATGGCTGGCTTAGCTTTATTGTTAGAAATTTCAGGAATATAAATAGATTTTGTAATATTTTATTTTATTTTCTTTGGAGTGGCCTATTCTCCAAGATGTTCCCTGCTCTAAGATTTGCCTGTGGAATATTGCTGAGTTCGGGCCTCATACGAGTTCAAGTATGGGAACAGATTTCTGCCCTTGTCTGAAGACACACACATGGTGACATGTGACAGCTTTGCCTGCCTTATTTGTGCTCTGCATCCTATTTTTTTCTGATAAACTGACACTAGCCTTGATACTTCTGACTGTATCCTATTAATACATGACTATAAGCGATGTATTTAATCCTAATCATCAACTATGGAAATGAGTATGCTCAGCCATCTCACCCTGGTATGGAAAGACCAGGGTTTATGGTTTGGTAGACATAGAGATCCTCGGGTTATCTGGAGACAACTCATAGTCATTTTCCAAGAATTGAGTTTTGTTTGGTCATAAAGGATTGCATATCATCCTCATTGCTAGAAATACAGGTCATTTTGGAAGTCTATCTCCAAGGGAGACAGCAATTTTGATTTCTCTCCAAATGTAAGGGAGTTTTCCATTATTACTAGCCCTTTATTGAAACTAGGTTGACGTTCATGTTAGTGATGCTTAAAATGCTTATGTTGTTGATGTGATGAATTCAGCCAGTCTAAATATTTCAGCACAGAAACTACTAATTCACACTCTAAACTCTACCATTAGCTTGTCTTTCTATTTGTTACCATTTAAAGTTGAAAAGTACTGAGCTTTGTTCTGAATTACAAAATACATTCCCTTTTTGCCCTGGTGTTGCTTGTTTAAATGAAGCAATCATCAGCTGCAATAGGGAACTCTGCCTCCTGTGACATATTGACGGAGGCGAACAAAGATAAATTTTTTTGGTTGTCACAAAACATGGATCTTTCTTGTCACCACTTAATTTGTCATGACCCTAGTTGCTTTTTTTTATACCTGCATTTCTTCCTTCAGATAACTGCTGTGGGCTCTTTGCTGAATTCTTCAGAGAAAACGTGGAGAGTCTCAGGTGGCCTCATGGCATCTCTTGAATGTGAGAACTGCAAGATCCCCTCCCAGTTGGGCTGGACAGAGTTGTGATACTGGTTTTGATGGTGGTGCCTGCAGCATTTTTTGTTTTCTTGAGGTTTCTTTTTCCCCTCTTTTTTTTTTTTTTTTTTTTATCAGCTTGTTACTTGAAATCATAAGTTGCTTCACTGCCAGAGGCTACAGTTTAAAATTCACCATTATTTTACTTAACAATAAAAGTCAAGGCTGTTTTCTCAAAAATATTCTGATGAGTTGAATGCTTTTTAGCTGATTTGAGTCACTTATCCTCTTAACTGCCTTTAAGTCTAGGTACCTGAGAGTAAACTAGCTTTTCAAAACTAGACTTTCCTTTGGATCCTGTTCCTTTCAGGGTCATAGATGATTTTATATTGCTTTTGAATGGGTTTAATGAATCATTGTCGTGGTTTGGTTTCTTGTGTTTTTAATATACTAACCACAGAAAGTTGTTCTGACAACGTGGAGAGATTGCTTGCCTATGTTCCAGGGTCCACTTACTAGTCTGTTGATAATGATGGTTAATTTCAGCAGCAGCTGTGTTCTACCCACATGTGGATTTTATGATTTGCAATAGGTAGCATTGGCAATAATATTTACATGAGTTCCAGTCCTGAATTTATTGTTGTGGAAGAGACTGAAATCTCCCCTATATTGAGCTACCTTTAATACAAGTGTCAAAGTGTAGTCCAATTCCTCTTAGTTGCCGTTGTCCACCTGCAGCATTCATAAGAAATAAGACTTACTGTTCAGCTTGCTTTACATTGCTAATGCCAGGCTGGACCACAAGAACACTGTGCTTGCATTTGAATCACTGCCTTTGTATATATATGTGGGGGGAGATCCAGCTCCAGCTTGCACATTTGGTGAAAGCAGCAGGGCTTCTTTCATCCAAATCTGTGCCCTGCCTTTCTTCTGCCTCTGCATAGGATTCCTCACTTAAGTGTGCTTTTAGGCTGGTTGCTTGCCAACGCAGAAAGGCTCAGATTGGTGCTTGAACTGCGTGTCTGTTACTAATCTTTTGAGTTTAGTGCCCTTGTGAACAAACCTCAAAATTGTGGGGGTCTCATATGGATAAGCAGCCAGAAAGTTTGATGCCCTAGCCAGGCTTTGAAGATTTCTTTGATCTCTCCAACATGCCCTTCATGCTTCTGTAGCATTCCAAATCCCTCTAGTGACTTTGGACCCGGTTTTGTTGTTTTTCTTCTCCCTTTTTACAGACAGTCTCTTCCTTTCCTCCAAGAACAACCAGCTTTGTTCATCTGGTCACAGAATTGCTCCCTGCCTTTGTTCGAGGCAAGATGTTCAGGGATCTCCTGCTTTTCCCTCTGGAGAAGAGAAAACATCAGAGGGTAGATGTTCTGTAGTAACCAAAGATGGCGGTTAACCTGAAGGTGCCTCCAGCACCCTTGACAGCCAACATGCTGGCTGCCGCAGTGATGTGTAGCCTTTGATCATACTTCACTTATATTCTTCTTTAATTGGTTTTGAGTCAATATAGTTTTGGAAATAAGAGATTTATCACTCTCGGGTCACAGTGGGGAATGTCTTACTGGGTGGATGATTGGACTAATTTTAGGCTCTATCCCTTGGGTATATTTAGAAACAATTTCAGGGCTGGATTCTGTGACTTATGGTATGAAAGGTAGCAGACAGAGGATCATTCAGTGGCCTTTATTAATCAGAATGTCAAGCTAGATTATCTAAGAATTCCTTCTGCATTTAGAATGAAATAAAGGAGTAACCTCTAGTCCTATAGAAATGTAAAAACTTTTTTTCCTAGACACTTCAAACTGTTGTTTCAGTCCATACTTCTGCAGTGAAAGATGCTGGTGTATTCTGAGAGAGCAGAATTTGACCTTCCATTCATTGCTTTATAACTCTATTGTAATTCAATCTCCACCCTCTGTGTATGGTCTCTGTCACATCTAATGCATTAATGCAGCATGTATTACATTGGTATTCTAGAAGTCAAACAATTGTTGTTAAATTTTTAAGCTAACCTCTTGCGGTAGTGTTCATTTTATGTCAACAGGGCAGAGGGTTTAATAAGAAATTCTGGCACTTCTGAGTAATGCAGGTTTTTTCATTTCTTTCCACTAATTTAATGAAGACAACAATTGTGGCCTTTTGAAAACCATGCTCAGTCTTAGGTGACCTTAAAGATATGAGTAGACTGTCAGTTACGAAACCAGAAGAGGGAAAAAATTTCATATTTGGCTTGCAAATCAGGAAGACTGGACAGTGCTTTGTATAAGCATCCAGAATATGTGTAACAAAGAAATGGACAGGCAGGATAAAAGATTAGTCTCTACTCAAAGTTGTGTCCACATTTTGTAGTTGGAAGCCGTAAGAGAACTGGGATTGCAGATGAGTATAACATAGCTGGAGAAGATAGCCATTGAAGTAGGCAGAGAAGAGTTGTAAACCCAGTTTCCAACCCAGCACCTATTGATGATGACAGTTCATTTAGTTGGGTTCCTTTGATTTTCAGCAGTCTGTTGCTTAGTAAAAGTCAAATCTCAAGAGCATAGGGTTATGGTAGGGCTACAGTACGTTTAAAAGGAAAGCATTCTGTAGAGCACTACCTTTGAATGAAGGAGTGTGGAGTAATGCTAATGGTCCCGAAGTGATGAATAACAATCTGCCGAAAGTACATATATGTATATGGAACAGATGTTAAATTACAATATCTCTTTAAATGTCAAAATTCTTCCAAAGTTGTGGCTTGGGTGGCAAGTTGAAACTTTCTGAGTCCTACTGTGAGGGTTTTTTTTCTTTATAGAAATAGTGATTCTCAAGTTCAACATCTTAAAGGCCCCAAATAGCAAGGGAGCTTGTTAGCCGATTTCATCGGGATACTGTTGAATCTCCTATGGCTGCACTATAATTACGTAGTTCTGCCAACTTGTCAAGACATCACAGCATGGACATTGCTACCTGGAGAATCCACCTGCCCTGTCCTTCCTCCAGGTCATGTGCCCATCTCTTTCTTTGTGATGATGCTGATATTTGTGTCCAAGGGATGAGGGAGCTGGTTCAGATTAAAACTTCACTTGGTCTTTTTTGGCCAGGTCCAATTCAACCAAGATTCACTCCTTGATCACAGCACAGCTTCAGAATGCTTGTACCAGCACGAAAGAGAAGGGTGTGTAAGGTGAGAGAACCTTAGGAGTTGACGCCATACCCCTTGCAGGGATATTGCAGGCCATGTGCCCTCCAGACATCCCTCTCATGTAAATCTCAAGCCATAAGTGGATGGAGCAAGTGCTTTACTAGGCTGGGTTGTGGCGATTTGACCACAGATTTCTCCAGATTCCATATAGAAGAAGGAAGTTTTTCTATGCTTTCACAGGATTTCTCACAGAACCTCGTCTTATCACCTCTAGCGAGGGAATTCACACTGCCAGGCTCTGAAGGCTCTAAATATCACCTAAATATCTACAGCAGCCTAAAAGGTATGATGTGTTATGTCTCAAGGCAATGTTTATGTTAAAAATAATCTGGAGGGCCATCATCATTACAAACATGATAAAACAGGTGGTCACAAAATTACTGTTATTGTAATGCTTCCATACATCACAATGGAATTAAGACTATGTTCAACTTTAGGCATTGTCTGGCTGTGGGATTTAACTGTGTGTTCAGCAGTGGAGTGCTCTGCAGCATTTGGTATAGTCCACTATGACTCATTGGTATAGAAAAAGACCCAGAAAAAAGGTTCAGTTTGGTTTTTATTTTAATGTCTATTTGCATTTTCCTGGAATGGAAATGAAGATTCACTGCCTTGATTGTAATAAACCATTTTTTGTTAGAACTTACACTGTCAAGAAATTGGTGTTGTTGATTCCTGGGGATTGTCTCCAACAGCAGGTAATATGGAATGTATTTAAAATAATAGGTTTTCAATTATTTATCCCTGAAAAAATAAACCAAATCTTAAGCAGTATGCTGATTTGTATTATTAAAATCTTTTTATTTCTAATTGTCTATGCAACTATAGAATAGATACAGGGAAAATAAAAGTCAATATAAAAAGTTTTTTCCAGAGCTTTTGCTATTCAAGCACAGTGCAGTACTTCTTAAGCTGAATTATTGCATATAGCTTTCAGATAACTCTGTTTTTTTATCAGCAGTATCTGTTTATAACTTGGCTTTTTATTGTGCCTTGAAATTCTGAGCACATACAGGTCCTTTTGCAACATAAGACTTCATAACAATTCATTTGACAGTAGAGTACTTCCATTCATATTACAGTTCTCATGGTCTAGGATCTGTCTGAAATGATAGTGGAACACTCCTTTTAGAGGTTAAGAAATTGTTGATCATACTGGTGACAGCTGAAGTCAACCAGCCACAACAAAAAGCAAGTTATCGCATCGGTTTGCAATGGGATTTTTTGTGTGACAGGATTGCTTGGGTGCATTGGAGCCATAAATGTTTGCATTTTAAAATGAAACCGTGATTAGAAATGCTTTTTTAAAAATAATACCTTTAAAAATAAATCTTACCAATAAGATATTTGTTTCCAGGTGGACTTTGTCTGATATATCAGGCTTTTGCTGGGAAATCTTAGATGTTTTAACACAGTCATTTCACAGGCATGCAGCTGTAGACCACAGGAAATGACTAAGTGGTCCAAACCTTGAAAAACAAGGTATTATGTACTCTAACGATTAAAAGATTTTGAAGTAGAGCTGGTGAAATGAAAATGATTGCTAAATAAACTTTTTCTTTCCTGATTTAAATATATCTGTTCAAAGAATAGCCTTAAGCCATAGATCATCTTGAGATCACCAGGATGTTTTAAAATGCCATTTATTCCTGTTACAGCCAGAACTTTCTTAGAGTTAAGATTAAATTTTCCAACACAGAAAGGTATAAGCTATTCATGAAGTATCAAAAGGAAAATAAGTGGTGGTGAACATGGTGTTTTATAATATAATCAACCCTTCAAACCTGCATATACAAGAAGAATGAAAAAGCTCCCCACTGAAAGGGTAGGTATAAGCAAATACATGCAATTAACCGTACTTGGGATCTAGTTAAGAAAACCATGTAGGCCCATGTTTATCTTTAATAGGTGTTTAATTTCATAGTTATTTAGCAGAGCATGTAAATGTATTCAAAGGTATGTTTGTAGGTAGTTTTTCCTGTGCAGACTCAAAAAGTGTCCTGCAGTGCAGCTTCTAGGGAATGATTGAACCTTTAAAGATCACCTGGTCCAACCCCCTGCCATGGGCAAGGACACCTTCCACTAGATCAGGTTGCTCAAAGCCCCATCCAGCCTGGCCTTGAACACTGCCAGGGATGGGGCATCCACAGCTTCTCTGGGCAGCCTGTTCCAGGGGCTCAACACGCTCACAGTGAAGAGTTTCTTATTGATGTCCAACCTAAATCCACCCTCTTTCAGTTTAAAACAGTTGCCCCTTGTCACAGCTTTCCTGCTGCTTTGTTTTCTTCTTCTGGCTGGTCTTAGAAAGGACTCTAGCAATAAAGAAGTACACCATCTGTTCTTGCTGGCAAATGCTTTCCTTCTGCAAAAGTTCTGCAGATCACAGGGACTCTGCTCTTCCAAGTCCAGGCTCAATCACCTGGCAGCTTTTGAGGGGGATTTTAAACCTTGCAGGGTGCAATCACTCAGATGAAAGTTGGACAAATCTAGTCTCAGTTACAGTGTGATCATGTTGTCGTAAGCTATTCCCATTAGTATGGATAATCATTAATATTTAACAGATTTCACTTATTCCAACCCTTGCAGATATGTGACACTGGATGGCCTGTGACTGACGTGCAATGAGTTGCTAAGTGACAGAATTTCTTTGTAAGCACAAATAGAATTCAGAAAGTGTACAAAGGAAAGGTTGTAAATTGTGGTAGAAAGCAGAGTCCTCCTATTTCAAGAAAAAAATAATGTAATAATAGGAGAAAAACCCACGTAAATTAGGTCAAATGAAACTAGTCCCCCAGCTTTTTTCAGTGTAACTACTAATGAGAAATAAAAAGAAGGCATTAGATGTAGTACGTTTTACCTTTCAATTAAGAAGCCAATACTGTGGCTCATAGGATTAAAGTAATTTGTTAGATGACAGCTAGGAAAAAACTGTATCCCAGGACCAAATAGATGCATAAAAAGAAGTCCACAGATAGAACAGTTATTTATTATTTGTGTCATGGTATTGCTAAATGCTCAAGTCCTGAGTTAGTGCTGAACACTGTATAAAATAATAAACAAAAATAGTTCAAGTCCCCAAATATTTACATCCGGTGATTTCCAAGGTGTCCCAGCCATCATTTTTCCATGTGACTGGTACTTTACTACCTATTCCCTTTTTACCACAGTTTGGTTGTTAAGCTACTTGTTGGAATACAGCAATACCACTTATAAATGTATCTTTTATAAATATATATATATTTATATATATAATTATATGTATATACATGTGTAACTTTCTGGTGGCTGAAAGGGAAGAAGTCTTTGAGGAGAAAGAAAATATGGAGAGTAAAAGGAGAGCAGCAGATGAGATGGAGGAATTTGAAACAGAGAATGAAGGCAGAGAGACAGTATTGATTAGTACTTAAAAACATAAATTTAGACCAGAAGACACGAATTTTACTTGCTATCAAGCAGCTTTGTGCAAACCAAGCCTCCTTATGCTTCTGTTGGCCAGTTTTTGAATTGGAGATACTTAGTGACCATCTTGGTACAGTACTTTGAAATGTACTGACTAAAGAAAAAATTTAAAAAAAGAACAAGTTCATAATTTGTTTAATTTCTCCATGAGGAGAAATTAAATGACAGAGTGTAGGGCCCATAGGAATATGGCTAATGAATAAGGTGGGTAGGAACAGAGGAGAGAGAGACATGGAGTACACAATCATAAAACAGGCAAAAGAAGAGAGAAAATGAGGAAAATGAAATAAGAAAAACTGGGAAACAGATAAAAGTACAGAAGAGGAGACTGAACAAAAAGGAAAGACTGAACAAGAGGAAAACAAAAGGAGTAGGGAAAGGTCAAAATGCATCTTCCTGGCTGGTTTATTTTCTTTAGACTATTCACATTTGTTCCAGTCTGCCTTCCTGGACTGCTTTCAGGAAGTGATTTATTGTACAGTCTTGTATTTCCAACAGTTTCTCTTTTCACTTTCCCAGTAGCAAAGCTTCTAAAAATGCTTCCCTTCTAAAGATCCAGTGCACTAAAAGCTAGCCTTGTCCTCCAAAACGTGCCATCAGATCAAGACTCAGTAATGCTGTAGAGAGAAAAGCTCACCCCGTGGCCTGCTTGAGGCATGTTAGCTTTTAAAATTTACATACAACAGAATCTGCAGGAATTTCATGTTCTTCTGTTGTAGTAGTAGGGTTTTCAAGAAAAGTAAAACATCAGATGAAGTGAAAATTTGTTTTCTCCTGTGAAGATGTTGGGTCAGACAAAAAATATTTCCCATTAATAAAACTTTTCTTCACGCTCTCATCAGTTCAAGCTTCTTGTTGGGTTGCACTGGATTTACCCTGTGGCATTTACACTCTCTTAAATATGTAGAGATGTCTCACCCTCAGCCTCGCACTGTGGCTGTCACTTAGCCTTTGTGAGGTTAGCAAGTACAGTCTTTCTTCATAAATTAATGCTGGTAGCTCAGTAAGGTCTTCTGGATGCTTTTTATCCACAACTTCCTTGGACGGGCATATTTATTCCCAGCCTTGTGGCTTCATCCTCCCTGCCTTAATATATCTCTCTTTGGGGTAACATCGTATTTCAGATTTAAGTATGAATCAATTGGATACTGTTTGATCTGTGTATTGCATGGTTGCTTTTACATTGTCGCTGTCCCCTCTACCTGCCTGTTTTCATTTTTTTCAAGTCTTTAACATTTTTCTATCATCAGAATAGGCTTTTTTCAAATGTCTTGAAAAGAGAGATGTATTTTTTCAGTATTACTGCTGTTTCCCCTGTCCTATTTGGCCTCTCATCTCTAGATGTCCTTTTCCTGAATCCAAATTTTTGTTAGTCAGCCACAAGGCCCTCAGGGCTTCCCTCTTTGTATCATATGTATTTTTTCTCATTTATCATGCACCTTGGACTTAGATACCGAAATTCCAGTTAATTGCAGTCCTGTATTTAATGTGCTGCTTTTATTTTGTACGTAGAAAGCCAGGCTAGCGTACAGTGTCTCAGGCAATGTGTCATTCATCCTCAGTTTGCAGCTTGTTAATGTTATCCCTTGTCCTTTAGCTGTGCTACTGCCAGATCTTTTCATTGGACACAAATGTCAAATTCACCTGTCTGTCCCTATTGAATCCTCAATATGCTTTCATTGCAAAGTTTTGAATCCCAGAGTTCCTTGTATGTAAAGGAGCCAGGCCAGGTGGTTGAGAGCCAGTAAGTCTCTTACAAAGGGTCTAATTCTGCAAAGGAGCTGAGCAGTATTAGGCTGTACTGGAGGTACTGGGAACTGTGTTTCTCAGGACCTCTGAGCATATGTTCAGTATCCTGCAAGATCATCTAAATACTTCAAGATTTCTCATGAAAAATGCAACCTGACAAGTGTTTTAGTTTGTTGATATGAACTTCTAAATCACTTTTGATCAGTTGGATCAAATTTTCTGCAACTTATTTTACTTAGTTGGAGCATCATTAATAGATCAGAACTCAAAAGCACGGGGCACAACACAAACCCAGAGTAAGTCCTGCCTGGATGACTGACATGTGAAGACAGTGGTAATGGGGACAGAGGAGAAGTACAAGGAGGCAAGACATGGCAGCATGAAAAACAGCAGCCTTGGCGTGACAATGGCCTGGTCACTGTTGGCATTTGGTGGCACCTTGTCAAAGGGGAGGGGTTGCTGCAGTGCTTTGGGGAAGCAGGGAGGTCCGTCGGCCTCATGCGGCACATGGTGAGTTGTCCAGCTGCTACGTGGTGGCAATTGGCCTCCATACCGAGTGACAGATGACCAAGTAGCATGTGTCTATTGTGGTGGAGACAGAGGAGGTTATGGAGTCTTACAGAGGCCTTACGTTTTCCCACAACAATGGAGAAAAGAGCTACATGAGGATGGGAGGGAACACAAAGAAGTCAGCTCCAGCCTTGCAAGCTTTAATTCTCAGCTGGGCAGTCAGAAGGAAATACCAGAGAGGGTCTGCCTTGGACAGATACAGACCAGTCTCATAGAGAAGTCTGGCTCTGTGAAGTGTCTGCCAAGAAATCAACTGAATGCACTTAATTTCACAGTGAATACATGAAGTAGAGCCAGCGAAACAAGTATCTCCTTCCTTCCACGTAGCATTATTCAGATTCTCAGCAACTTTGATGTGGCACCATACTGAAAAAAATGATTGTCAGGTTTTTTCTCTAAATGATTTGGCTGGTATTAAAGGGCCCATGGTATGTGTCCATGGCACAGTATTGTACCCTGTGAGGTATGAGAAGCAACTGTCAATGAACAAGGTTGAGGGCTGGAATGAGCTCACTGTTCCACGTGGCTGGTAAGGCTTTGCTGGGCACAGCAGTCAGGTGGCCCTCCAGCCTCTGCTAGCCCAGCTAGCACCCGCAGAGCCAGCGGTGGATCTCTACAGCATTGCATTGGTATCGCCTCCAACACAGCCCTGCCTGCTTGTGAAAGTAGAGGTGGGCTAAGAGGTAGCTCAAAAGAGGAAGAGTAGACCAAGTCTAGGCAGTACCAGTGCTGCACTTATGTGAAAGTGAACAAACACACATGAACCTCTCAGGCAAGTGAAGACATAGGCTGGACAGTTTGGGAGTTCCTGATGTTACTTTGTACAGGTTGACACTAGGGGAAAAAAAAAAAAATAAATGTATTTTCTTACACATAGTTGATATCTTTAAGTATCATTCCTGTCATTCACAGTCATGCACATGGGAAGAAAACCTCAAAAGAAGTACAAATGCATACATAACAAAGGGAAATCTAAACTATTGAGTTTTCATCAGACAAAATGCTTCTGAAAGGTATCTGATGCAAATAAGATACATCTCTGTCACAGGCAACTATTTTTTTTCAGCATAATGTTTTACTGTTAGAAGACCATGAAAACAGATAAGCTGTAAAACTTCTGTTTAAAAGAAAAAAAAAAGTTAATGTACCCAAAACTTCATTAGTATCTTGCTGATTTAGATGGCTGGATGAAAAAGCTTTTACATATCTTTCCAAGATACATGTTTCCTCTTATGTCCAGATGTGAGAATGTGTGCATGTTGCCACACATATAAAAATGTGACTGATATTCTTGCGTAACGATATCTTGGCAGCCAGTGGGATATTATCCAGTCACTTACCCATTGCCCTTTACAAATGCTGCAGGAAATTCCAGCTTCTTTTCCCTGCTTCACCTAGAAATTTATTTTTGCATCTGAAACCTATAATCATGTTATGATTCTCTATTTGCAAATGTTTCAGGTTGGGGGTGGGGGGGAAGCGTGATCAAAGATTTGCATTTTCTAAGGGCACCTTTTCTGTTTCAGACCTGTAATTGTTCATAATTCCTAATTACAGATTGTAAATTATATGAATGACTGCCTGTTTTATTCACAAAACCACATGTTCTGTTCAACTGAAATGCATTTTTTTGGGGCTGTAACCCCAAATCTATAAATGAATGTTAATTTTGCCTGCTGAATTGTTTGATTCTCTTATTGAGCTTTTGATTCCTCTCACAAAATATTAATGTAGTCTATATGGAAGCTTTTAGTTGAATGGGACGCATCCTTTACTAACTATGTAGGAGGTTTGGAAGATACATTCCTTGAAAGAGCTGTACCTGAAATTCCCATGCTTTGAGCTGTATATAGAACAGTTCTTTTCTAAAGCTTCATCTGACATTGCAGCAGTTTGAGATTTCTGATGACTCTTAAGATCAACAAGATATAGGTTTAAAAAAAATCCATTTCAGAGCAACATCATTACCCTGATAATTTACTTTAGGTTCAGAGCTATAGCTTTCTGTTTGATCTGTGCTGAGTATCCAAGACTCAGTGTATGAGGGAACACAGATGCTGCTTGAATATTTTTGAAGTGAAATACTTAGTGGGTTAGGAAATGCACCAATTCGTGGCACCAAGATTAACAACGTAATGTACATTTAAATAAATTGTGAGCAATATTCAACAGGGAGAGACAGCATTTATCAAGTTGCTTTTTTGTTAAATTGGAATAGTTTAGAAAAATGAAACATCACACATTTTTCATCAAGGAGTAGTAAGGGGAAAGGCACTTGTCTTTCTCAGGAAAGTAGCTCTTAATTATTCTGCCTTTTTATAGTATGTTTATAAAATGTACTCTGGGCAAATGTAAGTTCTCTTGGAGCTGGCCTGAAGTTGTGCAACTGCCAGGATTAATCTAATAATTACTAACAGGAGAGTTTATTAGCTTGAGTTTAGAGTCACACTACAGTGGTTGCATGGGCTTATTTTGGCTTACAAATTCAGGTAAGGTAGCGACACACTTGGTGGACAATGACGTCAGATGTTCTACCTTAGCGGTACACATATGCACCAAGAAACATTTAAAATCTCTGAAACAGTAATATGTGTTGCAGGAAAACAGAATCAGCTTTCATTGCTGGCTGTGTTTACATGGTTGTAAAGCTAATATAAACGTAATATGAAACCTTAGAGGACATGATCCTAAATGTAACCTCCCCTCCTCGAGGTCATTAGATGTCCCTACAGGTAGGAATGAGGAAGGAGCCATGGGGGGTGAAATTAAGCAAACCTCTGCCTATGCCCTGGGACTGTGCTGCTCCAGCACCAAGCACCAGTTTTTTGTGGGCACAGGAGAGGTACCTACCATCAGCAGGAGATGCTGGACACCTTCCTGCAGGAGGGAGATAACTGCTGGGTGGGGGATGCAAGACAAAAGCCCTCACTGGCTTCACACTGCTCTGCTGACTGGGTAGTGCTGCCTGAATACTTTGTTGTAGGAAGCCAAGGTGAAACCTGAAGGGACCCTTTTATGTATTTACAGATACAAATACAGACAGAGAATTGGGCATTTTGAAAAGCCTCACTTCCTGAAAACTTGCTGTATAGGTTACACTGTCTTGATGATTATTGTCTCTAATATGTGCATGTAATTTATTAGACATATGCTTTGACACTACCCAGCTTTTAGGAAATCAGGCTCAGATGTGGTTTAGGTAAAAGTTCTGACCAGGTCATAAGGAAGAGCATCACAGTTCTCCAAATGACAGATAATTCTTGTCTGGAAGTCGGCACCCAAATTTGCCATATCTAATATTGCCACATGAGATTGATGGAATTAATGAGTTTGGGTAATAAATGTTATAAAGATATTGCTTTAATTGTACTATTATTAATTTATTATTAATTGTACATTTATTAAATAAATGCAGTAGCATAATGGTAAAAAATGAAGGAAATTAATTACGATTATTTTCATTCATATGATATCACTTGCTTTCTTTAATAATGAGGACTACAAAATGATTTGGTGATTCTCACAATTAAACCCGCTCAGAAATGATGGCAGAAGTTTATCTTGCTTTAGATTAGAATTATTTCCTTTTTGAAGCCTTCAGTCAGTCACCAGTGAGAAAATAATATAGTATGTGGCATTCTGCTATTATTTGCTATGGCCTGTCTCTCAGACAGCCAGATTTCCACATTCGTGTGTCTGTAATGCTGAAATGTCAGCTTAGATGCATTTTTCTTCTGCCTTATGTCCCTTGAATAATAAAAATATTGGTATTAATATACTGGCATCACTAAAAGTGCCATCCCTTTCAGCTGACTAAAATGAGTCACTGACTTTTCTTTTATACACTGGACATCATATCGCTCTAGAGATCAGTTTATATGACAAATTAGCTGTCATTCAAGTAAAAATAAATCTTACCAGAAATACCTTCCATGCTGTTGTCCATGTTGACAAATAATATAACAGAGATGATGGATAATGTGGGTTCCCATTAGATTCTGATGATATAGTTGTATCTTATCTTTGGACTTTCTTGGGTAATTTTATCCTGTATTCAAATCGGGTTTTACTGTCTCCTCAGTATCTGCAGCTGCCTGGCTTTAGTCCCTGACGGCCAAGAGAAGGGTCAAGAAATACTGGCAATTTAAGCTAAATCCTAAACTCGGTAAAATTACATCTGGCTTTACCCAAGACATAGGAAGTGAAGACCTGAGCTTCTGTGGGTGGGATAGCTGCTTGATGCATGAAAATTGCAGCAGAACAGTGCTGCTCTTGGTGAAAAAAATGCTGAGGTGTGGCTACAGCTGCCCCACAGCATCCAGGCTTTGTCCAGGGTGAACAGAGCTTTGCTGGCCATTCTTCTCTGGATTATATTTTTCTTTTTATAGTCAATTTGACTCAACAATGTTAAACAGCGTCAGGATGAGAGCACCGAGAAAAATATGTCCTTTGGCAGTCAGAAATCATTGGGCAGATGGCAAGATACCCTCCCTATCAGTGTGGTACAGGAATCAGCAGAGAACAGACCTGTCCATAGCAGTGATGGATAAAGTAATGTCAGAGGTTTTTGTTATGATAATATAGTTGAGGCATGGACAGAGATTCCTCAAGCCTGGCCTTGATCCATCTGTTTTACTCATATTGTTGGAGAGCTGGCCAGCACTCAATTTGAAGTTTAACTGGAGTTTATCTAGAGATAAAGTGAAAAAGAACATCAGTTAAAATTATTTATCTTTAGGTAAGAGGAATAAAAAATTAAATCTTGTAAGGCACAGGCCAGAAGAAGTAGTTAAAAGTGCTAGAACAAACAATGAGGTGGACAGTCTGCAAGTTCTAAAAAAAGATTAATGCAGAAAGATGGTATGGATTCATAAAAATAAATCATGTCAAGCTAACTTGGTTTCTGCCTTTGATGAGATAATAAGCTTCATAGAAAAGAGGAATAAAGGGGACATATCTCTTGACTTCAGCAAAGCATTTGACATTACTCCACATCAGAAAAAAATCGGTGTGGTTAATGCTTTTGAAATTGTTAGACAGATGGCTGACGAACCACAATTGAAGAGTAATTATTAATGCAGCTCAGGCAAACTGCAGAGTGCACTCACATCATAGACGGACTGGTGTTTTATCTAGTATTAAAGAAATACAGATATTCACCATATCCCCACAAAAAATGGCGGTAGAATGTGCAAGTACGGCCAGAGACTCTATGTCACGCTGTATGTCCAGTCCAGTCTGACAGCAGCACGCTGCTCAGCATGGCTGAATATGGCAGAGGCAGTGGAAGGCAGGTTTGTGAGAAGGAACTACTGAATTACTGACATAATTACTAACTAATTTTTCCTATGCTGCAGGAGACTATGGTACAAATCACGATAGGTTCCCTTGCAGCAGTCCTAAACCATTCTTCTGGTTTGCCTTTCAACTCATTTTAGTCTTTTCTTCTGCCTTACCCATTATCTCAGATCCACCATGAGCTCCCCTGAGTTCCTCTCCTTTTCTTGCTGTGTCACCATATATAGTATGTTCCTTCCCAGTCCTTCACTAACCTATCATGTTCTTCTGTCCTGACTTTGCACTTGGTGCCCCCAAAATTCTTCTGTCCCATGAATTCTTGCCATTGGTGGTATGCGAGACCCCCTGCTGCTGCACCGTGCCGTTATGCTCATGCCTTTCCAGCTGCCTTTGGTTTCATTGTCTCTGGTACTCCAGAACCTCCTTCAGAGGGTCCAATCTCCACAAAATTCCAGGAAGCCTCGGAAGTCAGCTCCACCACCAAGCACTGCAGTGCTTCACGTTAGAGGATCAGACACTCATATGTGATGGTCTGCTTGTTCACTTGCAGTATTTCTCATCTGAAGCTGGTCCATGGGTTGGAAAATGCTTTGGCCAACTAAAGGAAAAAAAAAAAAAAAGAAAAAGAGAGAGTGTATTTTGTTGCTATATTATATTTCTGAGGATGTCAAATGATACAGACCTGCTTCCAACATGACTGAGGCATGGGTCAGTGCCTTGCAGCTTTCAGTAATGTTTCTTGAATGTCCATGAAATCACTTCAGATTATGATCCCCACTTTTAGTCCTCGTAAGGCTTTAGGTTCAGGACAGCTGTTCCTCTGGTACCCTATCTGTTTTTTACCTTAAGTCAATTTGCCATATTTTTCTCGCAGTTATAACTTGTCCACTGTCCCTCATAAAACATCTCAGTCAGTTAAAGGGTTGGAAGTTTTAATCCTCATCAACAACAGATACTTTTCTCAAGACAAATACATAACAAGGTCAAACGTCAAAGATTCTTGTCGTAAGCCTCTCTTTATTGTTCATTTTTATGCAACATATTATAGTTGAATATTTTTCCTCAATAATAAGCAAACAATAATGTCGTTTCACTGGTTTTTTTCCCTTCATCTCTTGCTATTTCTTGCATCTCAGCTGTAAATTCATTAAAATGACTGGCTATTAGTGATAGAATTTTGTACTTTTCCCCCTAAGGAGTCTCTTTCAAGTCATTGCCCTCCTGAATCCAGTTTACATGTCTATGTTACAACATTTGATTTTGATTGAAGTAATTGATTCACATGTATTCCAAGATAGATAGGTAAAAGACTTGAGTTGGAGAGAGACATTAAAGAAGTCAACTTTAATTACATCCCCTGTACCTTTAAACGTATGCAGGTGTCAAATGTGCAGGAATTGGAGAGGAACTTTTTTCAGGGACATAAGACAAGGGGTAATGGCTTTAGGCTGAAAGGGGGTAGATTTAGGTTAGATACAAGGAACAAACTCTTCATTATGAGGGTGGTGAGGCGCTGGAGCAGGTTGCCCAGAGAAGCTGTGGATATCCCATCCCTGGAAGTGTTCAAGGCCAGGGTGGATGGGGCTTTGAACCACCTGATGTAGTGGAAGGTGTCCATGGCCACAGCAGAGGGATTGGAATGAGATGATCTTTAAGGTCCCCTCCAACCATTCTGTGGTGCTATGATAATATGAATGATATGATACTCAGCAGGTAACACTGAATAGGTGTTCTGCAGCTGTCAATGAGGCAAATAGTTTCTGCGTGTCTGTAAACTGAACCCATCAGAAATTAAGAGAAAAACATGATTATGCATTTAAGACAATCCTGTAGGCACAGTAGTTCTGTGGTACAGGAGCAAAAGTTATTTATATTCTGGTGATACATCAAATATGGACTCTGTATTCCTGGTATCACTGAAAGTTGAAAAGATACTTGGCTCTTGATTGGATTAATGAAGAATATGTTTTTAAATATATTAAAAAATAAAAGCCTGCCCATGTTCTATTAAAACACTGTCTATCATCAACAGTATGAAGACATTTGTATAAATAATTATTTAATGGTTTTTATTTTAGAATTATTTGTACCTATTTCCAGTATGTGCAAGTTTTCAATGTATTTTCATTGATTCACATAATTTCATTATGTTTTAGCAAGAAACTTCTCATTGTTGAATGTTGATCCTTCTGCCTGCAATACCCTTGAGATTTAGCCCTCTGAAAAGGATTTATGAAATTACATTGGATTATTGAACTTGGTGTGTGCATTAGCTAGTTTAAGCTAGTTTAAACTGAATTTCAGGATTGAAAGGGGCTGAAATTTCCCATAGAATTATTTTGATTCTCTTTCCACCCATTTTTCCAGAACTTACAGGCCTGTATTCTCTTGCCTGAAGCATGTGCATTCTTTCTGGTCTATCTTAAATAAGAAACATTTACTGTATCATTCTGTATAGCAGTTTCATTAATCAAGGGTTTGATAGAGCAATTCATACAGCTCTTACCATCTTTTGTGTTTTATTGATGAATTCTTCCCCAAATAAGGAAATCTTTTTAAGGGTAAATGCTTAATATTCCACCAACTATGCTGGCATCATTCAAGAAAGGCTTTTGTAGCCTGAACCAAATTCAGTTCACCAGATGAAGTGATAAACAATTGCTTCATGGGATACTGGTTGATGACCACTTTGAGAATTTGTCACTTGTTAAAGTAGCTTGATTGACAGACTAAGTGTTTGAACAGCACTTATATGACCTATGTCCGAAGTTACATAAATGCTCACATATCCAATTGTCATATACCGAAGTAGCAATTTATGTTTTCACTTTGTGCTTAGGTTCATATTACTGATTTATGTTCAATTCTCACAGACTGTCTAAGAGCAAATAAAATATGGGAATTTTAATGTAGTAAAACCTGCAGTTTAAATGTTTCTTGAAAGTTTAATTTACCTTAACTCAAATGCATTTATTGGAAAATCTGGGGATGCTCAGACCCTGTAAATAGATTAAACTGTCATTCATGTGGTAGTTGCAGCTGAGCTTCACATTTTCTGCCCAGAAGCAAGTAGCCACTGCCGTGAACATTATTTTGTGAGAAAATACTCATTCCAGTATTATCAAGGCAAATAAAATTATTAATTATATTAAATATTAAAATGTTTAAAAGCTAATATGTAATTTCAAAGATGCAAGATAAAAGCAGCAAAATCCATTGTAACAAGATAAATAAGGACATGGAGTTAGATAAATGAGGTTAGCACTTAGATTAATACAATCAGTTTGATACCATCTGGTCGGTAATCTCTGGTGAGGAAGACTTAGCAGTTAAGGTTCTTTACAATATAGGTCATAGTTGACCATTTCCATCAGGAAAGTTCAGACAATTTTCACTGTAGTTGTTATAACTGATTTTGAACAGTTAGTCTTACACATTGCTTTTGCATGTAACAACTACGTGGAACATCCTAAGAGAGATACGGCAAGGAAGTACTATGTGCTTGATCTCAGAGAAAGGAGAGATGGTGAAATATCTGATCTTTTTCTGAAATCCATTCCTCCAGGTTACGATATTATCAGCCCACATCCCTGTGAGCTAGTTCTCTTTCTTTGTTCAAATTGGGAAGTTAAGAACAGTACTTCTAATCTAGGTACCATATCTAGGGGAGCTTAAGGAAGAGCATGAGTTGAAGCTGACTGAAATTCCATCTGACTCATCCTGCCCAGTATCAAGGGGCACGGACTGAAGCAGGAACAGGTTGGCCACCTGCAGCTTCAAAAATGGATTGCAGCCTTAGCCTCCTGGACCACACACAGAAACTGATGACAGGGAGAGGGAAATTTTAAGGATGCTGAAGGGGAAGCACAGCCAGGGAGTAGGCCAGGCTCCCACCACTGCCATGCCAGGTCCTGGTCAGAGAGAAGACTGAGGTGGTGGAGCAGGTGGTAGAGTCTCACTCAAGAGAGGCTTGGGTTTGCTGGCCACAGATCTCAGCTTGTGAGACAAGAACCTTCTTCCTACAGTGCCTCCTGCCTACTCCAGTGTCTCCTCTACCCACTTCTCTTGAGCCTTCCCTCGTGCCCAGCATCTCCATCCTCTGTTGTAGGCAGGGCAGAGTAAGGACTGTGGGACCACTTGGGAGGCACGATTTTATTTCTGTGGTATTACATTTCCCTACTCCGGCCTAAAGAGTACAGTGGGATTTCAGGAATTATGGGTGCTTGGCAAATAAGACTAAGGAGGTTTATAAAATACAGAGGGCAGCTGGAATTACAGGGTGAAAAAGAAAAAATGGAATCGGATCCCGATCTCCAAAGACTTTAAAATTTCTCTTTGTAGCCATCACTGTCAATGCTTCAAGCCTGTTCTTCTGTCGCAGTAGCAGAGCAATGGGAGAGATGTTACAGGGAGCATTTAGATTTTTTTTTCCTTTTAAAATATGAATGCAGTGATTTTATGTTTTAGTCTGACTTCTTAATGCGTAACTACGCTGCCCAGCCAGTACTGAGGAGCAAAGTTGATCTCTTCCTGTGGTTATAAACTACACTCTGTAGCATCCTTTTTTGCACCATTCAATTCTGGCTGGTGACTGGTGCTTTTCCATCTTAGTCCCAGTACCTGTAGTGTCATTTATTTTTACCGCTTACTTTTTTTTTTTTTTTTTTTCCCCCCACAGAATGATGTATGTGGATGATTTTGCTTCGATACGGAATCGGAACACTGCAGTCTGTGTTCAACCAAGAGGTAGCTTGCTCCCCTTTATTTGAAGAATTGGAAGTTGCTGAATGCAGACATATTTGTTTGATAACATACTTGATGTCTATACATACATATAGTTTAAAAAAATCTCATGCCTTTGCAATTCTAATTTTTTATTTCCCAGTAATTCCTTTCCAGATGCTTGTATTATGATCATAGCCAGAAACTGACCCGTTTTCATTTAATCTGTCTTCTAACTGTACATTATGTTAGCCTGGAATAAATCAAAATCATAGAGGTTTCCCTAAAGTCATGCAGAAATGAGATCCTCTTTTCCTGCTTTCGGGTTCTGTGCTACACCTTGCAGCACAGAGAAGAAGAATGTTAAAATTATGACTACAGTCTAAACTATGAAAATGAAGAATTGGGTGTGAAAGCTATTTTTTAAAAATTTATTCATGATAACTGCAATATGTGATCCAGTTTCCATATATTGGGAAAGAAGCTGGAAATACATAACCTTATAACTTACATCCCACTCTGAGTCTTTCATTCCACAAGTGCATCCAGTTTTGGTTTCCAAAAACACCTCTTCTGGCCATTTGTTCTCTTGGTAGAGTCTTGACAATGTCAGAGGAAAAAGCACAGAAAATGGGAACATTACATCATGGAGGTTTGAGAGCCGAGTCAAACCACACAAGGGCAGATCTTGCTTAAGGCTACTTTCAGGTCTGTCTGTGGAGACGAATCCTGTTTTCCAACAGATGATTAGTTTTCTTTGGGGTTTAAGGGTCTAAGCTAACCTTTGCACAGCTATAGACCATATCTCTGTTAGCCAGTAGTGAATCTAATGGGAGTGGATTAGTAGAGTAAAACCATTAGTACTAAGGACACAATGTTCACACTACACATATTTCAGGAGTTTTATGGCAAAACCCCTATAGACTGGTCCAATAGACTGGTGTTCATCGACTACAGGTTGGAGTACAGTGCAGGCAGTCCTGGAGAGAGTCTTCGGATCCATGTGCTTTAAGACTATAACATGAACCGAAGCTCATTAGGTGACCAAGAGATTTATTTCAAAAGCACACTCCTGATCTGAATGAAAACACTAATGCAGGTGCACAGTATGAAATCTTCTACCAGGTCGTGAGCCTCATAAAGTTTGAGGGCTAATGACATTGGCGTTGAAGGTGTAGTCTATAATATCGAAGAAATTGAGAATATACCTTAAATCATGCCACCTCTTGGGTTTCAAGAGCACTTTAAAAGCTATACAGTTCATAAGATATATTTTGTATTGTGCTATATTTTAAGGCCTCATCCATTTCTCCATGGGCAATTTTTAAGCAGGCAGGGTAATTATGCTAAAGTGCTAGTAGTATTTGAATCACACAGTAGACATTTTCATGTTTTTATGCAAATACAGATCACTGCTTATCTCTATAATTTAGAAAACTGTTTTCTTTGCCAAAGTGGTTTGGAAATCTGTGACTCCTAATGATACATTTTGTTTGTAATTTGCACTGGGTGTATACCGCATCTCTGAGCTGAAGAAAGGAGGAAAGCACAATGCTAAAGGCTATCTGAAAAGCTACTTGGTATAAACTGCTGTTGAGTGTGTATATTCACATTTGTGTGTATATTCACATCAGAAGCGTGCCCACCCCCTCTTCCCTGGCAGGTGAAGACGTACAGCTCATTCCTCTACCACAGAAACTAATAGCATTATGGCTTTAGTATTTTCTTATTTAGAGTGCAAACGTGTTATATTTACGGGTGATATCTCAACAGCAGTTTATACCACGTAGCTTTTATTTCCAAAGCCCTCTGGAAGCCCACTGTCAGGCGACTGCCTCTCCTCCCTCGTGCCTCAGCCACTCCCGTTCCTGGGGTGGGGGCTGTGGGAGGTCAGTCATGCTAGGGTCTGCAAATGGCACGATTTGAAGTCGGGAGCAAGGCCTGGAGGGCACAAGGCTTTTCAGATCTGTAAAGCACATGCAGGGGATGTGTTGGTCGGTTCATGCACTTGGGAGCCACAGCGATTGCTTCTTCCTGTGGCCCCATCCTCAGCACGAGCACAGATGCCAGCTTGAATCCCAGGGATGGAGACAAGGTGTGTAGGGGTGTGGAAGAAATGCTGGGGGGCACGTGTGCCGGGTGTTGAGAACAGCTTTCACCTGGGACTGCTTCACCTTAAATGTTTGCAATGAACTGTGTGATGTTCTTTCTTCTGGGAAGCTGGTGAGCCTCAGTCTGGGCGGGTACAGTTTTGGTTCTGCACTGCATGTATTGATGGTGGGGAGGGATAAGAGAGGGGACATGCAGCATCCTTTAGCAGACATGTTAGTTTCATGGTAGATATGTGTGACTTGTCTCCTAATGCAAAGTCTTTCAGTCCACATCAGTTTTTTCTCTTCTGGCGAGTTCCAGTGTGGGATGGTTTTAGGAGATGTTTGCCTCTACTCTCCAAAGAGTTGGCAGCATTATCACATATTTCCTCTTTTTCCAGTCCAGAACACTTTCAGCTGTGCTCTGAGAAAGGTAAGACGGGGAGGGTTTCTTAGTGTGAGTTATGGTCCTTCATATTTAAGCCTTGTTGTCTTCGATGAAAATAGATTCTGCCTTACACGTAGTATTCCTGTCCTTCCTTACACTGCTATCCACTGTGCTGTGTGCATTCAGCTTTTGGTTTTTTTGCATTTATAATTAAAAATAATAATATGAGTTTTTCTGTCAGATAAGTTACTGCTGTCCAATTCCACCAAGTAACCTCAACCTTAGACATAATGGGATTTGAGCACTTGAATGCTAACCAGATTGCTTCAGATATTCATGTCCATGAACCTCCAAAGTTGTGTTTTTCTTTCCAACCATGACCATGAGGCTCAAAAGGATGTTGGGGATATTTTTTCTTGCTGTTAGAAGAAGGTTTTCTGGAAAGCATTCATTTTCAAGTGTTTCATGCTGTGCTACTACTATGAAGTTTTGCCTGCATTGACAGTGTGACTGTTTTTCCCAGTGCTGCTCTGTTACACTAGAAGGCACAGCCCAGTTTGATAAGTTTTTCCAGCTTTTATGTGAACTGTCATAGTATCTTATGTAGCTGTAACATCTTATTTTCCAATTTGTGTCTTAGTCTCCTGTATTTAATTGGTTAATTTTGCATATCTTGACCAGTATTAAGCTTTTCCAGTCACCTCAGCAACAGAACAATTGAAATTGAACTCAATAATTCTGATTCATACATGCCTTTGCTAAAAAGACTTTTGTAGCATGGTACTCTGTGGGTAGTGTTTACTAATTTTTATGTTGCTTAGCAAACATTAAGGCTTGGTAAGATGTATGTAAAAATATCACAGGCTTCTAAATTTACTCTAAGGTAAAAGCTTTTGTCTGTTAGATAGAATAACCCCAGTATGGTTATAAAAATGACTGCTGAGATAGCACCAGGTTCTTATGTGGTATGTTATTGCCAAAGATGATTTTCAGCTTCTAAGATAACCAAAAAATGTTGAAAAGATTTTAACTATCTCAGAATTTACTCTTTCAATGTAGTGAATGGGACTGTGTAGAGTGAACATAGCCAGACCTTTCTTTTTCCAGATATTCAGATTTAGGTCAGGTGAGCTGTTTTGGAAATGTACGTTTTGGCAAATTGTTTTGATTTGAACAGCCCAATTATTTTGTTTAAGTATTTTCAAAATGAAATGTTTGAATTTGACTGTTAAGAAATACTCTGTACTTTAAAAGTAACTGCTGAATAGTGTTGACATGCACTAGAAAGTGTAAACATTAAAAATGCAGTGTTTTGGGTAAAGCAAAATGTTTCCTTTTACTTGTTTGTGTTTTACAGTTGTCAGCTAGTCAAAATAATATTCATTGGTCAACCAAAAACATATTTTTTTGTTGTTGTTTCGCCTCCTTGTTCAAAAGGGTGTTTAATTCCTTGTTAAAGAAGAGACCTGAGGGCTGTTGAATAAGACATGTAATTTCTTTTCATCACTTCTTCCATTTTTAAGAAAGAAAATGCCAAGAATCCCAAACTACCAAGAATATTGAACACAGTAATGTGTTAATTCAGTTAATATTTATAGATTCTCAGCTATTAAATTGAGTGGTAGTATTTAATACCCAAAGAAATGCTTTACTCTGCAAACTACAGTCTATGCTATTTGAGTGGGGTAAAGAAAACAGTAAAAACAATGAAAACTTATTTGTTTATTTGGTTTTCAGTGGGATTACATTACCTCTAGTAGAAAAGGAGTTTGCAAACTGACATGCAGAGAGGAGCAACATGGCAGTAGTATGCTGGGACTTTCTTTTAATGGCAGTGGAAAAGCTACATTTCCCCCCCCCCCAGCCCCAGCATAGATTTTCAAGTGCTTTATTTCATAGCCAATGCAGAACCTGATATTGTTGTTATTTGAACTATTTTTATCAGAGAAGGTTGATGAGATACAGATAATCCAGAAGAACGTGTGATGATGTCTGCCGTTTGCACTTTTGCATAGCTATGCTGCCATGTCTTCTGCCCTTCCTTTCCCATTACCAGGTAGAAGCACTGAAACTGTCTGAGAAAGAAAGTAGATGGAAGTTGTGATCATGGTGAGAAGTGTCCTGAGAGGCTGCCACTCATCCTTATTTACGTTTCAGATACTTCAGCATCATACTTAAAACATGTCAGATTTTCTCTTTCTATTGTAGAATATTGCTATACTTCCAAAGGGCCTTTTTTGTTTATGTATCCAGGGGACACACATGAGAGATTTTCCTTGAAGAGGATTTTTCTTTTGTGTTTAGTTGTGTCAAACAGTAAAATCAATAATCCTTATTGCTCCCCAAATCAATGAATGCTGGCCCCTACTGCTTTGGGGACCCTAATGCTGGTGCTGTTATCACTGCCCTTGTGACTTCAGGGGCTCTCTACCAGCAGGATATTGACTGCCCTTCCCAGCTTGAAGGGCAGGAGAGCCGCCTTAATTAGACCTGGAAGCTTATTCTGAAAAATGTTCAGTTGATGTAAAATGTATATTATTTTATTTTACTGAAAACTTCTGCAAAAATTTTCATCCTTCCGTCTGTCCAGATTTTTCCATTGGAAGTAACTTTATTAGCTCTGAAGGTCACCCATTTTCATGAAATAAAACAGAATTCCCTGCTTTAATGAAGTAAACCAGAATTCATGTATTTGAGGGGGAGGTTTCATTTTCATATCACCTGAGTTTTAACTTTGTCATTCTCAGGCTTTCTTTGCTACTGGAAAGGACCCAAGACTTTAAACATACTTTGCTTTACTTTGTATTATTCCTCAAGTTCTCAAAATTGAGGAATTCTTAGAAGTTGGTAACACAGCAAGTGAGGGAATTAGCTGGGTCTATTCCCTGTCAATCATAGGCAACTGGGCAAGAGAAGTCTAGTCCAGAAGGGACTGCAGGGCATCATATCCCACCTGCTACACCACAGTGAGAGGAAAATGAAGGAATGATGTGGAAATCATCCTATAAGCACATTGTCCAGCCTTATATGTCACTCATTAGCAGAGATATAAAAAAGGATCAGGGTTTCCATGAAAGGAAGGAAAAAATGAATTTGAGATTTATTGCCTGAATAATTTTAAAAGCACAGGCTTTTTTGTTTGTTTGTTTGTTTTCAGGCTTTTGTTGATTTTGCTTTTGATTTTTCTTCAAAGTTACCATGATCTGGGTTGAGCTACAGCAGCACTGTGCCAGCTGAGTATGGTTATAAAGCACTTTGAGTGTCATGTAAGGGGCTTTCCAGTGTCTGCTGTGTAAGGACATGAGGTCTGGTAGCAGGTGGATTAAAGGGGCAGTGAGGATTGCAGAGCACTTCCAATCCTTGGAAGGCTGAGTGGTGACAGCAGGAAAGGGAATAAGGAACCTGTCCCCATTAGTCAGAAGGCAGAAGTCTTGAGATGAATTATGACTGCAAGGGAAAAATGTGTACTTGCAAAGTGAACTGTGATGCTTGTGTCCCACTGGGAAATGTGAATGCCATTACAATGCTGCTTTCCATAAATAACACATAAATTAATGCATTAATTTAATTATTTAACTTTCAACATTTTCTCACCTGGCAGAACGGAAGTGCTGGTAGAAGCTTTGATAAGCACAAAAAAATCTGTGCTACTCTTCTTTTATGAATGACTTTTAGTCACTGGAAAGTCTCAGACTATTAGGCTGTACGGAGTTCTCTTAATAAGAGAAAAAAACCCAACCAGCAACATAGGATTGTGGGGTTATTCATACAGTCTCACATGAAATTACTGCTAACACTGATGTCTCTTTGAGCTTTCTAGGAATGATGCTACAATTTTCTCCTTCCCACAATTTTGGGAAAATTGCAAGCTACCAGAAATAACCAGTAAAAAAACAAACAAACAAACAAACCCATATGGTTCTTTTCATTTTTTGGAGGTTTTGGTTGCTGTTTTTCATGTACCCATTCTGCTTCTGCATGACCAGAATCTTGGAGTCATTACTGAAGTCCTTCACTCCCCTATTGACTTCTAATGGGATAATTAGGCAGTGTAAAGACATTGGACACAAACTAACTTGGGTGGTGATCTGGAGCATGTGTGGTATCATTGTGTCAAATTAATCATGGTCTATTGTCATTTCTCAGGCATACTCTGAAGGTTTCAACCAGAGTTAAAATCTAGAGGGTTTTTTGTGTTCATTTCTTCTGCATGACCGTGACTTGGCTAATATTCTATGCAGTATGCAATATCCTATAACTGTCTTGGACTGTATAAATAATGGAAGGCATTTGCATGCTGACCTGCAGTTAAGTCTGTTTAGAGCAGTGAACTTGCTTGCTTGGCTTGTTAATATTCTAGTTCCCTAGCAATCAATCTGCTTTGATATTTCTGTGACCCAGTAAAGTATATTTTTCTTGGGGTTTAATTACATTGTTTCATCTCCCTTTATAACTCTAAAATTCAGCCTGGCTTGATGGCCATTTGGATCATAATACGTGGACAGCACTCCTTCACCTCACCCTGTAGTCACTTGGCTATGCAGCTGTGGAGGTCTCGCTTTGCTGTCCTGGGCGCTGCGGAGGTGGTTAATCATTATTAAATGTGAGCTGCTGTCCTCCACATATCCCTGGGGTTTGTCTTTCTCAGGGTACTTTTGCCTTCTTTGTATTTGTGTAATTTAAAGCTCAGTTCCTATGTACAGAAATTACTGTTTTTATATGAAAATGCTGCTATTATAAACAAATACCTCAGCTACTATAAAACAAACAGATAAAAAAAAATAAACATCCTGAGTCAGTGGAAGTCGGTAAAGTGCAGACACTGCCTTAGGCTATCTGTGCACAGTGCAGGCTTAACCTACACATCTGTTTTATCTCCTTCCCACCCCTACCTCACTTTTTTTTTTTTTTTTTTTATGAGGTCACTAAAGACATTCTCTGTTTCTGAAAGTAATTTTTGGTCACCAGTGATAAGCAGAGTAATCTTTCCCAATATTTCTGGTAGTTTGGGACTTTAACTTGAGGCAGTGGTATGAAGCGAGCACCCTGAGCAGCAAACCGCTGCCTCACAGCATGCAAGCAGGTGAGGGAGCGAGGAGGATCCCTTCCCAGACCTTGGACTATTAATAGCGCTGGGAGGTGCTTGAGTAACTGTCTTCCTGTCTGCTAGATGAGATAAACGCTATGTTTATCTCATTGAAATGTCATATTAGTTTATAATAAATATTTAAACGTGCCAACAGCTCCAAATAATAGGTCAGAGAGGTGTACTACTATGATGCAAAAAACATCTGTATCATACACCAAAGTGTCTTACTAAGTGTTTCAGATAGGACAACGGACTGGGAATTGTCCCCTCTGCCAGTCTGAGCCCCCTGTCATGCTGCTCCTGCACCCCCTCTGCAGTGGCAGACCCAGCCTTCCCAGGGTGCTCGCTTCTGTCACACTGGGGCTTTGAAAGGGAAGGTCCTGGGATTCACCCACTCTCAGACTTTGCAGCTTTCTTCTCTTCAGAGTTCCGCTGTGTGCAGTGGATTAAGGGGCAGCAGACACCTCTACAGATGGGCCATGGTGGAGGCTGTGGTGGGAGCACACGTGTGGAGCTCCTGCTGCACTGCAGTGAGCAGCTTCTGCCCTGCGTTCCTGATGGAGCCAGCCACGGGCCTGCTGCTTCTGGTGTCTCAGACTGAGGGGTAGCTACCCTGAGAACAAACGAGGCAGAGGAGCTAGTGAGCCTGAGGTGGGAGAAAGATGCCCCCCCCTCCCCCCCAACGCAAGGAAAATGCATTTGTCTGAGAGACGCAGGGTGTTTCATAGCACATAGTTCATCATAGCACTGAGAACATGTCCAGGGTCCTCCCAGCCTGCTCTGTACCACCATCTCTCTGTTCACCTGTGAATCTTCAGCAGGAAAACAACTAATTGCAGCTTTTCTGGGTCTTGCTCCCCCCTTTTCCAGGTGTGTGTTGCAAATTTGCTATATAAAATGCATTGGTGGACGGTTTCCGTCTTAACTTCAGAAGCAAAAGAATTTTCTAGAAATTGTTTTGATCT
Organism: Falco biarmicus; assembly: GCF_023638135.1. Lineage (NCBI taxonomy): Eukaryota > Metazoa > Chordata > Aves > Falconiformes > Falconidae > Falco > Falco biarmicus. The sequence goes on along the minus strand of NC_079291.1, from coordinate 38,465,224 downwards.
CCTTGGGACGACTTCAGGGCAATTTATTCATCCAGAGTTCTGTATCACACCTTCTCTCAGAGAACATCTTCCCATATATTTTGTTAAGTTTTTTTTTAAAACTGTGGACTGACTGAACTGTTACTAAAATAAATGGCAGTGTACAGTCCTTTGCATCTATTAGAAAACCACAGAAATCACTGAAGTCAGTAGAAAGCCTCTTACTTGGCATCGCATAGCCCCTAAACCCCCACTGCAGGGGAGGGACAGGACTCTCAACTGATGTGTATGTAGCCTGTCAAGGAAGAAAAACTTGTCATGGCATTACAGTTTTCCCTCTTATTCATGCAGACTCATTAATTTGCTAAACCAGAGCTTTCTGAGCCTGGCAGATCTATTAATCTGTATATTTTCCAGTTTGCCAAACATTAAATTACCAGAAAAGTAAATGGAAGCTCTCATTTAATTCTAGTGCTTAAGATCTCCTAACATAATCTAAAAGTGCTTGAAGAAGCAAAAGGGAGTAACCAAAGCCTGTGTCATCCCTGAGCTTCCATTCACCTCCCCATAAGGGAGCAGCGTTCCTCTTTGGAGGAGCTCTGCGCACACGCATTAGCGTAATTTCCTCCGACAGTTCTCCTGGTAGAGGGGAATATTCTTCCAGTTACTGTATCTCCAGAGGCATCCCTGCATAAAAAGCATGTCTTCACTATTAAAGGAATCATGTTAATGGGCCTAAAACGTTTCAGTCAGGGAACTGAGAAATTTAGTGAGGATATTACATTGCAGAAGCATTTTGTTGTTGGGATATGTGCACATGTGGGCTATTGACTCATCTGTATTTAACTTCTCTCAGCCTTTGACTTGACCTTTCACTTGACTCTCACTCCTGTCATTTTTTGGTATGAAAAAAATTTAGCCTTTTTTTTGACCTGTGTGAACTCGTAAGTTCTGGTTGCTCACATATGTAATCACAAAGCAAACAAAGCAGCTGTGAAAAGCTCCCACTGAAGGAAGCAAGGCTGTTACAGTGCAGCCAGAGACTGTGCAGCATCCTACTCCTCTCCAGCCAGCTCTTGCTTATCTTACAGATGCCCTTCCACATCTTACCCCGTGTGGTATTCCAGGTGTAGCTTGTAACAGGCCATGATTTCTCGGTAACCTGATCGATATGTGAATATGTCCCAGTTTAGACTGAAGTCTCTCTGGGAGAGCTGCTGGGAGTTCATTCATCTTTGTAGGTCCTGTTTTACACCCATACCCTAGATGAAAACCCAGGAACATCATTCTTTAAGAAGACATTAGTGGGTCTGGTGCCTTCTAAATTCATAAAATAGAAAGTTGTCCTCTTATTCTGAATTCAGTTTTCCTACCTAGTGAAATTTTATACAACCAGGAGTAAAAAATCTTCTCTGTAAAGGATTCACCAAGGTTCAGAAGCTGTTGGAAAAGTTGGTTGGGTTTTCTTCTGGCCAGAAAATTCAGCTTGGCCCTTGGATAGGGCTATTTTTGCCATGCTGGCAGGAAAGCATTTTCTAGGTTCCAAAAAGGGATTTCTGGAGAAATGTAGTGTAGTCCATACCTGTCACTCTCGTAATATCTCACATTTTTAAGTACCATTTTATATTATGAATAGCCTTACTATCCATTCCTTTAAAACAAATCGGTAGCTTCTCACTCTTTAAAATACTTCTGCTGTCTGTGTCTCAAAAACCGTCCTTACAATTAGCATTTTTGAACTGTCAGCAGATGACTGATCTCTCATCCTAAGGGTGGCATATTCTCCTCATGGTGATGATTTCCCCTGTTTCAGCATTGTATGTCATGTACGCATTGCATGTCTTCAGACACGGAGTGGTCTAAAAGTCAAGACTATCATCGTAGTACCTCTATGACCACTGAACTTACTGGAAACTTACAGGTGAAAAGAAGTTCTAGGAAGTGTTTGTAGCTATCTGCTTAACTTGTAGCCTTTTTTATGACCCTTTTAACTGACAGTTTGAAACTTTTGTTATTTCTGATCCTACCAAAGTAATTTTCCTTTTAAAGTAAATGGAAGGCTTGGCATATTCAGACAAAAAAAAAAAAAGTTCTTATCATAAATGAAAAATCAACAGCCCCTTCCCTTTTATTACAATAACAAAAGTTTACTAATGTACTCTTCATTCTTGTATCTCTGGTGACCAAAGTAACAACTAAAATTAAACTAAGCTTTATGTATTATTTGTCCTGAACTTGCTTGGCAAGGGTGGAGGCTTGGACCTCATATAACAAGAGAACTGATTCTGGGTCCATCATTTGTGTTATGTGGTTGATGTTCATTCTATAAAAGCAGAAGGCTCATGAACATGCAGGACAGCCTTGACCACCAAGTGGTAGTGAAGTGAATGAAGGTATGGAGGAGTGTGGTTTAGCATGCAATGCACCTTGCTCTTCTTCTGTATGAAGCTGCTAGTAAGGACAAAACATTATTTTTTTTTGGCTGTTGCTCTGTAAAATAAGTGGATGTAGAAGCCTTAACTTACAATGGGCATTGCTCGTTAATTAAGAAGATCCATTGATTTCTTCTTAGTAAAGGACTGTTAGCCAATGTATGTTCACTGCTAGGGAATTAACTGAATTTGGATAGAGCCTAAGATAAGTGAGAAGAAATATTTTTCTTCCCTGGGATAATTTTTCTGTCTGATTCTTAAAATAAGTATTATATATATATCATCTGTTAAATTATTATAATTACTAAATTATTGTAATTTTTAAATAACTGGTTGCAATTTTATAGCAAGAATATTAATTACCATATTTAATAAAGTATTTATCATTGCTTAACAAAATATTTCTGAAATTTTTGGGTTGGGAGAAGTTCAAAGATGAGAGTTCAATAGATCTGGATCTTGCCTGAGGAATTCTTTTTAAAGGAACGCTTGGCATGTATTTGACAGCTTACCATTAAATGTACGCTTTCAAATCATCTGCTGGTGGCATGGATTTTCAGATCACATTGTAACAATGCAAGTGCCTGGAACCCTAACCTTCATGATGCAAAGATTCAAAAATAGAGCCGGTGCTATTTATACTGCCTATTTGGCTATGCATGAAATGATATTGAATAAAAGGCTTGTGTAGAAATCTCTTTCACATTTTCATAGCAAATAATGAGCATACATTAAGAACAAATTACATGTATCTGAACTTAATGGGTGAGGTGTCCCAGGCTTCTGCAAATGAATACTAATGGAAGGAAGCTGTAATATATATTGAACATTTAATTAACTTTTGGGGCAAGGCTGTCAGTGCATGACACAGTGGCAGCACGTGTAAGAAAAGCAAACAAACAAATAACCCCCCAACCTGTATTTACAAGTACAGTTCCAGAATGGGAAGCAAGAGACATTTTAGCAGCAGTTTTTCTGTAGAAGAATCCTGATGCCTCCGTGCTGCAGTGGCTGGTACATATACATGGAAAAATGTATATGTAAAATCCAAACGGGATTGTCCTTTGGCCCCTGTGTGTGTGGCTTTCTGTTTTCAGTTTTCTTTTTCTCTAGCATTTCAGTGGACTATGATTGAGATGGCCATGGGTTTACTGTGCTGTGTCAGGAACAAAATTGAAGTGTCTGTGACGTGTCAAAGGGCAGAGCCATGTGGCGCCTCGTCGGGGTCTGTGTGTGTACAACAAGAATGAACCTGCATGCAGTCACCCCAAGTTTTGTAAACCTGCAGTGACTGCTGATATACAGCTGATATTTTCATCCTGTACAAGTTGGTATCACCTGTAAATGGAGAGGAATTGGGAGTTCTGTGTTTGCAGTCTCTCTAAATCACTGTGAGTACATTACATTATCACATTAGGAAATGTATATAAAATACAACTCTGGCTGAAGCATTTGACTTTCTGGAAAACCAGCCGAAACACTGTCTCAGTGAAAGCAGAGTAACGCCAGGAAATAATCAGCTAGGATATATTCTCAGCAGCTAGGCTATTTCCTCATCATACAGGCAGTTCCTGGCAATGTCAACTACTGCAGCCTATGACAATTCAGTCTAAGTCACTTCTTTGTCTTGTGAGCAGCATATTAAGATATAGTATGTAAGTAGTGATGCTAGCGATCCTTGCGGTCTCTACTAGGATACTACTAAACAGCTTTTAGTCAGTTAATTGCAGAGTGGAGAAGGTGCTGCTTATGTGTTTGTTATTCAAGAGGTTTCTTTCACAGTCCATACAATGTTTGGCTAACTACCATTTTCAGAGTCACTGGTACAGCAGTGAAATAATACTGTGTATTTCTAAGGAAATGTGAAGATGTGAGAGACAACCCAAAGACCAGATAGACCAATTACTCTGTATCAAAGCTGAGTGAATCCCCTGATGGTTAGCTGATGTACAGCTGGGGGTTTATCAGCTGGGGAACTGCAAACAAATTATAAAAAGCACCTATTCCTAGGAGCTAAATTTCCTCTCCATGTTGAATTTTGTGAGCAGGATTGCATTTGCCATGAGTAGCTGTCGATTCCATCTTGTCCCATTTTGTTACATTTGGGAGCGCTGATTCATGATTTGGGAGAACAGCTACATTTTGTTGAGCATTTCCAAATGTATGGATTTCTGGTATAAGTTTGATCTTTGAATGCAGGGTAAACTTTCCATTAAGTGTAACTGCTGTGTTTGTTGTCACTGAGTACGCATTTTTGCTCAAAAAGGTTTTGATCTTTTGGGCTGAAAACACTGCAGTTTTTGGTTGTGATGACTCTGTCTTACTGGTAATCCGTCAGTAAGTGCTATGTCTCCCCCAGCCACAGCCTGGCCCCAGTCCATCTCCCGCAGAACTGCTGTGGTGTTGTGGGACAGGGAGGCACAGCAAGGCTCTCCAGCCTCAGAGTTCCCATGTCCTCTGAGGTTCCCTGGTACTTTTGAGGACTTGCAGAGTTTGGGTATCCAACCCTTTGCCCTGTTGGGGATGAGGAGAGGCAAGCCTAGCTTTCTGCACTTGTCCCACTTTGCAAACGCAAGCACTGATGCACGTACACACAGCCAGACACCACCACTTTTCCTAGCTGCTGCATAAGGAATAATTGTACCAGGGACAAATTGCCCTTAACAATCTCCTTTTGCATCTGTATGTAATGTCCCTGGCCGCCTTTCTAACACAAAGTGCAGTTACTTGGATTCACTTTGTGGTGTGTGGAGCTTGAAATAAATTTCAGGAAATGTTCACATTTACTGTTTACATACTCCAGACATAGCAGGTGCTGTAGTCACCGTGGGAAGCAACCTCCTCCCCCAGAGCAGCACTTTCTGCCTAGAAATGTGGGGTTGGTTTTGACACAGTTGTAAACTTGGGCAGCTGCTGGTTCTCTATTCTCCTGACTCAGAAAAGAAAAAAAGGTTTTACTTTCTGGCATTAACTAGAAAAAGTCAGAGATGGGATGACATTCTTCAGATTTTGCCTGGGGTAGGGAAAGGAGCTAGTAATTTGCTGCAACAGCATTATTCCCACCAGCAGTAACGAGCCTCTACATACCAGTACGGGAACTGGCCCTCAACAGTTCCTCATCAGCATGTGAGTGTTTTGAGTGAGGTGGAGAGGGAGAGATTCAACGAGACTGAAGGGAATGTTACAGTCAAAGGAGATCACAGCCTCACCACCCAAAATGTGAATTATATCTTATCAAACTGGCAGAAAAGCCAGCAAGTAGTAAGTCGCATCCCATTTTATATAGCTGGCAGGCAATAAACAGCGGTCAGCCTGCTGCCTCATATCACTCACTTTCTGCAGGATCTGTGGCTTGACTGCCTTTTATTACCCGCTGGCTTTTCTACTGATTTCATAAAATGTGGTTTTAAGAGCTTTCACGACCTCCTTAATTCATCTTGCAGTGCCTGTGTGTTTCAGGGACTTCACTATGTATATGTGATCTAACTTGATCAAATACAATGAACTGTAGATGCTGTGGCGCTTGTGTGGTGTGTAGAAAAACAAATATTGAACAGAAAAGAGAAGGTAAATCAAGAAGTCCCTGCTAATCTGACAGGGGAGTACAGAAAGGAGAGAGAAGAAAAAACAGTAAAAGGTTGCTTAGAGTGCAAAACTTACATTTATAATATGACACAGAGGTCAAGAGAGCAATGATATTTTGATATGTAAAATACACACAAAATCATAGTATGTAAGCTTATGTATTTTAGATAGCCTTATACACTTTACACTGGCCAACACAGTGGTCGGAAGAAGATTTCCCTGTCAGCAATTCCACAATTACCAGCTGTGTGCAGGAGTCGTTGCTGGTCTGTGGGAGAGCCCGGACCTGCCGGGCTGTATGTGCCGCTGGAAGCAGTGGGAATTGGAGCCCAAAGGACCAAAATAAGCCCAGGGTTGTATTGAGGCCTTTCTCTTTGTCTTCACTGTGAATTAAATCAGCTTTTGCTGCTAGGTTTAACTGGGTCAAGGCTGGATTTTTCTTTTCTCAAAATAAATATTTTCCACCTACAGGTATGCCAGATACTGGCTTACAAATGTTTCCAGTCAGAAAAAACGTAGGATAGATTAGGGGAGAAAGTGTAACAGCACCAAGGGAAAAAAAATTAAGTAATTGAGTTCTTTGTGTGTTTCAAAAGCTGCTTTTTCTTCGAATTTAACTCAGTTATACTGATTAGGTGCTTTTGGTTTTCTGCCTCACTGTGAATGTAGAGTTCAGTCATTTTTCTCTTTCATACAAAAAGCATCCATTAAGACAAATCTCAGTATGGCTCTGCAATATGACTTGTGACTGTCATGAGACATCCCTAATTGCATTCATGTCATCAAGGATTTTTTTTACTAAGTATTTGCCTAGAACGGTTATGTCAGAAACATTTCAAAAACTTCTTGTTATTACAGCTGAAATATAAACCCAAACCAAATAATCCAGAAAATATTTACCTTACTGTATTGAATAATTTGGTGTAATATAGTTTAATTACACTGTGTATTGCTTTCCCATAATCATTATCTTCTGATAGGAAACTAGGTATGAACTAAAAGGAAGAGGCATAACCTAATCTGTATAATTTCAATTAGTATATTATAGAATCATAGAATCGTGGAATGGTTTGGGTTGGAAAGGACCTCTAAAGGTCCTCTAGTCCACCGCCACCCCTGCAATGAGCAGGGATGTTTTCAGCATCTTGTTTCACACTGATTTTGTTGTTGTTGTTGTTGTTGAGTCTTACTCTAGTGTGCGAAAGTTTGGCATCAAATGACTGGAAGTGATAAAATTGGTCATTTTTCATTTTTGAAGTCTTATTTTCAGCTGCACTAATAAAATTCCCCAGCCACTAGGAGCTATAGTGTGCTGTAATGAACAGTCTCGGGAAACAAGTATCTAATTTTGGATGTAGATGGTGGTGGAAATCTGGCTAAATGAAAGCTTTTCCAAGCAGAACCGTCAGGAGGAAACCATTGCTTTCACCAATGAGGTCTCTTCCATGGAACAGAGCTTTTCATAACACACTGCTCGTGCCACCGACAGCCACTTATAAATCATAGGAATAATGATCGATGGGGCGCTACTGAAACAAGCTTCACAAGCTGGAATTTATAAGCTTCATCCCAGAAAGGCGGGTGCAGCCCAGCAATCATCAGAGCAGCAGCAGGAGACGGGTGGCTTCATGCTCCAGACCAAAGGGGGTCCCCAAGTCCCTGCTCTTCCTATAGCTCATGGTCCCCCAGGCTTCCCTGGGGGAGTCATCTGCAGTTTGAGGTACTCACCTTGTGTCTGCATGCACCACACATGCTGCCACATGTGCTGCGCTCTATTTCCGATTCAGTCATTTAACCTATTGGTTTGAAACAGAGTTGTGCAACTCCAATCTTCAAATTTCTGGAAGAAGCTTTGTTCTCCATTTCAATATTGTAAATGCAGCGTAATGTCAGAGCTTCAATCCATAACCAATGAAGATAGGATTCTCACAAGTGCTTGATATCAGTTATTTGTAACTATGGAAATTGATATACATTTAATGTTTTCAGTAAACAGTGGGTGTAGATTTAGGCTAAACCTGAACCCATTTGAGAATCTCAGACATGTTCTGTGAGACAGCTTGTTCACAGCTTATACCTAAGGTTAGACTCAAAAGTAACTACGAAGAAAACTAAACAAAACTGGCCTTTTTCTGAGGAATTGAAAACCTATTCATTGTAAGGGTTGCGAACCCCTGAAAAGCACAGGTACATAAAAACAGGACCCTAGTTTTAGGCAGCTGGGTTTGAAGAATATTGTCTCAGATCTGTGCAATAAACAGAAAAACTTTTGTTCCAGTAATCTCAGATGAATGGCAGCTTTGGTACGTACCAGACAGTCTTTGAAAAATACGGCAATAAAATAAAGGGAAATAACTTTGGCCTATAGGTTAAATTGTGCACGCTAAATAAAACTGGGCACACTATCATTCAAGAAAATAGCACAGAAAAGAGGGAATTTCTTCTTGCTGAATTAAGAGAGGGTATGTCTTGAGGATTTTCTTTCACTGATTGAGACTAATTTGCAGGTTATCGAAGTGTAATATCTGAGTCCTGCAGAATGTGGCCCTTCTGTGACACATTTTTAACGTATCAAGTTGCTACGGGACACCTAATAAAACAGCAAAGAGCTTGCAGGATACTCTGTGGTGTAGCTAAGTTTTTTCAGTTGTGTAGAAAGTGATTCCTAGATTCAAAATGCTAATCTGTAGCATTTGACATCTGTCACAGGGTGTCAGATTTGGAACCCTCTGCATAAAAGGCACTCAAGTCCTTAACAAGCTACCCTCGTTTTGACAAATGCGCTGCTTCTACCTGCTACTATTTCTGTGTGAAGAGGAAGGTGACAAAATGCTTCAAGTTAGATGACAAAAATATCTTTCTCTCTGTTCAGTAACCTCCATGCACCTGGTCTCCATGGTGCTGTAGGATGGGGAGCTCAGGAGGCAGACAGCTTTAGTTACCAGTCTCTTCAGCGTGCCTCCCTGTGTGGGGATGGGGCAGGCAGAGGTTAAGCAGCAAAATTTCTGCTGTTACACCAACAGCTCTCCTCCAGTGTTACAGCATACTCAGGTTCAACTGAAGAGAAAGATGGGAAAAAAACACTAGCAAAACTCTAGAGGCCTTGCTGTTCACTTGCGAAGGCAACAAAAGAATCTCTGCATTTCATTTTGCAAAACTTCCATAAGAACCAAATTACTTGGTTGTTGTTTTTTTTTTCCCGCCTCTGTCTGTAGATTAACTGGAGGAAGGAGAAGAGAGGGGGTTCCTGTGCTTTTTTGCTCCTCTTGCACATACATATTGTGTGCACACTCCTGCGTCACACACCATGGCCATAGACCCTTCCCCTCTCCTCCTCTCCCCTGTCCCAGGGTCCAGAGTGATACTTCAGGAGCAGCTGCAGCAGAGAGTGAAGTCAGGAGACACTTTGGAGAAACTTCCTTGTACCACAGTGGGGTTATATGGCAGCAGTTGCTCAAAACAGAGCTTTCACCTTGCCATAAGCCACACTCCTCCACCCTCACCCCCTGGCTTCTTTGCAGTGCTACAGGAGCCCACATGAAGCTGAGTCTTGCAGGAGGTCTTCTCCAGCAGGCAGAAACCCCAGCAAGGTCTGGGGGATGGAGCTGGTCCCGATCACAGCTCTGTGATGCTCAGTGGTTGTCTTGCTTGGTGGCCACTCTCATGAGCAAGGTGATGCTGGCCAATCTGGCCATGACAGCATTTTTCTGCTCCCAATCTGCTTTTGCATTAAAAATTTGTGCTTTATTTTTCCACTAAGATTTTATTATTATTTTTAAAGGGCCTAATAGCCTGTTGTCAATCCAGAATGAAAAGCCTAATGTTTACCATTCTGGGGGAAACAGCTAGGGCCTATGTGGAGGCCATTATTCTCCAGAGGTGCTGGTGGCAGCGACTGGTGCTGAGTCTCTGGCTCTGCTGTGCCGCAGGGCATACTTGGGCATGGCAGAGGCGGCTGTAGAAACGTCTCACTGGCACAAGAGCCATCTGCCTTATCCTTCATCAGACTCTTCCAAACTGCTCAGAAGAAAGATGCCTTCATGGGTTGAGTGAAATACGTTACGTGTTTTCCTCCCAAGATAGTTCATTTAAGTAGTGGGGCATTTTAATAAAAGCCCAGGGAACATGCATGCATTCTTCAATGTTATTAGAAAAAGTCTAATGAGCTTTAAAGCAGCAATATGTTGGCTTAGGCCATTGTTGGTTATTTTTCAATTAGAAGGAGCCTTGTTTCTCTGATTAACTGAAAACATGAGAAGCCACTAGCGGATGCAAAGCAGATCTGCTGTCAGCCCATCTTTGTATCCCTGCTCCCCGGTGCATTGCCTAAAGCTGTCCCATTGGCTTCACTCCAAAAGGGGTTAAGGAGCTGGTGAGAAATATGCAGAGAAATACTGACTGGTGTCTTGGCACTGTCCCCAGTGGAGAATCATAGGGACTTGAGTGAAGTGGGAAGGGCACGGCCCCAGGGGCTACCCATGGTGTCCGTCGTCCCACACCCCCCTTCCCCCGTCCCACACACACCCCCACACCAACCCCCCCACCGCAGCAGCCCTGCTGGATGCCTTAACCTTCACTCTCCAAACAAAGATACAGCCAGTGCAGCAACCCCTAAAGTTCAGACTGGTTGTGATACACAATATCCCAACTGCCAGCAGAGTTACCACAATTGTAATTGTAATGTGTTGTAATTATTGTAAATTATAGCATATTTCATTTTGCACTCATTCTTTCTTTAGTCGTATTTGCACAACTCTCAAACCACGGGGGGATCTGTGGGAAGAGCGTAAGGTGGGTTAATGAGCAGATGTTTTTACTGCAGGGGAGGATGCATCAATAGATAATGAGGCTCTGCCAGTGCTAGCCATTGCTTTACTTCCTAAATCTGGTCAGTGGCTTGGGAAGTCAACCACAATATTTATGATTCAGTACAGTCTGTGCTCCTGTCTGCTGAGCCACTACATCAGCAAGGTTTAAGGTGCACTTTTTTTTTTTTTTTTTTTTTTTTAGTAACTCAGCTCCCTTTATTCTATAAGCTCTATCTACAATATGAAGAACTCCCAACCAGAGCTGTTTTCTTTATCACGTTATGTTACAAAGTTCTTCCTGTCTTCTCAAATTCAGAAGGATTGTATAGCTGTTTAAAGAAGAGTAGAACAAACATTCTGGTTTGTGTGGGTGAATTTCCATGGGAGTCAGCTTGCTTTGCATTGGGCTGCATTTGGCAGCGTGTCGATGTCTGTGTGGGGAAATTGGCACGGATTACCTCTTTATTCACTGTGTCTCATTTATAAAAGGAAAAGGTAAGTCCAAAAGCTTCTTGAAAATGTCAGACCAGTAGACAGACCAAAGCTGCAGAGATGGTTTAGTTTATTTTAGAGAAGATCTGTTACAAATTCACATTCCAATTTGGGTTGACATAATATTGTTACATGTTTGCACCATATGTTTATGATTTTAAACATCTTGGGGGAAAACAAACAAAACCTATGCTTCCTGCTAGAGGGACCTATAGGCATCATAATCCAGGACAGAAAATTCAGATGGTGAATTGTATCTCTCAGAACATCAATCAGACCTTGTCAGCAAAGAATGAGTAAACAATGCTTTTGTTAACCTGAATTTAGTCACTGATAGTGTGTTTCCTAAAAAGAAGAATTCATTTGAGAAACAGGTCAGCAGAGAAATTAGATTCTTTTTTTTCTTTAATAGCGCACTTTCTTACCACACTTTACACTTCTAGCAAGGCTTGTTTTTTTTAATGTATCGTTTTATACATGGTCCCTAATGAGGAACTTATTTTAATTTAAAAAACAATATGGTATCTCTTGCCTGCCCAAGGAGATCAAAGGAAATAATTTGTGTCACTATTTAGCAATGGAAATATAATGGGAAAAAAAGGAGATTTCTTAATTCCTGGTGTTTTAATATGATTGATGAGAAAAATAATGCTTTTGCCCTGATATCTGCCTCTCCTTCCACAGCACAATACTGTTGTTGTTCCCATAGGGAAAGATTATCTGAGAACAAAGAATGAACAAAATATGAGGACATTTTTTATTTTCTATTTTCATACAGCTTTTACAGGCATACAGAAGAAGGAATAGTATATGTGATTCCTTGATTAGTAGGCTATTCTATGAGGAAAGCACCATCTCTGGGCCAATGCCTGTGTCCCCCCCAGTCACTGGAATTAGTGTTCTTTGGGAGATGATGATGTTCGAGTGGAAAAACCTTTCCACCCCCAAACTGTAAACTATCATGTGAAATTGCTTAGTTTAGAAATGACTGTTCTGAGAAGCACCAAGCTGTTTTTCAGCTGCACCACCTCCATAGTCTTATCTGCAGCCATAGTCTTACTCTTGGCCAGACCATCTTATTCCCTGTGTCACTGGCTCTCAATTTGCAGCTGCTGTGGCTGGTCCTTACAGAAGTCATTGTGCTAGCCTACACCAGAATCACCAGGCAGCTAAACTACATCTCTTCATTACGTTAAGGCACCATTTCCAATATGAAACTTTTGTGGTTTTGTTTTGGCACTTCCAGTGAAAAACATGCTTGGTTGACATACACATATAATTATCCATCAGCTCAGAAAGATGAGGATAAATTGCTTTGATCTACAGAACCCATTCTTGTGAGGCTGGTGCTCCTAAGGACACTGTTTGCATCCCTGCCTGCTCACAAAAGCACAGGAGCTTTTGGACATACTGTTGTTGTTAATGTCGTTTAGATCTTGTCTTGCCACAGTTAGGGATGGAAATAGCTTCTTTGTTTGCTGGTCAGGTTACTGATGGATGTTTCCCGGGAGTGGGAAAACACAGCTTCAGTGCAGTGTTGGTGCAGTGGGATCTGAGCCTGTGGGAACAGAGGAAACCTTGCAGGAGGATTTCCGCTGAAGTCGGACTACATTTTCAGTCAGAGCAAGCGGGTTTGCCACCTATTTCTCAGCATCCCACTTCGACATTATTCACTTTGCGTTAGTATCTAGAAACCATGTCTGGAAAAATACACAGAATTTGGCTCTAGCTAGCAAAGCACCAAGGTTCAAGGCAGGTGCTTAAATGCTTTGCAGAACTGGGTCCTTGCAGGGAAACCCATATATATATTTATGTAATATATGGATTATATATATACATATTTTTTGAGCTGGAAGCTTACCTGGCTTGTACTTAGCACTAAACACTAATTAAATACAATTACTTAGACCTGTATTTGGGAAACACATACAAATATGAGCCATGCAAAATCAGATGATGCTGCCCTCCTGACAGACTGTTCCAAATAACATTAGCTGTTCATATTAATGGAAATCAAATGTAATAATTAGTGATTCAGAGAAAATTGGGGGGAAAATCAGAGCTACTCAGAGCATTAGTAGAGGGAAAGAATAAAGCTTTAAGATGGGTAAATTGCGTTTGATGAATGCCACAGGTGCAACACTTTTCAATACACCTTTGCTGGGCTAATAGCAATAAATGAGGCTCTGAGCTCAGTTAGGGGTGCCAGGCACTCTTCTAATAACAGTAATTCCAAAATAGTGGGTGAGTATGAGCTTAGAAATGAAAAAGGGAAATCAAAATGCTGTCTCATTCTTGCTGAAAGAAGCTTTTGACTTCTTTTAATTTTAACAAAAAACCCCCACAAAACCCAATCCTGAATTATACAACATTTTGCTGCATAACTTTTACAATTCCAGAAGTGTGATAATTATATTACAAAACAAGCTTTGGAGGACTGTGGACTTTGAATCAAACCTGACAGGATTTTAGGCTAATAAATCACTGAAGAAGGCCAGAACTATGGGGTAAAATAAAGATCCTGCAGACTCAGTGAGGGTCGGACAGGTTTTGATGGCTGTTGTGTCTTACTAAGTCTCCTCAAACTTGTCTTTTCCCAGCTTCTCCTTCATATGAGTCAGTGGCGGAAGTGAGCTTTGGGGGAGGCTGGAAGGGCGGGCAGCATCGCAGAGTAGCACCCCTACAAATGACAAAGGGAATTAAAGGCATCAGGAGCACTTGGCGGTCATCAGCAATAATCTGGCTCTTGACAGTACTTACACCCAACTAGTTATATCACCTGTGCTATCTACATACTTGGCTTTAACAGCAGATTTGGGGGGGAGTGGCTACCACATATGGGAGAATTTACAGCCAGGTTTTTGCAGCATTCCTAGCTGAGATATTTATGTTCTGCCATTATACCACAACTAATTTATTGGGAGCTGTTGTGAAGGTGATAAAGAGATGTGGAGGACAGCAACATGTTTCGCCTAGCAGTATGGTAAATAACTTGGCTGCTTTTGAATACCATGGGTGACCGCATTTCTTCCTTAGATATCTAGTTACTTACATTGATGAGCATAAAGCATCTATTCTGCTAGTGGAGGTAAACTTTCATCTACCTGAAAATACTTAGCATTGTCACATATTTGAAACAGAAGAAGGGATGAGAGGCTGGGGACTGATGCAGCAGGAACTCGTGGCTCTTGCTGCGCTTCAGCTGCAGGTGCAGCACAGGGCTGCACAGACTCACTCTGTGACAAGACAAGGAAAAGCTGTTATTGTGATCATCTCCTCTGACTTTCTGCCTACTCCACGCTTCACTTCTGAGTTGCACATGATCATTCTTTCAGCAAGCCCACAACTTCCCACAAGTACTAGAGCATTGCTCTGGATTCAAACTCCAGGCTCACACAGGATTACCTGGTTCCCCTTATGCTGTTTGCTTGGGGAATCCTGCTGCTCCCAGTTTGTGCCAGTGAGGGTAATGGGGTCTGCTATGTGGGTGTTGCCAACAGAATCTGTGCAGGTACACCTGACTCACTTTAGTCGTTGCTTTTGCAGAGTGTGGTCTCTTCTCTCTGACTGTTCTTGGGTGACATTGTGCAGGATTTTTAAAAAAATGTATTGTTATTGCCCTTGTCAAAATCGACTTGTTCAGGAAAGTAACTACACCATATTCAGAAGACACTTTTTCAATGTTTTGTTCCTCCAACTGTTTGAAAGCAATGATTTACAAAGCCATAGTGGAATGGCAAATGTAGATAAGGAAACTAGCCTGCAGGCACTTGCCATCTGCATTTAACTGTAATATAAATGCCAATTAATGCAAATGTTGACAATTTGTTAGCTCTTTAATACCTGCCTGGACAATAACCCAAAAAAGTCAGATGGAACTTCATTAAAACTACTTTTCAGTCCAAAATAGTTTGTTGCTTGCGCAGAGGGACTTCCCTTCAACAGCCTGGCTGTCCTCCAGGTTATGGTTCAGGGGTGTTTGCAACTACATTGGGAAGAAGAGATGGTTGTGAAGCACTAACAGCAGCTGCCAAGTGTAGAAATTTCACAGGTGGAAGGTATTGGCATGTGTTCCCCAACTTGTCCCTCCTTGCTGTCTCCTGGGATACATCACACCTTCTGCAAATAGATGGCTGGTGTTGGGAGGAGAATGAATGTGGTGCTCCAGAGCTGAGCTTTCTGGTAGAAGGTGATAGTCTTTTCTGGCTACCTCTCCGTGATAACTTCACTCATAGCCTTCTCCAAATGCTTTTCCCTACAGAGAGCACTGCTGACCCAGCAGCTTGAGAATGGTGCAGTGTACCTGGGTTTGAACTGCTGCAGACTCCCTGGGAAAAACACCCATACTGGGTGTAGTGGAAGTGCCTACATACTTCAGTGCTTTCTATTCATGTCAACAGGTGCTGCCCCACATCAAAGCTACTGTCCACCAAGGCACAGGCTTACAAGGTGAGATGAGAGCTGTCTGTCTCTGCAGCAATGTGACTGCGGCTATGTATGTTGCCCCTTTGGCCAAGCAGGTAATTTAGGAAAACAACAAATGAGAAATATGAACATTGTCCTTTGTGCTTTTGTGCTCTCAAAGGCATTCTCCGTGTAATCTGGAAGGTGTGGGTATATGGCTTTGTCTCAGATACAGAGGAGGGACAGATAATCGAGATTACTAGAAAGAAAAGTGAATGTACTGAATTAATTGGCTTAGCCCATATAGGTGCATTGTCACAGCTAAGTTTCATTTCAGAGTTTTTAACCTCTGCTTACATGCTTGAGCATGGAACTATTCTTCTCAGCTGGAAAATCCTCTGCTTCAGAACTTGTTCTCTCCAAATCCAAAGGCTGAAGTAGAGCATCAGTCACGAGTATCTCCCATGTCTGCTGTAATTATGTCTATTTGAAATCTACATGCTAAAATTAAGAGATCAAACTCTGCCTGTGCAACAACCAGCAGCTAATGGGCTCATAGTACAGAGCAAGCAGGTAGGCACCTTATTTTCTGTTAACTGCTGACAGTTGCTTTGGCTCATTCATACTTCCCGCATGCAATGGAGCAGACAAGTTGGCAGTATTTTGTGGCACGCCCTGCAGCACTTCATCCATGCTGTCAAATGTGGCATGAAACCAAGCCTCTAGCTTCAGCTGGAAGAAGGAAAAGCAACAGATACTCCTAAAAGAGGGGTTTATTTGTTCTCTGTTCTTGTCTTTTGAGGACTGTGGTCAGCCTTGACAGCTGAGTCTGTAAACTGCATATGCTGTAGAAATGGTTTTCAGCTTATTAACTCCAAAAGCAGCAGAGCGTATGGTTGAATTTACCAGTTTAGAGATCTGGGTTTAATTACAACCTAAATGCGTTACAGAAGTGAATGCAGATTGATGTTGCAGAAGGAGGCTGCAACAGCAGAGACAGTCCGACTCTGTCTCTTGGTAGCTGTTTGATGGGAGGTAGCTGCAGGGATGGCTTTAAGATTGTCACCAGCATGTGCTGTGTTGCTGCTAACACTCAGCCAGGTGAGGTCTGGTGACCTGATGCAGAGCTGGGTGCTAGTCGTGGCTGCCAGTGAGCAGCCCTCTCCGTACGTGTGCCCAGGAGAGCTCCCGACCTCCCAAGCGCTCACCCCTTCGCTGTGGGATAAAAAGTAAATTCAATTGTTTTATCTGGAGTCTAGGGAGAGGATGTACGAAATCAAAGTAAAAAACATTGCCTTGAAGTCATGCTTTCTTTGAAAATTTTCCTCACTTGCAGCTGAAGTTACTCCCTAGACCTGTGAGGAGTCTCAGAATTTGGGAATGACATCTGCCTTCATGATACAAGAAGACTGAACCTGCTAAAACATGCAGGTGCTCTTGGGGCCAGGGCATAGGGAAAACTGCCCTTTCCTCGCTCACAGTCACTGGCAGAAGAAACCTGATGGGCCTTTCTGAGCAGTGTGCTGGCCCTGGGGACTCTGGCCACCAAAGCACCCCTGTGCCGCCTGCCCTCAGCCACTTGCTGGCCACGCAGGGATGGGGAGCAGTCAGGTCATCCACAGCTTTCATCCGCTGTCCATGATGATGTGAGCTGCTGTCACTGATCCAAGCTGGAAACAGTGACATGTTTCATGAAAAAGGCAGCAGGTCTGGGCATTTGCTTTACTTCCTTAGACATGGCAAAGATAATTAGAAATCACAACCTTTGCATTTAATCTCAGAAGGTTAAAAAACCAGTACACTGTTAGATTTTGCAAGAGGTGAATGTACAAAAAAAATAACAGGTGTATAGAAAATAAACAGGTTCTATAGCATATTTTTTGCAGGCACTAGGTATCATGCACACGTGTCTGTTTTCTTACTTTGTTCAGTAACTAATCTGTTTTGGAGACAGCATGTATAATGTGGCTTCCTATTGCCGGAACACATTAACAAGATTTATTTTTTGCAAAACTTGGCTGCAAAAGATTAAAACACTAATGACTGTAACTTGCATGCTTCTTTTTTGAAGTTTGTATATGATACCACACCTGGACACCAAAGCAAAAATTGTCAGTGTTAATACATTAATGAATGTTTCACGTATTTGTATGAAAGAAATCTGTGAGTTAACAGTATTGCAATAGGTTTAATTAGGAGACTATGCTTTTTAATTACAATAAGCCAGTGTTTCATATAGAGTGATGACGGGAAAGCATTTACATGAGTCCTACCACGTTTAGGAGTGTCTGTCTTTGTTCTGCATTGTCATGAGAAAAATGCCATTATTTTTTCCTGTCTTAGATAACTTATACACAAAAAGTTCCATAATAATACCATACTGAGTCTGTGAAAAACAGTTGTGATATGTTACCAGTCATTTATGAAGGGAATCTTGGAGAAATGCTCGGAGTATAATACTTTTCTGTACTACCTGTATTTTTTTAAATAACACAATTATCTTGGTTTGAAGATAACACTCTCCTTTTCTGACACACAAACATATGCACACAGGTAGATTCACCTTTTCAATGGATAATGGAAGGCTTTTTAATCTAGCACAAAATAAGCCAATGCCTGGAAGCTGTGGCTCATGAAATTCTAACTTTAAGTAAGTATTTTTAGCACTTTTAAAGAACAAAGATAAGTACTGGTGCAGTTTCCTCAGAGAAGTGCTAGATTTTCCACCAAAGATATGCTCCCAATACAAAGAAATGTAATTACAAGTTTTGGACTTTATGTAGGAATTACGGAGGAACTGGAGAGATTCTCTATTATTACAGTATTATGCCTACAGTTATGCAAAGGGAGCAGGTGACAAATTACCGTGGCTACTTCTTTTGCATTCCAATCTATTAATTTATTCTGAGTACTCAAAACACCACACAATCCTTGTATTTTTGGTTCTTGCCAGCATTCTTCTTTTGTTTGAGCTCTCTAAAGTTGTTACTTGGGCTTTTTGAGTTTTCCAGATGCAGTGGACTATATAGTATCCACAGCAGAGCAACAGTCAGCCTGGAGTATATTGTAAGGCAGATGTTCTTCAGTAGTCAGTGGGTCTTCTCTTTGGTTTGCTACTTAATGCTCCTGTTCTGTATTCCATAGGAATAGGTCTACTTGAAGTTGAAGAATAGCTAGCTGTTTGTCTTCAAAGCAGCCTAAATGCCATTCTATAGTGTGATCAGTGGCAGTCTGAATGTCCCTGACTTGCTGAATTAGGAGAGCCCAAGCATGAGCAGCAGGACAAGAGAGCTGGTGATGGCTGCTTTGAGCTTGGAAAATAAATACAGCAAAACAAACAAGTGCTAGTTGAGCAACGGGGAAATGTAATGCCTGTTTTGACATCCTTCAGTTCATTAAACATCTCAGTGACTAATGCTGTACGTGAGATGGTAACTGGTATGTGTACTCTTCCCCCCACCCAAATGGACAATTTTATCAAGTACATTATAATGAGAAAGTATGAGTCACTAATAAATAACCCCTAAGTACAAGCAAGGAATAAAGGATGTAGTACTAGCTTAACATAGATAAATTGGCATAACATGACTATAGTGTTTGTTGTTTTCATTAGCTACTGGATTTGGTTAGTCTTGTGTGATTGCAGTGAGTAACTGGTTGCTCTTGAAAAGCTGAAGGATTCTTAAATATCGCCTTGTTGAGAGAGAAAGTAGACAGGTACAGGTACAAAAGCTAAGGCTGAACACTTTGCAGTTATATGTTTCTCTCCCATAAATAACTGCCCTTCCCTAGGACAGTTGCTGTCTCCAGGCCTGAATTATACCTGGGATCTCCTGCCTCTGCTGAGGATGGAGTAAGGTCACACCACTCGGTATGTCTGGGTCCCAGACTGGGTCCCCCTGCCCAGAGGATCTCTCCTCCTGTGCTGGCTGCCCTTTGAGTCCCTCCCCTGAGCTCCCACAGCGGGTGTTATGGGAGCACGGAGGCACTGGCCACAGATGGAGTCGGTGGCAGCTGAGCTGTCTGGCAAAAGTGTGTGGTGGACTTTTGGGCACACCAATTATTCTAAGGGAAAATATATCTTTTTTTTCTTTTTTCCTGGGAAAATAGTAAACTTTTTTTTTTTTTTTCCCTAGCAGAAAACTTTAAAGGGACATATAACAGCAACATGAGGAAAAAATGTTAAAACCAGAATTTATGACCAGTTTTAATGAATGGTCTGCTAGAATTGTCTGTTCATTCTCTAAATTTCACAAGGGCTACTTAGGTGTTTTAAGAAATTTCAAAAGATACTTGGATAGATCATGGCTATGTGTGATTCCTTTTTATGCCATTACAGTCCTTCCTCATATTCTTTTATAGAACATAGATCACCAATAGATCACTGTATCATCAGTGTCTGGGATTTCATGTGTGTGAAAATGTCAGATTCATAAAATGCCATGCTCAACCTGAATTCGTACATCAATCACAAAGGAGTTTCATTAAGCTCACACTGTTAAAGGAATGCAAAACCTTTAGAGGATCCATAAATAATGTAAAACTATTGGAAGGTGATTGAAAGTCACCAGGATTTCTTCACAACAGTCCAAACAGATTTGTAGAAAGCTGAGAAGTCTATAATTGCTTTTTATTTTTTTTTGAAACCTCATCTAGAAAACATCTGTTCAGTTTGAAAGCAGCACACTTCACTTGCCAGACGTAGTAGCCTGGGATACTTGTTGGCAGGACTGAAAGATGAGTTCAGGAAGAAAGTCGTGTTGTGTTAGCTACCTGGCCATGACTGCTGAAGTAAAAAAAATTCATTCTCTGTTCATACCGCTTGCAGAGCAAAGGGTGCTACAGAGCTATATGCAGCTCTGTGTAGCTCCCAAGCACTAAGACATGGAGAATCATGTGAGGGACATGTATGTGGCTGAGGATCTGTCAACTTGCATGAGCTGTAGCCTATCCTCTGGGAATATCCCAGGTTACCGTTTTTCGTTTTGCCAGTTGCCGTTGTATCTGTGGGAGCCGTGGGGCCTCGCTGGTGCTGGTCTCTGTGTGAGCCTGTGCTGCTGCGGATGAGGTGTAGCTGCTTCGTGGTACCAGATGTGTAAGCTGCTTTCCTCAGCTTTGCTGGGGGCTTTCCCTCACCTAATATCCTCAAGGCATTTGGATGAATACCAGTACCTCCTTGTAAGCTTATCTTAGGCAAAGCAGTCTCAGGGGCCACACTAGATCTTGGAAATTGTTCCTATGCTGATCCAGTGAGGACTGCTCAGGAGCTGCTGCCCTGGGGCTGGAAAGGACCATAGTGGAGAGAGCAAGCACAAATCCAGCCCTGTGCCTGGTCAGCTGCTCTCTGTGCCACTTCCACTCTGCTCTGGGTGAGCACCTGAACTTGGCCCTGTAAAGGTTTCTTTCTATACAGTAGATTTAGAGTAATGCTTTATAATAGTTTTTGCAGCTGTTGATAAATGGGTAGGGCCTGATAATGTAAATTTGTAGTTAAAATGATGCAAGTTGTTCGCACTGTTGGATCTACCAGATGCCACAGTCATGCCCCAGGAAGACGGACTCACTGATCTGATGCTGTGGGTCTCTTACACCTGAGTTATATGGTTCCATTTTATTGCATCTAGGGGGTTAGGTTTGGGTCAGATTGTTATCTTGGCCATGTCATCTACCTTCAGTTACACAAAAGTAAGCAGGCCCAAGAAACCGTCTCCTGATATTATTATTCAGTATTTTAAGGCATTCCACTGTAAGCAGCTCTAAATGTAGCAGTGACCCCTTTACTGCTTTCAAAATGAAAGATCTCTCAAGCTATAGGGTTTTTTTAAAAAAAAAGTACAGAGCTGAAATGAAATTCTCTAAGCACAGCCAGTGTCTCCTGTGCTCCTTTGCACTATTTTCCATTTTGGGCACAAAATAAAAAGTGTATCTTGGCTGTGTATAATTAATGTCATGGAACTGTGATCCTGGCATGACACGAGCTGTATCACTGAGAGCAGAAGGTAAGAAGAAATCATGATTGCTCAGCAATTTACACGGGAGGATGAAGGGGAAAGGCATTTTAAATTAATGGTTCTAAGGCCTTGATGTTGCCCTGCCACATTTCATAAATCTTTTCTGAGCAATATCTCCTGTGAAAGGGACTTCACAGTCACTTGGGGAATACCAAACAGGTACCTTTTTCAGGAGGAAACTGTTTTTACATTTTGCTTCGACATCTACCCCACAGAAGGAAGTAGCGTTTCAGCTTATACAGAACACTAAATGTCTACTGACTGCAAAGAAAAGTCCTTCTCAAAGTTATTTATCTTCAAAACAACACCTGTCCCCTTTGATAAAAAGTTGAGCTCTCCCCACTGAGCTGGAGTGCCGCAACAGAGAGCTGTCTGAAGGCTGGTCCCACTCCAGCAAAGTAGAAATGCCTCTCGCCATCTCACAGCCCAGCTGCGAGCTCATCCCCAGCACTCCATGCCCCTCAGAACACGGGTGGCTCTGTCTTTGTAGAGAGCTCTGCAGCTCTGTGTGCCCTCTAAAATCAGTTCTTGCAAGCACCGCAACACATTTCAGCCATCCTTTAAAACAACTGGGGAGCAGGTTTGGGTACCTTGAAAGCTTTGGGAACACAGCAGGAGTGGGAAATTGCAATGCACATGGTATTTGCAGTACTGATCTTGCATTTGGAGTGTTTCAGCAGCACCACTGTTCAGCACTGGGCAGTGCTCCCCAACATTTGACACCTCACAAGGTTTTCTGCAACTTTTGTCAGAGCCAGCAACACGTCTTACAGCATCTGTTGTGGGTAGAAGGTAACCTCACATGTTATATATGTTCCTTTCAGAGGCTTCTGTGATGGAGCAGATCGGTCCTCATGTGATCTGATTGTATTAATTGGCATTTATAACACAGTCTTTAGTACATAGTGAGAGAAGGATAGATGACCTGCCTTTATATACTCAGTGGCTCTTCATGTTCCTTACAGTACCGCTTCCAATGCACAAAAAGCTTTTACCTCACATTGCCTGCTCTTGGGTACTAAAAACACTTGAGCGATAGCACAAGTGACTCCCTTATGACAGTTATTTCCCAAAAATAATTCCTTATGCCTCCCTCATGACTGTCATTTGCTACAAAATCATTTCCACTATGATCTGTACAGAGCCACTAATGCATTTTGTGACTAAAAGCAACCACTGCTTAGCACTGGAATCCTAAAAAAATTGCAGAGGGAAAACAAACAGGAAAAAAATTGCACGATGTGTCCACAGGCAAAGGCACAGGAAGGGATTGGAAGTGGAGGGCAGACCTTCCCCTGAGCTAACAGGGCTGGCAGCAGCTGTGCAGAGGGTCATGATGCGAGGGCCAGGTACCTCAGTGCCCTGATGGTCACAGGAAGCCACAGCTCCTCCGGGTCGTGTGCAGGAGGAGCAAGATCATCCCCAAGGAGGAGAGGGGAGGGGAGGGGATGCTGAGGGGTTATCAGTGGTTTCCTAATAAGCTTGGGTGGAAGTGGCCTGTATCTAACCCTGCGCAGCGCACACGCGGGAGGGCACAGCCCCACGTATCAGTCACTGCAGTCTCTGGCTGTGCCCAGCAGGTCCATTTCACCTTCACACCCAGCAAGCTGGGCAGCTGGTGCAGCCACCATGTTGTGCTTCTGTTTCGTACAAGTGTTGTGGTAAGCTGAGCTTCTCGTTTCTTAATGAATAGACAAAATTTTCTAGAGCACGCAGAATTCAACATTTATTTGGTCATAGACATGGGGATCACTCAGGAAACTGCCAATTAAGCAAAATACTGGAAAAAAACCTTCTGTTTGTTTCACACAGTCCTAGAGTTTATCAAGTTATAGGAAGGTATCGTGCCATAGAGACAGAAATACAGTCTGCTAGACATATGACAGGCTCTTTCTTTCCCAGAGAACTCAAAAACTTAACTTGGGGAAAAAAATGGAAGGAATGGGGCTTCAGCCTAAAAAAATAAAGGGGGCATGTTAAAAGCCCATAAAAACAGCTACAGAAAAAGCTTTCGTAATCAGGGCAAGGAATAAACTGGTGACTATATCAATGGTGGATATACAAGAACTAATGCCCTATAACTGCAGTATGACTGGGATTATATGCTAGGGAAATCCTTATAATGGTAAAGATAAAGTGATTTTGGAAGATGGGGAATTTTTGGGGGTCTCCATCACTTTAGTAACATTGTCAGGTTGGACTGGATTGATTTATGTGTGGTTGGTCCTGCCTTGAGATGAGGGACAGGCCATACAGCCTATTTAGGTCCCTTCCAACCACAGCACTCCAAATGTGTTTGCAGAAACAATGGAAAAATTATTAATTCTCACTTTAATTGCAGATAAATGAAGTGTTTGCTGAATAGCGGCAAAGTTGCTCAGTGAATGTTGCTTTATATTTGGTTAAATCTGCATATTATTTAATACCCCCCATTTCTGTTCTTGTCAGGCAGCTTTCAGCAATGCCTAGCCATCTTTCTGCGTTTCAACAGACTGCATAATAACAGTTTTAAGTAGAGTGATCTGTTACTTGGATAATATACTCATTATGGGTGGAAATTAGGAAGCGTCTTTGAGAAATGTGAAGTGCATTAAAATAAAATGAACTCCCAAATGAGATTTGGGCTACATGTGAAAAAAAAAAAACAACTTTCTTAAAAGTCAGAATTTGCAAAGATGTGGGGACTGTAAAAGTTTGGAATGAGAAGCATGACTTTTACAAACATGTGATATCAGCACGCAGGGCTAATTTCAGATGACTGATTGGGAAGGCACTTAGGCCTGGAGAAAAATAAATATGCAAAAAACCTAGTGCAGGGAATTCCAAGGAATCTTTATTTTTTGCTTAAGTACAAGGGACATTTTGAACCTATGTTGTCTCTAGTAATAACTTCAGTGACAGCAGCTAAAAATAAGCACTATGCAAGCAATGAAATTCACTGGTGTGAGAACGAATTTGACTGCAGCACGGTCCTTGTAAATTGGGATTCTGATCTGCTACCAAAATAACTCTCCTTTGCGGTTAGAAGTGCTGTCCCATAATGTAAAAGTCAAATAGATCCGGGGGGGCAGTCACTGCCTCTTCTTGAATCTTAAAAAAACTGATTTTAGTAATCAAAGGTCTGCAGGGCTGTATTGTAGGATTATAAGATCCTGCATTGAATATGTAGGCTTTTCCATCAGTGCAGAATTAAGATTTAAAAATAACCCTTTTTCTGAAGAGTCAAAATTGAACATGATTTGGGGATAGTACAAATGTGGAGCAAGAAACATCTTGTGGGAAATACTGTCCAAAGTCATAAGCATCTAGCTGAGAAAAGGTGAATGTGCCAAGACTATCATGTGATGATGGTTTTTAACTTGTGACGGCATTTTTGCAAAGGGAAATTTTTAACAGAATTGCAGTGAAGCTGCTGAAGAGGCAACATGCAAATTACTCCAGAAGTTGCTTTTGAAGGCCAAATCCAAATAAGGGTACAGACTTGGTCACTCCGATTGCAGCTGCTCCTTCACAGTTCAGCCCTGGTTTTGCTGTTCTGCATCGCTCTTCTGAGCTGATGCGCATCAGCTGTGTCAGCTGTGTCTGGTTACAGGGGTGTTCTGACTGTCAGTCTGATGAGCAGGGCTCACACAGCTGGGTGACTGCAGTCCGAAAAGGGGCCTGCCCATGCATCCAGCCAGCTTTGCAAATGAGCCCCGAAACCCCGTCAGGGTGTGCAGCAACAGGCTTGGTGCAGAGGTGTGGGCAGATATTCCTCAGAGGTGCTGGAATTAAACGAAGGCAGTTGCTTTAAAAAGTGTGACCTCCACGGTATGCAGTAGCATTCTGAGGAATTTTATTCACCACCTGTGATTTCCAGAAGCTATTTTGTTTGTTGGTGAACTCCAGCTTCTGGGGAAAAGATAAAATGGGTCTTAAAAAACCCACATCTATATAGGAAAGTGGAATCTGACACATAGATCTACCACCATGCTATCTAAGAACCTGGTAATGGTTGATTTTTGAAAGGTTTTCTTTTACCTTCAGTAAAATGGAGATAATAATTTTCCTGTCCTCTCATTCGTAGTTGGCTTTCTTTACTGGCTCTGCCAGACAAGTATGTTTCTTAACTAATTATTAGTACCAGAAGAATAGAAGCCCCCAGCACTATCACCATGATAAAATAATTTATAAAAATAATAGATCAGATGCTTCCTGACTTGTATAAAGTGAGTTAGTATAGTCTAACATGAAAAATTATAATGCTGAAAGGCAAGTCTGCAACAAGAGCTGGCTGAGTAATTCATACTTAAATTGAATCTGATAAATTTTCCTCTTTTTCTCCATTGACAGAAAGCCTATATATAGTTGACTGTTTCTGCAGATTTGCTCCATTATTCTGCGATTCGTGTGCTCTGCAGATCTCTTTTGGAGTATTGTCGGTATCGTTTAACTGTAACTGGTTGTGTAAGGCACACAGTGTTGTTTTTCTTTCTTGATGGTGTGGTGCTAATGCTAACAACCAGGACTCTGATACTAATGTTTATGGAAAACAAACTCACTTTCTATAAATATTTGAGAACAAAAACTTAGTACTTGCTTTACATGAATATTGATAATAGTAAAATATGGTGTTAGGCTTTCCAAATGCTCATGGAAAGGCTGAAAGCATACTGTTTGAAAATGTGACTGAACATTCACACTGTTTTTTTTTCCTGATTTCAGAACTCTGACACAATTATAAGCCGTGCAGTGTCAACAGGATACTTTTCTTCTTTCCTCACCCTTCTTTATGTGTCTTACATGTGAATCCTGACATGGATTTCCAAATGGGAGACTCCACCTATTAACACTGATGGTGTAAGGTGTGCTAAGGAAACCCCAAACTTGATCCTTAGGCGCATCCTTTAAGGAGCTGCATGAGGTCCCTGATGGCAGCCTTGCTGGCATGCATGCTTCTAACACAAGGCTGCTGACAGGTCAGCTGGGAGGACACAACCCCACAACCTTATTGATTTTTTAAGATAACCGCTGGAATACCTGCAGTGAGTCACTGGAAAGCACATTGTGTCTGAGTTCACTCTGTCTGTCAGAGTGCCAGGAACCCCAGCTAAGCTGTTTTTAAAATACCACCATAGAACTAGATTTTTCTAAGTCCCCAAATGGCAAAGCAATTTCAGGAATACAGCAAGATAAACAAGGAGAAAAATACGAAATCAAAACAGTAAGTGCAGGCTGGGTATTCTCTTGAAACATCAAGTGTTAATCACAGACTGCAGCAAAGAAAGGGGGACATGGAAAAATACTGAGTAATGACATTTTGTAATTGCAAATGATACGGTGAGTACCAATAACCTTCATCATACTCGGAAACCTTAGAAACACTGTCTGTGAGTGATGCTTGAGAAAATAAGAAAAAACTCTTCTTGTCAAAGAGAGTTCTTTTCCCTCTTGGTACTCAGCTTCTGCATGAATAGGCTGATGGTGGAGTAGAAGTTGCCTTTTGTGACTGTGTTTTAGCTCCTGCCTTGCCGATACCATGGAGCAATATGGTCCAGCTGACAGCTGATGGTCTGAATCTCATGTGCAGGACTCTTTCTGCAAGTCTCCCTTTGCATCAGTGCACCCAGGGACCAACACTTCAGCTGCTTTAGCTATGGCCCCCACCACTTGTGCCCTCACTCGCAGACGGTGCTTAGAGCCCAAATTGGTGCATCTGTGGCTGTGCATGTGTGTGCGTGTTATGTATGGTACAGAGGACAGAGGAACGTGAGGCACACAGTCACAGATGTCTGCCTGGCACCACAAGGGGAATTGTGTTCCCTGCGTGGGTCTGGCCTGCCTGGCTCCCATGATTGGAGTCCAGTCCCTCTAGATACAAAAGTTAGAACACATTTGTTCAAAAGCAGTACTTTTTCTGCATAGGCTTTTCTTACAGAGAAAAAAGTTGACTGTAGGTACTTTAAAATTAAGCTGGTGTTTTATTGTTTTGACCTATGTTATTGGATCAATGCTTTTTTTGAGGGGTTTGTGGAAATAGAAGGTGGGGGAGCCGACATTTCAAGGATGTCTTTTGTACACAGAAGAAATCAAGTATAAACACATTTTGGATTCATGAATTTGTATGTTTGTACAGAGTTATCTTTCTGATTGAAATACAAGGACTGCAGCTATATGGATCTTATGCTGAAATTCAAGATACATTTGCTGCTGGTGAAAAGCAGATGCTTTTTCTTGGCAAAACACCTATAGCTTTAGTATGTATAGCATTACTGCTCATATTCTGCTCTGATGTTCTTATGCAAAAGCAGTATGTATTTAAATTAGCATTATATTTTAATGAATTAATTCCCTGTTAATAATGACAGGGTTACCAGCTCCCGTCTCTAGTTACGGAACTTCTTCCACATTTAATCTAGGAGCTTTCCTCATTGATATTAATACATCAAGCTAAATATAACAGCTTTAGATAAAGGGGCAAAACAAATGAATTTCATTCAGCCCTGCCTCATAGTCACAAGAACATTTCTTTCCTGTTCACATATCTTTGCATTGCAGGTCATATATCTCATAAATTTTCAAAATAAAGCCTGCTTATTACTAATTAAATTTGCTCTCAACAGTGCCATTGAATTCATTTTCCACTATGACACTATTGCAAATATTCCATTTTGTTGCTAGCACTGAACATCCTTATGAAGTCTTTGCCACTTGTTATTAGTCAGTAACATGTGGCTTATAACAAGATGTCTTTTATATTCATTTTTTAAATGTTTAAATATCAAGTTGCCTTTACTTTGCCCTATGTAATAAACCACTGAATGTGCAGGAGAAGGTTAATGTAATAGGCAAAATAAATCAATTTCAAGTTTCAACTAATAGCCTTAATAGTTCGGCAAATCTCATCAAAGTTTTCTGTTTGAGGCTAATTTGACAGTGGGCCTAATGTCAAGAAACAATTACTGGCCTTAAAGTGATTCTTGTCTTGATCTCCCATTTTAAGACACATCAAATAAAAATTAGAAGCAGCAAGTGAGTTGAAATGTTATAGTTAACATTAAATTCCTGAGCATGTGACGTAAGTTCATTTTACTTGCATAGCTTGAGAGGCCAATGAAATGCAAAAGCTAGGACCTGACCTCTTTGCATTGTATTTTGTAATTACAGCTTATGGGAATTAACGTAATTGTTTAGAGCAAGGATGCCGTTGGATGTCTGTGTGAGTGAGTTTCTTTGTAATTGTTCTAATGATTTTTACTAAAGCCATAGCTGCCAGCTCATGGTTCCTAGCTGGAGACTCAAAGCAAGGACATTGTCTAGAGTGAGATAGAATGATATCACACTTCTGGCTCCATCAAGAAGCTTGCTAGTAGTTGATTCTTCCTTTTGATGAGCATGGTCACCTGATGGGCTGCAGTCCATGGATGCAGAGAAGTTGTATTAATTCAGAAATGAACAGGATGAGTGTGTGTAGAGGAATGAAGGCAGTGGGTTGATTGACATTGATAACATGCAGCTGTGGCCTTGCCTCAGAGGCAGTGGGTTGGTTGACATGGATGATGTGCAGCTGTAGCTCGTTCCTGCTAAGTGGTTAAATAGCCCTGAAGGGTGTGGGAGCTTGGAGGAGTTATAGGGTGATCTGATCTTGGGAGGATGAAAAAAAAAAAAAAAAAAAAAAAAAACAACCCAAAAACGAAAAAATGGCACAGACAGTAGAAAATGACCCACGGTAAAGTCTTGTTGCAGCTTGCTGGTTTTGCTTGTGCTGTGAAAATTGGTGCCCTGTGTGAGGCAAACTGATTTGGGCTCCACTTGCAACAAGTGTCTAAGAAGCATTGATTTTACCCTGAGACCTGTGTTTCTTCAGACCAAGTCAAGTGAAAGTCCTAGATCCTAGTGCTAGGTAGCATTAATGGCTTTAATAGCTTTCCAGCTTAGTGTTAATTTGCTGCTAAAATGGATTTTGGAAGCTGAATAAAGCATAAACAGAAACACACAGAGAGCTATTTCAGGATAACCAAACTGGCATGCCTTCATTCAAATGATAAGCATCTAGCTGTGTCTGTGAAGCTAGACACATCAAAATGTCCTTGTGCTATCATAAATTCTTAAATTCAAACAAAAAGAATTCAAACATTTTATTCAAAAATTTAGAAACCTGGCCTCAGTTTATTGACTGCTTGTGTGCTGTACTATATCACTTGCCATACTCTTATAGGCAGCAAATATGTCCACTTGGTGCAGTGGACCGAATGTGTAGCAGCAGGTTAGAACTTTCCTTGAATCCCAATATTTGGATGAATAGTCCATACAGAACTGTTCCTACAACATATGCATTTTCTGGTACCAGTGAAGATGTATTGTTGCAATATATTTAACAGACATTGTCTAGCTGGATTTCTGCAACACATTTGATGCTGTCCTGCACAAAATCCTTGTGTGTAAATAGGGGAGACATGGATCTGACAGATGGACCACTCTGTGGATAAGGAATTGGCTGGATGGTCGCACCGGAAGAGTTGAGGTCAATGGCTCGAAGTCCAAGTGGAGACCAGTGATGAGTGGCGTTCCTCAGGACTCAGTACTGCAACCAGCGCTGTTTAACATCTTTGTTGGTGACATGGACAATGGGATTGGGTGCACCCTCAGCAAGTCTGCTGATGACACCAAGCTGTGTGGTTCAGTTGACACGCTGGAGGGAAGGAATGCCATCCAGAGGGACCTTGACAGCCTTGAGGGGTAGGCCCATACAAACCCCATGAAGTTCAACAAGGCCAACTGCAAGGTCCTGCACATGGATTGGGGCAACCCCAAGAACAAATACAGTGGGGAAGGGATTGAGAGAAATCCTGCGAAAAAGGACTTGGAGGTGTTGATTCATGAGAAGCTCAACATGGCCTGACAATGTGCACTGGCAGCCCAGAAAGCCAGCAGTATCCTAGGCTGCATCAAAAGATGCGTGACCAACAGGCTGAGGGAGGTGATTCTCCCCCTCTACTCCACTCTCCAGAGACCCCACCTGGAGTACTGCGTTCAGCTCTGGAGTCCCCAACATAAGAAGGACATGGACCTGTTAGGGTGAGTCCAGAGGAGGGCTATGAAGATGATCAGAGAGAGAGCTGGAGTACCTCTGCTGTGAAGACAGGCTGAGAGAGTTGGAGTTGTTCAGCCTGGAGAAGAGAAGGCTCTGAGGAGACCTTCTAGCAGCCCTCCAGTACCTAAAGGAGACCTACAAGAAAGCTGGAGAGGGACATTTAACAAGGGCATGTAGTGATAGGACAAGGGATAATGGCTTTAGGCTGAGGGAGAGTAGATTTAGTTGAGATACATGGGAGAAATTCTTGACTATGAGTGTGGTGAGGCGCTGGAATACGTTGTCCAGAGAAGCTGTGGATGCCCCATCCCTGGCAGTGTTCAAGTCCAGGCTGGATGGGGCTTTGAGACACCTGGTCTAGTGGAAGGTGTCCCTGCCCATGGCAGAGGGGTTGGAACTAGATGATCTTTAAGGTCACTTCTAACCCAAACCGTTCTGTGATTCATTTATTACTTCTGGACAATGTCACGGCACATTTCTTACTTCAAATCTTCCATAAGCGATATGATTAGCCCATGACATTCTTTGGGAGATTTTGCAAAGAATTTCATTTTTACTATCGTAACCTGATTTGCAATCAGAGTAGCCTACAGTCTAAGTCCAGATTATAAAGCTGCTAATTGAGACCCTGGAAAAAGCTGGTGGGATACAAATGAAAAAAAAAAAAAGAAAAAAAGAAAAAAAAAGGAGTGTAACTACTGATCTTGAAAGCACAGAGAAAAATAGCATGCCAAGTATAAGAATCAAAATGAAAATGAGAATACAAGACATAGATCAAAGCTGACCCGGAACTGGTAATATTCAAGTGACAAGCATAACAGTGCCTGTATTGCTGTTGATAAGTATTTCCTGCAACAGGAAAGTGTTATTTACAGTTCCTATAGGAAGAGGATAGCATCAGGTACCACTTTAAGAAATGTCTTTGGCCAGTTTTTCTGACATGGGTTAAGCAGCAGATCATACTGGATGATGAACATATAACACCTTTCTGACCTTAAAATCTGCAAAAGGTCAAGAAAATGTAGTTAAAATAAAAGTGAAGAAATATGTGTGGAACAGTATTACTACACAGTTGTAGTGATTGCTATTCATTTCCACACATATTTCTTCAATTTAATTTTTAACAGGCTCTATTTCACCTACATAACTGTCCCTCTAGGAGCATGAATCCAACATTTAGATAATTAAAATTCTCACCACTTAATCTTTACAAGTGCCTAAAATGTGTAGTGGTCTATAACCTGGCACATGTACGGGGCACAGTGCAATACTGCCTTGAAAGCAGTTAGATTCATATGGAAGTTGCATTGCACCTGAACTAAATGCGATGCAGGAGTTTTAGAGTTGGCTTCATCAGTCCTGTCTCAAGGATTTCTGCACCATCTCTGTCTTAGGTACTCATGAAATAAGGTTTACTTGTCAGTGATTTAGCCCTGCAGATGTGTGTGACTAAATCATAACAAGTTTAGGAATGAGTGAGAATATAGGTACTTCCTATTTTTTTATTTCAGCTATTCCTGTTCTATGTTTGTTTAGTATCAGTATTCATGATGTATATAATTAAGGCTCATTTATAAACTCTCGGCTTTAATTCTTACATCAAATTTTCAAAAGAAGGATTTGAGCAAAGGAAACATTAAAAATGTTATACCAACAAAACCTATATTTTCAATTCAGCACAACACAACAGTTAGAAATATTTAAAGTATGTTTATATATTCACATATTTTATGGGTTTGGATAAACAGAGAAATCTGGTGCATATTTACAATAAGTTTGGAAGTTCAGTAATTATCACCAGAAGTCTTCATTAAGCCTCCAGATAAACAATGAAATGTCACTTGGTTTGACAGTGCAATAGGAATAATTTCTACTAATTATTCCTGTGATGAATTTGGCTCATTAGCTTTGACTAGAGGAAAAGGAAACTGAGAAATCAGTATTTCAGTTCAATCTTTTTTTCTTTTTTTTTTTTTTTTCCCCATCATCTGGGAATGCTAGTTATGTTTTGTGCAGTAATAAAGGGAACCAGAGGACAGTCAAGGAGACTAAAAATGCTGAACTTGGAACCAATAGTGATTACAGTAGATGCAGCTGTTATCATAATGCAAAGAACTGTTGATTCAGAGGAAAGTTCTGTCCTTTACAGTCTTTCCTTAGAGACTCACTTTTTTCCTTTTCCTTATAAGAATCATATTGATGGCACTTTTGGGCAAATTACCTAAACTAGTTTCTGTGTTGATTCAGCATCACTTCTTTCTTCCTTTGCATGTATAATGTCTAACCGTAAAACTTGTTTATTCTCAGTTTGTTTTTTTTATTAGGGTGTTGTTTGCTACCACTGTAGCTTTGCATTTAGTTTTGCCTTTTTTAGTATCTTCACTCAATCTCACCAACGGTGATGTGAGATCTTCCCTTTGCTGTCCGAACACATCTAGAAAAACCAATGAACACTTAAAGCTTTTTAAACACAGGCATTTTAAGCTGGGGAATTGCTTTGGTTGGGAGCATTGGTCAGCCATGCTTTCAGCTTAAACTGCAATTTGATTAACTGTGATGCCAGAGAAGATGTCAGGATTGTGGTGTGCCAGGAGCAAGTCACCAGCTGGTCTGCAATCTTTAGGGGATCTACAAGGCTCAATCAATACTACTCAATCTAGGATGCATTGCATGCTACTCCCATTAATGAAAAAAAGAATCAGTGTTGTTGAAGACCAGAACTGATCAGAAACTTTCTGACTGAATTTTTTGCCTTGTGAAAATCCTGATTTGTTGAGGAGAAATGTTCCTGTGGTGTGTAGCACATGGGGGAAGCCCAGCTTGTTCTCCAGTATCCCAGATATTGGCACCTATCCCAGCCTCTACCACCCTGGTGCTGCTCACAATCCCACCTTTGAGCACCCGAGACTCCAAAACTTTGACAAAGAGAACCTCAGGGGTGATTACAGAAAGTCAAAGAATAGGATTGTTCTTAAAGTGTTTTGGTTTGGTTGTATACCAAATTTGGTTGGTTATGGATACCACTCTTTGTAGTCATTGCAGAAAATGGTTAAGCCAGAGAATGGTTTCATCTCTTCTTCTTTAAGGTATTTCAGCTGAAAGAGACCATCCTTTGGGAATGCCTGCTTCCTTCCATTGTTCAGAAGTCCTAAATTAGATTTCAATGTAAAACTTCTAGACAGGAAAGCTGGGACAGAAGAACCCTTCCATTTCACCACCATTTCAGTGAAGTCCCTGAGGTCTGCTACTCCAGCAGATGTGCTCTGGAGCAGAGAATTGCACCAAGGGACTGCAGGGAGCTTTCTGTGAACCAGCAAAACCACATAGTGAGTGCAGAGCGAGAGTGGGTGTACTCAGTACTCCCAAGGGTACTGAGGGAACTGGTGGAAGAGCTTGCCAAGCCACTCTTCATCATTTATCAGCAGTCCTGTCTAACTGCGGAGTTCCCAGAAGACTGGAAGTTAGCAAATATGATGCCCATCTACAAGAAGGGCAGGAAGGAGGATCTGGGAAACGACAGACCTGGCAGCCTGACCTAGGTGCCAGGGAATGTTATGGAACATATCATCCTGAATGCAGTCCAGCATGTGTAGAACAACTGGGGCATCAGGCCCAGCCAGCACAGGTTTATGAAAGGCAGGTCCTGCTTGAAGAACCTGATCTCCTTCTATGACAAGCTGAGCTGCTTAGTGGGTGAGAGAAAGACTGTGGATGTTGTCCACCTAGACTTTATTAAAGTCTTTGACACTCTTTCCCACAGCATTCTGCTGGAGAAACTGGCTGCTCATGGCTTGGATGGGCATACTCTATGCTGGGTAGAAAACTGGCTGGATGGTCAAGCCCAAAGAGAGGTGAGCCCAGGGCTCAGTACTGGGGCCAGTTTTGTTTAATATCTATATCAATGATCTGAACGAGGGAATCGAGTGCACCCTCAGTAAGTTGCAGGTGACACCAAGTTGGGGAAGAGTGGCTGGAAAGTGCCTGGCAGAAAAGGACCTGGATGCATTGGGTGACAACTGGCTGAACATGAGCCAGCAGTGTGCCCAGGTGGCCAAAAAGGCTAATAGCATCCTGGCTTGTATCCCAGTGTGGCCAGCAGGAGTAGGGAAGTGACTGTCCCCCTGTACTCAGCACTGGTGAGGCCATACCTCAAATTCTGCATTCAGTTTCGGGCCCCTCACTGCAAGAAAGGCCTTGAGGTGCTGGAGCGTGTCCAGAGAAGGGCAACGAAGCTGGTGAAGGGTCTGGAGCACAAGGCTTATGAGGAGCGGCTGAGGGAACTGGGGGTGTTTAGCCTGGAGAGGAGGAGACTGAGGAGGGAGGAACATTATCGCTCTTTAAACTACTGGAAGGAGATAGTAGTAAGTTGGGTGTTGGTCTCAAGGCACCAGGGGAGGTTTAGGTTGGATATTAGGGAAAATTTCTTCACTGAAAGGGTGGTCTAACATTGGAACAGGCTGCTCAGGGAGGTGGTGGAGTCAATGTTCCTGGAAGTGTTTAAAAACATGCGTAGATGTGGTGCTTACAGGCATGGTTTAGCGATGGGCCTGGCAGTCCTGGATTAACAGTTGGACTTGATGATCTTAAAGGTCTTTTCCAACCTAAATGATTCTATGATTCCCAAAATGACATATAAACTCATATGTATGTTTATAGTTACAGTTATAGTTGTGTATATGTATATATAAACATATATGCAGATACATACATATTGATACCAATTCTGCATATTTTAATTATTGAGTTCCCTTTTTTTTTTTAAGGATACAGTTTTTAAATCTGGGAATTTCCGTAGAATGGCAGTTCCAGTTTTTATAGAATTCCGTGTGTATAACACATATCTTGCTTTGTCTTTTGTGTAGATGATGAAATCAGAAGTCTGCTAACCACAGATGTGAATGGCATAGCTTTCTAACAGAGTTTCAGAGAAAATAGAGCATGAAAATCAAAGTATTCCTGTAGTTCTGATCAGAAAATAAAACCTTTTTTTTCAGTGTTGAAAAATAGTATTTTCAGTAGTCACACTGATCATATAGAAATGATTTTCATCAAAGGCGTGCATACACATAGAAATAAGTGATCTAAATGCAACTCATATTTTTCAGGCTCTCAATATGGCTATCATTCTAGGAAAAGAGGAGTACTCTGCCATTGCTGGTTGAGCTGTTTCAGCATGGCAGTGAATAATTGGCTAATAGGTTCTCAAACAGAGGTAAAGTGGCAGTGAAATGTTTCCAGTACGGTTATTATAAAACACTTGCTTTCTTAGTTTCCAGTGTAGAAGCCTTTGGGCCGCATCAAAGAAATTGGTAACTAAATGAAATCCTTATTCTATCTAGAAATAAATATAAATTTATGATATTTAGAAGACCCTTTTACTGTACTATCTCAGTACCTCACAAGCCTTACAGTAGCTCTACTTATATGTAAGTAGGAAATGGAGGCTCTTGAGTGACTTGTCCAAACTCATCAGAAAGGTCTGTGACAAGAGTGGTGCTGGGCACTGAAGTCTACCCACTTTCAGGCTAATGATCTCACTGCAAGCCACTTTGTCTTTTCTCCCAGCAGAAAAAGTATAGCTGCATGCAGCTGAAAATTGTAAAGGAACTTGATATAGAAAACTGTAGGAGAGATAAAAGAATCAGTAAATTCAAAAGTTGAGGTTGTATCTGGGCTGAACATCTTTATGGCAGCAGAGAAGATATCTAGCTGCAAGCAGCTAAAGGACATTCTGTGGTTTCAGATATATATGCCGCTCCCGTTCCTATTTCCAAGGTTGTTTGCTATTATGACACCATGGTTTGCGATATCAAGTCATCTCATATAATGCTACTGACATTTCAGTGCATGTCAGATATGTTTTAGTACTGCATGAAAACATAAGATTTTTAAAGAACATATGTCTCAATGTATTCCATTGCATTTCAAACATCTAGCAAGTACAGTGTTGGAAATGTGTCTTTGATACCTTTTAAGAAACAGAAGGCTGAATTCCATGGTTACACCCCAGCATCTGCAGAGTTTTCTCTGCAATTCTAAGCAAAACTGGAAACAGAACATTTTAAAGCATTCCTCCATAACCGGATTATTTTAAGGTTTTGGTCTTCTTACTGCAGCATACAGAATCTTCAACATCTGTGACTGACTTTGAATGCAACCTCTGTCTATTTCTGTGATTATGCGCATAGTGAAAACTATGGCTGGATTGAAAAAAAAGCATGCGTATGGCTTCTGTTAATAATTTTCTTGAGTACTTATTTACCTGGTTACAATTTATGCAATATGTAACAGTAGAATGTGTCTGAATGGCTCACAAATCCATCTTTAAGTTGTGATGATAACAGGTGAGTTGTATCTTCAGTTACTCTCCCAGAATCTCTGAAGTAAAAACCTGGGCAGAGAAGTTGATTTTGGTTTACCTTTAAACTGATATCTAAAAAGTGTGGAGAGCAAAAATGCTGTCTTTTGTTGTAATGGTGATGGAAATTCTCTCTTTGTTTTCAATTCTCTGAATCACATGCACTAGCAGCATGCAGGAAAATGTGCAGAATGCAAAATAGTATTAGATCCCAAAGAGTGTGTGGTACATATTTTATTTCAAAACATCAGTTACACTATTGAAGTAGGACGCTGAAGTTGCCAGCTTATCAGACAATTATGCATAATTCAAAATTTCTGGAGACTTGAGTCTCAGGCTTTCTAGTTAGTTGTTTAGTGACTAAATTTGTAGATCACTGCCCGGAGTTTGGTGCCTGGTTTCGGTACAGTGCTTCAGGAGACATAACTGTCTTATAATGAGATTTGCAAACTGTGCTGAGCTACTTAAGCTAGCCAGTAGGAACTGTTGTGAACAGAGGTGGTCTTAAGCTGTTCTCCAGTACTTATAATTTTAGCCCCAGTGGGTCTTGCAATGCTGAATATCTACTGTATAAGGTGCTATTATTCATTTCTCACAAAATGCATCTGGAGAAGGCAGTGGTGATCCTTTCCTAACCTTTTATCCAATAACACGATTAAAGCACTCACCCAGGTTGCAGGAAAGGCAGATTCAATTGGCTCCTCTATTTAATGGGATTCAACACACACACACACACACACCTCCCCACCCCCATGTCCCAGAAGAGCATCATAATGGCCAGACTATAGGCTATTCTGAGTAAAGGCTTTCTCAGTCCCAAGAAGGCTGTTTCATGCTGTCTGAAATAATTGGAACTAGTGGTAGTGCTCTTGTAGCTGTAATGGTCTTAGAATAATAAGAGAAAAGCTTGGTGGGAAAAGGTAATGTCTCCTATAAGAACATCTGATGTAGCTGAAAGAAAAGGACAAGCTCAGGGTCATCTAAGACATTCCCCAGATCTACAGTAGAAATGTAACTTCACAATAGTACATTTAATGTAAAAGACGTAGGGCCAAAGAGAGAATTATTATGACATGGGAATGTGGACATCATCTCTACTCAGATGAGCACTTAATATATATTACTTATTCATGGGATGAGGACATGGCATTTGGGTAGCTAAATTAGATGGCTCTAGCTTCATTGTCATTTTATCCATCCACCACGTAAAAATGGATAAAACAGGACATGCAGCTGGAAGTTGTAAACTATTATATTTTTTTCTAGCACAGTTTTTTAAATACTGTTCATCCCTGTCGGTGCTTGACATCCTACAGATATCCTGGTAGCCTGGGAAAGATGTCCTTGTCCAAGGCAACATCTCAGGTTTTGCACATGTGTTCAGTGAGTTATTTCAGAACGTCTCACCTCTGGTTTATGTGGAAAACTGTCTATTTCATGATATTTTTCACACCAAGTGAGAAAACAGAAAACTGCAGAAAACACTTGTTTTTCATCAGAGCTGCTTGAAAACAGTCTTTCATTCTGGGCTGGATGCTCTAGGATCTGCCTTTCCAGATACCCCCCTCCATGGTGCACACCTGGAGGTGTCCCTGTGCACAGGGAAACGTGCGGGCTGGGTGCATGTGGGGTCCACCAGTGTGCCTGCAAGGACAATGATGCTCATGGCCCTGCCTCCCAACTTGGTTGGTCTGACGTCAGCTCAAAGTGACAGCTCTTACCTTCATCTTACCCTTTTTCTCACTTATTAAAGGAGGTATTACCTGCAGTCTGGAGAAAGGATTTTTATTGTTTTTCACAATTACATACACAATGCCAGTTCAACAGTGTCCACCAGCCAGGATCACATCCCAGAGGTCCAAGAGTACAGCTGTACTATTTTCCAGACCACCAACCCTTCATTTACTGTTAACAATCTTGTCAGCATTGCTAAAAAAATCAACATTTTCCTTATTTATCTTGGAGAATTACGTACTGGCAGCTGTAGCCCTTAAATGTTAGGGTAATGGGTAAAAACAGAGTTAATTCATAATTTATTTTTTTATTTTCTCTAGGATTCTTTTGTATTTCAGCCTTACTTTTAACTTGAATTTTAATTAATCTGAATTATACCCTTCCTTCCTGGCCTGTCCTCTTCGGCCTGTCCTCCATAGAAACAGCTATACTATAGGAAAGACATGGGGTGGGGGTAATAAAATAGGATAAAGGATTCAGACAAAAAGTAAAAATGCTAATTCAGATTCTTTGTTTAATCAGCTATAAAAATTCAGTTAAACAATAAGGTCATATAGGGAGTCTTTGGCTGGAAATTCTGTATTTTTAGGTCTTTAATAACACATAGAAAGCATAAAATTCAGTCACATCAAGGCTTAAATCTAATTTGAAAAAGAGTCAGCCTTGGAGGTCTCAATTTTCTTGTTATTTGTGCAAAAATGTTCATTACGAAAACATTTGTCATTAATGGTAAGCATTAAAATCAGAAGAAAAACTCAATGGATTGGTCAAAAGGTTAGGTAAGATAGGTTTACACAAAGTCCAAAGAAGCAAAGCGTGCGTTTCTTCTTGGCATTGCAGTGTCATTAACAAGGTCAAAATTTTGCACAGAGCCCTCTCACTGGTGCTACAGGACAGCTGTAAAGGAGGAACTTGTTGATCTGCACTTAGCATTTTCTAAAGTTGGAAACACTTTTAGACCTTTGAAAGTCTTGTACTACTCACTTCTCAAAATAATGATCTTTCATATGCTGAGTGTGATTTCCTGCTTGCAGGGATGGCAGATGCAAAAGTATTGCAACAGCTTGTGAAGTAGTTAGAGCTGAAACATGCACCAAATGGAATTTTACTGAGGCAGTACCATTCACCAAAGACTGGGTGGGAAGATGTCACAGCAGCTGCAATCCATGTAGCAAAGAGGCTTACTATGTGCTATACCCAAAACCTTTAGAAGAAAAGTGGGGAAATTTTGCACTTAAGAATACAGTTTTGTTTGGGTTTTTTTTATTTTGATAAAATTTTCAAACAAGTGTCAAAACTAATGCTCTCTGCTCTTCAGAATGTGTAGCAGAGAAAAACTCATTTCAGTATGACATGGTTCTTTCACATAATGTCATTATATTCTAGTTGCTACATCAGGAATGCTACTTATGTGGAGCTTTTTTCACGTTGTCAGACTGTATTGTTCATCTCTATTATAATTTTTATTGTTTTAATATTTTGTATTTTTCCAGTGCTATTGAAATGCTTTTATCTTTCTGAGACAACATATTTTGACATTAGCAAAGTGTGACAATTTGACATTATCAAAACAAACAATTCAATATTTCTGATTCCACATTTCTTGGAGCTTCCATTCTGTGAAAATTGATGACATTTTGACATTTCTGTCTGATTTAGAACGAAACCACACTTTTATTTGTAAGACTATTTCATTGAAAGGAACCTCCATTTGGAGATTGGACCTAGTTGTGACTCTGATACTATGGGGAGGCAGATAACCATCATCTAGGAGAAGCAGGCAACTCCAGAGCGTGTTTCATCCAGTTCTAAAGCAGGTGTTCGGAAAGCTGCCATAGATCATCCACTAGAGGTGCCCATTCCCCTGCACTGATTGGGAAATGTGTTTAGGCAATTAGTTTAGACTTCGGCAAAAGATGTCTGAAGTTGGACAGCAGTCCCATCCAAAATGGACCCAAATTCAGAGATAATTTACCTATTACCACGGCAAGTAAGGAATTATAAGTAGTTACAATTAACATTTAGGTTTGAGTAAATAGTGGGAAGGTAATGTTATTTTAATTTACACTATCTTACAGTTTCCCAGTAGGGCTTCTTTTGGTTTTTTCCTTGCTATATTCCTTCTATTGCATTCCTCTTGTAGTCTGGTAGGTTATAAAATCTAAAAATGCTCGCTCCCCTGAATCCATGTTTGCATCGCTTCCGAATTTGACCTAATGTCTTTAGCCACACCAGTCAACTAATCACATCAATCCAATCAGTTGCCTGACCTGCAGCAAACACAGAGTAAAGAATCCTGATTAGCTGGTGAGGATGTTAGCTTTCATTCTTGCAGGACACTCTGTAAGAGTGGATTATGTTTTAATAAGTAAACAAAGTCACAGGGAGACTAAGCTTTAGAAAAACGTACTTTCTGATCCGTTATTCTCTTCCCAGAAGCCACATGTGATAGATGTCATTTTTCTTGAGCTGTAAAAACTAATTACCCTTAGCCTTGTTCTGCGGTTTCCTCTCTGCCTCTATTCAGAAAACTGCTTTCAGAGTATAATTAGGACTCCTGATGCTATGTTATACTCCAAAGAATTACAGCAAGAAACAAACTTGTGATTTGTACTGTTCTGCATGCAGACTGCAGTACACAGTGCTATGGTCAGACTAAGACAGCAAAACTCAGGGTTTTGAACAATGATTTTCTTTCCCTATTAAGACTCTTGAGTGATCTGAGCTCTACTGAATTAAATAAAAGATGCCTGCTGCTGCTGGTGACTCAGTCTATGGAGAACAGTCCCTCCTGCCTTTTTCACATGAGCAAAACTGCACAGCTGCGTACCTCACAGAAGTTTTAACACTTTTTTCAGGACGGCACTAATACTCTCCTTGACTCAGCCATGCCATCAGCAGTCAGTGCTTTATAAGCAGAATACATCCAAGATCTCATGTATCTTGCCTCAGAACACCCAGGGAAAGCAGGAATCATCTTTTATCTGTATTTTCACCAATGTGGACTGAAACACAGAAAAGGTAAATCTTCTCTAGACAGTGAAAGCAGATATAAAGCCACCTTGCTCCAAACCCAGCCCCGAGTCAGATGCAGTCCCAGAGCCATACAGCTGCATTCCCGTAGCTGGGAGCCATCAGCAGGGCCCAGCTGAGAGGATGATGTGTCTGGTAACTGACTGGTTTCTGGCTGCCACACTGAAGCTGTGTCGTGGCCCTCAGGGACAAGGAAAGGCGTTGGCGGTGTGCCCATCTGCGATTTCCCAGTCACCCAGGCAGTCTGTGGAGGATCTGGGACTTGGGCAAACCTTACGCTTTGGAAGGTAACAGTATGCCCACATGTTAAAGTGCTCAGAACGATACCAGCTCTGTGAGTTGTTGCAGCATGTATTTCTGAAAGATGTCTTGTAAAACAGTTATTCTGCAAGTGCCCTGATTCATTATGTAAAGCTATAAAGAGCCAGTAATATCAGATGTGAGCCAAAGCTTGTAGGCATTATATAGTCCATTAAAGAAAGACGAAGAACGCTGGTTCACTATGGTTATTGCATGAACTATGCAGTGCTTGTGAAGTTCCATGAGAATTAGTGGACCAAATGGAATTATTTAGTACTCCTCATTAGTGCAATCATCTGGTATGAAAAAGGCAGTCGTGAAGTTTCTTCTTCAGTTTGCCTGCTTTTTACCATTCCTGTGATAGTTTTCACACTTTTCCTTAAACAACCAATTTACTCATTTTGTTTCTAAAGATGTTTTTCTAAAATTGAGAGTGTGCCTGCAGAACACTCGCTCTCCTGCTGTGGAGAGCACAGGTTTCCAAGTAATACTGGGTGCCTTGTTGATTTGAAGAGTTGCAGTGA
This sequence comes from Falco biarmicus, assembly GCF_023638135.1. Lineage (NCBI taxonomy): Eukaryota > Metazoa > Chordata > Aves > Falconiformes > Falconidae > Falco > Falco biarmicus. Next base: position 38,422,491 of record NC_079291.1, on the reverse strand, counting down.
TTTGCCTTTTCTTGTTTTTGCTTCAGAGACTTGCATTACCTGGGGCTATAACTAAGCTTTGCATTGCAGTGGATTACAGGACCACTGTCTTGTGATGGACTGTGTGTAACCATGGCTACTACCATTTTTCAGACCATTTTTCCTTGTACAGGGCTGCAGTCATACTTTTGGGGTAACACTATCTGGGTTTCATTTTTGAATAGGAGCCTTTGAGATAGAAGTCTTCTCTGATACAGAGTTGTTCACCATCTCCAGTCCTCCTGACTTTGTGAAAAGAAGTTAGAGTGAACTCATTCAACTTAGACTTCACAATTTGACTGAACCTGTTAAAAGCTGATCACTTCTAGGCAAGTCAGCAAACTCATATTTGCTATTAACAGTGAGAGCTGGTGTTCATGACACCTCTCAGGGAACAGATCTTTCCTTGAGATAAAGCCCAGCAAAGCAAACTGCACACCTTCATCACGGTGCGCAGTGGGAGCAGGTCCTGAGCCAAAGTCTGCTGACATCAGTTGAATCTTTTCATTTACTTCAGTGTTATTGTTTGGGCCTTGCAATAAAGCGAATCTTTTCTACTTCAAGCAGCAAGCAGGAGCATCGGAGCTGTGGTAATGCAGAAGTATGGGGACACAGTGCAGTGCTGTGAGGTCTGTCATTATATTCAGAGGGGATGCCACTTAGGAGACCCTATCTGAGAGGTAGAATTGGTCTCTTAAAACCTGGTTTTCTGCCTTAGATGTAAAGACACTGTCAATTATCTTCACAAAAAAATTAGGAATTTAAGGAAAAACAGTTTTTGCAAATCAGCCAAGCAACAAAACTATCTAACCTCTGACAGAAAAATACTGAAAACACTAAAGAAAACTCTTCTGGTATGATGACTCCCACTGTTCCCTTCAGATCATTTATATCGGAATGAAACTGCATGTAAACGCCAGAGCAAAGCAGTATAAGCCTACAAAAATCAGTAGAGCTCTGCCGACTGCAAATCTGGCCCCAAAGGCACACTTTGAAACAAAGCAATAACTAATTTTTTTCAGGCTGGCTATTAAGAACAATCTATGACAACAACAGCTAATGGAAACAGCCAGTTCCAAAATGTAGAGCTAATGCATTGCCTTCAAAAGAAATGGAGTTAATCAGTTATTACCACTAGCTGCCGTGCTTGGGCACAGCTTCTGCTGGAATAGTGCTGTCTCTTTGGATTCATATAGTGTACCCTGTAGACTAGAGGGCTAAGTCGATTGTAGCACGAGTTTTCATCCTGCTTTTGGAGGGGATAACTTTTTAATTTATATATAGATACATATATTTTATTGGTCCTTACTCTTCACAGGAGACATGTCAGTCAGTAGGTGATAGTTAAAAAAATAAAACATTAAAATATAAGACCAGTATGTGAGGTGAGGTGAAAATACAGCTTATATTGCCTGGTTGTTATATCAGCTTCCTGGCCAGGGACTTGGCAAGCATTTGTTGAAGAATAATAATTCTAAATTTGCCATACTCGTGAGCGCAATTAGCTGAGAACAGACTTCAGGGAATAAGGAGTCTGCTGCTGCTGGCTAAGAAGTGATTAGTAACTAGCGTAAGACTTCACTGTTCGGGGTAAATACAAAAATGAGACATTAAATATGCTAGAACCATCTAAGCTCTCCTTATCACTACTTATGACTACTGACAACAGGCGTGTTTGTGATATGACATGAAGCCAGAATTAACTCCACATACAGAATTTTCTATTCTGCTCACACTGTGGAGGCCGTATTGCTGTCTGAGTGATTGGTTATGAGCACAGCTTTTTGCTTTGATGCACTCTTCTCAAGTCACATTTGCTTTTCACACAGTCTGTTTTCTCACAGTTCATGCTACCCTCATTAGTATTTTAATCAATGCTCCAGAGAAGTGTGGAGGAAACTGCTGGTTAGCTAAAGCTAACATTCAAACCTCCAGACCCTGGAGCCATGGTGGATTTGCTTCTACTGTCTCTTGAGACCTGCTCAGAGACCTGATTCCCCAGCTGAACAAACACCTCAGGCAGCAGCCCAGCTGCCTGGGCCCCATGGGCAATGCCCTGGTGTGGCTGGTACCCCGTGTGCACATGTACACTCCATCTCCCTGTACCTCACCACACCACATCCCCAGAGACTTTCTCCTCATCTGAGGCTGGCTAAACTTTACAATTCAAAGAAAGACTATTAAATGTTATGATATCAGAGCGTGGGAAAGGACATGTCTTCCAAGCGCAGACTGAGTGGACAGGAAAGTAAACACATTTGTGCATAAGCACCAAACTGGGCAGTTTCCTTAAGTGCAAGTGCAAAATGTTTTGCACCGGACTATGGAAGAACTGTTGAAAGCAACCATGCTTGAAGCTTTAACAACAAATTGAGTTCATGGGATGATAAATTACCGTTTATGATGATGCAGGGAGAGTAAGGCAGAAAAGTGGGGAGTTTAGGCAGGTGTAAGATCAGCCCACCATTTCAAAGTACAACCAGCCTTTTGAATGTGACTCGGTGCTTGCTGATACAGTGTAGAAGCAGTTATGGACAATCCTAGCTAACTAATTTAGCCCTGCTGATCTTGAGCTTGTGCCAAGTGCTTCCTTGCCACAGACTTAACTCAGCATCTGACTGTCCCTCCATCCCTGCTATCACACACATTTTCTAACCAGAAAGTAGCCAGGTAGGGCTTGTAGAGGTTAATGGGCGATTCATTTAGAGTGTGACTAATCCACAGGTCTGTGCAAAAGCTTTGGCGGCAAGCATAACTCATTCAGTCCTGGTGGGTTTAGATACTTGCCAGCTGCATAAACAAGTCTGTGTCCATATGATTTAAGAGCATATCCATTTCCCAGTCTCTTCCCCGGCCGCCCTTCTTCCCAGGCACAGCAAATAAGTGATTTCCTAAGCTTTCAGACTAAGTACTGTCCAGGTTACCAGCTGTTTCAAAGAGAGAGGATATTTATTCAGGGTCAAGCTGCCCCTCTACCTCAGACAAGTTCATGTTGATGTACAGAAAATGTTCAAGAGGTAATAATTCCCTTTGGTAAACTAAGAGGAGGGGTCAGACCCTAAGCTTTAACGAAAGTGGCAGGTCACGAGTCTTAATCTGCTATTCCCACCAGCACATGGTCAGGGTGAGATCAGGACAGCAAGGACAAAGTGAGCAGGCAAGGAGTTGTGACAGGTCCTTCCCCCGTGGGAGGTTGTGGCAGCTCATGAGGGGGAAAGGGTTCTGCAGGAAACAGCGTCGCAAACATCTGGCCCACGATGGGAGAGCTGCCACCCATACAAACCACAGCAGGCATTCCTCAAAAGTTTGTTGGTAGGCTGCCTAGGCTGAAGTGTCTCAGTGACAACTTTCTCCGCCCTCCCCCCCCCCCCCCCCCCCCCCAATTAATTTAACTATTTTTTTGTGCTCTGCAGTTTGCTTAGAAAGGCATCAGTTTCAGAACACTACTGTTACACACATCTTAAATATCAGCCTGTGTCGTTCAGTCATACCTGTTCATGTAAGTTGAGAGCTAAAGAAAAGATTGAAATGGTACAGTACTATCCCTAGAGGTTAACAGCCCTGTATTATTGTCAATCTTCTAATTGCATTACTATCTTATTAATACAATCCAAATATTTTTTTCTCATCTTCCAGGCTTTTTAAAAGGAAAAGTCCAGGGAAGATTAAAAATCATTGAGTTTCTGCTGAAATTAGTAGAGCTGTACCAACTGTGACCAGGGGAAGAACTGCCTACTTCTTTCAGTTCTACCATAAATCATCAAACTTCAAACCTGTTGGGAATACCTGCACAACTACAAAATATTTTTATATTGGAAGACACAAAGTATATAGAAAGATATTTTCACACCTAAGTCCAACTTAAATGAGGAGCATACCAGGTGTCAAAGTCTTTTGTGCATCTGGGCTGCAGGCTCAGATCCTGAAATTGTTCCTGAGCTGTTTTTTTCCTTTCCTCAAGTGGCATATTTTCCCTGAGTAAAGACTAAAGAAGTAAAAGAAAAAGTTATATATATTTGTACAAGCTGGAGAACTTTTTTGTAACTCTCAAGTTCAGTTTAATTCCTACTGACTTCATGTGAAATTTGATAGGAAACGATCTCTGTATTAAATGCCCACAAATATGTCTTTAGATTTAGATATAAGTGGCAATTTATGCTCTGTTGCACAGGTAAAATCTGTAGTATCTTCACTAAATCCTACTGGATTCTTGTGAATTTCAACTTTGTATAACTTTGTATAAGTCACAATTGGACAAGTAAGTTTTAGTAATTTCTTTCCTTAAAGAAAAACCTAATTATGCAGAGGAAAATCTTATATAGAATTATATATTTTTTTCAAGTTAGTGTTTGTATAATTTGGTTTATTTATTAGGGGTTTTGGTTAATGGTGTTTTAGAAAGCCGCTAACAGCATCTTCTACAGAAATTCAGGGTCTGATTTATATTGTTGGAAGTGGGGAATTGTGTGGTATTGCTGCTTTTCAACATCACCGGAATTACAGGAAAACATAACCTTTCCATGTCTGAAGGCTACTGCTAGAATATATATATATATAGTATTGCCCACCCACTCCTCTCATGTGGCTGCAAATTAATTCACATGAGTTTATTCATTCAGCTGGTTTGGAATAGTGTGATTTACTTTTCTTAAGGCATAGACATACATTCATTTAACAAACAGCTAGAGATTTTGAAGTGTTTATCAGTATACTGTTTTTTGCTAGGATACAGTAAAATTTCTTCATAGTACCTAGTATGGTGCTATGTATTGGATTGCTGATGAAAACAGTGTTGATAAGACAGGGGTATTTTAGTTATTGCTGAGCAGTGCTTACAGAGTGTCAAGGCCTTTTCTGCTTTTCACACTGCCCCACCAGTGACCAGGCTGGGCCCCCTCGCAGAGCAGGGCTGGCAGGACATCTGCGTTACTGGTCCCTGCTGTGCTGGGGCTTTCTGCCCGTTGTGAAAGAGTGAACCACATCTAGGGGTATCACAACCAAATGCAGTGTTAAATAGCTTTAGAATAACCAAATGTATAAATAGGTGCTGAGTGCTATGTATCCTTATGCAAAAAAATGTGTAATGTATTTGGTGTACGTGGAGGTGATAAGGAGGTATTTCATTCAAGATACTTCTGCCCCTGGTGGTACTACACACCAGCATCTCTCCTTCTGATGGGGGCTGCAGCACATAGAAAAGCTGAGTATATATGGCATTTTTGTTCAAGCGATGTCCAGAGAGATGCCAGACCTTTCACTCCATCATCTCTACAGATCTGCCTTGAAAAAATGCAGAAAAAGAAGTCCTTCAAAGCCAAGCATTTTAACATTTAAAACAGCCTGCTGTTGATCAAGGGCTTGTTCTAAGGAGCAGAATGGTTTGCACAAAAATGAGTGCTAATACATGGCTAGAATTTCAGAAATGGCTATAGAATAGGAATAAGCAAAGATTTTTAGAGCCACATCATCTCTAATTTTGATACTCACCTGTCAAGTAAAATTTGCCATCTCCCATTAGAGCCTAGGCTGTCCTCACAATTACTGAAAAGAGCTGGATGACTTGAGAGGAGATTCTTAGAAGTGAATTTAGCTCACCAACAGAAAATGCAGTTGAGAGGGATGTGAGTTGTGTGCTATCCTCTTTAGGGAGTTGGGGCTATACCTGGGTGATTTTGGGGTATAATAGCACCTTCCTCCATCTGAGATTCACTAATTCTGTTCTCTAAGTTGAGTTAGGTGCCTAAGTAATTTTTATTTTATTTTCTTTTTTTTTTTTTCAGAAAACTAAGGAAGCAGAGGATTTTTTCCTGTATAGTGTGGTGATTGGTACCTTTCCTTAAGCAGGATATGTAGGATCAGGTCCTCAGTCTGATTTAGAGAATGGTTTTGACCCCAGGTATCTCATTTCCCGCTGGTCACCCTCCCCCTCTGCTCCCTTCTCCATTATTTGAGGACAGGTCTTACCTGTTCTACATTGCAAATATAAAGTTAAAATATGTTGGAAGTATTTGGACATTGAGTCTTGACTTTCTACTATGTAGCTCTTACTGGCTTGTGTAAATGTTTCCCAGCTCCATGGGTGTCCTGCTTAGGGTGTAAAGTGGGGGCAATGTGTTTAATTTAGGGCTGTTAATTACACTGCATTACAGTACTGAATTTTGAACTTAAGTTCCTGTGAGACTCTTAACAGGCTCGGTGTGCAAATGTGTGAAGTTCAGGCCTCATGTTAGTGAGAAACATACAATTAAACAACACTGATTTTGACCTAACTACACAAATATCAATAAAGGAACCCTGTCTGTGGCTGGATCTGGATCTTCTGCTTCTGTCTTCACAAAAATTTGGATTAAGGTCTCCTGGCTTTTTCTGCCTTTCAGACAGACAGCTCTGAAACAGTCCATTCCATGAGCAGATTTTGAAAAAGGACAAACTTAACTCCTGCTAAAGATCTGAAACCTGATTTAGAAATAAATAAAATCTACCACTGCATGCAAATTTATTCAATTTAGAAGGAGATAATAACCATGGTTACAATAAGGAAATTTTGTCCTCCTATGTTTTTAAATAATAAACTTTTGCTGTTTAACACACGTTCATTTTGCATGTGAAAGCAAAGACAGCTTCTCCTTACCATTTTTTTTGGACCACTAGCCATTTTCTAAAGTATGACACAGCATGCAAAGCAGCATCAAGTTATGACTCTGATATCGAATCCTAGTTCAGGCAACCAAAGCTCAAAGACTGAACACGTGCAGTCATAAAAGGAACATATAATTTCCTTCTCATCAGTTGGTATACTAATGTCAGATTGTTCTGAAGCAGTGCTTTTAAGCTTCTGACATGCAGACTGCTCAGTCTAAGGACTCTTTCTAAATATTCTGTAGAGGACATAAAAAAGAAACAGACCTAGCATTATTAGGCTTACGTTCTCTACTCAGCAGTCTATTTCTTTAATGTAATATTCTTGGAAATGTATATCAAAAAGTTTTTGAAGGCCAATATCCAGTCATTTAATCTATTTGTACCATCAAACCTAAAACACCTTGTACCCATTTGCACATAAGCACTGAGATATGTGGACCAGGCATTTTGGCTGAGTTTGGATCAGTACAGAAAATAGTGCAAGGAAATGCACGCAGGCACTGGATCACATTCGTCTCTGCTATTAAATGTTAGAATGGTTCCTGGCACACATTTGGGCCCAGGCCAGCTTGCATTTTCCCATATGGTTCCTGTGCACATTTGGGGTGTTATGGAAAGGAGGAGACTAGGTTGTCTCTGTTTGGGAGAGTAAGATAATTAATAGTATGGGTATGGGCTGTTTCAAGCCAGTCAGTTTCAGTGCCAGAGAATGTTCCTGCCATACTGAATGTGATATACATAGCTAGTCCTTTTGCAGATCTCTCTCTTCACTACAGTTTCCATCCTAACTTGTTTCTGAGTGTTTGTATGTATGATTGAACACCTACCTTGTTTTTGCCCAGAGGTGGCTCTGTCAGAATGGCAGCAGGGATTACAATTAGGAAAGAGATGTAAATATAATTGGTGTTTTTTCAGTTTCATCTCCTTCAGCAAATAAGATTTTGCTTACTTTAGTTTTCCTTATGTGTGGGTCAAATCGGATATTTATATTATACATGCTACTTTGGTTCAGGTTTTTGTCCAAGGACATTCTTTTTTTTCCCGTTCCTTCAGGAGTGAGTCATAAACAGATCTCAGTTGATAAGCAGACATTTTTACAGTGCTTACATGTTTGTATATCTTCACTATTAATGCAATTTGTGCTCTGGTCTTAAAGCCACCTGCATATTACCTCTCGCTTCTGAACTGAGTTTGCTTTGTGAAACATTAATAAAACAGCAGCTTGTGTCTCCAATAGATAACACAATCCCTATTTGAAAGAAGTACAAGTTGCTGTGTTTAATAAGAAAGTACAAACCATTTCTTAAAATACTTTTAATAAAACTTTTTTGAAAATAGCATATAAAAATGTAACCATCAAGACTGTAAAGCGTGCAAGTGTCAGACTTGGGCTCTTTGAAAAATGTAAATTTGAAAGATTCCGGCAATACAAAAAAACGTGGTTTCTGAAAGGTCACACAGAGGAGAAGGAGCAGGAGTGTGAGTGTGAGCAGACGGGAGCAGAGGGAAGAGGGAAAGGGAGGAAAGGGGAAAGGAGTTATTTGCTCTGCATAACAGGGTAGTTGTTTCTTCTAACTCCTTGAAGACTGCAGCTTGCAAACAGGTCTTTTGCTGTTTCTTTCCCCTACTTCAAGCTAGGGACATGTATAGTGATACACTTGACAAGGAAAAAATTAAGTAACAGAAGCTGCACAAAAAATGTAAAAATGTGCTGATGAAGATGAGACTGTTTCATTACTACTTTTTAATAAGGCTTTTCTCAATCAAAGATCAACATGCAATATGTTATGTATGTTGATGTTTAGAGGTTTGCAAGCAGTTGCCAGGTAGTTGAAATGCAAGTATGTTTGTGCCAAAACCAAAACACAGTAGAGTACAGCTTGTGTGACTCAAGTTGTTACAGTCTATGCCACAGAAAGGAGAGACATTAAATTTAATTTGAACAAGAAATAGAATTAATGTTATGAGTTAATAAAATTAATTTGGTGTGAAATGCAGCCCATGTGAAAGAGCTAAAATCAATCTCCCTTTAGCGGTGTACAAGCAGTACATGGAACTCTTGTAGCGAGCAATCTTCATGCCTTTGCAGAAGTCAAAGTACTTCACAAAGGTCAATATTATTCATTTTTATTGGTGTTACAAAGAGTGCTGAAATATGTGAATGCATTGTTGTGCCAGATCTAAGAGATCCAACCAAGGAAACACCACCATGTGCCATCAGTAGCAAACTGTTGGTAAATAGTGAACCTGCAGCTCAAAAACTGTTTGTACAACCTGAACTATAGAATTTAATGTAATGGAAACATTTATAAAAGCAAACCTGTTGACTGTTCACAAATAATGCACAAAAAAAGAGTTTTTAAAAAATGTTTAAAATTTTTGCTTTGCCTGGATTTGTCAAAGACAGTTTCCTCTGCATCATTATAAACATGTGATCTGGTTTTATATTTTTAACTTTTCAGAGATACACAATAGTTGTAAGATGACAGTAAAGCTTTGTGTAGTGATTCTGAAAATACCTTTTATATCCGAAAGCACAAGAAATATGTAGGCCCACAAAAAATAAACTTCAGATGTCGTTTCAGGCCATTCTTTGTGGTTTGAATTTTTGATCAGGTTCTCTGCGAAAACGAAGTCTCCATCTAGACAGATTATTGCACACCTAGAAAATTTTGGAGCTCTTTCAGTTCAGAGGTCTTCCTGTTTATATCTGCACAGTGTTTCTGAAAGGAAGTTTTTTGGCACATCTCCTCTTTAGCTGTGCTGGGGAAATCTCCATTCCACAAACCCAACCCTAAGAAGTGGCAAACCAGGTCTTCCTTGGCCTAGAAATTTCTTTAACATGTTTGTAGTTTTTCAAAGTAAATTTTGTTTCACTTTTCATTGTTCATTTTTCTAGGCTAGTGGGTAAATATTATTGACTGCAAAAGAAGATACAGAGACATTTCATATTAGTGATTTTCAGAGTAGTGACTTCAGATTCTCCAAAATTTTAAAGTGTAGATGTAAAACTTTCCTAGCTACAAGAGTAACTCGGTATCTTCTGTTTATATAGAAAAAAGTAACTTCTTTACACTCCTCAGAGGATAAGGTGTCTTTGTTCTTTTGCTGAAGTACATGAAAAACTGTAACTTTTGTAGGGAATTAATGTAATCTACAGCAGAAGAGACGCTTAGGACTCCTGCTTTTTTGTTTCTGTCCGTATGCATCAAATGATTACAGCATTCCTCCTGTGCTGTTATGTGAGGTGCTTTCTGTGAAAATCTGTGTTATGTGCCACAACGATAATAGCGGTATCTTTGTATTAGCAGAATTGCTTTACCTGTGATAGCCTCTGGACATAAAGAAAAAAGTAAATTTTGTAGGAAATATTAATCTTTTTTAAATATAAAGTTGGAAAAAACAGACAGGCTTTTGGAAGCGACCTGTACTTCTTCAGGTATTCTTCATGTTTATACAGAGAATATATTAAGAAGTCAGATTTCAAGAAACAGGGCATAATATTCCACTTGTATTAGAAAAGCTTTTCTTGTATTACACCAGTGCTCACAATATGTGATGATTGGTAACAATGTACTCTGTCATAAATTTTTATTATTAATTATATCTATAGTGCCATAGGTGTGTATGGCATTGTACAGGCAAATAAAAACTGACAGCTCCTTACCTCAAGGAGTGTGCAATCCAAATTGCACATAACACAGCAAGGGATGACAATAAACAAAGACAGCAGGTGGGGAAATGCAGAAGGCAAAACTTCCATGATTGTGAAAGATGTATTTCATTAGATACATATCGTGCTTGTTCTTTTTTTTTTTTCTTTACCGTCATATAAATGAGCGTATGAGACACAGGGAAATACATGAACAGTGTCTGGAACAGCAGCGTATTGAAGCCATTTGTGTTTGATTTGGAAGATTTGGAGGAAGAGATATGAGATCGTGTTCCCAATAAGAAAGGGCAGATAATTTCTGTCCTGGATTACCTGAGCTGTTCAGTGAAGAGCTGTGTTCTGCCGGAGATCATATGCTTGTGACACCATCTACATAAGGCTTCCTAGCATATGCTTAAATTAAGAGCCGAGTTGCTCAGCCGGTGCTGAGGGACAGATGTCGACTATCCAAGCTTAAGAACAATTAACAAAGAAGTCCAGCAAAGTTGCAGGGAGCATGCAGGTTTGAATAAGGAGCTCCTGACTAAACTGAAACAGAAAAAGGAGTCATGCAAAGGTGGCAGTAGGATCAGGTCAGCTAAAAGGAAGACAGAGACACTGTCCAAGCATATAGGAATGGGATTAGGAAAGGCAAAGCCCACCTAGAGCTGAATGTTGACAAGAGACATCATAGACAAGAAGAGCTTCTCCAGGTATATAGTAAGCAAAAGGAAGGCTAGAGAAAATACAGGCCTTCGACCGAAGGGGGATGGGTCCTAGTGACAAAGGACATGGAAAAGGCTGAGGTTCTCAATGCTTCCTTCACCTCAGTCTTTACAGGTAAGACCAGCCTTCAGGAATGCCAGGGCCCTGAGAGCAATGGAAAAGTCTGGAGCAAGGAGGACTTGGAGGAGGCAGGGGAGGACCAGACTAAGGAACATTAAAACAAACTGGACATACACAAGTCGTCAACCTCATTAAGCTCAACAAAAGAAAGCGCGAAGTCCTGCACCTCGGGAGGAACAACCCCAGGCACCAATATATGCTGGAGGACACTTAGATGGAAACCAGATTTGCAGAAAAGGACCTGGGGGTCCTGGGGGTCACCAGATTGAACATGAGCCAGCAATGTGCCCTTGCAGCAAAAGCAGCTAATGGTATCCTGGGCTGCATTAGGCAAAGTATTGCCAGTAGGTCAAGGAAGGTGATCCTTCCCCTCTGCTTGCACTGGTGAAGCCACACCTGGAGTACTGTATCCAGTTCTGGGTTCCTCAGTACAAAAGAAACATGGACATACAGGAGAGAGTCCAGCAAAAGGACACAAAGATGGTTAAGGGATTGGAGCATCTCTCCCATTAGGAAGGCTGAGAGACAGATGGGACCATTCAGCCTGGAGAAGAGAAGGCTCAGTGGAGGATCTCATCAATGTATATGAATACCTGAAGGGAGAGTGCAAAGAAGACGGAGCCAGGCTCTTTTCAGTGGTGCCCAGTGACAAGACAAGAGGCAATGGGCACAGGAGGTTCTGGCTGAACGTTAGGAAACATTTTTTACTGTGACAGTAACTGAGTACTGGCACAGCAACCTGTTGTGGACTCTCCATCCCTGGACATATTGAAAACCTGACTGGAGCCACCCCTTAGCATCCTGCTCCAGCTGACCCTGCCCAGAGCAGAGCATTAAACTGGATGGTCTGCAGTGGAGCCTTCTGGCATCAGCCATTCTGTGATAGACCAGACCATTACAAGGAGAAGTCTGACAGCTGCTCTGGGTTACTCTTTGCATCGAGAAGTTCATGACCTGCATTTCAGTAGCTTTTTCATTTTCATGTAGGTAAAATCAGAGAGTTTTATTTGACACCACTTTTGGAAAATACTCACCTGTGTGAAGAAAAAAACAGCATAAGTTTTATTACTGTTGTAATTATCCATAGAGATATTATATTATTTGCATAATTAATTTTATGTACAGATGCATCAAAAGCAATTTAGTATGAAACATTTTATTAGGTTCTGTCAATAGCAATGAAGAGAGTTTTATTTCATTTCACTGTAGTTCAAAAATACTCCTAAGGGTGCCGTTTCTAATTTCCTGTTTGGGAAACCAGTTGTGCTATTAGCAAAACAAAATCCTCTATTGTTTTTAGCAGCAATATTCATTTTTTATAATTATTATTTCTTGGGAGATATATGCAGACATTGAAATGGAAGGGATAAGTCAAGTGACATATAAATCTTCAGAATTAAATCCTGAAAGCATGTTCAATGTGATGTTTGCTGTGATGCAGTTTATTGGTATTCCTAACCTTTTAGTGACACCCTTTTAGTTACATTTATAATTAACTATGCTTTCAGCCATATTTCTAGCAGCATTTTATTTAGAAGGTATCCAGTGAAAATAGTACTTTCGTGGAAAATACAACAGCTCTTCTATCACCATAGAGTAATACTGATATAATAAAAATGTAATTATTTTTGCTAATTAAATGCTAAGGTTGAAAGAGAGAATGACTAAGACATTCTCAAGATTGGTGTAATTGCCTGGACCACAAAAGAATGGAATTGAACCCAACATTTTGTCAAAGTTGAAAATTGTTTCTTCTGTATATTTTCTACTGTGTAGATTAAATGAGTATACTAAAATAGCACATTAACTTTTGCATACAAGGTAAACACGATATATATCTATGATGTACTCAATTTAACAGTGCAGTACACATATACTAGATATCTATCTGATTATATATTTAAATAATGTTTGTTTTTATTTCTAGTATAGTTCTTGAGAGCTAAGTGCACTCAATTGAAGTTTATTTGCTGCTTGAGTCTCTCTAAACAGAATAATTTCTTAGAGAGTGCCTATGAGCTACCCATGCAAGAAAAAAACATTAGTCAGTGTCAAAAAACATTACAGGGTAGAGTGTTATCTGTCTGAGGAGTATATTGGTGTTTATTCTGGGTGTGTTGTTTGTATCTAGCTTATGTTTTGTGTTTATTATGATTTTTTGTCCTCATGACTGTTTTGCTTTATAATCTGTTCAGGTAAGAATCTTTCAAAGACTGTTACGAAAGCTATCAGTTTAGTTCAATACCATTTCATTCATAAGAATTTCTTTTCCTACAATGTCATTTGAATGTCTTCTGAAAGCTACTGAATTTTTTAATGACCTCATGATTATTCAAGTTGTGTATACCTTTGATTTTTTCACAGAAGCTTTAGAAAGTGTCCTTTTAAGTGGAAAGGAAATCAACAGAAAATTCTCTCCTTCAGCCTCCTGCCTCCTTTTTTAGTTGTTCCACTCTGACCCTTCAGGACAGCAATGAAGCACATATTTAAGCATGAATATATGCCAGGGTCCTGTGGAATCCATGAGTTATGTATGTGTCTGAGTGCTTGCCTGAAGCACAATTAATGTAAGCCAGGTTAAGAAAAATTGCAGACATCCAAAGCTGATGTTGCCAAGAAAAATCCTTAAAAATTATTGATAAATGGTCATCATTTGCAGCCTTTCACACATATATCTTGCCAGCAGAATGATGAACTTGATGATCGTAGCTGGCTAGCAGATCTGAACTTGTGTCGCTGAGTTGCCTTAGAAACATAGCTTACATTTAGAGCCTCTGTTTTGCCCAAGTGCTAATAAAGCTAAGTAAAATTAAATAATACTTGGGACAAAAATGCTGCCCATGTTTTTAACCTTTTTGAATTGTTAATGTTTCTCATTTGGGGATAATTTTTCCAAAGGAAAAGTTACTTGAAAAAATGATTCTGCTTTGTGTTTCTGAAGGTTTATGAGACTGAGTCATGAAAAGCATGATTGGGACAAGCAAAAGTGTTTTGACATTATTTCAGTTTTATTATGAGTATGTTGCACACCTTGTATATAAAAAAACCACCTTTTTTTTGTAGCTGTATTCCTATCAAATTGATTAAGACTTTCACAGGAACCATCTCTTTTAGCATAATCCTCAGCCTACAAGAAGAAGAAAAAAAAACAGAGTAAGGAATACTCTTTCACAAGACTTGCAGCATTCAGAGCTTAGTTTGGCAGATATGGAAGATTCCTAATGACAACAGATAAAAAACAGTTTCAAGGGGGCAATAACAAGCCTAAAAAACAAAGGAAAGAGTCAGGGTAAGAAACAATAGTCTTGGAGTAAGTATTTTATGGAAGGACCCTAAGGATGCTTGGTAATAAAGATAGTCTAGAGAGATGTTTAGCTGATGGATGTTGAAGGGTTTCATCTGTTGGGAAAACTCAGAAGAACAACCAAAATTAAGTTTTCTGTTTCATATTCCAAAGTTGGAGCTCATAGATCTTAACTCCCAGTCTTACATTCTTCAAAGTCTTCCATTACTTTTTGCTCCAGAGTCACATGGGCACGAGAACATAGGAGAAAAAGTAGTAGAAATGGGAGTAATTTAGCAAAAGAGATGTGATCTGTCTCGGTTCATTTAGAAAGCTGAATTGTTTTAATTGTGAATCTGACACATTTTTATAGAGCCCATTAAAATATAGGCCTGGGTGGTTTTTTTTAAGGTTGGCCCACAGGGGTTCATTCAAATCTTTGCTGAACAACTCACTGCAGCTCTAATTGAAACATTTAATTTGGTGCTCCATGAAAATACCTCAAAATACATTTTATCACAGTACCAGCATATATTAAATGTTACATATTACAAGGAGGGAAAAATAATCCTATGAAAAATAGATTTTTGCTTCGGAGGTGCCAGAAAGAAGCTAATCAACAGAATGCACGCTACAATACATGAAGTCAGTCAGTTTTGATTATACAGTGAGATTTTCAGTGTGAAAGTAAAGTGTATTTTCTCATTGGTTTTGAATTCTTTTTTAAGTAGCGTGTGGGAAGATCTGTACATATTTACATGTACATAATATTGCGTACTCTTCACATTGCAGGTATTGCTTTAAAACTCAAAGGTATCAAGGACAACTGTACCATAAATCAAGGACAGGTTGAAGAAAACTGGAGCTATATAAAAGTGCTTTTTTTGTTTTGCTTTGTTACTTTTCGTGTGTGTATGTAATGAAATGGCTTTTGAAGAAACTCTCAGTTATGTCAGACATTTTTAGTGATGAATGCTGCTGTTCACTGGGCATACTAATAAGGAAAACATGGAACAATTGAATATCGTGAAGTAAAATGAGGGTCATTTTAAAGATATGCATAGCGGAGTCTTAGCCACTAATAAATGCAGCCTGTGTAACCCAAGCTTGGTAAGAAGATGAAGCACCATGTGTCTGTGAAAGAACCTGCAGAAGTCAAATTCTTCTCCTGCATGAAAATGTCTGGCTACTTTTCCTCTTCCCTAACATTGCCACAAAAAGTCAGGTAATGTTCTTTCTCAAACTGCTCTGCAGTTTTCTGTGAACCCAAGAGAGAAGTTGAAACAATGCATGAGTCCTGCAAGGCAGTGGGAGTGTGGGGCACTGTAAGCACACTCATCAGCACTTGAAGGCAGCACACAGGAAAGCCACCGTCAAAGTTGTCAAGTAGATATCCTGTATCTGGTCAGGAGGAATGAATGCAGCTCACTCAGCAGCTTATTCCATCAAACCACTTTATTGGCAGTATTGTCCTGTGAAATGGTCGTGGATGTTATTCCTGGGGAAAATACGTTTTCATTCTTTTTTCATTATAGCAAATTACTAGCACGCCTTTTTTAGAATTAACAGGTAATCAATGATGTAGAGATTTTCATTCTGTTCTTGCATTTATGAAGATTTATTTAATCAAGCATGAATTTCCTGTGGGTTTTAATGAATTAAAAGGATACATAATGTTTGACCAATTCATGAGCCATTACTCAAGAAAAACAAGAAACGAACCTCATCCTGAATTGTTTGCCGAAAACTCATCAACTTAAGCATAAGGAAAATGCAGTTGTATATTTTATCATTATTACAAAACTGCTTGGCTTAAAATAAACCTAGTGAATCTGTTTAAAATGTGAATAATAAAAAATAATCCATTCTAAATTGAAAACTACAAGCAAAATGTCAATTTTCTAGCAAATACTGATTTGGGACTATAGAACTGGTTTTGTATAAATTGTTATACAATTCTAGTGTGGTCAGGAATACTCCTGAGTCTTCAAAACTCATAATCTTTCAATTACTGTGCTTCAGTTTATCTCAAGTTTTCTGGTGAGGCCAATGCTTATTCTTTCTCTGCTCTAATATAAGAAATAAAATGAAGCAGAAAGAGATGACTGTGATCAAAAGACATATATTTAATTCATACATTAAAACATTAAGAATGCCAGAATTCTTTGTTATTTTTCAATAGTTTATTTTTGTCAGCACCAAAGAAGTGAGCCTTAATAGCACAATTTACTGAGTGAAGTATAGAAAGTAGGACGTTAGTTAAATGAAGCTGATCTGTGGACAGTGGAATCATGGAAGAATAGATAGACAGACAGACAGACAGATAGATAAAAGAGGACTGAGACAAATGAACATCTGGGGGCTACATTCCTTCTTAAACGTGAAACTGAAATATGGTACGCTGTTGTAAGCAATCCAGTCTTGAAGAAAGTTGAATGTACTGAAATAGTTCTAAAAATTCCAACGGTAAAAGGAACCAGCAACATCACAGCAGCACAAGGCAGGAGTAATAGAAATCATCAGACATCTAAAATCTGAAGGATGGGGCTATTTTTAACAAAATAAAAGATCGTTTAGCCTTGGAGAAGTTGCAGAGAGAAAGAAGTACAACTGCCTGACCCTGATCATATCAAACCCTGACCCTCGTCAGATCATACCATCCATTCTTTCGTTCCCAGCTAGCATCAAGATGGTAGATCAAGATAAAAGCACTTGAGGTTTTAAGACTGCCTTTTTAGAAGTACTTTCACCTTTGAAGGTCTGCAGTATTAAAAGCTGTTTCTCTTTATACTGATGAAAATCTCTAGAATTATAAAGTTCCTAAGATGAGTGTAAATTAAAATGCTGGAAAGAAGTATCTACTGTAAAAGGAAATACTCATAATTATTTTTCTAGTTGATCTCAAGATCATAAAGCGAGTCTATATTTATTTGGGAAACATTAACTTAAAAAATAATCCGTTATAATTAACATTTCTTAGTACAATAAATGAGCAACTTTTAAATTAGCTTTTCATTTTAAGTTCAGTAATAAAACGATGTGCAGAGGACACTGCATAGAACCAGCGAACACACAGAGTAGAAGTGTGTGCCTCAATAGGTCAATATAGCAACTCTGAAACAATAAGTCAAGATTGCTTAAAGGTTTCCTGAAAGAGGAAATCTCATGTTTGTAATGTTCAAATAGAGAATGATAGAATCATTTGAGTTGGAAAAGACCTTTCAGATCATTGAGTTCAACTGTTAACCCAGCACTGCCAAGTCCACCACTGAACTGTGTCCCTGAGTGCCACACCTAGGCATTGTTTAAATACCTCCATGCATGGTGAATCAACCACTTCCCTGGGCAGCCTGTTCCAATGCTTGACATTTTTCCTAATACCCAGTCTAAACCTCCCCTGGCGCAACATGACACCGTTTCCTCTTGTCCTATTGCTTCTTATTTGGGAGGAGATACCAGCACCCACTTCTCTACTACCTCCTTTCAGGTAATTGTAGAGAGTCATAAACCTGCCCTGAGCCTCCTTTTCTCCCGGCTAAACACCCCCAGTTCCCTCAGCCGCTCCTCATAAGCCTTGTGCTCCAGACCCTTCAACAGCTTCATTGCATCCTTCTCTGGACATCTTTTCTTAGCATCAATATCTAACTTTTTTCTTTTTTCCCCTACAACCAGTTTATGCCTATTTAGTAGTCTTCCAGCATTGTCCTTTTCTTCAAATAGTTCTTGCCTTCCCTGGTCATATAAAATAGGGAGAAGTCATGGGGACTCTCAGCTATCACTTTGCAATGCAGTGGTAACTACCTCATTTTCTTCCTTCTGACAACTGAAATGGCAAACTTTAATTCTATCATTCCAGTGAGATGCCTCGAGGCAGGCAGAGCCTGGCTTCAGGTCCAGATGGGCTCACCAGTGGACAGCGCTGTTTCTTATTCCATTTTCAGCCCTCCCATCCTCAGGACACTCCAACAGTACCACTTGGATATATATTGCATATGATAGGCATATTTGTTTGTACCTGTTATATTGAATAAGCTTCCACATTTCCTTAGTATACTGTTACCTTTTGTGCCAAAGTCTTCAGTGAAAACATGTAACAAGATTGGGTATTCATCTGGTCCTTCCTGTCTAGGCTCTGAGGGCACTAACAGGCCCCATGTCCCTGCCTGGCCTCCCCGGGTGTCTCCCCATGCCCTGCACACAGCCCCGGACCCCATTTCACCCCTCTGGGGCTGCCAGTCCCTGACATGGCAACACTGGTCTGCAGCTCCCCACAGCCAGGCCTCCAAGCTGGGCCCGCTGTGGGCCGACATCCCAGCCTGGGTCCAGCGTGGGTCCAGCCCAGCTCAGCGCCCAGTGCCTGGGTTTGGGCTGCCCCAGTTTCCCCCCCACACATCCCAGCCTAGCCCCAGCTTGGGTCCAGCCGAGCTCAGCGCCCAGTGCCTGGGTTTGGGCTGCCCCAGTTTCCCCCACACACATCCCAGCCTAGCCCCAGCTTGGGTCCAGCCCAGCTCAGCGCCCAGTGCCTGGGTTTGGGCTGCCCCAGTTTCCCCCCCACACATCCCAGCCTAGCCCCAGCTTGGGTCCAGCCCAGCTCAGCGCCCAGTGCCTGGGCTTGGGCTGCCCCACAGCTGCCCTGCTCCAGTCTGGGGGGCATGGGGATGGGCCCCAGCTGTGAGGCCCAGCTCTGCCCCTCGGGGACCCGCCATGGCTCCGGGCCTCTGGGAGTCCCCGGCCCATGCGGCACCCCGACACCTCCCTGGTGCCCTCTCTCTGGCCGTGTAATTGCTTTCAGTACAGCCATAATGGCCAGTTCCCCACCATCTTTGTTTTAGCTAATCATTTCTATAAACATCTGCAAAGGTATAAGTTTTATAATGCAGTTTGCTTTGAAGTTTACTTTGGTATAAAACAGCATGCCACATTTCTCTCCTCAGAGAATACATCCTAGCCACCAGTTTTACTCCAGCTAGCTATTAAACATGGAGAAGGAGCTGCTGCAAATGAATTTTCAGGAAGACATCAAGACTAAAGACCTTTATGCCAAAAAGCTGGCAGAATCTTCTCCTGTTGACAAAACAATACGGCAACGTTATGTTAGTCAAAAACATGCTCTTGATGCATTTAACTCCTGGGTCTCTTTGGAAGTGTGGTTCAAAATTGTCAATGTGATTGGCATTTGACAGGCCATTGCTGAACCTTTTGTTATTTCTTGTTACCCTCTTCTTCTGGATCACACTACTGAGCTTGGTGGGAGCTGAAAGAACTGAGCTCCTTACTATGAAATAACATTTGATATCAGATATCCAGTGAGAATATTCAGGGTCTGTGCATTCCAGGGACTTGGCAGTGATTCTATATGCACAACTGAAAAAGATGCAAGGTGATGTAAAAGTCAGTATTGGAGTATTTGCACGTAATAGAGGATATTCCAGCCAGAAAATATTCACTGTTTTAAAAGCTGATAAAATCGTTACTAGAAAGTTCAGAGACACACAGTTCAATAAGCACTGTCAATCTAAGTTGAAAAATGACCTGTGAAAGGCCAGCAAATTGGAGTTGGAATATTAGGAACATGCTTTCTGCCAGCTTCAAAATTACTTACTTTTTCCAATATGTTCTCTTATCAGTATACCTAAAGTAATTCATGGGCCATCACAAAGTGTTAGGCAGCATAATTTTATTGATAACATTCAAATGTGAGGTGCAAGTGCTTCCAGTGCAAGGCCCATGTCTTTAGATGTTCATGCACTCATTTATGGAAACATTTGTTTAATCTGGCATTAGCCATCTAAAAGTTTTCTTTAAGCATCTCATTTACCATAACTATATTTAATGGTGAGAGAGACTCCAGGGAGTCTTCTTTCCCATCATATTACAGATCAGCCTTAACACTCAAGTGATTATTATTTTTTTTTAAATAACTGTAAAGAAAGCCCAAATAAATAATAGCCTAGGTATCTACACCTTTGTGGGGTAACATTAGGTCAGAAAAAACACGCATCTTGACAAATACGAAGATGTTCCTTGTTGCCTGTTTTGTGCTGACCCTTTCACCACTATTGCAGTTTATCTGAGACTATGATGGTGATACCGTAAATGTGTTTTATGGAAAGGAACATAAAGAATGGCTGAATTACACCAAATGTATAAATGAAGATATGCAGACCTTTAATAATGCATGACAGAACTGAAATGGGGTGCAAAGCATTTCAATTTCTTGAGAATGACTGATCTTTCCAAAAAATTGCATCATAAGAGAGAAAAATCACAACCCCGAACAATAAGTTACAAAGGTTTAGCTATCACAGAATGTTATGGACCATATATATGATGAACATGTTGCTGTGTTTGGGACCTCAGTCATCTCAGCCTCAACAGGCTGTTGCAGTACTAGGGATATGGTTCAGCAACTAACTTGAATGAACTGAAGCATTTTTCTCTGTACAGTTGTGTGATAAAATTAAACATGTTATATGTGTTGCACTGAGGCTTTCAGGCAGGCAATGTTTCTGATTTTCATGACAAGCTAAAATAGCTCTTTTTGTCTGTGCCTGACTTGTGTTTGGGATGTGGGAGCTGCCTTTCAATATTACCTTCAAGTGTGTTCTTAGTACATTATGGTAAGGTAACATAAGCACTGAAGGGATATTAAAATTAAAGAACAGAAAAGGAAAGAAGTGCAGACTCCAGTTTCCCAAAGAAGAATTGGGACCATCCTCACTCATTTTTTTTTCCTATATGTTGTGAAGCTTAAAAAACATTTGTGAACATTAATAAGTATACTTCAGCCACCTAGCTAGATAGGGATGGGCCTGAAGCCTTTAAAGACATTTGCTTCTCTGTCAGCTATGTGTGGACCTTGGACACTTACTCTAGGAGATCTAATTAATTAACAGTAAAGGGAAGTGCATGCTGCATGGCTAAGTCAGGTGGAATACATCAGCCTAAGTTGTGTTTGTCTTTTTTCCTATGCCCAACACCCCCACAAATTTCTCCTGAGAAGTTCATTGGAAAGTTTTGTTTTGAAAAAATCTCCAAAGATTGTTCCTATGGCTTGACACTATTACATTAAAAGTTTAGTTGACTTTCTATTGTTCAGGTTAATGGGGAGCTGAGTGAGTTACGCTGGTCAGTGGGAAAGCCTGGTAGTATTGATTCTATGAGTTGAACTCTGTAGCTGAAGTACTCAGGCAGCCTGAACACTGGAGCACAGAGAGCACAGTGCACAGAAATTGAAATGGCTCCAAAGGAATCAAATAGGCATAGAATCATAGAAAGACAGAATCATTTAGCTTGGAAAAGAACTTTAAGATCAAGTCCAACTGTTAATGTAGCACTGCTGAGTCCACCACTAAACTGTGTCCCTAAGTGCCACATCTATGTATCTTTTAAATACCTCCAGGGATGGTGACTCAACCACTTCCCTGAGCAGCCTGTTCCAATGATTGACAACCCTTGCGATGCAGAAATTGTTTCCTAATATCGAACCTAAACCTCCCCTGGTACCTTGAGGCCATTTCCTCTTATTCTATTGCTTCTTACTTGGAAGGAGAGACCAGCACCCACTTCTCTACTACCTCCTTTCGGGTAGCTGTAGAGAGTCATAAACCTGCCCTGAGCCACCTTTTCTCCAGGCTAAACACCCCCAGTTCCCTCAGCCGCTTCTCATAAGCCTTGTGCTCCAGACCCTTCACCAGCTTCGTTGCCCTTCTCTGGACACGCTCCAGCACCTCAAGGTCTTTCTTGCAGTGAGGGGCCCAAAATCAAACACAGTATTCAAGGTGCGGCCTCACCAGTGCCGAGTACAGGATGATCACTTCCCCAGCCGTGCTGGCCACACTGTTTCAGATACAAACCAAGATGCTGTTGGCCTTCTTGGCCACCTGGGCACACCGCTGGCTCATGTGCACCAGCTGTGGACCAACACTCCTTTTCTTCCTTTTCTTCCAGGCAGCTTTCCAGCCGCTCTTCCACAAGCCTGTAGCATGCATGGGGTTGTTGTGCCCCAAGTGCAGGACCTGGCACTTCTCCTTGTTGAAGCTCCTACAATTGGCCTCGACTCATTGGTCTGGCCTGTCCAGATCCCCCTGCACAGGCTTCCTGCCCTCCAGCAGATCAACACTCTTGCCCAATTTGGTGTCATTTGCAAACTGACTGAAGGTGCAGTCGATCCCCTTGTCCAGACTGTCAATAAAGATATTAAACAGAACTGGCCCCAATACTGAGCCCTGGGGAACACCACTTGTGACCATCGTGCCAACGGTATGTAACACCATCCACCACTCCAGCCAGCCAGTTTTTTACCCAGCATAGAGTATGCCCATCCTAGTCATGAGCAGCTAGTTTCTCCAGCAGAATGCTGTGGGAAACAGTGTCAAAGGCTTCAATAAAGTCTAGGTAGACAACATCCACAGTCTTTCTCTCACCCACTAAGCAGCTCAGCTTGTCATAGAAGGAGATCAGGTTTGTCAAGCAGGACCTGCCTTTCATAAACCCATGCTGGCCGAGCCCCATCACCTGATTGCCCTGTATGTGCCACGTAATGG
The DNA here is from genome assembly GCF_023638135.1 of Falco biarmicus. NCBI lineage: Eukaryota > Metazoa > Chordata > Aves > Falconiformes > Falconidae > Falco > Falco biarmicus. The sequence continues at coordinate 38,399,504 of NC_079291.1, read as the reverse complement.
CACTCAAGGTGATCTGCTCCACCATCTTTCCCAGCACTAAGGTCAGGCTGCCAGGCCTGTGGTTTCCCAGATCCTCCTTCCTGCCATTCTTGTAGCCGGGCATCACATTTGCAAACTTCCAGTCTTCTTGGTCCTCCTCATTTAGCCAAGACTTGTGATAAATGATTGAAAATGGCTTGGCAAGTTCTTCCACCAGCTTCCTCAGTACCCTGAGGTACAAGCCCCATAGACTTGTGTGTCTGTGCTGTTAGAAGGGCAGCACTGAGCCGGAATTGGTAAACTTTTCTCAGCTTCAGTTGCAGTACATACCTGATAACATCAGTGTCTCTGTAAATTGGCTTCCTATGTTTTCCTGTATTAGAAAGGTTCACTAAAACTACATAGAACCACCTCAGTGCAGACTCCATGCTGCAGAAAATCAGACTTAGTCTTTCTGGGCTGCGGCTGGACCTGGTAGCTGTATAGCTATGTTTTTTGCAATGCTGCACCTGAACAGTGCATGGTCTTGCAGATCAAACATATGGAGCTAGCTCCAACATCCTTCTGTAATATAAATTACAGTTGTAATAAAACTCCACTGGTATTCCTCTCAGGTTTACATAGCTGCCTACTGCTAAGAAAATTGCCTTGCTCATTATTCTGACAATGCAGCCAGTTGGATTCTGTTTTACAGATATTTCCCATCCTAGATAGCTAACAGACGGGTACAGAAGCTATTTCAAAGACACCAAAGACATTTCATCCTCTCCAAAAAGACTTTAGCTTCACGAAAGACTGTTATTTCACTATTGAATGTTTTTAAAATGTTTAATCTGTTTCACATGGAATTGCAGTGAAACACCAGGAAAAAGAATCTCAAGCAAAACTGAACAGGTCAAGAGTTTTTGGAAGACAGGTATAGGTTTGCTTTTTCCTTTGCCAAAAAAAGACACTTTACTTCAAAAGAAAAAAGTCTGAGATGTGGATTACAGCTAGCATTGCATCAGGTTATCTGGCAGAATGCAGGAAAGGTGCTCCAAGTAAAGGATGTCATTCTGACATCCATGCAGTCCAGTCATGCACCAAAAGCTTCCTCTGTTTGAGGCTCTGCTGGCTGCAGGGTCTTCATTGCTTGGAAGGGAACAGATTCTGCAGCATCCAGTAAACTGGTCCAGTATGTTGAAATCACATAACAGCCTGAATTCTACCTGTGAGCTTTGACAATGTCCCCAGCTCCTTTCTAAATGGCAGGTATCTGACTGAGTACGAGAAAAGTCCCTGTTCACCGAAGTCTGCCTTCATAATGCAAAATGTTTCTTCCTTGCGTATACGTATAGACCAAGTACAATCTGATTCTTTGTTGTTTGAGATGAACTCACTTCAGTGCTTTACATGAGGCTTGTTCTGCTGTAGAATGCCTTACTGAGTAGAATAAGAAGGTTTGTCTTTGTATTCAAAATACATGGGAATTGCCAAAGCAGGCCAATTTGAATCTTTTCATTTTAGCTTTAAAATCTATAAGAAATAGACAATCAAGAATGGATAAATAATTATTGATCCAGATTTTCAGTCTAAATTTAAACCTTTGTTTAGGTTTACAAACAATCAAGTAAATGTTGAGCTTTCTTCTGTTATTGCAGGCCCTCAGTTTTTCTCGTTATAGAAAGGGAAAATGCATTGAAATACACCAAGAAAGGTCACCCAAGAAATATAATGTGATAGTCCGTGCAGACATTTTCTGTTTCATTGGCCCAAATGCGTCCTTAAGAGCCTAGGTTTCTCAAATAGTTCAGTTAGGATTGAGTAGGCATCTGACCTGTTGGATGGCACACAAACTTAATGAGTAATTAAAAACACAATCTAAAAAAGCCCCTGTATAAACAGAACCTTTAATCCTTCTGAGGTAAAACAAAGACAAGGAGCAAATTGTCTGTCAAGAAACAGCTGGCACAATAAATCTGAAAAGATCTTTTACTGACACTAGTCAATTCCCTGTAGAGGAAAACATGCCATGCTACTCTGTGTCAAAATAAGAGTACCTTTTGGTGCATAAAAACTGATGTGATGGAAACTCGGCAAACCCATCCATACTGAATGATGTTATTAACAGCATTCCAAAAATTAAAAAAAAAGAAAATGGAAAAAACTAAAACCACCCAGAGCCTTTCCATACATGTCCAAATCAATTTGGGGTCCTCATGAACCCCTTATGAATCCCTTACTAGTACCATTTGAAGTAATTCCCAATTCTTCAGGCTTTAGAAGAGGGACAGTTTGTTCATCAACCAGTTCAGCAAGGTTTGCTGTATCACCAGTAACTATGATGCTTACTGTATCGCTATCACTGTTACAATGGTTGGCTTTTCTTTGAGGAGCAGAATATGCTAACAGGTGTTGTAACTTTAACTCTGGTACTGCTTTCTTACTGGGAGTTTACCCTGCACCCTGGCCAAAAACAGGTGAGGAATATTGCCTTCTGGAACGCCCCTCTCTCTAGACCCTGTAGAGAAAACTCAGAAGATTTTGCACAGCTAAAATTCGATTATGTGAATGCTTTTTGACATGGCAAACCATCATTGAGATTCACTTTCTTAAAGGTAGGCATGTCCTGAACTGCTTTACTTATAGCCGGCTTCTTCAACTAGCAATGCAAGTCATTAGGACTGGTGCTCATCAGGAAAGGTTCAGTGATACTGGTAATACCATTTAAAACACACAGAACAATGACAGCGTAATGAGGTTCATGGTTTAGCATGAAAATCAAAATCTCCGTAACCACAGAAAGTAATGTGAAGGTATAACCTTATCTCACTGTCCACATAATCATGGAAAATAATTTACAACTATGGCCTGCTCTTACTCTCATTGAAAGTGTGGCAAAAGATGCAATAACTTTCATCACTGTTAGATTGGAACTATAAATCCTCTTTGGTCTCAGCTCTTAGATAGTCCTCTTGTCCAGATGCTATTCACTTACCTATAATCTCTATTGGAAATATTGCTGTTAAATTCATACATATGATCAAATGTAATTTGCAAACAGCTTAAAGACTTGAGATGCATTTTAAAGTGAACTTCTGAGGCACAGTATTGGTTAATCACTTCCTGGTAATAATTATTTTTATGACTTTTATCCCCTTGCAGCTTTTTAGTTATTTAAAGACCATAAACCGCAGAACTGTTTATCAGAAAAAAGCAGCAGCAGCTCTTTTATAACGTAACATAACATAATATGACATAACATAACATAACATAACATAACATAACATAACATAACATAACATAACATAATGTAACGTAATGTAACGTAACATAACATAACGTAATATAATGTAACATAACGTATTTTACTGTTGATTTATTAAAGGATATATTGAAACATTTTTAAAAACTGTTAGGATTTTTAATCATAGTAATCAGCTTCTGTAATGTTCTAGTTTTCTGTTCTTTGCATGTCCTTTATTATATCATCTATCCTTTTAAGTTAAACTACTTCTGCCATTGACAAGAGGAAAAACCTGTCCATTTCTTTGTTAAAATTAAGTCTTCCTATTCTCTCATTTATGAAGGAACCTTGTCATGTATCTGAATTTCAATGTGTGAGTAGGAAGTTAGATTATTTTCACATATATAATATTTTTTTCATTATTTCAGGCTAAAAACAGCCTTAGAAGTGTTATTCACAGCTCAAATAAATTATCTTAATTCATTAGTTTGAGAAAAAGATGTTACAACATGTGAAGCAGTGAGGGATTTAAGTAAGAAGAAAGAGAGAGAGTCAATATCTTTTTTTTTTTTTTTTTTTTAGTGGAAAAGAGAAGTAGTTACTACTTATGGTACTAAGTGGTATAATGCAAGACAATTGCAGTATGCCAGCAGACCAGTGTCACATATTGATTCCCTGACATTTCATATTAGAAGGAGTTGTGTACTTTAATTCCCAAGTATGTCTTACAAGGATATTTTATAGGCTCGCTTTTAGGATTAGGAATGAGAAAATGCAGATATAGTAGTGTAAAATGTTCTGATATTAATAACTTTGTAAAAAAATTGAAGGTAATAATATATATATATATATATATATTGCAGCAGGTATGCATAGCTAAATTTTACTCATATCTACATTATTCACACTCCCACATTATATTCCACAGTTTAGTACAATTACACATTATTTTACCACTGATTGAGAACAGCTTATCCTTGCCACTGTTTTGAAGGAAAGTCGGAGGTGCCAGGAAAAGTTGACATATGTAGATATGAGAGACAGAAGCCACAAAGATTTTTCATTCTACAAAAGTATCTCCAGAAGCTACTGGAACTTACATCTTTGATACTGTCCTATCTACTTGCTCCATGTAGCGTATGGAAAACTCCGTAATACTTGTCTGTGAAACATTATGTCCCTCAAGTAAGGGATATGTTTCTTACCAGAACTGTGCTGACTGGGTTTGTCTCCAGAGATTTGACCGCAGATGAACAAGCTCCTCTAGGCAGTCTGAAAAGACTATGAACAGACCTCTGGAAAGTAGCTGTGAGAATAGACTCAAAGGGAAGAAAAAAGCTTGCCAAAGGTCATGGCATTGTATGGTGGAATCAGTGAGCCACAGAAAATAACTCCTATCCAAGAACAGAGCAAGCAGAACACTTTGAACAACTCTGGGCATGGAGAATTTTGGAGATCCTATACAGGCAAACAGGAGAAAATACAACACTGCCTACTGGTAGTATTAGACACAGATGATGTGATTAAAGTGAGAATAAAAGACAGAACTCCTTCAGGAATCTTTCTTGAAGATGTATCGTTCCTTCATTCCCTTTGCTCCTTAGATGAAGTGGGAGAAAATAATAATTCATAAAAATGCCAGGTTTCTTTTTTTTGATTTTCATTCCTTGATGGGAGATGCTAAGGGTTAAAAAAAAGCTTTTTTGTTCATATGATATTATAGAAAGCATTTATTAGGTGTTTTACCAAAAATAAGTTTATTTCTAGTATCCCACAGATGCTTTCTCTAAAATTCTCAACTGACAAATCCCCATCCTGCATTTAAATACTATGTAAAGAAGCAGGATTGCATCACCTGTTTCCATGCAATAAATATTTCCTTTCAATAGTTCTTTAAATGACAAATATACAGGGCAGATGGAGCATTTGACCTATTGATTTACCTAAAATTTAATGTTTTGACTTACTGACAAACTGCAACATATTTGTAAGATTTAGTAATAAAATATTGGGGTTCTTGCCTGTACTGGGTCTTATAAACATAGTTTTGCATGAAAAAAATACAATGTTACTTAGTGCTGTTTGACAAAAATTACCTGGATGGTGTAAATGTCATTGCTATATTCCCTTTAGCAAGCGAATTTGCACTGAATGAAAATATTTGATCTTTCAGATATCTCTCACATTAGCAACGATCAATCTTGTGATTGATGTGGTTATGCATAATTCTAAATGTAGTCTGTCAGCCCTTGAGAAACTTGTGCTCTTTTTCATTTACAAGGATCAATCCAATTTAGTAAATTCTTTCCAAATAAAAACATTTCTCATTGTTATTTTGCTGACAAATGCAAATTTTTACACTATATAATTTGCAAGGATAGTATAATGAACACACTAGATCCTAAGGTGTTTTTCAATAACTTTTGTTTAAGAAAAAATGAACATTTCTCATTTATTTAAAAAAAAAATCATGCATGAAAAATCCTTATGAATTTCTCACCAGATGTTTTATGGGATAGTTTTCTTTGGATAGCTATTTATGTACCTTATAGTTTACTTTTACATAGGAGGTTAATAAAAAACACACCCAAAGCAATTGTGGAAAGAGATAAACAGTACTTGAGGTATCCATACAACTTTTCAGAGATCATTGGAAGAAGTCACCCAACTAACCCTTCAGCTAACTTCTTACAAATGCTGATGAAGGATTGGCTTAATTTTTGTTATCTTTGTCTCAAGATAAAAAAAAAAAAAATCTCTATTAATTTTACTCTTGTATACATTACATATCTTCTTGATTTGTAATACTATTTGACAGCCAGAATATTTCTCTACATTCTTAGGAATTTTGGAAAGGTATCTTCAAATCCAGCAATCTTTCATAATTGTATCTGCTCAAGATCTTTGTTCAACTCCTGCACTAAATATAGAATTTTGACAGTTTGACAAGTTTTAATAGACTACTTCTTGTGCTTTATTTTCACAATGTCTGTGTTGGTAGCTAATCAGCAGTTGGACTGCAACATTTGAATTTTGTTTGTAAAGGTTTGTAGACATCTTACTTCATAGCCTTAAGGACTAGACTTTGATTTTACAAAGCTCTGTATCTCTTGGGCTTGTGGTGGCATGACATCATTGTTGTCCCGCCCAAAGCAAAGATTAAGGAGCAGTAGAAAGAATTGCTTTCTGGTTGTATCTATCACTCTAACTGATTTAATACTGTCTGAGACTTGTTATCCAAACTTTTAGATTGCTAAACCTAAAAAAATATGAATCCTCTGAGCTATGATGTTCATCACACAATAATACGGAAATTTTTACGATGGCATAGAGATCCATAAGATTTATCACCAGACATTATGATTTATTTAGTTGGTTAGTTTACGTTTTGGTTACAGATTTTGGTAAAAGCATATATTATGTATGGAGGGATGAGCTTGTTTCCATCGATGAGTTTCTTGAAGATAAGAGGTATTAGTAACTTGAAAACGTAATTCATATATCTAACACTGGAACACAGAAAACTTTCACATTTCAGTATTTGCACACCAGACCTGCTATCTGTCTGAAAAGATACTGAAAAAGATTTTGTATAGCACTTTTTGACAGAATTATTTTTTCTAACCCAGAGTCTGGCTAAGGGCACCCACATGTGAACTGCCCGGTGTGTTTTCCCACTCAACACAAAAGACTTGAGGAGGTTTCCAGGTACATCTGGAGACTTCTCATTTGGTTATGACCCTGTTGGGTGGAAAGTTCCATTCCTAATAGTGTTAAACAGCAAAACAGCAACACTTGTTAGTGAACTGACTTTTTTGTGATCAGCGAAATATTTAACAACTAGAAGTTGAATAGCCTCCTTTGTCACAGAAACTGGCAACACACTTCCATTAATGGAATAGTCCAGTCTTTCATTAATTTCATTCTGTATTTATGCCTTTGATAGCCCATCCATCTTTTCCACACTTTCAAATATCTCACAAATGCATACGTTCTCTACCAACATCTGAAATTTCAAGAACTGGAGAATGAAACAAAACATCAAAAGCATGTCATTAGTGTTGCAGTCAGGATTGCTGAGACATCTTTTAGCTTTGTCTCAATATAACCTGGAGTGGCACAGGTATGGAAATTATAAGTACTGGGAAAACAAAGTATCCTAACATTTATTTAGATAGTATAATGTGGTTTTGAGTGATGTTTTGTTCATTGTTACTATTGTTTCATCTGGCTAGATTGAAATGGATGCACTTGACATGTTATTCTGTCTTAATTTTCTCTCAGTCTCTACAGAATAGTAAAAATTATTTTGCTTGTTTCAGAAATGCATTAACAGAAGTTTAAGCAGCTCAGCCATTCAGCTGCTTACAGTTGTGGTGCTGAACAAATGTGGATGAATGACTGAAAACTGAAACTTGACCTGTAGGAATAATTTATCTGAGTAAAGGGCATGGGTGTGTAAGCATGGAGTTATAACTTAATTTTCCCCATGCTGAAAGCACTTAGAGCTGCTGGAAGCAGCACAAAATAGAGACAATTTGCTAAAGATAATGGGAACAATACAGGTGATGGTCACATATTATAAACACCTAAAAAAGAAGGAAAGCATTTTTACTGTGACCTCTTCCACTCTCTTCTAGTAGCGTTATTGGTATTATTAATTGTATTATTTGTTTAATATTAATTGTAAAAGAATTTGTAATGAAATTTTCTGTGTTTGTGCAAAGTAATCTGCACTGAATTGTTACTCATGGGGGACACTTTCCTTTTCCAAACAAAGGCACAAGTTTGCTTGTTGTGTTTCAGAAGTTGCACGTTCTCTTTTTTATTTTCTACTTTGAATTATCTTCAAGGTTAATGAATTGGAAATTACTTTGCCTTTTCAGTTCCCAGAATCTAGCATTAGTGGAATCTCCTGTTATGTGAAATATTGTGGCAAAGTGTAGGCAAAAGAGCTGCAATGAGGGAAAAACATAGAACATTTTTGCATGTGGATTTCTAATGTCAGACAAAGACAGACGTTAAAGGCATTGATTAATACACTTGCAGTTGATTCCATTTGGATTACTTTCATTCTCCAGTAAGACATAGTTTTAAAGGCAATAATAGCACAGAACACTGTGGTTAATTGTGTGTTACAGCTTCTAAAATTTTGTACACGATTCATTTGGAGGTCTTGTAATGTACATGCACAAGCCAAATAAATTAAAAATAAAGTCCTCTTGTTAATAATGATTTTTTGACACTTGGCACAGTCTTTTGTGTTGCATGAAAAAATAGACACACAGCTGTTAATTGACAAGGTAAGTAATAATCCTTTGATTACAGTAGCTAAAGGCTGTCTTTTAATGGATTTTACTTGTCACTTTTAATTCTTTTTAATCTTTGTCTGCATTTCATTAGAACAGCTTTATCATTCTGATGGCCCTCCTGTCGTTATTCTGATTGAGTTAATGGGTTGTCGTCATACCACGAAGCTCCAGTATAAAATATAATAGTGTTATATTTATAGTCTTCAGGGACATTTTTAAGATGATTGCTTTGCCAATCAGCTTTTCTGGTTTTACATAGTACATTATTGTAAATGGAGTGCTGTATTTTGCTTTCTCTTGCCTGGTAGGTACTCTGAGCAAAGCTTCTGTCTTAATCTTCCATGACTTAATCTACCTAGAAAATTCAACAGCCAGTTGGTGAGGGAGCTACAAAAGGTCTGTTACAATTTTCTGTCCTGCTCTTCAGCTGCGGTTTAAAAGCTACATGCCTGCACTGCAGTTTTCCTAACAGATGATACAGGTACTTGAATATTACTCAAAAACTTACCCGAGGTCTCATAATGCAGCTATTAAAGTGGATTTGTTGCTATCTTGTGTTCTCAGCTACAGCTGTAGAGCTGAAGGATGCGTGATATTTAGGCCTTTATGCTTCATTTACTTATCTTTGGAAAATGTAGTGTTCAAGGTACTGTATTTTTTCCATGTTACTGAGAAGTCTGATAAATTGCTAATAATTTTAAAGATAATACCATTTAATGGAAGAAAACCTTGTTAAATAATTGTGGAACATATGTTGGGCAGGTCATGATTACTTTTTCAATTATATTATTTAAAAATTATTCTGGTTGCATATATAATAATGCTTGGGTGGACAAGAATATTTGTCTTTTTAGGCTGAGAGAAGCAATGTACCATACAATAAACTATTATAGAGAATCCATTAATACAGTATTGATTAGATCTGTGATACAAGTCCAGCTGTGACACCAAGCCATGCTATTGGTATTGAACTATATAATACTCTGCTGCCGAACAGATGTCATAATTATAATAGGCAACATTTTATGATGTGTTTTTGGAAAGTGCCCTAGAGCATGACTTATCTATTTATAACAATGAGTTAATCTTTCCTACAAGCTAGGAAATGAGGAAGGTATATGGAAAAGAGCTACCTAAATTAATACATTTTTCCTTTTAAAATAATTCTAGTGTAACAATTTCATTCCTCTCTTTTCTATAGATACTTGCTAAAATAGGCTGCAGTTTTCAAAGAACATTTGTACTTATATTTATTGTCAAAAAATTCTTGATGAAGAAGCACAGACATGCTGATAATGTATTATATCACTAGGTAAGGTTTTCAGCACTGTAAACAGAAATGCAGAGGACTTTTTAAAAGTGTTTTCCATAAAGAAAAAAGATCTGTTATATTTGGGGGACTGTGAGTTGGTAGTGTTAATCAGCATTTTCTTGAAGAGGGCTACTTATCTACCTCGTGTTGCTTAAATCTATTACAATGTTAAGTAGCGTAGAAGAAAAATGCTGTGTCTCTTGATATGTATATATTCCTATGTACATGTATGTTCGCTTATGCTCACTGTTCTTGCAATTAACTGTTTAATCAGAGGGGGGGAAATTAAATATTTGTTTTATTTTAGTCAATTAAACTTTTCTTTGAGACACACTTTCATATGCTGCACGATTAGTAGACCTTAAGCATGTAACAGATACCTGACTGTGACCTTTGTTCTTCCGAGTTCCACGGTATTAAATTGCAGACGTTAAAGCTTGGTGAATTATGTGCTGCTGTTGCTGCCACAAAAGACTGGCCTTTTGTTGAAGTTCCAGATGCAACTATATTTAAATGTTCTAATCAGAGGTAGAGGCTCCAGAACAATAACCTCTATGATTTTCTTCTGGAACCACCACGGGACATCCTTTAGGTTTTCTAGCTCTTATATAATTACTATTATTATTATTTGCATTCCTATAGTCCCCAGGAAGCCCAGTTGGGAAGGAAATCCATCTGAGTCCTCCCATACTATTTCTGCATAAGGAGAATCCAGTATGAAATCTTTCCAGCACAGACAAAGCTCACTTTGAAAATTCTGTCCCGTGCAAATCATTGAGAACAAGTACAAGATATGCAAAGATGTTTTTGATAGTAGCAACTTTTGCACTTTTTGAAAACCCTTCAAATATGGGTATTTTCAGAACACTGTACTTGGTGCCCAGGCTCTTGTAATCTGATTTTCCTTTTTTTGGGTAGCTACAGCAAAATGGTTCACATCAGCATTAGTATATTACAGAGAAGTCTATATAATGGCACTCTGAGGAATGGAGAGATTATACCGGTTCGCAGGCATTCCCAATATCTTGTAATTTTTAATGATTTCCAACATTGTACCCAATGTCTAAACTGTTTTCCAATTCCAATATGTCAGCACTTACATAGATTACTACTTGACTTGGATGGAAGTAGCCTCTCCTGTCTTCTATACTTAGTTCAAGCGTAATTGTCTTTATAGCTCACTTAAAGACTGGTGCATAGATCTGTATTGATTCATATCTCTTTCTCTCCTCTATGAATTTGCATTTGTGGATGTTGCCAAACAAACTCAGCAAATTTATTATAGTATTATTCTAGACTGACTTAAAGGATAGGCAAGAGCAGATGATGGTTTCACGTGGGACCTATTAAAATACAGTGGTCATAGAACTGTAAACGCTTACCAGAAACCTACAAGGCAATAAAATTGCTCCCAGAAATAGTGTAGATTTACTCCACTGAGCTGAATCAGCAGAGGAAAATTCATAAATTTAGAAGTGTTTTATGAAAGATGCATTCACTCTCAAGAGGTCTGCTGGACTACCCTTATTCTATATCAATAAGTGAGGGCTCGTTAACAGAGGTAGATGAGTGGTGAAATACAAAAGAGACAGGAAAGACAGTATGGACATTTAGAATATACTGGGTAGAGAAATGGAGGCAAAAATTGACAGAAAGCGGGGAGGGAGGGGGGAAAATCAGAGAAAGACTAAAATAAAAGAACTTAGAAGAAGTAATAAGAGAAAATATGTGGAAGTTGAAGACAGCAGGATTTTAACTTCAGCTTAGACTGATGATATTTAATGCCCTAAGTCTCTAGATATCCTAGCAATAGTTGAGCTTATCTTTTTCATCTCTTTTTGCTTCAGCACTGCACTATGGGATATAATTAAAGTTGGGCTAAGATAGCAACAAAATTGAATAAATTATTCATTGAAAACCAGCAACATTTTCTAAATAATGTATTCAACAAATAATATTCAACTAAAAATAGGTACAATATGCACACTATTCTGTGCAAACTCAGAGTTGGTCCTTGGCCCCCATTTTATCATAAGTAGTAGACAGATTTAATTTTTTTTAGGGGAGGCAAGCAAGAAATACTGCTTTTCTTTCTAGCCTCACAAGATAGGATATATGAGTGCATTTCACTGTTAGAATGTTAAAGTTCATCTCAGTATCATATTCTAATAAGTAAAAATTAACTAATCCCTTCAGTGGAACTAAGTGGTGGCCTAGACATCAGTGATAATGATATGATTATGCTCAGAAAGAAAGATAGTTCCAACCAGCTAGATGTATATTTAGTGCTTCAGAAAAGCTAGCTTTCAAAACTCAAGTAAAATTAACAGAAAATTCTGACTAAGAGCCAAAAGGTACACAGAAAATTTTAAGTGGAAGTGGATATGAGAAAGGATTTATGGAATAGACAGAAAGCTGCATTGCCTTCCTGAAAAGAACATCTATTTCTAAAAGTCAGTGGCAGCTCAGTGGCAATACAAAAAACAGCAATTGTCAATGAAAAGCAATGGGGGCAAAGTGGAAGAGTACAAAAATTAACAATTTTAATTAATAATTTGAAAAAATATTTGATAATAACAATAAACATGGGAGTATAAAACGCAGAGTACTTAAGATTAAAAATACAGGAGAAAAGGTGGTCTGTTGAGCTACAGCCTATGAGCTTCAAAAAATACATTATGAATGAAATAAATTTTGTCAAAGTTTATATCCTATAAGTAATAAAAAGATCACATTTTAAACATATTTGAAATTTATATATATGTATAAAATGATGCAGAGAGGCCAAATATAATTATAGAATCATTTAGGTTGGAAAAGACCTTTAAGGTCATCAAGGCCACAACTGCGGAGACCATCACCAAACCATGTCCCTAAGCACCACATCTATGCATTTTTTAAATGCTTCCAGGGATGGTGTTTCCACCACCTCCCTGGGCAGCCTGATAAAACAAATGCTTGACTGCCCTTTCAGTAAAGAAATTTTTCCTAATATTCAATCTAAACCTCCCCTGGCACAACTGGAGGCCGTTTCCTCTTGTCCTGTCACTTGTTACTTGGTGAAGCAACAGATACCTATATAGAGTAGTGATAAGGTCTGCCCTGAGCCTCCTTTTCTCTGGGCTAAACACCCCCAGTTCCCTCAGCCGCTCCTCATAAGTCTTGTGCTCCAGACCCTTCACCAGTTTCGTTGCCCTTCTCTGGACACGCTCCAGCACCTCAACGTCCCCCTTGGTGTGAGGGGCCCAAAGCTGAACACAGTGTTCAAGGTGCGGCCTCACCAGTGCTGAGTACAGGGGGACAGTCACTCCCCCAGCCCTGCTGGCCTCACTCTTCCTGACACCAGCCAGGATGCTGTTGGCCTTCTTGGCCACCTGGGCACACTGCTGGCTCATGTGCACCAGCAGTGGACTAACACCCTAATGTCCTTTTCTGCCAGGCAGCTTTCCAGCCACTTTTCCCCAAGCCTGTAGTGCTGCGTGGGGTTGTTGTGACCCCAGTGCAGGACCCGCCACTTCTCCTCGCTGAAGCTCCTACAACTGGCCTCGACCCATCAGCCCGGCCTGCCCAGACCCCCCTGCAGAGCCTCCTGCCCTCCAGCAGATCAACACTCCTCCCCAGCTTGGTGTTGACTGCAAACTGACTGAGGGTGCATTCGATCCCCTCGTCCAGATCATCAATAATCAAAACCTATTTGCATAAAACGAATATGGTGAGCATGAAGGTAATGGAAGTGAGATGACAAAGTGCTATCTGTTCCTTTAACATTATTAATCTAAACACAAATAAAGTATCCACACTGTAATCCACAAAAATATGTGTCTTTTTCAAATGACCAGGCTTAGTACACATATTTCTAGAAGTCATTGGTCTTAAATGGACCTATGAAATATTTACATAGGTGTTGGATGATGAGGGATATTCTAGAAAGCTGAAGGAGTACTGGTGATATGTCAGTATTCAACAAGGGTGGTGGGATATTCCACAAAACCATCATCCAATTTCAATTCTAAGCAAAATAACGTAAAAACCCCTGTGGGAAGAGCACTGTCAAGATATGCCAATACCTAAAGTATCTGCCTCCACAGATGTTGTTCTCTTCCTTGGTCTTTTACAGAAGCAAACTTACCCTGTCCTGCTTATCCTATCACTACAGATCTGCAGCTTTTCTTTGTGGTTGCCAGTGCAAAGGAAATAAGACTGGTGGGATATGTTTTTCTCCTGGTACTCCTATCAATAGAATACTTGTGGTGGGAACCCATCTTGCTTCCCTTGAAACAGCTTTGGTTAGAGAAGACAATAAATTTAGTATAGTGGCTTGTTTAGTTAATTTTTTATCAAGATTTTTAGGAAAGTATTCCATGTTAACCAAACATTTCTTAGCTAAAGCCAGTTTTTTACATGTATAGACATGGAAAACATACAAAGGAAAAAAAAAAATCTATTCTTTCTTTATAGTTTTCTCATTTAAATTCTAAAACAAAATTGGTTTTGTCTTTACTACATAGACAGGGAAACTCATGTAGAGCTATTTTTCAGTTCTGAACCCTCAGTGTAATGCAGGTGGATACATTAACTCATTATTCATATTATATTCTAGTAAGTTAGAAGTGTTCACAATACAAAGTCAAATGTTAAATGGTTTTAGAACTGTCCGTTTTCCTCCAATTGCTAAGGAGTTGGACCTGTTATAATTAGTTTTACATTATCATTTTGGCTTACATTGTACTGCATAAACATACTGTTTAGTTTTACATTAAATAAATAAATATTTTTAAATCCACTGTCAAAATAATCTTGTTGAAAAGTGGGATGATGAAAGAGGAGTTATTGACAGAACACTGACTTGAGATAAACTGAATAAATTGTTTATGGCTTTATCACATGAAAGCATAGTTGCCATTCTGTATGGAAGTCATCACCACCCCACTTGACAGGACTTTCTAAAATAAAATCTATTAAAACCAGGAACATAGAAAGCAATTTAGGGAAAAATATCTGTGTTTTGGCTCATTCAAACTGCTCTTGTTAAAGCATTTGCAATAAATAGAATCTCTCAAAAGTTTCTTGTTCAACCACAATCACTGTAATTGCATTCATTATAATGTTTTGCATTGTACTCATTTGACAGCAGAGCTAAGCAGTCAATATGCTCCTTTTCAGCAGTCTCTGCTGTACCAATCTCATATTGTTAACAGTTGAGACAGATGCACTGTATAAGAATTTCACAATTGTACCAAATGCTTGTTGGCCTCTTACAACCTTCTGTTCACAAGCAAATGCGTAAAACAATAACTACCACGATAACTTCTTGCTTAGCTTTTAGAATAATTTAAATGGAAGAGCTGAAATCTGTATTTCAAATCTAGAAGAAAAAGTGGTATAGCAATGTAGTTTGAAATACATACAAACAAATTATTATATAAAACCAGCAGTTATAAAATCTAAAATGTCAGTATATGCAAATACACAGCTAAGACACCCAAACAAACTTAACTTTATGTAGGCCATAAAGAAGACAAAGATCCATATTATATACAGTCCATGCTTCTAACTGATATAAACTTTCTTTTATTTATCCATATATCTATCTAACTACATTTGTTTCTCTCTTGTAAATCATTTTCTTTGAAGTTTAATTGTCTTTTATATTTAGAATAATGTTTCATTGAATGTATAAAAATGTCAGATAATAAAGTCTACATAATACATCTGCTTAATGCCACAGCTGTGTTAGGCAAAGAAACAAAGCCTAAGATGCCCTGAAGTGGCAGTTAAGAAAGTCGGTACATGATATGTAGAATCTAAAGATTTATATGAGTTTTGAGGTGGTTTATATTTTATAAATTTCATATTGTTTCTAATTTGTGTGTCTGAAGGCTGACATCATAGAATCATGGGACCACGGAATTATTCTGCATGGAAGAGACCTCAGGAGGTCTCTAGTCCAACCTCTTTCTCAGGCAGGGCCCACTGTGAGCTCTGACCAGGTTGTTCAGGGCTTTGTCCAGTCTGGTATTGAAAATGCCAAGGATATAGAACATGCAGCCTCCCTGGGCAACCTCTGTGATTGTTTGATAGTTCTTATTGGGAAAAAGTTTTTCCCTATATTGAGTCTGAACTCACCTTCTTTCACCTTATATACACTGTCTTTCATCCTCCCATCCTGAACCTCTGTGATGCTCTTCTCCTTCTTCCTGATGAACCCTTGTAAGTACTGCTGTTAGGTCCCTCCAAAGCTATCGCTTTCCCATCATGACCAAACCATAGCCCTTCAGTTTCTTACAGGGCAAGGGCTCCATCCTGACCATCTTGGAGGCCCTCATCAGACAAGGAAATCTCTTGTAAGTAGGTAGTATATATCGCTTGAATTGCCCAGTGCAAGAGGCTCCTGATGCCACCATGTTAGGGTGCTTTAGCTTTATTGCAGAAGGACATTTCTAGAACATTAGCAGTTCTTCCTTTCCTTTACTTCTAGTCCCTGTCCACTGGGTGGGTGATGGTTCTACCTGTGACCTTATTTTTCACTTTCAAAAACTGAGATTCCATGCAAAAAAAGAAAATGGATGTTTTTAGACTAGAAAAAAAAATGAAGAATTTTCAATTCACATTTTAGCCTAAAGAAATCATTAGGGATCTTTTGAATTATGTAGAGACATGAAAAAATGTGATGGTTACATGTGTATTACCTAGTAGATTTTTATGACAATTACAATGTATAAATAATATTGGGTTGCTTAGCGTGCTCTGTGTACTAATCCATCTTCATATGGTAGTGACATATTTAATATGAGAATTTTTATGCCAAAAAAAATCCTAGGTAAGAAGTGTTAGCTGTTTTGCTACAGTTTACAGAGGTTTTTTTGCAAATTCTTTGTACATAAAACCAGCTTTTTAGTATTTTGGTATACACTCAACCATTAAGTAATTATATTTTTTAATAATTACCATAATATATATTTTTGTTATTATTGATTCCCCAGTTTACAAATTAATAAATTATAACTTTTACAGACCACGTAACCTAAACATAATGTTTCTAATAGTATCATCAATTAAGGTTTCACAGGAAATGAACAATATGACAGGAAATCTTTGAATCCATTGATATATTTCTTTTCTTATCCTTTATGCTTTGATCTTTCACTAATGTATTTTGGTTGTGTGCAGTATAATTCTGAGGAAGGGAGACTTTTTATATCTTTTTGTATATGCAGTATACCATGTAGGTTTATTTGTAACAGTAGTTGCAAAACCATTTATAAACTTATATTAGATCCACAAAAAAAAAATTATTCTCAATTAAAAATAAATCTTTGCTATATATGATAAGCTTGAATTTTAACCTTATACTAAAACGATAATCAATTATAGTCATGGCTTGTGGTCTAAGAGCACAATCAGTTTCTTAGATAGGTGAGACGAGATCATCCTTTTCATTTCAACTCAGAAAAGAATGCACTTGAATTCAATCACAGAGCAATGGGCAATATCAGACGAGAGATACAGACACAGAATCACTCAGCACCATGGTGTATATTTTTAATAGAATACCCCTCTCCGATGTTAAAGAAGCAGAATAATGAACATGTCCCAAATGGCTGTACTAAAAAGTGTGAAACAGAGCCAAAGAGTCTTCTAAATGGAGAATGAATTTTTTTTTTCTGTTTCAGAAACACTTTATACTGTGTTCTTAGCTGCTATTTTGATTCTTTCTGCTTTATGCAGGTATATACCTACAGTTGCATTTTTGTGTGTGTTAAGTTCTATGAGCAATAGAGAACTATGATTTGTGAAATGCTTATGTGCTCTATGCCAAAAAATGGAGTTCAGACCACCTGTCATATGCAATCTTAGTCTGTGGCTATGAAGTTGCAAAAGTATGTCTCTCACTTAGTTACTGGAAGGACTGTATAAAATTAATGAGAAGCTCTCTTTTCCCAGGGATCTTCTTAAGTACTTGGCTAACGTTTTAACTTTTTTATGATTGCTTAAAAAAAATGCCATTATATAATTAGCATTGGAAAAGTCAGTGAAATCGAATATTTTTCTTTTAGAATAATTCAATGAAGATAGTAATAATTTTCATATCATATCTGTTATGGGAAATTTCACTGAAATTTACTCTTTGCATAGACCAAATTTATCTTCACTTATTTATCCTTGAAAATGTTCTTTGCCTACAAATTTGCAGAACAAATATGGAAGAATGATAGGCTGGACTGAACTTTAGCTGACTACATTTGGGCACAAATTTGTGTCTAGAGAAAGACCTAAAAAGTCATTTATTTCTCAAATTCTCCTCATTATGAACAAGTTTCTGTAGGCATCATTCTTTCTTCACAAAACCTACCTAAGCTTTCCTGTGCAAGAACACACTGTTCTTCTGTGTTTATGCCAGATTTTGGTTAAGAGTCTTGAGTACTACTGCAATATAAACAATTAATAATTATTATTATTACTATATTAAGAAGCAATGTGTTTATGATGTTGTGATTAAAGCCTGGCATCACAAACTGGCAAAAAATGTCTGTTTTTATTTACTATTTGACTTGCTCTTCAATGTGTCATTTAATACTTACAAACAAAATATTTGTTCATCTAATTTGATTTGGCAGTTGCATAAAGTACAGATTATATAAGGAAATAGAAAGAGTGTTGCCAGTTTGGTAAACACTTGTCATGAGAAGTTTCAAAACCTTAGTAAAATAATAATGTCAGAAACACAAAACACTACTAAAACCAAACCCACAGAATTGAAACTTTGGGCTATGGCAATAGACAAACTACTTGTGGTAATAAATAAGAGAATCAATGTAGAATTTTTCCCTGTTGAGAATTCTACAGAGAAAAAATATCTGCAGTTATTGACATGGATTAAATATTTATTTAAAACAGTGTCTTGGTATCAGGCTCTTTTTCCTAAAGCTACTGGGTATAGGGAGCTATTAAAAAATACTTACTCTAGGTTTTAGTTGGTTTCAGAGAAGCTATTCATTCTGCTAGAGAATGTATTGCTTTGCTAACATACTGGAGCTATGGTTTTGACCAACCTGCTCATTAATTTCTAAGCTTTCATGCACGTTGTTCTCAAATATGCAAATATTGATTAGATTTTTCAATGGAAAATGGGCATTTACATGTAATTGATGCAAAATACCCTGATGACAAGCTCATTCCAGCTCATTATTAGTTAAACATTAAACATCCCTGGAATTTTAGACTTTGCAAATGAGTTTGCCACTGCAATCATCCTCCATTTGCTCCAGCATGATAAGGGATGATCAAACAGCCATTTATGAACAACTTCAAGAAAAGCAAACAATAAGCTATACAACTCTCCAATTATTAATAATCTTCTTCCTAACATGCATACTGTTTTAAAGAATATCTTTGCTACACAAGTGCAATTTCATAGTATTTATCTATTTTTTTTTACCATTTAATCAAAGGACCAGTGCTCATAGACCTGTTTTCCAAAAAATTACTCATTCTTTCTGATTAGTTTTACAATATATTACTTCACCAAGAAGTTATATTCTCTAATGCAGGATGGTGCCTACACACCCTTTTTGATATCCAGCTCAAAGCCATACTCACCTGAATGGTTTGTTCCTCCTTGCTTAGTACCACTACCTGTGAACTCACCTATGAAGACACTGGCAATATACCAGAATAAATGGGGACGTTTGGTGTGCTTTGTCTCAGTCTCTACCTACAAAGACCATTAAGTTTCCATATTATGTGTTTAAATTTGTTATCATTGAGCAAATGAGTATTAAATTTTTATCCATTATGAGCATTTTTGCAGTCCTGATATTAAACATTTATGGACATCAAAGTGTGGGCAAAAATGTTGAGGTGACCTGTTTTACAATATAACCATCCAGAAAGATCAGTAGAAAACTTGGGGGAAAAAAAAAAACCAACTTCACAGTTGTTTTCACATAGAAAGAAGGTGATATAATTCCTTACAGAGGGTCAAAATTAAGTATTGGTAGATTGTGGAACTGGTTGTAAGAGTATGAAGGTTTACTGAGCTCTAGGGTTAAAATATAATTAAAAGACTTTTCCAGCATTAAAAAAATAAAATACACTGACTGAGAAGGCAGTTTTGATAGCCATCTATAAAGCTTAGCCATGGAGTGGTAAACAAAAAGTCACAATCTCCCTAGAGAGTGTGGTAAACAAAAAGTCATCATCTCCCCACAGGCCACCGTTACAACATGACATTCAGGAACAGCGCTGAAATAGTGGCACAGAATCTGACACACCTTTAGTGGGGAAACAAAACAAGGCAAACAAGAATCCCAGAAACGGTCAATCTCATTTAACTTTTGTTATCTAAAATCAGGTGTCTACTTTTTTCATCCCAGACCCTCAGTATTAAGGACATTTTATCTCCTCGGCTTTAGGACCTCTATCTTACAAGGGCCATTGTTCACGTGAGAGTTGTTTATTTTTTGGCTCTAAAGGAATTCTGAAGTGAGCAGGCCTGGCTAAGACCAAATCTAATTTTTAGGTGGTTGAATCAGAATAAATCTATCCATGTAAAATTAATAACAATTCACTGGTAGTAAAGCAATATGTGGAGTGAATTTTCACCATGGGTGTAGAGGTGTACCATTGAGGGCTAGTGTCAGGACTGAGCAGTTTCTGTTCAGATGTGCACATTAATAGTTACAGCTTTGTAGGGATTCAGATTTTACGATAATGGAGAAATGTCTGTGGTGGTGTAGAAGCTGAATATCTGTGAACTGGAGTAGTAAATTGCTGTAACACCTGAGCCTCTAAAAGTACGTGCATGTGTATCTGTGTCTGTGTGTGTATATGTATATGTACATGTAAATCTGCAGTCACCCTTGTCTGTCACTCATTATGCAAAGTGTAGATTCAGGAAAGGGCATAAAAATATTGTGAAGTCCTTGTCATCTCAGAGCATTTCTCTTGACAGAAAAGCTTGATCGGTGCTGAGGAAGAGGAGTGCACCCTGCATGTGAGGTTCAGGGCTCATGCCCTGGGGAATTATGAAATTATCTTTATTATTTGTATTACAGTACCATCTGGGGCTACTAGGCTTGGAGCTGGAGCCTTCTGTGGCGAGTAACATGCAAACAGCCAGAAGGTATCTGCCCTGGATTTTTTGTAATTTAAATTAGAATGCAAAGAACAGCAGATGGATATAGACAGAAAGGAGAGGGGGGGAAAAGGAGGAGGGAAGGGGGAACAGACAGTGAGATAATACTATATTAGTAGCCAAAACACCTTCTAGTTTTGCTTTACAGCAAGGGAGAGGCTTCCCAAGCAAAGTGGAGTGACCTCATGACTTGCTGGATATTCATAGGTACCTGCCCTGCAACATATGGGAGATCCTGAAGGTAGGTGTGAAGGTATTTTAAAATCCAAACAACTAAGAGAAAAACACTGATGAGGTCAGATTTTGGGTTTAAAGCAAGGAAGAATGAGATCTCCTGAGACCCTAAGTAAACATGAGCATAATCTGTGTTGAGCTTTGACAGCAGTTATTCCATGAAGTTCATTCAACTGGACAGAGACTATGTTAGCCAACATTCAACCAGATGTGTTTCTTGCCACATAATTATAATAACAATTATTTCTTGTCTTTCAGTTACAAAAAGAGAAAATCTTCAGTATATTCTTTTGTAATTGTTAATATGCAACAGGAATGGATTTATAAATACCCAAAGCCATTAAAGCAATTCAGTTCGTTCGTGACTTGTACAATCATATATCACGCTCTGAAACTTGTTTTGGAGAAATGGTTACATAATTGAAGGATAATTAACTGGGCCTACTCCAATAGCTCCATTACAAAACAAGAGTGAAAAAATGAAACTGCTTCAAAACTTACTGAATATCTGTTCTGGCCTTCAGGGTATTTTTTAGAAAGCCTGACAGTCTGTGAGAATCCATTTAATGACCTTGAATTTGAAGTTGCTCCATCACTACTAGATTTTGTGCCATTTAATCAGTTATATCCTCAAGAACATCCTGCAACACAAGTGACACAAGGTAATTCAAAGCTGTTAGATAAGGGGATATGAGGCATTAAAAGCTTGGGGCTGAATTTTTAAAACGTGCCTCTCCTATGTGCTTGGGCAACTTTGACACACAAAGCTATGCACATCCAAAAAAAAAAGGGAATACACTAGACACTCTTCAGAAAACTGTAACATGAAGCATTGCTCCTGAGAGGTGAGCTTCAGATGTTAGCTCTGTAAGTAAAGCAGTAGATTAACATAGAATGAGGTGAGCTTCTAATGTTAGGTCTGTAAGTGAAGTGGTAGATTAATGTAGAGTATCTGATAGCAAATAGAATGTAAGGAATCACTCCATTTTCAATGGATTTAATACAACTGAGATAGGCCTTTCATCTCTAAGAAAATCATAAACAAAAAATATTTCCATTGTCTTTCTTTCTTGTTTTTTTCCTCTAAATATTATAGCCTTTATTGATGGGAACAGAGGAGAAACAGAAGTATAAGATTAGGTGTCTTTAAAATGATAAAACAGAGTGAAATTTGTTTATTTGTTGGTTAAAATTCTTCACTGTTTTAAAACTGTGAACAAACATGTAAATAAAGCAGAAGTGCCTGAAACAGCAATGTCCATTTTGCAGATTGACATTCTCTGAGTCTGAACTTCCACAGCTATTTTAAGAGCACTGTGTGCTCCTGAAATCTGTAAAGTATGATGAAATGTGATTTAATTGACAGGAGTTTGGTTAATAAAACTGAAATGTCAGGTTACTTAAGATTAATACGTGACTTACCTTTCACTGACATTATCAACAGTAGTTCAAACAGTGAAAGGGCTGAAATTTGTTTTAGGTAGTATTTGTTCTCATTTTAAGCTGAAAAGCATAATAAAATAATACTGTGTTGGGTAGTACAGTTATCTTTCACAGCTATGAAGGAAGGAAGGTGAAATAAGGAATTTAACAAAGGTAATGAAGACTAACAGTCAATGAAGACAGTTGACTGGTGTGAACAGAGCATGTACTAGTTTTGCTGTATCTGAGTTTCTGGGAAAAAGCAGATGAGGTCTCTGGGTTGCTGTTGATCAGAGAGCAGAATAAAATGTTCCTTTTGAGGACCTGGTGTAATTTGGTGTATGTTCACACAATTGCAAAATTGCAAGCAATTGAATTAGTCATCTTAAGGAGTTTCTGCCTGCGAGCACAGATGCAGTAATAGACATACTCCAGCCCATCCAAATAGTAAAGCAATAACTGAGTTTCAGGACGAGGATGGGCAGATGTTTATGCCCATCATCTCCATCCTGAGAATTCCTGTCACTGTGGTTTACAGCTGTCAGTAGAGCCAACATTACTGATCAGCAGATGCTGAGGGAACAGCTACATAGAAAGATCATATTCAAGACTGGATGCATTTCAAGATGAAGACAATGTACTTAGCAGTGTGTTCAGATTCTCCCTCCTTAGCACTCTGTAGAGACTTTGGAGCCCCTGAGAGCTGCACTCGGAGCCCTTCTTGGTGCCCTGCATAGTTTGGTTGTCACGGTGCTGGGCTTGGGGATACACTGTGAGGTGACTTTCTTTTGTGGCTATTGAGGAGACAAGAAGAGAAGATGCACAATGGCATGGGATATCAACTGATTATTCAAAATATACTTGTTCTTTTACCTTGTATTTATATGTTGGATGTTAAATCTCCAGAAATAGAGGGAAGTTATGAAATACAGACTAAATAACAGAAGAATATACTAGACTAGAATTTCACATTTTACTTCATTAAAAATAGTGAACCATACAAATAATGAGTGCTGGTGTAATCAATTTGATAATATAGTCATATAGTTAAATGTCTTTACTTGCCATTTAGTAACACTTACTGTTTTGACACCATTGTTTTCACAGGCAGTGCTTAACATTCATCTATTTATAAATAAACACACTGGCAAACCCATACATTTCTGCATATTCTTTGTAATAGGTATTACAGAAAATTGCTGGGTGAGAGATTGCTAAGGTAGCAGAAGAAAAAGGTGGTTTATATAGCAGCATTTTTTCCCTGCTGGTAGGTACTTGGACAAGATTTGGCTTTGAAGTAATAGCAGGTATAAGACTTACTAGACCTGTTTCATTTTCCATATTGGATACACTAGAGGCACCTGAACGGGAGAGTATTGAAGTGTTGAAATCAAAAAGATGCAAAGAGCCAGTGTGGCCATATTATCAGAAAGCACACAGCTTCGGCCATTTCCAACCACAGTCATGTGCCTTTTATCTTTTATTTGACTGGAAAGCAGGCTTTTAACTTGCTCTGTTTTGACTTTGTACTTATGCAGCAGTAGCATCACACAGTGTTGTCCAGCGTTTTTGCATGTAGGAGCTTCCACTGTGCCATTTTGATTGTATCAATGTGTTCAAGGAGCAGCTTGAAGCAGACTAAGAATGCCTCTGAAGCAGACAATGAAGTTATGTTTATCAGTGAGCATTTTCCCTAGTATTGTCTCAGACCTGGTGTTACTTAAATGTCCCAAAACTTCTGACAAACTATAATTGTATTGCATGTATGTATAATAGCAGTGGAGCATTGCAGTAAGACTCGACATTTTCTTAGGTATTAGAGATGAGCACTAAAATGGGGATCACTTTCTGCAGCCCACAAAAGGTAGGGGATACAGGCATGTCAGAAGCATGATAGGAGCACTCTGAGTTTGTGTGTGCACCCAGCCTTAGTTTTTCTCAGGGACGTACTCGGAGCTGGTTCCTCTGGTACACCAGCAACAGTGTACTGTTTACAGTACACTGTAACAGGCATACTGGTGTTTAGGTCACATTTTGGCTTTGGAAATTATTTCCTTCTTCTTAACACTCTCCCACTTGGTCATTCATCTGGGTTCAGATGTGCACCTTGTGAGTTTGCTGAGCATTGTGGAACAGACAGGATAAAATATGATTCGGCATTGTATTTTTTTGAAGGCAAATATTGTGACTCAGAAAAAAATATAGTCAGGAAATGCTGGAAGTTTTGTAAACTTTATTTGCTCAAAACCAAACAATCTAGTCTGCCTGTCAGCAGACATGTACTTCAGTGCCTCTGTATGTGCTCTAATTCAGGTATTTTCAGTATGTTCTAAGGTTGTAGAGTAACAAACAATAGCCATCACCTTGTTTTATCATGTATTTTATACTAAAACCAACAGCGATGGTCTGGTATGTAGTATGGGCAGTCCTATTTTGAAAAATGTAGCAACACAGAAGCATTCGGTTTATTGATCCTGTCTCTCCATTAGTTCCTATCTCACCTGTCTTTTTCCTCGGCACTATAAACAGTGAAGCACATCAAAGACAGTGCCGGAAACATTCATAGTAACTCTGAGACCAAATCCCACACAACAGAAGAGCTATTGCAAATCGTATGTTTTTCTTCTGAAATAAGAGCATTTTTAAGTGCAGTCTTTGGATCAAGATGATCTTCATGTAATTTATGCAATAGCAAATACAGTCCTACAAATACAAAAGTCTTTTACCAGCAAGATCAGTGAGTCTTTCCCTCCCTCTAACCTCCCATCAGTGTAATGGGCAATCCAGTGATGTAGGGGAGATAGGGAACACGCTGTCAGCAGCCTGGATGAATTCTTCTTTTTTCTTTCACATATGTTTTTACAATTAAGTCTACCTTACTTATGAACTAGAAATTGGAACAGGTTCTTCACAGAGCTTTCCCAAGCTGCATGCCACTTTTTCACTCTGCTGTTGAAAATATGCTTTTACACAAAGTAGCTCACTTCCACTAAAGAGAGCTGTGAACTATTAAGAAAGTACAAAAATTAAGGCATAAAAGTAACGAAGTGCTGTAGAAAAGCCTCTGAAGAACTGCCCCAGTCAGAATGCAGTGACAGAATATTCCCATCTTGGGATCATCCTGAGGGAAAAATGAAACCTCATGAGAAAGGTAGAAAAATTCCGGCTTGAAAGGATCACAAAGGATTAAATTAAAAAGCCTGAAAACATTCAGAAGTTTAATGAAATGACTGAGTCAGTAACAGTCCATTTCTTTGGTCCTTCTGGCACATTTCATTTTAAAAATTAGATTATTTGTATTCTCTCCATATTCAATAATTCTCTACCTATTTTATCATTGAATTACATTATGTTTCCTAACTGTACCTTTTTTTCCTCAGGGTGTGGCATTTACCCTTTTTTGTCCTCAACAGAGCTTTTTACACTGAAATTTTGTTCTTACCTCCTGGTATTCATTTGTGGTGTTTTACATAATTTTTCTGACGTTCTATGAATGTGTATATGTAGTGTTTCTATAGCTACTAGAAATGAATCTTGGGCTCAGCAAATTAGCACAGCTAATGAATAATTGTAAAAGCTAGCTAGAACTGTATTTGCCAGAGACCACAGAAAGGCTCAGACAAAAGGTTTGTCAGTGTTTAGTTCCTTTTGGGGAACCAATTTTACAAATGTTGAAGCCAATGTAACCTCACAGCTTGCAAGCCTGAATTCTTAATGTACGCCCCTGTTGAAACCACTGGACAAAGACATCTTCAGGTTTCTCTGTTTTTGACTCCATGGAACAGAATGTTTCCTTTTGGTTAGAGGTTTTAGGAAGGAGAGGTTACTCTTATTCTGATCACACCCATATAAAGTTAGAGAGTACTAGAGACAGCTTGTCTAATACTGATCTTTACAGTATTGGAGGGAAATCTATTTTCCTAACATTTTGAATTTTCAGAAGTAGACTCATCTTTTTGTGTTCTCCATCAGTCTGTATGAAAAAAAGAGAAACCCTTTTGGTGTTTCAACAAAATATTTAACACTATTTTAGTGAGAATAGAATAAAAAAAACCCCGAAAAACAAACAAAAAAACCCCCAAACACACAAAAGAACAAAATCCACACCTTTTTTTCTTATTATTATAAAATTTGGTAATGTAATTTTGAGCAGTCTTACAGTCAAGGTGGCTAAGACTTCAGTGGTCTGTGTAGACTTCTTAAGGAGTAATGCATATGAAATTGATTTTATCTAGGTTATTGTACATAGTAACTGAAAATTGCCTACTTAAAGTGCAATCACTATCTTCATTTCTGCAGTGCTTGCAAGTACTCATAGGGAAAAAATGCAGGTATGCTGTGAGGTTATCTACCACACATTGAACTCTGGCATCCCCCGAACAGTCCAACAGATCTTTATGAAATAGCAGCAGAAACTATTATTTGTTAAAAGTCCATTCTCTTCTTTTAACCAAAATACCCTGTGGCTGGAGTGTAGCTACACAAACAAATTTATCCCTACAGACAAAAATAATCTGAAGACTGTCTTTCTAACACCACTTATTGTACTGTCATAGCATATTACAAACCCCTACTCCCCTGTATTAAAGAAGGAGTTGTGGCTTTTTTTACTTTATGGTGAAAAATAACTTACAGAAGCAGGTTTTCACAGGAAGGATTTGAACACTGATAAGGGTCACACTGGTCACTTTCCTTTTAATCGAATATAAAAGAGAATTAGATGTGGTGGAACAACTGCAGAATAAGCATCGTTCCTCACTCATTGGTTGGCAGTTCCATCATCCCTAATGAGAAGGATGGTTAAGGGACATCCCCCCTGTGAAGAGATGCTTGGTTTCCACTAATTCTGGAAAATACAGAGTAATAAATGACCTGAAAATTAGAATTTTTAAAAAAATTATTTTTTTCTTTTCAGTGGATAGTCAGTGAAGTTGACAGGACAGTGGAAAGTTTTTCCTAGCTTTAAAGTGGGAAGTTTTTACTAACATGCTTTACTGGGGATACAAGCCCCGCCAACCTAACCTAGAACAGGTTTTGAAGTGATTAAAGCTTGGAAGTCAAAAAAATAAATTTCTCCAAATTAATGTCCTAATCTGACAAGGCTGATCTATTTCCCTTGTCCGTTATAGGTGTCAACAGAAAAGATTTGAAAAGATTTCAGTTTTTCCCTTAGCTGTAAACACTTAATTCATATTCCAAGATGAGACTCATATCCAGACTGAAACATCTAAGTTTACATGTCTAGACATGAACTATTGACAGGATTCACCTGCCTGAGTTTCCTCACTTAGTGACATTTCCAACACCCAAGGATATTCCACCTGCTGTCCAGGTGCCTCTTCTAAAAACATGTAAAGTGGGGTCCACTGCATCAGAAGCCCTGTGTGGATGTCTTGATAACCACAGACATCTCAAAAGGCACTCAAAATTCTGAGCAGCACAGGCCATTTAGTGTAGAGAACAGCTCATGTTGCTCCAAAGTAGATCTCAAGTTTGGCTGAACCTTCTCTCCCAGCCCACTTGCTCAGCTGACAAGGCATTAGATGCAACTGCCCTTGTCAGCATCTAAGGTTAAAGCTAGCGCATAGGTAGGAGATAGTATCTAAAGCAGATTGATGCTCTTACAGAGCAGTACTAAGTACATATCAGGTAACGCTGGATGTGTGTGGGCAGCAGAACCAAACCCCAGCACTCGACTGGCTGTAATAGGAGAGCCTAGACAGTGCACATTTAGACACCTGTCCTTAGGTGAAATGAATACCTTTCTAAATGTCTGCACTAATGACTGCATGGGTTTGTGCTCAGTATGACTACCTTGTTAAAGTCATCTTCTGTTACTCAGCTCCATGTGGTGCTTTGGCAGCCCATGGGAGCGAGCATCCTTGCAGGGATTTCTGGCTCACTGCTCTTAGGAAAACTTTTCTTGGAGCTGGTAATGAGAACGCCCTCTATGATGATGGAAAGCGGAGTGTAGAAATGTTCTGTGGGTGCTGAAGGTCAGCACCTGTTTTCTAGCTTTTCGTGCCCTGGTATTGAATCTGTAGTCGGATCTTTTTGTGCCTAATCTGAGCAAGCTAATGGAACTGTGCAAACTTACTGCTGTGCACACATAGCAGGTGACTGTACAGCCTGATGATGTACCATAGTATGTTTCTCAGTGGCCTCAGATAAATCTGAGGGTACGATTTAAAGCTGATGATGTCATTTTATTGGTATTTTTTGTTTATAAACAGATAGGTGTTGTTATAGCTTTATCAATTCTATGCCGTATCACCTACCCATGGTATGTATGGTACATCATTATTTACATCAGAACTGATGTTGTGCAAAACCATAGCTAGTGAAAGTCCATTCCTATAATTAAGGTAAAATTAGTGCTATACTGGCAATCAGCTGACTACTACAGCACTGCCCCAAGTAAGAAAGCATTGCAGGGATGGATAGGAAACTTAAGAAAACCCAAAAAATCCTTTTTTACTCTAGGTTAATTCTGTATACAGGATATATAAGAAGGACATGGATCTGTTGGAGTAAGTCCAGAGGAGGGCCACAAAGATGGTGAGGAGGTTGGAGCACTTCACCTGTGAAGACAGGTTTAGAGAGTTGGGCTTGTTCAGCCTGGAGAAGAGAAGGCTCCACTGGGACCTTCTAGTAGCCTTCCAGTACCTAAAGGGGGCCTACAAGAAAGCTGGAGAGGGACTTCTTAAAACGGCATGTAGTGATAGGACAAGGGATAATGGCTTTAGGCTGAAAGAAGGTAGATTGAGATTAGATATGAGGAAGAAACTCTTGACTATGAGTGTGGTGAGATGCTGGAACAGGTTGCCCAGAGAAGCTGGCAGTGTTCAAGACCAGGCTGGATGGGGCTTTGAGACACCTGGTCTAATGGAATGTGTCCCTGCCCCTGGCAGAGGGGTTGGAACTAGGTGATCTTTAAGGTCTCTTCCAACTCAAAACATTCTATTATTCTGTGATTCTAAAATTCTATGTTATAGCACTAAGAGGATAATTTGGTTTATAAGTATTCTGTCTCTAAACCAGTCTTTGTCTTGAATCACTTCAAAATCCACCTGGCAGTATACATTTCCTGGTGCCTCCAGGCCAGATTGCCAGCTTTGGACTGCAGGCAAGTGCCTGCCCATTCTAAGCCAAAGCGTACTCCTCCGTACACACATCCTGTGCTGGAGAGATTAAACCCCAGAGGAAAATCTTCTGAACAGTTCCAAAAATACCATCCCTCTTCTTATTCTTCTCTGCCAAAAGAAATTACTAATATTTGCCCTATGTAAAGGCTCCAATAGCATTGCTGTTTGGAACTCAGCTGCTCTGAGACGAAAAATCCACCCAATAAATCCAATAAAAAGCACAGAAGAACAAAAAATAGGGTATTACTCTAATACACTTCAGGTATGTGAGCATGCAACTGTCACGCAGTTACAGGGAGACGGACAAGATCATCTAGACTGTATGTATTTTCTTCTCTATCAAAAATTGTTATGGTTCTATAATTAGATCAAAAAAGTCATGCTTTCTTCAGCCTGCAAGTGGTGCCAGGTGTTATCAGCATGGAAAGGCAAGACATTTAAACCACTCAGGCAGGTGAAGTCACTGTCACTGATACTATTTTCCTGAGTGCCGATAACAGTTGTTCAGCTAATCCAGTTCATAGACTGCTTTGCTATATTGTAATGATATTTTTACCCCTGGAAGAAAGCCATATGCTATTGAAATGATGCTTGATAATGTTTCTGTACCGGTTCTGCTTCAATTGACCTGACTGTGGTGTTATCAAAATGTTCAGTTTATAGAACCTAAGCTGTATTTGGTGTCTCCTTGATGGAAAAGAAAAATCAGCCCCTAAACGTAGTGACCTTAATACATAAGTTATAGATGACACTTTTCTTGGATGCAAGAGGGAGCAAATTAGCTTTGGGAGCTCACTTTCTTTTCACTGCTATTTGAAAGCTACACATTGCTAATGGACTGTCCTTCGCTTCTGCACAGAGCAACCCTTGTGTTTGACCCCATCTCCCTGGTGGCAGGCTGGATGCAGGCTGGTGGGTGGGCTATGCAGTGAGCTTGTATTAACATAACTCAGAAAGCTACCATTCCCATTTTTAACATAAAACCCTCAAACCCAGAAAGATATAGAGAAGCTAAAAAAACAGCTGTCGACCAAGGAGGTGCCATGTCATACAGTATGCTGACAACTGGCCTACTGTCGTGTAGCAAAACCTTTGTGCTTTACTGAGTTCAGGTGAAACAGGGACAAATTCTGACTGGGGAAGTTGCAAAAAGGGGATCCTAGTCTGCTCTGACTAGCAGGTAGCCAGGCCTTGTCTACAGTAACAAATAATTCAGTATAGCAGGAGTGGATCTGTGAACTGAAACAGTTGGGTTTGAGACACCTACAGCCACCTTGTTGTTTGGAGATTTTGCTTTGGACAAGTTTTAGGCTGCTCACTTGGAGCAGATGTCCCCACCATGCATATGGCTCAGAAGTGTTTGCAGGATAAGTCATTAGTTGAGACGTTTATGTTTCCATTAGTGGTTGGAGAACATTTGGCATGCACCCAGGGCAGGCTTCTCCTCTAGTTTCCCTTGAAAGAAAGCTAGCTCCATGCACCACAGCTGCTCCATGAACCAAAACAATGTGCAGGAGGTGGAGAAGGCTTTTAGGTTTGCTTCAAAAGCTCGCTACTGCTTTGATCCAAAATACTAACACAGAGACAGCCACACTCTCTGAAGAACTGCTTGAGGCCTTTTATTTCTAGCGTAAGTAAAGGAAACATTAAATAAAATGCATTGCCTCAAACTTATCTATTTTAAGTTTCTCATCTCTGCACTGCAGTTAATTTCCTTTTGCCTTAAGATTCTTGAGTGTCTCGTATGAGGTGGCCTGGCTGAAATGTTTTGATGACAGAGGCTGTTATACAAGAGTAATGATTACACTGAAACCCTAAGTTCTAGAATCTGATAAAAGCATGTCAGCAGCTTTTGGGGTCCCAGAGTCCAACCAACCCCAACAGCTCTTGACAACTCAAAAGACTAGAAGACTGAAGTCTTATTTCAATGACAGCAGGATGAATGCAAACATGGGGATCCACAGATGTGTATGGGAATACTAACTCAGAATTCCCAACTGCTTGTTTTGCTTGCAAATAAAGGGAAAAATAAGCTTAAATTCCACTTAAAACTGTGGCACGATCAGACAACATGCGGCCCTTGCCCTTCCACCAGTAACTTCGTAAACCTTCATAACCTGCACACTGACACTCGTTGTAAATGGAATTCAACCCAGTGCACAGTGCTAGCAGTGCTAGTCAGGCTCCTAATTTTTGCTCAAGGGAGAGCAAAGAAACATAAGCAGGTTTTCTATGCAGGGTTGAGTTTCATCCAAAATTAGATTCCAGTGTCACATGGTTACATTTCAGGGCAATACAACTAATTATCAAGTGCAGGTTCTGAGGAGAAATGAGGTAGCTTCAGAAAATGTCTTGGTGAGCAATCAGTGTTAAAAAAAGAAAAGGATTTTTTTTGTTGTTATTCAAGATATGATAAATTTGTAACCAGGAGTGTAATTTCTGAATAAAGAAATATATGAAATGGGCTGAGCTTGTGTATGTTGTATGAATATCTTGTTTGCTTTGTCACTTTAGTTTTACATTATTTTATTGTATCCAGACTCCTTTTTGTTTATGGGAAATATAAGCGTGACATTAATTTCATTATCCTATTCTGCATGCAAGCGTGTATTACATTTGCAAATGAAGAAATGGAAAGGAGAAGCAAACTCAGTAAAGGGGTTTATTATGCATGCATAACCAAGCTAGTACTTGTTTTAGAACAGTACATCTTGAACAGTTGCGATAAGGATTGCCAGGATTTAAGTATGAGTTTGTGAACAGAAATTTTTAAAAAGTAACTACTATAGAAATTTCTTCAGTTCATTGACCTCTGCATGATTTATCTTGAGGAGCATGACAAATTGTGATATTCATTACTAGACTGAATTAAAATCTGAAACAGCAACAAGGGTTAAATATGGGTATTATTAAAATATGTAACTTGTCATAAACTCTCATTATTGTAAGTAGCTTCTTCTTTTATGGCATCTTAAGTAAAAATAAAAAGACCTGCAAAAAGATGTTTTTCAGCACTAACCATAAAAACAAAAATCTTGAGAAAAATAATTTTGTACATTCAAACTAATCTAAAATAGTTGTTCCTGTAAAATCTGCACTTTGCTGTAAATTCCAAGATATTAATACTATGCATGAAGTGATGGAACCATAGCTTTACTTGAAGTGATTTGTGAAAATGCAGCTCATTAGCAAAGCCAAGTTGGTAGCAGAGATAGTAGTAACACTATTTCTCCTTATGGGATAGTATAATGTAGCAACATTATTTAGATTTAGTGATGCCAACTTCTGTTTCTTGTAAAGTCACACTTATATATCTGAGCACTGTTTCTAGTTCATAATGCAGGTGGCCTATCCTCAGTGACACAATGCTATATGAAGGATACTAATGTTAATCATAAATTTTTTACCATAGAAGCTTGGTTGTGTAATGGAATATTGTGACTTGAAATATCAGTAGCCATTTCACACAATATATTTCTAGATTATATTAGAGTTATGTAATTACAATATATGTGATATATATTAATTTAAAATATTAATGATATAGTAAAACCAATACCGGTAATGTTATATTTAGCAATATTATATTAATATTAGCATTAACTTGATATTATATATAGCCTTATATTTTGATTATACTACAGTACTAACGATATAGTAGTATAACAATATAATGTAAGTAATATGTATATTAGATGGAACTATAATATAGTTTCATAGTTATATGTACTTTACAACATGAATGATACATACTATATAAACTGAACAGACAGAAAGATTGAAGCATGTATATCAATATACTTGGGGGGTTGGGGGTGTCACCTAGGTAATATAGCATGAAGTTTTTCTTTCTTTCATCTTCCATGGTTCTGTTTTCTCTTTCCTCCTTTTCTCTGGTGCCTTGTCATTTTTTTTATTTATTTTCCAACCATCTTCATTTTCTTTGCTGTATTTTTCTGTGCTTTCTAGATACCTTCCCTCACTAGAATTATTGGGGATGTTTCTCATGCAGTTCACTGGGCTAAGGCTGGAACATGGGGTGCTATTTCTGGCACAACCACAAACCTGCAGGCAAACCTTACTCATGTCATCTCACTGCTTGCTTTCACTTTCTCCATAGTGCTAGAAGCGTATAGTATTGTACTCTGTCTTCCTAGTGATTAGAAAAGCGACGTGAATAAATGCAGTGCCATGTTCCCAACTTGATCAGAAAATTCACCTGTGGGCAGACATGTAGGAAGGACCAACAACTTTGTGAGGAATTGCTTAGATATTTAACTTCAGAAAGGGCATCCAAATCCCTGAAGGAAGGACACATAAAGCTCCATTTTTTGTCTTGGTATTTCCTAACTGTCTCATTCAACATGCTGGATTTATGCTGGGCTCACAACGGGCAGCTGTGATGCCTAATGCAGCTCTACGGGTTCCTGGATGCAGCAAGGTGCATACAAGTTCAGTGGTGCAAAGTTGAGTATGGCGAGGCTGAAGTCCTAGCACTGCATCCAGTGCAGAAGCTAGTCAGGCTTCAGAATGATGTTTTGAATATTAAATGTAAGCTTATGCAACCATATGACAAATAGACTTGGAGATTAAGACAGAGATGACCATATAAATCACTTACGGACATAGTTGCTTTTCTATTTCCCTCTATAAAACATATATAGTAATTTTGGCAAAACTTGTCACAGTTATTCTACTAGAACAGAATAGGTCATTTTGCATAAAAGAAGTCTTGTACTGAATTCATAACTGGAATTTACTCTATAGAGGTCACTGAATATTGTTGAGTGTCCAGCATTTAAGAACCATGTTCCTCTCAAACAGGGAAAAAGACAATTTGCAGGACAGCAATAGCTGCTAATATGAAGTTTGACTCTCACCTTGTTACCCCTGTCATAATGAAGAAGAAGGCCTGATTGTTTTTAAATCGCTATAGACTCGCCTTCTGAATGGTCTAGTCATAGTCCTAATGAACTGAGTCATAACTTCTGCTTTAGTAATTTCATATGGCATAGTACTTGTATAAAACAAGGAGGAGAATTTTTTCTAAATACAGGCAATGAGACCTGACAAAAATGTTATTCCCCAGACATTTCTACGGTGCACTTGTATTATTCTCCACCTGTGTGTGGGCTGATTGTAAATACTTGCCCTCCTGAGAGTGCACGTCCTGTCAGACAGGTGTTGATACTAGGGTGAGACAGCTCAGAAGAATCCAGCTTCACATTAAGACATCTAATCTTGTAATGGCCAATTTTCTGTTGGGCTTTCCTGACAGTGTAACAGAAAGCTGCTCAGGGATGAAAGTTAAGTGCAGTAAACCAAAATCACCAGTGATGGAAATGTACCAGAATAGGTTGCTTTAAACCAAAATGTAAGCAGTGAAGTGTCAATGAGGTGTATACGAAATGATGTTTAGAGACTGAGGCAGTGGAAAGTTTGTGCAGAAGGGAAATAATTAACAGAACACCATATAAAATAGCTCCCCTAAGCTTATTAATATACTTGCTGGCAAAGTTGGGGGGTTTCCTGCCCATCCACATTAACTCTTCGTTAAAATGTTCATTCATGTTCTAAGTGGCAACTCAGTCTGAGATATTAAATAGTTTAGAAATTACATTCACATCGATTATGAGCATATACATGGTACACAAAACAGAGAGTGTCCCCTAGACCCTCTCATGCTATAGCCATACTGTGAAGTCTCAATGTACTAGACAGCTACATTGCTGCTAGAATCATAGACTCATAGAATACCTCGAGTTGTAAGGGGCCCATAAGGATCATCGAGTCCAACTCCCTGCTCCTTGCAGGACTACCTAGAACTAAACCACGTGAGTAAGAGCATCATCCAGATGAAAATTACTCTTCGTTTGCTTCTGCTTTCATACATACTGTTACATAACCAAACATTATTCTAGTGAAGCCAGCAGCAAGCCAGTGATTATAAGCAGGTTTTTTGTTTGTTATATTTTATTCAAGAATAGGCAGTTTACTATGCAGGTTTTAAATACTGGGAGGAAATGTCTCATCATTGCTTCACTGAGTCATCTGTAATCAAGAGTTAGCGAGCTCACATACCTGTATTCATATTCATTAAGGAAATGCACCATCAAATCTGTTATCTAATAAGACGGTGCACTGTTTTATAACACAAGAGGTTGTGCTAGCAGGTTATCTAAAATCAAAGTTAAGTAATTCTGTTCACTTATGTAGCATTAAAATCACTAAATATTCAGTGCAGAATCACGGTTCAAAAATAAAGAAGAATCCAGAGAGTTTGTAATGGATTTAAATTAAGTCGTTTTTTAAGAAGACTCAGTCTTAAGAAATGTGACACAGTAAGGCAGGAAATTTAATGACGGTACTCTTGGAGTTGAGAACTCTCCATTTGTATTTATAATAGGTGATGGTGAAACCAGCAATATTCTTTCAAGTTGAGAGATGCCAGCCTAGCTCATTTTTCTGAAATCAAGAACCTCTAATGTTGCCCTATGTTCAGTAAATTCATGGAATTAATTGACACCCCAGGAGGCCTTGTGACACAGCATCAAGAGGTAATCAGCTGCTTGAGTTGTTGTCTCAGGAAGCCTCAGGTCTCCACAGCATCACTAGAAGTGCTTGTTAGATATGGGTAATGTATTCCCAACCAATACTTGTGACAGAATTAGCTCTGTGTTATACGGTTTATTCGTTTGAGGAGAGATGAGGATGGATCGTCTTTTATTTGTGCAACAAAATATCTATTTAAGATTTTTTGTGCCCCAGACACTGACATATATATTTTAAATAGGATGTTGTGTTCTACAATGCTATTTTGAATGCCAACGATCGTGTTTGGTGAACTCAAGAGCACAATAGATGTTTGCTATCTATTTGGTACCATATTACTCTGTTACTCAAAAATATCACAGCAGAAAAAATGTAATCCTTGATTTTAAGCAGGCATTCTTTTCTACATCATG
This sequence comes from Falco biarmicus, assembly GCF_023638135.1. Lineage (NCBI taxonomy): Eukaryota > Metazoa > Chordata > Aves > Falconiformes > Falconidae > Falco > Falco biarmicus. The sequence goes on along the minus strand of NC_079291.1, from coordinate 38,362,772 downwards.
GGTTTTTTTTAAACCTGCCTCTGCAAGAATATGGTCGCCCTCCCTTGTAATAATTTTAATAATCTCAGGAAATCTCCCTGGATCTAAATTTTATCTTCTCTTTTGTTTGGTTTGTTTTCCTACTGATTATGATTGTTATAGCTGAATCTTATGCTCCCATTAGAATCAGTAGCAAAACTTCCATTAACCCCAGCTACACTGAACTGTGCTACACCCTAGGCTGGAGATGGAGGTGACTGTATCTCTGGTTTGTTGCTACCCAGTTTCAGGTAAGGGATGTCACCAAGCGGTGAGGATTGGGTGGAACATTGTAGGAAAGCATTTTTAGATAGCCCTTCATGCCCTCTAGAAATATGTCCTTACCCTGGGTGAGAGAACAGCAAGTTTCTACAGTCAACAATCAAGTATTCATGTTAAATCTTTAAGTATGTCAGTTGCTACTGTCTTTTGCTTATGGACATATTCCTAAGACTTGCATTCATCACACAGAAGTAATTTTGGAAAGTTTTTCTCTTTGGGTGGAGAGGTTACTATCAGGCAATTATTCCTGCATGAGGACTCTTGAGCATGGGATGGCAGAAAGCTTTACTTTGGAAATTGCCTTAATGGTGCCATTAATTTGCAAGTTAAGTGCCCAGTTGTATGTAGATGTAAAATCATAGAATCATTGAATGGTTTTGGTTGGAAGGGACCTTAAAGATCACCTAGTTCCACCCCCCCTGCCATGGGCAGGGACACCTTCCACTACACCAGGTTGCTTGAAGCCCCATCCAGCCTGGCCTTGAACACTTCCAGGGATGGGGCATCCACAGCTTCTCTGGGCAACCCGTTCCAGTGCCTCACCACCCTCACAGGTGACTTTTAATTGCCAGGTGTGCTGCAGGCTGGGTTTCAACCCATGAGCATTTGACTAAAGAGCTAGGAAAAGTGTTCCTTCCTTCCTTCCTTCCTTCGACCCTCTATTCCACCCTTCCTTTCACCCTCCTTTCCTATCCTACCTCCTCTCTCCCTCCCATGCATTTTTTCAATCAGAATGCAAATCTTATACTTTCATTTGGCAGATGAATGAAAGGATATATTTTTTTTTGCTTTAGCTCAGATCAGTGGAATTGTAGCAGGTACAAAACTGCAGAGTTAAGAAAGAAAGTATTTAGAAGTTTGCAGCTCACTTGAATGCATGTGTGGAGGGGCAGAGGAAGAGGGATATATTTGTGTGTAAATAACCTTCCTTTTTGCATTTGGACTTTAGAGCAATTTGGATTCTTTCCTTTTCACTTGGATAACCTCCAGTGCTGAGGAAAGCCAAAGCTTTCATAAATAAATGTTTTGGGCTTCTGTTGAAAAAGAAGTGCACAAAGGGATGCATGAAGAGCTAATGTGCAGAAATACCTTGGTTTCTGGTTAAAAACATGTCATCAAATGCTACAGAATGCAATGATGATGCAGTACTTTCTGGGCAAGTTTTAAAAGAAGGTGGGCAGTATAGATGTAATTCACATGTATGATTGATGCTTACCCTGTAAGACGTTTTTCACAAGTAGATTGCAAACATACATAATATAAGAAAATAAATTGACTGATCTGGATTTACTAAAAGTTTATTAGTGTTTATCATAAAATTAACAACTATTCTCTGTTGCTATGCACAATAGAAACCCACTGATATTAGACATCATATTGCATTATTTATGAAATTGAATTAGTCTACATGAATTGCCTTTAATATTATGGTATCTTCAAAGAAAGAGTCAAACAATATTAAAAAAGAGAGGATGTAAATGTTTAATGTTATTTGTATTAAAGACTATAAAAATCTATCTGATATGATTAGCCTATATTTTATGAAAAAGGCACTTCGTAAAAAAAAAGGTTCTAACAGCCACAGATGAGTTGTGTGATAACTATTCCTATGTTCATAACAAATGCTGTATTTTCTTACAGTTACTGCATGATCAATATCATTATTGTAAAGTGCTTTTAGCTAACTCAAATATGAAAGAACTGCATATAAGTTAAATTGTGTTGTGTTCTACAGAAGAAGGTTTTAGGTCAAAATGTACAAAGACCTTATATCAAGTACATTTCATCTGGAAAGAGATGTCAGTCAAAGAAATACAACTTCATACAATCTATTAAATGCAGTGCTGGAACATGGGTTGTACTCTAAAAATTGCAATTGGAAAAAAATGAGAATAGTAAGATATAAATGGAGGACTAACTCTTCAGATTAATTGATAATACCTCGCTCGTCAGAAAAGAGGTAAAAGAAATGATCACTTGAGAGGAGGAGAAAGTAGCATGGTATAGTGAACAAATTGAAGGAATTGACTTTAAATAGAAGGCAGACAATAATGTCACAATCAGATTCACTGAAGGACTCACATTTGTGCAGAGAAGCAGGACTGTAAGGAAAAAGTGAGTCATGTATTTTTTTTCTTCTTCTGCATAACAGGAACTTAAAAAAAAAATTCTATTCTATCTGTATTTAAGATAGTAATAATGAAATGTAATTTCACTGAACCCTTACTAGGGAGTCTAGATTTATAGCAGTCACACCAGTCGCCATATCTGCAGAGTAGCTGGAAGCATTCTGACACTTCTATAACTATTTTTTGAGTCTTATCCACGAGGCTTTTAGAATTTGCTTTTAAATGCCAAGAATATAACCCAAACAGTAATAAAACCACATTCATTTCAACTGTTATCCCAGAAATCCTTTCAGCCTTTACAGCTACATCACAATCCCTAACAGTTCTGATACCCTTTGTGCTCTCAGGTCATCCTTTCATCACATCCCTTCATCTTTTTGAGGCTGTTGCTCTAGTTACAGAATGACAGCTTTTTTTTTTTTTTTTTTTAATGGCAGTGTTAATATTTGGAAATTATTACTTATTTACTTTATACCTAGGAAAGACTTTAATAACTCAAATTATAATAAAATAATTGTAGTATTAATATAGGACATAGATTAACAATGAAACTCAGGCATAAAAATCAGGCAGCATCACATATCATTAAACAGATTTAGTATAATTGTAGATTTTCCTGAATCTTCAAATCAAATGAGTTTTCTATTAGTACAGCCAACCAAACCACATCATATATACCCCTTCATAAACATATCATGCTCCATCTTAAAATGACACCCCCTACTTCAATGTGAAGATTGTTCTTAAGTCTGTTCCACTGATGATGAGAAACCTTCTGGATTCCAGCCTAAACATAGTGAAGGCTTTATGTACCATTTGATCTTTACACTTGAGTGTATTTCCCTCTCTCTTTTGGAAATTCCACATTTGCTGTATTCATTTTATATATATATATATATGTATATATGTATGTATGTATGTATGTATGTATGTATGTATGTATGTATGTATGTATCTCACTAGTTGGTTAATACATGGGAGCAGATCCTTCATCATCTTCTATTTCAGCCAGGGGTTGCCATGACCCAGGTACAGGACCTTGCACTTGGCCTTGTTGAACCTTTGGAGGTTCACAAGGGCCCACTTCTCAAGCTTGTCCAGGTCCCTCTGAATGGCATTGTGTCCCTCAGGCGTGTCAACCATACCACTTAGCTTGGTGTCATCTGCAAATTTGCTGACAGTGCACTCGACCCTGATGAAGATACTAGATAGTACTGGTCCCAATACAGACCCCAAGGGACACCACTCATCACTGATCTCTACTTTATGTCTTAATTTTCTGAGACTGGTGATTAGTTTTCTTTCCTATTTATGTTATTTCCATTCTAGTTCCAATATCCTCTTTGAGCTGGTTATTTATCCTAGGAACTCTTTGTTTCTGCACTCTGTCATTCCAGGCAGTTTTGTTCGCTTAAAGAAATTACATTTTCCTAGTTACTTTGTCATGGTTTAACCCCAGCTGGCAACTAAGCTACTATAAAGAAAACTCTATCCCAGCCAAAACCAGCAGATAATTCCTTTTAGCTCTTTAAATATATCCCTTTGCACTGAAAAATGATCTAAACTCTCAGAATCACTTTATTATATATTTATTTTAAAAGTAAATGGAACAAGTACAATTTTGTATGTAACTTTCTGTTAGGTACCTAATTACCTTTGCAGGTGAACTCTTCATCACATTTTCAGAAAATCTAATAGATCCACCTGCCTAAGTTCCATTGATTTCTGAAAATGAGGGGAAAAATGTTGAATCACATTAAGATATTGGAAAAAAAAGCCCTCTATATTGACAGCAAAGATTTTTAGTGCTTATACGCTCCATTTATAATGTTGAAAAAGTGTTTAGAAAATCTCAAAGTACAAGTCTGTTATAAAATTACCAGAAGCAGCAATGTGTCTTAGAATATAAAAGCTTTGCTGAAGGTCTGAATAGACCTGCTCGTGTTTTCCTTTGAATTCATATGTTCTATAAGGCTGGTTCCAATCAGAACTGATGATTTTGATAGTAATTAAGTTAGGAATAGGTTTATGACTCCTTAAAGTTACAGCTCTCTATCTGTCCTATTAGTTCCAGCAGGTTTGTACTCTGAAGGGCATGTAGGACCTGCTAAAAGCATCGCACTTCTCAGGTCTCATCACTCTAGTAGCAAATGGAAGTGCATATAATTGAAAATGCTGCAGTAATTGGCTGAGCGTGAAAAATATTAAGATACATTTATTTTCAGAAGTTAGGAGCTGCCCTCTGGTAAGTCAGCTGAGAATCACAGTATTTACTGCTTTTGAAGAAGAAAAAAATCCTTTGCAATAGAGAACTCTGTGATTCCTTACTGTAGATCTCACACTGGTAGAAACTACGCAAAGGGTTTTCAAGGTGGAGAACGCAGAACATGTGTGAGGTAAATGACAGTGTTCTGTATTGCTCGCTATTGCAGCTGAACAAAATCACTTGCTTTTTATTCTCTCCAAAGCTAAACTTCCCTACTTTAGGTAAGACAGAAATGTCTTCTCCAGGGGAAAATTGAGAGCATTCAGAGTAAAGTTCATTAATTCAGCCATCCTGATGTTCAGTTGTATATCTTACTATCAGGACATTTGTGGGGTACTCAAGTTTCACACTGCACACAAGTACTTTGATTACTTCCTGCATTCTATCACCTCCCTGCTGAATTTTAGAGATCTTTTAAAATCTATTAGGCTGTAGCTGCAGAAGAAAAGATGTAAGGGCATAAAAATTACGTGCAGTTATTCCAAGAAGTGGTGAATGAGCACTCAAAATTAAAGTTCTACAGTTGCACTCTCTACCCATTGACATGCAGGTCCTGACCATCCAGAGACCTTCTGTACCAGCCCAGGCAGTTCTACAGATTTCCTTTAAAAAATGTTATTTACAATTGCTCACAGGAATGACCCAATGACAATATGAATTACAGACTGAAAACTAGTTTGCCTAATTCAAGCATGTAACTCACTTTCAAACCTCTTATCCTACTGTCCTGCTCAAGGGTCTCCAAAGTACGTCTACATCTTTCTCAAATTTGGGGACACTATTTATATAATTATTATATTTATATAACTTATGTTTCTTTTTGTTTCAGTCTATCTGAAAAAGTATGAGGGCTATGTTAAAACTGCCTGGGTGGTTCTTTTGTGGCATGATGCTATGTGTGTTTTTATGGCATGCAAGTTTACTTGCCTTGGAGAAGGCCATGAGATGGGGATGCCTGGGAGGATGCAGTTTGATGGTTGTTGGAACTATGCAGGGCATGGAGAGCCTTGTGAAGTCTCGTCCTTGCCCCCTGTAGAGTGTGGTCCCTGAACAGAATGATATTCTAGAACTGCACTCATTTTTATCTCAAAGAGAACTAACAAGTTTACTCCAAAATGAAAGCCTGAGAATGAACTATCACACATGGAGTGGGCATGATGGAGGGCCAGGTTCCAGGAGCCAAGTTATTTGCTGGTGTAGAGGTACCCAATAGTATTTTACAGCTGACATTTCACCAATACTGAATCAAGTGGAATCATTACCCTCAGCATCTTACATATAACACTACTATTAACATGTCAGAATGTGATTTGCCTTGACTTTCATTGTTGACTTTCATTTAATTTCTTTTCCACTCTAACCTGCTGGACCTTTTCCCTTGCATTTGTGTTTACTCAGCTATTCACAATTTAGTATTGGTGAATGCGATTTCCCCCTCCAAAGTGCAGCACTTGACACACATCTTATTGAATTTTATCTTGCTGATTTCAGACCGTATCTCAAGATTCTTACAGTAATTCTGAATCTTGATCCTGGTCCCTAAAGCATTTGTATGCCCTGTGCTGTTCATTAGTATCATTCATAGATTTCATATATAATCACAGTTCATTTTGTCATCCAAATCACTAATGAAAATGTACTTAAAATTCTTAGATGTAGAATACAATTCTGTGGCTTATTCATGTGCTTATATTTGTCTCACTTCTCTTTTAACCTCTAGTCTGAGAATCCCCAAGAGGCACCTCAGTATTTGCATCAGTATTCAATACTTGCATTCATATTTAATCTGATTCATGGAATTATATTTAAGTTATCAAACTCTAACAACTCTGATTACTTTTGACCCCAAAGAAAGAGCCGTCTGTCCCTTACTGAGCTCTGCATTAATGTGAGTTAGCAGTAAAGTCACTAATTATATTTTTCTTATATTCTACCTACAAGCACAATGCATTTACTTCACTGTATTTGTAGAAATCCATGGGTTTGTAGAAAACTGAAAGTTTTACTGTATCTAGTGACCTACTTTTCACCTTAGTCCATGTGAACATAGCAGATACATTTACTATCAGTTACTGAGGAAGGCAATGTGGTATTGTTTTGTCTAGATCAGCATACTTTAATGGCCATGCAGTCTATTAAATATCTGTTACAGACTCTGGATTTTATAAATGATTTCTAATTGACTAGGTGTCAGTGGCAGCATTCTAGAAAACTCAGTTACATGGGATTTTTCATTGATTCTCCCTATATTAGAAAATGAAATGTCAGATACCATTAATTGCATTTTCACAATAAGAAGCATACTGCAAAAGTAGCTGCTAAGTGAAAATACTTCCAGCCTAACATGCAATAGAAGTATTCTTTTTAAATTAATCCAGTCATTACAGTTATGTGCCTCTGTAGGTCAAACTGATGTGAATGTAATTACAATCTATAATATGGAACCATTTTGCAGGCTTCTAGGAAAAAATGCATTCATTTATCATCATACATCAAAAAATGTACTCATTGATCCTCGTACAATACACCATCTGCATCCAGCAACACAGGAGGTGGTTAACCCATGGTTTCTGGAGTTCATACCTACAATTTCTACAGATGTAGTTCTACAGATTTTCTTTCACGTGATGGCATTTATTATGCCAGAATTGACCACTGGTCTCTATAGTCCTAGGGAGATATTAGCAGTCTGGATGTGAAAATTCATTTGACTATGCACAATTTACTGTAGTGCTAGCAGTTCTTATGCTTTTGTAGATGAAGAAAAATCCATGACCTTTCTAAAGTATGTGATGTAGCATTCAATTTCCCTGCATCTGATCGATAAGCACGCAGGAAATTATATCTTTTGCCATGGTAGACAAGCATAATTAAGCAATAAGGCAATGGAGGCAGTTGTGATTATCTTAGGATGCACCTGGGAGCTGCCTTGTTGCTATTTTAAAACATCTTTATGCTAAGGGAACTGTATTAATTTCTGCTGAGAAAGATAAAGTTGGCAGTTTGGAATGCTCACAAGCAGCAGTTTCAGTTGTGTTTCACAGCGAGTAATGTAGTGTGTTCACCCCAAACAACTAGGCTTCTCCTTCAGCAGAAGCAAAGATGGAGCAGGCTGTAAACATTTAACTGACGGTTCAAACCTGGAAAAAACCCAACAAAAACAACCAAAAAAACAATTATGCTTTGGCTGGCTTCCAGTGAGTGCAAAACTTGTATTTTTATCAGTTTAGAATAAAAATATATTGCCCCCAACACTTGACTTCCAGGGAAGACATCTCTGCATAATTAATGCTATTGCATCCACATTCTAATTTATGCATTTTAATTATACCAAAGGCCCAGTGAATAATTAATGCCAGCAAAACAATGGGTCTGTAGCATAAGCTGAAAAGTATCACTTCTTAATAGGCTTTGTAGATTTAAATAACTAATGAAAGCTATTTAACTATTTGATTGCAAGAATATTTCCACTTGATACAATCAAGTAGCAACTACCATTATTGAGCAGCCTCTCAGGTGGAGCAATGTTAGCTCAGGCTACCTGTTTTCACAATTGGCCAGTCAGAGTGTACCCCAGTATGCTAACCCACCTGAGCTATATGCATGCAGGGAAGAGATTTATTTGGATGTTTGCCCTGTGGGAGGCACTGACATGTCATTGGCATCATCTGTAAGATGTAATATCAAAATTTCAGGCACAAAATTCCTCTTTAACCTCCTGTCTTCGATCAGGTCAATTCATGCCAGTTTCATGGGGAGATTTAGAATTGAATATAAAGAAATGCAATATAGAATTCATTATCTCTGAGTTCAGCAATCTAAGAATTAAGGATGTAGACCAGGTTAGTAATTTAGAGCCTTGCAGTGGTCAACAGAGAGAGATTGCACCTTTGGAGAGTTCCATCTCATCCTAAACCAGATTTTTTAAATATATGGAATTAATAACCATTTGGCAGTAGCTATCATTTTACTGTTTCTTACACTTAGGATACTGCCTTAGACCATACACCTAACTTCTAGACAGTGTAGTTAGGTGATGTTAATCTCACTAGCAAGAGTAGCCTCTAAACTACCCTGTGAGAAAGACCTACTTGCACTGACCTGAGTGCATAAAGACCAGGCCAGAGCAGAAGGACTCACAGCACAGAGCTCTCCAAAGCTCCATGTGTCACATTGACAACCAGCTTGATTAAGTCTCAGACTCAAAACATGTGACATTCATTAAGAAAGCCCTTCCCTCTCTGAAAGGCTCAAAATGTATGTTCCTGTTGTTCTGCTGTGCCCAAAAGCTTGCCTCCATCCTGGTGTGGTCCCTGGAGCAATGCTGGGCACTGTGATATGTGATGAGCAGGGTGTCCTAGATCTGCAGTATGTCCTGGGTTTGGTGTGCTCTCTGTTTGTCATACAAAAGGTGGCAAAAGCATGTAGACAGCACTGACTGCATAGCATGGAGAGACTGGTGGCAGAAAGTACCCATTTCTTCAGGTGAGTAAAGTGATACAGCAAACAATGAATTATGTTGGTCCTTGGCAGTAAATTGCATACACTCAAGTAATATCAAACTGTCAATATGAATATAAAATTAATATTTTTACCAACATTTTTTTTTCATGTTTTGCATGTCAGAAGTTTGATCTTTAAACTTGAATGCGAAACATCTAAGAAAACGTTGTAATAATAACAATGTAAAGAAGGACTTGTAAAAGGACAGGTTGGTAAAGGCTACTGCCAATTTTGAATATCAGGCCTCAGTGCATTATTTGGAGCTCAGTAACTTTTGGGTCCTATGTTTTAAGTTTTCTCTTTTTACCTAATATATTATATTGCAAACAACGTCCCTGACTCTCCAGGGCACCCACATGAGTCACTAGGGAGACGTGCAGGGGCACTGTGTATGAACTGATGGCGTTCTCCCTGTTTTCAGCTGTGTTTGCCTAAGCCTGGACATGGACAAGTACTCTTATCAGTGATTGCGGTTTGTGGTTGAGGGGGTGACAATTCCATTCAGTTTTGGTGTCCTGGGTGGTGTGTCCCCTTATGCAGATGGGAGGAAGGGATGAGGTGGCATGGAAAAGGCTCTGGTTGAGGGGGCTCTGCTCCAGAGAACTCTCAGCCAGCCATAGCCAGCTGCTGCCTGGCCCTGCTGAGTATTTCATAGAAGGCCGAAAGCAGAGCACAAAAGAAAATCTGCCTTAGTATCTGACTAAAACTGGTTTCTTTCTTCAGAGCAATAGTACTGAAAGAGCAGACACACATTGGTGCAAACTGGGAGTGCTGTTAACAGACTGACCCTGGTGGCTTATGTGTTCTTCATTGCTCAGCTCCCCTGCCCAGGAGCTGGGCAGTGTCCCAGTGGTATTCCTCTGCACCCCATTCCTCTCTGCTTTTCGTACTGAGTACCTCCAACAAGTAGCAAGAATAATCATTCAAGAAACGCTACTATCTTATTAAATCCAGTTTAAGACCGAAACCTCCTTAGATGTATAGGGTGGAGCCCAGTGATCTAGCAGTCCTAGCCAGTGTAGTGTTTTTAATGTGAATGATTTAAAAATAGCTGCTGAAGCTCATGATCTCTAGTAAGTGTCTCCCTTTGCTTCTGCCTTTGCAGGACTATGCTGAGAAGGAGAAAGCTGCAGCCAAGGCTCTGGAGGATGTGAAGGCTAACTTCTACTGTGAACTGTGTGACAAGCAGTACCACAAACACCAGGAATTTGACAACCACATCAATTCTTATGACCATGCTCACAAGCAGGTAAACCTGACAAATAACCATGCATGCTACGGCAGTCCATCTTCCTTCCTCATTGATTGTGGGAGGTTTCTGAATTCACTGAAGTAGAAGACAATTCATCACTTGATGTTTTAAATTTTAACATGCTGTTTTTCATTAAAATAAAATGTTAAATATTCATTGCTTTAATCTTCACCACAATTTCCTTTAAGCCACTCTGGCCGAAAGATCTCTATCTATGATTTTAGATAGGTGTTCAATACCAATATTCATACTGAATTGTATATATTTAATTGTGGAATTACTTATAAATTAGAGGGAGGGGGAAGGATCACTTCCTCAAAGGGCCAGGTTCCTCTTTTGGATGCAGAAGGCATATGACCATGCTGTTCAAGCTGGTCATGCTGTTTCAAGGACAGAAAAACAGGTGTTTTTTTAAAAAAAAGCATATGTTTCTGAACTTGAAATTGTGTCTCATAACATTTTTCAGAGTGGAATACATTTTGTCTTGTATGCAGAACATAATATAAAATAATGACTATTATTGAACAAGATATTAGATTCCTGAGAAAAGATAATAAATGCTAATTTTTTGTCATTTGTTTTGTATCAATATTATCAGGTCTATACGTGGTAGGTATATTATACCTCTATATGCCTATAATCATAGGATAATAGAATCATTTATGTTGGGAAAGAGCTTTAAGGTCATCAAGTCCAACCACTAATCTAGCATTGCCCTTTCCACCACTAAACGATGTCCCAAAGCATTGCATCCATGCATCTTTTAAGCCCTCCAGGGATGGTGATTCCGCCACGATGGTGGGCAGCCTGTTTCAGTGTTTGACCACCCTTTCGGTGAAGAATTTTTTCCTAATATCTAGTCTAAACCTCCCCTGATGCAACTTGAGGCCATTTTCTCTTGTTCTTATTGCTTTTTACATAGGAGAAGAAACCAACGCCCACCTGCCTACAATCTCCTTTCAGGCAGAGAGCGGTAAGGTCCCCCCTGAGTCTCCTCCTCTCCAGGCTAAACACCCCCAGTTCCCTCAGCCGCTCCTCATAAGGCTTGTGCTTCAGACCCTTCACCAGCTTCGTTGCTCTTCTTTGGACACGCTCCAGCACCTCCGTGGCTTTCTTGGAGTGAGGGGCCCAAAATTAAACACAGTATTTAAGCTGTGGCCTCACAGGTGCCTTTCCCTCCTGCATCCCAGTTTTCCTCCTGTTTTAGCAAAATCCGTATTTCAGTTGGCATTATGGAAGGAAAATGCAATTAATTCACCTAAACACTTCAGAATTCGAAGAAAATGGCTCGCAAAGCTCAGGAACAAGCATTTCTAAGCCTCTGGTGTGATAGATCATATCTTCTCATCTGACATGTACAAAGCTAGAACATGTAACTAGGTTCCATAGATGTATCTCTTTTTCCTGTGTTTCTACTAGTGCTTGCATTATATGGTTCTCATGTATTGCGTGCACTCAAGTGGCCTGAGTATTAGTGTCTTCTAGGTGGGTGATCACACTTCTGGGTGCTTGAGGGTCACATGCTACCTTACAAATAAGTGAATCATTTAGAAGTTGCAGGTATTTCTGACAAAGAACTAGAGACAATAAATTTTGAGTAAAACAAACAGTGCTGAAGGCAAAATTCCTGATTTCACTGCAAGTAATCGTATTGTCTTTCGCAGTATTATAAAGGATGTAAATCAGTCTGGAATTTTCTGTGTGCATCTATCACAGCACTGCATTAACAGTGGGTGTGTGCCTACACATCATGCTGAACCATCCTGCTGAATTCAAGCAGCCCAGACTCAGCTATCCATGGCTATTAATGGGACATTTTTGGCCCATCACTCCAAACGAAATTACCAAACTCCAAATTAGATTCATCTAATGTATTTAGTATTAAATCAAAAGCAATTCCTCACAGCACCATTCCGTTAATTAATCCATAAAAACGGTTATAATAATACAAAACAAATGCTTTTCCAGATCCTAAACATGTGACTCTAATCCCTACAAATCCCCATTTGCTACACAAATAATTTTTTCACCCTTCAGCTGTTTTTTTTAACTCATCAGAAGTGCATCTGAACTCAAATGGATTCATTTGTGCCCTTCCCTCTTCATACACTCCCCCTGAAAAGAGCAGTTTATGTGAAATAAAACCAGCCTGCTTGATGCAGCACCATCTATGATTGGGTTCCAGAGGAGAGGAGGTTTTGGCAGCTTTCTGTTATAGAAGGGAATGTTTAAGCAATAAAACTGTTTTTAAATTTTAAGTAAATTTAGTGCTTTAAAAGCTGCCAGACATAGCACTGGGAACTAAGGCTTTGCATGGAAATGCATGGCACACTCAGAATATCAACTGGCAGCAGAAGCTGAGCCTGTCCTGCCCTTTCAGACGTAGTTCAGAAGCTCGGTTAGCGCAGGATTAGCTAGCCACCCTCCTGATGTGACAGAGTAATTCAGGCTCTTCTCCCCGCTCGCTTCTCAACTGCTCAGCCAAGTCTGGGAGCAGCATTAGTTTGCCTCTAGGAAAATCGTGTAGGAGTGCCCTTTTCTCTGACTTTTATAGCCAGTCACAGAAGAGCCTTTATTCTTACTTTTATCAGAGAAATCTTCAAAGAAAACAAGTTAATTTATGGTTTCCTGTGGAATCAGTTAGCTTAGTTTCAAAATGTTTGTTCTGGGAAGGATAGCAGCCACCAGAAAAGCTTCTTTCTCCTAAGGTATGTTTTCTATTTCCCAGCAGGAATTTGAGGGTTCCTTTAGTCATTTGCACGGATATGTTCTAAGCAGCATTCTAATGGAGAGTAAATTAAAACAAGGGACTCTTTACATCTCAGTAACAATACACTGTACTCCTCCCACGTGATTTCCCATCTAAATGCTACTACTTCAAAATGTATATTAAAGTAGCGATGCTGTTTAGAGAAGATATAAAGGCAGAAAAAAGGATACTGAGCTGAGTACTTTGTTGTAAGTCTTTTGTTTCTCTTCCAGAGGAAACAGATTTGATTCAAAGAATTATGACTCTAATCTCCCAATATTATGGTTTTATAAAATTAATTTTGTGATCCATTTTCTGATCTACGATTTCAACCATTTGTTAAAGCAGAAAGTATTGAGCCTTGGACTTAGCAGTTGGTATATCAGCCATTGCCTTCCCTGTCCTCAGAGGACTGTAAAATGTTATGATGACAGTCTGGCCTTGTTAGCATAACTGGTCTTTCTGCTCTGTTAGGTTATTCTAAAGCAATATACTCAGAGAGACTCTCCTTCTGCACGCTACATGCATTTCATACATATATATCTATAAAAACACATATGCATACAAAGACAACTTTGACAGAACATCAAAGAGCTCCCCTACCTATATCTTCATTATCTTCTAACACCCTTCTAATGACCCTGGAGGGGGCTAATATGATTTATATATTTTTGAGTAATATTGTCTGAGCGTTAAGCAGCTCTTATTTTCTTTGGTTGTCTTGACAGCATTAGTCTTAATTCATGTTGCCAACATCTTTCCTGACACGCTACTCTATAATAGTTTTTCATTGATATTACCTGTTATTGGAAATTAATTTCTTTCAGTGCAAGGCTGGAAAAGTGAACTCAGAAAATCTGTTTGAGTGAAAAGCTGCACTCCCACCCAGCTATACATGAGCTCTCTGTTGTTAAGCCTGATACTTAACAAGGCTGGGGCGGGAGTGTGGGTGACTTTCCTGGGAGCACCTAATCTTTCATCACTGTATAGCCCTGTGCATACATGTCTCATTGGCAGAGCACATACTAGCTAACTCACTTGAAATCAGCATCTTTTCTCCTTTGTGTTTTTCCTTTGCTATGGAATCTATGACTTTATAAAGTCCTCGGCAGCAGTCACAGGCAGTAGCACATTTGATAAATCTGCTGTGTCTATCATCAAGCATCAAGGTGAGCGATGCTTGCTATCACTTGCTGTGTTCTCTGCAACAAAAGTTAACTGCATCAGAACTGATTACCTTAGCTCTGCCAAAACTATCTGAATACTGAAAAGGATAAGGGTCCTAGTGTGAAGTCACTCGAAAGTGACTAGTATGTAGATAATCAATATAGGGTGCTGCCTTAAAATGTGATATATGTGGATGTATGTTGCATGCTAAGCTGCAAATAATATGGAAGCATAATTTTTTTTTTTAACAGGGTTGTTAAGTCATGTGCATCTATAAAAGGAAGCCAAACTTGAGCAGAGATGTCTATTTGGTTAACATTATTAAATGGAATCTTTTAATACCTCCAGGTCATGCATAGCATTCATCCATTCAGTTAATGTCGAAGTAGTTGGAGCTTTCAGTTTTTGTATAAATAATCCTTAGCAATCAGCAAGGCTTTTAGATGTCAGCAAAGGAGAAAATCACAAATCTGTTCCATGTACCGCAATATAGTAATTGTGATGATAATGATAGAAATAAGCAGCAAAGAAAAACAAGACTGTATTGCCATCTTGGGGTTTCTGATGACAAAACAGGTCTTTTCATTTTGTTGTCAAAATTTAGCCATACAGTTAAATACGCCACATGCTCTCATATGAGAAAAAAGAATTTCTAAATTTTCATGTTCTTGAAGGAGTCAGCACTGTATAAGCAGGTGAACAGAACTTTGTCTACACTGGTTCACCTACTGTATCTTAGTATTTAAATCCATGCATACTAGCACTTTGGTGTATTTTTTGCACGAAAGTCTGATTTACTGTGTACAGCTGTGGGCACTTGCCGTTAAGCCTTTATGGTGCTTGTGGATTTAAACTCTTAATTCAGGCAGAGATTTAGTTCCTGTTAAACATCAAAGCTAACAAATATGCTTGCATTTTTAGCTAGCGTTGCCTCCACCACCTAGAAAATGCACAGATAAGTGAACACACAGAAAGATCCAAGAATGAGTGTAATGCTGAGATTTTGTTCATTCATCTTTAGCTGAACGCTGTTTTTTCCAGTATCTGCATTTTTACTGGAGGAAAGTTAAGTCCTGTATTTTGGCTCTAAGGAAACTGGTTTGGCAATATCTGAAAGAATTCACCTTGGGATCTGGGAAATTATGCAAACACAGCAACACCAAGAAACATTCTTCTGGACAAAATATCATATACTTAGCTGTAAGAGCACACTAATCAAACAGAAAGGGCTAAACCAGCATGAAGATCCACTACTATGTGTGCTTGTGTTGTCTCTGCTTTTTTAACTTGATATATAGGTGGACCCACTGTCCCTCTTGTAATCCCACATGGACAAGGCTAATGTCCTGCCCTGCACACCCTGCTTCTGTCTCTCTGCATCAGGACACTGGCCATTAAGAACAACCTGCTTTTTAGGGCCAGGTTTTGCACGTGAGGTCTGTACTCTGTGGCCTCCTTAGAAAATAACCTGAAGGGCAAAAGACCTCAGCATTCCTTGCTCTCAGTTAGTGAGAGGTGCTGTCTGCAGTCATCAGCATTCTGCTCCTGTAACCTCACAAAAATCACCTTGGTTTGATGCTTGCTAAATAATACATGCATACTTTTAATAAAATTTTCACAGTCGTCACATCCCTAGTAAGAAAGCCCAAACTAGAATTGTATTAAAGATAAAAGAAGTCAAGCAAAACAGTAATGTGATGCTAGAGTCCCTCAAACCGCTGGTTTATAAGTGGAAGGGATAGAAGAATTTTGAATCTGTGGTAATTATTGTCCTCCTATTTTGAAGTACTAACGGACCGCTATGCTCAAAAGCAACTGTCACATACACAAGCTGTTATGTGTGTGCACTCAGGCCCCGTCCTGAAAACAATTGTGAACTTTTTAAGATGTATGGCTATAAGCAGCCCCACAAAAATAAATTAAAATATTCAAATGCATAAAATGAAGGATACTGAGCTGGTTTACATTTTTTTTACGATTGATTTATAAATCATAATACTGAAAATATGATTTAATATGTCAACAGTTTCTCAAATTTTTCCACAAATTATTCTTTCATTTCAGTGAAATGTCCATTTATTTTTAGTTTTAGGCAAATCTATTACCAGTTTGTCTTAACTATTACCATTAGACAATTATTTAGAAAGATCATCTATGACTGTATACCCCTCGTCAGACACTTCTGTTTTATGACAATATATATTTTTGCTTGATTTTTTGCATTTTTGGTGCTGAAGAATTCTTAACTGTTATTTTATTCATTTTTCAACAATACACATTCCAATGCAATTTTCCCTGCTCTTTTCTTTAAAGTACATCTTTCTCTTCTCTTGGAAACAGTATACTCTTTATATTTCTGGCATAAGTCTTGGTTTTTTTCATGTGAAAACCAAAGCTAAAAGCAAGAATCCATTTCTATAACCTACCCTATGATTCAGTATCTTTTTGCCTTAAAGACACACTGTTCTCTTGCTCATTCTGAAACTAGTGATTTTCTTATTGTTATTTATGCTTATGCCACGTATTACATTCTCTAATTTCTGTTATAGCTTCACACTTTCTTAGCTTTTCATTACACATACTGATTTTGCAGTGTGTCCTTGTTCATACTCCCAAGAATTACTTCCACTCCAACTGTAACTGTTCCTGAAGTGCAGGTTTTTGACAATCTCTTGCTGAATAGTTTTCATTTCCTTACACTGCCTTTTCCATAATTAACTTAAAAAGTTCTTATTCTTTCTGAATTTGCTCTTGTGGATTCATTTTTACTCATCTCTTTTGTTCCTAAATTACTTTTGATTACAAACTGGATTACCCCATGGTTTCTGCTGGATTGTTAGGTACAGAACTGTCTGTGATGCTTATAATTAAGGTTCCCAAGCACTTTATATTTTAAGACCCAGGTTTCTGTTGCTCCCACAGATTGGGCCGAAATTTTCTTTCTGGATACCAAGTTTCAGTAAATTACAGTAAAAATATATAGTATTTTCAAAGTCAAGAATAAGGAAGTGATTAGGCACCAGAATAAATACAGTTTGGACAACTTAATCAGATACTTTTATGTATCTGCTTTTTAATAAAATCTTTAGTCTCAGGTTGCATGTGGTTTCCCCTAAGGAAAGCTCCCTGACTTAGTACTGAAGATGGACTGTACTTGAGGAATGAATTTATCTTGTGCAGCAGATGAAGCTGTTGGCTACAAAAGAACTGATCGTGTGAAATGAGGGGGAAACAGAAGGAGAAGAAGTTGGTTTATGAAGTAATTATGGGAATAGGTGTAATGGACAGAGAGACAGAAATTGCCAGAACAAAAGGGCCTGGAAGTATCACTCTGAAATTAGAAGACAATGAAAGGTGTGTACAAAAGAGGGAGAAAACTAAGTTACAAGAGGAAAAGCCTCAAGAAATAATCCATAAATAAGGGAAAATATCAGGATAAAGCATAGGAGGAGACTGTCAATGTCGGCCCTTAGAGCCACCAATGTCTAAGCCATACCACTTAGAGCTCAGGAACTGAGTGAATCAACCAGATAGGCTATATGAAAATCACATTTCACAACTCTAATTCTGTTAACAAGAGTACCACAGTGTCGTGGTTTAACTGTGATTTAACAGACAGATATTATGTTGGCACAAAATGTTGTATTGAAAATAATTCGAAGGAGTTACACAACATAAAAAATGGCTGGGGTCTGAAAAAAAAGTAATGAAACGTGTAATGCTTTTGCTCATATGCAATTTCATGTTTTACCACTGAAAGGTAATATAAGAGCAAAATTTCTTGGCCTGAATCCTTCTTTCTTTTATTTAGAAGTAGAGAAATCCTGCCTTTCTAAAAGCATGTTTGCATCACAGCCGCTGTGCTTCAAAATACCTACAATCCAATATCTTTGAAATTCTATACTAGCAGTTCAGTGAAACAGACAATCATGTTGTGTCACATTACAGAAACTAATGTAAATAAAGGTAACATAAAGCAATAAAGGATGACATCAGCATTTAAGCAAAGGAGTAGTGCACAACATATGAGCAAAAGCAGGATGTAAACAATATGATAACTCTGTGGCATCACTGTACCTACTAGAACAGTTATTTTGCCAGTTTGAAATTATCTTAAAGTGAATGCTTAGTTCATAATATCATGCAATATTTTCTTAAATGTTATGAGGGGAGGCTTGTATTTATAGCTTTGCTACACAGAGATGTTTTAAATGCACACTACAGCCATTACATGTACCAGAGTAGCTATGGAGCAGCAAAAACAGCATTATCAAATACCACTGAGCACACTGGTGATTGGGCATGACTCGAGGCAACAGATTCCAAAGAAATGTCACCAGAAACAGTTCTTTAATGTAAACTTACCAATCTGTGCAGATCAGTGGGCCTTATTAAGAACTGCTGAACCTGCTGCCCTACCAATGCTTTGCTGCTTTCTTATTATTCAGTGATAAAGTAAATAAATTGGCAGAATTCATCCTTTTTAAATTACATGTTGCTTAGAATAATAAGATTCCTTTCATCATTAGCCCTCAAAAAAACTTCTTGCAAATAATGCAGAGCTTCTTTTAAATGTAATGTCTTGATAAGCTAAATTGTTAAATGCTAGATGCCATGGAATTACTTTTGGTGTTCTTTAGAATGAATGCTTATTAGCATGTAAATTAGCAATTTAACCCTCTTTAAATTGGAAAAAAACCCCACGGGACACCTAATTTCATAGCTGTTAATGATGGTCCAATGACTGTAAGATATTTCTTAAGCATTTCATTACGTAAGGAATTACAGAGGTATATTATCAGGTCTTGGCATTTAAGACATAGTAATAATCAGAATGTCAGTTGGAGGAAGTGCTCTTCATTAATGCCTGCATTATTGTCCTTTCCATTCTTCTCAAAGGATATACTTTTTAATTACTGAAGTTTTACAACTGATTTTTCAAACAGGAGGAATGGGTGATGCAGTGGAATGGATGGTTTATTCAAATAAGAAAGGAATCTGAAGGATTAGATTTGTAAAAATGATTGTGCCAAACAGCTAACAAGTATGAAATTCTGCCTGAAAATATGTTCTAGAGTTTAATGTTGTAAAACTCCCCACCCAGAACATGAAGAAACTTATTCTTATTTAATTATATTTGGACAAAAGCTGCAGTAATTCTGGTTGAAACTCAGCATCTCTGGTTCAAATAATTTCCCATTATTTCAAACTTTGCTTCCTTTTCAAATATGGATAAGAAAAAAATTCTCAAAACCGAATTAATTAAAACATTCTGTTATGGCTGATTTAACAGAGCAATTACAATTTAAACCAAATAAATTTTTAAACACAAGACTTTCTGAAACATTCCATTTAAATAAAAATTGGTTTTGAGCCAGCCGTACTTGGTTTTCAGACTGAGTAAAAAGGAGTGATTAAAATCAACATTGGTTCTCAGTTCTGAAATCCTAGTACATGTAGTACATAAGATACTACTTAAGAAAATGGGATAGCTATGGAGAACCTAAATATTTATGTTTAGATTATTATTCTCCTTTTCAGTTAACCTTTAGGGCAGTCAGACTGGAATTGTGCCTGTATCGTTTAATGAACAAGATAAATTATATTGGGCACTGCTGTCCTCTTGTTAAATGTTTGTATCCAGTTGTTTTTTCCACTTTTTAAAAGCCAGTAATGTGGACAGAAGAAACAGAATATACAGCTTGTTTTCTGCCTGCTTCTATGTAAAATGTTACCATTCATGCAAAAATGTTTATTCACCATGAACTAATAAGAACCAGGCAAGACTGAATACAGATTTACATTATATTTCATGTGCCAGCTTCAAGACTGGCAAACATAGGTACTGTTGCTTATAGGTCACATATTTCCACTTTTTTTGGGTTTTGGTTTTTTTTATGTTGGGTTGGTTTTTTTGGTGGGGGAGGTTTGCTTGGTTGTTTTATGGGGTTTTGTTGTTTGGTTGATTGGGTTTGGGATTTGGGTTTTTTTTTGTTGTTGTTGATAAATCAGTATCTGGAATAACTGGTCTTGCATCCATAGTGAGGTGATAGGGACAAAGCACTGCCAGATGCTGTGTTTGTCTTTGATTACTGTCTGTTCCCAAGTACTTCAATTCATATTTGCGAAGGCTGTGTAGAGTAAGGGACTGTTCAGCCAGATTAGGGAACCTGTTGTGCAGGTTACAACACAGCTGTACATGTTTTATCTGGGGCAATTTTGTGCCATAGTCAGCTTTTTGGAAATACTGGGCAATGAGCTTTGCTACTAAAATTTTGTAACCCCAAATGTTCACAGAAAAATTGTGTTTCTGTCAGCTTCTGCATAACTTTTGAACAGTGCTGTCTTGCTCATATCTTTCCCTCCTCTGGAAAAATAATTCTTGTAATCCCGTTGGCATCCACAAAGTATATCAGGCCCTATGAACACCTGTCTAGAATCTGCTTCTGTTATAGTTCTGTTCATTTTTGACTGTCTGCACCTTCCATGCAGTAATTAACGTGCAGGAATGTAGCTGAGCAATTGATTCCTGTGGAGCTTTAAAGTCCTGCTAATCAACTATGCTTGTGTTTGAGGAACTGTGCAATGTGCCTTGTACATCTTTAAGGGGCATTCATAGCAGAAACAAATATTTAAAAGCAAACCAGAAATATATCTGTGCATCACCAAGACAGCAATAAAAATAGTGAGATTAGTCATTTATTATCCTTACTTAGTTAAAAGCATTAATTAACATCTTTTAACATGTCTCTAAGGAAAAAGAAAGGAGGTAACCCAGACTAATTATCATTTCACAGCTTTTTCAATTTCTTAATAATTAGCCTCCACCAGGAGCTATTAAAAATATGAGGGCTCCTTAAACACCTTCTCAGATTAAATCGCAAGAGAGTATCTAGAGAAATATAGACGATGGTCATGTGAATACCAAAACAATATATTATCACAGGTGTTGGGACAGTAAAAACCAAATGTTTCCTGAACAAAAAAAAACCCCAAACTGACAACTAAACACTTGTTTATCAGGAAATTTTAGAGTAGAATGAGGTAGAGTAGAATTTTAGAGTAATTATTTTTGGAGTAGAATGGTTTTGCAGGAAGGTGAGAAGATGAAAACCATCTTTTGTTCAAAAGGTTTACATAATTTAGTTTCAGACAGGTTGAAATGGTTCATAAAGATTGAAATGCTTTGCTTCGACAGTGTTACTTTAAAAAAAATACTTCTACAATTACTTGTGTATTATTTAAAAATACTTGTAAAATATTAATTGTAGCATATGCACGCATATTCACTATTTCTGAGATAAATGATGAAAATTATAACTTTTAAGGCATTATGTCTCATTGCTATTTAGATGCATTGACATCAAGTCACTTGGAAGCCCTTGAAATTTTCATTTTTTTAATAAGTTTTCAAAATATTACCCCTCCCACTAAGACTAAAAGGTAAAGAAAACCAAATGTCAAAATTCCTGCAGAGCAGAAATTCTGGTTCTTTAAACAGGTGTGTAAGTATAGAGGTATTGATGAAAAATAACCTGGAACCCTGTGGGATGCTTTATGTTTGTAGTTAGTGTTTCTTTGCTTGTTTTCAGCCCTTAACATGTTGATGGATTCTTAAGGCCTGCTTCCTTCAAAACAGACACTTAAATACTTTGCTCTCTATTTACACTTTCCATTTAGCATCTGTGGGATTTGGCAAGGTACTAAACTAAATCATATCCAGCAGAAGCAATATAACCTATTGCTTGTATTCTGAACTGCCCCGGATCTCCAGTCTCAGATAACGATCTGCTTGTGTGAATATCAAATCATAATTGAGAAATTATTGCGTACAGTGATATCATGTTTAAGGGTAAAACAACACAATTTCTTAAATAATATAGTTACCAGTATTTGTATACAAAAACATTACCCAAGAGGTAGAATGTAATTTTCACCTTTTAAGAGGAACCCAGAATATTCAGATTAAAATCATCTTGTTCTTTACTTCAAAGTAAAATTCAGACTTCTCATCAGCTCCTAATGACCATCTTTTCTGAGTTCTGCATTACTTTTCTATCATTTGAGGCTGGGTTACACCAAGCATTCAATTCATTGACATAATTGTGGCTCTCAATAGCCCATGTCAGATTCTGGTTTTCCTTTCCATCTTGAAATTTAGCACAGCATAATGTCCCTATGTTTGGTTTAAAAAGAAAATGAAGATTCTTGCCTGCAATTTGAAAATAGTCATAAATTGGACCTGTACACATCCAAAACAGCAAGTCGTAGCCTAGTAAATCTGAATATGTGGCATGTGACAAGTGTACAATAATTGTTACAGAAATTTATAGGAAATTAACACTTCATTATTCCTTATTTATTTTTGCACAAGTTCCTTCTAAAATTTAAACCAATAATACTTGGAAAAACAATGCAATATTTCTTCAGGAATTAAAATGATAATGTATGATCTAGTTGCCCTACTTCTCCTTGTCTCCAGAATAATTTACAGTATTAACTCACCTGGTCCGAAGAATATAAAGTCACTATCACCACATTGTTTCTGTGTTGGTGCATATTTTAAGAGGATTGTTGTTCCATTTGAGCACATAAACTCACAATCTTTCTTTTTTTTTTTTGCAAGAAATAATTATAATTCAGGGGTGTAGAAAAGTATGGATTGCTGGAATAAGAAACCATGGCATAAATAAAAGAGCAACTTTTACAGGAATAAAAGTTTTCTGGGAAGGAGTAGTAGAGCAAAGCTTGCTTAAAAGGTTTTTTGTGTCAAGTGACAGGAAAGAACTTGACAAGTGACATAAAGTATTTCAGAAGTAGTGAGTGATAGAACAGCTTTATAATATTAAAAATGTCCACATCTATGTGAAAAACTAGATGTGTGTTTATAGCATCATTTGGTGTAAGAGTTAATACAAACAGACATAGTCTGGAGCTGGGTAAGAGGGGAGAGTGGGACATTAAATGTTACTCCCTTAGCTCCTCAGCATGCAAAGGGAGAAGTAGTTTGGGATTGCTCTTATAAAAGTGCACAAGGCTCATTTCCACCCCTTTTCCAATGGAAGGATGTCAAGTTGCAGCTCAGTGATATGTTACGCACCAGTGGGCTGAACTACATCTCTTGACCACATGCTTGCTTTTAGCTCCCTCTCTTAGTAAAAGCCTCAGACACTGCAGGTTGCAACAACAGTACGTTCAAGAGGACACAATACAAACAACAAATTGCAAATAAATAATGTTATAAGCACATGGCAATAAAAAGGGTAGTGGATAAGCCAGAATATCTTGGCCTTTATAAGCCGGAAAATTAGGACATCATTCCCTCTGCAGTTTGGTCGTCTTTTTCCATGACACACTGAATTTGCTTAGGAAGCACCTTATCACTTTTGCTGTTTCAGAGGGAAATGCTGCTGAACTGGGAAGAGAGATGAGTAAGTCAAGTAGAGGGAAGAAAGGACACTAAAGTCAAAAGAGGCAGCACACAGAATACATAATAATGATGTGAGACAAATTTGGGAAAGAATTAAATAAAAGAAAATACATGTAATCGAAATACCTTATTTTAATCAGTATAATTTACTGAGATGTGTTCTCAGAAGACTGTCTCAGATAATCAAAGGCTAAACCAGGCTATTGCAGGAGTGAATTACCCTTTGAAAAAAATGGGACATCTGTTCATCTCCTCCTGTAAATAAACCATAGACTGGAACATAAACCACTAGTCCAATCCCATGCATGAAGAAATTAAAATTAACAGATCATCCATCTGAATTTGCTGCCTCCATGGGCCTCCCTTCTGTCAAGAATAGCACAAAAATACTTCATCCACATTGTGGGTCTCCAAAAAGCTGATCTTGAATCTATATGTTATTAGCATTATGGTGATCAACATAGGCGTGCAGGAAATTAAAAAAGCCAAATGATTGTATTTAGTAAATGTAAAGAAAATATTTGCATGTGTTTGTATAAATAACAAACTGTTACACACACTTCTTTAAAGGAATCTAGTTTCATAAAGGTGAATGAGCTTGCCAAAATGGACTGGGAGGATGAATTCAAATGGAAAGGTATGAGAGAGACCTAGGAAATTTTGAAGAGCACTTGGCAGATGGTTTAAGAACCCAAATCCCACAGCTGAAAAAGACCAAGCAGGTTATAAACAGCTAATCTCATTTAGAAAGAAAGTCAGTGCTCTGTGTCTTAAATTTATAATAAAGGAGAGAAAGAAAAAATGGCTGGTAAAGATCATAAATCAGAAGTGAAAAAATTGGAAAAGGTGATGGAGAAAGTAAAAAGGGGCAAAAAGAAAATCTTTAGTCATCAGAGGTGAGGGCAAAAAGGTTTCTGAGAGTATATTGAGAACATAAAGAATCTTCTGCTCCAAATAGAAATGAATTACTTGTTAGCAGTGATGTAAAAAGGACTACTCGACACAGATTTCTGTTCTATACTTGGAGCAAACCCAGATGATTTAGTCACATCTATGCTGTTTATGACGACTGTGAAGTACCACTCTACCAATAGCTAAAAAGGATATTAAACAACGTAATCTAGAGTTAAATATTTTTGTACCAGCAGGTTCAGGGGACTACCTTTTGAAGTATAAGGAAAGAGATGGCTATAAACTGTCCTAATCGTTAATGTTGATTTTTAATAACTCTCAGAGCACTAGAGGAAGATGCATCAAGCTAGAAGCTAGAAAATGCCATGCTAGGATTTAAAAAGAATAAACAAGAAAATCTGTCATCCTGACATTAGTGCCAGGGAAAATACTGGCATGACTGATACAGGACTCTGTGAAGTATTAAAGAACAGTAATGTAATTAATTTAATGTTGTTTATGTAAAATAGATCTTGTCAAAGTAACTTGATTTTATCAATTTATCTGTTAAAACATAGCGAATCAGGATGTCCCTTGTCTTGTGTTATTGAAAAATTTTGATCAGGTGATTACAAAAGTTATTTGTGGCCTTTTCTTATTGACAAAAACCGCAAGGAAAAGTCACTTATTAAACCTGTTTTACTTTGAGCAGGCATTTTGTTGTAGGTTGCTAGATTCCTGGTTACCTTTAACTCTCCTACTCCAGAACAGATCAGTCTACTTTAAGCAAATGCAAGAGAGAGAATATTTTGATCTTGACTGGAAAAAAAACCAAAAAAACCCAGCCCCTAAAACCCCAAACCAAACAACCAAAAGTGCTTTTTATTGATAGCTATTACATCCTATTAGAACAAAAACCCACCAATATTCCACTTCCTTGAGATATTTGATGAGGCTTCTGCATATAGCTGCCTTTAATATCCTTAATGCACATATTATTTTTCGCTGTTTGCTCTGACCATACATTTTCATCTAAAGTGCATCTGAGTGGTACCTATAAACAACACCTCCAGTGCATATTAAAATAACTTTTTTTAGTGATGAACTTGTTCTCTGGTACAGCACTTCAGTCTGCTGATTCAACTGTCCTTTGTGTAACCCTATGCACATAGCACAATAGTTTGTAACAGATTTATCCTTTATGATTTATTGTTGTTCCCTCAGCACTACTGTATTTATCAAGAATCAACTGGTTGTACAGGTAAATCAAATTTAGGCTTGATTCAGATGTCTGGCATCTTTCTTTTGTTTCAATGAGCTTACAAAGAGTTAATGAGATAAATATATATATGTATGTGCTGATTTAGCCTCCTCCATGCTCTTTTCAGAAGTCACTCCATCTCTTTTTACCTTCATTTCTTTATTTCTAAAATGATATCATCGTAAAGATACCTGTTTCACAAGAAGCCTGAGATCTGTCTATCTAAAGTGCTGCATGAAATCTACGTATGGTCATTTTTACTGTCATTTTTGTTACCCTGAAAGTCTGAAGACTGCATTGAAGAAAGTTTGAGGTGAGGCTTTGGACTCACCTGTTGAATTCTTGGACAATCCAGACTCCTGCTCTTTTCCTGAATATGTAGGTGATTTTGTATTCCACCTGCTACGGTTAGAACAAAGAAAAAAAAAAAAAAAAGTGGTGAGACAGGATTAAAAAAGATGGGGAAAAGGCTTATATACTTTTTGAAGAAGATTACAAGAAGTACTGAAGGTTTTGAAAGGCAATAGTCTTGCACAGGGTCTGTAATACCCCTTTCTTTGCTTTAAGCTGTTTAAATCAGAAGGAAAAACAAATAAAATATATGAGAGGATGTTTTTTCTCTGGTTAAGAAAGCAAACCCAACACCCTGACGAGCAAGGTCATACGTGGATGTGCAGTGAAGATACAGTCCCTGCCCCAAGTTTCTTATCATTCAAGTGTGTTGCTTTTACTAGGTGGATTACTCTGTATTCCAAAGTGGCACGGAATATGTCTAATCAAATTATACAGTGTGCAGTCGGCTTGTTGAAGCATATGACAGTAAGTTCATTCGAACTGATATAAACATGGGTGGTCAAGTGGAGCATATGCTGGATCCACAAATAGCTCAGGCCTTCAGATGAGTGAGTTGCTGCCACAAAGTGCCTGTTCTATCCTCTACAGAAATGGCCCCCATGAAAACCATCTGTTTTAACTTTACTTGGGGAACCTCATGAGCAGTACAAATGGATGTACTTTCATCCAGCAATGGCTGAAATCAGTTTAATTAGCAAAAATACTTGCAGATCTGGTTGAACAATAAGAAGCTCCCACAGAAAATACACAGGTGCACACTAGTAGGTCTTGATACTTCCGGCATGAAGACCCATTACACTAGATCAGACCATCTTTCTATACAGATTTAACACGAGTTTCTATGAAGACATGCAGAAACAAACCCTCCAAACAGTCACCTGTAATTTATCTTTCTGGTTGGATCTGTGATCAGCATCTCATTCTCTAAGATGAATTCTGTAGTGCATGTCTGAGGACTAATTTTTCCCCTCTCCTGCTATCATCTCATTCCCTAACCTAATCATATCAGGATATTTTCTTTCTGTCTTCCCATTCACTCCTGCTAACAATATTGAATCTGTTAAGGTTGACTATAATATAAGCTACTCCAAAAAATTATTAGTATCACACACTTCAAAGTGATCTGTAGCTATTTAAAATCATAGAATCATTTGGGTTGGAAAAGACCTTTAAGATCACTGAGTCCAACTGTTAACCTAGCACTGCCAAGTCCACAACTAAACTGTGGCCCTAAGTGCCACATCTACATGTCCTTTAAATACCTCCAGGGCTGGTGACTCAACCACTTTCCTGGGCAGCCTGATAAATGAAAATTTATCAGCCAGTTCTTGAGTTTTGTATCTCATGTTTAATTCCTGTATGTATTTTGGGGATTTTATTTACCATAGTAGAAGGAAATCCCTTTGCTGCTGTTTCCTCCCCTTTACTTAGAGAGCTAATACCATAAGTTTCAGACATAAAGTCTAAATTATGTTCTCTAGTAACTATCATTCTCTTTTGATGGTTTGTGTGAATTCATTTTACAAACAACGTAATTGGTTCCAGTGTTAGGGTTACAGGCAAGAAAATAATTACTGAAATTCACTTTCCTTTTTTTCCTTATTTAACCCTTCTATGGTGAATTTGTTTAGAACTTAAGGAGCTTTTCAGCATAGTAGAAATCAATCTCTAAAGCCTATCAGGCACTCAAACACTCACATTAGTCCATGGACTTAGATCCAGACAAGGCTCTCTAAATACGACAGAAGATGTATACCTAATGCTGACTGAAGAAAGCAGAGGTATGTACTATATTTTTACCTGCGGCTGCAAATGCATTACAGAATGATGAATATTTTGGAGGATGCATTGTGAATGAGACTGTGGGGAAAAAAAGTCTAAATGTAAGTGGAAAAAATCCTTTAATTCATAATAACCTGCCATTTTCTAACTTAATGCATGCAAAATTATGTTTTCCCCCAAAGCTGCCTTCTATTTACATCAATGCAGTTACACTACTGTGAATAAGAAAAAAGATTTGCTTCTCAGTATACTTGCAGCAGCAGTTACTTCCTCCAGAGTCTAAAGCAGTTATACTGAGAACCCTTGTTAGGCCTATATGATGGGATGAGCATGACCCCTGGCAGAATGCTCAAAATGAGAAGTAAAGCTCTCCCTCAGTACTGTGTTCTCATGGTCCTCAGACTGTGAGACAGTGAATGAGAGAGCAATATAGAAAAAGTGGCTCCTGAAGCCAGAGACCGCCTGGAGAATGAGTAGCCGCAAATCTGGCAGAGAAATGCAGATTATGAAAACCTTCTCTGTATTCTTGGCGATTATTTATAAAAAAAGCCCAGATGTCTTCTTCAGCTTTCTATTACATGTGCCAAAATTGCACTAATTCAAAGTACTCTTAAGCAACCTGTAGACATGGATATTATCTATAGCAATAAATATGTACAAATAGCACCAATTTCCTCTATCAAAAGTCTACATATGAGATAGAATCATAGAAGAATTTGGCTTGGAAGGGAACTTTAAAAGTTATCTAGTCCAGCTCCCCCCTGCAATGAGCAGGGCCATCTTTAACTAGATCAGGTTGCTCAGAGCTCCATCCAGTCTGACCTTGAATGTTTCCAGGGATGGGCATCTAGCACCTCAGTGGACAGCCTGTTCCACTGTTTCACCATCCTCATTGTAAAAAATGTCTTCCTTATATCTAGTCTAAATATACCCTCTTCTGGATTAAAACCATTACCCCTTTTCCTATCTCAGCAAGCCTTGCTAAAAAGTTTATCTTCATCTTTCTTATAAGTCCCCTTTAAATACCAAAAGCCTGCAATAAGGCCTCTCCAAAGCCTTCTCTTTTCCAGGATGAACAGCCCCAACTCTCCCAACCTTTCCTCGTAGGAGACGTGTTCCATCCCTTTGATCTTTTTCATGGCGCTCCTCTGGACCCACTCCAACAGGTCCATGTCCTTCCTGTGCTGAGGACTCAGAGCTGGATGCAGTACATGAGAGCAGAACAGAGGCATAGAAACACCTCCCATGACTTACTAGGCACACTTCTCTTGATGGACCCCAGGATTCAATTGGCTTTCTGGGATGCAAGTGTCTGACTTTCCATCCACCAGTACCCCCAAGTCCTTTGCAGGGCTGCTGTCAATCAGTTCTCTGCCCAGCCTATGTTTGTGCTTGGGATTGCCCCAACCCAGCTACAGGACCTTGCACTTGGTCTCGTTGAGCCTCATGAGGTTCACACGGGCCCACATCTTGAGCTTGTCCAGGTCCCTCTGGATTGCATCCAGTCCCTCAGGTGCCTCAGACTGGTATCTGCAAACTTGCTGAGGTTACACTCGATCTCACTATGTCATTAATGAAGATATTAAACAGTACTGGTCCCAATACAAACCCCTGAAGGACTCCACTTGTCACCAGTTTCCATCTGCACATTGAGTCATCGACCACTACCCTCTCGATGGGACCATCCAAACAATTCCTTATCCACTGAACAGTCCACCCACCAAATCCATATCTCTCCAATCTAGAAAGAAGGATGTTGTGGTGGACCATGTCAAAGACCTTACAGAAGCCCACATAGACAACATCTGTAGCTCTTCCTTCTCCACTGATGTAGTCACTCCATCATAGAAGGTCATTAAGTTGTTCTGGCAGAACTTGCCCTTGGTGAAGCCATGCTGGCTGTGTTGAATCACCTCCCTCTCCTCTATGTGTCTTAGTATGGCTTCTAGAAGGATTTGTTTCATGATCTTCCCAGGCACAGAGGTGAGGCTGACAAGTTGGTAGCTCTGAGGGTCCTCTTTTCTACCCTTTTCAAAAATGGATGCTATGTTTCCCTTTTTCCAGTCACTAGAGACTTTATCTGACTCCATGACTTTTAAAATATCATGGAAAGTGGCTTGGCAACTACATCAGCTAATTCCCTCTGGGGGACTCTGGGATGCATCTCATCAGGTTCTATAGTCAAGCTCTGCAGGGGGATCTGGACAGGCTGGACCAATGGGCTGAGGCCAGTTGTATGAGGCTCAACAAGGCTCAGTGCTGGGTCCTGCACTGGGGGCACAACAACCCCACACAGTGCTACAGGCTGGGGAAAATGGCTGGAAAGTGCCTGGTGGGAAAGGACCTGGGGGTGCTGGTTGACATGTGCTGGCTGCACATGGGCCAGCAGTGTGCCCAGGTGGCCAAGGGGGCCAGCAGCATCCTGGCTGGTGTCAGAAACAGTGTGGCCAGCAGGGCTGGGGGAGTGACTGTGCCCCTGTACTCAGCACTGGTGAGGCCGCACCTTGAATGTTGTGTTCAGTTTTGGGTCCCTCATTTTAAGAGGGACGTTGAGGTGCTGGAGCGTGTCCAGAGAAGGGCAACGAAGCTGGTGAAGGGTCTGGAGCACAAGGCTTATGAGGAGCGGCTGAGGGAACTGGGGGTGTTTAGCCTGGAGAAAAGGAGACTCAGGGGGGACCTTAATGCTCTCTACAGCTGCCTGAAAGGAGGTTGTGGTGAGGTGGGTGTTGGTCTCTTCTCCCAGATAACAAGTGACAGGACAAGAGGAAACAGCCTCAAGTTGCATCAGGGGAGGTTTAGGTTGGATATTAGGACACATCACTGAACAGGTGGTCAAGCATTAAAACAGGCTGCTCAGGGATGTAATGGAATCTCCATCCCTGGAGGTGTTCAAAAAATATGTAGATGTGGCACTTAGGGACATGGTTTGGTGACAGACTTGGCAGTCCTGGGTTAATGGTTGGGCTTCATGACCTTAAAGGTCTTGTCCAACCTAAATTATTCTATGGTTCTGTGATTCTATGAGATATGCGTGTTCACGTTGCTCAGGTGGTCACAAACCTGTATTTCTCTTACAGTGGGAGAAACTTTGCTCTCTCAGTCCCTGTCTTGCGGTCCATCCACTCAAGAGGTGTAGGAAGAGAGGTTGCCAGCGAAGACTGAGTCAAAATTATTGAGTACCTCAGCCTTCTCCTCGTCCATTATTACCAATTTGCCAGTCTTGTTCATCATGGGGGCAATATAATTTCTTTGACTTTCCTTTTCTGGCTGAAATACCTGTAAAAATCCTTGTTATTCTTTGCATCTCTTGCTAAGTTCAGCTCCAGCTGTGCCTTGGCCTTCCTGACCCCAACCATATACAACTGGGCATCATCCCTATACCCTTCCCAGAATACCTGTACCTGCTTCCACTGCTGTGCATTTCCTTCTTGCCCTTGAGTTTGACCAACAGGTCTTGATTCAACCATGTCAGCCTCCTTTCCTGATTTCTTACACTTGGGGATTCAAGAGCTCTTGCATTCTGTGGAAAGCATCCTTAAAGATCTTCCAGCTCAGTTCTCCTCCCTTGTCCCTGAGGGTAGCTTCCCAGGGGGTCCTATTGACTAACTCCTTGAACAGCTGGAAGTTTGCTTTCCTAAAATTCAGGATCCTGACTTTACTCTTCACTCGACCCATACCCCTCAGGAATGTGAACTCCACCAGGGCACGATCACTGCAGCCCAGGCAGCCCCCCATCTTGACATCACCGATTAGGTTACTTGTGTTGGTTACCAACAGGTCCAGTATCGCATCCCTTCTGGTAAGGCTGTCTATTACCTGACTTAAGAATTTATCCTCAACACATTTCAGGAACTTCCTGGATTGCCTACAGCTCACCATGCTACTTTTCCAGCAGATGTTGAGGTGGTTGAAGTCCCCCAGCAGGGCAACAGCCTGTGAGTGCAATGCCTCCTCTAGCTGGAACAAGAAGATTTTGTCAATAGGCTCTCCTTGATCAGACAGCCTGTAGGAGCCAACAACCCCAAGGTTCCCTTTGTTGCCTTGGTTTCTAATTCTTACCCATAAGCTTTCAATGTGCTCACGGCTACTTTTCAGAGTTAGCTCTTCACATTCAATCCATTTCTTGATGTAGAGGGCAATCTCTCCACCTCTGCTTCCTCACCTACCACTTCTGAACAGCCTCTAGCCATCCATAGCTGCACTCCAGCCATGGGATTCGTCTCACAAAGTTTCAGTAATGGCAACTAGGCTGTAGCTTTCTAGCAGCATGGTGGCTTCCAGCTCCTCCTGTTTGCTGCCTGTGCTGCGTGCAGTTGTGCAGAGGCCCTTCAGCTGGGCTGTCAGCTGTGTCACCCTCTTAGAGGAACAGCCCTTAATAAATAAGATAGCTGCCCTTAATACCCTCCGTACACAATGAAAAGATCACTTTATCTCTCTTGTTTTAGACAGCTGCTTTAAGAAGAGGTGATTAGGTCCCTAAAAGTGCTTATTTCTTTCCAGTGCTTGTAAAGAAAATCTAAAGCAACTACTATAGGCATCTAAATTTGACCAGATGAATAGCAATCCAGAGAAATGTTCACCTGCACAGGGAGGAATAGAAATCAGGATCATAATTCTGGAAAGAAAGGAATCTCAGTACTGCAAATGCAGCCAGCAGTGAGTATGTTACAAGTGCTCATAGGTCAGTGAAAAGCAAGTACTGACCACAATAAAGAAACAAGTTTAAAAAAACAACCCAACATTAAGAATGGGGAGAAATTGCTAAATTACCGGTATTTGGCCACAGATATTTCATGTCTAGCAAAAGTACGTAGCGAAGATGCAGCTCCATTAACTCATTTGAATCTCCTGGTGATTCATACCAGAGTTCAGGAGGAAAAGAACAGATTCAGCAGTTTTTGAGAGGCCAACATGACTCAGACCTGGTTGTATAAGTACATCTTTCCATAAAAATCAATACTATTTTGTAGTCTTTTAATATTCTGTGTGGGTGTTTATAAAAGAGGGATGGGTTACTTTTAGATAAGGCAATGTCCACATGCACATGTGCACAAAACCCAGAGGAAGAATAGAATATGAGTCTAAAATTTAAATATAACTGCATGGCAATTATATTTGTAGCAGGTGAAGGACAGACCACAAGATTGCTGTTAAATAAATCATAATTTATTACACGTGCCTGTATATGAATGCCCAGTTAAGTACCTAATTACATGAAAAATGCAATTGCTGTGTAAAGCGATGTTAATTTTCAAGTGCACCTGCTGAGTTTAGGGTTGTCATTCAAGTACCTGCTCAGTGCATGCTGTTGTGCACCACCTGCGGAAAATATTTGTGTGCCTGTCAGGAGTCTGGCACAGGTTATTAGTGAAGAAAACCATGGGTTTGCAGGTTCAGCAGGCAGTCCCATGGTCTATCCAACATTGCTGACAAACTTCATTATGATTCCTAACTGGAGCTCTGGCAGTGCAGCTTTTTTTATTTTGATGAGGGGATGTGCAGGGAGAGCCCTTTCTCTGCTCAGACCGCTTTAGATTTCTTGGATTTCATCTCTGGTTGATGAGTCCTCTGCTATGTTTACCTACATTTTTTCTGCTCTTTTCTCCTTCCTTGACACATGCTGTATGCCATTACAGAGCAAAAAATACTGCTAGAACTTCTATTCTTAGTGTTGGTCCATTTGCTTTGTTGATTATCATCCTAACTGTCAAAGAAGTGAAACGGCATTGCTTTGCAATACCTGCACTCCATAGTGCCAGCTTTCACATGGTTCTTTGTTTCCCTGACAGGTAGAAACTGTTTGTGTTTTTCCCATGAATGCTTTATGTGTGATACCAAACAGCTCACAGTGACAACTAAAACCTAGCAAGCAGCACTAAAGGACATTTCTCAAATGTGTTTCTTTGCCCTTTCTTCACATTGAAGATGTTAGTAAGACTCAAGACTGACTATGTTTTTCTATGGAGGACAGGATCTGTACTGCTTAAATAACCCTACACTCTTGCAAATATTACTTAGGTGACAGAAAGTGGATTCATTCTGGGAAGATTCTCTGATTTCTTTTACAGTTTTGGCTTTAACATATTATTTGAAAAGCTTCTTTCTTGGTCCAAAGGTAAACTTGTCTTACATATTCATCCATTTTACTTTGCAGGGAATGAGGTTGAGGGAATGGAGCACTGTGTGACTGGCCTGCCAAGGGGTGAGTGGCCAGTGAGGGAAGGCATGTAAGGGGGCAAGAAAAAGCTAAAAATGTGGTGGAGCAACCATTTATTTCCAAGGAACTTAAGCCTAAGAGCTTTAAAGAGGACTTTGCAGCTGTCCTGTTTCAAAGTCTAGTTCAGTAAAGTACTAGATGTTGGCGCTGAGAGAAGCTTTCCAGAGAAACGTACAGATTTGACAGACTGTAAATATTTCTGATGAATACGGTTAAACTTTCAACAAGTGGTAGGATGGTTCTTGCTGGTTGGTGGTGCACCAGTTCCCTGAGCAACTGCCTTTCTGGCCTTCTCACCCTCATCAAAGGGAGTTTGCCTGTGCAGAGACACGAGAGTGGTTGAGAGCCAACTCTTAAGCTCCCTGAGCAGCTGATTTTTGGGCAGCCCAGCCAATCTCCAGATCAGTGCTCAGAGGCACGTGTCTTGGGGTCCAGAAGGCTGATAGCAAACAAGAAACTTCTGCTCTTACTCTCCCAGCATTTATGTATTTTTCTGTCACAGATGTTACCTGGCTTTTAAAAAAATGCCATACTTGAAGGAAGCTGAAGTGACAGTGGTGGGAGATACCTACCATAGCTTTCCAACACTCTTCACAGAATGTAATCATGAACCGTGCATGGCCTTTTTCCACCAAGGGTTCCTCTATGCCTCTCTGTCATATTATGTCATTGCCACTAACTAGATGACTTCATTTTAGCTGGAGAAAAAAAAAAGCTGCCATCTCTTTAGATGGTATAAAAGAACCACACAGTGGTTTTCACCTATTCATTTTGCCTTCATCTACTGACAAAATCTAGACCTCTCTCCAGAAAGCCGTTCTCTCTCATGCATTTGTCATTCTCTTGACCCTTACAAGTTGAGGAGTCAGCCCTGTTTTTCAAACGTGGATGCCTGCTGGCCTGTGCAGACCTCTGTGCCATGGCTAGACTGCTGCACATACCTGAGCTGCAAAAAGCGATCTTTGCTGCTTACAGTGCTGGGTCAGCCTCCAGTTTATCCTACTGATGCACGTTTGCATGTCTGGCCATGCTACAGGGAAACAACAGCATGAGATGATGGTAACAATTAGGATGTTGATCTTTAGGTGCTGGTGGGCAGTCAGGTAACCGTAGATGCTGGCAGCTGAGCAACAGTTTAAAAATGACTGTGATACTGCCTTTCTTCAAGTCTAGCTTGCAAAAACAACTCTATGGGCTCCATGGAAAATTTAGTATTTTCTGGTGTTGATACTGTAGTTCTGAATTTCACAGAAGAGCACAGGGCTGCCTCCAGACCAAGGGGCAAGTGGATGCAGTGGTTTAGTTCTTAGTCCTGGTTCTCAAGGTTTCCAGTTTGGGCATCTGACTGAATGCACCAGAGCTCTCTTCTGGCTTATAAACCTGCCTTCCCCAAACACCATGGAACTGTAGAGGTAGTGAAGGGAGGAAGGCATTTCTGTCATGGAGCACGGAAGCATGGATCTGAACTGGGAAGTTGTGAGGTTGGACGTGACCTGCTGAGTCCTAGAGAGCACAGTGAACTCAAAGGCAAGATAGCACCACTTTTTTTCAGAGGATGTTCTTGACACTGTTTGGTTTCTGTGTTCTTCACTTTTCCTTATACTATCAGCAATGCAAAACCACGTAATAAAAAATG
Organism: Falco biarmicus; assembly: GCF_023638135.1. NCBI lineage: Eukaryota > Metazoa > Chordata > Aves > Falconiformes > Falconidae > Falco > Falco biarmicus. The sequence goes on along the minus strand of NC_079291.1, from coordinate 38,326,835 downwards.
TAATAAAGACAAAGAATTTTGCTCTCTCCAACAAGAATTACCTGATTTGTAGATGTTTGAGGAAACTAAAAAAATTGTGAAAATAACCATAAAAGTGTTTCCTGATCAAATATTTCAGACAGTAGTTCTGTCTTTTGAAAAACAAATGCATCTTCAAAAGCCAAGAAAACCAACACAGAAGTACACATATATCCATGCATACATGTGCAAGTACAGAGATCTATAAAATACATTACACACACGAGCTCAGCTTTATTCCACTGTATGCCTGCGGGCTGAATTTCAACAGACTGAATTTCTACTGACTGAATTAAATAGGAAAATTTCAACTACATTAAATGGAGTCTGGTTTTGTGTATGTATTTGTACACAACAGAAGATTTGTATATTCAGAAGAAACTAAAAAGCTATCATTCATATGTAGGTATACATCAACTAAATAGCAATGGCCCAATCATGTCATTTTGTTAGGCAAAAATAGCATTTTCGATCTCTCTTTAAGATGATAGCATTTTAAGTATATTTTTACTCTCCATTTACATGCTAACTTCACCAAAAGCAAATAAATTGAGCAAGAGGAAATGCATCTGCTGTGTACATATTTAATCCCTTCTCTTTTTGTTCTTTTCACACAGAGATTGAAAGATTTAAAACAAAGGGAATTTGCTCGAAATGTGGCTTCAAAGTCATGGAAAGATGAGAAGAAACAGGAAAAAGCACTCAAGAGGCTCCACCAGCTTGCAGAGTTACGGAAGCAGTCAGAATGGCAAGTATTTAAAACTTGTGTTATGTTTTAATGTCCTCTTTCCTCAGTCCCAGAAGAAATCTCCATATTTTTACTCCTACACTCTGTAATGTACAGAGATTGTGTACACTGTAACCTGTTTTCAGCTGTCCCTGACTCCAAATGTTCCTGCTCTGCAAACCATAAAATTGAAAACCCATGAATTAATTACTTGCTATTTGAAGGTTTGTGTTCTTCTTTCCTGTAGCCAGTTATTCTCATCTCTTCTGAACTGAGCCATTTGAAGATGGTTTTATAATATCACCATTTTACCTTATTCAGACTGACCTGAATAGGTAACTGTCTTATCATTTGACAGTAGGTGAATGGGAGAGGAAAAAAACCTTTAAAGCATCTGTAGTTAGTCTGTGTATCATTTGCACTACTTTTAGTATAGTGAGGTTATTCTCACAGTTTCTCAGTAGAGTAATGAAAGTGTCATTATGTGAATGAAAAACAAGCAATTAACCGAGTTAAGTTTATCCAATACCGTTAGCTCTATTGATGAATATCAAGATATTAGTACAAAGTTTACACAAATAAACCATTACATTTGAGAAATCTCCTTTGTTTAATGACACTGAATGCTTCAGTAGAATAGATTGCCACCAGACCAATTGTTTATGTTAATCTATGACCGTAACGAGTTAAGTAGATAATTAAACTGGCATCCTTTTAAATTCGTATCAAGCTTACTGTACCCTGGAAATAATAACATTCAGAGTTTATTATACACTCATTTTGGCCTATGTAATTGCTTTTGAGTAATCTGCTGCAGTACAACAGTTTAGTGCTAATGTATCACTTTTATGGTTACAACTCCATCTTCATACAAATCTACTGAAAGAAATGTAACTGCCTGTGGGAAGATGCCTTTATGTCCACACACTTGAAGATGTAGTCTCAGATAGATTGATAAGGTCAGTGATAATAGGAAAGCCAGAGTGAGGCTGGGAGGGAAAAAACAGGTTTGCTTTTAGGTTTGTTTTGGTTTGGGTTTTTTTTTTTTTCCCTCCTTTACAAAGAGCCTGGAAAGACAATGCTTGCTATTCCTATTTTTAAGTACTAATAGGTTCAGGCGTGGCTGAGAGCCATGATCTTGGCAGAGGGGTGGTAGCACCCCGTTGCTCGGGCAAGACAGAAAGTCAGCCTTTCTAAGTAAAATTCTGCACACACACACAATTGCTATTGCCCCCGAGTACAGTGTCTCAGGTTCCAACAGAGCTCCTTACAACAAGCTAATACAATTTGACAACGAAATTACTAAATTACTGTTAGTCTCATGCACAGAAAAACTGAAAATACAGCTTTATTTTGCTGTTTCAAGGAGACTTTGAAAAGGATTTTTTACATGTCTTCTCCGAGAGGTAATTTCTTCCTAATGTACAGTAGTGAATTTGTATCTCCTGATGCCAAATTTGTGGTAAATGCAAATGTATTCTCAGAAATGCATACATACTCTCATACTCTGAGTTGACCCTACTCTAGGGAGTCTTTATGTCATTCCCACTGCTGAAGATCAATGCATTTTTGTAACATTTATAAAACATGCTAGCCTATTTATATATAGCTGTTACGCAGATCTAGCAGTCATAATTTACTTACATTTAATTAAAATGTCTGTAATTTTTAATCAAACTCTTTACTGAAGCTGGTTCCAAGATTTTTTCATGTATGTGTACTGTGGTACTGCATTGATAGCAAATTTAGATAACTGGTCTAATGAAATGCATGTTTAAAATACTGCTTGGAATAACATGTGTATGGTGGCTGTATATGTCTCATCTCTAATGGAAAATGGCAACAGTTATTCCGATCTCATTTAATTATTTATTGCAAGAAATCAGTGTTTTACCATGTTTGTTAAGGCCTTCTTAGAATAGAATCATAGAGTCATTTCGCTTGAAAAAGACCTTTGAGATCATCAAGTCCAACCATTAACCCAGGGCTGCCAAATCCATCACTGAACCATGTTGCTATTGATATTTCTTTTTAAGTACAAAAAATCTAAACCACAGATTTAAAATCTGAGAGGTCTGGGGAAGAGAAAAAATGTTATTAATGAAAGTAGAATACAGAAAGAGAAAGTATAGTAAGAGTCAGTCAAATGGTGGTTGATAATGAGAGCCCTGAAGTTCCATATTGATGGAAATCCACCTTGTCTCCTTTTCCCCACCAATATTTAGTGATAATTTCAGTATTAATGTCTCTTTGAATATTTCACAAAGTCATTCATTGTGAAATAATATAAAGATAAAATAAAACTCTGCTCTTAAAAGTACATACAACCCCCAACAAGCAAGCAGAATGCTGCCTTTGCTCTATCTGATAGAGTTTGATTCTGCAGTTGATTCAAGTGGAAATGCCTCATTTTGAATAAGGCACAATTTCCTTTGCAGTGGCCTCTCAGAAAACCACAACTTACCACAGACCAGATTCTCCTTGATATAAATTCAGAGTAAAGACAATGTTGTTTATTCTTGATGTATATGGGCACAACTCTGAATAAGATCTTTCATGTGCTGACTTCAAATCATAAAATTTTCTGTATGTAAAGACTGTCTTGCCCATTTAGGAGCAGAAGTTCAGGGCTAGACTGCACATTTAACTTTTTGAATCTTTAGAAATTTAGTTCTGCCTCATAACAGCATGAATGACACACTTCTTTAGCAGACAGCCATTGTCAAATGCGAGTTCTGCCTTAACTTGGTTACTTAATAGAGCTTTCTCTTTTTTTTATATTTATATACCTTACAGCGTCACTGGGAGTGGACCATTGCTTAAAGCCCCCAGATTAGTCGTGGAAAAGCAGCAATCATCAGATGGTATTTTCCTGTACAAGGGCGGCAAGTTCACAGCCAGTTCTCAGAGAACTGCCACAAGTGAAGGACAAGGTTTCTCCAGCAGTGTACTAGAGAAACAGCAGCTTATCATAAGCAGGTACCAGTCCTCTACTGAAAGACCCCATGCGCTTGGAAATCAAGTCTCACAAGTGTTCCCAGATAGCACCAATACTTCTCAAAGGGCAGGAGTGTCTTTCTCATTCTCTAAAAAAGTCCCTTTGAGGCTTGAGTCCTCGGCATCAGTCTTCAGTGAGAACTCTGAGGAAGGAAATGATTGTAGTGAATCCCCCAACCATAAAACAAAGCAAGCTCTTGAGGACTGTCGTTCCAGCACACTTTTAGAGGAGGACATGAAAGCAAGCTTGGATAAAGGGCCACCTGCTACACAAGGCCAAATGGATTTGGATAACAATGCATCAAGTCATGCAGCTGCAAAACCTAAAATGCTAAAGGAAAATGATAAAAGTAGTGATAGAGAATTAGAAGAAAAGGTCAGTGCTCATCCTTCATTTTCCAAAGTCAAAATACAGCTTTCAAATTTGGATTTTTCTGGTTCACTTAGAGAAACAGAGCAAGAGAGCAAATTGAATGAGTCTGAGCAATTGTTAGAAACTCTCATTTCAGCTTCATGCCAAGCTAGCAATTTTTGTACACAGCTGAACACCCACAAGCACAGCAATGCACACCTGCCTGACCAGTTACCTGAGCTCCCAAGACAGCCAGCACCTGAACTGGCATGCACAAGAAACATTAATGACAGTCCTGGGATGGTAAAAAGAGAAAGATCTTCGGAGAGTTTAGGAACCACAAATGGGAATATGGAAACACATCCAAGGGAGACAACGGTTAAAGAGGTTAAGCCCCAGGCATTGCCTTTCCTCCACGTAGTGAGCAAAGATGGCACCACTGCGCTGCAGTGGCCCACAGAATTACTTTTGTTTACAAAAACCGAGCCCTGTATTTCATATGGCTGTAATCCATTGTATTTTGACTTCAGACTCTCTTTAAATCACAGAGACAGTAACCATCATGCAACAAACAAAGACACCTGTAAAGAACACTCTATAAATAGGACTGAAGGTGAAAATGAAGCCTCAGGTTTAATAACACACAAGCAAATGTCAAATGAACAAGATAATCAGTTGTTGAAACCAAAGAAGATGAAAGCTTCCCTAAATCCAAGAAAGGCCAAGCAAAAAGCTGAGTCAGACATAGGGAAAGAAATGAATAAAAATGGTCAAAAATGCATTGCAGATTATTTGAATGAAAATATACCCAAAGTGCCTGCTTACCTTGATGTCTCACAAAAGGATTATATGACAGAAAAAAGTCTTCATACAACAACACTGAGAAGACCTTTAAAGTATCATTTTCATAGCTGTGAAAGAAAAATCCAGAATATTAGAAATGAAAGCATTTCATTTTCTGCTTTTATGTCTAGGATTAAAAAGTCTAAAGCTGCAAAATGTCATTTAATTTATTCTGAAGAAAAACGTGAAAACCAAAATGACTGCAGATCCATTCAAGATGTGGCCAGCTGTAGCAGTGACATAAGTGACAGTGGAAAAGACTCTAGTGGAAGTTTCCTTAGTTATCAATCCAGTTCAACAAGCAGGTATTCAGAAAATGAAGGATGCGGAAGTTACACAAGATGCTGGAGATTCCCGTCTCCTCAAAAGTCCTCCTCTGACAGACATTCCAGCTATTCTGACACTTCAGTTAGCAGTACAAGCAGCTGCATAAGCTACATGAGTCCCACATCAAACAATCATAGCAGAAATCATTTGCTTTTTTGTTGTAAAAGAAAGAGGAAGACAGCTGAAAGGCACAAATGTAAACACAGAAAGCACAAGTGTATTTTCACTTCTGATGATACAGATGAGGATTATCTTTGTCACAGTAGAAGTCACAGAACTAGAAACTGTACACAGAGGGGCACAGTTAAATATCAAAGATGTTTGAGACATAAAGTTTTACAACACAGAGACAGATCTAAACACAGCCGACGTAGGCACCGGCATTTTGGAAAAGTGCATAGTAGAAGTAGAAGCTACCATAGCTCCAAAAGTTGTTCCACCAGAGATTCAAGAAGCAGTGAAAGATCATCCAGTAGCAGAATATCAAGAGGCAGCAGTACAGGATCCTTCTCAAAAGAGGCTGACAACTGTGGAAACAAAACAAAAGAGGATGCAGAAAGAGGTTCTAACACCAAATCGGGAAAAGCTGAAACTGCACATTACGACTCTCTGAGTATGAGTGGTCAGGCAAAAAACTTTGCTGCCTACTCTTCAGAAACCCTGGCAAAAGGCATCTGTGGAAAAAGAAAGTCACTGACAGCCAAGTTACTTTTAGAAAGAGTGCAGTCCAAGAAAACCCAGGGGCAAATGCATGATTCAGAGAGATTTTCAAATGCTTGTGGGATAGAAGTAAAGGATCACTCACAGAGTCACTTTGCTCTTCAGTTTCCATCATCGGTAGATGACATTGCAATGTTACCTTTGCCAGAGAAACTGCTAAACATAGGTAAAAATGACATGGGGCATGATGAAATCAGTTCATTGGAAACCAGTGGGAAGGAAAACAACTTGGAAGCGTCAGAGATAACTAATGTTGCTCTTTCAACAGGCACTGATTATGATCATTGTCTTTTTAAAGACATCATTCAAATAGGAACAAGCTATCAGAGCCGGAGCATAAAAAGGAACACAGCAATAAAGGAACAATCCAATCTCTTCATTAGTGAAGTGCAACCCTTTATACAAAGCTGTGACCCAGTACCAAAAGACTTCCCTGGTGCTTTTCCCTCTAATAAATATTCTGTTGTCACTAATTCAACGGAGACCAAAGAACAACTACATGATGCAACCATGGACTCGAACCGGGCAGAAGGCAGTTTGGACTCTCTTTGTGACAATGCTATGCAGAAGTATGATGACACAGTAAATGACCTGGAAGTGTACAGTAAATCCACCTCCTCTCCTTTAACGCAGCAGCCTATCACGTTTTCACCAGAGGAAGTAGACAAATACAGGTTGCTTCAGCTGCAAGCCCAGCAGCATATGCAGAAACAACTTCTGGCGAAACACCTGAAAGTTTTGCCTGCCCCAGGGCCAGCTGCCTTCTCTGCAACACCAGCAGTTCCTGCCCTCCCTGTTCAGCAGCACGCCACTGTCACCACCATCCACCACACACTGCTGCAACGCTTTGCTGTCTCAGCATCTGTACATCCCCACGGCAGCCATCTCTCCCTGGCACACCTCCACCCCTTCTCTCAGGCACATTTCACCCCCATATCACTTTCCCCATTAGCACCAGCCCTCATTCCCACCCACCCTGCTTTGCTGACAGGACACCCATTGCACTTGATGTCCACCGCCCCCCTCCACCCTTCCCCACTGACCTTCCCCGCACTACCACACACTGCATATATCCCAGCCATATTTACACCGCACCTGAATGGAGCCACACCTTCTGCTATACATCCAGCTCCTTTAGTTCATCCATTATTCCAAGGGCAAGAGCCCCATCACTATTCTTACTCTAGCCAGACCCAACAGTTACCTACAATAAAAGAAGTTTTCAGTGTTTCTAGCTATTTAAACTAGCCCAAATAATTACACCACAGCTCCAAAACCAAATCTGAATAAAATAAATTATTCAGTGTTCAATCATGTGTCTGAGGGGAAATCTACTGTTTGGCTGGGAGCACAACAACAAATATTTTAAAATCCACATTCTGTATGATGGCATATGAATGTTGATTTTGTTCTCCTATCGGTGAGTAAAAGCTGGTTTAAAGCATTTTATGATACTATCACAAGGAGGACGGGGTCCGGCTAGTGTCATTCTGCAGAAGGTTTGGAAAGAACAGCCTGAAGTGAAGTCTGTGACTATCAGTAGGAATGGGACCACAGCACCCAGACACAACAGGACCAAGAATGTCAACACTGATGAGTGATTTAAAGCCACACAATTTAAGGTAGAGCAATCTTGACACACCTCAAAGGTTTGTTTTTCTGAGTGTGTATATGCAACAGCACAGGTCTTGGTCTGTTTTTTCAGACTGAGCAAAAAAGAAGGTGTTTGGGACCACAAGTCCCTGGTTCTGCCTCCTGGACAAAATAAACTGGGGAGCCTCAGAGTGAGGGGTGATGAGTTAACTCTGGAAGAAGAGGGTCACAACAACATCTCAAGGATACTTCAGTGATCTTATCCCTGTGATATGTTGCTCAGACAGTGTAAAGGGACTGCAGTCTGCCCACAGGTATGTAACAAAAAAATCTCTTAGCGTAGGGGCCTCTGTGATGGCACAAGCAGGCTGCTGTTTTTCCCCCTGAGCCAAGCATCCAAGAAGGCAAGGGAAAGAAGGGGAAGAAGCCAAGTTCTTTGGCATTGCCTGCATGTGGCTGTAGCATAGGGTATGTCGGGGGTGGCCCACAGCAGTCCAGAGCAGCCAAGCAGCTAGTGTTGTCTTCGAACCTCAGAAGTCCTTGGCCAAGACTGCAACACTTCTTTCCTATCAAACAGAGCTCTGATGTGTGGGAGAGTCTTGCCCAAAGAATGTGTAAATATGTTTCGTCCCTTTCACAAACAAACAATTGCCTGGTCCTATAAAAATCCACTGATATTCAAAAAAATGCAGAAGTAAAATTCCAATTGGAAAGTGGCTCTCCAGGTCAAGCCTCATAGAAAACCATGCCACAGTTCTCAGCATTTCGAGGTATACTGAACCTAAACAAATATGTCAAGATTCTCGCATGGCTTCCCAAACTCTCAGCATACAAACCAAAATTCTGAATCTGCAATGTTTGAATGCATGTATCCAACTTTCAGGGTGATGCGTGGTAGAAATTGCTAGTAATACGTGTATCTGGAAATAAGTGAGGGCTTCAGGATTTCTTTGAATGGCACATTTTGACTATTTCTATATTTTTTCTAATTCAATATGGGATATTTAGCATGAAATTAAGTTCATAGTTGCGGTTAGACTGCAGGCATGCTTCCCAATATAACTGGACAGTGAAGCGTCCAAGAGACAGTGCCTGATTACTTGGATTAGAAACATTTGAAATAATTTCAATCCATTTGCAATAAGGTAGCGCACAATTAATGTATACTTCATAATTGATATAAAACACATTTAAAAACCTTTGGAGGATTTTATTCCATTCTATTTAGTTATCTGAAGAAACTGAGAAATCTAATTGCAATTGAGTATTTAAAATACAACCCAGGACCAATTTTCTAACTTAGTTTTAATCGAACTAGATTCATCCATTGCAATAAAATGGTATTGTTTTAATTTCTAAAAGCAGCTGCTTCAGCATAAACCGGTATTATGCCAAACGTTTTAAAAGGCTTTACAAGTTGTAACTGGGTTTTTTTGTATTTTCAGATTAGTTTCTTTTGATACTTAACATTTGAGCCCTCAAATAAAAGCTGTCAGGAAAAAATCTGGAGACTGAGCAGAAGCAAAACATTTTTGTATTGAAAAAGGTTAGAGAAACCAGTACCCTCAAATATCTTTTGGTTGGATACACAGCTGATCTATTAATTACATTAACAAAATGGATTCATGCCATTTTGGAGTTACTTATCTTTATGGTTTAATTTTCTTGTTTTAATTATAGAGAACGTCTTTAATTTAAATAATTGGTTCAGAATTACCGAAGTCAGAAATGTTCTTTGTGGAAGATGTTAAAAATAAACATTTCCACAGTTTTGAAATTCTTCCTTTCATTTTTGGTTGAAAATCTTTTAAAATTAGATCTAAATTTACATATAGTTTCTGTGCTCGTGAAATGTTATTTTCTGAGAATCAAACATATTTTACTGAATGTGACTTACTTCTGAAAATTAGTACTTGCTTGCCTGGGTGGAGATCCGTCACTCAGTGGACCACTTGGAAGCATTAGTTATAATTCTGTAGAAACACTTGCAATTGGACATTTTAAAGGAGCAGGTCAACCTGTGCAGCTGACTGAGCTACACAGCCATCACCACCAGTTCAGGGCTAATGCCAGCCTAAAAAGATGCATTTCCAGCCCTGCAAGCTGTTAAATTTATAGGCCCAGTTCCATTCCTATTCAAGAAAAAACAGCTGTTCTCATTGTATATAAGAGTTCATTTGAATCCAAAGTAGGTACACAGAATAAAGTGGAACAGAAGAAATGACAGACTAATCTCATCTTTAATGTGTACACACATTTTGTATCCCTGCTTCTTACAGGCAATGTTAATATTGTAGAAAGTCCTATGGCAAGAAACCTGACCAAACGAAATTTAACAATACCCTACTACATAGATAATTTATGGAAAATAGTTATATAAGTTTCCCTTAATGTATGCACAATACAATGGGATTCTAGGAAGGAACCGAATCATAGGATGTCCATGCATCATTGTATATACCAACAAGGATGATGTGGTAAGGCAAATGAATAGACAATAAGGATTAAATTTAATTCTTGGAATAATGGGAATTAGGATTTTGAGAGGTATTGATGGAAAAAAGAGAGATTAAGAAGGAACAGAAACAGCACAATAGCAAAACAGCAATCATTGACTACCAACAAAGGGAATGTCCAATACTGAGAAGGGATTTTCTTGGAGAAATGTAATAAAATTATCAACACAGCTGAGATTATATTTTTGCTCTAATTGCTGCCATATTTGATTTTCATCAGTAATGTACTTTAAATACATACCTTTATTATTATTTAAAGCATAATTGAGCCTGATGTATGGAGCCGTTCTACAATTTTGATTTTATTTATACTGATTTTTAAAAGACTTACAGTATCCTGGTTGCAGTGATATATACACTCCAAGTTAATAACCTAGTTTAGCTTGGTTTTATATTCTGGACACATAATCCAACAAAACAGGTCACCCACACTGTAATATTCCAATAACAGAAGTTTCCTGAATAACACAATGATAAATTTGTTTGTTTGTTTGTTTTCATTTTGTAACTGAGTCACTTCTGGAATACATGTAACATGTATATTTGTTGTGCAGATTTGCATAAAAATGCATTTGACCAGATTGATTTTAAAAGTGTTAAGTTTATATTTAAAACTGGATAATACTCTGGCTAGTATAATATGTAAACTAGTAATTTTGTTTTGTATTCTCTGTATAAAGTGTTTTATATTATACAGTAGCTAAGTGAATTGCACTATTGTACATGCAACACGGCTTTTTTTTTAGGTTATTCAAGGAATTCCTGGGAATGTAGTTTAATGCAATAATATTTTTTTTCAATAAAAAGGCTTACTGGTATAAAGAGTGTCAGTCATGTATTTTTAATGTAAAGCATACCAAAAGGCAGCAACATAATAAAATGCAGAATGATGCAAACATATTCTGTATTTTAATCTGCAGAACTGAAATGCATTTAATTCATCCCTGTGGCTATAATCCTGAAATTTCTTAGAATGTTTCCTAAAGATTTTAGTATGTGTTACAAAAGTGGGTTGTTTAAATGGAACTAAAAATAAATATTCCTTACAAAAAAATATTCTATCTATGTGGTTTTTGCAAGTACTTTTAATGGAACAACATCCTTTTGTATATTTTAATGCACTAATCAGTTTATTTAGAATGACACTTATAATTCACTTGCCAGGTTCCCCACATAATGCCTCTGAGCTATGATTCCTAATGCTCTTGTAGAAGGCCCTTTGGTGAAGAAGCTAACAGTAGGATCCAGAAATGTATCATTCATTCACCTTTTAACCTTTCTTTAAAAATTATCTTAGTCATGATAAGTATCTCTTTACCCCATGTTTTCCCTTTTACCTTTTTATTGTATCTTTTTCCATCCTTCTTTCATTTATATTGTAAGCTTTCTGGCACAAGGCTTTGGGTTTTGTCATATAGGTACTCAGCTTTGGAGGTCCCATGCATTGCTGCTATACTAACAGTAATTGTAAGGCTAGTTATAGCCATCAGTAGATGGTTTCAGTAGTTTCATGTCTCCATGTGAGCACAAAGACTGAAATAATGTAAAAACAGGTGTCTGCACTCTTGTCTTTTGAGGTGTGGTGTGACAGAGGTCATATTCCATTAGGTCTATCTGTTCAGCTGGAAATACCTTGGCCAGTCTCTGGGACCAAATTAATCTACTGTGCAGGGACATCTCATGACTCAGGCATTCTATAAAATCCTGAAATCATAGCAAATCAACAGAGACGTTAATTGACACAGGGTATCTAATTCCATTCAATTGTGTTTCTTCATCAAGTTGTTTCACAATAAAAACAAAATTCAGACTTGGACAAACTTAAAGAAAAAAAAGTGGAGAGTCTGAAGGAAATCTCCTGCGAAGTAGTATCTGTACCATTAACTATTAGCTATAGTAGGCTTCTAGTTGAGATCAGATCTCACCCGTTTGCTGTTGAACAGTGTTACTGTTCTGACTAGGATGTAATATGTGATGAAATTAAGTTGCCCACACCTTCCTATTCCTAAAGCTAGCTACTAATTCCCCCTTCTTAAAGCTTGAATTCCAGATCTGTTTAACAGTTGAGTATAAGCTGATTTTTTTTTCTCTTTCCTTTTTCTTTCTTTTTTTTTTTTTTTTTTTTTTTTTTTAATACCACAATGTATCTGTTCAGGCCAAACCTACATTTAGGACTTTTACTTCCTTGAGAATGAGAAACAAATGTTTTGCCAGACTTGAAATGTCTCTTATCACCAGATGGAGAGACTTTTTGGAGGAAATACATTTTATTTAACTTAAAAAAGAAAGCCCAACAAAGCAGATATTAGAGACAGTGTAAAAGAAAAGAAGACCATATTTGTAGCTATTTATGCCTAAGTTTAGCTTCAAGACATTTCATTTCCACCAGTTAAAATACTGTCTCAGTGCAGTGTCCAGCCGTAGGAAGATCCAGTCATTGCCTCCACTCCACAGGATCTCAAATGGTGAACTGGGCTGCTCTTAGAGATCCTATTTCCCCCAGTGTCTTCTCAAATGCTCAACCTCTGAAGGCTTCCTTTAAGTCAGGTGAGCTCTCAGAGCTTCTTCCATCACAGTGCTGAGTACTGCAGCTAACGTGCATCCTGCTGGTGGGCACAGGCTAGGCAGTGTTATCACCCAGCCAGGCAGAACACAGAATGAATATGATTGCAAAATAGGCTAGACTAGACTTTTTCAGTTGCAAGGGACCTACAGCGATCATCTAGTCCAGCTGCCTGACCAATTCAGGGCTGACCAAGTTAAAGCACATTATTAAGGGCATTCTTCAAATGTCTTTTAAACAGTGACAGGCTTGGGGCATCGACCACCTCTCTAGGAAGCCTGTTCCAGTGTCTGACCACCCTCTCAGTAAAGAAATGCTTCCTAATGTCCCAGTCTAAACCTCCCCTGGTGCAGCTTTGAACCATTCCCTCGCATCCTCTCACTGGATCCCAGGGAGAAAATCTCAACATTTCTCTCTCCCCTCTCCTCCCCAGGAAGCTGTAGTGAGCGACGGCGTTGCCCCTCAGCCCCCTTTCCTGCACACTAGACAGCTGCTCCTCACAGGACATTCCTCCCAGCCCTTTCACACGCTCCTCCGGACACATTCAAGGTCCTTCATAACCCTGGCAAACCGTGGGCCCCGAGCTGCGCACAGCGCTCCAGGTGAGGCCGCGCCAAGGCTGAAGGCAGCGGGACCAGCACCTCTGAGGGCTGGCTGCGCTCTGTGCGCTGCCCCCGGGGCGCAGGCTGCCCCTCGGCTGCCAGGGCACACCGGTGACTGACACCCAGCTGCCAGCCAGGCCCCCGGGTCCCTCTCTGCACAGCCCATCTCCAGCCACTTCTCCCCCAGTTTATACTTGTGCCCGGCATTACTCCATCCTAGGTGCAGAATCCAGCATTTGGACTTGTTAAATTTCGTCCCATTAATCATAGCCCAATGCTCCAATCTATCTAGATCCCTCTGCAAGGCCTCCTGTCCCTCAAGACAACAGCACTCCTCGTTTGGTATCATCGGCAAACTTGCTAATGGTGCATTCAACTCCTGCATCCAGAAGTAATCTAATAGTTTATCTGGTTGCAAACAACCCACTCAGGATCCAGGCACACAAGGCTAATTTAAAGATTTTCCATCCCCTCCTCAACAACCAGGCATTGGTTTCAACCCCCACATTGCAGTGTTTTTTGCTGCTTCTCTTCTCTTCTCTTCTCTTCTCTTCTCTTCGCTTCGCTTCGCTTCGCTTCGCTTCCCTTTTCCATTTTCCTTTCCTTCCCTTCCCTTCCCTCTCCCTCTCCCTCCTGTGTTCTGTTTCACTGTTTACTGCCTCAATCAGTCACATCAGCAGAGCCAAAGAGGGGAATGAGACTGAGCCAGGACAGGAAAAGAGAGAGAACAACACAGAAAGGGAGGCTGGAAACATAACAGGCCAATTTTCTCCAGTGGTGATGTTTGAGTACTTGTGTCCTCCTGCAACACCAGCCTACAGCCTGGTGGGAAGTATTTCACTTCACTGCATAACCTTATTATGCAAAGCAGGCATCTTAATATAAACTTTATACAGAAATATAAAGAATTGCTTGGAATGCAGCTCATTGCCTCTTCCTCTTTCTAGACACTAGGCACAATGATAACAATGTGCGTGGGGATAACAGGAATCTGCAAGTCAGTGAACTGCACTGCTGCCTTGCCGAGATTGGAACACACCATTGTGATGTGCTTGAATGTTTCTCTGCCCCAGGGCTGAAGGGCATTTACTCATTAACATTTCAGGTCATGGAAATACTCTCTCTGTCTTCAGAACCATCAGGCTGAGCCTTAACTTAACACCTTGCTTGTCTATAAAGCGCACAGCACTTTTAAAATGTTTTTTTTATTATTCTTTAATAAACACATTATTTTCTTTAACTGAAAACACAGAAGAAGCCAAATAGTGAATTGCAGAAATTATAGACAGAAATAAATCTACAGTTACAGTAATGGGTATTTATTCTAAGCATCTACTGCTTAATAGTGACCTATGTGTTTTGTGAATGTGCTTAAAAGTGCTCTTGACTGAGATGTCAAGCAGTAGATATGTGACTGTCTTAAAAGAAGACTCAGCCCAAACTCATTTTTTATGACCTAGCTATAAACCCCTCAAAATAAAGATAAGGTTGAAAAGCTTGATAGACTTCCACTAAGCAGTGTAAGCAGTTCTGCTGCCTCTACTCAAGTGCACATCTAAAACTTATATTACACACAAAAATCAGTATTTCATTCTTATGAACGAATACACTTTTTAGACCAAATACATTTGTTATTTGCAAATCAATGAATTAAATGTAATTATCAATTTTATATATAAATCTGTTCTGTGTACTCCAAATGGTGCATGTGTGCAAATCAGCAACATTAATAAATAAATCATTGTGAATGGAATGTTAGTCTCAGACAGCTGTAAACCAAGTATTTCTATATAAAGCAATATGTTCAATACAAAAATAATCGAATTATAATTTGCTTTCTTTTTATGGGCTAACTGTTCTCTGCCAGCCCCAGAGAGAAACCCCACAGAACTGAACAGAAATAGCTATGTGTGTGCACAATGGGAAGGAGCCGTGTGTCTTCTTAAGGGCACACAACTGCGTCTAACAGAAACTTATACCCCGAGATAGAATTCTGTGTGTAAATCAAAGGAAAGATGTATGAAACATCTTTATGAAACAGGTATGAAACATCTTTAATCAACTGTTGCATATCGTCGCAGGTGAAATACTACAGAGTTCCCAAAACAGTCTTTTCCACCCCTGTCCCTCATGCTTAGAAAGTGTAAATTGCTGAGGAAATGCTTATCTGTCAGTGGTCCGCTTGCTATGAAGTGGAAAGTCCTACCTTCATCCAAGAAAATGAAAACACTAGAAGTGTTGCTCCCTGTTAATGTCAGTATTTCTCTGAAAATATTCCAGACTTCTTGAGAGTGAGTTTTTCAAGTGAGTTTGCTTTCTTCAGAGGGCTGGAGCACCTATGGGCCTGAGGATGGAGACGCAGCTAGTCCCTTCTGCTTAAATGTTGATCCTGTCAGTTTAGGTTCCACATAGAGACATCCAGATCCAGGAATGGGTATCCAAATTTTAAGATTTTAAACATATTAAGAGAAAACTTAACAGTATCTGTTAAGTTGCTAGTTGTCAGCTGGGACAAGTTTCCTGCTCACACAGGACTGGATTTTTTGTCTTATCCATTGCATGTAACACATACCTGAAGTATACAGGAGAGTTTTCAGAGCCATGTTATATTTCTCTCTCTCCCGCTCCCTGCAACACTTGAGGAAAATGGCTGGGAACACACACACCACCACCACCACCACCCATCAATTAAGTGAGATGATCATCCTTGGTCTAGTTTTTAGTTTGCTAGTAATCTCTTGAAAGGTCTCTGTGACTTAAAATACTTAATGCTTTTATTAATATCACCTGTAATTACAGGACTGGTATGTACTGCTGACATATTATGGGTTTAATCCTTAGCAATAAGCTTTCCTACCATGAGTCTCCCCCTTTTAGTTCTGTTCTGTGACTATTCTTTCAAATGCTAAATTCCCTGGTTTTGGTGTTTTGTTTTGTTTTGTTTTTTTCTTAAGTAATGTATTAAATAAGCACTTCTTGTATGATTTTTATTGGAAATTATATGGGTCAGAGTGAAGTATAATAATGGATCTTAGTATGGGTTATGATCAGAGTTTATGAGTTGAAAATAATTTTTTCTTTCATCTCAATGTTGCCAGCCCCCACTAGCTTATCACAAGAGATTCTCAGATGCTGAGGGCTGGTGAGTGTGCCAAAATGGGACAGCAGAAAGAAGCACAAGAGCACAAGGTCTGCTTGTGAATGATAAAGGTAAGAGAGAGGGCATGTATAAAGTCTGAAGAGCAATGTCAGATTTGTGACACTTGGAGGAAAGGGTATGTTAATTCCAGAAGATGCAGAGGACACCAAGGAAAGGTTAGATTCATGATGAATAAAGCTAGAGAGGTTTGCAAGCTCAAAACCTCAGATGAGCCACTGTGATAGTGATGTCAATAGAACTAAGACAAAAATTCCTGGTGGGATTTTTTTACACATGGTAGGCTGTAACTTTTGCAAAAATATTTGTTTTTCCATATCTGCTCCCAGTCCAGTCCTAAGACAAAGAGGGTCAGATAGTAACAAATAACTGTACCAGTGTTTCAAACAGTACACAAGGATGCATTTAGCTACTGAGTAAGTGTTTGACCAGTTCTTACTCTGCTTGATCTGCTCATTCCTGCATCAGGGACATTTGAAACAGCAGGTTATGGGCTGGTCTTGAGCAAGGATAAGCAAACAGCATGAAACACTTCAGCCTGGTGAAATTGGTTCATTCAGATTTATGAACAGAGGAAATGAGTCACAGCTCTGTTTGAATCTCAAGAAATTTGTACACTTGGTGAAATGTAATCTAAATTGTGAATTAAAAATCTGTTAAGTGGAAAAAATGTTAATGCTTAACATTAGCATTTTTTTCTAGAGAGATAACAGCAATGTTTTTTCTAGGACATAGCCAGGGAGTGAAAAACTGGAAATAAAAATTTAGGAAAATAATTTCCATTGTATTTCATAATGTGTTTGATGCATCAGTGTCCCAAGAAATTGTCGTGCCTTTCAAAAGAGACCTTTACCTTGTTCTTCCTGACAAAGTTAAGCTGAGGTAGAATGCCTTTGCTGGAGCACTGACATCTTAGTAGTTATGAGGAATTAATTACCAAATTCCCCACAGAAGAACATTTGTGGTAGCTAAAGCAGCAGTTCCACAGGACAAGAAGCAGCTCCTCCACCTGGGTGGACCAGCAGTCCATAGAAGATGATATGGAGAATACACTGCAGAGCATCAGTAAACAGTCTCCTAGCTATAAGTCTAGATATGTTTCATATAATTACTGGAAAGACCACTGTTGAAATCTCTAGGCTCAGAAATATGCCTCATGGTATAGCATTTCCAGGCACTATAGACTGCTCATGACTCAGAATCAGCACATACATTTAGGGGGGAAAAAATCCAAACCAATAAGTGTCTCCTTAATAAAAAAGGAACTATAAATTCTCAGCGTGTCTCAATACCACAAATATATATTAATGCTAACCTTAAAATCCTTCTAAAACTGTAAAATACATAAACACTTTAATCGTGCTGTAAAATTCCTATTGCCGGTGCAACACAAATCCTTCCTCTCTGCACGATTGGATCATCCTGGTGCTGGCAAACCTTGCAAAATGAACACTGAGAATGATATAGTTTTTTCCCCTGTTGCTAATTCAATAAATACTTGGATTAAAGATGTTCTTGGATTAAAGATGTTCTCATCTTTTCTTTCTAAGGTCACTCATCTGCAGTTGGAAGCAGAGAAAGAGTAGGACTATTGCTAAGGGTATATTTTCAAAGTGCAGCAGAGAGATTTAGCCACTTAATTCCCATTGTGGGCAATACATTTGAAAGGCTTTTTGACCTTTAGGTTAGAATACATGGGTTAATATGTAACTTGATTTTTTTTTGGAAGATTTCTCAAGGATTTGTCAGGAAATTGGCTTTAGAAACTTAGAGTGGATACAGACATGATCAGCATGATCAGACAGGTTCAGGCTGAGAAAGTCTCCTTGGCAGCTTGGAAAACTAAAAGCATTACATGAAAATCATATCACAGTCCTGTCTGTCAGTTCCTGTTAGAAAAACACTTAACTTTTCCTTAGAATTTCTTTGGCCTTCACAAATCCAAGAATAAAATCACTGTCTAACACTCCTGCTGAACAATTTTCAGGTCTAAGCGTGTAGGTACTTAGGGAGAAACTTAACATTGGGTCAAATGCTGGCTCAACTTTACGCTCTCTGATTCTGTGCTACTGGCTTCTTATAAGCTTGGTCAGCAAGACCAGTGGGCTCCAGAAGCTCAGTGGTACATTACCATACACCCCTGCCACTGTGCAAAGACTGAAAGGCACAATGGCCAACAAGCTGCCCCGGTATTTGTGTCTGCTTCTCTCTACCTTCATAACCCCGTGCTTAGAGTTTTCCAGACCAGAAGCCAAAGCACAGTCGTGCCTCCTGTATATGTGTGACAGATACACCCCAGTGCTCACACGACACATTGCGTGGCCAGATCTGCTAATGAAAGCGCTCTGTGTTATGGAAATGATGCAAGATCAACTCATTACATGCAGCGTGCAAGAATCCTCCTGCCACATGCTTACATGGCAGCACGAGATACATTTTAGAGTTCAAACATCAGTGTAAGATACGTATTGCTATGTTTTGAACATTTGAAAGGTTTTTGAAATTCAAAGCTGGAATCATTACAGCTAAACCGATTCATCATGATAGAGGTACTACTTCTGCTTAAGGAGCAGATGAAAAAAACAAGGTGGAAACCAAAACAGACCTTTATTTTCAGCTATTTCTAGAGAGATGCCTGTTAATTGCCTGCCCTGAGTGAAGTCAAAAGAGGGCTGACATTTCAAATACGGGCAGGTTTAGCTCCCGTGCTTTACAGGAGTTGTCTAGGATTATTCACCAAAATATTTTTTGAATAATACATGATTACAAGTATATTTTTAAGCAGCTCATGACCAGTCTATGAAATGAAAAAGGATAAATTTAAATAGGTTATTTTCTTCAAATTTTTCACTCAGCTCAAATGATAATTCAATTAAGTTCTCACATATGTTTGCACACAGTTCTAGATTAATTTCTTGCTTTTAAGTTTTACATTTCTCTTCTTTCTCCCTATGCAGAGAGATACTTTCCTCATCATCAGATTGGTTGACTTTCAGTGCTAGTTTGCTCTTAGCTGGTATTAAACAGTCAGTCATTAGTATCCTGTATGCTACATAAACAGTAAATACAATATCTGGTTTTCATCAGCTTTAGCTGCAAGAGATGAATGAAAGATGCAGCAATGGAACATTTCAAATGGTTTTGTCAAAGAAATGTGTGGGACTATCCTTCATGCAAGTCCAAAAAAATCTGTCGTAAGAAATGTAGATAAAACTATAACCACAGAAAGAAAATGACAGGCAGAAAAGAGAGCATTCAAAGAGTCTCCTTTTGATAAGATGCAATTACCACAGAAAATAATATTATTCAGATCAGGGTCTTTACTCTCTGACAAACCATTAAAGCATCTGCTACAAACTTTGAGCAAAAGATGTGCCATAACATGATATTCATAAATAGACCTAACACAGTGATGTATCATGGTCTTCTTTCATGAATCATCAATGCAGAAGAAATCCATGGTCCAAACAGCACTGCAAAGGACACTTATTGATTCAAGTTGGTCAACTCTGTACTCTTTCTGACGTATTTCAGACCCCAGGGAATAAAGAGAAACAAAGACGTGCTATGATGTCTCATAACCTTCGCTGGGGAATAGATGGTTTTAGAAATGTGAAGGCACAGGCAGGCCCCAAGGGAGCAGAAGGCCTGGGAGTGAGATCACGCAGCGGCAGGGGAAGCTAGGGAAAGCTCCTAGGCTGCAGCCAACAAGAGGAATGTTCTAAGATGGGCACCTGCAGTGCTCTGCTTGCATGGGAAAAGGCTTTAAAGGATGAGCCTGGCCCAGCTGAGAAAAACAAAGCATGGGGATAATCAAGCAGACTATGAAAGCAAATTGCCCTTCAAAAGAAAGATGGCTCATTTTAACCCTCTTTAATGTTTTGGGGGTTTGTTTAGTTTTTTGTTTGTTTTTGTTGTTGTTGTTTTTTTTTTAATTTAAGATGTGCTTAAATGAGCATGGAGACACTATCTAAGGGCAGGACAGCTCTCACATCCACATAGATTCCCATGGCTCTTCCATGGGAATTCCAACATCAGGGCTGGTTGCCATAAAGTCTGTGCTTTATGGGAGATGCTATTCTTTCTGTACAGACTTTCTACTGCATGGACTCATTCAGTCTCATTTTCTGACTTGAAAATGTTACTCTGAGAGCTATATAGAGGTTTAACCTTTAAACTGTGACACTGGTGTAATAAAAAGCCATTTAAGCAACCTACAGAGCTGCTTATAAACTGATTACAACTGTAGTAGACGGTGGTGATGGTGGAGAGAACCTTCATATACTATACAGGGGACGCATTATGCCAGTGGTTGGGTATAGCAGTTATCTGTAGATATCTTCAAAGCATAAACTGCCGAGCCATTACAGTTAGTGCCTGAAGATTACAATTTCTCAGGTAGCTCCCATTAGGACCCAACAATTCATTGAAATGTGCTCAGAGAATATATTACACCACAGAGCCATCTATATATCTCCAAATAAGGACTTGTACTGCTGGAAATGTACAGAGGAAATGCAGGGCGTTCATTGTATACAAAACTGCTCTTTCCCATTGTAGTCCTTAAAACTTTCCTTTCAGTCCTTAAAGGTGGCTTATAAGAAAGATAGGGACAGACTTTTTAGTAAGGCCTGTAGCAACAGGACAAGGGGCTATGGTTTTAAACTAAAAGAGGATAGATTTAGATTAAATATTTGGAAGAAATTCTTTACTTTAAGGGTAGTGAGACACTGGAACAGGTTACCCAAAGAAGTTATGGATGCCACATCCCTGAAAATGTTCAAGGCCAGGCTGGATGGGGCTTTGAGCAACTTGGCCTAGTGGAAGGTGTCCCTGCCCACAGCAGAGGGGTTGCAACTACATGGTCTTTAAGGTCCCTGACACAGATACCTCTGTGAACATATATATATACACACACATACATATATATTAATATACATATGTATACTGTGAACAGTGAAATTTGTGAGTGCTTACATTCTCCGGAGTCACAAGTGTAATTTCAGGGAAATTACATGGACTCTGTTACACACCTATTGCTTGAACATTTCTTTAGAAATCAGCATATTTACATGTCTCTGCATTAGGAACCTGGAAATTATCCTGTTAACCCATTTCAAAACACAGGACCTCAGGTTCATTTCCTCAAAATATCAATACTCTGAGATCTGTGGAAGACCAAGACTGGTAATATAATCCCTAGGTTTACTGCATGGAATTGGGCTCAAATGAATGGCACAGGGCTATCACGTAATTGTTTTTGTATAATCATAGAATCATAGAATGGTTTGAGTTGAGATTTTGTTATGTTCTGTGAACTACTGAGGATGGCTCCCAAGCAGCAGAGAATAGAAATGTAAACACTTCACAGAGGTAATGTCTTGATGGTACTTCTGACTTCCTTTCATAGTTTCAGATTTTACATATGAACTGAAGTTTCACCCAAGGCACTTCTTATATTTTTTTTAAACCTAACACATACAAATGCACTGAAAGTTAAAATTAACAGTCTATGGGGTTTTAAGTAAGCAACTTTGTTCAAGGAAACAATCCCTTCCATTATTTCAGCTGTAAAACCTGATTTTATCCCATTTTCCTGATCTCAGTGTCCCTGTCTTCTATTTTAAACTCTGAACCATCTCTCCCTTACTTCTGATTCCACTACCTTATTACATTTTGCTATGTCTTTTCATTCTCTTTTCCACCAAAAGAGTATGACACCAGACACAAGGTCTCTCAAGGATTAAACTGTCTTCTCTAGAGACATCTTCATGGCTGTAGCAATGGAACAGACAACCAGGTATTGCAAAGGCAGTGGTGTATATAAGCAAGAAGATGCCTGGCATGGTAGTAGAAAGATCACAGGAACTCCTATCAAGCACTGGTGTCTGGACACTCAGGCGTCCCATTTCTTGTCTTGCATCAGCAGCCCACCCAGCCACACCACCCTAGTTTGGGGCTTCTGCTTTTCTCATACCTGCACTCTTGATTTGATAGATGGGAGGATAATCTTGCTGCTTTCAGTTTATTCTGATCCATTCTACCATCTCCTGGAAAAAACAATTCACTGGGTGGGGTATATCCCTTAAAACAAAAGGATGAGCAGAGAGACAAAATAAAAACTTATTTCTTGAAAAAGAGGAGTAATAAAAATATTTTTTCTGTTGTAATTCCTTTCCCACCAATGGTACATTGTATGAAATTATGGGTTGTTTCTGTTTCCTTATTTAGCTAGTATAGCAGTGCATTGAGCTGTTCTGTGTCACACTGAAGTGTGCTGTACCTGTAGGATGGCACCACATAATATGATTCAAGCTGGCATTTTTATTTAGGCTCACTGATAGTGCTTCAGACAAGCATGCAGTAATCACAGAATGTTTAATTTTACACATATGTAGCATAGCCTTGAAGGTAGTGAGGAAAAGAGTATTAAGAAAATCAGTGAGAAAATATCTCTTCAAGGTCCCACCAACATCTGTCTTTGAATGTGGATGGTCACTTTGACAGCTTTCTGTATGTTTGTGTTCATACAGTTTTCCTGTTTCCTAGAAAACGGCTTATTACAGAACAAAATGCCACAGACCGAATTCACAGGAATCTGGCCAAAACTGCAAGACTTTCTGGGATATGGCCATAGTACACAGGTCAGAGCTGTCTCTTCTACTTCAGTGGACAGTGGCAACACAGTTCCTACAACCCCTTTGGTCACGCTGAAGGAAAATGAAAATGCTATCTCTTGATTTCTGAATCAGTTATTTCTCCATTTGGAGGGGTAGTTTAAGGTATTGACTCAAAAGGTAGTTTAAGAATTCACTTGAAAACTGCTCTGAAGAACTGGACATTTACAGTAGACATTCCTAGATAACATATCAAACCTACCAGGAGCAATCATATTACATGTCAGGAAAGAAAAAGGTTTATTTCTATTATATGGCTATTAAAAACAACCCCACAGACTGTTGTTCATTCTGAGTAGTACAGTTTACCTGTCTCAGTTAACCAAGCTAGATAATTATTAGCACTTTTGCTGATGTGTAGGTATTACAGAAGTAAAACTACAACATGTACTGTTACACCAGGAATCATTAGAAGAATCATTATTAATATGCCATTGAGCCATAGAGATGTGCCGTCTCCTTCCTAATGAAGCAAATATTTGTTATTACTAAACATCTACAATATTCCACTACTAAGAAACACAAGCAAATATTTAGACAAAGCCAAAATGTTGCAGGATGTACTTTTAGGACAATTATTTTTTTACAGAAGAATCTGTGGGGGTTATGGGGGTACCTAGCAAAGACTCTAAAGACAACCTGAAATACCAAATTACCTTTTAAGTAATTACGTCAAGTGTGTGTGTGGGAAGATCACTTTGGAATGAGACTTCCAGAAATAAAGCTGTAATTATATTCTTGAGACAAAGTACACAGCCAAGATGGAGGTCAAGGCTGGGATCAATAAAATCAGCTGGAACTTACAAGTATCAAAAATACCTGCCCTTTATTGCATTATGTATCTGTCTCTCACAGATGGAGTTTTACTCTCAATAGGGAACACAGATACAGTGAAAGCTGTGTAAATAACCACACCACAAAGAAGCAGTGACCATCCATCACCTGATGAACGTATCTGGATAGTACAAATCAGAGTAAAACAAGGCCAATGAGTAAGTGATCCTCTAAAGCCTTGGATATATTAAAAGAGAATGGACTTTGCAAATCTTCGCAATACTCATTAACTTCCTGGGTTTTGATGCTTTATTCACCATTGAAATAGTTAATGGTATTTTGGTGGTCACCTTTCAGCTATAGCATTAATAACCTAGTGAAATAAAGGAAGACAGAAAGAAACGATTCCATGATGTGTAGACTGTCTCCTGACTTTTACTATCATTGCATTACTTTTCATTGAATCCTTCATTACTTTTTATGGCTGTGGCAAGGACGAGAGGCATGTGGTCTTCTAGACACAGTGGCTGCTCACACCTCCAGTTAATTTCACTCAGAGCTGCAAGAGGGGGTGGAAGTACAGAGAGTAAATGTCCAGTGAGCCTTTCTACCCTAAACGGCTAGAGGTGTGCTGCTGCAAGCTTGAGACTAAAGAATTACATATACAGACAGCTACCTGGAAATGAACCTAAGTGGCACATTTGCTACATGCTGTTGCCTTCTAGCTTTCCAAGATGTTGTTTCTGAAGTTGCCAGGTACAACATATTTCATGTATGACTAACCCTCATTCATTCAGTTTTAGATCAGTTTGGTTTTCGTGAAAACTTCCTCTTTTCTACTGCACTGATGCTCTGTCCTCTGGGCTATGACAGACTGAGCACTGTCACTTCAGGGCTCACCGCCACCGGGGTAACAGAGCAGGTTCTCTCACTTCACTGTAACAGTCTGCTCAAAGGCCAGGTGTCTTGTCTAGTGTGCTCAGGAGCTGAAACACTCGAAGTACGTGGCATCTGAAGATGGAATTAACTAGATAACGTGGAAGGCACCGGACATCAAGTGGAAGCAAAAAAAGGGAAATCTAATAACCATGGAGTCAGAAACTCAGTGTTATAATGGTATTCTCCAAGTGTCCAGCTTTTTACAGATGGGAAATTGCTATTATAACAACATGGATAACACTTTTTTTTTTTTTTTTTTTTTTTTTTTTTCCCTACAGGAAATGATTACTTTCATTCAAAACACTGGCTGTCTGACAATAGATTACCTACTGCAACACCTGCAGACCAGGAACGGACAGCTGTATTTTCCTCGTATCACTGCTAATCAGGTTCCTGCAACTGCCAGATCTTTGATTGAGGTTGAGGGGACAGGTTGCCATTATGCTTTTAAAGTATTTTTTTCCTCTTTACCTACTGCTTTAGTTGCAGTTCTTCCCTTACCTTTTCCCACTCCGAAGTACGTTGATGGCGGTGACAGCAAATACAGAGAAGAGAAATTGCCAGTCAATTGATATGAATGAATGCATTATTATAGTCAATAGAGCTATATCAATATATGTGAGATGAAAATTAACCCCAAATCTGCTCAAATGCTAATTAGTATTTGATATTATCTGCAATGATTATGTGAGACACTAAACCCACAAAGGAAATTGCAGACTAAGCGAGCCTATTATGGTCAGGTTAGTAATTGTCAGCTTCCCAGTCTCCCTTCTCAGCTAAGATAGGCATTTAGACATGCTCTTATTTCTGATTTTGTTCACTGTATTTTCAAGCATAGCAAAAATGCAGACCACCACCTTTTATAAACAGGATGGAAATGATCTGGGGGCGGGGGCTGGGAATCACTTTCTTCTACAGACACTATGTGCTGTACTAAAGATTTTTATAATATAAAAAATCTGACATCAAGGGCAAAAATAATCTCACCTTAATCAATACAGTGACAAGCTAAATTTGATGGCAATAGCCTTCACCAGAGCCTGTCCTCCAAACTAACAGCAAGTTTTCTCTAAAGGCTTTGTGGAAGTATAGGGTTATTCAGTGCACATAATTGTTTCCCTAAATAGAAATCTCCAGAGATGGTTAGTTTTATCTACTGTACACACAGCTATATTGGCTTATGTCACTTTCTTCTACAGATTGATGGAGTGCTGTTTAAATTCTTGTAGTTTGCTCCTATAGTATGATGCTGAATCATGCTTCGGAGTAAGCATGAGAATTAATAAGGATGGGCAGTATGTCTATTGAGTTAACCCTGATTATAGAAATACTTCCCTTATAAAAGACTTGCCAACCTTGTACGATTTTTATTGTTTTAAAATTCAGTATGGACTGAGAGTAGATAACAGCCAGCCAAATAATCATCCATAGGGAACTGACGAGGAATCTCGAAGAGTCAGTTAAGACTTGCTGCAGAGCACAATAAAATTATGAATTTATTAAAGTTAAATGGCATTTCTCAATGTCCTAGACATTGTGAAAACACAAACACAACACTAGAAAATTGGTTTAACTAGGTGACAATTGCAGTAGTTTAACACAATCAAGAAAGCACATATTTATTATTTTCCCTGTACTCTACTATTCTTTCTTACCTCTTTCTTACCCAGATGACTCCAAAACTTGGAAGCCATGGATCTCCACCATGTGAGGTCAAGAACAGGTGGTTCTTCATTGTGGATCTAACATAGTTGTCACCCACTTTAGAAGTCTTCCTTGCCTCATTCTTTTCTGAGTTTTAATTCAATAAAAATATGACAGTATCAGAAGACTAAAGCTAAAAAAGCAAGTATTTTGATTCAAAATGGAGCTGTAATTGTCTTGCCTTTCTCTTGCCCTCCACAGGCCAAGCTCTTCGTTTCACATAGGTGATAATCAGGGATATTTGTTCTTCCTCTAGCTAGAAAATTGGGGAAAGGATTTATACTTTCTAAGCGAGCATCCCTTTGGTTCTCCATACATGACTTCTTTTTGCAACACAGATTCCACCAAGCTGTGATATGATCAAGGAAAATCATCAGATAACTTATGAGGCAGCCTTTGAAATTCATCAGATAAAATATTTGAAAAATAGACTCTTCTAAGGTACAGCTAGTATTAGCCAAATAATGATTCTTCCAAAGACAACTGGGTAACAGAAGATATCAAACTTTTTTCTGGAATGGTATAAATATGCTATCTCACTTCAGTTTACAGATATTATCATTGGAAAGGGTAGAGTTTTAGTATGGGGGTGTGAATAGCTTGTCTTTTGAGTCACCAGCTATTTGAAATTTGCAAACTGAGTCAACATCAGGCAGCTTCCACTCTCCCGCCAGCAAGCAAGGAAATCTGCAGGAGGCCTGAAACTCTGGAAAGGCTGAGAAAGACAAATGTTTTGTTCAAGTTGTCAATACAAAATCCCAATATGGAACATGTTTAAAATAAGGATTTTTAACCACAGCACATCCAGCTGACTGGTGTACGGTAAAATTCCCACTCCTGCCTGTCTATATCACCCATCTTTTATGAAGCAAGTTCTCCGGCCCATGGCTTCTCAGGTTTCTCACTGGTTATTTGTACAGACATAATCTGAAACAGCATGGTTTAAGGTGTGCCAGTGACACAGGGAGGTATGCATAGAAATTTTGCACCACTGAAAACCAGCGCAGGCATCTTACTGAGAGCTGCAGGTACAGAGTGAAGCCAAAATCATGTACTGCAGCAGAGCCTGACCAGGATAAGGCCCCTAGGTACTGTCAGCAAAGGCACAGACAAGTAATAACTTTTCTGAAGCAGCTAATGTATGCCGGGAGAGAATAGAATATATTTACCAAGACTCACAAAGCCCCTTCAATTGCTTTTGCTACATATTGAAGGCGGCAAAGTTCAGGCACTGACGACACTGTCAGCGAATCTGAAAATAATAATTTTCCAGTCAACGATGCTCATGATTAGATGCAATGTCATAAAGGGAAGTTTTGAAACATTAAGCAATATT
Organism: Falco biarmicus; assembly: GCF_023638135.1. NCBI lineage: Eukaryota > Metazoa > Chordata > Aves > Falconiformes > Falconidae > Falco > Falco biarmicus. Next base: position 38,298,987 of record NC_079291.1, on the reverse strand, counting down.
GAAGATTATGTAGAAAAATGCTAAGTATTCAAAAGCATTTTATTTTGCTTTCAGTGCTTTCCTTATTTTAACTTTGTGGTTTCACATAAAAGACATGCTCTGGAGTAGAGCTACAGGAATGATGGTGGGGTTTGCTGTTTTTATAACTCCAGCAATGTAAAATTTAACACTCACAGCAGTCTGGAAAGTGAAAAGTTCTGCTTTTTTTCTTTTCTTTTTTTTGTTTTTTTTTTTTTGTTTTTTGGGGGTTGTTTTTTTTTCCCTTTAAATTGGAAGTTGGTGGAGTGCAAGGGGAAGGTACCACATAGTGGCCAGACTCTCATGACATATCTAGAATAAATCTCCTTGTGCAGCTGTTGGAGGTAGAGCGCTCTTAAGGGTGGATCAAGGTCTAATCCAATAGGCCATTAGTTACATTCCTAAATCTAGGATAGGTCTCATCCCATCCTTAACTCCTGTTCTGTTGCAGTGGGCACACAGCAGCTTTATTTTTCTTGCTTTCTTTGATTTGTGAGAATGCAGTTCAATATGGTCAGTTGGAATATCCAATGAAGGCAATCAAATAGAAAATGAAAATATTAATAAATCTCAAAGAACATAAGGATTGTCAAGCACAGTCCTATAGATCAAACTGCATTTTAAGAACCTCTATAATCTCTTCAAATACTGGCCTACCATGTGTCAGAAAAGTTATTTAAAAAGGAGTCTCTGCCTTTGATGTGCTAACAAAGGGAGAAATGACAGTAGGTATGAAAAAAAATGGTGGGTCAGTCAGGGGTTCAAGACCACTGCTGTGACAGTGGTATAAAACAATGGCTAAAAAGTTTAGCTGGGAAACTGCAAATAATATTTTAATTGCACAATAACATTAAAAGTAATGGCGGTGGTGGTGGTGCTAGTAGGTGGTGTCAAGGAATCCCACAGCAGCAAATATCAGCTGAACCTCTGTGAAAATGAGCAATTACTTGTGCTATGTAAGAAAGGCATATCACAGACCTGGAATCTTTTCTTCGAACTGGGAAAAACAAAACGTCTTTCAGCTGAAAGACACTGAGAGAAATATTGTGAGAAAATAATCAGGCAAGACAGAAAAGTCTGTTTAGGAGACATCATGACTATTGTTATAAGGTTCTTAAGATGGGAGAGGACAGGAGATTAAAAAAAGTACACATATTCATATCCAGTTGTGCACCAGAAAAGATAAGTCTGGGGACAGATCTGGAGCTCACAGGCAGGAAGGTATCCAAGTGAACAGAAGGTTTTCCTACTACTATGGGGAAATATTTAACCTAGGTATCATTAGCTCGTGCAGATCTTTCATCTGCTCTCTCTGCAAAGAGCTAAAGGATAGGGCTTGGAGGGAATCATGCTCTGCCCAAACCCCAGCTGTCAGAAGAGTGCTCCACGGGACAGATCTGAGCCTTCTTTACAGATAAAAATATAACTATATATGAAGTTGTACTAAAAGCATGTGATCAGCTAGCTCTAACCAGCAATATAAAATGAAAAGTAACCTATTCATTCTAAACCCCATTTAGAAGTTATGGGGCCAATATTCCAGTGTGAGGAAAGGTGGACAGCCACACTGTAAACCTTGGAAAATGATTATGCTATCAAAATAACAATAAAAAAATCTTTAACTATTGAAACACAAACAATTCTGCTATAATTACAAATATTAGGAACTGTAAGAGACAGCATCAAGTGAAGAACTAAGAGAGCAGGGATTACAACCTCTGCTGTTTCGGCAAACATTTTTATTAGCTAGAGAAGCAATGGAATTAGACCAAAGGGAATGAGTTTCTGGAAGCTATTTACCAACTATAAACTAGCAAAGGAACAGGGAATTCTAGTTACATTGCAAGCCATTAAAGTTGCTTTTTCTCTTTCCTTTTTTTCCCCCCAAATGGCTGTTCAATATGAAAAATTACTCTGTCAGCAGAGACTCTTCATAACCCACCCTGATCAGCAACCTTCATTGCTTTATTGAGATAAACAGGCAGTACGCAACCAAATTATTTTACACAAATGGAATCAAAAATTCAGAAACAAGGTTTTGTCATGTGAGAATAGAAACTAAAACCAAATTTGGATGCAGCCTGTCAAACAAATTAGCAATGAGCAGCCAGTTCTAAACTATCCCTTGATTCAATTCCTCTCAGGTGAAGTTACACAAAATGATTTACTGACTAAAAAACTTTTTTAATTGTTTTGGTCAGTATCTATTTTTGTTATGGACACTAACTATTCCTACATACTCTAGTATAAACACTATGTTTTTGGTTACATATGATAAATAGAGTATAGTGATTACCTTCTTTTATGTTCTGTTTTCCTCTCATGAAGAAAGAGGCATAAAGGCTTATTCTCTTCATTTAAGCCTTATTTAATAAATAACTTGCAAACATTTTTGTTAGATTAATTTTTTCATTGGAAAATAATATTTTCTCAAACCTGAAACATTTTACAATATAACATCAAATGTTACAATATGTTTAAAACAAAATAATGTGAAATGTGGTTTGTTCTAAGTTTTTTCTAACTTTTCTTGATATTTTCTAATTTAAACACAAAAGAAGTCATGTTCTGCCCATGATGTTTTGTTTCCTCAAAACAAAGACTTCAATAACTCATATTCTATCCCATTCCTGAATTAAAATTTTTCAGAATACCTTCCCATGACATTTAAACAGTTTAATCTGTCAATGATAGCCAATAGCTGTGTTCACTGTCTCTAAATCACTCAGAACTCCGGGTTTAGAGAGGTCTCAACAGATTCCCAAACCCCCACTGTTCAAGTTAGGACCCATTATACCTCTGACTTTCCACTTTTTTTCTTAATTTAACCAGTTTATTTGAAAAGTATTAAAAATTAATGAATGTTTTGCTTAAACCCTTGCTTTGAGCAGGGCAGAGTACCTTTTAATCCGAGTTCCCAGCTTCTGGCACTATGCTGTGATCTGCCCTGTACGCACTGAGCAGAGCCCTCCAATGCCGCTGCAGGCAGCTGGTGTTGATTCAGCCTTTCTGAGAGGCCGGTGAATCGCCGTCTTCTACTTCTGCACACTGTGGCTTTATCACTGAGCCACCAAACAAATAGACACGCTTCTACCCTTGCTACCATTTCTGCAGCTCAAGTCTCCTTGACCACCTATAGCAGGTACTTTAAGGTTCACTTTTTGTCACCAGCCACCCCACCTTTTGAATCTTGTGATTCCTTTAGGCTATTTTTGAATGCTCTTCTCTCTCCATAATCAGTCAATAATCTCCTGTAAGATTAAATGTTTGGTGGGAGGGGTTGTTTCAGAAGAATAAAAATCAGGAAGTTTTATAGTCTCTTTGAGTCTATTTTTTCCCCTCAAATGAACAGAAAAATCAATTATTAGCTAGCATTATACAGTGGTTCATGCTTCTGTAATGATCCAGACTCTCTATAGACAATGAAAAAATAACCTGCTAAGCTGCACTCAGTAGAGCTAACTTGCAATCATTAGCTCCTGAAGCACTGAAACTTCCCAACTGGGCTAAATGGAGAATCTCCATTAGTTGTCACTAGGGAGGTATATATTTTCTTTGCAAGACAGCAAATGCAAGTGGAATAACCACAAAAACATGAAACTGCATGCAGAGAATGGTGACTGAGTCTGCTTCCCAGCTTCCTATTTCCCAACTTCCCATTAGGGACTTTTGTTAAAAAATATATGTTCTGGATGGAAAAAAGTCCTTTTTATGCTGTGGGAAGGTTGCAGCAGCAATGATTCATGCCAGTTTGCTCTCAAAGCCTTCTTACCAGAATGTTTCTTCAGCTAACTAATTTTCCCACAGACCCAAGATTTCCAGTCCCCTATCAATGGCAGGAGAAAATGGCCATGAGTGTTCGTGCCTGCATGCAATTTCACTGTTTCCAATGCCAGGCGGACAGAAATACATGAAAATACATACTTTGTATAGGAAGAGCATCTTTTTATCCCTTCAAAAAAACAGTGCCACACCGGATTAAAGGTTTTCCCTTATTAAGACCTTTTACTTAAGGGCAAGATTTACTATGTCATAACCAGAGAAATAACACCAGCTTTGGTATGCCATAGACAAACAAATTCCTGCCCAGCTGTATCAGTGTGAAGGTGAGAACAGCTAGCCCTCAGAGGGAAAGGAATGTCAGGACACCAGATGTGTTATGCTGAGGCCTCTAATGACACATTTAGACCCCGTACAAGTGGGCATAGACCATTGCACATCTGCCACCAAGTCCAGTCCCTGCTGCCCTGCCCCTTCCTCTCTGGGACCTGGCTCAGAGCTCTGCCCTGGCCCCTGCTGAGCCACTCCTGCTCCACCGCTTCGCTTTGCCTTCTCACCCTGCCACCGCTCACCATCCAGCTTCTCCTTCCCTACCATGAGCTTCCCCCCTTCCTCCATTTCTGTTCCCCAAAGTCTCAGGTTTGTTCTCCGAGTTCTCCTCCATTATCTTCCCCACACATGAACATGGGTTTTATATTTCTGGCATACCAATGGCAAACCCTCATTCTTTTCACCAGAAATCAGTTCATCATACATTAAAAGTATAGAATCAGAGCACATTATTCAACAAAGCATACAAGTTCTGGCTGCTTTCCAGCACAGAAAAATAAAAATTTCCAGTGAATTATATACACTGGTATGAAAGTTATAACACCCTGTTGGGAATCCAACATGGATTCTCTCTATATCATTTCTTTTTCCCTGCCCATAATAAATCGCATTATGTGAAAAAATACAGAGCTCTCAGGTATTTTGATTTATAGCTATCTGAAGAAAGTTAATACACATCTGACAACATGTATACCAGCTGCATACAGCTACAGAACTATTTCCATTTTGGAGTAAAAAGACCAAAGTTAAAGAGATTAAAACTGAGAGGTTACTTGTTAGTTAGGAGTAAGAATGAGAAATTAAAATTACATCAGTAAAGAAATAGACCACAACTTTAATTATATGCTTCCAGATTTATTTGTGCTTGCTTATTTTGTAATTAATATTTTCTGCAAGAAATGTAATATTTTGACAGATGCAATGTTAGTAGGATGGCCTGTAGAAGTGAAATGAGTGAAGGCTTTTGCTGATTTTAGTGTACACAGTTTCAGCCTTCATGTTTTTCAGACCTTTATCATCTACTGCTGTTGCTGATAAGAAAACTTGCTTTACCTTTACTTCGATTTCAGCAACCAAATCCATTAAGATTCACATTGTCAGAAATGTAAGCCTTCCAGAACAATCTTGGGTGTGGGAGTTAGCTAACCTGAGTACTCTCCTAATAGAAGTCACTGCTTCTGTCTAGCTATAGTTTACACGTTTTCTGGTTTGTGTTTGATGGGGAAAAAAAGAAATGAAATTTGCTAGCAGCAGCACCTGTTATTGACAGGAACATCTCTCTGGAAGAAACTGGCACATTTACTATCAGCACCTTCTCACACAAGTATCCCTTGAAGGACTCTGTAGTACACTCTGCCATTATGCACACTAGAAATTACTGCAGTTTTTTTCTTGGAACCATTCTCAAAAGTCAGGATTGTCCATAGCTTTGCTGCAAACTTTATGGTGATAATCTAGCCTAATTCATGGAACCTCATTTTCTTTAAAATCCTCTGGAATAAGGAATTACACATAGAAGTCCTTCTCTCCCCCATGCCAATACAAACCTGCCCTGCATTATTAAAGACACAGGCATACCTGCTTAAGCCACAGCAGCTAACCATGTCAGCTGATTAAAACTCCTTGGGCAAAAGGTCACAGAAATGAGAACTTCACAGCTAAAGGATGACAAGCTGCAAGTGATGAAGAAGATGACGAACCCATCATTTTTCCCAGTTTCTGCTTCCTCCAACCTGACACAATGTGGTATAAAGTCCATATGGGCTGTTTTCCACTCTTGTCTTAGGGAGCCATTGAAATTCCTCTCACTCCATTGGGAAAAAATGCATCCTTGTACAATCTGTGATGCCCTGTGGTTAAACTGTTCAGCCTCACTCTCTCTCTTCCCTCAGCTAATATCTTAGAAATTGTTCTTGGCCAGAGCCACACAGGAGCTCTCTACACAGAGTGTGCATGAAGCACACCGTCTTGCCCATGTGCATGTAAGTAAACTGACAATTAGCCAGGTAGACTTCCCCTGTAATGGGACTATACTGGTTTCAGTAACAGCTTCCACACAGTCCTGCATGTTACCATATAGATATACCCTCAGTGCTGGTGAATGATTACTATGTGACAAAAATAAGTCCATCCTTTTGGAAATTATTTTCCTTGAAAAAATGAAATCCTTTAATAATGCTTTGACAAAGTTCCATCATAAGCTTCCACATCTCTCTTTTAATAATATCAGTGGGGAAAGAAAGCCATAAACATTCTGACAAAATCAAAGTTTCTTAGCTCAGAAATGCCATTGCCAGCCTGATGGCTTATCCTGTATGCACTGGTCAGTGAAGATGTAGGTGCTGGTCAGGCAGCATCATGTCCTGCCTCACTAGTGGGCTTCCTGTCCCTCCCCTACTTGCTGGGGGGCTCTGAGGCAGGTTGGTACCGAGCCCATCCCAGAAACAAGGCTGAGAGGCTCAGAGCTGCCAGGTGCTCTTTAGCTGTGTCATCGCTGAGTGGTCCCAAGCCCACAGCCCCAAAGCCACTCACCTGACTTCAGGACTACCGGGTACTCCTGGACACAGGGTTTTCCCTGCCCAGAAAGGGGAACAGGTGGGGCTTCCCATCACTCATTCAGCCTTTCTGGGAGTCTGGGCATTTACTGGGAATTTGTTTTGTCCTTCCTAGAGGTGGGCTCTGACTAGCAGCAATGCCAGCAGCCTGAAGACCTGGCAGAAAGAGGAGATGCTATACGTTCCTGAACCATGTTATTCCATCTTGTGAAAAACAGCAATTACTCTGTTTTGAAATGAAACAGTACCTCAAACGCTTCAATATTCTTGTGGAAGAGAAGCTGGTTTTCCACCATTCTTTGTAATAAGAAAGCATAACAGCAAACTGAGGTCTCACACCTGTGATGGGCTGACTGAAAAGTGTTTTGACAAAATTATATCCAAGGGAAACACTTTTTCCTTTTCTTTCTAAAGAAAATCGGTGTTCTCTCTGGAGAAGTCAAACATCCAAAATATGTCTAGTTTTGCTTCTGGGTTATCACGTTTCCTGGATCATGTGTTTCATCTGCTTGTCCTCTTCCCAAGCTGGGCCTCCCCTCCCATGTCTCCCATGCTTTTGACCAAAAGGTTAAGCACCTGAGGGGCCTCACAGGTGCTCTCCATGCAGGGAAACCAATACGCTGCTGGCACAGCACTTATTCACATGCTTCATTCATCATCATCATCAGCTATAATATGAACTTATTATGATGCATAATCACTTTTGATGCCATGGTAAATGGAGCTGTTGGGTGTTGTAGTTGGAGTCCAACTCAGCCAGCCTCACACAGGGCACCAACTGTTGCAGCACAAACAACCTAGCAGGCTGCAACAAGGCTTTACCGTTGGTCAGATTCTATCATCTGTGCTGTAGCTCCTTCCTCCAGAGGTCAGCCCACACTGTTCCTCCTCCATCTAACCCCCTCTGCCACGATCCTCAGGGCTTTGTAACCACTTAGCAGGAGCAAGCTACAGCTGCACATCATCCATGTCAACCAACCCACTGCCTCTCAGGCAAGGCCACAGCTGCATGTTATCAATGCTAATCAACCCACTGCCTTCATTCCTCTACAGTTGGGTTGTATGATTCATATGTAAACATATGAATTCCTGCCCTTAGGGGTTCACCTGCGTCCATTATTCCCACCAGACCTCTTTAGTAGCTTTGCTTTATTAGGTTTTCATCAAGAAGCTGAGGCTGATACCAGGTTAGAAAATGTTGTCAGGCTCATCATGGCTTGCTGTGTATTTACCAGTCCATGCAAAGGAGAAGGTTATCCTGACAGTCCAAGTGATCCATCCAGGCTGGACACTGCCAAGCCCCTGCCTGGCCCATCGCTAGAGACAGCAGGGAAGAAAGGCTATGAATGAGGCCTTCTGTGCCTACTTTGGCAAGATTGCCTAGTACCCAAGTACTTCTATTATTTAAATCTCTGCTTTTGGCTCACCTAAGACACTTAAGTCTTCGACCCCTTTCCAAAGTCGTATTTCTTTTCCACCTCAAGCAATCATCTCCCACATTTGTCCTCAGGCCTTATAGCCAACTTACTTTGTTAGCCACTACCAGATGCCAGATTGTCCTGTCACCTTTTGTCGAAAGCATCAATTACTCAGGAAAAGCAAAGAAAATCTTTTTGTGTTGTGGGCCTTTTTTTCCCCCTCATCTGGCCAAAGCAATGGCAGAGCCTCTTTCTATGCACCCCTAATGGTATAACTGAAATATGTAAAAAGCCAGTCTTCCTCCTGGGATGAACTCAGAATGTGCAGAGTCTATAGTGAGGCATTATCTTCCAAGAGACCACCCATGTTTTCAAGGATAAGCTTGGTCACTGGGCACTGCAAGAAAGCTGGCAAGGAACAATGCAAAACTCTTCAGAGTCCACTCAGAATAGAAGTATTTTTAAAGACCTTTTCTTAGGGGTGCCCTGGTGCTGATGGTTCAGAGAAATACAGTTAAAAAAACAGCTGAAAATGTTGTTGTTACAGTAAACATGAATTAAGTTTAATAGCCTTCTGCCCTCCATTTCAGGCCTCAAGTGCTCTCAAGTGGTCAATAAAACATTCCCTTTATTGTAGTCTGTCAAATAATGCATACAATGCAGGTGAAAGGTTCTCAAATAAGTAAAGAGAAATGTTGTGCTAAGCAAATAGATGAGAACAAAGCAAAGGCACACAACCATAGGTGCTACGGAGTCTCTTTGCTTCCCAGGTACCACACAGAGCTGCCATGGTTCCTCCTGCCCTGATGATGGGGTTGTCCTTCCAGACTGTCCCTCACAACCGCAAACTGCACAGCTGGGCTCCCCTTCACATTCACAGGCCAGTGGGAGCACTGCCAAGGCAACATCTGTGGCTGTCAGGTTGGCACATAAAGGAATCCTTGAGCTACCTATGGTTGGGGCAGTTTCACAAGATCACCAGATAATTCAAGCTGGAAGGGGCTATAAGGAGGCCTCTAGTTCAAACTCCTGCTCAAAGCAGGGTCAGGTATGAGATCAGACCAGGCCGCTCTGGGTTTATCCAGTCCAGTCTTGAAAACCTCTGTAGACAGACAGCACAACATCTCTGTGCAACCTCTTCCTTGTCCCAACTGTCACTGCTTCTGTCTAGCTATAAAGTGCATGACAAGAAAGGATGGAAACCACTGACCATGTGGTTATCTGACCTCCTTCTGGGACAAAATACTCGTGGTGTACTTGAATGACCAGAAGGTTATATCTTATTCACATGCATACAATTTCTGGGTGGACATGGTTTGTTTGAAGAGAATAGATTTCACAAGTGTTCATCAAATGGTGGTTGTGACGTTATCACACCTGAATATAATGTTCCTAAGCTTTGGTTAAGGGATGATGAGAGGGGGAAGGAGAGAAGTGACAGCACTGATGAGGCAACAGGCTTTGAGCTCATTTCTGCGAGGAGGTTTTATCCCAACCACTCTTGGGAAATTAGTATCTCCAAGCTGTTCCACACAGAGTGTGTCTGGATGCTTCAGCTGAGCTTTCCTCCATCCAAACACCCCTAAGTTTGTCAGTGTATTGCTTGTAAGAATCTGGGTAGATCTAATAGAAATACAAGCAAAGTAACTGTGATTAAATCCCTTCACTTAGGCTGCACTTATATTGCTTTGGGGATTAGTTTTATTTAATTTTATTGTGTAAGCTTTTATTTGTTATTATTATTTCACTTGTACTTTTGTTTCAATTTGATAAACCAGAAAACTACTTCTTGGAAAGTTATATCCAAGAAGTTTTTCATCAGACTGATTCTAGGAGGATTGTGTTAGGAAACTAGTAAAAAGAGGCCCTATGAAGTAAAGCATGTCATAAAATCATGAATTTGAATAGCTTTGAAGGAAGTAACAGACTTTCAACCCAAGCAGCAGTAAAATGATAAACAAGGAAAAAAAAAATCAAATACTCATCAGCTTTCAGAAAAAAATATATAACAATATTATGCTTTAAACTGTACATAGGGTAATAAGCATGCATTTGAAGTCCCTGTTGAAACTTCGCCTCTGGTTTATGACAGTATAGTATTTCCAAACATTCCCTTGCTTGTGAAAAGGATTTTTTCCAAAATACTGCGTGAGTGACTCCTGGGGTATAAGTAAAAGCCCCTATGATTCAGCAGAAGTGTGCAGGAGATACAAGAGTAAATGTAACAGAAAGCTGACTTTCATCCAGCAGGTCTTCTGCTTTGATTTCACCGTGAACTGGAACTCTGGTCAAGCAGAGGCTCCCTTCTACCTCTGCCTCTGATAGTGCTGTGTGATTGGGCAGGTTATCTGAGGACTTAGTCCCAAGGAATGATGCTTTTAAAGGTTTCAAATTTTCTGAGTTGTAGTTTTTATGCATGGAAACACAATCATTACTCCAAGGGAAATTAGTTCCCCCATATAGTGCTAGAGTAGTTATACTACGTTGTCAGCTGGAGTGAGCTGTGTGCTGATTTACACCTGCTGAGTCCTTCATTTGCCAAAATACTCATCTCATCATGCCCAGAAGCCCTACAGGCTTTTAACAATCTGATGTAAACCAATCCAAAAAAATAGTTACTCTTCCTGCCACAGTCCTCTCTGGGTGTCACTGCACAGTGTCCTTTACAACAGAAAGAGATCATCCGCAGGGCAAGTTTTTACTAGGAGCCTGGGCTCTGCTCAGCTGAGTAGGGCCATGCATATGTTGCAGGCGATTTTCACTATTTTCTGCTTCCATAACAGAATTGTACTTTGGCAAATAAAATCTATTGAAAAAGCAATCAAAGATCATATGAAGGATGAAACTTGGAATCAAACTAAGAACAAAGAAAGAACTTATTTAATTGCATTAGCAGGCAGTAGGACAGAAAATATATTAGTTTTTGAATTACCCAGGACAGAAAAAGCTCCTAGGCTTCTACCCTGTGAAATTCAGCATTTTTGTTAAGAGATTCTATCTGTACATTGGAAAAACAGGTGAGGTTGTGTAGCCAAAGCTATGAGTGTCCTTCAAGCCACTCTGTCAGCAATTATCAGAGTGGAGCTGTACAAATTCCTTCCTTGACTGGTCCTCTCTGTACAATTGACATTTCAAGCTACACACCCATATAAAGCTAGGTAAGGCAGTACATGTATCAGGATGATCATGAATTGAAACAACCACATCTGCCAGCCCCTCCTTTTAGTATTTTTTTTACAGAAGAGAACAAAACCAGTTTGCATACTTTAAATGACTTGAAGCCAGGATGATGCTGGTGATCTGTCAGACTTCGGAGAGGTAAATTGAACAGAGTGATACCTATAACTCAAGTGTCACGAAAATGTAGTTCCAAAAAATATTCCACAGAAAGGTTTTTACAATGTGGTTAACACCAGCAGAAACTGTCAGGCAAGATTTCAAGGGAAAATACTTCATTTTATCCTAACCTATTGAAGCAATGGACCTGAGTAATTATACTAGACACTCACAAAACACTAAAATACTTACTTTGCTAGACTGGAAAACACTGAAAATATACAGAATCATTCACTTTCCTAAAAAAAAAAAAAAAAAAAAAAAAAAGAGAACATACTTGTACCAAAATACTAATTTCAAAGCTAGTTTTCTCATGAGTTTTTCAAAAATGTTCCATACAATTTAAAGTTAATGGGGATGGAGCCAAACCAAATTGGAAATGCTGCTAGGAAGAATGCTTCTTTTTTTCCTCCCCACAGAACAAAACTGACCTATGCAAACAATTGGCCTGTCTGACTTCTTGCCATATACAGCATTAAGATTTTAAGGTTATCAAGATCTCCCAAAGACTAGAATGTTTCCACAGATGGAAAGATAATTCACTTACACTGACCAAAAAAAAAACCACCAAAAGAACTGAATGGATATATAAATTTCCCACTGTGAGACAAAGCCAATAAAAATTGTGTAAGGTTAGGGAGAAACCTACTCAGCAAAAACATTTCTCTTCTTTGATTGTCCAATATGTTCATTCATCTGCTCTGAAGCATCTGGTATTGGTCATTATTGGAGACAGAATGCCAGACTAGATGGTCTATGCTCTCATCTGTCCTTCAGTTGTTACATACATTCAAACATTTTGTGACTTTTTTTCTATAGGGACATTACAAAATTTACAACAATTTTTTTCAACAAAGCTTTATGACAAGCTATTTGGTCATATAGGAAGAAAAAGGAGAAATTTTTCTTACTAATGTCAAGATGCCTTCACATGATGCATCAAATGAATCAGCACATTATGCATTTTTTAATCTTATATTGCAAAATAACAGCTTATTAATAAAAATTAGTTTATTATCTCAATAACAAAGTGGGATAGCTCAATTAACTGGCTGCTGCATTTCTCTAAATTACTTCTGCAAACTGAAATACGTCAAAATGCTTGTAACTGGAAAATCCTTTTGTTACTGCTCACTGGGTCACTGCAGTCACAGAAGTAACACATGTCACTACATCTCAATCTGAAATCTCAGCAGACAATCCATTGCTCATACCACTGGGAATAGAACAGTACAGCAGGATTAATGTCATCAGGTACTGCAGCTGTCTCCAGTATGTAAAGTCTCCTAAGTGACTGGAGCATAAACTCTCATAAGGAAAAAGAATCAAAATACATCTTCCACAAGAAAAGGTTCGTAAGGCTTTGACCTCAGTGCTGACAGAAGGTATTTCAGTAATGAAAAGATATGTTTCCTATGTGTGCTACAGTCATCCATATGGTGTACTCCCTGGTACTTCATTTTCTGAGTGAGATGATCGACTCAAAGGTGCCTATGCTCTGCATCCAAACCCAATTAATTCAGTCCCCTACTTTCACTAGACCCATTTCATGTTTCCTATCTCAAAATGTTGTGAAGTTTATTCTTAAAAAACAGATTTAGCTCCTCCTCTCCCATTAGATACCTCATCTAAAACCTGAGTGTAATAATAGGTAAAAGCATCCTATCAGTTTCCAGCCAAATTCTTTCATGACCATTTGCTGTCATTCTAGCAAGGAACTGGATGGTACTCTGCAAATGTTGATAGCAATAAGGACACACCCAGTTCTGTGCCCCTGTGACTGCAAGTACCACCAAAGTGTCACAGCACTCTCCAAACTATCCAGCTGCAACAAGGTGTTTTACCATCTCATAACAACACACAATCTTCATGCCAGTCCCTCTGCTGCCTTCTCCTTGTCTCATCTCACCCAGGACATGTGTTCTCTCTCCTCTTGCTTCTTCCTCGGCTGCTCTCTCTTTGTTAGCTGCCCAACATCTTAACAGAACCAGCCACAGCTGCACCTTATCTACATCAGCCAACCCACCCCCCCTGAAGCCAGCCCACAGTTGTCTCTTATCAATGCTAATTAACCCAGCTTCATTCCTCTACACCAAAGCTGGCGTAAGGAAGACAGCTTAGAAGAAGCATTCTATCTTCCAGATTTGCCCCACATGTAATCATGAGCACAGTCTTCATGAAAATGAAATAACAGACCAAACGCTTGAAGGTTGATGAGATTCTGTACAACAGAATCTTCTAATGACACTTGATTTCTGCAATTTTACTATCCTTCTTTAAAAATGTGATTTTTTTTAAAGAAGTCTAAGACTAGTAAGAATGAGCCAGTTAAGGACAACAAAACTAGTATTATTCAAAGAAACACAAGGAAGGGAAAATTAGAATTCCACATAGGAAATAGAGAGGAGATACTCAGTCCAAGAGAGCAAGGTAGGAAGCCAAAGAAGAAAGGAGGAGGGAGAAACTTTCTAACCTGCCAGATAAAGCTTTCTTCTCCAGTCATTCCTTTTCTATGATTGTTGCTTTTTACAAAATGACTGTAAAACAGAAATGCAAGCACTTATTTGTGTATCTCGCACAACTGCAGTTTCTTGCCCTAGCATCTTGGACTCATGGTCACCTTGGTTCTTACTTAGGCAGTGGTTTTGGATGTGAAAAACCTTTAGCAATTTCATGCAAAATGAGACTGACTTAAGACACAGTCTTGTACTTTAACATACTTCCTCTGAGGAATGGGAAATCTGGGTTTGACCTTCCTCTGGCAAAGAAAAAACATGATCATTTCTCACATTCTGAATCCTACAAGAAGGTGTAAAGTAACTATATTTCCATAGAGAAATTGGGAAGGTCCTTTCATAGATTATTTTTAACAGTAGAAAATAAGTAAATGAAGAGAAATTAGAACACAGGTCTAGTCTGAAACTTGGGCTGTATGAGTTGATCATCAGAGCCTGTGAAGGGTTGTCTGAGTTTATCAGCAGATTTATTAACTGGTATCTCCAGTGTGAAATAACCTTGTTTGCACAAGGCTGGCCTCTAAATTAGCTATTACTAGTCACAAAATAAATCCTAAAATTTTTGTTTTCTGAAATCTACCCTCATTAATTACATGCTCAGTGGCTGGTAAATAGAAGAGTAGGAATGATTAAGAAATGCATAGAGAATGAAACAAAAAGCATCATGTTACTGCATAAATACACAATGTGCCTACATCTTAAATGTTGCATGAAGTTCTTGGCAAACCTTTTTTAAAAACTTTATAGTGGAGTTAGAAAAGGACAGAGAAAGACAACAAACGCTATCAGATATGTGGAATACATTCCAGACTTGATGAGACTGTAAATGGCTTTAAAAAGCCAGTGAAGGGGATATGATGTTGCTTGATAAAATTAGGAATTTTAGGGAGGACATTTATTGTTTCTCAGAGTACCTGGAAGAAACAGAAATCTGTAGAGGAATGAAGCTGGGTTAATTAGCATTGACAATATACAGCTGTGGGCTGGCTTCAGGGGCGGTGGGTTGGCCGATGTAGATAAGGTGCAGCTGTGGCTGGTTCTGTTAAGTGGTTGAGAGCCAACGAAGAGGGAGCAGCCGAGGAAGAAGCAAAAGAAGAGAGAATGCATGCCTGGGATGAGGCAAGAAGAGAAGGCAGCAGAGGGACTGGCATGAAGATTGTGTTGGTATGAGATGGTAGAAGACCTTGTTGCAGCTGGATGGTTTGGAGAGTGCCGTGACAACTGGTGCCCCATGTGAGGACCTTCAGATTATGAGGCTGAGTGTAATGAGCAGTGATAGCGGTGATGGCTGTGCTAAGGGATGTTTGAAGTTTTGAACATTAATGGTAGTGACCTAACATAGCAGAGGCAGGTGGGGATAGCCTGTGATCTAGACCATGTTGAGATAGGCGGGAAGAGCCTGGGGATCTGGCTCAGGCACCGGTAAAGGTGAGCCGTTGGGATCAAAGAGAAGGAAGCCTGACTGCTGTGGAGCTAAGAGACTGAGAGTAACAGGCAATAGCAGTGGAGTATATGGCCAGATGTGGCAGCAGCCCACAGCGGCTGTGGGTCCAGAGCTGGTCTGGCTAGACAGTGCTGGGGGAAGGAGTGGGAGCAGTGCGGTACTGTGAGCGATGCTGCTGCTCAGCCTGGTGGTATTTTTGCCAGCGTTTATGTGCTTGTTGAAGGTGTCTCCAAGTAAAGAAGAAATGGGTGAGCACAAAGATGTTAAGAAGTTTTTCAGAACACAGAATGATGTTAGTGCTGTATTCTAGATCTGTTGCTGCTGAAAGCTTCCTCAGGTTACTGTCTAGTGAGACCCAAGAGATGAAAGGGCAAGGCACTATAAGTTCATCAGAACTGCCCTCTGAAGAAATCAAAATCCCAGATGCTAAGAAAGTAGATAAGAAGAAAGGTGAACAACTTGCAGAAGATGAAAAGCCCAAGATAAAAGTGAAGAAGGAATATGAGTTCAGGGACAAGTTATCCAAATTGTATGAAAAGTTTATTTGTAAAAAGTTTGTGATGGTTGGTAAAAACATGAGGTATGAAATGTTAAAAAAAAAAGGGGGGGGGGAGTGTAGAGGAATGAAGCTGGGTTAATTAGCATTGATAATAGACAGCGGTGGGTTGGCCAATGTAGATAAGGTGCAGCTGTGGCTGGTTCTGTTAAGGGGTTGAGAGCCAATGAAGAGGGAGCAGCTGAGGATGAAGCAAGAGAAGAGAGAGTGTGCCTCGGATGAGGCGAGAAGAGAAGGCAGCAGAGGGACTGGCATGAAGAGTGTGTTGGTATGAGGTGGTAAAAGACCTTGCTGCAGCTTGGTAGTTTGGAGAGTGCTGCAACAGAAATCAGCCATTGTGAAATCATTGGATAGCACATTTATAATAGATTCATATTAAAAATATAGTTCTTATCTAAATTAGGAACTCATTGCCAGAGAATTGCCACAGAATTTCACAGGGGCTAGTAGGATAAACTGTTTCAAAGTGCATAAAACAAATTCGCAGAAGTTAAGGTCATTAGTGCCTCTTGAAAACAATGTTCTAAGTACTAATTCAAGCTCAAGCAGGCCTTTAATTGCTAATTGCCATAAATACATCTTTAAAACATGTAAGGGTCACCTCATTCTTATTAGAGTGGTCTGATCTGATACATGTGCTCTAAAAGTGCTGGTTTTATTGATCTTAGCATTTCCAAGATATGTATTAATCACTGAGTCATGACAGGACTGTGTTAGTTCTGAGCATACACAGGTACCTGAAGAACTTTAATGTGAAAAATGGAGACAGTTCCTCAGTTAAACAGTGTTTTATTTACTAAGCTTCCTCATACAATCAGTTCAAGTGCCTTAGTAGTGTATTATGTATCACAAGTTCTTTTAATAGTGAGGCTGAGGGAAACGATTTTAGTTTAAAAGAAACCTGTAAACTCTCTAGGAGGAAAAAAAACCCCAGCTCTCTCTGAAAAGCACACAGGAAAAGGTTACAGTTTTAGATATTTCTATGGAATAAGCTACCCATATACAGTTTCACATTTTTTGTACAGAGATCAGTTTCTTTACCAGAATGTTAAGTACAGCAACAACCATTAATGTCAGCTTTATAAGGGCTTTCTTTGCCCTACTTTTCCCTGACTCCACCTCTGCAATGGACTTATTGCAAAAATTTATATCTTATGAAAACTTGTAAGCTTCCTCATTGCTGTATGTTTTCCCTCTTTATCTGAACGAAATCCAGTCTCTCAAATCTTCTCACGAAAGATGCTCAAAAGCATCTCACGAATCAAGGTTCATATATCAGGTCTGCAGCCAAAGCTGGTATTTATTTTTACCCAATGAAAGGACCTTTTCTCCAGACACATGATACAGCTTCTTGAATTACAATTTAAACACATGCCCATCCAGAAAACCAGATGTTTATTGGGAGAAAGCTTTGTGTATTTTATTAAAAGAAAATACAACATGAAATCATAGAAGCACAGAACGGTTGAGGTTAGAAGGTGTCTCTGGAGACTGACTAGTACAACCCTCTGCTCAAGTAGTTTCAACTGGAGCTGGTTGCCCAGGATTGTGTCCAGACAGGTTTTGAATATCTCTAAGAATGGAGACTCTCCTGCTTCTCTGGGAAGCATGTGCCAGTGTTTGATCATCTTCACAGTCAAAAATGTTTCGTCTTCTATTTCACCATTCTGCTTTGTTTCAGTTTGTGACTATTGCCTCTTGTCCTGTCACTGGGCACCACTGAGAAGAGCTTGTCTTTGTCTTCTTTATGGTCCTCC
The DNA here is from genome assembly GCF_023638135.1 of Falco biarmicus. Taxonomy (NCBI): domain Eukaryota; kingdom Metazoa; phylum Chordata; class Aves; order Falconiformes; family Falconidae; genus Falco; species Falco biarmicus. The sequence goes on along the minus strand of NC_079291.1, from coordinate 38,281,277 downwards.
ATCAGGTATTTATACAGATTGTTAAGACCCCCCTGAGCCTTTTCTTCTCTCCTCTTTGCCATGCTGAACAGTCCCTGCTCTCTCACCTTCTTCTCATATGTTAGATGCTCCAGTCGCTTGATCATCTCGGCAACCCTTTGCTGAACTTGTTCCGGTGTGTCCGTGTCTTTCTGGTACTGAGTAGTCCAGAACTGGAACCAGCACTCCAGGTGTGTTTCACCAGTGCTGAGCAGATGGGAAGGATCACCTTCCTTGACTGCTAGTGATGCTTTTCCTAATGCAGCCCAGGAGGCTGTTGGCTTTCTTTGATGCAAAGGCATGTTACTTGCTCATGTTCAACTTTATGTCCCCCCAGGACCCCTGGGGCCTCTTCCACAAAGCTGCTTTTCAGCTGGCTGGCCCCAGCCAGAACTGGTGTGTGGGTTTATTCCTTCCCATGTGCAAAACTTGACATTCCTCTTTGTTGAATTTCATGAAACTCACGAAGTTCATGCAGAGCAGAGGCAGTTTAGCAAAGTGGCTTTTTATCATGCACAGAAAATATGTTTCTGTTTATCTTCTGTTGTATATCCCTGTGGTTAACAAGTTGATACCGAATTTAAAAGCAATCTTCTGACTACTTTCATTTGAGATCATTAAGATCAGGGGTGTAAGGGGGGACAAAAAAAGAAAAAGTGAAGCACTATAGATCAAAAATAGGTTCCTCTGATGGGCCTTGAATTATCATTTCTCTATTATGGCAGTTTTAAAGCTTGAAAGATGTCTATGAATATGTAATGATTAAATACTTTGTCAGTTAAACTTTTCAACTTCCCTGTTCTAAAAGAAAGCACAATAGAATCCTAATCATTCCCAAAATCTTTTCTTTTCTTTTTTTTTAAGCCCAGGCAGGTGGTGTTCAAAGTGCCCAGGGAGACAAATCACCTGCATCAAAAACACCAATGTGGAAAGATATATCCCAGTCTTCAGTCTCGAAAGGAGAAAGCAATGCAGGAAACATTTTCTGTTAAGGTGCCTTGATGAGATGTAATTGCTATTCTCTCACCAAAAAAGAGCTCATTTTGTATTTTAGAATGTTTTCATATTTGTTCCTAATCGGCAGCAAGAAGGAATCAAATTACTGTTGGCCGTTCTCATATTAATACAACTTTTTACCTTAAATCTGTTTGATATATAAAGTTGTAACTTTCAGTTGAAGCTGCTTCTGTAGGACTGAGTTATTCAGTTGTCTTCAAATGTCAGTAGCTCACTCATCACTAAGCTTCTACTTCTTCCAGCCTGAGATTATATGTAGGGACTGTATTTTCATTGAATCACATGATAAGGTTGGCTAGAAAATGGAATTTCATGAGGAAGTGGAAAAAGGCAAGGAGAAATGCTAAATGAGAGAGGAGGGAGAGAGGAAGAGAGGGAAGAAGAAAGGATAAAGCCAACACAATCTTGTTTGATTTCCCTTCTGAAATACAAACCACAAAAATTATTATTCTCCCTGGATGTTCACCCTTTTTCACTTAACTGCATCTCACATGATTAATTTATTACAAAGTTCTTCTTTATTCATGTATTTCTAGTTGTTTTATTTTGTTTTCTTAAATCATGTCTGCCTGCTACTCATTCATTTCTCATTCACTATTTCTTCTTCCACTGCATTTCCCTGCTGGCTCCATTTCCTCTGACCTGCAGACTGAATTCTGTGATTTCTACCACCTCTAATAGTTTTCTCTCCTGTGGTTTTTTTCACCCTCATTGATTTAATCTATAGTAGCACCTGTCTGTGCCTCTGTTCATTCACGTGATGCCTTGGGAATGGACATTCCATCTCAAAAATATTTCCAATGCATATTACTTGCTAAAATGTTGCTGGATTTTGGTGGGTTTGAGGTTTGGTGTGTGTGGTTCTTTTGGTTTTTTTAAGAATATTAAGACTGGCTTTGGCTAGGAAGAAGTTATTAATGTTCTATTGTTCTATTTCTATTTCTTTCTGTCTGTCTGACTGTAGGTAGTGATGACTATAAACCTCCCCAAAGCACTTGATCCTCTTACAGTTTCTTCCACCTCTACATGTCCTCAAGTTCCTTCAGCTCCTTTAATCATTTCCTCAATGTGTTATTCCTAAGACTGTGCTTTTCTCTATCCAGTTCTGTGGGGTGAAAAGACAGGAGAAAGATCCATTACAGGTCTGTTTTTTTGCTTAAGAAGTGACCCCTGTGTCCAGATGAGCTATCGCTCCAAACCATCCAGGTATCTGCTGACAAGGAATCCAAATATTTAACTCTCTCTCCAAAAAGAGAGAGTTCTCCAAAAGCCTCCTGGCCTTACTTCTTTCTTTTGACAGCACTTTCATCTTGCTATTGACAGATAACCTGGTCGTTTTCTTTTCTTCACCCTTTCCTTACAACTTTACACCAAAACTTTTTCTAAATCTTAATGGCTCACTCTTTCAAGACACCTGTAGTTGAAATACAGTTATAAACTAATATAAAACAATGTAGCAAAAGAGCTCTTTTTAACCCACTACTTCGGTTATTGTCCCATCTTGTAGCCATTCTCTAATGACCTACCTTCTACTCATTCTGCACTAAAAATAACTCAGCTTTACTTAGCTTTATCTTACTCCTCAGTTCCATGACCAACCACTGCAATGTCAACCCCCATTGCCAGTCAGCTAGTTCCATCCTACACTTAGAAAGTTTTTTGGCACCTTTGAGCTCCCTACAAACATCCACAAAATTACTTTGTTCTCTCAAATCATTCCCTGAAACTGTCCTTTGAATGATGCTTACAAGACTTGAAAACAGCTGGATGTCTGATAAACAGGGAGTGCTGCCTGCCATCCTTTCTATATTATCTGCTCCTTGATCCTCCCAGCTCTCTTTTGCACCCACCTGTTGCCTTAAACCAGGAAAGAATGGCTTTAGGAGAGGATCTTGTCCTTTGGCTTTTGGTTAGTGCAGCATCTAACGGTGACCTTTACTGTAACAGAAACTTCTAGACACTATCAGAGGACATACCGTACACAAGTTAAAGCTGCATATAGAAGTATGATAGACACGTTCTGCCAACATTGTGAAAACCTGACAGGACCTGGGTGCAGAATGCCTAGCAGTGAAACTGTAAATCACAATGTCTACTAGTGAAAAGATGGTATTTGTTAGTAAATGTTCAAATAAATACAGCAAGTTAACACACTGGCTCTGATCACAACTGGGATGTAAATGCAGATTTTAAGAGTATCATATATCCGCAGGAGATCCAGTTGTATCAGAAAATAGTCCCGCAAATGCTACTGTATCCAAAATATTACATCTCGTCAGTTTTGAAAAATTATACGTGGAGAGCTTCTTAAACATGTACAGCTATATGCTTTTTTTTTTCTGATCTTGTTTCTTTATTTCTTTTTTTTTAATGGATTCAGGCATAGGAAATATACTTACTGAAAATTTGGGAGATAGAAATACAAAGTTAGATATAATTCAGAATACAATGGATGAAATGTATAAAATCACTCACTTAGGATTGTAAGTGGTTTATAAATAAATTGAAAAAACTTGAGATAACACTTGATGAACGTGATGTTATCTATGTGATGGTTCTTAGATTGCTATCTAAGAAACCAAGCTGGTGACCTGGAAATAAGTTCATATTAGAAAATATAGTATTGGTCCTAGTTCCTGAAGACAAAATAAGCAGAGAGGCTGAAATATAATCTTCTGTAAAAGATTGTAGATGGACCAGCCATAGATAAGCTTGAAATGCATTTACAGTATTTCTTGGCTTGTCAGGTTTTTTTCTTACGAATGTCAATTATATAACATGTCAAATAATAGAGGAAAATCTCAGTCCAAAGAGAAGCTTTGAGAGACATAAAAAAAATCAAAATCTACTCTGTAAGGGTCATGAGTCACATTTTACTTTGATGATAACAAGCTACAGTAATAAATATTGATTCGGTAAAGATTAGGCTTTCTGAAATTAAGATGGGAAGAATAATGACTAATATTCTTTTAATTCTGAATTTTGTGTAAAACTGAGTAATCACATAAAATACTAAGCTTCTGCTGGGAACTCCTATGCCTATCACTAGTGCTCATTGTTATCACTACTTCTCTAAATCATTCCAGCATTAGTTGCACTGTGACACTTCATCTTTCAGCTTTTGAACAGTCCAAGAGAAATGATTTAATGCACACAGGAACACGCGCACACACATTTGAAAAATCTGCAGAGAACTCGGAAACCGCTAGGAAATCCTGAACTGGAGTGAGGTGGGACCTGCTCCTTGGACGGAGTCCAGCAGAACTCTCTTGTGGTCTGAGCTGTTCTCATGCAGCTACAGCAGTCTGCACCTGTCCTTTACATTAGAAACAAGCATATATAACCCTGGTTATCCCCTGCCTCTCTTCTGTATGTCACATTCAGCGTACCATGCCTTGAACGTGGCACCGTGAAGGTCAAAATGGACCATGTCTTCAGAGTCATCTGTCTGAATTTCATACGAATGTCATCAGCACTATATGGGGTCCCAATTCCAGTCAGTGCTTTTTGGGTCTCAAATATATTCACAGATTTTTGTCAAAACACAAAGAATTTTAGAAAACTTTTATTATATACTAAACTCCTCCTTGCCTCCTAGAATGCTGAAGCTAAAATAATTTATAACATTGACATTTCACCATCTATAATTTTGTAGCCAATTTCCATTTGCCCTTTGCATTACACTTATGAATATTTGTTGGATTAAGTTTGGTTCTTGCCTACTCCACTAACTGCATGAGCAAAACAGTGTTGAGCTGTAATTTGACTCACTGTTAATTGCTGACATATGGCATATTGAATAAGGAGGAGAGGGGAAAGTACTCCTGGGGGGTAAGTGATTAGCAGTCTAAACATAAGAATTACTGACATTCCATGATTTTACACTTTCCGACTGTTCGTTCTAAAATCCTGGCTCTCGTAATGTGCTGCTTTTCTGTTTATTTGGAAAGGAAGGTGCAGGAAACGCTGTGGTGAATTATTATAAGAGAGAAGTCAAAAAAATCATAAATCCTGCAAGTAAAGCAATCTGTCAGAAATGATCATGCATATTTAAAACTATTTACAAATGGGGCAAAGCATGAGCAGCTGCATCCAGTACTTAAAGCTCTCAGATGGAGAACAGATCATTTACAAATACCAATGAGCATTGCCTGGGAAACTTGCTGTATGTACACAGCGGACACCCGAAGGAGAAACTCGTCATTTACCACTCACACTTTCTCTAATGGGGAGATTATTTGGAAATGAGAAAATAATATATCACCTACACTCTCATAATCAAAAAGATTCTGTTTGAAATATCCACCCACTAGTAGTCAAATGAAGAGTGCAATAATGTGAAAAGTGGAAGAGCAATTCTTCACTTGATCAAGAGAGTCAGTAGCTAGAATATTTTAAGAAATAACTGTTTGCTCAGATATTGCTTATATTTCTTGGTGATACAGTTTAAATGCTAAAAAGTAGCAGAAACCTTACATACTACTGATACACCTTGAGCAAGACAGTCTTTAACAGATGGGCTATATCAGTTCAGGAAGGATCAGATTTACTCATGTTTAGGCAAGGATGGGTGTTTTATTACTCTATTCATCAACTGTAACTGAGTAGAAACCAAAATAGATTATCCTTTGACATAATAAAACTGTCCCAGAAATTAACAGTACTACAATATTATTAGAATTTTTCTTTTAAATAAATTTATCCCAGTGTTAAGAAAAGGGAAATTCCTCACGTCTGTAAAAGCTTCTAATCTAAATTCCATGGCTCTCAGTTTTGACTTCTGCTACATGAAGCTACCCCTGCCCTGGGGTGTCATAACTCCTTATTGTCCTTTCCATAGTCTGAAGAAAACAACAATCTAAGCATGTAGGAGAGGAAAAAAATGCATCTGCAGGTGTGAATAATGGACTTTCACATATACAGGTAGGCTCAACTATATTTCATTAGCTTTAGTTCAAAAGGGGTGATAAGAAGGAACCAACTGTTTATCCAAAACTAAGTCAGTGCTGTAGGTGCGCAACAATAGGCAAAGCTCCTTATCAGAGTGAGACTGCAGAAAACATCACAGTATGAAGAGAGGTTTTGATATTATATTCACCTGGACACATCAAGGAAATGAAAAACAAAGAAAAATAAGGCAAAATAGGTAAAAACATAGAAATATTTGAAATTAATATGATAGACCTTTAAAGCTCCTTACACTTATAAAGTGAAATGGTTTTATCTTCCTTTAACTAAATCAGTATGGCATGAACACAGGCAGCCTTCTGGGAACTCCACAGATCCTCCCAGAACAGGATTTCTAAAAACTAGCAAAAAAAGGTATTGCCAGCCCTGACCCTGTCTAGCTCTTCTATCAAAGAAGAATTGATGAAAGAACCTGTCCCCATCAAAAGATATTGTTCGATGAGCTGCAGTCCCACAGCCTGAAGATGGGGACAGAAACCACTGTGAACTAGATGTAGGGGAACTACGGCCACTTCGCTGAAATCAGAGCAATAAGGAAGAGTACATGCTAGGCCAGTTATTGGAAGATGAACTCACCCTTGCCCAAACTGTAAATCTGTGCCTGTGAATGACTGCAGAGAAGAACAGAGCTCATGGAGGAAATGCAAACGTATACAGAAACTCATGTATATGTGCGATTTGTCAAAATTTCAGAGAAAAATCCACTTTCCCCTAGAAGATTGAAGATATTTTTGGAATTATTCTTATGTCCTGGACTAAAAAATTTTTCTAAGCAAACTGTTCCTCAAATCTGCTATTTTCTTATGGAAAATTGAACATCCCAAAGATTCTAAGACTCCCTTGGTCTCACAAACACTGTTGTTTAATTTCAAAAACACAATAATTTAAAAGCTACGTCTTCAACTTAAAAATCTCATTTGTTTGAAAGAACCTGCAAATGTTTAGGTTTTGTTGCATCCTGTCCCAAGCCACAACATAGCATGCTGGTAGTCTTGTCAAGAAAGCACCAGTCACCTGAGGGGCTTGCAGACAAAGGTTGTGCCCTGCTGGACTTCAAGTTCAGTGTCACTAGTGAAGGCGCAGCAGAGCTACAGGAGGAGCCAGAGCCTCCAACCCATGTGAGCTAGCTGAGCTTATTTCTGAGACAGCATGCAGCAAGCCATGTATTGAAAGACCTTTGCACTGGGCTTCATAAGTCCTCTTGCCTCCTGGAGACAGCCTGTGTGTTTCACCCAGCATCAACTATTTCTACCTGTTATCCTTTAAACCATAATTTGGGAATATGAAGATAAACTGCTATGTTTTGCAAGGTGTGGCTCCCTTTAGTCATGTTAAAAATATGTTATTCAGTCAAAAGGATTCAGCATCAGTAAACCACAATATGACCCTATTCTGACTGGAATTCAACTCGAAAAAAACAAACCTACTCTTATCTGTTTAACTCAGCCTGAGGTGGATTCATTTTTTTTCCCAGTTTCCTCACAGCTTGTCATACGTGCCACGTTGAATTGTACAAATAGTCGGTGACATACCATGTACAGCAGTATCAAACATAAAGTAAACAGTGCAAAATGTTGTTCTTCAGTGTTGTTTTGGTAACAATCAATAAACAATGCAAGTAAGCTTGGTGTCAGCTGCAAACTGCACATAGAGTGACTTCAAGCAAATCCATTATGTTTTTACTTACCAGAAACACGTACAAACATGTATTATATCACGGCAGGTGTCCCCAAATAGCATTGTAGGTCTAATTTACTTAGTTATTTTTCTAACATCACAGCAAATATTTAGTCTTATGAAGACAAAGGGTGGTGCTGATTTGAGCTTACTGGAGGTGTGAGTTTGCAAAGGCAAAAACATGCAATCAGCAAAAAAATTGCAGTTTTGTCTGTTCTTTGACTATGATCAGAGCTGAAGTTATTCCTTAGGAAAAAGTAAAATAAATTGGCAATTCCTTTATACTTCTGTTTACATAATGTAAGGAGAACACAAATGTAAAGAAAGTAAATTCCATTTTGAATGTAACAGTGCTCTTTCTCGTGTCTCCTGTGCTACAAGGCTGCACTGGCCAGCTCTAAACATTCTATACAGGATTAATTGCACAACGTTATGGGCTGGCTAAAAGCTAATTGCCTAGTCTAAGCTGGACAGTCAATCTAGTTAACTCTGCTCCCCGTAGAGTTATCAGAGACAGACAGCTACCTATCTGAGTGTAATCATCTGTCTCTCACCCGGTGTGGAGTGCCTGTGTATCACTGGTGACCACAGAGGAAGCCTGTGTAACTCAGGACAGACACCTAGATTTTACTTAGGCAATCCAAGTCAGATGAGAAGGCCACCAGCTTCCCTCCCATGTGGTGAGCTCACTGGGATGCTGATATCAGAGGTAACAGTTACAAGAGCTTCGTTCAGTTACCAGGCCATGTGGGAGGAAAGAGAGCGCTTCTCTCCATGTGGCTGGACATTTCCCATTGCAAAAGCCTGTCTCAGTTGCCTGCCATTTTCTGAAGTGCCAAGTGCTAGGTTGTGTCAGGCTGGTTGGTTAGTTTATTTCAAAAACAAGATGAGTGTACTTCCTATTCCCAACAGCAGAGAAAAATCTGCCTGCAGTTGGGACAGAAAGGCATTCATCCATGGGTTTGGGCAGGGATCCATCCCTTCTTTTGCCTCATTTTAAAACTTACAATTCACTCAGTACTGGTTAGTATACTCTTTCTTGTTGCCCTGCTTCCAAACATCCCCAAATGACTCAGGCAGTCACAGTCCACAAGGCAGCCACTCAGAACAGCCCAGCCACTGAAACCCACCTACAGGGCTGGCAGCCTGAGCAGGGGCTTCGTAATTCTGAGCGTTGGTTCGAACAGCCATGTAGGAGGAGGCTACAGGCGTTGTTGAGGACCCTAAGTTTCTATGTATGTATTTCCTTTCCAGTTTGGGCTCGGGTCTGTTATCACCCTGTGAATTCCTTGAAAATCAAATTTGAGAGGGAAATGTCTACATAGCTAATATCTACTTTTACATGGAGCCCTGGCTCCGTTCTTAAAGCAACACAATCATCACCTGAAACAGGAGAGAATTCAACAAAGCTAGATTTCATTACATTCCTTGAACAAATTTGTTTTAGGAAAAGAAATCATGAAAGGATTCTGGAAAAGAAGCCAAAGGTGAAGCAGCATCCTGCAGCAAAGAAAACGAGATGACCTCAGGACCATGGCCAAAAAACAGACTGGAAAAAAAGATACAAAAGAAAAGCAAGCAAACACAGAGAATAAGGGTGACAAAAATAATTTCCACACAACTTTGCACTTTGTGCTGCAAGAATTTTCTGTTGGACTGGCATACCTGGCTAGAATCTGTGCATTAAGGTAATGGTTCCTCCACCAGATAAAAAGCAGCAGGACAGTTCATAGTTACTCCTTGTCTTGAACAAGAATCAACAAGGATTGCAGGAAATATCTCTAAATAGTGAAGTACTTTTTCCAGCTTCACAAAATAATCAATAAAAAAGTAAGCATGAAGTCTAAATGGCAGTACAATCCCAGGTGATCAACAATGCAAATAACCCAAATCAGTCCAGTAACAGGAAGAAATTTCTGCAAAAGGGTAGAATTAAAATGGATCAGCTGGATAAAGAAAGACAGATTTTGAAGATGTCTCTCTGCTTCAGAGAAAATAGGTTATCCTGTAGCAAATTTCCTGGACAGAGAATGTATCTGTGTTCAATGGCTTCAAGAACCTTCACTGGAAAAGACCATAAAATCTTGCTGCTTTGACAGGAAAACCTGCACAGTGCCTGGGAACTGTCCAGACTGTCACAGCATGGGGGATTTGCAATATGTTATGCAGCATCTATGGAAGACTTTAATTTGAAATAGGTCACCCCCAAATATAAAAAGGAAAATAAGAGCTTATGCAAGTAAATTTTCACTGAACAAGGTACATGAACACTGTATACTACCAGACCTAGTGCTACACTTTAATCTTCTGAAACAGTCATTGTAAGTTATATTATACAAAAACTATAAGGGTTTTTTTTTATGTTTTAGTTTTTGTCAGTGCTCATGAACCCATTTGACCTTCAAAAGCCATCCCAAACTAAATGCAGCCATGTTTAGATTTCAAAAGGAACACTGATTTTTATGTATTCTGTGCAGCTACTCTTTCCACAGATGTGTTTCCTCCCTGGGCAAAGTGCCCATAATGCTGTTCATCTGACACACCTCACCTCACCTGGAACTGTCAAAAGGAAGCATTTAAAGCTAGGGACTAAACAAAACTGCAAGTCACCTTTGAAGGTATTATGAGATGTTCTTTAAAACAACCAACAATTAAAACAGCTACCATCAGTCCTTCAGGACTCCCAATTTCAAACTCTTTTCCCAGTCAGAAGGAATAAAAACATTGTGACAGTGAAAATTAAATTCGAGACTGGCATGTTATCACTTGGCTTCAGAAGTTTTTAGAAGACCGCTGAGTATGAGAAAATTCTTGATAAAATCATGAGAGCTTGCAACATTGATAGCGAACCTGCAGCCCCTTGAATGTGGTGCTGCTCTTTGATAACAGGGTGAGAAATTATCAGCTTTGGTCCTTGCAGAATAGAGACACTTTAGCTGCTGAGGAACCTTACAGTGACTCCAGTATGTTTTTATTTGCACAGGACTGCAGTAATAATTCTCCCAATTGCCTCATGAGGTTGCTTGTCCTGTCTTCCTACATCATCTTGCTGTCCTCATACTCCAACTGTAGAGTGACAACACAGAGAAATTCTTATTTCCAGGTTCAAATATTTGGTCATCTTATAACTGTTTGTCTCAAGGCAAACTGTATGTATTGAGAATATGAAATAAGTGTGAAGAACAGAAGAGTTTGAAGGGTATTCTCCCTGTTTTAAAGTTGTGTCTTCCCCAGGCTTCGAACATGAATTGGTATTTCGAGATGTGAGGAACATGCTGTTCCAGTGCTGCCGGATTAATTCCTTTGGTCTGCTTACATTTCCTGCCTGCTCAGATGCTCTCGAGAGCAAAATTAACTTACAACCTGGCTAGTTTGTAGCTAAATAATGAAGAAGCTTGGGTTTCTTTATTCAGGTAGCAAATAGGTGTCAAACCATTCTGATACTTGGTGCAAAGGTTTGCTGCCATGTCAGGGACATTTCAGCTGTTTCGTTAGTTTGCTTTTCTAGCTGGCAGGAACAGAACAAATTGGTAGGTGATACACTTTCCATCCAGACAGGGACGATTATGGTCATCAATCATTGCTCTGTCAGACCAGCTCCTACCAAATCTTCTGCTGTGCCAGACACAGAGAAAAATTAGCTGACTGCTTTGTTGCAAGCAATGGATGCTGTGAAAGAAAGATGCCAGGTGGCAAAGTGGTTTAATACACAATGGCTATTAATAGAGTTGAGCTGACACTACAGCATTAGTAAAAGGAGCGGCATCATGCGAACTCAGCAAAATTGAAAGAACAAAACACACTCCCCACTGACACTGCAACATGAGGAAGCATTTAAAAATAAAACCAGACAAAATATCTCGGAACCTCAAAGAACTGAGATAAAAAAAAAATCTCATTTACTGTTCCTTCCAAAATAAATCTGTTTCCTTATTGGTAAAACAACTGTATTCTTTTTCTAGAGGTACCTCCTTATCTTCTGTCTGATTTAAGGCAGTAGAATATTTCCCAACCTCCAACAGAAAATTTTTATCAAAACTCCCTCATCCTTACTGCAGCAAGAATCATCAGGCATTAGGCACAGCAGTTATCCTGACTTTGGAAAAAAGAGCTGGCTGTTTTCTGCTACACCTGCCAATTACGCATCCTCAATGTTACCCCAAACACCAGCAGTTAAATAGAAATGTCACCACCTTTGTCTATAGATGTATGAACCTCCACGCATCTAGTCATTTATTGAATCACAAATAAAACTTTTCTGCTCCTGGCCTCTTCAGCCAGCGAGACTTGAGCTGAAAAACTGCTGAGCTGACTAAGAAATTTTGTTTCTAAAACACAGCCTATCAAAGCATATATACTTCTGCAGAGGCAGGCCAGAGCCCGTGGTACTAATTGCGCTGCTTGTTTTAAGTCAGTTGTTCTGGGATTCTGCTCATCCACACTTACCCACCTGCAGGTTAGGGTTCTAGTTTAGGTGTCATTGTAGCAGTTGTATCGGGCCAGGATTATTGCAACAAATCAACGCTTCTAAACATTTAATTTTATTTTTTTTAAATTAGAACAACTTTTCCCCTTCTACTTTATTTCCTTTTGATTGTTCCTAAAATCCAAACCTTGCCTAATCCAAGCTGATCACCTTGGCTTTTTTCATGATTTGAGATAGACTCACCTTAACCCATCGTACTGGTCTTAGACACCTGAGGGAGGGTGGGATAAACTGTCCTCCTAAACCAGGGGTACTCAAACTTTTTAACCAGGGGGCCGGCGCGCAGACGCAGTGTCAGGCAGTCATCTGCGGCTGCTTGGTTCCCCCCCCCCAGCCCCCGGGGGGGGGGGGGGGGGGGGGGCGGGGTGTTCTGTAAATACCAGGGGCCGGATTGAGGACCCTGGGGGGCCGCATCCAGCCCGCGGGACGTAGTTTGAGGACCCCTGTCCTAAACCATCTTGCTTTTGACCTAAACTCTTCTACTGTTGACCACAGAAAAAGCATAAAGCTAGATAAGATTGTGATCCACAATTTAATTTGGTAAAGAAGGCACGATAGCCCCTACCTGCTGTTTGCAGCCTGCTTCAAACTGTTTTGACAGCAACTTTAAAACAGAGAGGTGTGCTGAGGGAGGGGGTAGGAACAGGACTAGATATGAAGCAATGAGCATCGCTGGTGAAGAGTGGCTCTCGAGACTGCTGAGGGGCTTGCTTGAAGACAAGCAAAAAACCAACCTTCTCTGCTTCACCCACCCCACCCCACCAGTCTTAAATTATTCATGAACAATCTTGAGTTATTAAAAGAATATCTATTGAGAAGGGCAGCATATGGTAACATAATTAAATATGCCTGGAGTTCACTAGAGGTGGTACATGCAGAAAGAAGAATGAATTAGTAGAGGAGAGCCTCTGCTATATTATTTTTCATCTCAGTTACTCGGAACTGGCAAAATATTTATAGTTACAGCCTCCTTTCTGTTTCAGTGGATCCGCACCACTGTGTCAGCTGAGGGTCTGACCCATGCTGAGTTATTCTCCTTAGGCAGTCAGGCAGACAAACATACCATAATCGCTTAATGCGCAGTGCTTTGTTATGTTGTATCAGAACCATTTAGCCTGCTCTTTGGCTTGTATTTCATCTGAACAACCACACAGAGAAAGGAGTGTGTTTGATGTCCTATGGTGCACATCCTCGTACAACCAGAAACTTTGGGGAAGCCGCGTTTGAGAAACAAATCACGCGCATCCTCGTGCATAGCTGTGCCATTTCTTCTGTGCTGCTTAACGTGTCATGGCTAAAGTATCAGTCAGTGTCAGAAAAACACGGATATAATTGTCACAGACTGCCAACAGTAATTTCCTACTTGGGTCTAACTTTCATTTGTCAACACAGCCAATCTTACCATAGATGCACTTATATAGGTTACCTGAAGTCAGAAGCGTCAAGAATCTAATCTAAGTCTAGACTCCCTTGACAGCAAAGGGTGACTGACACATCCAGTACTTTCTAAAATGGGTGGAAATTAAGTTGCACAGGTACCTGTGCCTCTGCCTTTTGAGTGCAGAGGGAATGCATTAGCAAACTGCAGTCTTTAAGGCAGCTAATGGTAGGGCGATGGACTCCATGCAGAGGCTTATTAACAGACAGATAGTTGCCAGGAGTATGGCAGGTGAGGATCAGTAATTCAGCTCTGAGATGTCTCTTTCTCCTGCTACATGTAAATCTCATAGCTTTTTCTTGTAGTCCCCTGCTGCATTGCCAACAGATAAGATGGAACATCCCCCTAGACTGCTGCCCTCACAGTAACAAAAGCCTTCTAAACTCATCCTCATTTATCCAGGACTTGAGTAAGAGTTAGCTATCATTTTATAATCATTTTCTCTTACCCAGATGCAAATTGTGCTCTCCTTTTTCAGCTCTCCTCCCACATTTCTTTCTTGTTTTCCTTGTGATCTTTTTATGATGTTCTTACACAACTGTAATGGTATATCATATCAGTGCAATTTAGCAGACTGAATATTCTGCATAAAACACAATTGGTGAGTCTGACTAAGTAATACAGGTAACTGATTTATTTAAAATATAACTGTAGGTTATATATTAATAAAAAAATAGCATTGTAATGCATAAAATAAGCTTTGAGCACTTATATAACAGTCATTTACAAATGTTTTTCATGAGCAAGTCAAACTATTGAAACAAAAACTCTCTCAGACCCTGCCCTTTTTCAGAAGGTGAAAGGAAGGGGTTTTTTATTTCAATCAGCCAGAGTTCATTATCTCAGTAGAGGACAAGTAATGTTGTTTTTTTTTAAATGTAATACAAGGAACAACAGCTTTTTTGCTGCTTATGAACCCAAAAACTAGATGGCAGTAAGAAAGAGAAAGAGACTGTTGAAAAATAAGCTTGGTCATTTTGCCATCATCTTTCAAATTGCTGTTCTCATGGCAAAGACTTAAAGCATAATTTGGGGATGTTACAGAGTGGAATGAGAAAGAACCATTAACCACTCAATAAATCCAAGATAAGTCTCTTGAGTTCTCTACTGGCTCTGCTAAAACATTAATTTTAGTCATCTATGACTCTGTTTAAAAGCTCACTGTTAGGAAGGCTGGTGCATCTTGAGAGGTTTTGATGAGATTATAAATTTGGCTGGTAGAATGAACAGCAATGATATCTAAAGCCTCTCTAGGGCATGTGATTTGGTATCATGCAAATGTTTTGATCAAGAAATTAGGGGAATACAAAATCAACAGGCCAAACATTAAATGGATTAAAACCTGATGAGTTGATGTCAAAGTATAGTTGTGAATTACTATCAGGCATGAAGGCTGTAGGAGGCAATTTGTTCTTTTCTTCTGCTTACTAGGAAGAAAATCATAGCATTATAAGATTGTATAGGCTGGAAGGGACCACAGTAGGACATCTGCTCCAATCTTCTGCTCAGAGCAGTGTCAGCTATGAAGTCAGAAACGCTTTGTCTGATGAAGACTGGACGATTGTGCAGAAACTTAAGGCGTTTAAAGAATGGGGGAAACAGCTTGCTTAGACATATTCAAATACGTCTGTCTGGATGGAAGAAAAATCAAGTGGAATTTTCTATCATTAAATATGAAGAGAGACTGGAGAAACAGGCATCAAATGGGAGATTTTGTTCAGGTAAATACAATCATATGCTGGTATATAATAAAAGCATTTAACTGTATAAAAGATTCAGCAGAAGACTGTAGCCAGCTCTTTCATACTCACAATCTATTACTCCAGTGTTTAAGAAACCAGACTTTCAAAAATTTTTGAATCAACTAGCTAAGCAGGTATTAAAAGTTATTTTTTCAGATTATTTGGAATCAGTTCTTTTATTACACAAGGAATTCTGAAATTTCATATCACAGAGAAAAACCAAAACGAATAAACGTCTGTGAATAATTTTATTAGTAAACAAAAAGTAGGAATCTAGGTAGGATCTGAAGCTGATGTGGAGGCAACAGCTGAACCTGAGCTGCAAGTGTTGTCAGTGCAAAATTAGCCCCACAGGCTGATCATCACCTCACAAATGTAGACACAAGAATATTGAGTATTATGAAATTTGCTACTAAGATAGCAAGTGCTCTGATGTCTGTAATTCAGAAAAGGTCCAATGAAATAGAAAGAATACCAAGAACAGCTTTTAGGAGAAAGCTGAAATTATTGATAACAGAAAAGCCAAGGATCTCAGTCTATTTAGTTTAACAAAGGGAAGATTAAACGATGACATAGTCCCAGTCTGTAAGACTGACATCAAGAACAGAATACTTTTCAACGTAACAGATAACACCAGAACAAAACACAGTGGCTAAAGATTGAGGGAAACTCCATTTGGATTGGCAACAAGGCACAAATGTGTAACACAGAATGCAATTACAAGGGTCAATGTAACATAATTTATAGTGGTGTTGCCATATTAAATTACATTATAAGCACTAGGCTTTTGTTAGAACAAGAACTGCTTGAGTGACATTTTATTACAAAAAGGACTCGACTAGAGAATTGTTGCCAGCTCATTCTGATTTATAAGCTATTACTCCAGTGTTTAAGAAACTGAGCTCTTACTAATTTTTAAATCAACTAGCTAAGCAGATATTAAAAGTTATTTCTGAACATTATTTGGAATCAGTTCTTACATTCCAGAAAGAATTCTGAAATTTCATGTTGTTCAGTAAAAAACTGAAGATTAATAAACATCTCAGAAGAATTAAATTAATTAACAAAGTGTTTCATTTCAATATTATCAAAGTATCTCAGACTTCAGCACTCTGGTTCTTTTCACTTAAACTTATGTATTAAAATGTTAAAGAGAATATGTTATCTTTACTAAGTAAATCAGATCAAATTGATATAAATATTTCAACACTGTCAAAGTGAAACATTAGGCATTCTCATTCTACCATCAGAGCAGTCCCATGAAACACTAGATTTCAACAGAATTGTATTGTTCTGGAGAAAGCTGTTCTTCAGTCCTGTCTGATGCAATTAGTTAACAGCTTCTTTTATTCCTGCCTAGATAATACTTTCCAAAACTAATTACTGCACTGTTACAATATCAACAGGACAACAGAAAAAAAATACACTGAACCATGAATAATGTGAACTGAGTAATTCTAGTCTCACTTAATCATTTTCCCTACTCTCCCATTTTGTCTCTTTTCGTTTTCTAATATTTTTCTTTAACCTGTAACTTTTCCTATTTGCCATTTCTCTGTTCTCTAATTATACACTCAGTCCTAATACATCCTATATTTTTGTCCTGCCTTCCTCTCCTGTCCAATCGCTGTCCCCATTCCACTTGTTTTCTAACTCTTGCTAGTTTCCTGCCTCCCCTCAACTTTCCTCATTGTCATTCCAGCGTTTTACTTAACTCCCTTCACCTACTACTGCCATTGCACAGGCTAAAATGGCATTTGATGTGTTTCCCCTCCTCCCCCAGTGCCAGCTGGTTTCTCTTTTTCTTGCCAGTTTCTAGAGGAACAAGCTTGACTCTCACGCTGAGAAGAAGCATATTAGCAAAAGAAGATGCGTATAACACAGCTGGTCAGTGACTGGGATAAATAAAGAGCTCTGGAGCACAACTGCCTGCACTGATCTGGCACACATTCATAAGCTGCTGACCTGCGCAGAGCAAAGAGACAAATGGCCTGTCTTCAGGAGCATTACACAACACTTTTTTTTCTTTTTTTTTAATGTCTGTGAGGAGGACAGTCAGGTATACTGCAAGTCACAGGCTGAAATTACTGCGGAAGACACATCATATAAGAACAAGGAAAAAGGAAGCCTCTGCCGTTGTCTCAGAGGTACCTAAGGAAGGAGAGGCTGCAATGCAGACTTACCTTCTGTAGGTGGTGGATTCCTTCAGCAAGGCCTGAGACTGGAAGGTGCAGAGAGTTCTTGGAGGTGCAGCTTGGCACTCTTCAAGGAGAATGCCAAAACCCCAGTCAAAACTGCACTACAGTGTTCTGATGGAGCCTGGCCCAAGACGTAGGAGACATAAATAGATGGAGTGAGCTGGAGTGCAAGTTGTGGTATCCCGTCAGAGCAACACCAGAGCTCTGGGACCCTGGTGTTCCTGGGTTTCTCTGTAGCTAGTCGGTGACCAGCAGGCCCTTAAGGTTTGGTGGTAGGTCACCCTAGAGACAGAAGGTTTGCCAGAGAGTGATACCAATGGTCAAAGCAGCACAATCACAGTGCAAATAGCTGTTTAGTGCAGGTCTGGCACTTAAGTGGTGGAGATTCATAAGCAGGTGCTAGGTATCACCAAAACCAGCAAGGAACAGCAGGAGATGAACCCTTGTGCTGCTGCTCCTCCCTGTAAGGCAGGGGGAGCAGGGCCAGCACAGCAGCAATTGCAGTGGCCTCACTGTTACAGCAAGCTGCAGGTCAGGCAGCAGGTCAGAGCGTGCTGGTTTGGTACCTTACACTGCTCTTTGGCAAAAAAAAAAAAAAAACCAACAATAAAATGACATTTATTTATGTCTAGGGAGTGTGAGTTTTAATCCAAAGTCTTGGATAAAGCTTCTTATCAATAAAGCAGAAAAGGTGAGACTAACTATAAATAATGCCTTGGGCTTTCCTCTCCTCTAATCATTCCCTGAGCTTGCTCCTGGGAATTGGCACTTCCAGGGCCTCTTGGCACAGGGCTAGCCCAAAGATGTTATCAGAAAAAAAGAGAATAGATGAATGTTAAAACCAGAAGACAAGATGATGGTTTTGTAATGTGAGCTCAGGCCATTAAATCCAGACCCCAAATTATTTCACAGGTGTTCATGCTTTCCATCCACAGCTAGTAAATAGAAGCTGTCTCAGGAAATTTCTTCATAAATGGATTTCAATTGTCATTACAGTTGTTGAGTAATTTCAGTTCTGAAAGCAAGACTCAAAACATATGACTTTTAATGGAAGAGTTTCTTCCACCTCCTACTCAACCCACATTACAGGAAATTAATGTTATTTACAAAAACTTTCACCACAAAGAAATTAAAAAAAAAAGGGGGGGGGGGGGTGTCATAGAGCATTGCGTTTAATTCAGAATGTCAGGCCAGCATACCATTAATCATAAAATATCTTTTCTTTTAAGCTTTTGCAATTTCTTCCTTTTGCTATGTAATATCATATCCAATACAGTGTACTCCTATTTCAGGCAGAAAGAAAGGCTGAAGAAAGTTGATAAATGATGGTCTGCAAAAAGATCTTAATTTATAAGATTCTAGACGTACTTCATTAATGAAGGCAATAGATGCAAATATGATACTATTATCTGTATTTTCTAGCTGATATTTATTGCTTTCCCACAGTTTAAGTAGCATCTTTTATTCAACTGAGTTTCTTTTCTGTAAATAATTTGATTATTTCTCATAGACCATGTACAAAATATCTGTATTAACCTTTCTCTTTGCTATTAGGTTGCTCTATTGCACCAACACTTAAAAAGTTCAATTAAAACAAAATGGAAGATGAATTGGCATACAGGAAAGAAATCTCAATATAGATACCCACAGCTTAAGGCACCTTTAGAAGACAAGGTCAAGCAAACTGAGGGCTATTTGCCTGCTTCCCTTTTTGTGTTTTTGATCCAGCTGGCTTCTATTAATCAAGAGATTGAATTTAGCAATAGAAAAACTATTATTCATATTTCTGAAACAAACCACATGCTGGTGGCTCTTAAAAACCACAGTAGTGTTCCAGGCTGTATTTGAAGACCCAGCTAAGGGCAAAGGACAGCATCATGTTCTGTGTGTACAGCCTTAGAATTTTTTCAAGAATCTGCATTAAAACATGTCCTTTAGAAGGCAGTGGAAGAAAACAAAGTCAAACCAACAAAGCAAAAAACCTCTTCCCTTCTTTTAATGTTTAAACTCACACACTGTTTTGGCTAAAATACTCCAATACTTAATTTTAATGATAAGTCATATCATATCTCAAAACTAGAACTCCTTCATCAATAGTTGAAACTGATAATCTCAATAATTAATTTACTTGTGCTAACATAGCATCATAATTTTAATTTTAAAAGACACGTTCTATAACAAACCAGATAATAACAGTGATATCATATCAACAAGAATATTGTCCTTTGGCACCTGCTTGGTTTAGAAAAGAAATACAAATTGTCCTGTGTCCTTCTGGAGAAGTGTACTGTAACTTCTATTTCATTCTTTTAGGATTTTTACCTTAGCAGAATCTATGAAAAATTGAAAGCCACTTTCCATTTTTAAAGGAAGCTTTCCACAAGTCCAAGACACAAGAACTGTTCAGGGCTTTTAAATTTGAAAGTCTTTTCATTCAGCAGATAGATTGGTGATCTTCATCAAGCTAAAACCAGAAGCACTGGTGCTTACCCTGTACAGATTGCTTCTCTCCAGTAGCTTACGGTGTACACCTCAGCAGTTATTCCACTAACATCAGGCAGGGCTGCAACTGATATTCTCCACTATTAACAACCCATTTCAGGGTAAAAATCAGACCTTCAGCTTCTTGCTGATCCAAAAGCAACATTAATATAACACAAAGTGAAGCACAAAGTTCTTCTCTTATTTCAGCTTAGGCAGCAGTACTATTATTTCCTTTCACTATTTGCTAAAAGACTTTGTTGGCTTTTATTTAAAATTTCAATATTTGCGTGATTTTCATGGGCTTTATCATTTTCTCAAACCTTCCTATTATCCAGCTGCAAGCTTTGCCCAGTTGTGTTTTGCTTGGCCTATTTTCTAGTACATCCCCCATCCCGGACCAGAAACATCCAGGCTAAAATCCTTGAGGGGGGAGGGGAGGGGAGAGAAAGCTGGCTGGGGAAAAGGAGCCCCACTGCCTTCTGAGTGCCAGCATTTCCAAATCTTTTCAGCACATTTTCAATTAGAAGCATCACATCTCTTTGTTATAAAAAAAAACACAAGAAAGAGAAAAAAGATAAATTAAGACCAGTCACCTTGTCTTAAGAGCATACTGGCATATCCATGTTTCCTGTCAATGGTTCTGGAATTGCATTGTGGTCTGTCAACCTACCCAGCTATTCTAATTTTACATCTGGTAGATCCGGCCAATGATGGATGTCATCCGGTGAGAAAGGTTGTTTCCACAGCAAAGATCCAGTCCTACCTCTGTGTTCCTGTCTCACCTTCAGTCTGGAGAAGTTCTCCCAGAAAATCCTTCCCGTGTCCCAGTGGTTGACCCAGTTTAAAGCAACCTTCAGGTACTTGCCCTATGCAGGAAAGCAATGAGATCAGAGGACTGAAATCACACAGCAGCCATGGTTATACTTCACTGCAATAAGCTTTGGCTTGTTCTCTAAGGACCAAGCCCATTCCCCTTAGCGGAATGACTGGAAGTGTGATGTCTATAAGTTTGTGAGGATCAGATCACAACCATGCACAGATCTGGAAGCAAGTAAGAAAATTAAGGCGTATAGTCATGCAAATAATTTAATGAATGCAATCTGGACAGCATCCTTATAATTTAGAGGAAAAATGTATTCTGGATTTGGTATCTGCTGCTCCCTGGCTCTCCTTTGAAGTTAAAGAAGATTTTCAAAAGGCTGTTACATGGAAGTTGGCCTCAAACACTGTGTTCTGTGAAAATAAATTTTATTCACACAGGGACATTTTGTTTAATTTGTCCAACTAAACTTCTATTCACATATTAGAAATACAGTTTTATCAATATTTACAAACCAGAAGTATTTTTATAGCAGAATGGCTTCAGTGATTTAAAAAGAGGGAATTCATACAAGAATTCTTGTATATATCACAGTATTTAATTCTACAACATTTCATACCCTGCCAAGCTTTTCCCTAACTTTCACTAACTGAAAAGAGAAGGGGAAAGGAAGATAAAATAGGTAAACTGAGCTTTAAAAAGGCTATTAAACAGCCAGTTTACACCCCAGAGTTCAAATGCTCATACACCTATGCTTCCCCTTAAGGAGAGCAGGAGAGAGAGGAGCCAGAGTGACTTTGCTGCTGCCCTGTCCAGGTACGGGACAGGAGGACAGGACACATCCCTGGGATCAGGTCTCTGGTCCATGACAGGCAGACCCAGTGCAGAAAAGAATGATGTTCAAAGTAGGGCACACTGTGGGTCTCAAACAAACAACAAGACTCAGGTATCAGCCTCTGATCCATCGCTTCACAGAGCTCAGATCAGAAGCAGACACCAAGTCCCTAGGCAGGCACAGTGGACCCAGATGTGCCTCACCTGGCCGCAGCCATGTGGGGCTGCTGGGGTGGGCTGCTGGGCTCCGCACCGCACAGCAGGTTCTCGCTGCCGGGGCTGGGCTGCACACTATTATTGCAGCTTTTCTGTGATGAGAAAAATAAAATATGGAGAACTCCCCACAGCACATTTTAAAAAATAGCAAGCAAAGGCAGTACTTCAGTTTAGGATAGTATAGATCTGGCTTTTTAATAATCTGCTTTCAGCCCACTGAGACACATAAAATCTTTTGCTTCGTAAATAAGCAGGATAAAAAAAGGAGAGATTAACTCAAACTTGCATTGCAAAAAAAAAAAACACCTAAAAAACTTGGTTTCAAATGCAGACAGTATATCTAAAGGAAGGTCTCATCTATTTATGGTTCTTGACCTTTAAGCTCAGCTACTATTTTGTTTTAAAAGGTCTTATAATAATGATGATAAAATAGCTAGCAATTTCAAAGAACTCACTCAGATATTGGCAGTGAAAAACACTTTTTTCATACAGAATTTTCAGAACGCCAGTGTTTCTCAATAAGCTTTTTCTTCTGTTATTACACCATCCATCATGTTTGTTTTTCATTAGTTACCTCAGTTATTTATACTTAAGAGCTGCCTTGAATTTCTCGCAGTTTTATCTCTGGCTTTTTTACTGACAGAGAAAATAAAAGTTACTCTGATCACTTATATGAATGTAAGCAGACTCATAGAATCATAAGATAATGCAATGATGATTATAAGTATTTTAATGACTGTTGAGATGTCTTTCATGTACTAATTGGTGAAAAAATTAATAATGATTGATAGTCAAGAGTGACTTGTTTATAAACTGAAGAAGATAAGTATCTCCAGAAACCTACTATTGTTTCCTACATTGCACTGATGTTGGATATAAACACTGCGGTGTCCTTCCTCATTGCAAAGAATGATGAAAAATAAAATCTCAGTACACATGCTCTCATTATTCCACCAAACACTCAGTTGCAAAACAGATGCCTCTCAGGTTTACTGCAAGATTAAGGGCCCACTAGGGCAAGTTCCCTATGCTCAGAACACCCATCGATTTAAATGGCAGCTCCACACACAAAACATTTCCAGGATTAGACCTTAATTATTTATCAAAACCATGCCCTGGAGCTCTGAGTGCATTGCAAAGACAAATGGAAAGATTCAAGCAGTAGATAACGGGGTGCATTTTTCTGCCTTCACAAAATATGTGGATGCTTTTGTATAAGCATCTCACTGACAGCCTGGTGAAAAAGTTTATTGCTGAATAAAATGACCTGGAGGGCTAGCAAGAACATTATGAAGATTAATAAAGTCTTGCACCTGGGACAAGATAACAAAAGAGCCCAGTACAGGCTAGGATCTGTGTGGATCAGCCTTGCTGAAAGGGACCTGGGGGTCCTGGTGGACAACGAGCTGAGCATGAGTCAGCAGCGCACCACTGCAGCAGCAAAGGCAAATTGGATCCTGGGCTGCATCTGCAGGGGTGTTACTAGCAGGGATATAGATGTGATCATTCCACTCTACCCAGCACTTGTCAGGCTGTACCAGGAGTACTGTGTCCTGTTCTGGTCCCCACAATTCAAAAAAGATGCAGACAGACTAGAGAAAGTCCAAAGGAGGGCCACGAAGATGATCAAGGAGATGGAGAACATGAGGAAACACTGAAGGCATTAGGTCTTTTCTCCCTGGGGAAAAGGAGGCTCAGGGGGAACCTCATCACAGTTTTCTGGTACCTAACGGGTGGTTACAAAGAGGACAGAGGCTTTCTCTTCATGAGGACCCACAAAAGAAGACAAGGGATAACAGGTACGCTTGTTGCACTGGGAGAGGTTTCATCTCAATATAAGAAATACATTTTTTCTTTTTTGAGAACAATTTGTCACTGGAGCAACCTCCCCAAGGACATGGTAGAGTCCCCATCTCTGGAGGTTTTCAAGATGCAGTTGGACAAGACACTGGACAATGTCATCTAAGCTGCCTTTCCCAGGAAATGTTGGACCAGATGACTTTTGGGGTCCCTTCCAACCTGGGCTGTTCTATGATTCAGTGAGGTTTATTGCTGAATATGCAAAATGCAGTAATGTGCCAGACACTTGAAGATGCCAGTCAAAGTTCATAGCTCCCTCCAATGTGTGTGTAGTGATAAAGCAGGTGCTATTAATATTTTTAATTCTGCAACTGGTTTTTAATTCCTTAGCTGGAGTTCCAGATCTGCTGGAACACCATTTAAAGTAACAAGACAGGCAGGAACATTTCAGTTTGGGTTTGAATGGTATCATGCTATTAAAGACACTATACCTATTCATCGGCTACTTGATGGTGTAGGGCAGATGAAACCTAAACATCTCAAAGCTTTCCAACTGGACCTAACTGAATCCTAGGTTAGAATGAATTTGCTAAATAACTACTTGACACTTGCCTCCAGCTGCTGCACCAGAAAGGATGAGGTTTCTTGCAGACTTTGTGTTGTACCTGTCAACTCCACACAGGCATCTGTGATACTGTAGTGCATCTCAGTCTGAATCACGTGCCCATAGCTCATGTTCTACTTACTTTGCTTCACATTTCCTGTATCATCTACAGCAAGTCACTTAAACCACATGCAAACTGGTAGACATGGGATTGCTGCAGAGCTCCCAGGCTTGGACATACATGTTGGCCACATCCCAGGACTATACCAACGCAGGAATTAAAATAGATTGGTTTGTTCCTTTTGTGGGAAGAAAACCCTATCACACTGGCTGAATGAAAGGCGTAGTGTGCTCCAGCCAGGCTGCCAAACACACAGGGGCCATGCTGTGGAGCAATGTCCCCCACCAGCAGACATGCAGCTTGCTTCTTCTGCAGCCCCACACCTCACAAATGGCATTACAACACTCCCCCATCCCACAGGGGTGTTATAAAAATAAACACTTTGAAGCCTTTAAGTGCTCAGTGATATGGCAACCAGACAATTATCCAAGGCAGACATTTGTCTGTGCAATTTTCCACACCATTTTAATAACAGCTGATACGAAAATCCCAAAGCCAAGTAGTAAAAAGCCTTCTGTATAAAGAGCATCAAATCTGACTGCCTAAGGAAACTGTGGAAAAAAATAAAAATAAAAATAATATATATATGAGGTTTACATGTAAAACACGTGGTTTACCATGTAACCAGGTGTAAAGTTATACGGTGCTGCAAGCTGGAAAAGGTGTTTTCCCTAAAGCTTCTGATGTGGCTATAAAGCTCTGGTCCAAGTGGTTAAACCAAAAAAAGAAACCCAAACAATCAAACCAAACAAAAAAAACCCCAAAAAAACCCCAAAATAAACAAGCAAACAAAACAAACAAACAAAAAAAAAAACCACCAAACCCAAAATATCCACAACCACTTTAAGAGTAGAAAAAAGGGTAATCTGATGGAAACTACCAATTGAACAGCAAAGTGTACTTACTATGGACAGAGCAATCTTCTCTGTAGGTGAGCTACATTTAAATAGATTCCTGTGACCACAATGAGGCCAGGAATTGAAGATACTGAAAGAGAAGCTGTAAGGAAGAGTTCATACTTTCTCTCCTCTGAATTTTTACAGCAGATATTGGTAATATTTTAGGCTGTGCTAAAATGGATTAAATTGATTCTTTAGCTAGTATCGCACAAAAGTATGCTACTACTAATATATAAGGGAGGAATGGTAATCCTGGGTAGGAAAAACATCTCTGGTGATAACTGACAGCTGTAGCCATGGTGCAGTGGGCGATGCTTCATTTTTATTAATGAGGGTGTCAAGAGAAGATTGGATCTCAGTGGGCAAGGGCAACATTCCCTCCCACCCTCAGGACTGATTCCTCTTTCGTAGAGTGATTTCTTAGGAAAGCAAGAAGCTGGCACCTCTGGTTCATGGATCCTGTATTTCTTTCAGAAATGTATAGGCTTGGATCCAAGAGCTGTTGATCCATGTCCTTTTGCAAGTGTTAAATTCACTTTTGAGACAGGAATATATCTAAAGGAACATGCTAATTTATGCTAATTCCTGTAGGGGCATTGCTGAGGGACAATTTTCCTGAGGACACAGACAGTAAACCATCCTGAATGCAGAAGATCCAGGTTATACAGGATAACACTTGTTACCAACAGCATTTTCCTAACCTCAAGTCTCCCACTATAATTTTCCATATGGTTTCTATCTACATTTTCTCCAAAATGGTTTCAGGTTGGACTGTTTGGCTATTTTTTAATTAAGAAACAAAAGAACACTGAGAAAGGCTGGTTCTAAAATGACTCAGGGCATTTTACAGGAGGAGGCTACAGAGCAGTAATGTGACCAGTTAAACCAGGTGATGAAGGAAAATATTATCTGGTGAGAGTCAAGGGAAGTGGCATGTGGACAGAGAAAGATTTTCTCTCCTCAGGTCAGCTGCAATTCAAACACTTCATTAGATACCATAGAGGTGGGAAAAGCAGAGCAAGTGCAACTTAGACAAAATTTGCCTTTCCAGAGTGTTTAAACAAGACATACAGTTAATATGAGGTTTGCACTCAAATTTGCATGAGGATCCACTGTTGCTGTCTATAATACAAACTAAAATTTTCTTGCACTGAACAAATGCTTTTAGTTTAGTTTAAAATAATGTCTTCCCTTAATGAATACAAGGAAATTTAAATTATCTAGACTTTAATACATCGATTCTCTCTAGTTTCCATGGAAGTTGAAAGTATTTAGAAGAGCACGCAAGTCACCAGCACCAAACAGGACTGGGTCACCAGCAACAGTGTCATCAAAGGCCATTACTGTCACTGGATCTGCTTTGGAGCAACGGTAAAGCCATCTGCATCTTCTGGTAGTTAAAGTTGTCAGAGAAAGCAAATTAAAATCTTTTGCACCGTCTTACAAGCCCCGCACTTTTTCGCACTCATTTGCAGGAGTTATGTACAGTTGGAGGCATACATGCCAAAGCACTGGCTAGCTGCATCGTAAGAGACAACGGAGAATCCCAAGGGGCACTCTCCACAAAACAGCAAGTAATAGCAGTAGATGTAACTGTACACCCAGATGTGGAAACCAAAGCAGCATTTCCAGCTATCCATGATGCCAGACAGGGGCTCTTTAATTTTTATGAAAAGTACAGCCTGCTCAGTTCACCTGCTTCATTAGAACAACTATTTGTCAACACACAGCAGCCAGATCAGCTGGGTCTCACTTTACTGAATCATACATTTTAAACAGAGAACACTGACTTCCATTCACATCTAACTCTTACTTTACTGGACCAGTATATAGAGCAGGAAATACTAACCCATGGATATTGACATACTGCATAGTATGTCAGCATAGTAATAAACCTCCTTTATTAAGTAATTTGAGAAAACAATAACACTTACAAGGGAGTGATTTATGGGTCTGTGTCTTGAGAATTGTAAAGATTTTCCTTTCTAGACAGGAGAATTTCGATTTGTTCACTCAGGCCAAACTCGTTTCTTGCTTATGTTGTTGAATCTCAGTGCACATCCATGAAGGACATTTTGGTTCCTCCTCTATGTGCACTTTCTCAGAGTTGTTTCCCTCCCTGACATTAGCTGTGATAATAGATTTTATTTTTTTTTGTGGTTAGACTCTTTTGGAGTCAGGCTGATCTCTCTAAGTTGTCATGCACTTCATAAAGTCAGGCTGACATGAAGTCCTGCATTCCCATTTACATCTCTAGATGTGGCCCCAGTCAAAACATATAGGAAATAAAAGAAAGCTCTAATTTGCCCTCTGTGGGTACTGGATCAGGCCCCACCTCTCCTTTTTTCTCCACTTTTCCAGCAAAGGTCACTGAGCTAAAAGACACTGCACGAGCTACAAAATGTCAAGTCAGATTACTTGTGCAGAACTGTTCAGGATCCTGCTGCTACTACTTTTTATTTATTTATTTATCTACCTATATATTTATTAAAGAAAGACAGCATCTATAGCTTTCTTAGCCAAAGGAAGAAAAGAACTCATGCACTCCATTTCCCAGTGATGTCTTGAAAATTCTGTACCTTATTCATTAGCAGTAGCAAGGGCAGCTAACATTTACTTGATACACGCACGTAGGAAAGGAGTGGCATAAAGAAAATAGTCTTAGGATGGTTTGCTGCTAGAGTTTGCGAGGAGTTTGTGTGAATGACCATATACTCTTGACAGGCGTTGCAACATAATATAGCGAACAAATGTTTTTGAAAAGCCTTATGTTCTTCGCTTATCCCAGTGGATCAGTCACAACGTGATCACCTGTAGGACTAGAAAATTGCCTTTACAGTCACCAGAGGAGCTAGCAGTATGTTGGTTTAGCAATTAAAGCAATTAATTCTGACATAGATCTCATAAGAACAGACACCAAAGTCTTATAAATTACTCATCCCGCTTCAATGTAAGAGCCAGCCGTCCCCAGAGTTTGATTCTGTTTATCAACAGTTACATGCAGAGAAGGACCACAGAAATGCAAATATTTAGGCAAGGGTCTGTGGATATGTTTTGCAGCTATCTCCCATTTCATTCTAACACTGGCATAAGCCAAACAGTTAATACAGAGCAATACCCTATGCCTTTTCTATGGTTAATCAATTATTTTTGCAAGACATTAAATCACGTGGAAACAGTTTTCAGGTCTCTCGTGATACAATCTGTTGTCCCACAGCCAGTCCCTGCAAGATGTCAACCAAACCACTAGCCCTTTGACGCAAATTTTACTCACTTCCGTGGGATTTTTCCTCCCAGAAATCAGGCCTTCTCAGGAAAAATCCCAGGTTTGGCTTGTACTGGATGCGACAGTTCTCTCTGGGAATACCTTTCCCTTCTCAGTGAAGGGTTTGGGTCCAAGATCAGCAGCTGACCACATCTTTTTTTACACTCTTCCAAAAATGGCAGTATGGCCTGAGGATAATTTACTTTGCATCTTGTCCTTTTTAGAATCTCTTCCCTAGCAAAATCAAAAGAGGTTGAAACCTGAGAAAATTCCTGTCTGCAGAGCTCTCCTTAGATTTCAGTGCAGTAGCAGAGATCCTCAGATACTTCCTGCCAGTAGCCATTTAAAATCCTCAGCCTGTGTAAAAAAATAAATAAAAGTATCAGTTTGTTGCTTTCTCATGGGAGAAGGAGAAGATTACATAAGTAGAGCTATGTTATGCTTATTTGTAAAGTACATGGAGGGGAAAACATTAAAAGGTAAGAGTTTGATGGTAGACTAATAAAGCATTATTCTAACACCAAATAGAGAAACAAAAACCACTGCATGTTAAATGTTATTTTTTTAATTGAATGGATACAAATGTCACCTGTTATCTCTGCCATTTATACTGAATGAGATACATATTTTGTTACTGAACAGTCTCTATTAGAAGGAAACATCACTGAAGAGATTCTGTTAAGCCTTGTGGAATTGTAACACATATGCCTCAAACACAACACTGGAAGTTCTGAAGAAAAAAAAAAAGGAAAGAATGGAAAAACGATGATTTCTTTCTAGGTCCCAGAAGAAACTGAATGAATTCCAGATAGAATGAGGCATGTTTTCTGAATAGCATGCTGTCCTGAAAATCATTTTCTTAAATAACTGGTGGGTAAGTCACTACTTAGCCCAAGTAAGAATGATTCTGGTATGAGTCAGGTGATTTTAATAGCAAATACATGTTACTGCCCTTGATATACAGCTAAAACAATGCAAATAAGTCTAGGAAAAACCTGTGTAAGCTTAAAAAACCCCTCTGGCCTCAAGGCAACCTACATTGGAGGGATACAGGCATCCTCTTGCAAACAGGCTGCAATGCTTGCAGATGCTCCTGTCCTTAGATATCTGCCTCACCTCTGCCAGAAGCTGGCTGCTGACCCCAGGGGCAGGCAGCAGAGGGGATCTACATCCATCTGTGTTCATGTATTTTGAAGGGAATGATTTGTTTAATCCTGAAAGGACCCCCAGTGAAACTCACCTAATTGAAGGAGGCCTGTGGGAACTCATGAAGAACGGACCACAGGAGAAAGAACATAATGCAATACGACTAGTGGAGGTTTAGGCCGCAAGGGCATTGCGACCTTGGGGCCTGCGGTTATACAGTAACAGGATGTAGATCCGGTTAGAGCTGACACTGTCAGCAATCATGAAACTGAGACATGCAGTGGAAAAGTACCGAAGCAGAACTTGTAACCCTAAGAAACGAAGTAAGCAGAGTGAAGAGGAACAGCGAATAAGGAATTTAGCCTTTGCAATATGTAATCACTTTTGTAATATGTAACCAATGAGCTTTGTACACGATTATTTTAGACTATGTATGCAGCCTTATAAAAGAAGCATGTTAAGGGTAATAAAGCAGATCTGATTTCCACCTGACCAGGTCTCCTTCTCTCAATCGCGGCAAATTGGTGACCCCGACGTGATCGGTCAACGAACCGCCTAGCTGAGGGGCTTGCTGCGACTCCCACAGAACTTTGAATGATCTGCTGAAAGGAAGCAGGAACGACCGGTCTGAAATCCCTCCGGAGTAGAGAGGTGAGCTGTGGGAAACATGGGGAATCAAGCGTCGTCCCCTGAGAGAGACGTATATGAGCTTATGAAAGCTCTTCTTAAAAAACATGGGAAGAACATCTCTGGGCATGATCTTAAGACAATTCTTAAGTGGGTTCAAGTTAAATTACCTGCTGTAACCTCCTCCACTATTTTTACACGAGACCTTTGGGATAATGTGGGAGTGAAGTTATGGGATGCGGCGACTACGGGAAATGTTGAAGCACAGCGTATGCTCCCGTGGTGGAGAAACATTTTTGAGGTTTTAAAAGCCCAGGAGGACAGTCATAGAAAAGACTCAGACAAAGAGGAAGACACCCCCCCGGTGTCCCCACCGTTACCGGAGGGAACAAAGCCCTCGGCACCACTGACAGTATGCGCCGCGGAATACCCACCTGAAGATGATCCCTTTGACCCGGGACCCGTAGACCCTGAACAAGAGCCAGATTTATACCCCCCTGACCCACATGATGTGTGGGCCAACATTAGACGTCAAGCTTTAAATGAGGGGGAATTGGAGATTGCCAAAACGATAGTGGCTCCTGTACTTTATCAGCGAGTCGGAGGGGGCGGCCGGTGGGAAGCCCTATCTTTTCCGGTAGTTAAGGAGCTGCGCCGTACTGTTACTGAACATGGACTTTCTTCACCGTACTTTGCGAGTTTGTTATCTTCTGTCTTTGATACATATGTTATGACTCCGCATGATTTAAAATCTTTGGCACAGCTGCTCCTAACACCGACTCAGTATACTTTGTGGGAGGCCCATTGGAGGGGGGGACTCCAAGCGCTCCTTTTAACTTATGTGGGTCATAACAACCACGCAATTGCTGCATTGACCTTGGAACACCTTACAGGCACGGGTCGTCATTCTAACCCGACAGATCAAGCCCGAATCCCACGAGAAGCTCTTGAAGCGACCCGTGAGGAGGCAAAAAAGGCCTTTTTTAAAGTTCCCGACTCTCAAAAACCACAAAAGGCTTTTACCACTATCACACAAGAACCTCGAGAACCCTATATGCAATTTATTGATAGATTAAAACAGGCTTTGGAACGTCAAATAGATAATACGGAAGCACGGGAAATTTTGTTGTTAAAATTAGCTGTGGAAAATGCTAATGCAGATTGCAGAAAGCTTTTAAAATCTCTCTCAAATCAGAACCCTACTTTAGTCGAAATGATTGAGGCAGGTGCCTTCTACCAGCCCATGGAATTCTCCTGTTTTTGTTATCAGAAAACAAACTGGCAAGTGGCGCTTGCTCCATGATCTCAGAAAAATTAATGATGCTATGGAAGATATGGGAGCCCTCCAACCCGGGCTCCCATCTCCGACTATGATCCCTCGACACTGGCATTTAACTGTCATAGATCTTAAAGATTGTTTTTTCAGTATCCCGTTACACCCAGATGATGCCCTGAAATTTGCTTTTTCAGTTCCAAGCATCAACATGCAAGCTCCGTTACAGAGATATCAGTGGGTTGTACTGCCACAAGGTATGAAAAATAGCCCTACAATGTGTCAATGGTATGTTGCAAAAATACTCAGTCCTGTACGAAATGCTATGCCTGCTGTGTTACTGTATCATTATATGGATGATCTTTTAGTGGCAGCACAACATCATGAAGTCATGGAGAAAGCTGTAGCCCTTGTCACAGATGCCGTAAATTCGGCAGGTCTCTGTATAGCACCAGAAAAGGTCCAAAAGTTTCCCCCTTGGAAATATCTGGGCTGGCGAATAAGAGCACAAACAATTGTTCCTCAACCATTGCAAATCAATACCAATGTAAGAAACCTACATGATGCACAAAAATTACTGGGAACAATAAATTGGGTTCGGCCACTATTGGGAATTTCTAATACAGACTTAAGTCCTCTGTTTGAACTACTAAAAGGAGACACTAATCTTTGTTTTCCACGTAATCTTAACCCTGAAGCAAATATTTCTTTGCAAAAGGTTGCCTCAGCTATCGCTTCTCGACAGGCCCACCGATGGGCCCCTGAACTACCCTTTTATTTGATTATTTTGAACCCTGCTCGACAGCCTCATGCCCTGATATTTCAATGGGACCTTCAGAACTCAGACCCCTTATTAATTATTGAATGGATCTTTTTACCTAACCAGTCTATGAAAACCGTTTTGACACAACATGAAATGTTCGCCTCTCTGATTGTTAAAGCTAGATCACGCCTGTTAACCTTATCAGGGAAGGATTTTGTCTGTATTTATCTACCAGTAACAACAGTATATTTACAATGGCTTTATCAGCAATCAGACACCTTTGTTATGGCACTTGCTGACTATACAGGTCAAATAACTTCCCACCCACCTTCACACAAACTGTTTAACATTGATTTTCGTCTGATGTTAAAACCCAAAAGAAGCGAGCGACCCCTACAGGCACTTACTGTGTTTACAGATGGATCAGGCAAATCACATAAATCTGTTCTCCTGTGGTGGGATGATCAAAAGAAACAATGGGACTCTGACATAGAGATGGTCTCCGGTTCATCTCAAATAGTAGAATTAAATGCAGTTGTTCGCGTTTTCCGAAAATGGAATGTACCACTCAACCTTGTCACTGATTCAGCTTATGTTGCAGGAATTGTTACACGAGCGGAAGCTTCTGTGCTGCGGAATGTTTCACATTCACAACTCTTTACCCTGTTACAGGAACTTGTTTTCCTTTTAGACGCTCGATCTGCGCCTTATTTTGTTATGCATATTAGGTCTCACACCTCACTACCTGGTTTTCTTACAGAAGGCAATCGACAAGCTGATCTATTGACGTTACCAGTTCAAGTACTACCAGACCGTATTGCACAAGCTAAACTAAGTCACTCTTTTTTCCATCAAAATGCTGGAGCTCTGAAACGACAGTTTGACCTTACTTCTCAACAAGCGTCAAATATTATTGCTGTCTGTCCTGATTGTCAAAAACATTCTTTCCCATCAATTGCAGCAGGAATTAACCCTAGAGGATTACAAAGCCTACAATTATGGCAAACAGATGTCACACATTATTCTGAATTTGGTAACCTTAAATATATCCACTCCTCCATAGATACATTTTCAGGTGCCTTGTTTGCTTCTTGTCACACAGGAGAAAAGGCACGAGATGTTCGTAGACATCTAATGCGTGCTTTTGCTACTTTGGGTATTCCCTCAAAAATAAAAACAGACAATGGTCCAGCTTATGTTTCAACAACTATAAAAACCTTTTTTACCCTATGGGGTATATCTCATGTTACTGGCATTCCTCATTCCCCCACTGGTCAATCTCTCATTGAACGGTCTCATCAGTCTTTAAAACGTCTATTACAACAACAAAAAGGGGGAATAGGAGTTGCTACTCCTGAGGAACGATTACAGAAAGCCTTATATGTTTTTAACTTTTTGAATTGTTCTTTATTAGACAGCAATCCTCCAATAATCCGACATTTCAACGCAAATACTTCACTCAAGATGCGAGTTAAAGCTCCTGTATTGGTTCGTGATCCAGAAACGGGTAAGATAGTGGGGCCTTATCCCCTTGTCACGTGGGGCAGAGGCTATGCTTGTGTTTCCACAGAGGGAGGCCCCCGATGGATCCCAGCAAAGAACGTGCGACCATTCCGTGAACCTTTACCACAAGTTGCGTCCAAAGATTCTGAACAGCGTTTGGAAGAACCTCTTACAAAAGGAGCAGAGCCTGAAGACTCAAGTATTTTAGATGAATAGTTGCTATACGCGTGAGTGTCGCGAAGTACTCCTCAGGGAAGTTTTTTGCAATTTGTGCGGACATTGTGACCCTTGGGTGTTATGTGTATGTTATATTTGTGGCAAGGAGTGGTGGTGCCGCTTAACTTATTCTGGGCGTTGGTGTAATCTTTGTTTAAAGAAAGAATTTGATACAGTGAGACTATTACTTATAACAGGGCATGAACCCTTAGGAAGTAGCCGCCTTTTTGATTATCGCGCTGACTGGCAAAGAGTGGTTATTGAGAGGGCTAAACTCATACAGATTTTTGGTTTGGAATGCAGTAAAACTAATTTAGTACCTGCTATTTGGCCAGTCTCGAAAGAAGACTGGGAACGTATAAAGCAAAAGTGTGAAAGACGGTTTGCCTGGAAAAGGAAAACCAGGCGGTAGAGCAGATCCTTTAAAAAGAGAAATGAAAATGATTAAAAGTAGCTTTGGCATGATGTACCTCTTAACAGGAATCATTACCTCCATCCTCGTTATCAGCACAAAAGCTTGGGAAACCCTCAAGCACATAGAGGATAGAAAAAACCTATGGGTCACCTGGGCGGAGAAAATCAACCAGAGTAGCCTTTGTCTCTCGATGGCTACTCCTTCTGACCCTTTTAGAACGTGTTTATTAGGCATCCCTATTAACATGAGCCTGGTAAACAACTCTACTATAACCCTTGACCCTTCTGTTGTCACATGTGGTCTCCAGTTACCTGGTAGGATACCTCCGTGCTGTGACAAAAATAATATTACCTTTAACGCTTTTTCCCCTTTTATGAAATGCAGTAGCTCTATGTGTACCACAGCTAGAGAAATACAGGAGTTTAACCTTTTAGGCTCTGCCCCCTCAGATCAATGTTTTTGGTTTAACTCTCATATTAATCAAGATGATCCCGTTGATGTCACGTCATATAGACCATACAACGTGACGGCATATTGTCAAAAAACTATTAATGTTACAACGGTCACCTCCAACGCAGGGCGACTGCCGGAGGGAATGTTCTTAATCTGCGGTGATCGAGCTTGGCAGGGAATTCCTCGAAGCGCTAAGGGAGGGCCTTGTTATGTTGGCAGTTTAACGCTATTTACACCAAGTATTACTAATATCTTTTAAGCCAACCATACCCGCAGAAAAAGAGCTCTTGTAGAATTAGGCAGTGATTGTAAGGATAATGTAGAACTCTGGAACCCTCCTGAAGTTATTTTAGCTAGCATATTTGCCCCCGGGATAGCTACAGCACAAGCACTGACACAACTAAGGAAATTGGCATGTTGGACCGGAAAACAGGTTAATATAACGACAAATGTTTTGTCTGAATTGGCCAGTGATGTCCAAGGAATAAGACATGCCCTGTTACAAAATCGTGCCGCAATTGATTTCCTACTTTTAGCACAAGGGCACGGATGTGAAGAGTTTGAAGGAATGTGCTGTATGAACCTTTCTGATCACTCCCAATCAATACACAAACAACTTTCCATTTTGAAAAATAATATGAAAAAACTTCGAGAAAGTAGTGATCCCTTTACAGATTGGTTATCTTCATTAGGTTTGTCTGGATGGTGGATTACAATTTTAGAAAAATCAGCTGTTGTAATAATAATAGTGTTGTTGTTAATTTTGCTTTTGCCGTGTGTTATGCAATGCTTACAGAAGCTAATAGCTAACTCTGTGAAACGAGTTCTTATGGTGCAACAAGAAGGGGGAAATGAAGGGAATGATTTGTTTAATCCTGAAAGGACCCCCAGTGAAACTCACCTAATTGAAGGAGGCCTGTGGGAACTCATGAAGAACGGACCACAGGAGAAAGAACATAATGCAATACGACTAGTGGAGGTTTAGGCCGCAAGGGCATTGCGACCTTGGGGCCTGCGGTTATACAGTAACAGGATGTAGATCCGGTTAGAGCTGACACTGTCAGCAATCATGAAACTGAGACATGCAGTGGAAAAGTACCGAAGCAGAACTTGTAACCCTAAGAAACGAAGTAAGCAGAGTGAAGAGGAACAGCGAATAAGGAATTTAGCCTTTGCAATATGTAATCACTTTTGTAATATGTAACCAATGAGCTTTGTACACGATTATTTTAGACTATGTATGCAGCCTTATAAAAGAAGCATGTTAAGGGTAATAAAGCAGATCTGATTTCCACCTGACCAGGTCTCCTTCTCTCAATCGCGGCAGTATTTGCTTACATGTTCTCTATAGGACTTTTATTCCAATATGGGGAATGATGAACTAAAGAGGCTACAAAGGATGCCAGGCTGGACTAGGGAAGCTGCAGGGTCAGAGACACCTTGTTCTTGCTGAGCCTGCTGGAGTAGCACTACTTTGGGCAGAGGGGTGGGGTGGTAGCTGTAAGGAATAAAGTGTTAAACAACTTCACACACGTTCACCAGATTCCTTCTGCCTCTGCCCATCCTCCTCCCCTGCTTCCTTACCTGCCTGGTGAGCGACTGTGCTCCCCGTGAGTAACCAGAACTGTTACTACTTTTAATGGCAAAAGTTCTATCACCTGCTAATGAAAGTGTACCTGGATCTTCAGCTATGAGCGAATTTTAGCAGCAGTTCACTGATGGCTAATACTAGTAAAGATACAGTAACCAGTCTCCTGGTGATGCAGCCTCTTGCAGTTGTTTTCCTAACTACATAATGAAGCATCCTTTTACATCCCTGCTGTGAGAATGGTCTATTACCTGTTCCCAAAAGGAACAGAAGAGAAATAACACAGGACTTACAAGTATTCACCTGAAAAAATACACCCTGGAGCACTCAAATGAAATAGATACCGTTTGGGGGGGGGGGGGGGGGGGGGGGGGGGGGCAGGCGCTGAAGAGTGAAAGCAGGGGCAGCATCAAACAGCTGTCATTCTCTTTGTCTTGCAAGTAAAGATTAGTGACTAGAAAAGCAGAATGAGGAAAAAACCTCTAAGAGAGCTAACAGACCTTGGTCCGAACTGTGACAGTTCTGCCTCTCTTTGTTCAAATTAGTTAAGAACTACCTAGAGAAAATTGAGTTCACCATACACATGTATTAGCAACCCTCAAAATATAAATTCTTCTTTAGATTACAGAAGCAGGTAATGTGAACGATAAGCATTACCACCACCCCCCAACAGGGTTATTTGTGTAATGTCTGTTTCAATCCTTGTCTGCCTAGGAAATCTTCAGCCCTTGTAATTACAGACTGACAAAATGAATAACAGCTGTGAACTAATCAAAGTAACATTAAGGAAGGATAACTGATCTTTCAGATTTAGGGTCAAGAAGAGCTTTTCTCCCAGTGCAGATTGACATGTTTCTTAAGGATTGTTCACCACTCCCTGCAGTGCAGGTTATGAAGAGACTGCTGCAAATCCTGTTATTTCAAAGTTTTGATCCCATGTGATGCATCCCCCATTGCATCCTTTTAGCCTTCTAGCACTGCTTAATGCATCCTGGTGATAAATGCATGAGTTGGTAAAGGCCATGGGTTATATACAGGGCCTGACTGCAGAGCTGTGCTGTTCCCTGTCTTAGCTATTTCACTGGGTGTATATGACAGTACTAGTGTGAAAAACGTGAGGGAATCTGTGGCAATCAGCAAAAGCTCCCATCAGACACTAAAACATTTCAAAATCAAAGTATTTTCTATTTTAATAGTAAACATAGGTTTGTTGGGGTTGGCCTTTGTCTTTAACTCCTTTTCCACAATTTTCTATCAGAAACAATTTTGATAGAAAACATTTGACCAACCAGTCTCTAGACTGATACTTTCATCAGTGAGAATTCTTTTTTTCCCCCAAGGCTTTCACAGTTCACTTCTGCTTCCTGATATCTGCTATTGAGCTATGGAAAGGTGTTCAGGTCTTACTTCACACACATAGGTAAGTTTCCTACCATAGTTAATACACCCTGTCTGTGAAAGCCTTAAAGTTTAAAATTTTCAGCTAAGTCATGGGGTTTTAGGCATACATTTGCTGGTAGGACTAAAAGCATCATCATGTCCTGCTTTCTCAGAATGCAGGAACCATTCTGAAAAGCTCCCGGAGTGCCTCAGGATACTGCATGTGTGGAAAATATGTTGCTTTCACCAAACTTTTCATGCCACCTTTCATTAATGGCTTTTTCCAAGGCTTTTTGTATATTTTTCCCTGGGCAAATTGCGAAACAGACTTTTCCCTCCCAGAACTAAAGGCAAGGACGCTCATGTAGGATGCAGAAGCCTCATACACATCTACAGAGACCAAACAAAGGCTTAGGCTTGGCTCACCTACTTATCAGCAGCCCCTGAAATACCAGACTATTAATCATTCCTAAGAATGCTGTGTTATCCACAAGCAAGCAGATATTGTCCACTCATTAGATTATTCAGCTAAAGTTGATGGGTTTAAACATTGCAGCTCCCAGTTTCCAATCCAACCCCAAACTGAGCAGCTGAATCCATCATCCAGCAGTTTGCGCCACCTTTTAAGCTAGAACAAACCCTGTGTAGTTTGTTGTAAAAGGTCCTTCCACAGTGAGTCAGCACCGCATGTACAGACCTCTCCAAAACACACATGGCTGCTCCGTGCCACTGCCTCTACAGCTGGCCTGGGCTTTGAGCTGGCAGCCGGGACATTTAACCCTGGTTCAGTACTTCATTTTATTCACAGACCTGATTTCTAAAGACAGCATTTAGGTTTCTTCCTTTTAGCATTTCCTTGTAAATCAGTCCCATGTCAATGCAGGGGACTCCAGTTTTCTGTCCACTTACTCCAAAACACTGAATGCAGCAATGGAAGCCACGTGATTTGTCAGGCACTTCTGAACAAGTTCTTCAAGACTGGAACATTCTAATTATAACACTGGAAAAAGCATCCGTTAAGAGGAAACTTTGCCAGCATTGTGAGGCAACAGAGGAACCATTTCTTTAAATGTCCTTCTCAATTCAAATTAGGAAAATTAAATTCTTGGTATCAGTTTTGTCTACAACATGCCAACATAGTTATGCATGCATGCACGTGTGCACATGTGCACACAGACACAAAAAAATCACATATTGATTTATGTATGTGTGTGTGTGCATATGCATATTATTATATATGTATACTTAGAAATACGTATTTTATATTTATCTGTATACACACATAATTATATGCATGTTTATAGCGAGCCTGTTAAAGATGGGTCTATTTCTGCCTGGCCACTGCCTTCAGGAAAAGCTATAGGGCTGTGGGCTTCATTCCCTGAGATGTGCACATCCCACATGGCTTTTGTGGTGGAGATTCCACATCCAGTAACTGTCAAGAGCTGTTAGAGAGGGCATGAAATCCATGCTGCATCTGACAGCACAGCAGTCTCCGGATAGCTGGAATCACAATCGATAGCTAACAAATGGCCATTCCACTTACAGTATAATGAGCCCCGTCTGAGCCTGCTTTTCCCACAGAGATGTAGGCACTAATTCTAACACCATTAGCTCCTTTAGCTGGTTGTAATGACAGTTAAAACATGTAATACCATTTAAAACACAGACTGTAATTTCTTTTTCTCTGTTCAGAATTTGTACTTGGCCAGCAAATGGCTTAACAAACTGGTTTTGGAGACTTTTTTAATTCCCAGCTGTCCCTGGAGGATTTTTTTGTTTTATTTTATTATGCAAAAAGTCACTAGACTAGCATCTATTTTGGCTGCTCTCAGAAACATTCTTCCTTCCAGTTGAAAGAGAGTGCATCTCGCACTAGGTACTAAGGAAGCACTCTCAACAGTTTCAAAGTCACTCTCACTAGCTTCCTCATAAGCCTTTGCAGCTCTGTGGAGTTGGATCAGTCCACTAGGCTGAACTCATTGTTTTCCTTTGGTAGTATTTTAGTTCTGGGTCAGATAATGCACTGGCAATCTCTAGTTTCTCCAGTTTCAACTGCAGAC
Organism: Falco biarmicus; assembly: GCF_023638135.1. NCBI lineage: Eukaryota > Metazoa > Chordata > Aves > Falconiformes > Falconidae > Falco > Falco biarmicus. The sequence continues at coordinate 38,241,263 of NC_079291.1, read as the reverse complement.
CTTTAAATTCATGGTGAGATAGGAAATAGTACACATGGTACATTAGATCTATTTTAAACCTAACTCCCTTCCGAGGGTCAGGCTCAGCCCTGGCTTTTAGTCTTGACTGTGCTTTTTGTCGGGTTTTTTTGCTGGTTTTCCATCACATACGAAATGTAAGAATGAAAATCTGAATCTTCCTGTGATTAGGTTCTAATCACTATCCTATTATCAGAGTGGCAGTAACATTTCCTTCTTTCTTCTTTTCACTTCCAGCTTGGTGCTGACGACCCGCTTGCTGTCGGGACACAGGCTGTGCACCTCTCAGGCTGCAGGGGGTTAGAGCCCAGGTTTCCCCTCTTCTTCTGCCCACTCCTGACTGTAGCTCCTAATCATGGTGTCTACAAGCCAGGAGATGCAGCAGCTCATGTGGGATGTCACACAGAAAGGAACCAGAAACTGAGGACGGTGTGCATATGCTCAGCAATGGTTCCCCAACACCCACTGGAGCGACCACCCTGGCACAGCTGAACCCAGACTGAGGTCCAGAGGGGGGATGCAGCCCTGCAGGTCTGGGGCTCCTGGGATGCCTGCAGCCTCTCACTGGGGCTGGGGCCAGGGGGATGGGCTCCTTGCCGGCAGGAGGGCTGTGCTGGGGAACAGTCTGTGCAGGGCCTGCACAAAAGAGCTGCAAGAGGTCAGCAGGTTGCACAGCATCAGGGGTGCCAAAGGGGAGACTGGATCTTCTCTGAGACCCTGCAGTTTCACCAGCACAAATCCCAAGGGGTACTGAAGGAGGGGCAGGCAGAGCCTGTGCTTACGTTGGGAAATTGAGTCTTCTCTGATGCTGAAGGCTGGGAGCTTGTGACTTCTGGCACTAGAGGATGCATGGGGGATGAACAGAGGATGTAAGGTTCTGTGTGCAGTTACAAGGCTGGAATCACAGAGGTATGGTGGGACAGCTCACACGACTGGAGTGCTGCCATGGATGGATATAGACTCTTTAGGAAGAACAGGACAGTATGGTGAACCAGGTGAGTTGACCTTTACGTGATAGAGCAGAGGGGACATTTGGAGATCTGCCTTGGCACTGGTAATAAGTGAAAAAGTAAAAGCGATCTCATTGTGGTGGGCATCTGCTACAGACCTCCTGATCAGGAATAAGGAGATAAGGCCTTCTTCAGACAGCTGGAGCCTCTTGCTCACAGGCCTTGGTTCTGAGAGGGAACCTAATCACTCCAACATCAGCTGAAAGGGCAGCACAGCAGGGCACAGGCAACCCAGGAGGTCTCTGGACTGTGTTGATGGTAACTTTCTGACACAGGTGATTCAGAAGCTGATGAGGGGAGATGCTCTGCTAAACCTCATGCTTACAAACAAGGAAGAACTAGTTAGATATGTGGAGGCTGGGGGTGGCCTTGGCTGCAGTGACCAGGAAATGATGGAGTTTGGGATCCTAAGAGCAGAGAACAGAGCAAAAAGAAACACAACTCTGGACTTCAGGAGAGTAGATTTCATGGATCTTCTTAGAAAAACATCATGACATACAGCTTCAGAGAGAACAGGGGGTCAGGAAAGCTGGTTGATTTTCAAAGATGCCTCTTCCAGGCTCAAAAACAGTCTATCCCAGGGGTCCTCAAACTTTTTAACCAGGGGGCCGGCACGCGGGTGCAGTGGCAGGCAGTCATCTGCGGCTGCTTGGTTTCCCCCCCCAACCCCCGGCGGGTGGTTCTGTAAATACCAGGGGGCGGATTGAGGACCCTGGGGGGCTGTATCCGGCCCGCGGGCCGTAGTTTGAGGACCCCTGACCTAGGAGAACTGGAAGAAAGGCAATGGAAATGAGTCAGAGGTCTTGCTGCAAAAACCCAGGAGAATTTGCTGGCTGTGTGGGCAGAAGCTGCAGATTTTCATCACAGGATCTTTCCTGCTGACGGCCGCCGGCAGCTCTGGGCAGCCACACTGGCACGTGCATGTCCCAGGCAGCATGGCTGGCCCGGCAAGGCTTCTTCAGCGCTGCCTGTGACAAGAAACATTTTGAAGCCAGCATTGTAGAGTCTGATAAATCGTTTATGACCAGACATGCGTTTTGTAGTTGTTTCTGACTTTCAGCTTGCATTTTGATTGACAGACCACTGTGTGAGCTTGGAGAATGGCTTGTATTAGCCAGTGTTACTAATTATACAAGAAGAAGAATCAGAGCAGACAGCTATGATCTTGCCTTCAGGCAATGGCCTCATTATAATAAAGAAGAAAGATAGCAGGAAGGTCAAGAGATTCCCCAAACTCTGATACCTCCAGATTATTTTCAATAGGACAATTTATTTATGCCTTTTGATTTTTGTTTGGAGGGCCAATTTTTTTAAAAGGTGTGGAATTTCTTTTTTATTTATGGTCTCGACTCTTTGGCGAAGCTGGAGCTGGGTGCCTGCAACCTAACAGGCATAAATTTAAAGGCAATATTTAAAAGCCTGTAAAAAGGTAGCCCTGAGACTCTCTCATGACCCGTGAATAACAAGGTAGTGTTTGCACCATATTTAATATGAAGATTGTGACCAAGCTGTTAACCTGTAGTAGTGGCCACTGAGTAAATGTGTCACTTAGTACAGAAGACACAGTAAATCTGTGAAAACAGCGCACAGTATGTGGAGTGGCTTCTCATCTGCAAGCTAAGATAAAAGTTATTCATCAGTGTGGTCTTTATTCCTTCTAACTTTGGGACCTTCTAAAGCACAATTTCTGAATCCTACCTCATATCTTTACCCTGGTGATGGCTTTTTAAAAATTTTTTGATTGGTGACATTTTATGTCAAATGATGCACTCCTGTGTTTTTTTAATCATCAAATTTTAATGTCATTTAATTTCTGCTAATTCCATATGACAATAATGGCTACCACTCAAGTACTGACTGTGGTTGAAAAACACATTAACAGTACAGCTGAAAATTGAGAACTTAATAAGCAAACGCCCATTCTAATACCCTGGCCTAGGAAATCTGACGTTATATGGTTTAATGTCCAGCTACAGTTTCCTCTTTCTCAGTCTGTTATGTATATTTACAAACTTATTCACACTTCTGTTTCTAAACTGAGGTCTGCAGGCCGCCTCGGGTCCAGTTTGATTTTAAATGTGTAGTGTACCAAATTCATTGACAAGACAGTCAGGTTAAGTATTGCACACTTATAAGTGAGTGATCATTGTCAAAGATTTAAGAAAGAGTTTCAAAAATGTAACACTGAAATTGAGCTGTGTTATTCTGTGACCTACATATGCATCACAGAAAATGTAGCAAAAGTGTCCTCTTGTAGGCTGCAGATAGGTCTCAAACGTTTCTTTTTTTAATATCCACTTAAGTTCCTTTCATGTCAACAATTTAAGTATTTCTCTTCTTCAAACTGATGGATTAATGTATTTCATAAATGTATGAATACACTTAAATGAGCAAGTTACAATGCTGAATTGCAGGCTTTATAATTTACTATGTTGCCCAGCATTGTATTTCTATTTTACCTGTTATCAGTAAGCAGACAGATTACAGCTCCTCTTTTTGAATCTTTTGCTTATGTTCCCCGAAGGCCATCTCTTAACACTCGGCAACATGGCATTTGTTAAACACAAAAGTCAGTTTCAGCTGTGACTTTTACTCAAAAAAGGACGGAAAACTTTTACAGCTGGACTTAGCTATAGTAAACCTTGAACACATCATCATAGACAAGATACTTCAACTAGAAAAGATGAAGTCAACATATTTGGAGAGAACTAAGTTATGTTCACATGCTGAAGGACACTCCTACATTTATCAGCATTGAACAAAAGGATAACAATGTCTGGCTCACCAAATGTGTTCACTGCCCATAACACTTTCCTAAAGGTGTCAGTCTAACTGAAGAGACTTTGAGTTACAGAGCAGGCTTTTCTCTGATGTTTTTCAGCTTCCAGGGTGACTCTCAGCAGACACATCTCTGGATAGAAATGGGTAGTTTCTCCAGTTAGATGACATCCCATATATGTCTTCTGCCTATGTACTTTCCTGTATTTCCTCCATTAGGTCACTCTGATCCAAACCTAGATCTATAGAAAGACTTACCCATTTGAAACCTGAGCTTTTGCTTTCACTATGTCTCATAAAATCCATAGCTCCAAACCAGGCCACTAAACATATATATATTTTATAATTTTTATTTATTTATTTATAGAGGACTTAAGCTAGGATGCATAAAAGCGCATGTATGAACTAAGAGACACATAGATTAATTATTAGGAATAAAGCTGTGGCCAAGATGCCAAACAATCTTTGCAATTCTTTCACTGCTCTGCACTACAGGGAAAAAACTTTGCAAAATTCAGATTCACAGATCTGACCAATTCATCTCACAAAGATCTTTCTTTGCTTTCACCTGGGAAGTGGCAGCTTCTTTCTAGCCCTTGCTCAAGTCAGTCAGATGTATTTCAAAGTTTAGAAATCTAACTTTTCATGCTAAAAATGCAAATCCCATTTGCTCTCGTATGAAGTTCAAATGATGTAATTCAGAACATATGTGATGAGTGATCAGAGGATGATTTAGCATCAGGTCTGGCTGCACTGGTAATCTGTTTTATCCTTTCTCTCAGGGGTTTCCAGCTTCAATGGACAGTTTAAAGCCTGTTGCATTAAAAGAAACCTGTATCAGCGCACTGATTTATTTTAATATGATAGGCTACATATTACAGAAATGTGAGTTCCCTTGAAAAACGGTGAGATGCATTTGCAAAAGTGGCAAGAATCCTAGTGATGGGCCTAGTAGCAAGACAAGAGAGCTACCAGCACATCCAAGAAAAACCCATTCCTCTCTAAGTCACAGTCCTCAAATTCTAGGCTCTGATTTGTCCTATGTCCATTATTTTTCAGATGTTGCTGAAGGAACCCAAATTTCTCAAATTCACAGGTACGCTTACCACATTTTGCTGATGTTTTCCCTTATGGGATTGTTAGGGGGTTTTATTTACCAGGCCTGAATGGCTGCTTAATTTGTTTTTCTAGTGTCATTAAGGTGACAGAAATATTATGGATGCAGCCACCTCCCATCATCTGTAATAGTAATTGTATCATCTTCTCCGTATCTCCTCAGGCAGACTTCCCTGTACATCTTCTCTGTACTAATTTACCTTTATTTATAACTTAAAAACTTCTCACTCTCAGGATTGACAGTTTAAGTAATCACCCTGAATATGATTGAAATCAGCAATGGTTTGGGGCAGAATATACTAATGTATGTATTAAACAGAGCTGAGCAATCTTTTCATAGCTAATAATTGAGGTGCTGCATGTGAGGCATTTACCTGTTTTGTAAGGTATTTGTTAGTGTATTCCTATCCTTCCTAAAGCGAGTTCATTACCACAAATTGTTCAAATGCATGTTGTTATATTTCAAGTAATTTTTTAATTATTTCATTCTGTATTTAGCTATTTGCTATTTTTTTTTATTTTCCATTCAAGGTACTGGCAAATGATCCTGTTACCAAAGTCCTGCATACCAAGAATTCTAGCATGAAACTTAGGTTCTCTTTCCTACAAAGTACTTGAGAACCTGAGCCACGTAAATCTACTTCATACAGTAGGCCTATGCGAAAACTGAGATTTGAGTAGAACATTTTGTATCTCAAGTAGATCAGCAGCTAAGAATGCTGCAAAGTCCGGAGAGATTCATCCCCATTTGAATCACTTCTAAATTCAAGTCAGATTATACAATTTGAAAATGCAAAAATAAAAAATCTATACCTCTCATCTAGTGTGAATGTTCAGCTAAGAATGCTTGTAAAAGAGAAAGCAGTGTTAGAAAGTAATTGTAATACAGAAAGATTGAAAAAAAAAAAAGATAAAACAGACATATGGACTTTCTGAAGTGGTTCATTAAAACAATAGAAGGTAAAAGAATGAAAGAAATGTCATGAGATATACTTGCCTAGATTTCACACTCTACTACCATTTGATATAATCTAAATGCCACAAAATCCTTTTGTGAGATCAAATGGAGTTGGCAGTGACCGGGAGAAAAAAATGACATTGATGAAAAGTCCCCACATTAAGTGTAAATAATTAAGGAAGACCTTGACCTGAGGACAGATAGAACCTCACATAAAAAATTATACAAACTGGATCATAACTTAAGAGGTACCTTTAATAGATATTCATCATGTGTAATTGTTATAGATAGGAATATCACAATTATTCATAATGTCATACAAGTGATTTCTTCAAATATGTTCCATCTTTTATCAAGACAAAATGTATTACTATTATACAACCTAACTAGGTGAAAAGTATCCACTGGGAAACGGTAGGCTAAAAATATAAAAACATCCCTATGTGGCCAGATACAACATTCACTGACCAGAGACATGGGTTTGCCAAAAAGTGGAAGTACATACCAGCAATGTATGGTTTCAGATGTCCCTGATCCAAAGATTCAAAGTGGGTGCATCATGATACATTTTTAATGCAACTTGATGTATTGCTCTTGTGGATGTGTTTTGTTCCTTTCTAAGCTCACATATATTTTCAGTATCCATAACTTCAAGTTTATCTGCTTAATGATGTTTTGTGTGGAAAAATATTCCTTTTCTGCTTATTTCTGATAAGCCTGCTTATAATTTCATACAGGGCCATCTTCTGAATACTTTCACCTTCTCCATGCCATTAGTAACTGTTTAGAGTTTTCAAAGCCAAAAAATTTAATCTGTTTTGTTTTTCCTTAATCCATGTTTCTCATAACATTTTCCAATCTTTTTTTTTAATCTTTTCTGGATCTACAGTGTGTGTGTGTATATATATATATATATATATATATGTATAATGTTTGTTGTCTGATTTTTAATTCAGTAAGGGACAGTCTCTCTTGTCTACTTACAGCTTAATTTCCTTAAGAATTTTGGTGAGTGAAAAGATTCTTTCAAATCCAGATCTGCTGAATTCCTCCCCTTTAACTAATTCCTCCCCTCAAATGATTCAAAGATGCATGAATAAGAGACATCTCCTTAGAAAAAAAAAAACATGTTCTCAATCATATACTTTCTCTGTGTTCTATTCTCACTGTTTTTTGCTGTAATTTCTCTTATAGCTTCAAAAAAATTCCACTGGTGGAAACAAATCAGTATCAGAAGTGTCGTCTTTTTTTTTTTTTTCCCCCTCCCAAAAAAACCTCTATTCCTCTGTAACGAGTTATACCATAATGATAACTTTGGAAAATTCTTATTTCAGTTTCTGTAGAACTCTTCAGGAAAAACCATCTGGCCCTGCAGTTTATCATCCATTTTATCAGTTTGCACTTAAGACTCTTCTTCTGAAAGTTCAATTTGAAACAGTTTCTTAAATTCAACCCCTGTGAAGATGAGTTTCAATGTGGGAACCTCTCTTGATCTCTTTTGTAGCAAATGCTGGCACAAGGGATTCATTTAGCTTTTTTGCTATGGCCATATTTTTGTGTTTCTTTATACCTCAACTGGGAATCAGCAATACAAGCCGGCAAAATTTCTGCATTTGTTGTTTTTGAGAAACTGTTTAGTATTTGCTAGTGTTTCTAGCAAGTTCTACCTCAAAATAATTTTTGGCCTGCCCTATGATGGCCTTATGTTTAACTAGAGAGTATTTATGCTGCCTGCCAATTTTCTCATATGGACAAGTCTTCAACTTTTTTCTTAGGCATGCCTTTTACTTCTAACAGCCCCTGTGGTTAATGATGCTAGAATTTTGTTTAGCATTTTAATTTTACGTGTTCCTTTCAGAATCCTTTCTTTTGATAAGCAACACATACTTACACACTTTCACTGTCATGTCTGAAAAAAGTCTTCGTGTTACCTACAAGAATTTCATACTTTTCCACACTCCTATTAAGTCCCTTTTAATCAGATCACCTGTTTCTCTTCCTATAAGAGCCTGTAAGGCTGTTGAATGTTAGAGAAACTTTTGTAATTATGCCTTGAACTTTGTTCTACCTGTTGTTCAGGACTTAATCAGGAGTAGCTTTTTTTTTTTTTTTTTTTTTTTAGCTTTTCAAAATAACTGTTCCAAGAAACAGTTGTTTATGGTGCCTTGGTGCCTAAAATTATTCTGTGGCACACTCCACTGTGATCAGTGTACTACCTGTGCATGACATAAATTAAATTTCCTGCTGTTACTGGGGTTTTCCTTCTCATAAGTACACAGATTTCCTTTAACATGCCATAAGTATTGCCCCTATTTTTTTGGGTTATCCCAACTAATACCATAGGCTAACACCACATTCATTCTCCTTATGTCTGGGAATTCAGTCCTGGCAATTCAATCTCTCAGGATTCTGTAGTTCTCATTACATTACTCAGCTTTGTTTTCTCTAAGGTATAGCATCTGTCATCAATACAATTTATTTTATCATTTGATCAAAAGGTTTAAAACATATAAGGAATTGCAATGGACAGAGGTCAGGGTTAGAGCTGATCAGGAATTTTAAACTATGATTTCTTGTATAAATTGCAATTTTTTTACATTTAATTAGTTTACTATCATGTTTAATGAAATGTTTATTGAAAGAATGTTCTCAATTTCTAAAATTCTGACTAAATCTAGGTGAAAAAAGTAAAATGCTATTTCATAATGAGCAAGACAAACACATAAAACTGGCTATGCTAAACCTTGCTGTATCTAATAAATCTCAATACACCTACTTCAGACCCAAGTCATACACTCTGGTGCCCTCTAACTCACATATGTGTCTTTATTTCACCCTTTGGCTGTTCTATTACACCTCTCTATACAACAGGGAAAAAAATGAAATGTCAGAAGATGGTAGTACTTGAAAATTTCTTCTTACTTTGGTCTTTCCAGGGTTTGATTCCTAACTATGCTACTGACTCCCTGTGCCATTTCTCTGTCTCTGACTTCTAAGGGCTTTGAATTAGACCCTATATGTATATAAGGCAGAGAGAACAGAAAATTGCCTAAATCGTTGTGGAGAATATTAAATAGCATGAGTCACATGGAGTGTCATCTTAATTCTGCATTTCTGGGGAGGTTTTTGGAGGTTAGCCTAATAGACCTAACTACTTATTACTTACTGTAAAGGAAGGTGGTGGCAATATTTACTTGGGCAAAATTTAGTTCTATTCTATTGCTTGTATATGACTCATATAGGTGTTAATGATATTCATCCCCTAATTTTTGCAGGGGATCTGTTTTACAAAATATTTTAATACCTCAATATGCATAATAAAAATATTATTGTAATTTATTCCTTCTGGGAAAAACACAGTCCTGCTTAGTCATTGTCCTAAATTTTCTCTAGATATTCTGAACAACTGTAAAGTAAGTTTAAACTGTTCCTAAATCTGAATTAACTCTATCTTGTATTCACTTGGCACTAAGGGCACAATCAATTTTTTTTCTTGACTAGAAACTCAGAGAGGCAAATGGAATTAGTATTGATGGATCTAGGAGGGTTTCATTACTCAGTGTTGCTGAGTGGTACAAGGGCTCCATGGATAGAACCAGGAAAGGTCAAGATTGACTGGAGACTGAAATCAGGTTTTTGAAAGGAGAGGTGGTAGTCAATGTGAATCACGTGGTCCAATCAACAATTCTGTTGTGGGTGATTCTGGCAGTTTGATGCTATTTAAAATGTAATACTTAACACAGCCACAGAAGAGGGTCAAGATTGCTTTTCACATATTTCCTTAGAACAGTTTGACATGTGGTTGGTTTTGTAAGCTCTGCCTAAAATCTCTTTCACTATAATAAAACAAAATACATTTATAAGGTAGCATGAGGTTCGTTTCAGCTAATAATATGACACAATTCATTTTTTTACGTGAACTCTAAATCAGCAAATTGTGTAAGCACGCTTCTGTATACATGCCCATTCAGGAAAATTCTTGAGCATATGCTTAGCCATAAATATGCAGTACAATCCCCCATATCTGTAGGAAGTGAATATATGCCATATGCTTTCCTGACAAGGGTTGGCTTTCCAAATTTGACCCTATAACATGTTGCTCAAGATAAATAAGCATCTGGTTCATAAATGGCTATTTTAAAAATGTCAGTGTTGACAAGTAATAATTGAATAAGTGAAGGTCCCCTGCAAGTATAACATTTCTTTTAAAAATGCATTGTTAGGAATAAATAAAGTTTATATTCTTATCTGCCTTCTGTGAAGCGTTCAAAATCCTGTGATATTTAATTTTGTCTTAAGGCCCATTAATCTAAATACAGGAATTATGGAAATTAACTTTAACATTCTGCCCATCTTAAACCGAGAAATTAAATACCTAATCCTCCTGTAATGTAGCTTTAGTCATCAGTACCTTTCTGTACAGGGGGTTTTTTGCTAGAGATACCTGGGGACTAGGTGAGAATAGTTTTTTAGAGCCTCAGGGTGAGGAGGCTGCTCTCCTCTGTTTGTACAGCTGGGCAGACAGTGTTCCTGACCAGCCCCTGGTGTGTTTCTGCATGGAAAGGTGCTGAAGACTGCCTTCAAACTTGGCTCTCATCTGCAGGCAATCACAGACCTTGTTAAAGCTTTGGAAAATGTTCAGCACCTTTTATATAAGCTAAATGGATGAAACAATTAGGCTCCTTTATGTAGTAAGATAGTTGAAATAGGCTTGGAAACTCTGAACAGAGAAGGCACTTTTTTTTCCTCCTGCCTTAGGAGAAGCCAGACCTCTTGTGTACACTATAAGTAATCAGCACCAAGAGAAAGTGACAATACAAGCCAGGCATTTTTCTTCTCAAGAACAAGCTGGCAAGAACCCAGGTAGTGACTCAGGTCAGAGACATGAGTACGCTAATAATGTATCTTTTGAAAATGCTTACTGGGCTCTGCTTCTTCAGTTTCCCAATGACAATTCAACAAATTAAAGTGAGATTTTGATGATTCATTTTTATGTGCTAAAGTACAGTAATACACCAAGAAAATCTGGCTCCTTGAAGAGAGAAATCAGCTTTGACAGTAAGAAGCATATTCTCCATCTAATATGTAGCAGTTACGACAGAAAACACAATAAATAGAGAGAGGGGAAATGAGTGCTTGAGAGGCTATAGTTTTCCAAGGTGAAGGTTTTTGGCGGCAATACTGGCCTAAAATGTTCCTGCCATCAGTATCTCCCTTTCAGCTATATTGGCACTATGACCTTGATTCAAGAAGTGGTATGGCTAAAACTAAATAAAAAGAAATAAGCTCTTTGCTTGAGAATTTTCATGCCAGAAATTTTCCATTCCTCAGTCCAGCTCAGAGACAGAATCCAGTTTCTGAATACCAGGGGGTATACAAAATTGTCATCTACAGTACATCGTGCAAACTGTAGAGGGATTCACACCAGAACCACACCTGTACTACACTCTAAACTGCTAGTGTAGACGCACTCAGAATGGCTGAGCTTGATTCTCTCCCAGATCTCTCCAATCTCATCCAAAGCTAAATAGTTTCCTGTGAGCAGAGATCCCTTACCCCATATGTTATTTTGATCAATAAAGAAACTAATGCATGAAACACCTCAATATATTGTATTACTAAGTGGTTAAGAGGAATACTGACTGCAAAGCTTAGTGTCACTCTATAGCTGCTTGATAACCCATGAGACAAAAACATCATGAGAGTAAGAATTTTCATTACATATGAGGAATTCTTTTCCGGCAGTACAGGAAGCCTGTGTTAAAGTTGTAATCTACCATATTTTAATGCATTATATAGTCAATATGCATTTAATCATAAAGGTTTTATAACACAGAAACCTTAACAAGAATAAGCTATGGCAATGCCAGTATTGTCATAATACACACCATCAAGGCAGAAAAGGTAAATCCCTCTGTCTAAACAGGTATCAAGGTGCTGCAGTGATTCTTTTTTATTTCAGATTGAAACAATACACCTATTTTTTTAAATTTCAGGGAATGCAGTACCAAACGATGTTATGTGAAAGACACACCTGAATTCTGAGAATACTGCACGTGAAAAATCCATCAATGTCACTGTCAAATTGCTGACTTGATTTGTTGGTTTGAATTTGGGACAGATCACAGTGTGAGTAAAGAATGAACAGTTCTGGCAATGAACAAGTAGAAGAGGAATTAAGGCTTAAAAGCTTTAAGCTGAAAAAAGGGATGTTTTAAAAGACACCTTGAAAATGTGATCCCAGTTGAGTGTCTAAGGTGCATTATGCTGAGAGGCTGGAAAAGCAGGAGAGGGGGAGACCATAATAGTGATCTGGATGGTGGCATTTGTGATCTGATACTCCTCTGTAGTTCCTATAAACTTAAATAAAGCTTAGGAGGTCCAGCTGCACTGGGAGATGTTACCTTATTTTTGGAATTTTACACTGCAAGCTCACAAGCAATCTTACCACAGAAAGGTGGTAGGAAAATGCCAGTCTGTAAGGAGACCACAGCCCAGCTCCCATCCTGGCTCCAAGGAAACAAAAATCTTCCACACCCAGAAATTTAATTCAACTGTACTGGTGGCCTGAAAACGTTTTGTAAACAGTTCTGTTAATATTATTGCTAAACACCCCCTAAAATATGAAGAATTAAGCTATTTTTTAAGAACTTTGGAGTAGCAACAAGAACAGCATCACCTCTGAGTAATGTTACCCTGCCCTTTTGGATTCTGCCTTTTACAGTATTTGGGCTGCTAGGGCTGCAGTGGGATGGCAGGCTTTTTTTGGGCTGAATTATTTTTTATGTTAACAGCAAAATGTTTCTACAGCAATCAATTTTTATCTTTTATTCTAAAATAACATAAATTTGGAAGGTAAGATATCTGAAACCTAAAAGCTAAACAGTGCAGAGGACAGCCTGTACCAGGAGCTCAATGGCTGAAAATGGACATGGAAGGACTGTTCCACAACTTAAAACTTATATTAAATCCATACTTAGCACCACAATACAGGGTTTGGCTTTTAAGAAATGGAAGGTGACATGGTTTTGGAAAGCAGGAATCATCTGTAAACAACTTGGCTTTTTGCCACAATTTGACTTTTTATGGATATCTTTGATAGTAAATTTCACTGTTCCAGAGAGCAAAAAATTACTTTTCGCATAATAGGTTTTTTATTAACTGAGTTTTCTTACACTGTTCTGTATATGAACTCTGATCCAAATCAATACATACATAAGCTCTTTCAGTGTTTGCAAGAACATAAACAACTGGCTGATGAACAAGTCAGTCATGTGATGCCAAAAAATTGCAGTAAATGGAAGACAGCAAATAACATGGTTTATGACTTGGAAATAATACATTTTTACTTATTATTTTCTGTCTCAGTGTGCAATACCCCTGAAAACAGAAACACTGAGTTTTGCAAGTGAGACTGAAAGATGGGTTCTCTTCTAAGTTGTTTAGGGCTGTTATGGGTCCAGACTACAGGACTAAAATCTATAATGGACATGCTAGAAGGATATGACCTCTCTGGGCACTGTACCCGGGCAAGGTGAGTAGAGTGGGTCACATGATGGTGACAGACTACTCCAACAATCCAATGACCATCAGAGAAATGTGAGATGGCAGGTGAAGGACCATCAGTCCTAAGTAACAAGCCAGGTCCACCTACCATTGCTATAAGTAGGGCCTTGAGACCACATCTCTAGAACTAGACGTTCCTCAGTCCTATCCCACCACCTCAGTCCCAGGCAGACAGCACCAGGTCCTGTCCAGCTGGGGGAAACAGCAGGGCCTGTGGTGGTGGGTGAAGTTGTCTGGAGGCAATATCCAGACCTGCTTTCAAGCTGAAAAATGGATGGCATTCAGTCTGAAGGTTCGTTTCTTGCTGTAGGTCAAAAGGGAGCTTAAGCTACACCCACAAGACAACGCAGCTACTCTGTATTAGCAGAGCTCTGAGACAGAACTCACATGCAAGTGTCAGCTGGTGCTGCCAATTCTTGATTATTCAATCACAAAGCTATTGCCAAAACTGCGGGAGCAATGTAAGAGTTGTCATGAAATCTGATCCTGAGAAGTATCAGGAACCATTTGCTGCCCTTAACTCCCACTGGAAGCTAAAAGACCTTTACCACTTCTGAAGAAAATACTGCAGGACTTCCTATCTTTCACAGCACAAAGCACTACAGAAAGGCAAAAATGCATTTTCAGTCCAAAACTGGGGGGCAGAGAAACTTTTGCTCATAGCAAGGTTTTGAGCTGGAATCTGATTTTCTGACTCTGAAGCACTGAGGAGTGAATTAACTAGAGTAATGCTGCTAGAAGGGAACTCAGCTTCTCACTTAACACATCCTTTGCAGAACTCCCTGGGTTTTGTTAGGTGATGGAAGTAGCAGGTTGTGTGTCTGGGCTGAATATAAGTGCAACTGACTACCAGCAGTCCATAAATAAACCCAGCTGGATACTGCAGGGTGACTGAAGAACATGCACTGTGCTGTATCCAATTAGTGCCACAGACCAAGAGGGAAGGGTGGTGAAGGATGCACTTGAAAAGTCCTCTATGTTCTTCCTGCTTCTGGGCCTGGCAATACTTGAATTCGTCTTTGGTGCAAATCCTTGTAGTTTTTTTTGACCTTTGTGAGATTGCTCACAAGCCGCGGGGTAACATTCAAACCTTTTCCTTTTTTTCCATTCACCTTCTCTAAATGAATCTTCCTCACAAAGCTTGGACCAGCTCCAAACAATGTGCGACTGGAGCTATAGGTACTGTCTATTTCCTTGGTAAATATTACAGAGATCCAGAGCAAACAGACAGACAAAAGCAATAATAAAAATTTTAAAAAGCCTAATAAAAATTGAAATTACTCCTTTGTACTGCCTGGAATGGAAAAAAGGAAGATGAGAGGCAGGTAGAAAAGAGTGAACAGACCCAAAACAGTTACTTTCCAGTGTTCGTGTAACGTCCACAGGTAGAGATGCAAACAACACCGCGACCCAGCTCTTTAGTCCCAGTTGCTACTGATAACAGATTATACTGTTTGCAAACACAACACAAACTTAGAAACTATGTGGGAAATAAGGTTGCTACTTACACCCAGTAGAAATCGCAAGCTTTTCACTGATAGCTCAAGAGCAGAAATAGAAGCAAAACTTCCTATGGATTTGTCATTCAGCTCCAGTTAGCAATATGACAGCACGTTAGTAATGGCTGCTTTGCTCATTTCTGCCAAGGGAATTCCACAATCTGTTCTACACGGGCCTCAGATTCCTCCAGGTTAATCTAATGCATGATCTCCAGCCTGAAGAACTTAAATACTCACAGCTTTTCTCCCCAAGAAACAAACATATAATCAAATCTCATGCTTCAGGGAATAAGCTGATGGCTGCAGGCTCTGCAAGGAATACTTCCCCTATTTTATGGCTTTGCACAAATTGTGGGGTTTGCCTTTCCTCTGAAGCATGAGGCATTAGCTACTGCTGGATGCAGAATACCAGGCTTAATAAAACAATGCTCAGAGCTAGCAGTGGCTGTGGGGTTATGTTTTTGTCAGCAGCACACTTTTCTTCCCTCTAAATTCTGAGGTAAAGGAGAACTACTAATTGGCAGCACTGTTTGCAATGGTGTGTCTGAAAGCAGATGCACTGAAAATGACATTACCTGTAAAGCAAGCATGACTGATAACCTGGGGATCGTACCTATGCTTGGAACTTCCTTCAGGATCAGAGGGTCTGCTGCATGTAAATAGAAACACCGCTTTTATGAGCGTTTCTCAAATGAGCCGATCTCTCAGAGGATTTGTTATAGCTCTCCAGTTATTATTTTATGGGCCAGAAACCAGGCTGTCCTTAGAGCACAGAAAGTAATGCAGTTGCCGTTTGGTTTGCAGACATCTGACACAGTACCACAAGTGAATGCAAAAAGCTTTTCCATGGGAATAGGAATGCAGTTGTAAAAATACCTGTGGGCACAGGTGGGCTCTCCTCACCAAGGCTGCCAGCCCTCTTTGTCTCACAACTGATGCTTGAAAGAGAGCAATTCCGACTGCTTTTCACAAAATTAGATTTCATTCCACCATTACCCCTTCTCTATAAATTCTACATGGTGTCAGGACAAAGTGTGGAGCCCAGGAAAGACACTGCAGCTATATTATCTCAAGCAAGGGAAAAACCTTGAATATTTTACAGAACTGAGTGGCCCTGCATATTGTGTTAGTCATAAACAAGCACAATGCGAACTCGCATCTGGGTTCACAGCTTCTAAATATACTGAAACTGCCACGGCAACAGATGAGACTTTCCCATCAATAGCCATTGAGCAGACACTTACTCTGTGATCAGTTTTAGACCAAGAAGTAATATGGCCTTGTCACAGGTAAAGTTCACGATTAGAAATAAACAGCCTTCATTTTAGGCCAATCTTCTTAAAGAATCAAGGGCAATTATTCTGACAACAACAACAAAAGAGCAGATAAAAGATTTGACCTGCAGGTTCATTTAATAGTTGAGTAAATGGGGTGGGGGGGTGGGGGGGATGTGCTAGAAAGCCAAGTTTGTTAAAAGAAGACTGCAGCTGAGCAGATTCAAACTATCTCTTCAGCTGCCTTTAAATTGTTTCTGCTTTTAAATTTCACATTTGGTGCAGTTAATTAATCTTCTAGATCCCTTTTGGTTGGCGTCTTTGTAGGTGGAGCTAGGAATAAAACACCTCCTGGAAACTACAACGAGCCTCTCAGGACATTACCTTGTAGTCTTCACTCCCTCTAGGTAATTACTGGAGAGCCTCCAAACACATGGTATTTCAGAGGAGAGACATGGTAACATAGCACATCTCTGCGACAGGCAGAGCAGCTGTCAGGGACCTTAGCTCAGAGATGCTTAATCGAGAAGTGATCACCTTGCATTTCCCCTGCCTAGTTCTTTTATGCATCTGAATGCCTTCCATCCCATAGTTGACGCTGGAAGTTGCACAGGACAGGTGAGGTCCCCATTGTAGATGTGAGCAGTGCCAGTCATGGAGCAGCTCTGCCCCCTGGGTGGAGGTCTGCAGTACACAGGCAAGAGATAATGACAATAGCAAGCAGAAACGATGGACTACATTGTCAAGACACAGCTGAGAGCAAAATGTAGTGGACAAACTAAAGTGCCTCATAATTACAGCATAAGAGTAAGAAGATGAATAAGAACCGTATAAGAAACGTATGCTTTTTAACCTCCCAGTTAAAAGCTAGATGGAATTAAGGCAGCAGCACACAGAAATTGAAATGCAAGTACAATAGTAAGAATCAGGATGTGAAAAACAAAACCAAATGATTTATGACTCTGATTCCCAGGTGATAAGAATGAATATAATAAAAGTAGAACAGTAGAACTAGTTAGACAGGAGAACAAATCACCTTGATACCAATTTGTAAAATAAATAACTTTTCAATAAAAATTGGAACTGGAAAAAAAGTGTATTTTCACACATAGCTCAGAGATCACATAAATGCCAAGTGACATGACAGTTGCTGAAATAAATGCTCTTTTTATGAACAGCAGGGTAGTAAAGCAAGCAAAATAGATGCATAAAATGGGTAAATTTCCAGTGTATTAGTTATTGCTGCCTCTGAGCTGCAGTAAATTACAAACTCATTTTTACCTTTTTTTGTGTTCATGAATACATTTTTGGGACCAGTTTTCCACCCCCTTCTTTCACAACTCCATTTTTTAGAGATTTATATTCTATTTTAAAGTCTATATATAAGAAGTATCCAGGTCTTTTCTATATGAGGGAAGAGGGCAGAAAACTCAGAAGAAACTATTTATTATGCATTTCTGAACTTTCTTTGCATAAATTCTGTTATCTGTGAACACACTACTTCCATAAAACTTGTTTTTGTCTGGATATTTTTCCCCTTATAAATGAAAACCAAAGTAAGTTTTCCTCCAAAAATCACAGACCTACCCACCCTGTGGTTTTCTCCTTTATTTTTCTTTACTTGTTTATAGCACAAAATCACAGTATGTTCTCTTTATTTACTGCTCACTATGCCTATAAATAAAGGATGTAAGATTATCAAGACAGAGTGGACTAGAGTCAAAAAGATGAAAGATTTATTTGAAATACAAGTTGACCGTTCCCAGCTGAAAGGAGGAAACCGGTCAGTGACTGTGAAAGTGAATAGAATAAGTAAGTGCCACAGAAAAAAATTTCATCTCTGACTCTGATTACATCCTTTACCATCCCCCTCAAAAAAATCCAGCAAACCCACACCCTGAAAGAAGAAGTAAGATTAAAGTTAAGGATCTTTAAGTTCAGATATGTCTTTGTTTTCATCACCTGTGTAGTCATTTATATTGGTGCAAGAGATTGTCCTGCTCTGCATCCATGGGGTGCTCATTTTTGCACTGAGATAAATGAGCATGCAGAGAGGAGAGCAAACAGGAACCACAGCCACAGTTATTTAGTGTGTTCATGAGTTCACATGTACAAATACAAGAGGGGTTAATTACCTCCTGTGCTTGTATATAAGATACTCCTTAAAATAGCAACACAGGAACTCAGATGATAGCAAGTGTTTGAAACCACTTAGGTGTAACCAAAGAACAAATGCCATATCTACTCTTATTTTCAAGTCAAGGTGAGGGACCTGAATCCTGTTTAACCACCATCCATTTAACCACCCATCTGCACCTGTTTTCCAGAGCAGATTCCTGATACAGATTCCTTCCATTCCCATGGGTTCTGTGGCTTTGCAGAGATCAAGACATATTACCCAAACTGAATAAATCTTTTTTTAATTTAATTTCTCAATCACACCATTCAAAATATATCCAGAACAGATTAATGCATTATAACTCAAGCCCTATTTAATATAGCTGCCTGATTAATGTGTAGTTCTGTGACTTTTGCATGAAATTCAAAACAGGCGTACCAAATTATTCAGCAAAAGAAAATAAGCCCAGCAAAGAGAAAAACATCCTGCTAACTTTCATTAAAAATCTCATTCACATTGGCACAAAATTAACCAAGTAAAATAAGAAATGTGTCAAACCTTAAGGACTAGATTTTCTTCCTCCCTCCCCTTTCCCCCATCTTTCTGTACCTTTACTCATCATTAAAGCTGCTAAATGAATTAACAGTCCTCTACCCATGGAGCTGATAGAATTGAAAAGGAGAACAGCAAAGTGTAACAACATTTTTAATTCAAAATTTAAAAGAGTCACTAGGAACTCTTTGATGGGTTTTGCAGTGAACACACAAGTCCAGTGGCACCCGAGTCCTGATAGTCAGTGAAGGACATCTCTTTGTTTTTTATTTTCCCAGGCTGTTGAGTAGAAACATAGCTGAGACTTGATCTTAGAGTCACAGGTGGTATCAGTTTTCGGTCACTGTTGATTCAGGCTGACATATATATCTATACCCTATTAGGCACAAACACTGGGCTCTGTTACCCGTATCATTTCAATGCTTAGCAGCCTGAGCTTTTTCTTGCTTGTTTGTTCCTCCAATCTTCATTCTAGTTTGTTATGAATTATAAATCTCACAATTGCAAATAAGAAAGCCCATCTGGGAAAACCGGAGCTTTGCCTGGGTATCATTTGGACTGAGCTTTCAGACTTCACAAGTATGTTTCCATCTTTCTAAACGGGAAATAAACAGCATTGTTGACTGAAATTAATGACAATGAGACAAAAACAATTTTTTTTCTTTGTTGTGTGACTCCAAAAAAGTTATGGTTTATTTTCTCCTGACAACTGGCTATCAATCATGCATGAGTCATGAAATCTTTTCATCGATATGACTGTCAATCACCAGATGAGCTAGATGTAGGAATCTACAGACCTAGTAAAGTTGATTCCCATTACTTTTAAATTCATCAAAGGCTTCAACCACCAATACAATCAATTTTTTTAAACTTTTCTTTTTCTTCTTTTTTCTTTTTTTTTCCCCCAGACCAGATGACAGTTGCCTCCTATATTGTACAAAGAATATTTTTGAGAAATGGAAACTTCCTTCAACCTCCTTGCTTTTAATTATTTTTTAATATGTTTTAGAGAGTTTGATGATCTTTTAATTAGCTGTCTTTAGTTACATCATGCAGTTCATGCCTCATCTCTCAAATCCTGAAGCTATACAGCAAAGCAGCTACTTGATGGGTAGCTTTGTAAAATTCATGATCTGGAATCTACTAATAATGTCTCTCAGGTCATCATTATCAAGATTTACAGCATCATAAGGTCTTAGAGGTAACTTCACTAGCAAAAAGAAAAAAAAAGTTATTTTAGGGTACGTTTGTATGTAAAATGAGATCTCCACTCACTGAAATTCCTGAGCATTAGACAGTGTGAAATACTGGCATATATGTGAAACTTGCAGGCTTTGTCTCCATTACCTATTCTCACATTTAAAATAATTGTCTTAGATATTTCATCTACAATGCAAGAAAAGAAAGAGAGAAGCAGCTTTCCAAATAACATTCTACTTCAAGGATGCATAACGAACTTCCAGATTATCTAAGATTTATAGATCTATCATTTCAGGAAAATATTCAAAATACAGTTCCTTAAAAAGTTTCAAATTTTATTAATTCAGTATTGAGTGATATTAGATGAACAGAACATAAGAGCTGAGCTATTTATGGCAATTGCAAGAGATCAGTTGTGAATAGCATCCATTGTTCAGCAACTGGACATTCTTTAGGAGAGAAGGCATCTTCAGACATAATTCTATCTTGTACTGTGAAGCCTTTTAAATCCAAAGTTTGAAATTGAATAAAAATGGCAAGATAGAGCAATTTCAGTACCTCTAGAACAATCTTTTCAAAACCATGTTCTATTTGGTGTGATGCTGCCTATTAAAAAAAAAAAAAAAAAAAAAGAGGAAAAGGACGAAGTGAGAAGAGAATGTGGGTGAAGAAAAATACTTGTTCAATTTCCAGAATCTCATTCAATGGAAATAGCAAATTAGATCATCTCATCTCAGTGTGGTTCCTTATTAGGTGGAACTGCAGTGTCACTGTGAACACTATAAAGGGAAGCAGAGAAAGACTATCCATCAGTAACAGTAAAGGAGGACATGGATAGTCCTTGGACAGCCATTGCAGAATACCTGATTCCTATGCATTGCACATAATCAGACGTCGCTCCCTTTTTATTTTCCTCCATTAGAGATTAGAGACTTGTGCCTAACTCAAATTAGATCTTGTTTTACCCTTTTAAGATCATGATCTCCCATGACCTCCAAAAATAAACTAGATAAGGAATGTACTTCAGAATTGATTTGGAACCTGAGGCCAGATCTAACCAGAACTTTGTTCACACTGATTCGTAGCAGTGTACTCTATGCTGGGATGAGGATTGCCCAGGAAGCATGTGAGGGACTGAAAATAGTTTTATTTCCTCCTCATACCTTTTGTACCCATACAGGTGTCACTCATCAAAGCAGCTGTAAAGGATGACCACTTAAAGAAATATAAATGAGCTTTACTCAAGAATTACTTTTTTTTTTACTTATTTATAAAGTCAGTATGGACTTCTGAAGTAATTTCCCCTTGTTTTACTTTAGAAATTCATATTTGGAATTTTGAAGGCTAGAGAACTGGGAAAATGAGATCAAAGAAAAATGAAAGAAAATTAGACCTTTCTTAGCTAAGCAGTTACATTTGTTATTTTTCCTTGACATTATCAGCAACTAACAATCTTCAATGACAGCTTTTAAAAAAAATACTAAAGTGTTAATGCCCTCTACTAGGAGACACTTGAAATCATAAAATATATTCTGTAGGGCCTCTCACAGGCATGACAGCAAAGGCGCATAATGTAGTAACTGATATACCTTTATCTGCAGAAAGAAAGGTGGCATTTTTCTTCTCCTCTTAGTACTTTATCTCTTAAAGGAGTCCAAAACCTGAATGTAAATATCATACAAATCTTAAGTAAATGAGATCAGCTGAAATTGAGTCAGGCTTTCATGCCTAAGATGACTGCTAAGACAACGAGAAATCTTAACCACAATTATTTTGGTGGCATCAACTCTGATAAGAGTTTTGTGCAGCAGTCGTGGCTTCTCATTGATGGTGAAAGGAAGGAGAACAACTATTACATTTGCCCTTCAAGGAAGGCATGACAGGCTAATTTAGGAACAGTTTTAAAAGAAAAGAAAAACAGCTGACAGCCATTGATAGCTACTAAAAAAACCTAAATTAAACACTTGGAGGAGCAAAAGTCATGGACCAAGATCAAGAGAACCAGGAGACTAACAATCCTTCAGGAAGAAGTTGATTTTGGTTAGGTCATTTTTCAGATGAGGGTAGCAAATGTTGTCAGGTGAGCAAGTGGTCTCTGCAGAATTTTTGGATGACAAAGCTTGATCACCAATAGCTCTTCAGTTCAGCTTATCCCAGGGATGCTGATATAGAGAGATGATGAGAGATCCCTTATTTATTCATAAACAAGTGGCCATGGTCATTTGAGAGTGTGTGGCTACCAACTGCTGTTGGCACTTTGGAACGGATATGTGGCTCATGGAGACAGATGAACTGGTGTGGGGAATTATCCTCAGCTGGCAGCCAAACACCCACCCAGCTGCTCACTCACTCCACCCAGCAGGGCAGAAAGGCTAAAAATAAGACAGCAAGAACAGTTGTGGGATGAAATAAAAA
The DNA here is from genome assembly GCF_023638135.1 of Falco biarmicus. Taxonomy (NCBI): domain Eukaryota; kingdom Metazoa; phylum Chordata; class Aves; order Falconiformes; family Falconidae; genus Falco; species Falco biarmicus. The sequence goes on along the minus strand of NC_079291.1, from coordinate 38,218,758 downwards.
CAGGGGAATCACTTACCAATTACTGTCATGGGCAAAACAAACTTAGCTTGGGAATTTAGCTTAATTTATTGTTAATTCATGTAAATAGTGGAGTATGTATTCAGGTATTAGGAGAAAAAAAACCAACACACACACACACAAACACATTTAAGCATCCCTGGTGGGCTCAGCTGTTTCTTGTGTTGGGTTCATTGCAGAGCCAGCTGTAGCCATGTGGAATGGGCTGTGTCCAGTGTGGGGCCAGCCCCTGGCTCCTTCTCACAGGGGCCATCCCTGCATCTCGCCCCCTACCAAAACCTGGCTGCCTTCACTCAATAAAACCAGTAAGGGTGAACTGATGGAGGTGACAAAAAAAGACAGTGCTATAAACTTTAGTAATAACCTGAGCTCTGAGATTATTGGCAGACAGATCCCAAGTTCCTCTCACCTCCTTCCCATAACTAACCTCATGTACCACACCTCAGGCTCCATCAATGGAAAATGCTAATTCTTTGTATTCTGAAGCCTTTTACTGGACATCATGGCCATAGAAAAGAATGCTTTGATTATTATTATTTATCTGGGCTCAGACTGATGGTGCCATGTCACCTTTCAGGACACCGGAAGGTGGGCAGAAGATGATGCGAAAGCAATCAGTGGAAGGCTGTAGGTAATAGAGCAGTAACTATGTCACCCAACTGCCTTCAGCTGGCTGCTTGGCCTCGATGAGAACAAGGAGGAAAGAGAGCATCAGCAAGGAGCTGGTGGGAGGAAATTCAGAGATCTGAATGGATTTTCCTCAGAAGGCAGCAAATAATTTTGTAATTCATAGACAACATTAATCAAGTATAAGGCCTGATCCTTCACTTTGTGCACCAAATTCTTAAATAAATCATTGGGCAAAAGAAGTTCTCAGCAATATCAAACTATTTGCACTTGGCTAGATTAGCCAGAATAAGAGCATAAGGTCCTTGCAGTTTGTGAATATAGGCATATTTTATTTTAAATTTTAATCTCTTCCCAAACCAGCTGAAAATCACTTGAATCTCTCTATGCTTCAAAAGCTTCATTTGCAATGCAGTAAGTTTTGTTTTGTTTTCACATTACACTGTGCAAAAAACTGCTAGGAATGCCAGTGTTGGATTGTGATTAGTTCCAGAGGAAGCTGATTGCAACTCAATAGGTCATATGAACAAACAGGCTTTTTCCAAGGCTTTTTTTCTTGTCTAGATGTTCTTTTCTGATGCAAGCTTTTCTTTAAGAACTGAAAAATCTCTGCCTACCTAGGCTTCATGGAGTAGGTCATGCTATGGTTCAATTAAAAGCGGCATAGTAGGTATGGCATATTATTAACTCTTTTTCTATCAGCTTTAACATCATCCTTGAAACTATAAAAATGCAAAAAAAAGACATTTCAAGGACAGGTCTTTTTTAAAAATGTCCAGGGTTGTCCAACCACTATAGCAGGTTGTCAAATTCCTTAATTGACAAATAGCAAGGGATGAAAATTACAGAAGAAATTGCCTGTTTCTTCAATTAAAAGAGGTTGAATCAGAATTACTTTCTGGAAATGGAATGTTATTAATGCATGTGGGTGAAAACAAATGACAAGGAGTTCTGATTTTCTTGGCATTTTTAAGGTTTTGAGCACAAAGATCAAGGCTTTGAATACAAATAATTTGTGTTTGAAGTATTTTAAACCATTTAGAAACAATCAGTCTTGAATCTGCATTCTACTCACAGTTGGAGAAAGCTGCAAGAAAAAAAAGATTTGTAGAGATGAAGAAATAATATGTTTGATTCTAAATTCATAGATTCTTTAAAGGATTTATACCTATTTTTGAATTTTTGTCTAAATGTTTTCTTATGAAGTAACATAGATTTCTGTCTGAAATCTCTGCAGATAGTCTAGTGTCCCATTTGGATACACAGTGCCAAGTCATAAGGGTGCAATACCCACCCAGGAAGACCTAGAAACAAAATGGCTCCAAGTTGGTGAGCATTTAAAGTTTATCTTTTACAGTATTTGTATTAATAACTACCAGGTACAGAATTTTTCATAAGTTTTGCTGGGCTCATCACTGAATGTGTATTTCAGACCTACTCAATACCCGCTTTTCTCTGAGAACCAAATAATAAATCCCAAGTAGAGATTTGAAGACATTCCTAAGAGCACGGTTTAATTTACGTTGTCCAAGTAACTTTCTATGTCTAAAATGTATTCAGAAAGTTTGCCTAATCCATTGGACATTACTACGTTTCAATACCTGGTCAAAAATCGGAGTGTATGGAGTAATTAAAAAGAGAACAACTTGTGGGCCACTTCCTCATATTGTGTTTGATGCAGCAGCAGAAATACACTTTGTGAATACTTTAGGCACTTTTCACTGCAGCTTTTACTCAGTGTTCTCTCGTGCAAGAAAATAAAGAGAGAGAATGAATCGAGAGAGCGATACTAGGGAGTGACACGGGAGAAAAGGAAAGGGTTTACGTCCAGGTCTGATTGTTTTTGAAGAACATCCTCCTCATCCAGCCATCTCAAAAAGACTCTAACTTTCATGTCTCTGCCTTCCTAACTCCCAGTTTTTCTCTCTACATTTAATAAGTACAGAAATGTTTCTTAAGGACGTAAAGATTGAGAGTGAAATCATGGATGCTTTCAAATTCAGAAGGAACTCCTACAGATGTAACACAACCAGAATTCCAATCACAGGACATTTTACTAAGGGTGCACGTGTAACAGAAAACAATTTAAGTTAAGTTGTGAGAGTCATTAATGTTTCCTACCTGCACCTTACCAGTCCTCCCCGTCTTTTCTCCTTCACAAAAAAAAAAAAAGTTTCTACCTTGCATCATCCTCAAAGAATTTGTTTTATAGTTTTGTTTCATTTCCTTTTAAAAATTCAGTTTCATAGAAGATAAAGTCATTCTCAATTTGAAACTTTCAAAACGAAATGTTAAACTGTTTAAAAGACATGCAAGCAAATTATTTATAATTTTTTTTTTCCAATCTTTTTACCTACTTCAGTCATTTTAAGGTCATCTGCGCACCAACTTTGCCCAATGCACTGGTAGTTTTGTTCCTTAACTAAGCTGCATTTTGAATAAATATACTATCTACAAAAGCAATTCATCAACCCCTAGCAATTTTTCTCTTTTCTCAAACTATTACCTCACAAATAAAAATACTGTCCTGTATGTCTTCAAGTGTATAAACATGTCTAGATGTATATTATGCAGTAGTGAAATCAGCTGATCATGTTTATTATATACTAATTAAAACTGAGAGAGTTCTGATGCAGATCTCAATGACAACTAACAATTTACACTTTAAGGCACAACCCCTCCCCTGACATATCTTTCACTTATGGTCTTGTTTGTGAGTTTTTATTCCTATTACCAAGTGTGTAGAAACATACTTCCAACACCCATATCAACAGCTTTTCTAAAAACATGTTTATTGCATATGTTCACAAGTTCCATATAGAACAGAACATCTACTATTTTGAGATCTATCCAGTGAGAAACAGTTTTCCTCAAAGTACACAAATTAGTAATACCTGAGAAAGTTCAAATTTCCCAAGCCAGGTAATTTTTGATATGTATGAAATCAATGACTTGCTACAAAGACTCATAAAGCTTTATGAAAAATTATACTATATCCTATAAACATCTAATATACTATAAAAATACAGCAGAAATTTCTCATTAAAATTCTAAATTTCTTTCTGTGATATCTTGCTGTATAAAACGATGCATTTTTCCATTGATAAAACATAATATTTATGTAAAGTAGAGCTAATAGTTTCATAGGACCATAATTCTCCTGCACACATTGATTACACAGCTATATAAACAAGCAAATTTATCTAGATTAAACATCAAGGTTTCACAAACTGGCAAGCTTTAGGTTGTTAAGTCATTAGCATCCTTCTGTGACAGGATGATCCTTTAAAGCAGCACACAAGTGTCAGGATATAATATAACACACTTAGCTAATGTTTTTTTAACACTCTTTATTACTGATCAGCAAAACACGGTATGAAATATTCTGGAAGACTCTGAAAACATGTATAAAACTGGCTTTAATTAGTTGAAGTGGTTTAATTCACTGAAATGTATGGTAGCTATTCAAACAGCACAATTTGTACAAGGAGAAACTTTATTTTTGCCTGCACAATTTTTTATAACCTACTCCTATTTTCTTTCCTCTACAGTAAAATCAGATTTTCTTCTGCTTCCTCCCTTCCTTGCCTTCTATTTTCCCAAAAATAAAATAATATCCATTTATTACAGAACTCTTTTTTACCATTCAGCTGTCTGCAATTCATGCAATTTATGAATTCATGCAATTCAGCTATGGCATGAGGCAGAAACTTAGCTTTTTATAATTTCATTTTTATTTAACCACTGCATGCCCTCTGTAGTTTTATAACCAGGGCCAAGTAATTTGTCATGCATAAGGTAGTTTACAGAAAGAAAATGAAGAAAACCTGTGCTTGTTCAAGATCAGTGGCTCACTTGCTGATACCCATTAATGCCTTTCAGAAAAATTCCTCCAGCTCAATTTTGTCCATCATCTACATGGAATTCTAAATGCTGACAGCCTCTGCAATCTGTCTGTACGACTGAAGTGTTATAATAATAGTAATATTACTCATAAAACTGCCTAAAACTAATACAAATCAGTGAATAGGTGGCAGTCTAAATAGCAATATGTAAAAGCAGTGGGAAGAAGCCACTGAAGTCTGCAAATTCCATCCAAGTCCAAGCCATGCTAACTGAAGTGAGCTGGGAATCTGGCTCAACAATTTGGTAACGCCCATGTGAAAGATGGCAACACACCAGTTCCTGAGCCTTTTCTAATCTCCACACCAAGTCATTCAGCAGTCCACCGATTTAATATCAAGACTGACCTGGAAGTGGCTATCAAAACTGGGGTTAAGGGATTGCTTGGTTACAGCTCTGTGCTGCTGTGCTTAGCAGAAAAAAAAGCAGTAGAGAGTGAAAGAACAATCATGAGGCTGCCCCTGACAAGGGAAGGGTAGATGCAGCTGTACTGGGTGTGTGGGAACAGGGCAACCACTTCAGTGCCGCAGGATGGGAACCCTCCCATTGCAGCAGTTTGGGAAATGAAGGGGCTATCACCTGTTTAGCTCCCTGATAAGTGCAATCCTGCAAGGAGCAGAGGCAGAATATACAAGACAGTCTTTGAAAATGTGCACAAGAGCAAAGAGCTTCCATTGCATTCAGAAATCTGTGCATAGTCTTTTAAACATAAAAAGACTGTGGCAGAGAATTACCTGACCCAGATCAGCCATTTCCCTTTCAGCAGCAATAATTTACTGTGGTGCTCTATATTGCCCAAAAGGTAAAGATTTAATGACAATTATAGGCACAGGAAAAAAAAAAATACTGCCGGAAGTGTTCTGGTTTGGATAGTATAGAAAAGAGCAGAACCAGAAAAACAGACATCCATCTGTATAGTTCTGTTAATTAAGAAAGCAAGCACAAAGTGAATACTTCATGCAAGGCAGTATTGAAAACTGTGAAAAATCTTTGAAGGCTCTTGAAGGTAAAATTATCCCAAATCCAAGAAAGGGCTGTAATGGTGACACCATTGTATTGAAAACAAAGAAAGAAAAAGCTGCAAAGGTACATTTAATAGCCACAGGAGCACACATAAAACACTGGAAAAGGGATATAATATGTTCTTTAAAAGATTTTTCTACTGTAACTGGTAAATGCTAGTCTAGCAGGGCTTAGTTTAGCACTGAAGTCACTGGAAATGGGAGCAGTGTTTGAGTGGTGTGTTTGCCCTGAGCAGCGGTGCGTGGGATCTTCTTCTTAGAAATACTAGCTTGTCAGAGTCTAAATTCGCATGGGAAACTGTCTTATTAAAAAATTTGCTCAGGTTCAGGATTAATTCTGTGGTAAATGAGAGCAAGAAGGAAACTTTCAGATTAACCTACTGGTTTGGACACTTAACTGTTGTGCCCTTACCTGGGCACAATCTGATCCTTCACATGCTGAGCCTTCAGGTCATCCACATCCAGGGCAAATGCTGCAGATTATGAAGCAGGCACGATTCTGGGATAGCGTAAAAAGAACTTTAGAGAAATTGGTAGATAAACCCATCCCATCCTGGACAGCCTTATACTTCATTGTACATAGAGGAAGATTTATTGAAGACCAAGGAGAAATTTGTATTGAGCACTCCAAATGAGAACCACATGGCACTGCGGTCAACTGGTAGCTGTGGCATGGTCACTTGGCTACCATGCCCTACACACACACACACACACACACTGGATTTTATTCCTCAGGGAGCTGAAGGCAGAGCCTGGAGGGTGACCACTAGAGTGTTCTGAGAAGCACAAACACAGTCCTTAATTCCCTGTGCGTTGGTAACAATTATATCCTGTGCAAGGCCCATGTAACTCAGTTCCCAGTAGCACGTGGTCCACACTGCCCAGCATACAGCCATGCCTACATTAGCAAGTACTTTTCACAAGCTCCTACCTTTACTCTGCAAGTAGTTCAGAAATTTTTCTGCAAACTACATTCAGTTTGTCCCCCAGATGACACTTTCTGCAGTTTATAGATGCCCAAGGGACCTATGTAGCCACGTATATTCAGGAAAGGCTGAAGGACATTTGGGCCTTCACCTGCAGCAGAGTTCTGATTTTGCCCAGAAAGGATTCTAGTTCATACACAACAAAACTTCTCTGTGAACCAAGCCAAGATACAGCGGGAGATCTGAAGCAAAAACACCAATATAGATGCAGTCAGTGCTGTCCCCATTAGATTTATCTGAGGTCAACAGATCTCGTACTTCCTGCAGTGCCTGACTGCAGTTTCTGACCTGTTGTCTGTCAGGAGGTTTGCATGGAGGGTGTTCAGATCTGCTGCTTCTCACCTTGGCATAGATGGGGCTAAGGCCAAAAACAGCCTGGCACAAACAAAATAGTGATGGAAAGAAAAAACATTTTTTTTTTTTAAACACAAGGAGTCCAGACTGTGAATCAGGAATCTTAAAAAGTGGTTCAGATGATAGCTCAGGTGACTGGGTGACAAACATTGTATGAGCCAGACTTACCACCCAGGAAGCCTCTGACCCATAGGGAAGATGGTATACTGAAGTGCTGTAATAGCTCTTCGTGACAGCAAATATTTGGCTGAAAACAGCCCTTCTGTGAGGTATTTAGACAAAAGCATATATGGAGAAAGCACCACTGTTATGAGCTTCAGCAAAAACAACTCTGCACTCAATTTCAACAGCTAAACTCCCTTGCAACTTGCTTTAAAACTTGCCGTGTGTTCTTGTCTTAGCATTTACTTCATGCATCATCTTTCAGCTTCCATCATCTTCCTCATTTATTCAGGAAGGAAAATGTCAGTCTAAGCCGTTTGGACTCAAAGTCACTGCCAATATTTCTTGTTTCAACAAGTACTATAATTTTCATTATGTTTAAGTGGGTCTTATTCCTGGGAAAGAAATGGGACATCTCACAACAGGCATATGGCACATTCAAAATTGCAGCACCTGCACTTACTAGGGTTATAACTCACAGGGAGAGAGAAGTATATTTTTCAGGAGAGGAGAGGAAACATTACCAATACCATTGTCTTTAGGGCTCTGACAAGCACCCACTGCAATGGTCAGGCTACTTGCCCTCTGTGTTTCCTTGCTTCACCCGGCTTTCCCAGCTGGGGAAGTCACCTGCACTACTGGAGACACCACCCTATCCTGCTTAAATGCTGAAGAAAAAGCAGAAACTTCAAAACATCGCCCTCATTTGGCAAAAAAGGAAAGAAAAAAGAAAGTTTTCCAGAGCTCAAAGACGTTCTTTCACCTAAAACCTCTTTATTTGATGACTTTCTACCTAAAGCTTGTGTAGATCTACAGTCATGATTCAATGGCTTTTTCATCAGCAGATTTATTTTAGGAACCTTCTTTTCCAGAATAGTTACCCTTCAAGTTTTCAATGAATCCCAGTGACTGAGCACCCACAGATCTTCTTTATGGCACCGATTCTTCAACATCTCAGATCTTACCTAGAAACTGTGACTTTCTGAGGGTCACATATCCATCTGTTTTTTTATAAATAAAGCCTTTTGCCTTTCCCATTCTTCCATATCATCCTGGTCTCTTTCCAGCAAAAATGTGGCAATGTGACACATGGATCCCTCCTTACAGATCATTTCAACCCCAACTGCTGCGGTTGTGACTCTGAGAAACAGAACACCACTCCAGTTTCTGGGGCTGGTCTGATGACAGGTTTGTCAGTTTTTCTTAACAGGGAGTCCCTAGTCACACAGATCTGCGGTGTGTATCCTCAGTCCTTTCCCTTCTGCTCTGCCTTCTGTCTGCAGATCTTTCTCCCTTCTGTTCCCATCCTCTCACACAGACTTCTGCACACTGGCCTCATTTCTCCTCAGGCCCCTCTCTCCAGTGTGTCTTGAGTTTTGTTTATTGACTTTTGGGTTTTTGTGGGAAAATTATCTTTTTCTTTTTTTTTTTTTTAATGTATTTATTCTTCCCTTCTTCTTTTCCACTATATTTTTTTCTCCTTATTCTTCAGCAAATCTTTTCATCAGCTGTGTATTTATCTTTCTTCCCTTATCCCAGGATTTTCCCTACCTCCCCAGGTCTTTCCTCCCATCCAGGAACCTGCCTCGCACAGAAAAGTTCCAACTTTTGGCAACACTCTCAGAGTTACTATTTAGATACTTCAGACACCGCTATTGACTTTATAGAACATTTCAACAAATCCTGTTTAATAGCTGTTGGGTTAGGGGTAATCATTAGTCACTTGCACACATCTGTTAAATTTACAGTGATATATATTATAATACTTAAATATCTGGTGTCCCAGGACAATACTACCTTACAGATTGAAGCATTCTTGCACAGTACTACAAGATTACACCATCAATCTCTTTTAGAGCTGAGAATTTTCATAACTTAGTACTGAGTTTCATTTCATAATGGGCCAGATCTTGCTTGTCTTATTCTTATGGTACATGCATTTCATTGTTTGCAGAAAGAGCACTACAAATTCCAGCAAAACAGTGTAAGCATTTGACTGTGATATTCATCAATAAACTGTGAAAGCAGCATGGACTTCTCCACTTACCCTTTGCATCTTGTAACTGTCCAATTGTATCCTCTGTTTCAAAAGAAAAATTGCAGCAGAAAATTTGTCCAAAATAGCCAGCTGTCAGATTGGATATGACGCTGCATTGTGTCTGAAATCAGAGAAAACTGGATTGCCCAAGTTTGACTGAAAAACATAAAATTTGAACAGTTTCTGTCTTTAATTTTGAACATAACAATCTAGTTTCACTTAAAAATCTCTGAAATGCTGCTAGCTTTTAGATGAAAAAGTTATTTATATATATGTATATAAAGAAAACAGATCAATGTTTGCTCATAAACCACTCTAATTTCGAACAAAATCCCCAAGACAATTCTACAGCTCATCAGGAGGAAAAGGGCAAAATCCTCTCCAGCAAGCAAGCAAGCAAGTACTCTTGACTGCTGTTTTGTCCAGAAACCCAGGAACTGAGCATGTGTAAGACCTTCCTCCTGCAGACCTTTTTACAAAACCAGAGACATAGGCCTCCACATCTGGGAGCAAACAGCACCTGCTTTACCTTCTCCAGCTTCTCAGCCAGAGTGCACCCTCACCTGCCTGCATTGAACTGCCAGCAGTTTCGTATCACCCCTGCTTCAGCTCTTGCTTTGCATTAAGATTGCAGTGGCCATGTGTCCAGGTCCTCTAAGAAACTGAAATATTTCTACTAACTTCATCATCTACTAGGTGAGATGTCTTCAGATATCTAAGACCCCTGTGTTGCTTAAGTGGCTTTCTCATAGATACACAGCACAGCTGTCACTGATAACTGAGGCATCTAATGTATGAAAAATCCTGTCCCCTCTTGGTGCAGTTTCCTAATTCTCTGGAGTTTCGGTTGTGCCTCATTAACCATCAATGGAGTCTTGTTCTTGGGGAAATCCACTCCTGGCAGCTTGGAAATTAAGTTCCTGAAGTAAGAATCAGATTGAAAATGTCTGCTGCTGTACACTCATTTTAGCTTTTCAGCACAAAGTAAGAGAAGCAGAAAGAGGGAGGGAAGGGGTTTCAGACAAGGAACAGCAGTTAGGATGTATTAGGTGGGGCCAAGGAACAGGCATAAGGCTAAATGGGGTCAGCCCTGAGAGCTGTGTGGATGGGCACAGCATGAGAAGAGACTGGATCGAGCCTAGATGAAGGATAAGGGAAAGATGGGAGAGACCTAATTACAAACGGAAACAATATACAAATGGAATATCAAACGCAGAACTCAGTAAGAAGTATGTCTTAATTTCATTTCCTAGAACTTAATATATTAATGTGACATGTTCTTATCAGCTTCATAAACCTGTTTTGTGGAGTTCACTCTAGTACTTATAAAGTAATGGTTATTGCAGATTCATCTTTTTCCTCACTAAATAAAACAATTATAGGTAACAACCTATCCATTCTAAAATAATAAAATATCAAGTCTCCATTTTCTTTTCTAAATAAAAAAACAGATCATTGTTCCTGTTCTGCACAATAGGCCAGCTTCTTTATAGCAACATATCAACAATGCAGTTCACTTCGGGCCTTTTTTGCTTTCCTTTGTACCCTTTGCAAAGCTGAAACATTTAGTAGAGTCAACAGAGTATGTATAAAATACTTGCACAGTTCTTCATATGGAAGGGGGAATGATGCTCAGGCCTTGTAGTTCAGATACCCCAAAACCACAGCACTTGGATTTCTACGTTAGAGTCAGCAACATCTTTAAAATTAATATCATCCATAAGATAGGAGCATCCCATACCAGAATACCAAATGTTCTAATGACATGGGAACTTCCAAAGACAGGTAAACTTTTGAGCAGGTTCTCCCCACACAGGTGAGACATGGAGTCCTATAAGTCTGGTGAGTCCCGCAAATATTCTGCTATGTTCTTTATTAATTAAGCACTAAAATATTCCATCTGCAGCTATTCAATTTCAGTCAATATGGGAGAGGTAGTTTCAAGCTGATGAAAAACAACAGCTGACTTTATATCTACTTGGCTTTACCCTGCTGCAGTTCTGATACAGACCTGCTGCTGAAAAGTAGCCAAACTTTGTCTTGCTTTCCATGTAGGAAGAAGATATGACTAAATTTTTAGCTTATTTCCTGAGCACTGACAGTTTCACCACACTGCATGTTCTTTAGAACAGAACAGTTTGTCAAGAATGAGGATGCTGTTGTTGCATAGAAGTAGAAAAAAATTACTTTTCCTGAAGCGAAGTAATGATAAAAGATTTAGCAAGTCCTGATGCTTTCAGCAGTCACACCTATGGAATAAATTTGGCTAAGAGAACTAACCTAGTTAATTTCATTTTTCTGTGGTTATCTGATGGTGGAGAAGACAATCCCTTCAAAGAGGACTTCACAGGGCAAATGATTTGCATTCATACATAAATGAAAGAGAGAAATCTCTTCATATGAAACTCTTCTGCAAGAATGCCACTAACAAATTTAACTTCAGTTGGTATCAGATATGCATCGTGTCAGCAATTTGGAAGACAGAATAATACTGTTACTGAGGCTTTTTGAGTTATCCTTGAAGGTTCAAGCAGCAGCGATGTGGTTTTTATAGTTTTGTTTATTTTCTTTCCTAATGACAGTAACCCCATGATTTATCTTAACATCAAAAATGTGTAAAAAAGCAACAAGAAAATAGAGTAATTACTTTTGGAAGACATGACAGAGTTCAGGGTGTATCCAATGAGAATAGAAAGATTTTTTAAAATGCAGAATTATGGTAATCGTGTCTGTTTACCTGTTATGTGCTGTGCATGGTGAATTACCTATGCTTAAAAATGTGCATTACCTGGAGCAGCCTTCATTACAAGGGTAAAATTAATCATGAATGTACCAATATAAATCACTGAAGAGACATAAACATAGTCTCAAGAGTATGAAAAATTGTGAGATGTCCTTCTTTATTATTCTTTTAAATGAAACAGACATTTCCTACAATAATAGCTTTCTAAACGGGATACTGTGACGTTCACTTCCAGTTTTGCAGTAAGTTCTGTGAGATCAGCCAGCTTCACAAGCGGTACTCCCTTGGATCTTAAAGGAAGAACCGGCAAGCCTGGAGACTGTCCCCTCCCCTGTTAGCCCTCCTCTGAACAGACAGATGAGTGCATATTGCAGGCAACCACAGATCCCCAGCTATGCTCTCACCTGGTGAGACATGACACTATGTTGATCCAAAAAACATGTGACCATGTTATCAGATCGTCCAGTCAGAACTAACGTATTTTTTTTCCCCTCAGCAGAATTTATTGTCTCAGCCTGAATACACCCACAGTTCTGCAAATTTTGCTTTTCTGGGAGTGCAGCAGCATAAGCTCATGTTGCTGTGTCTCTGGCCACACGCATGCTGGTCATCTAAGGATGTAGCACCTTCTAGACACAAATGTAGGAGCTCAAGCTCACTAAGAGTAAAAGGTTACAATTCCTTGTTCCTGGATCTAGCCATTGCCTCCTTTTGTTTACTGTAATTCCACTACTGCAGTTTCCCTATAACTTGCTGTTTGCCTATACCTTTCATCTTTTCTGAAAGGAAAACTGCCATAAAACTCTTAGCGTTTGCTTCAATAGATGCCCATCTTACTTTTTTGCACGTTTATTTCTAATGTTTAAAATTACATCCCACATTCAACATAACTGTAGAATGTGTTCCTCAGCCTTTTGAGGTACTCTCCTGGACCATCTCAGAAATGTTTTCCTCTGAACCAGGAAAAGATCCTTCAGCCCTTTCAATTACATCACGTTCTTCAGACCTATCAAACCACTCTGTTGGGATGTTTCACTGTCACACAGGGCACTGAATATCAGCGAGGTGCCTTCTAGCATTCCATTCTACTGTTCCATTGATATTCTGATCTCACTCAAGCTTGTTTTAATTTTCTACAAAAGATATAATTGTACTGGGGTTTTTTTCAGGAACTTCCCTTAGCATTCTCTAAATAGCATATACTCACAAAGGAATTTTTTTTTTTATTATTTCTTTGCATTGATTGATGTACGTTTATCATCTGAATAACCAGAATGTTTTTGAAGTCTCTGTACTCTTTTAGTTTCTTGTACCAACATTAGTTTTGCTAAGTGCTCTGTGTGACTTCTGATCCTGATTCATCTCATCTGCAGAGGTGGAATAGGGCAGAGGAACTTGTTACAGCTTTGCAGACTCTGAGATCTTCAGCTGTGAAACTGCTCTCTGTTTGCCCAATTGGCCACCTGCCAGCACAGAATAGCCAGAGCATTTTCAGAAGCAAGGCACGTCTCTCAGCTTAGTGTGCCCTACAGTGGAGAAATGCCCAACCAGTAGTCATACCAGAACACCGTGAAAGAACAGGAAAGAGAATGTGCCTTTCATTTTCAACTGACTGATGCAAATTGTGCAAATGCATACAAGTGTCTAAAGGTATATATCCATTTTCCCCATGCATGTGTGTCAGAAAATAACAATGTGTTGCGAAGTCTGCACATATTCTGAAAGTAAGGCAGAGAAAAAAGGACTTATTGGGACTAAGTGCTAATCAGTGATGTGAGTTCTCCTCAATACTATTGCCTTGCCTTCCCTCTTTTTTTTCTCCCTTTTGTCCACCACCGTCTTACTATGCTATTCTGAAATATCTTAAGCCACCAGCAGTGTAAGAGAAACTCTGAGAAATGAATTTTGAGGTTTTAAACAGAGCACTGTTGTGAAAGTTCATTTCCATGAGGCGTTACTCTGTGTGAGTCTCCAGTTCCCAGGGAGTTAGTCCTCAGGGATTGCTCTTCTGTGCTTCTTCCACAAGAAAACTCTCTCTAGCTGTTCTAAGCACTGGTGTTCAGTAATGTATGAAACAACTTTTTTGACAATATGAAACTTGTTCTCTGGAATGCTTTCTAAACAGCTGCTCTCTTCCTGCTTTACAGTATCCTTCCCTCCATCATGTGTTCTGCTTCCCTGTGGATTTGTTCTGAAATCCTGTAAATAGCAGATTTACAAGTGATTCCCATGATCCTACATAAGCAGCAAATGATAAATGTGTAGTAAAGAAGTTCTTGCTATTTACCAGAATCCAGAATTCTGCAGTAAATGAATGAAATTACAAAAATAAACAAAAAATAAGTAAGATCATAAGGCAAATTAATACTTTAATTTCCACATGCAAAGAGAAAAGAAATCTACAAAGTTATCCATAGCATAGGGAATTAGACAAAATCACAAAAACCGAGGGAAACATTTTAATTTTCCATTTTGTAGAAACGTTTTAATGATATAAATTATATTAATCTAATAGATATAAATGTGAAGGTTCTTTACAAAGAGAAAGTCTTTCATTAGATTTTTTTCTGTCTTCTCCTATTATCATGAATACCGTAACATATAGTCCGTCTGTAGCTATAGAAATCCACAAACAGGCTATTCCATTTAAATGGAATGCTAATTTCCACAAGGAAACTACATTTGTAATTTAAATATAAGTTTTCACATGAGGCTTATTAGCTGTGTTTTAATCTGCATTAGTCTGGTTAAAACATCCAATTTTCTTTTTTCCTCCTGTGAGCCTAGCAGACTTTCTTTAGCCATTAGGAACAGTAATAGCAATTAGCAACATCACTTCCAGCACACAGTCATTTCAGGCTTAGCTGTGTAGGCTCCATGCTTAATGAATCCAAGATAACTAGGAATGCATGAAATAATAGAAAATACAATAATCACAGAGGAACGTCAGCCTCTACTTAATAGTCTACAGTAAATTTTACATGTCCGGTTTCTAGACTGTTCCAACTCTACTTGGTCCATAACTGTAAGTGTGAAGAAAACTAGCATTTATATTTCTGTACTTTTGTTTAACCCCGGGAAAAGAAGGACATTCCTCTGTGACCTTTACCCTGACTTGCCAGCATCCACTGCTCCCAGTCAGTCCCTAATAATACCTCTCAAACAAGTCACCATCACTGGTGTTTGTTTTAATGAAGTTCATCCTATTATTTGGGTACATATGTATATAGGGTGAAAGTGGCCAGGTTTTGATAGAAGGGGGGCTGCAGAGGTGTCATCCATGAGAAGATGCTAGAGGCTGCCCCAGATCAGACACAGCCAGTTCCAGTCACCTCCAACAGACCCACCGCAGGGTACAGCTGACACCACCAGCCAATCTGGCAGTGCCTCTTTGAAAATGTATTTAAGACAGCGGAGAAAATGCCAGTCAAAGAAAGGAGAGGGGAACAAAAAGAGTGAGAAGCAGCAGAAGGAACGCCAGTGTGAGAGAAGGAGGAGGAGTGGAAGGGGGAGGAGTGGAAGGGGGAGGAGGTGCTCCATGGTAGAGAAGACATTCCCAGAGGGACTGCAGTCCATGGAGGTCCCACACCAGAGCAGAAGAAAAGAGAAGGGAGGAGTGGCAGTGTTAAACCACTAATTCTTAACTGCAACCTACCCTGCACCACTCATTGCCTCACTGAGGTGACTGAATGTAACCTGCAGCTTGTACATGGCATTTCTAGGTTGAGAAGATGGCTCGTTTCCCTGAAAGACAGCAGTAATGTTGTTTGTGGGCCAAGACTTTAAAAAAATAGGCTTCAGAGCAGCCTTCTGAAGTCAGGGAGCATGGAATCAATCAAGAAAGAGCTACAAATTCTTATTTTGCCGCCTCTCTTTCCAAGAAAACACAGAAGGAAAGTTTTGTTGAAAGCTGAAGGGGCAGAATGTGCTTTTTCAAGATGTGAATGAATAAAGCTAAGTTGTTCTATTTTTTTCTCCCCTTCTTTTTCCTTTCTAAGACCACTACAGACAAAGAGTTATAGAAAAGTAAACTATTTTGCCAGACATTAACATAACAAGAAGTAGGGATGCAATATCTAGGCCATATCAGTATTAAGAAGCAATGCTTAAGAAGATAGAAAATATCTTAAAGAACATTTTAACCACAAGTCAAATAAATAGAGAAAACTAATGATAAAGATTGAATAACAGCTCATAAGTTTACAGAGAAAGAGAACAAAAAGGAAAAAGAGAGGATAGAAGTAGTATAGGACTATAGCTCTATAGCTGAATATCATCATTCAACTTAAGTAAAATTGGCCAGACTTTGCTTGGACAATGTTTATAAACTCCAAGGATGAAATACATTAAGATGTCTAATGGAATCAAGGTGTGAAAATCATAGGAGTACAAGCTTGACAAATTATCATGTCAAATACTGAAATCATATGAACATCAATCCTAATGTGTGTGAATGAATCTAGTGATAATAGACATCATAAGATCTGCAATACATGTGTGGGAAAGGAAAGTGATGACAATATGAATTTTTCATGTTGTTAAACAAGGGAAATAATTGTAAAATGATGGTGAAAGTGGTGATAACTCAGAAGAAGCCCTCAAGACAGCTTATAACAAGTGCTACCATTTCTTGCCTGCTTGATTGTCCCCAGAGCAGACTCTGCAGTAACGCAGACACTAGTTGCTTGCAGGGTTTGTTGCACCTCTCACTGATGAGAAGTGTGCTCTGGTGCTCTGACTGGCAGAAGTTGTTCTTAACTAGTTTATTTATTAAAAGGGGTATCTATCACTAGGGTCCTCAACTTCACATTAGTTTCACAGTAAAAATATTCAGAAGGATAAATCTCACTAAATCGCAACTTACTAAATGGTAAGAACCTGTTTCGTTAATATGTTGGACATAAACAATGGAGTATATTAAAGGAACTGAAGTATGGATACAAAACAGACTGTATATTGTCCTTGGCACACCGATAAACCAAACCTCTACATTGTTAGAAGTATCAGTCACATGTATGGTACACCACCTAGAGTTATAACCAGGTGATAGAAAAACCTTTTGAACAACACCTGATAGGTATAACATTACTACAAGATAACATTGAGGCATATGCATAAGTGTATGTGATAGAAAAAATGAAAATAAATCTCTTCACAAAAAAGATCTGACCTCAAATTCTAAAGAGTCCTAACTACTTCTGAGGAGCTTTTCGATGTGCTGTTCTCTAAGAGTCACTCCGTGTAATTTTGTTATAGCTGTCTATGCAGACATCATCAAAGCCCTAGATATTTAAAAGACTTTCTTTCAGAAAAGGTATTATAAAATATAAAGATTGCTTTAAATTCTTTGCTTCAGTTTCTTACAGTACTTTAGATCTGTGAGCACACCAGTATCCACAAGTGATCCTTTGCTTTGCTATACTACAATTTCTATCTGTGGGCACCACGGCCACAGCAGCAGGGACCATCACTGGAGGTGTCATACATGCTAATAAAGCTTTTTGTTACAATAGTTACAACCTGTCCGTAAACACACAGACTTTTTTTTTTTTTTAAAGAAAAGGTTTTGTCCATTTTATAAAAGTACAGGACAATGGTTTTCTTCTCCACACTCCTAGAACTTCATAGTGTAGACTCAGTCACTATGGCCCTGTTTGAAGCTGTACAAATGGGCTGAGTTTTACAGATTGAGATGTCTGTGTTCCTAAATCCATCATTAGGTATAAGGTATGAGACCTTGCCCCCTACTACCACCATGTTAGCCTCTTCACCCTAGCCAGGTTTAATGAAACGCACAAGTTCACAGCACTTCTAAATATCAGATTGTTTAAACTAAGTCTCTAGATACAGACTATGCAAACCGCAGGAATATCATTTAGCAAACAGATGTGATTTTAGAATTTTATTTCCTTCCTCAAAGCAATGCTCAAGGTGTGGTAGTATGCACTGGTTCCTCTATCTCAACACTGTTTACACCACCCAGCACTTAGTGCTGTCATAGGCAAACCAAATACAGTCAGCATGCCAGTAGCAGCTGTCGTGTTGGGGACAGGTAAGGTAGGAATGATCAGCGAGGTTCTTCCCACTGAAATTTTGCAGTCCTGACCACTGCCTTGTGAAGAGCAAAGCTGCTTCCCAGAGCAATAAGAAAACTTGCTTCACAGCAGCTGCAGGAACTGAGCAGAAGCAGGTTGCTTCTGACTGGCCTCATGATGTGCGGGGCACCAGCTTCCCGTGAATTTCTGCAGGCGTGGCAATCGCTGCCTGCTATGCAAGAGAACTCTGTCAGCTTCCTCCTCTAAGAGAACAAGGTAAGCCACCTTCTTTCCTCATCTCTCATGGCCAGGGTATTACTCATAGGTAGGAGCCTAAACACTGATGTAGTTCTCTACTGATCACAACCCTTGGCCTATGTCAGACACAGCAAAACAATGAACATCAAAATATTCACTGTGCTGAATTTGCCAGATGGTCGTCCTTCACTGGACAGTAGAAGAAGCAATGAGAGCTCCAACTCCCAGAAATTGCAGAAAGAAAATTTTTAGTTATAACGCCAGGAATAAAGAAAATTTCTTCCCAGTCCTAGTACAAAGGGTAGTAGAGCAAAGCTAGTTCAACTTAACTGTGGTCTACACTACACACACACACAAAACACTGTAACTTTGTAGGAAAAAGAGTAAGTCTGGTTTGGGTTTGGTTCGGCCAACAATAGCAGCGCTTTCCTCAAGGGAATGAGGGTACAGTTACTGAAAGTGTCAGCTGCACTGAAACAGGAACAGCTCCTAATAAACAACCATCAAAAGGTAAGGATCTGCATTATTAAAATGAAAAACACATAGAATGTTTAATAGCAATCACTAACTTTTGATATAACAAAACATACATTAAAAAACTGAGATGTTTGAGATATTCAGCTTCATTAAAAATATATCCATCCTTTTCTCTGTCCCCTCCTTCTCACACATTTAGTGATGGGAAGGATAGTCAAATACCAGAGCTAATCTTAGAACACTAAAAAGCAGGCTCAGGCTGGAAGTCTCAGAAAGTTGCGATATTTTGATGGATGCCCTCTATGAAAAAAAAACCCAAACAAACAAAAAGAAAGAAAAAAAAACACAACGAAGAAACCACAAACCAATAACCTCCTTCTATTCACGGGCAATATGATAAGTAGTCTCAGTACAGAATGCAAGGGCTGGACAACACCCAGGACTCAAACTGGTCCTCGCTTCTCCTGTCGCATAGTCCTATTACTCAGGGATGTCAGTGGTGGAGCCACGTAATGCAACTTAAACAGTCATTTCCCATGTTACTGTAAATAATAATTCTATATCAGTACTAATATCCTGCCTTTAAAAAATATTCCTTTAGATGAGACATTCTTTCAAAAATTTCAACTTTATGCAGTTCTCTCTTTACTAGTCACATCATCACATAGGATTTCAGTAAATATATCAGAGAAATCAACAGGAAAATCAGATTATGAGTTAAGAGTCTTCCCATAAGATTTTGCATTAACCCCTATGCTCAGAACAGCAACTCCTTATAAAGCAAAAGAAAAAAAAAAAAACTATAGAGTTCATTCCACAAGCTAGTAGGGGTTCAAATCCACCCTCAGGAGTGCTTTCTGAATCCCATTAAAATTAGAAGAATAGCTCAAGCTTGCATACAGAGAATGACTCTGCTGCTTTTTAAAGCATACAATAGGGAAGCAGAGCCAACAAGAATGGAAATGGCATTCTTTCAACAAGCCGAGTATTTATTTAACTCCTTGGGGAAAATAAACTGACAAACCTACATTACTGAAATTTTACTAGGTTTTAATACCATATAAGCTGTTTTTCTTGGGAGTTTTGGTTTTTTGTTTTGGTTTGGGTTTTGGTTTTTTTAATCTGTAAGACAGTCCTCTCAAAGCTGGATAAATGTTGCAAAAGCAACATTCACTCAGACTCCAAATGACTATTGAAATTTAGTATATTTAACCCCCTGATATTTATGAGTTTCCATCAATGCCTATAAACTCTCACATACTCTCATTTCTCACATACACTTTTCACACATGCCTGTACTGATAAATGAGAAAGGGGACAGGAGGTCCCTGAGAAGGAACTGGACAAACGAGGAAAGGTTTGAGAACAAAATATTTCACTATTTGTCATGTGATCATTTATGCTGTCTTTGAAGGTCTCATGCTTCCAAGGAAGAAGCAAGACCAATGTAAGATATAGATCTGCAATCTTACAATGCATAAAATGAGCATCCTTCATAAAGTTCTTATTTATGAAATAGTTTTCAATTTGCCCAAAGCAATAAACATTCACAGAAGCAGAGGTGGCTTTGCCTGACAATTCCGGCACAAGTAATAATGAGTCCTAATTACGTTAAAATTTCTAATTGCTGCAAATACTGAGCAGGTGGCCATGGATATCACACACTGACTTCCAGTTTGAAAATATTTAAGATGTTTTCTAATCAAAATCTTCCTCAAGTCTCTCCTCAGTTCCTAATTGAAAGGAAAATCGTGATAAAATGATTATTTTAAAATTTGGCACAAATAGCATATAAACAATAGCAGATTTTTGCCCAAATTGGAGATTCATGCTGATGCTGGTTCATGTTATCAGATGTAAACATTTGTTCTCTCCAGAAAGCCTAGGAAACAATAAATTCAATACTAAGGATAGATCCTCTTTATGTCAGTGGTAGGGTAATAAATAATTTTTTTCCAGTGAAGCACATACATGTACACACACATACACAACGCAGAGTAAGAGGTAGATTCTTTGCTTTGCCAAGTCTGCTTTGCATCATTCTGACACAACAAAGTAGACGGACAACAAACTAAACAAAGAGCACCAGTAGAAAAACAGGAGAATTTCCTGAAGAAATAAGGCTGAAATAATCATCAGCAGAAGGGTCTGGCTGAGGAAAAGAGGACTGTCAGGCTCCACATGACTGTTGTCATATGAAATATCTAAAAGAATGCTTCCTTCCATTGAAACATAGTTTAGATAAACCCTGCTTTTGTCCTCCAGCCACAGTCTGGGCTGGTTTATGCATCATTGAGGATGGAGCCTTTGAGAACTGGCTCTCTGGAAAGGCAGCTGGTATGTGCCAATATTTAAAATGTTAGCAAATGCCAAGAGCAATTTGGTAGTGGGCTTTTTCAACATCTGGTAACCAGAGGGTGTTTACAATCTTCCTACCTATCCCCAACCTAGATATGTTCCTGAAGCAAATGTGTGCCTCAGCTGCCACAGAGAATCAAAGCACAAACATTACAGCTGACTTATTTCTTGTAAACCAGAAGAAATTATTTTTCCATAAGATGAAGTCTACAAATATTTTTTTCTTCTACATCTGAAGATACTTTATTACTTCCTAAGATTGAGACACTGATGCATAGCAATGTTGACCATGCTGTCAATCTGAGGGTCATTTTCACTACGCTTGTGTGCAACATAGAGATCAAAGTAATCCATAATCATTCACAATAGAACTTTTTCCCCATTTCCTCAAAACTGTGAAGGAACTGATGACCATTAACTAAAAAAAAAAAAATGCTGAAAACATGATTTCTAATGTTTAGCTGAAAGCCTGGTGTCACTTGTCCAAAGAAAACCACAGTTTCTCTTCTGTGTCATAGGGCAAATAGCAAATCACTGTGAGAATGGCAAGAAAGTCATCTGTTCTGACCATTAACATAGGCTGTGTTAAAGTCTGAACAAAATAGATCAAAGGGAAACCATAGAAAAGCCACTCATGTGGCAGCAGCAACGGACCTGAGGTAGAAGGAAAGAACTCAGGTTTATCCCGTACTTGTAATTGTGGTGTAGCTGGATATCAGGACTATCCTTGGGTGCACACCCTGTACACTAAAGTCACCAACTCCTGGGTGGAGTGGTCCAGGAACTCCTCAGCATATCTTTGCGTAGAAAAGACACTCGGCTGGCTTGAGAGAGTAAACTGGGCTGAGACAATGTGACAGACTCAGCTCATTAGTTCAGGTGGGGATTTCAGGCAGTCCAGAAGATTCTCCCCCAGACAGCTCCTGCTGTGCCAAGACTAATGTTGCGTTTAAGAGAACCTGGGTTCAGAATGTGGCCCTTCTAGATGGTTCCTGCTGCAGAAATGACATAGATAAAATACTCATAGTCAGAAGAAACAGTTCCCACAAATGCAGGAACAGTCACTTTGTAAATGGGAGTTGGAGATAATTTAATTCTATGATCCAGTGAGGTAAGCAACTCTAGCAATGGATGTACACGTGCTGGAGTGGTCATGCAGGACCGCAGCCCATTTTGGCTATAAGAACTGAGCAGAACACCACTTCAGGCAATCTCATCTGCAACTCTTACAACAGACTCAGATTGCCACACAGACAGCAATGACCGTCCTGTTCAAGAGATTTGATTTCCCATGCAAGTTATATTTTATGCCAAGGTCCCAATAATTTACAGTTTTAGCAAACACTCTGCCTATGGGTGTCTGTCAACACTAATTTTATTGTCACTTACACAAAGTGTGGTGGGTGAAAATATTCCCAAAGAGACAAATGGGATAGTGGAACAGAAAATGGCTCAAGAAGGGTAGGGAGCGGAGGAGACAGAAGCCCTCCTTCTGACAAGTAAGCAAACAAGTGCTGACACTTGAGCAATAGATATAAAAGTATCAGCTCTTTCATGTGGGGTTTGGTGGTTTTTTTTTCTTCACTCTGGGTATGTTCATATCATATTTGGATGCATTAGGAAAGAAATGTGTCCTTTTGAAGATGACATTTAAAGGTTTTGGACAAGCCTTAAGCCTTGAGAATTAATTCCCCCCACAATCAAGATACTTAGTGCTGCTGCCATCTACCACTCTGTCCTGGACACTGGTGGCTGGAAGGACACTGGTGGGTGGGATTTTTTTTCTTTTTATTGCCGCCTTTTGCTTTTCCTCCCATAAACTCTGTAGGAACTCACTTTCAATAGAAACTCTGATTTTTGATTAACAAGATCATTGTTAATGCTTTATGGTAATTGCTAGTTATATTTTGTGTTACAAATTTACTTCACTGAAAACAAGGTACATAATTAATTAAGGCCTCCTTTGGGAGATGGAAAATCAACTGACTGATAACGGTCAGTTCTTGAGAATGTTGCGAAAAGCATCAGGGTAATGAGCAAGCAAGTCCTGCCCTTTCAGCTTTAAATTATTCTGTCATTTTTAGTGATGATGTTTTTCTTGTCTTAACTAGCAATAATAAAGACTTTTGCGCTGTTATGCAAGGGATCCAATCCTGATCTCCTCATCTACTCTCTTACATAGACGAGCTTTCAAACCATGTGGGAATACTGTCATTTTGTACCATGGCAAGGGACAAAATCCTCACTGATTTTTTTCTTACTTGGCTTGGAATTGGTAATTGTGTTGTACACACTAAAGACTAGCTAATTTGTTCCTAAATTTTTGTCATCTAAAACTGTAGCTGCTCATCTGCAAAGACAGACATTCCTTCCAATTTTCATATTGGTGGGTGGTCCCTGGACCATGGAAGCAAGCTCACACTAGTATTACAAATGTTTTCCTGCTTGCCCATGTAAAATCTTGAGCATCAATGTATGGGGGCCTCTCAAAAACAAAAGCTGTGATAAGGTTTTGTTGAAGTAAGTGCCATTGGCCTTTTAGGTGCTTTGAAATATTCAGGTTCAGTTGTTGTTAAATCCTGAAGAAATTTCCCTTTCACACAAAGAAGATGCAAAACTTCTGGCACTTTTCACTACCTTTTCTGTTCTCACCTATCAAAATAACAAGTATGATCCTAAATGATTTAATGTAATAATTATTTGCCCAATAGAGAGAACGTTTCTTGAATAATATAATGAAAAACCGTCTAAATACATTAAGAAACAAATTAAGAGGAAACAAAGGGAGTTTTGCTGCAAATATTTCATACATGCATCTAGATATATAGTATGTGCACATATAGATACAAACACAAAAGATAGGTTTACACGCTTTTTGAACACAGGCAACATACTTGTTCATTCCTAATTGTAAGTTATCTTCTCAGGGACTAAACAGATTTACATATTACTATTTACATGTTTTAAAGTTTCACCCCAGACCAAAAGGAAAATTATTGTAACTGATCCACTTTAAGAAGAAGGTGCAATTTAATACAATTGTGTCACTGGATTTCATTATGTAAGCTGTTCTAAAGAGAACATACTAACAGGTACCATAATAATCAACAAAACTAAAATAAATCTCTCATTAAAGCAGCCTCAGAAGACCAGTTTATTTAGCCTATAGCAGTGCTGTGTTATCATTATAGCCAGAATGAAGCCGGCAAGGAAGTCCTGGCAAAGGTTTGAGAAAGAACAAGCCAATTTTGACAAAACTAGGGTAGAGAAAGAGACCATTTATATTCTTTAAAGAGCTAGAAGTTTGTAATACCATAGAGCAATACAAAAATTTACAATCTCATCTATCTGTTGCAGGAGCCTGTGATATCGTAACTATCAAGAGTTTCAGGACATACTTTTGATATAGAGTTATTTGCCCTCTGAGTTATTACTGACTAGAGTAATTGTTTAATCTGGGTGCAGAAAATTTAATTTGCCCTCTTGGTGCATTTTATCAGAGTGGGGACCTCTTCCATAGTTCTACCAAAAAGACAGAAAAATAAGTTTTCTGGTACCACTCACAGGCACACACACAGAGACCATACTATCACTTTCATACAATTTTAGTGCAGTGGCTCAACTGGAATAGGTTTTGGACACCTGTACGTTGCAGTGCAAGATGTAATACATTATTGTTTGTGACACCCTCAAACACCAATTTGCTAGGCTACAGATTGCTCTGAGCCCAATAAATCTTTACAAACTCATCTAGAGTGGTGGAGGAACACTTTCCTCTCTCCCCCCCCCTTTCTCCCTTGTGTTTGGCAGAGCTGGGGTTTTTTTGTGCAGGCATTCTCTCTCAGATTCTGTCAGCCTGGGGAATTCCATTTTTCTGTTTTGTAATGATGGAGAAAGGCCTAGAAAGCTGTTCCAGCTTTGTAATGCAACAGTTAACATTAAGAAGATTCAGTTATTTATGCAGTTAGAAGGAAGAAAGAGAAAACTTATCTCAACAGCTAGGTATATTATTACTATTTTATTTTAAATGCTGTGAAAGCTGTAAAATAAAGCCAGTTCCTAGGGAGAGCTGGCTTTTATTCTCACCTCCTCAGTTTCTACATGCAAAAGACTGTTGCAAGCAATTGGAGCTCCACCTATCTCTAAGTGGGAGCTACATGCACTCTACAGTGTGTTATCTTTAAAGCCAGGTAAGATCAAGAGATGTTCTGGCTGTGTCTACACAGATACTCCCATCAAACAGCTCTCCAGCTACATTTCAGTTTTCAGGCACCCTAAATTTGCATATGCACTGCTGGGTTTATTGCACATTAAGCTCATCCATGCAACAGGCAATTGTTTTGGGCTAACAACAGCTTTCTGCTATCAATATGCACAACACTGTAGTAACCAAACCCAAACCCTGGGTTTACAGTGGACAGGTTGCAGGGGGTGGGAGGGAGAGAAAAAGAAAAGAAAATATCCCTTGCTATGAGACCCTAAATTTCTTAATCACTTCACGCAATTACTTTCATGCATTTTTGACTCACAGGTGTAGAAACTGTACCATTCCCTCCTCTGCCTCACTGTGTATGTTTGATTATTTTTATACTTCTTTCCCAGAAGTTATTGACAACATGCTGACAGTGGGGAATACACAACACCTCACGCAGACACTCTGGGAGCGCATGTATGAGAACACATTTTCCACGTCACTCTCAGTGAATTTACAGCCCAACATACTGAGAACAAAGAGCAATCTGCCACTCAGCATCAGAGACCCCAAGATCCACCCTCGAGAGAAATGTCTTAAAAGCAGATAACTTTTGTAATTTTAGGTTCTGCTTCAAGCAAGCAAATGATGAGAACAAGCTGGCAATAACTGTGCAGAGAGAGAAAGAATCAGCTAAACTACAGAAACCCTCTGGAGGCAAGGTTGGTAGCCTGACTCATTGACAAGGTTGGGGAAGAAGGCAAAAGGGTTTTGGTTGGGTTTTGGGTTTCTTTAGGTTAGTATGGCTTTCAGGGCTGAATTTTACATCAGCAGAATTTTAAAAAACCAAACCAAAAAACAGGCAGTCACTAAACTGAAAGCAGATTCAAGTTGTCCAGGAAGGCAACTCTGTGAATGCTAGAAAGATATTTCCTTACTGAACTTGGGATACTGGTGGTACTAACAAAAGAATAGTTACTGTTCAAACTCACAAATCCCAGCCTTGCTTTATTCAATTCTTTCCAGCTCTGATCTTCCCAAATCAACATCTCACCTGATAAAATTAACCTCTCTCTATGAGCACATTAGTTGTGTTCACACCAATTAGTCAGCTGTAATTAGCCTGCAGGCACTTCTAGCCACATAGTGAGACGATTTCTATTTAGATGACAGAAAACAGTCAGATTCAAGAAGCCAGATTTTAAAGGTAAGTTGAAGAGATCACTTATGTTGAGGCAGGAGGCACTCATACAGTGTTCTTGCCACTATTTGGCTGAGCTCCACCCAAATGTGAACAGCCAGTTCCAAGCCCAAATAGAGCTAATTGTTCCTCTTCAGGGAAACTTCTTCCAAAGTTCAGTGCTGAAGCATTGGTAGACACTACTCAAAACTCCTGAGTTGTTTACTATGAGCAATTTGTCCACACAAGTACAAGGAAGGATAGATATATAGTGAGAGGCAGATAAATGTTTCTTATTTATGCATCCCAAAGAGGGCCAAAATGCTAAATGACCTCCTCCTTAGCATCTGATTATATTTTTTCCTTATGAGCAATGAAACAGCAAAATTAAAATTAAAAATAAAGAGGGTTCAGAGGCCTGGTGTAACCAAGAATATTCATCCGAAGTACAATGGAAGCCTAAAAGCCCCATAAATATTTCCAGGAAAGGATGCTTCCATATGCACAAGAGTCCCTTTTTAGAGGTTTAGAGAACTTTGAAGCCTGAATTGGGGATGTTTTAATTTACTTCCAAAGGGTAAGTAATGCCAGGAACTAGAGAATCTGAATTGTTATGACAGAGACTCCTAAAATCACCTTAAGTTGGGAGCTGGCTGAAGTTCAGGCAGCATGAACCTGCCTTCAAGTCCTTTTTTAAGATCAACCATTAGACATCAGTCTCTTGGTCAACAAAGCTGAGGGGTTTTGCAACACATAGAAAAAATTCAGTTGCCAACAATGTCAAAGAGCAGTTGTTGGGATAGGGTGGTATCTCATCAGTCCTGTTCTACAAGCAGGAAAGAAATCTGAGAAAGTCAGTTATAAAATTACCAAGAATTAAAAAAAAAAAAAAAAAAAGAAGACACCAACATCTTTCTTTTTTCCGCTGTGATTTTTCCAGTTCTTTGCCATTGCTGAACGCTGGTATCAATTTGTAACTCCAGCCCTGTGAGCTGAATGATGGGTGCTCCGCACCCCTTCAGGCCGGGGCCAGCAGCAGGTCTCTGTTCAGACAGTTCAAATTGATTTTTTTGAACACAAAGGCAGACTAGTGAAGGAAGGCACATGCTGTGCAGAATGTACTGGGGGGAAAAAAGGATTTCCTATCATGTATAAAATTCTGACATTTCAGTGTTTGTTTTTGCCCCAGATCTCATTGCAAAAGTTTAAATTTAGAGATTTGTGGGAGATGCAAATTTCTTATGTCTCCTTAAAGAATCATTTCAGAAAAGACTTTTTCAAAACTGTCAGAACATTCTGGTGATATACAGTATGCTTAGAGTTTATGATAGAAGAGAAGTATAAGAGTTTTAAACATTATCAATACAAAACACTTTAAGACTTTTACACTGAAAATAGTTAAAATGAGAAATCTTCGTATTTTGAAGAAACTGGTTTGTTGGATAAAAACTTTTCCATTGAAAAATTTTTGTCTGGTTCTACTTACAAGTCAGTGAGGTGTATTTGCTTTCTACAGTAAACCCAATCTACAGTTAGGCAGAGCTGAATTATTATTCTTTGGGCAGCCTTGGTTTCGTAACACATTCCATGCATAGAGCACTTCTTACCTGGGGATCTCAAAACATTTTGCACAGGTGACAGGCAGGAGCACACTGCACCTGTACCATTGTGAGGTTTGTTCCAGCCTGGTCCACAGCTGAAACCTAAATCCGCACTCAGCCACATGGCACACATGATGGTTCATATCCAAGCTTCTCTCCAGCCAGCTGAACAGTTGCCTTGTCAGGCAACCCAGCCCAGTGCATGCTGCTGCCCTGCCCCCAGGTACAGGCTGGCTCAGCCTTGGTGACCATGCCTGCCACTTGAACCCAGCTGTGTCTGAGGGGAGTTGCCCAGGTGGCAAAATTAGGTGGAGGCTTTTTGCTGCCAACCTGCTCCCCACTTTGTACCCTGTCCCTTATCTGCGCAACTCTGTACCAGAGCTACAGGCTTACAGAACCTCCGTACTTATTTGAATGACAAAAAAAGTCCAAAACTGGAAATACCGTGTTTCAGGAATCTTGAGGGTTGGGTAGGAGAGAATTCAAACAATCTCCTGTCACCTTCGAGATTTTCCATGTCTGCTTGCCCAGAAGGTCAGACCCACAGGATGACATGGAAATATTTCTGAAGAAATCTTCCTTTGTTCCCTTCCTTTCTGTGGGAGAGAGAAAAGAAAACAAGCAAGGAGCTATTTTTCCCACCCTTTTCTCAAAGAAGGTTTTGCCTTGACTGCCCTGTAGACCCGTTTTTTCCTCTCACAGTTTAACCATTGCTCTTTAACAAGCTTTTGACATTAAAATAACATTCAAGATCATTACTTTTTCTTGCTCCTGTCTAGAGTTTAAAGCCCTCATTGCAAGGACACACTCCTTGTGGTGACAAGTGGAAGTCATTCTTCTCCTATGGGGTGACATCTTATAGATCTTCTATAAGAGATGTTAATAATAATTTAATATCTCTCCAATAAACGTGTTATTGACTGTCCCTATAACCTAGTGGTTGAGACCAGCCAAAAAAATCAGTCTTTCTCTTCTGAGATCTGTAGCATAAGAACTTGTGCAGTTATCTCCTTATGAGATCAGATTTCATCCAGATACTAATCTACTGAATTGATGTCAAATCAGACCACTCTTGATTTTATGGTAGGCATGTATTAGAGCAATATACAATACTGGAGTGATATTAGGGAGGTACAGAAGAGAGTTTCACTGCTGGCAATCAGTATTCACTTCTCAGGTAGACCACAGCAGCCGCAGGAAAATGCAGATTGCTCTTGCACTAGAAGATTTCATCATGACTAGTTTAAACTTAATCATGGAAAGAAAACACATAACTTTCAACTTTTCTAATCCTCTTCCACTGTCACATTCATGTGATTTTCCAAAATGACAAAGTTTGTCTATAAGGCTGATGGAAAATTCATTGCAGTTGAAGGTGTTTGGACCTGCTGCAGTCCAGGCTCCATATCTAGCAAAAAACCCTTGCCAGTCCCACCTGCCAAGCTTTTGTCAAGTTGTTGCAGATGTGGTGTTTCCTCCACTCTGCGGCCATAACAATGAGTGTGCCAGCTACTTCTACACTGCTGAATCCTCATCTGGGCAAAAATCTTGGCCCTGCTGCATCTGATGGCACTGACTCTGTGGATATCAGTCCAGTCAGTGTTTCACCCCAAGTTTCTGTCACTCCCATTACAGCCTGCCACCTTCTTGTCACAGCTGCTGCAAGCAACTGCTGTGTGCTTGCCTAGCAGGGCTTTATATTACTCGCCAAGAAGCTATATTCAATGTTAGTTATTAGGCTTTGATGCCTTCTGCCAAAAATAAAAGCAGTTTCTATATGGATTAATTGATGACAAACAATCTTCAGTCAGTATATTTAATTGTCTGGTGCTGCAAAACAATCTCTCTCACAAAAAGCTGCTTGAAACCAAATCAGCCTGAAAAGATCTTTTCCTTTAAATTACAGTGGTCCTCAGTCTTTCTCAGATATCGTAGCTCAAGTGAATTACTGGAAAGAATGGATACTGAGAACAAAAGAAAAATGATTGGCGAGAATAGAGGCTGATAGGATTGAAATAAAAACCTTCCAGTGGGGAGGCCTGAGCATAACTGCATGTCTTTGCATATTTCCCCAAGGAAGAAGGTAACAAATGGTTTTGGCAGGAGGGAGACATTTTAAGGCAGCAAAATAAAAGGGTCATGTATCAAACCAAATTGTGTTGGCTTTGAGATATATTAAATCTTTACATGATCTTGTTTTTCTTTACAAAGCTTTTTTTCTGTTTAAAGAAGCTGAAGATTCAACATTTGAGTTTCTTTGATAATAATTATACACTGCATATTTCTGCATTTCTGCCTATATGCATTGAATGTAAGATTATAACGTCCCCACAAAAAGCAAACTTCAATTTAAGGAAACGTTAAGGTTGCAAAGACTGCAAAATCAAGCAAAATTATGAGATGCCAAAGTTCTGATTGCTTGTACTTCCTTAATTGAATCTCCCAAATTAAAGCATAGGAAATTGCTTTTAATTGCACACTCACACATACCTACAAACCTATAGTTTCTTTGCCTCATACAGTGAACAAAATGTTTCCTGCCAATGGGTAGCTTGAGCATCCTAAAATAACACCGAACAGGAATTACTTTGAAGAGGTATCTAGTATCAGGCCTACTGTGGGAGTCAAAGAAACATTTTAAAATGCAAACTTCTAAGAGGAGACAAAAAGAACAACCACACTAAGAATGCAGGAAAGAAGTGAAATGAAACCATGAAAGAAGAGAGGGAAAGGACAGAAAGGAGAGGAAACAAAGCCTGTGGTAGGATGTGTTACAGAGAGGATTATTAGTTCACTCCTGGGAATTGAGTGGGATCCAAAAAGCTGAAAAATGGTCAACTGCTTAAGGATGAAAAGAATCCTGGAATCGGCAATAAAGAAAATAGTGCCTCTCAAAAAATTGTTTTTTCACATCTGCAGTTTTCACTTGCCCTTGTTTTGTTAAGGCAACATCAGTTGGCTACCCAGTATAAATCCTGAAGCATTTCCCTCACGCTTAAAGTCTCCAGTTTAAACAAACCACCTAGTCATTATGCAGTTCCCTGTCTTTTCCCCTTTTAAAATCTGCTGACAGTGTATATTAAGGCAGCAACATTTCACTGCTCTTAAATAAATATGTGACAGTTTTTCATTCTTTTTTTTTTTAACTCCAGTATTCTACAGTCATGCAGAGAAATGTAAATCTCCTCTTGCCAGTTCATTTAAGAAAGGCTCTGGAGGGGAAAAAAATAATCCTTCACAAAAAGTAATATTCTATAAGGATTCCAAACAAAAGGAAAAAAAAAACCCAAATAAACCAAACCAAACAAGCAAAATAATAATAAAAAACCAAACAAAACCAAAAAACAATTTTGTATCCCAAGGCCTGTTTTTCTGGAACATATATAAAGACTTTTTTGCACCTCATGACAGATGATTCAGGGCCCTTATATCCCAGTTTTATTTAAATAAAGGAACAAGATACCCAGCAATAATCTGAAACGTCACCCAGACCCTGATACGTGTGAGCAGGATACAGTCTGCGTTATGTATTTAAAGCATTTTCTTCTAACAGAGTTCATTATTCTCAATGAATATAAGACTCCAACAGTCAGTGATAGGAAAACCACAGGGAATGAAATACTTTTAGGCATGTGTAGAGCAACTGTGCCTAATATCCTCATCAGACTTTCACACTGGAAGAGAACAAATACCATATGGACAAATAAGGACCAAACTTCAAGTCACCCTCTGTTCAATGGAAAATAATTTGCGTTAGGAAAGGCCCCCTCAGGATATCAGAAGGCTAAGCTGGCACTGTGTACATACATCCAATTCAGCCATGCACAAAGGAATTATTCTGACAACTGCCATGACAAACCCAGCAAAACAAAACAATTAAGCTCTACAGTTGGGATCTCTCTTCACAATGAGCAATAGCTGCAATAATGTTGCTGGCTCAGCTGCAAGCCTTTGGTCCCTCCATCCCACTGCGTCCTGCTTCACTTTTTTTTTTTTTTTAACACACTTCCAGAAAGTGTTCCCATCCTCTCTGTCCCCTCTGGGGCACAGCAGTCTCTTCATGGGAAGCTTTTGCCAGGACTCCAGAACATTGGAACAGTTTACATTCATGTACAAGATGTCTTGGGGAAAGCAGATTAGTGCTGGAACATTGCATGAGTAAAGGCACATGAAGATAAACTGGGGGCAGTGCCTAAACAGAAAGATGAGATGAGTTAGCTGCTCGATATTGTTTTCTGTCAACCCTTGTATTTGGCAAGAAACAAAGAGAGAGCATGAGGCAATTTTTTTCATTTTAAACAAAGACTGATTTCAGTTTGCCATTCCTGACCAAGCTTTCATTGCTGGTTATTTCTGTAACTGAGGGTGATCTGGGTTCAAATTCCTCCTTTAGCTAAAGAAAAAAAAAATCTCCTATCACCCAGTTAAGAGGTGGGAGGCTCTCACACTCCTTCCCCTGGATGGTGCTTCATCTTACAAAGAATAATTACCATGCTTTGCTTAAGCAACAGAGAGAGTCCTAGTTGTTAGTCCACTCACCCAGGAAGGACAAGATCAGTTATACTTAATATTCTCAAGAAATAGTACTTCATAGTATAATTTTTAAAAGAGCGCGCAAATCATTGCTATGTCCACTGTTTCAATTAATCTAAATACAGGTTTATCCCATGATATTCAATCACCAAGTGAGGGAGAAAGAACACCCTTCAAGGGGATCCCTTAAAGATATTTCTCCACCCTCATTTATTTAAGTGTGCCTTAGTTCCACAGCACAGCATAGCTCATGCCACATATTCATTTAACTTTTATTTTATTCTGGGAGCAAAATATTATGATTTTTGAATATTTTTTGTACAGCTTGGATGAATGTATTCAATAAATACCATCCAACCCTTAAATAGATATACAATATCCTTCTACTATTTCTACAAAATAAACTAAAATACATGTATCTGGATATAGTCTATTCATTATTCACAGCTAACAGCCTTCCCCCTCCCACCTCCCCACTTCAAAGGATGGATTCAGTGATCCTGTTTCTCTCCACATCTTAATTTACCACCCATCTAGGGTATCTCTCTACACTAACAACTGTTGTGCCAGTTCCTGCATATAGAGTTGATGACAGAAACACCCTGGCTTTTCAAAACATATCAGCACTTCCTCTTCAGCCCTTCAGACATGCAGTCATTGAACAGTCCCCAAATACCTAAATAGCTCCCTTTCTCTCCAAAAATCCAAGAAAAAGCCTCAAAAGCCAGGGAACCAAAATTAATTTCCCAGAATAGCAAATGAAATCACAGCCCAATTAACACTGTTACAGTCACTAATGCTTCTACCTGTTAACAGTAAAAGTAGAAAGCAACTATGGCCCAAGGCCAAATAGATGCTTCTACCCATACTACGTTATCAGCAGTGTCTTTAAGGGATTGCTCTTGGAAAAAAGGCACTGGAAGTCTTGATATTTGGGTAGGAAGACAGAGTCTAACAGTATACAAACTTGTTATACAGTGATGATCTAGGATTGCTGATGCTCTTCAGGCAAGATAAGAGCAAATGTTCAGAACCCAACAGGTCATGGTGACCCTAGCTGTTTTGCTAATATGGAAACAGTACTTCAGAATTTTATCAATAGAATAAGACATCCCAAATACAGTGTGAGAGTATATATGTGTGTGTGAGTGTGTGTGCATATATTTATATATCCTGTATTTTTTTTCAGTTCAGGAAATAAAACTAGAAACAGTAACAAGGATGAAGTAGGCCTGGCTCAGTGTCAGCCTAATTTGACAACGAGCAGTGTGGTCACAGCTCCGGAGGGAGAGACCGTTCCAGTGCCCATGGCAGCCATGGGATTGCAGCCCTGCAACATTGTGTCGCATTTGGCTACGCGTGCTGGCAACACAGCCATTGCCAGACCACCCTATGGTACAACTCCCCCAAGATCAAACTCATGTTCTAGGGAAACACCATCTTGGCTGAGGAAGTCTGCAGTGCAGTGTGGCACCCAAGCAGCTTTACAATACATGGAAATCCTAAACCACGGCTAGCTCCTGTGCGTTCCCTGGTGGCCTAGAGCAGTAGTGTGACAACCACAGCTGACGTACCATCAGCCTTGTCTAGTATAGGGAATGGAAACAGCAAGATAAAGATGTCTTTTTGATGGCGATGGCAGCATGTTGCAGGTCATTTTCTGGTATTCTGATACCACAGGCCTGGTTGGGACTCTACACAGGCTTCCTTGAAAAAAAGGCTGAAATTATACTGCTGTTCTTTCCCTTTTGACAACCAGTTCATTTTTTCACCACAAACTGGATAGGTGTCATGCCTAGATGTAGCCTAGAAAATGTACTCTGGGCTAAGAATGCATAGAAAAATGTGAAACGGCATGCCTGTATTCAAAACCTTGCTCAAGATCATTTCAGAAGCCAGGGCTGAGCTCCAACATGGCCATGGTACTGGTATTGAACATGTTCTGATCATCCTTTTCCTGTCACACAAAAGATTAGTACCATTCAGTTCTTGCATACTTCCTGAGATTAAAAAAAAAGTGACAAATTAAGCCCTAATGCCAGCAGCTGTACCTCCCTCTGTGCCAGTGAAGTTTTAGTCACTTCCCCTGCAGCTATGCTTGATACAATGAAGATGTGGGAGCTACGGAGCTGACTGCAAAACATCATTTAACTCAGATAATACTTTTTGTGGAAGTCTGAGAATAACTATTGTCAGGCTGGTGGTGATACAAAAAAGATTTCAGGGTTTTGGTTATTTACACGATTTTAGAACACTGGATTTGGCTAGAATCATGAGAAGTTTTATGATGCATATAAGTTAATGTTGAAACAACCCTTCAAATACTTCAGTTGGGAATATTCCTAAGAACTAACTCCATGTCTTTCTTAGTTGTATGCTTGTGCTGGACTCTATTCAATCCTATTAAATTTGGAGTTTAATATTGAATTCATTAACTGTGAATTCCTATTAGATTTGAATTCCTATTTGTATTTGCTTTGGGGGCTGGGGGTGGGAGGGTGGCAGGGAGGTAAACAAACACCCACAAACCCACACACAAAAGGGTTTTAGACTTTATCTGAAAGAGAAGGAAGCCCTGGGGAACCAATTTAATACTTTAAGTTTGTCTTATCCTGTTATGCTGTGGAAGGCATTATACTGTCACTGCACTTTGACTAAGCAGAGTGCATGAGAGTGTGCGCTGACCAGAGGAAGAACAATCCTTTTGCTCAGATACAGTTAACACGTAAGCTAATTGTGACACATCAGTCAGCAATCTTGTTAAAATATCATTGTGCTATTGGCATTTGATATGAAAGCCTGCTCATTACTGAAAACAAACAGGATCAGCAAAGCTGTGGAGTAACATTTTTCACTATTACCCTGGTACTTTGCTATCTTAATTTGACACCTAGCCAAAATAATGTTTTAATTTATATTGCTGCACTTGGGCTAGCAAATACTTTTTCTGATACACACACCAAAAAAAAAAAAAAGAGAACAATTTTTCAGCAGTAACAGGATGCTTCTAAACTTTCAATGCAATTGTTCTTTTACTCACAGGCACTGAATTTATGTGTGCTCACAGGCACACAAACTCAAGAAACATCTCTTCTGCCAAAAGGAAATACTGATTTAAGAAATTGTCTTCTTGCTGCTCCAGTGCTTACTTTGTCTTTTTCTGCAGTATAGTTCTTGTTTCACTTTTTATGATCATCTGAGAAATACAATCTACCTAATTTCTTACCCTTGCAGGGACCTACAAGTGACACATTTGCTTTCCTGTTTTCTTCCAGGGTTTTATTATTGTTTTAGCTTTTGGTCTTCTACTATTATATAAAAAATAGCTACTGAGTGGTTTGTGGCCTGCGTGAACGGTGGAAGGTGGAGTGGACGTTCTGCATATCTTTCTGAATGCAGATTCTACTATATATTGCCTGTGATAACAGGGAAACTGACTTAACCCACCTGGCCATCTGACTTTTTCCAGTGCTATGCACCTATGATGTAAAAACCAAAGGCTTAAGTATATAAGTTAAGAGTATACAGTCTAACAGGAATTTGTATTAGAAACAACTCAGAGGAAAGCTCCAGACAAATCTAAAAGAAAACCTACTTGAGAGAGAACACATATTGCAGCACTTGCTAGCTTGAACACAGCACTCTTGTGAAGTGGTTATATGGCTCCCAGTTCAGAGCTGGCTTATGCCAACCAGCTGACAACATAGTATAACATGAAAGATCAAGAAGATCAAACATACCCACTAAAGCAAAAATATTTTGTCATCTTTAGTTGGGAAAACAAAAGCTGAGTGAAAATATAATCATGCCTTATAAACGTTCTTGTGAAGACAATACTAGAAGTGCATACAACACCTAAAAGTAAAGGACAAAGCACAAAAATAAAAGACCATAAAGAGGTGTTTTCTGACCATTAGACCAGTCAGATTTTGAAGCAGTAACTGTACAGTGAGGACAAAGATCTAAGCTGATTTTAAGACAGAGCAAATCACTTTTATCATCAGATATTACATGAACTTCTAATAGCAAGACATGGGACTTGATTAATGCTGCAGTTCCCTTCCTATTCTGGGGCCGTTTCATTTCATCAAGCCTTCATGTTTTAGTTGAGTATTATTTTCACAACAGTCCTGAGTTAGCCTTCCTGAAAATTTGTAGTTATCCAGACATCAGAAGGAAGAGACATGAAATCACTGCTGACCTGTGATTTACCCCTAGAATGAAAGACTTCAGATCCTGCTGAGGAACTCGATCTCAGGATTCTCTCATTTGAACGCATTGCTTTCTTTCCATCCCCTTTCATCTTTTCATCTTAAACAACTACACATTATTCATCCATATTTCAAAACCATCCTCACTCATTCTCTCTGCTGCACTAACAAGATAATAACTCCTATTTTTTAAGTTGCCAACATAGCATATGCAGTACTTGGCTTTCAACAAAAAAATTACAAATTAGAATACAGGGATGATTAAAACATGAACAGAATGTAGTGCATCTGTCAGAGCATCCTTTCTTATAAGTATCAACCTGTCTAACATCTCTTTAAGGAATGTAGCTGGTTTTCAGAGGTCTAAAGTCAAATACATTGCCTTAGGAAGTAGATTTAGAGCAAACCACAGAGCTCTCTATTTAGTAATTTAAATGACTGACCATCCAATTTATGAGCATTCTTAGCAATAAAATTCAGCCTGAACTTAATAATAGCACATTTTATGTGACAACGATGACAATTACAATCTATAGTTACTGCAGTCACCCTTTGGTCTAGGGAAAGATGACAGTATTAATTACACACACTTGCCATTTGTCAGACTTAACTTGGCAGGCGATTGAGCTCTGAACCATCTTCAGCTTGACTTCTACATTTTCCATTTTCTAATCCACTGGAACGAGGATAATTAGAACAGAGAAAAATGAGAGGCTTTTTCCTAACTTGTTTAAAGATGTACCAAACCTCTACCACGTGTTAGTGGCATATTCAGTAACACCACAGTAATATCAAGGCTGTGCCACTCCACTTAAGAATCTGTCGGCATTTACTTCACAAAAACTAAGCTGCAGAGGTACTGCATATCTCATTCATTTTAATTTGCGTTGGATGAAACGCGACATGAAAAGTCTCTCAGCCCATATGTAACTTTCACATACTAACATTTCTTGCTATTTCTGCCTGGAATTCTATTTTCTGTGCTTGTTGACATTTCTAAACTTCTGGGAGAATTAAAATTGGCTTTCTTTAAAAATTACAAAAAGCATTTCTTAAAATTCTTTGTCAACTGAAAGGAAAATAATTGGTTCCAGTTTAGGAAAATATCTCCATTTAGGAGAACAGCTAAGTATGTGGTTGTTCTGTACTTATGGATGCAATACCACATAAGAATTCAAGGTCAGATTCTGAAGTAGACATGAATTTAAGTATACACGTTAACACTTTCTTGAGCTGGTATATCTATATAAAGAGTCCTTCCAATCAGTTTACCCAGTACTTACCTACCTGTGGAAAAAAAACAAAAACCAGAAACCAACCCAACTCTTCCCATGTAGGCATTTAAAAGGAAGAACTTCAAAGCATGAGACAAGTTAACAAATTTAGACCGTTTTGGGCTCACAATAAATGGTTAAAAGAAAGAAATAAGTAACACATTTCAAAGTTAAAATACCTTCGTAACAAACAGTTGTTCTTTGTCTTTCTTTCACAAAGATCCTGTGATGCTCACAGCTACAGCAACAAGCCTCAGGTAGAAGACTCACTTCTAAGGCCACAGCTCCTCAACAGTTTGAGCTCCCCTGAAGTGTGGGTCAACTCCACCATGCTTCCTTCTCCCCAGGCTCCTTGCACTACCACTGATGTTCATCTGGCCTCACAGAAAGCAGGTTCAGAGGGAGGATTCCTCTAAAACATTCGTACCTTGCTCTTGGCCAGCTTTGTTGCAAGAAAAAAATCATCAGCAGATGAGATATTTGCCTGCACTGTCTCAAGAGAAGAAATGCATCAAAAGAGAAGAAAAGATGACCTGAGACCTCTTTAGGCTCCAGTGAAAACAAACAAACTTGAAGTTTGGGGTGTTTCATAGGTAAGATCCAGACTGAAAACTCTTCCCAGCAATATTCAGCCACATGAAATAAATGCTTTGCCACATCTTACAGCAAGGTATTCCACATGCAAATGTTTGCTCTTCAGCTCTACACACTAAATGAAAATTCATACATCAGTGCTAGAGTTTTTGCCTGGCCATCACCTAAGCTTCTAATATTGCTGTTTCACAACTTCGTGTGTAAATGCTTTAAAGAAAGGGCAGCGCAATTTCAGAGATTGTAAAGATTTCACAGTTATTCTCCGCACTTAGTGGTGAAAACACGGCTTGAATTAGTAACATTTAAAGAAATACTGCATATGCTGAATAGACTGTTTCAAGTACATGCATCAGTTTTAAGCATTCTATCATGAGTGCTATTTATTGTGGGTTACATCTGCTTTCTGAATTTGAAGATATAGTATTGCAATACTGGATGCCATTTAGAAATATCTGGAGTTCTTAATATTTTGTCCACGCTGTATGTTTAAAAAGAATATTAAGTAAGTGTGTCAGTGGAATTGTTGAGGGGTAATGAACCAAAAAGTAATCATTAAAAGTAATCATTAAAAGTAAATAAATACTTGAGGCAGAACACTCAGAGCAATTGGATCCATAATCTCAAACACTCCTCAAATGCCCATACCTACACTTAAAAATCTGACCAAAAGATCATTTTTAAGCACTTAATAACACTTGTGGCTGTAAATCAAATACACCAAAAATATTTCCTCCTATAAAATTTAAATCCCTGATTACTGATGCTGCAGTCTTCCTCTTGATACCATTCCTCTTAGCTTTGGCCATGAACTAGCATTGTTCCACAGAGACAGATGAAAAAACGTGCCCATACAAACATGGGCATACAAACACTGCACAAAGTGACAAACTGTGGCAAAAAAAATTGCTGAAACATGCCTTTTGCTGCACAGTTGAGGAAAATCATAAAGCCCCAAAGTTATTGGCTTAGTGGCAATGCATGTGATGGTTAACAATCCCTCAGCATCCTCTGCAAGCAACACTTCCACAAAGATTTTTTAGAGCTTTTAAGAATTCTGGAAAAGATCTTGTTAAAGTTATGACACAAAGCAAAATGGATCTATGGGGAGATTTTGTTTCACAGGGTGTATTTATACTTTTATCAACATGCTTTTGTGGAGATAAAAAAGATGTATAAATATAGATAAACATATACAGGCAAACACACACACAAACACATTTACTTGTTTGTACCTTGCTACTAAGAGTAACAGCAGCAATAATAATTAACAATGGATTTAGAGTGAAGATTTATGGCAGTTTGTACAATTTCCAGTGTTGCTTTACTGTCGACAAAAACTTCCTTTCAAGCTAGGGAAAGTTATGCCTTATTGAAGAACATGGACAGTATTTTGAAGCCTGGGTGTTGTGCTTTGTGTCTTAGAAAAGTGATCCTGTTCAGCTGCTAGCTGGAAAGGGTTTTTCAGACACAAGCAGCTGTCCAGTGTGCGGCTGCCCTGTGCTGCAGCTGCCTGCGGACAGCCCACACCCCCAGGGCTCAGGCTGCCTCAGACCACATCTGACTGCTGAGGCCTCAGAGGGGAGATGTGATGTCCACGCTCTTCCCTTTCCCTGAAACAGAAGGCTGTGCAATGAAGCATTTTACATCCCTGCATAATCCTCACGAATAACAACTCTACCTATTTTACATCTATTTAGAGGGGGTTTCAGGAGCTCTGGGTGTTCAGATCGCTGTGCAGAGGACTATCCCAATTTTTATCTACTTGCAGCTTCAATCCTGTCCATTAGTGGCTCAGCAAAATCCTTCATTTCCAATTTCCTTTCAGATGCTTTGACTCTTTCTCTTCCTCCTTCAATTTTCCTCTTTCCAAAGGCATAAATTGCAGCTGTTCCCTCTTGTCCTAGAGCAAATTGCTCAAAAGACAGGAGCTCACATAAGAATCAGGAGCAATCTTCCTGCCAGCTGCAGCCTTGTAGGACCATGCAATGCACTTGTGTATACAAACTGCTTCTGCAAACCACTGTATCTATAGCATGTCTGAGGTGTATCTTCTGTATGTGGGATATTCTGATTTCTTCTACTTTATACTCCTAAGCTGTAATTCCTGTTGTGCTTTTGACTAAAATGGAAAGTCTTTTTCTTATCTTTCTGCTCAGTGAGTGTTTAGTCGGTAGCAGTTCACTTTGTAAAAAAAAAAAAAAAAAAAAAAATCTGCTGTCAAGTCCAGCACCACTGGATTTGTTTCAGACTTCTTAACCTGCATTTAGCATTTTTTGTAGTGATGTTAGCATTTTCTACCAGACATTCTGCTGAGGACATCTGGGACTTATTATATGTTGAAACATAGAATGTCATACAAATACTTTTAACAACTTCAGATAAAATTTATGGGTTTCTAAGTTCAGCAAATACAAATTTAACACACACCATATTGTGATTTAAATAGGATGTGCAATCTCAGAGAGAAGTGAATAAGTCAATATTTAAAGGTACTCCTTGCAAGCATGTATACTTGCCTCCATACCTCCTCCGACATTCTGATTCATTCAACATTTTCTTTACATTTATTCATGTTCAACTGACCTTTAGGTACTCACTTAAGCAAACCAAGAATTTGCCGGTTTTTAGACTCATTATTGGCTCGTTGTTTACATTAAATAAATAGACCCACTTTTTCTTACAGGTTTCCATACAAGTTCACGTAATACTTGAATGGAAGTTAGGTCTTCTCTGTGAGCCTTCAGTTGTAGTGGTTTGTGTTCATGTTTCTTATTCTAATATTCTACAATATATTCAGATACAACATCTACCCAAGCGTTAGCTCCCAGTTAATAACTCACAACTGTTTCACCAGTCTCCACTGAAGTAGTACGTTTCCCTCTGTCAACTTCTGGCTTTTGGCTCTGAATAGAATTGTTCTTCATTCCTGTTTACTTTGCCATGCTGATAAATATACATCAGGCACTGTCAATGTGCTTGCTGGTTGTTCCATTTTAATTGTCCTGGTTCTGATTGCATACTTCTGCAAAACACTAATAGACTTTGCAATTGTCTAATGTTTTCCAGTTGCAGACATATGTTTGGATCCATGCACCTTTCCCATTTCATGCTCTTGTTATTAACTCTACAGCTTTGTAGGCACTTGCTCTATAGTGTTTCTCTAATACATTTAACTTCCTCACAACCTTCCACTTCCCAGTTTCATGTTCCTTTAGCCAGTCTAATGTATCTACCTCTTGCTTTCTGGCATTTTTAAGTGTGTTCCAATATTTTCATTTTCCTAGGTTTGATCTGTTGCTTTAGATCTTTGATTCCAATCAAAATCCAACCATATTTGATTTTAGAAGGTTATTCCAAACACATCATGATGTAATAAGCGTAGTTACTGAACATCTGTATCCTCCATGTTATTATGTCCAAGTCTGTGGAAACTAAAATCCAGATACATACTATCCATCCCACAGAGGGGTGCTAGGTACCAGATGACCCCTTTTCTAGTAAACAAGTACCTCTTCCCCAGTCCTGCCCAATAGCTTTCTTCTGTTTTCTGACCCAGTGTACCATATATCATCTCATCACCTGGCTCAGTATAGCACTTATCTTATAAACCACAATATTAATTTTGATTTTTCTTAGTTGGGGTTCTTGCTTCAACATCTATGGAATGTGCCAGACAAATTTTTTTGTTCCTTGTAGAAAGGTAGTGATAAACACATGTACTGTCATAACATACAAAAATGAATATTTTACACTGTTGTTAGTGCCAATAGGTATTAGATTTAGTGATCCAGGATTTCTCTTTCCATCCAGTGATTACAACAGTACTCTGAGAAAGACTCTCGTGTGATCTTGTACAGATGGATATTACTAAAAGAAAAAAATATTTTAGAAGGGACATTTCAATAAATCACATTACATAGAACTGTTTTAATAGGTTGTCTCTGTGAACAGTAGATCTAGAAATCCATTTTTAAAAGCATAGGTACCCTAAGACTAGAGATCTATATACCTCTGCAAACTAGCCACTAAGCATTAAGAAATAGTCAGTCTGTTACATGGAGAAGAATATATCCTATTGGATAGTATAATCTGCAGCCTAATCCAATTAATTTTAATGGGTGATTTACATCCTAGTTGTGTCTTAAGCATGTGTCTTTTCTGGGGCATGTTAATACATAACCTATGGTCAATACAGTAGAAATATGCTGCTTATAAGGGAAAACAAAAAAGTAGTAACTTATCCTGAACTGATGGGCAGATGTGAGCTGTTTTCAAGATGGTGTTTGCTAGGATTTTAAAAAACCACAGGGAATACAATGAGTCATTGCACTTGAATAGTAAATGCGTAGTTGACAACAGCTGAAACCTCAAGGACCACAGACCTGCCTAAAGCGAGATATATGAGAGAAAAGGGTCTCGAACAAGGGGTTCCAACAACATTCCACTACAAGAGCAGCATGTTCTACCCAGGGATAAAATTTTTTGCTGGAATTGGTCCGGCCAGTCCGACTCATAGACTTAACCATTCTGTAATACATTACTAGTAAATACAGGTATGTTTTCATAAAGCTAGTTATGAATAACTTTTCCATTTGCTGCCCAACTGCCTAGTCAGCATTCAGAATTAACAGAAGAGTCCCTACAAGAGCCCAGAAAAAGCCAAAAAATTTAGTGACGTGGATGATTGGGCACAGGGTACTCTCAGTAAGTTTGCAGATGATGCAAAACTGGAGGAGTAGCTTATACACCAGGGGGTTGTGCTGCCTTCCAGAGGGACCTCAACAGGCTTGAGAAATGGGCCAACAGGAACCTCATAAAGTTCAACAGCTGCAAGTGCAAAGTCCTGCACCTGTGGAGGAACAAGCCCAGACACCAATATATGCTGGGGACCACTTAGATGTAAAGCAGCTTTGCAGAAAAGGAACTGCTGGTCCTGATGGACACCGAGTTGAACACAAGCCAGAAATGTGGCTTTGTGGTAAAGAAGGTGAATGATATCCTGGGCTTCATTAGTTGTGTTGCTGAGGCAGGTGATCCCCTCTACTCAGCACTGCTCTGTCCAGTTCTGGTCTCCCCAGTACAAGACATGGGTATACTGGAGAGATCCCAGCAAATGGACTGGAACATTTATCTAATGAGGTAATACTCAGAGGGCTAGGGCTGTTTAGACAAAAGTCGCAGGGGTATCTCATCAATGTGTGCAAATGACTGAAAGGAGGGTTCAAAGACAAGAGAGCCAGGCTCTTTTCAGTGGTGCCCAGTGGCAGGACCAGAGACAACAGGCACAAACTGAAGCACAGGAGATTCCTTACGAGCATCAGAAAACACTTTTTTACTGCTAGGGTGCCCAAGCACCGGCAAAGTTTGCACAAAAAGGCTGTATAGTCTCCATCCTTGTAGGTATTCAAAAGCCACCTGGACACAGTCCTGGGCCACCTTCTCTAGGCAGCCCTACTCGAGCAATGGTGTTCAGTTGCAATTTGAGTTAAGACAGACTACAAATGTTGCAATACACCCATATTGATTAGTTGTCAACAGCTCACCTCTCACAGTGATTGTTACGGGTCACAGGTTCTCCCACTTGCCTCAGCTACACTGGGCACCAGTTGCTGCAGTCAGAGTCCAACTCAGC
This sequence comes from Falco biarmicus, assembly GCF_023638135.1. Taxonomy (NCBI): domain Eukaryota; kingdom Metazoa; phylum Chordata; class Aves; order Falconiformes; family Falconidae; genus Falco; species Falco biarmicus. The sequence continues at coordinate 38,174,560 of NC_079291.1, read as the reverse complement.
CAGCCTCACACAGGGCACCAGTTGGTGCAGCACAAACAAACTAGCAGACTGCAACAAGGCTTGTTACCATCAGTCTACTACCCATGCTGTTTCTCCTTCCTCCAGACAACAAACCACACTGCTCCTCCCACACTCCTCAGGGCTATTTAACCACTTAGCAGGATGAGCTACAGCTGCACATCATCCATGTCAACCAACCCACTGCCTCTCAGGCAAGGCCACAGCTGCATGTTATCAATGTCAATCAACCCACTGCCTCCATTCCTCTACAGTGTTGGACCAAATGACCTCCAGAGGTCACTTCTAATCTCAACCTTTTGTGATCCTGTGTGATCTAGGGACCAGTTCAGAGATTATGGAGGTTTCTTTCTCATGCAAAACCAGTTTAATACAATCTAATATGTTTAGAGATTGTAATGAGTGGCAGGAACCACCAGCAATCGAACTCATGGGTAGAGGTAGCAAAGACTATCTAGAAGTTGTGCTACTAAGCTATGGAGTAAATCAAACACTACTGTTGCATGAGTTTTCATGTAGTGCCATACTCCATATCTTTTCTTGTTCTTGCTGTTTAATATCTTTAGCTGTGCTGCTCTGAGATTCTTATTGTTCTACTTCCTTTTATTGCCATACCCCATGTCCTGGGGTGCATCAAGAACAGCATAGCTAGCCAGTCAAACGAGGTGACTGTCCCACTCCGCACTGCACTACTGCAGCCCTGCCTCGAGTACGCTATGTATTTTTGGGTGCCAGATTGCTATATCAGCAGGATGTCAAACTATTACTAGATTTTGTCCATGGGAGGGTAAAACTTACAAGGAGCAGCTGAGGTCACTTGGTTTGTTCAGCTTGGAGAAGAGAAGGCTGAGGGGTGACCTCATCCCAGTCTGCAGCTCCCTCAAGGTGGCTAGCAGAGGGGGAGGTGCTGATGCCCTCTCTCTGGCAACCAGTGACAGGCACAAAGAAATGGGATGAAACTGCATCAGGTGAAGTTCAGATGGGACATTAGGAAAAGGTTCTCCACTAAAAGGGTGGTCAGTCACTGGAACAGGCTCCTCAGGGAAGTGGTCTTGGCACCGAGCCTGTCAGAGTTCAAGGAGCACCTGGATGATGCTCTTAGTGAAATAATTTAGTTTTAGGTAGCCCTTTGAGGAGCAGGGAGTTGGACTCTATGATCCCCATGGGTCTCTTCCAATGTGAGAGATTCAATGTTTCTATGATTCTATACATCACAAATGTTTGATGGCAGAATAAATTAGGAGTTAATTATTCCTGCCTGGATAAACTGCCACCTTGTCAGCTGGCATGTGGCCATCATGCCAAGACACTCTTCCTACACACATATGATAAGTGCTATGCTGAGGCAGGTGATGAGGTGGTATATGGTACACTGGGTCAGAAAACAGAAGAGGGAGCGGTTGTTGGGCAGGATCAGGGCAGAGCTGCTTGTCCACTAGGAAAGGGGTCATCTGGTACCTAGCACCCCTCTGCAGGGTGGATAGTGTGTATCTGGATTTTAGTTTCCACAGACTTGGACATAATAACGTGGAGGATACAGATGTTCAGTAACTACACTTATTACATTATGATGTGTTTGGAATAACCTTCTAAAATCAAGGATTCATACCTTTATAACTGAAAGACATTTGGCTCTGTGTTTTGGAAACTTAAGTAATGGATTTAAACTGTGGTAGTGTATAGCCATCAGATAGAAGAAACCAGTAGTCTCATAAATTACTTATCTTCAGTGTTCAGACTATCCCAGTTATAGCTCCCTATGCCATTTTTAAAATAATTGGAAGGTCTCATGTATGGTGGGACATTTTAAGTAAACTAGTCCTGGTTTTTCAATCCCTTTCTGCCACCACTTGGAAGTGATTTCTTATTTAAGTCAGAGAAAAAAAAAGATGATAAAGCTGTTGGTTCTAGGAATTGAATTGCCTTCATGGAGGATTGAACATACTGCGTGAAGCTGATTAAAATATAAAAAGCAGGAGGAAAGCTGCTCTGTGTCTAAAAGAACATGTGGCTTTGGAAGTCTTTGGGGTTTTGAATTTTTTTTAATCTTAGCTGGAATGTGTTTGATGGATCAAATTCTGAAAGTCTGATAACAGCTAGATCAATTTAGGTTTTCTCTCTAGCTAATAGTTCTATGGAGCATTCATTGGACATATACATGCAACTTGTTATTCTTGAATGTGTATATTGTGAATGAAAGCCTGGGAACTGTAGCTTCTGAACTTTTGAGTGATAGGTATATATATTTCATCCTCATTGTTGGCAGAAGACAAAATTCTGACAGATTTGCCTGCAACTTGCAAAGAGGATGTAGTCTGTAAAAAGGTCCTTCAACATTCATATTTAAAGGTATTTGAAGTTGTCTGTAAATTTAGGGTGCTGGTAGGAGGACATGTAGGAGGAATGTCATTCTGGATATGAAAAGCTTAACCAAAATCTTTGGACTCTCATATTGCTGCAAACAAGAAATGTTTAGAAGTTCAGGCTGTTCTTTAGGCTCTCATTACTGAGATGTTTGGTGAAGTGTTTTTCTTTCATTTGAAACAGAAATTCAGAGCTGCAAAATGAACACTATGCCCAGTCCCCTACCCCCACCACCTCCCCCCGCCAAAGTTATTTAGTTTAGTAAATGGATGCTAAACGGGAATATTTAGTAATTTCCATTCTCTTCAGATTAAGAATTTTTCTGTCTGAGCTGAGATATCATATTTACAGATGCCTTAGCACAGATTAGAGATCAAATAAAAATAGCTAGGAGAGCAGAAAACTCTCTTTGTTAATGGGGAATCACATTCTGCTTCATGCCCCAATGTAACCATTGGTTATACAGCAAGAGTCCCTTAACATATTTTTATATAAATAGTGGATCCATAATAAATACAGAAGAGGGAACAATCTAGTTTTATCTATTTCAATGCAGCACAAACAATTTCAAATACAACCTCCAAGACCATGAACTGAAAAAGAATAATTTCTAGGATACAGCCCTTCAAGGTACCTCAGCAATGTGTTTTAGGGAGAAGACTGTAAGAGATAAAGTTTCTCCTTTTCAAGGACAAAGAAAAGCAGAGCTTGGGCTATACCACACCACCGTATTTTTTTCTTTTTTGGGAAAGGCATCATTTGGCTTGGCTGAAACCCTGTGAACACTGCAACCAGCAGGCTCTGCTGGCTGTGGGAAGGGAGGGTCTCCAGCAATTAGAGGCAGCAATGTGCCCTGGCCGAGTCTTGCCAGATGTCTGCCTTGTCCTGGCCATCCACAAGGGAGTTGCACCAGATGGTGACTGATCATCTCACAGCCCCGAGGAATATGTTATGTCTTGTACAGTAACCCTACATAGGTTGTTGTGAAAGCATGGCTTATTGTGAATAACCTTTTCACAGGCCCACTGCATTTTGGCTCCTATCGCCCTTGTACCTCTGCTGTTTCTGTAACACCACAATAAAACATGACTTGGAACACAGTTCAGCAGTATTCAATGCACTGTATTGAACGCTGTACAGTGTTCACAGCAGCTTGCAACAGTGCTAATACACAACTTGTTCAATTATATTCACTTTAAAAAGCCATTATATCCCCAGTTGTCAGAGGGACTAACAGGACTCAACCTCCCTGTTAGGTCCAGGGAACTTGCATCTAAAGAAAATCTACTTAGAGGGTTCAAATGCCCAGTTTCCTCAAAACGAAACAATATATCTATACAAATTGTAAGTCTAAGACAGGATTTTGCTCCTTCAAGGGGCAGCAAAGACCTTTTCAAAACCATAATGACTTACTCTGGGGATTAGCCTGGCAGTGTAAGTAACTGGACAGGATTTCTTTCTTACTTTGAGTAGAAAGAGCTTAAAAGAATCACAAGCTAAGCAACCACAGCAATACAGAAGTAATAAATAATCACTTATTTTTATCCACAGTATGTAACATTTAAAAATCAACATTTTGCAGTAGATTATAAATTATCTCCTCTTTCAAGCATGTGTGTGGGAGTAAGGGAGAGTGGTCTTTCATCTGCCACATTTATCTTTCAAGTGCTGACTTTTTAATAGCAACCGATGGAACAACCTCTAGCATCGTCTGAGGTTCACTGCTCAGACCCTGGAAATGCAGCAAACTGTATGTTATTTCTTAGGAGGCACTGATGTGTATGCACATACGTATGTGTGTCTTTCTTGTAGTGAGGGGCCCAAAACTGAACACAAAATTCTCAAGGAAAGGAACTTAGAGTTGCAGTTCAGCCTCTTATGATAATGACAAGGCCAATCTTCTCCGAGGCTTGCATATGACAATTGCATTATTAACTTCCCATTACTGCCAAGGAAAGTATCTTAATTTAGCAACTGTCTGTCACTGAGAGTGCTACTTGACAGCAGGGCTGACATAAATATTTATTGAACTTGCAGAGGAAAAAAATCTACTAAGTAGGATGGAGTATTCATTCATGGTGCAAAATTATCAGCTGTTTCACTAACCTGCTTCTCCTATTGATTGCATTACAGGAGAACCTGTTCAGGAAATGAGTGTGCTAAAATAATTGCTACTAGTGCCACAGGGTGAAACCACAGCTAACAAAAATAATACTGTACTGAAAAGTCCAGAACTGTATTACAAGGATTCATATGTAACTACCTTGGAAATGGTCAAATTACAAGACACAGGGAACTTCAGCTTTTGCAATTTATGTAATCACTGTGTTTACTATTCCTGCTATCCAACCTTTTCTGAATTTTAATCTTGTGCTGTTGAAAGACAGAATAAACACCAGACAGGCCATCTTTAAAGCAAAAAAAAAAAGTGCCGAGTGGGCTAGCATCCAAAGAACTAAGATTATAGGAATCTGTACAGCCGGAAGAAATAAATGAGCAGAATTGGACATTTCCCAGGGTAAAAGAAAAGCATCCATTAAATCCTCCACTGTGCTTCAGCGTAACATCCACAAGTCACATCTCCCCTTTCCCCTGGCAGACATTTAATGTAGGAATATTCAAAAAAAGCATCTTCATTAGTTGTTTCAGTCCTTACCAGTGCAGTCTTCCCTAGCAGAGCGTCTGTATACCTGATTCAAAGGACTTAAATCCTTCCCTGCGGGCTGCAATGGCTTGTGACATCTGATGAACTGATACGAGTAGGGTGCCCTCCCTATTAAACTGAATTGTTTTAAGCCCGCAGAATACCCCTTGGGATCCACAGACATTAACCTTCTGGATATCCATTATAGCTGATCTGAAAAATGTCATACTCCAGAGCAATCCACCAAAAATGAAGCTATGGTCAGACAGTACCTGAGTACAGATCTAAGGCCACAAGCTTAATCCTCAAAAGCCCTGAATGGCTCCTCAGACAACTGATGTATTTTCCAGTGAAATTTAAAAAGATCTATTTCTACATGAAGACAGAACTGTTATCACCTTAATAAACCTCTGCTCATGTCACAGACATGAGCAACCTGCTCTTGGTGATCTTGCTTAGGCAGGAGGGTTGGACAAAAAGTCCCTTCACACCTCAACCTTTCTGTGATTCTGTGATACCAGAGCCCAAGAAGGATCCTCAAGGTTACCGCTTCTGTGAGGTAGATTTCTAAATGTTATTTAGTAGGTCTTCTCAGAGCAGTCTTAAGAGATGCTGAAGACACTTGATACTCTATGCAAAATAGAGCTTCTTAAGAAATGCAAGGAAGGATGCTGGCTCAGTTTTATCGAGCAGTTCGGTGGTTTATGGGACTTTAGAATATGAGAGATTTGTTCTTCCTTCAGCTAAAGGTTCATACCCTCCTGTTTAAAAACAGCTGAATCAGTAAGGCAGCAGAAATGCATTTCCCACCCTTCCCTGCAGCATGGAGCTGCTGTGGAAAGAAAGACAAGGGACATTGCATGAAAGAAAGAAAGTGCAGGAAATCACCCAGCCCAGGTGATGAGATCCTCTGTTTACAAGAAAGAGATATCGGGTCCTGCTTCCTGTTCCTAGCCTTCCCTGCACGTTGTGCCGAGAACAGTCATAAGACATAATGCATAAATAGTCCTGGCAATAGAATCTGGAAATAAAGGCTTTATTTCAAAAACAAAGCTTCTCCAGCTGCTGATTTTCCAAACAAACACAAGACCTCTTCTTCTCCATTTTCAAAAGACAAGTTCAGAAAATAGTTCCAAGCATGAATCTTCATTTGACTCCGTACAACGACTCCACACTCATATGACTGGGTCCCCATGAATATTTCAGACCTACTCCTGTGGCTGCTAAGTCACACCCTCTTTTTTATGTCACAATTCTGAGACTGTATTAATTCTTCTGACACCTTGCGAGGAGCAGATGTAACTCATCTGCAGCTATGTGTTCTAAAATGACAGCACGCAACTGAGCATCAGAACATTTTAGCCTGCTGCAGATCCACAAGAAAATTCCAGGGTCGAGGTTCTAATCTTCACAGTTTTCCACTCCATCACTATCAGACTTAACTATTGCTTTATATATTTTGTAAAACAATATAATACAAATAAAATAATCAAGGCTTACAACACTTAAATTAGCTATCAAATGCAGCAGCCTCAAAATACTCAGAATTACATTGGGGCATTTCTGTATTTTATAGGTTGTTATTGATGTCTGGATTTAAGCATGATAATGGGGGACACACCTCCCCCAAAACTACAGCAGCAGTAGTTTCTGTAGCAACATAAGCTCGATTTATTTTTAACTGTAAAATGTGTATGATTTGCTTTGCAAGCCACAACCATTATAAAGCACAAAGGAATTTTCACCCAGTTATCCCATCTGATCACTGGTTTGGATAAACATGCTTCACACTGTAATTTTGAAGACAGTGAATCTTCCTGAGTATGTAGCTGACCACCCTTATACTATCCATTTGTAATGCATTTTAAGGACTGCATAACATTATAGTCAAGTCACAATTTTCAAAGCTCCCAAAGACCTGCAATGCTGTCCACATTATCCCTCCCTGCTAATGCTGTAATCTTCATGTGAGCTCGTTTGCTTATGCCTGAGTATAATACTAAAGACTTTTCAAAGTCTTGCTGTAAAAGGAACCAGTTCCTATCATTCACTGCAAGAAATGTGACTTCTCAATAGAAGACCTGGTAACAAAGATGGATCTGGCTGAGATGTAAAAGGCAGGCAACAATACTGTGCAGCTGCTCTCTAGTTCCCTGGGTAATTTGGAGAAAGGGACTACAGTCTCCTGCGTTCTCTTTATGTTGCATTGCATCCATATAATGGCAGGTCAGGTGCTGAGGTGTTTGTGAAATACAGATGTATTTATTAAAGTATCAAATGTCTTTTAAATAATGGGACAATTTCAACACAAGCAATAAGGCCTTTCTGGTAAGACTGGAGAGAATGGAGAGCACTGGTGCTTCTACAGCATGACACACCTCTAACCTCCCTGAACTGTATAGACACATATATATAAACCTCTGCTATAAAAATAGGCAGCAGTAAAATCCATATCCTAAATCAAACTCTCTGAGGTTGCTGAATGAAGCGTGAGTTCTTTCACAGATGCAGGCTTCTAGGTAAGGCAGGCAAAACAGAAGTTGATGTCATTAGAAAAAAAAATATAGGACTTATTGGACTTGCATTCATCATTTTCACTTAAAGATGGATTTGATTGCCCCTCAGCCCTCAAGGACCTTGGAAATAGGCTGACCTTTGCACTCAGACCCCATTCATAAATGAAAGGTTGACTGAATTAGGAGGCTGTGTTAGAGGCAAGAGAGAAAAGAAGCTCACGCATAGGCTTTGTGAAACACAGGTGAGAAAAAAAGGTGCTATTCCTGCTGCAGTTATGGCAGTACATGATATTTTTTACCATGGAAAGGTACATTTTACAAAGCCTGTCCGTACACACATTTTTGATTCTTCTTTCCTTTTAAAAGAAACTAGACAGACTAACTTCTTCCAGGATCACATGCCACTTTCTACTGAATTTGCCTTCAAGGCCTGATCTATGTATGAACAAAGACTATAATAAAAAAGGTCAAAACACTTGTAATTCAAAAGTACTGTGCACGTCTCCAAATATTTCAGCTTACTGTTTTCTGAAGTTAAGGATGGGACTACTGATTTTATCAGCCTGCTGTTGTGGAAGACATTTTTCTGTCTCTCCGCACATTGCAATACACACAGACTATCTGAGTTAAGTGGAAGTTTGGCTTTTTCTGCCTCTTTCTCAACATGCGATCTGAAGCCAAGGTACAGAGGTTTGATTTCCTCAGAAAGGGGATAATTTCAAGAGTTTCCTATTCCTGACACAGACTGAACACAACTGCTTCATAAATCCTGCTAATCTAATTCCCACTTAAAACCAATGGGATTCTCTCCATTGACTCAAATGGGAATTAAAGCAAATCTAGTGAGACTGGTACATCTATTGATTGGCTCCATTAGGACCAAAATTACCTTTTAAAATATTGTGGAGTTTTTGGGAGACTTTTATTTCAGCTCATCTCACAAGTACAAAACTGTATTTTCAGTAACTTTCCTAAACACCTTGAGAGCACAGCAATTCTTGGATTTGGAAAGCCAGGAGAGTGCGGGGGTACATTCCCACTCGTTCTTTTGCCTTGTATTCTAGCCAGCTAAGCTGTTTAACAGAAACCTTTATGATGAAGCTCAGAGACGTTGCTCTGAAAAAAAGAGCATAAACCAAATCTGAATTTACACAGTTAGGTATACAAATCCACCGTATCACTGGAAGTACTACAGCTATCATGATGAGAAACTGAAATACGGCATGCAGCCCATCACCAGGAAGGACCATACAATTTCAATTTATGCAACCAGTGCTTTTCAAGCATGAAACACATGTTTCTAATTCATAAATAATTCTGACTGGGTTTTAATAGTTTTGCTACTTATTGTTCATACATCTCTGTGAACAGAAAAGCGAAACTTCATCACCTACTTTATATTCATGTTTCCTGCAGTTTTAATAGTGATAAAGAAAACTGCCAGGACTAGTCCACTGATTGTGTGAGAAGGTAAAATACTGCCCTCTCAATTGTTTCTCCGTAATTCCTTTAGCAAAAAACTGGTTTACTTTTAATTGGATGAGGAGATTTTATCATTTTTTTCTTTAACTATGCAAGACATACTTTGGGTTATTTCATTAGAAAACAAATTTGTACACAATTTTTATTTCAGTAATTTCTTTATATATTTCCTGTCTTTTTTGTCTAAATTGCAAAGGTACTGCTGTCCCCTATCCCCTATTCTGAAATGCCATCAGAACTTAGTGTGAAATATTTGACATCACTGGCATCCAGTATGTTACACAGTTATTGACTACAAGATTTAGAGCTATGGTGGAAATATGTTTAAAAGCCTAAAGTTTCAGCCCAAATAAGCCTCTACTAATCTGTGTGATTATAATGATCATATCTAAACTATTCTTAACAATTCAGGGTGTAATTCAGGCAATGAAACAAGAGTGGAGCTGGAATTATGGTGTAGACATAACTGCCCTAGCCAGCTACCCTTAGCAAAGAGATCCAGATTTAGACTTTGCCTTGGAATCTTCTCTGATTTTGAAAGATTTTTGTTTAGTGTATCAGGTTGTCCTGGGAATATGGTTGCATAATAGCTTTCCTAAGTATTGTTTCTATCTTCATCTTGACACCCAGAAATAATAGGAACAAAGTGAAAATAAAGAAACCAAATCCACTGGGGAGAAACAAATACTGTTTTTGAAACCTCAGAGAAAATTTTGTTCTGGTTTCTTTCAATAACATCATAGAAAAACAGTTAATTAGAAAAATATTATTGCCTCTGAGAGAGGCATTTTTAGGGTAACTGAACTAAACTCCTGAACTCAGGTTTGAAAATGTGACCAATAAATGTGGAGTTCCAAAGGCAACCCTAGACTACAGCACTGGTCAGTAGCCCAACCTCCAGCTTCAGGTGGCAATAGATGTTGTCAAGTGAGTACCTGCAAAAATGACAGCTAGCAAAGGAGGCTTTTTTTAACTGTCTATCACTCTTGACATCCACAGGACTGCAATTATGTTTTGTAGGAAGGACAAAGTTGGGAATACCTGTCACATTCAGCTAGTATGTGAGCTTTATCAGTTGTGGGGCCAGTCTCAAACTTTAGGTTTCCAAAAACATTTGGTGAAATTTGTCAAATATAGGAGACTACAAGTCTTATTCCAACATGTATGGTTTATCTATAAGCTTGAGACAACAAAGAGCAATAAGTAGTTCACACTGAATCCACTTCACCTGTGATCCTGAACTGTGATTGGATCAGAGACATCTGATCTGACAGTCTTGCAATATATTAAAAAGAAGTATCCTTACTAAAGCTGCTGTTGGCATCAAGAGAAGAAGGGTGATGCATATTCCAAACCCGTATTGCTTTCAGGTTATAGGATATTTACTCAGAAATCACCTTTGTAGGAATGGGAGTCAACTGATTAAAGCAGCATTTGCTGAAGCCTTTTTGCTGGCTCCCAGGATTAGCAATCTCATTCTTCAGGCAGCAGGGGAGCAGCTCCAGGCATGCATTGGAATGACTGAATGGGCTATTTATGCAAGAAGTGTCACTGAAATCAACGTGCTCACAAATGAACCAGCAGAGAAAAAGGGTCAAGGTCACACTAAAAAATAGAGCCATGGACACGTTTGTTGTCTGAAAGCTGACAAAGCCTTTTTTAGGTACGTGATTCTGGATGCCAGGATTGCTAATCACACATCAGGTTGGAATCAGTTTGACAAGGGCATGATGACATTAGTGATCTGAGCTGCCCCTCCTGTGTTTTGTAATTAAATCTTGTAGGACTGCTTCAGAGGCAGCTGAGATGGTTGGCCGCTGGAAAGCCTTGAGTTTGGATTCTTGGGTTCGGTGAGTCAGATTCCACAAGGATCTAAGTGGGCCAGAGTCCAAACCAAGCACATCCCTTGGGGCTGGTGTAAATGCAAAGAGAAAAATTAGTTTCTGAATATGCAGGCACTCTGGATCTGCAGCTGGCCCAGCTGAATTACACTGAATGGGAAGACCTGGGCAGACTGCCTCTGATGCAGCAGAGAGCACGCTGTGGATTAATTCCTTCTGAATCCACCAGGGAATGGCCCTCTATGAGTAATTGCCCCTTGGATTTAAAAACATGGGAAGGGTTGCACAATGGTGCATAGTTGAAGGCATTTATGAGGCCATTTACCACTTATGATATATGGAAGCAGATTGTCAAAATTTATTCATACACCTTTCCTCTTGCTTACAATTCTGATATACCTGTTCCTATTCACTTGCCTGCTATCCTCAGTGCTCCTATCCTCATCAGCGGGCAAAGGGGAATGACTCCAGGAGAGAATGTGACAGGGGCTGGACACTTCTGTTTCAGTCCTTCACCAAAAACCAGGTTGGCTCATTGGCTGGAGCAGATTCAGTCTAAGATAAGCTAAAGTCCAGTCTTTAGCGTTGGACAGTCTTTCACTCCTTCATAGTAGATGGAGCCTTGAGGACCTTTGGAGATCTAAAAGGCATTTCTGTCACCATCTGATTTTCATTCCCCCACCACCATCCCCTAATATAAGCACAGTGAGATATGAATTTTCATATTTAGAATGGTACGAGAAATTTGTCTAGAATCTCTCATTCTTTTCTCTGGGGTAAACGAGATAAATTTGGCTGGTGGACCAACCATAAGCTAGATTCATCCAGTCTAATTTTAGACACTTAATCAAAGTGCTTGTATTAAGCTACCAGTTGCTCTGAATTCCTATATAGTCAGCTGAGAACAGGAATCTCTTGAGGGTATTTCCATTCCATCTTTGATTTCTCACATTTTCCTCTGACTTGGGCAACTCAGCAAGATATGTACAGTTAGGCTTGTTCAATCCAGACCTGTCTAGCAGCAGAGAAAGGTGAAACTTTAGGAAAATCCTCTCTTGATACATCAGCTCATGTGGGGAAAAGGCTATGTCCTTGTACAGGCTGAAGAGGGAGTTCCACCACAAATCACTGATTTTATGGCTAGACTCTTGTAACCATGCACTGACTTCTAACTGCCAACTATGTAAGTGTGATTTAGACATTTATTACCCAGCTGCTTTGTTAAAGCCATAAAGCTGAAGTCCATCACTTAAATCCATTCCTGAGTCTGTCATTTATTCTCCTGCATGTTCTGATCAATACCTCAGAGCTCTTCAATACAGTGTCACTGTATATAACAGTTTGAAATTGCATCCACGTTTTTGCTGCCAAGCTGTAAAATACAAACTCATACCCAGGAAGCATAACACTTTTCAGCAAATTATCAATATCAATTCTCCAGAAAATTCCTGGACATTTCTAAATGTGTGGCAGCTTTTTCTGATTTCCCAATACCCTAACCTGCTGAATACACTTACAGACATCAGGAACTGAGGATGTTCAAAACCTACCCAAGTAATCAGTGCTCAAATTTTGCACACTTGTGTTTTTGTTGAAGACAGGTTACAGATTTACAAGCAGCTTAACAGTTTAGTCATTCTTAGGCAAAATGGGTGCAATTTGGGTAATAGCAGTTGGTTTCCTTCTGTTAGTTGTTCTCTCCATTTCTACAAGTCTTTAAAGCTGAGGTCTTCAAGCAATTCGTTAGAAGCCTTCACTATCTATATATGTTATGGCTGTTCTTTTTTAAGGAACCTTTAATTTGTTCCTTCTTTTTCCTACTTTATTTTAGGATTCTTTGCAAAGGCATTGAGTATACCCTTCATTTACTCAAGTTGTAGTTCCCCAAAATAATTTCTTCTAAAATCGTCATATCTTTCTGCAAACTTAGCAAGTCTCTTTGATCTATGCTTAGCCATATGGATATCTATGTAAAACACAGCTATGATCTCACTGTTTTATCATTTGGTGCATGTAGAGGACAAGCGATAGGAATTGGGGGGAGGCACTTTTTTCCCTCACTCCTTTTTTTCGGTTTCTGATAGCCTATGACACATTTCCACACTAATTTGTTTTAAAGGAACCCTGAGAGTGAAGAAACACATATGCGTATTAGATTTCATGATGACACACTTTAGAAAACTGGACCCAGTGAAAATGAAGGATGTATTAAAATTCTCTTTTGAGACTAATGCCAAAAAGCTCTAAAATAAAACAGAAATAAAGGTCAACCAATTAAAACTCTTCTGAAAAGATTAATTTTAAACTGTTTTCCTAGAATATATCACTTCCAATCACTCTCTATGTCTGTGTCTCCTCCTTTCCCTCCCATTCACTAATTTTCTTTCCTATTGCTTAACTAAAACAGATTTGACAAAGGGGCAAAGGTATCTGAAGTATTATCTTTCCAACAGTGTCATGAAAACAGTCTACCAAAAGAGAAGCTTGAGGGAAAGACTGAGGTATGCACTCACCTCTTGTTAAACACTAGAGAATTGACCCAGAGCCCGAATCAAGCATCTCTTCTCTGGTGCTCACAAAACTATTTGTTCATTCCTTGTATCCTTGTTTAAATAATTGTCCATTTTGCTTTGTAAATATCAAGACTCCATAGAGCTGCTAAAGGAAAACCCCCAGGGTAAGATCCAGGCTCCAGTGAAGTCTATCAGCATTTTACTATTGACTTTGCTGGGGTCAGGATGTGACCAACGACCTTTCCGTCTAAATGGACAAGGCAGATAAAAAGGTGAGAGGGCAGGTCAACATGTCAAATAAATTATTCCTTTCAGATTATTCTTTCAGCTTTAATATAACTACACAATGTCACCATAGTTATTCCATGTTTGAGTAAAGTGTCATATCACATCAATGTGTGAAAACTGCCCAAAATGTTAATTTGAGAAGGACGGTTTTATGGGATTTTACTTTGCTTTCTTTTCGCCACATCTTTTCAGAGGTTGTTCAAAACAAAACTAGCAATGGTGCATTTTCAAAGGGTGCCCTCTTTACACCAATGCCCAGCGACTGGCTTTCACAGAGGTATCCAGCCAATGGCCTGCAGGTTAGAACTAGCCTATGTGACAATTCTCTCTTGTTTACCACCGTTTCTACCACCCACAAGTCTGGGACTTTGGGTGAGGGGGAACCCCCTCACCAGCAACGCACAAACCAAACTACCCAAGAGCTACCCAAAACCTCTGTTGTCTGAGGCCACAAGACAATGTGTCCCCCTGGGAGGAGGTTGCTGCAGTCCTGATATTCTGGAATTACATTTTCATATTGTCCTATGCAAGTCCTACAAGTTGCATCCAGCTTATGCCTCTGAAAAGAAACAGCCTCCCTTACTTTCTACCTATAGCAAACCTGCTGCACTTCATTCAATACATTTATTGTGAACGCTGTACTGGAATAGACAGAATATGCAAGAAGGGTGACATTCAAGCCTCTACAATAAACACTTGCATCAATTACCAAGTGCTCCTAGGCAACAATAAGAGAAAGGAGGGAAAGCAAAAGTTTCAGTCTACTTTTTATTGATTTTAGCTTGCTCATTCAGTAAAGTGTTAAATATCACAATTGTAGAATCCATTTTACCAGAAGTAAGTAGCAATTACGCTTTTACTTTTCTAGGCAGAAATGGAAAACTGTCTAATTTAGCCATTGTCAGATTTTTAAAATTATTCCTGACTGCAGAACTGGCACAATGTAAGTGTTTACTGAGTTTGCCTCAAACAAGCTGCATTACTTTAGGTTTTGATGTTAACTCCTGCTTTATTGATAACGTACTCTCCCATACCAGCTTGCCCACTTTAACAGTGAGACATTCTGAGCACAGAAAAAAACAGAGTAGCATATAAACAAGCTTCCCTGCCCCTTTCCAGTCCTACCAGCAGAGTAGCAAAGGGGCATTAGTATTAATTCAGCTATAACCATTGAATTTAGAAGCCAAAATAATAACTCAGGAGATCTTGTTTCTTATATCGATGTGAACGGGGGAAATGTTGTCATGGATATCATGGATATCAAATGATATCAAGGAAAACACTGGCACAGCTGTTTAAAGGGAGGGTGACTTACTGAGTCTGCCTCTTCAATGTGGCGTAGGCTGTGTATTATGGAATTCTGACAGCAAGTACCTGACAATGTGTGTATGAAATCTGAGTATTTACATTCACATTCAAATTATTCTGTTACTTCAGAAAAGAAAGTGGAGTACTGCTAGGTGCTTTAATAGAAACTAGTGAGAAATTAAAAACCTCTATTTGTCCAAGCTGTTTGAAGGAGGGAGGGAGTGTTAGGTTTATGGTTGGACTCAATGATTTTAGAGGTCTTTTCCAACCTAAATGATTCTATGATTCTCTACTGATTACCCTAAGTGACAAACAAAGCTAATGGCCCATGAATATGAACTTCCATGCAACAGAATTTATGATTTCTAAATAGAAGAGGTGAGGTAATACACATGAATTTAGTACTGAAAAAGTCTGAGCAGCTGGTTCTTACACCCTCAATGTTTTTCTACCGGTACCATAATTGATGGTATTCCAACAGGTGCCTACAGTGTACAGGCACATTTATGGCTCTAAAATAGGAAGTCTTCAAGGAAAAATTATTTTGAGATTTATAGACTGGTATAACACACGAGGCAAGGTGGATCAGTGGGTACTATCACATCACTGCTGAAAACATGCTTAGACCATGGCATAAGGCACAGGGGGCGATAGATTTCATCTCTTTCTCTACATCCCAAAGTATCACTAAGATTTGCAACACCAAGTGGGTACACTGAAGGGAGACTGACACAGCAGGGTTAAAGCAGGTTTGAACTGAGCTGCCTGGGCAGCTAAGGCTGCTCACACGAGCTGCTAGAGATAATTCCTACTCATGCTTTCAGGCACGCTCGTCAATCAGCATTTCCCAATTTAGGAAGACAGAAGGCAATCAGAAGGTTTATTTGGGAAAGGAGAGGTGAGATCGCACCCTGCAACACATCCCAGAGCCATCCAGGACTACTGCAGGACGCTGCGGGAAGCTGGAAAGCTGGGCTTTGCTGCTTCTCACCACAGCCAGGTATATGTCAGCTCTTGCAACAAAGTGGATGTTGCTTCCAGACCTCTGAGGAGGGGTTACACAAGAGCGCTGATGGGACTTTTGTAGGAACCTTAAATGAGGGGCACGTGGCAAATAAGATTGGGAAAGAAGCACAATAAGGAGTCCTACTAAGTGCAAATCAATAGGGCAGATACCACATACTGAAGTAAGCATGCCTTTAAGAGCTTTGCTTGCTCTTCCTCTCAATCTTGAAATACATTAAAGGTACTTTGAAATATAATAACTAGTCACTGGTAAATGGCACTTGCTGTTCTGTTTTTGCAAATGGTGTCATTAGGATTTCAGTTTTGCCAAGATGAAGTCACTTCCTCCTTGTGGAGTCCTTTGCTCCTGCTAATTGTTTTGCCACCAGTTACTATTTCCTGTTATCAGAAAGCCTGAGACCCCTTGCCATAGTCCGAGATCCCACTATAGAAAGTCTCCATATCACGAACACATGGAGATAGCTCTGCCCATTTTCCTTCTTGGTTTAGCAAGATAATTCAATTGGTTTTATTTATTAATATCACATCCCACTTATCTACTTGTGCATTCCTTCTTTGTTCAGCAAAAAGGATTACAAATGAGTTCTGTTTTCTTTCTAAAGCATTCAGGGATCTGAGCTGGCTTTGCGTTGAAATTACTTTCAAAGCCCTCCTGCCTTTACAAGAGCAGGTCTGTAACTGCCAGTGATGTTTCAGGGCTTAAAAGGCACAGGAATGTGACATGCCCTAACTGATGAGGTAAATTATGTTGATTCAAAGCATCATAAATTATTAATATCCCTGCCAAAGTTCAGCTCACTGACTCCTCTATACACTGGTGAACTCACCTGCTGAAAGGCCAAGAGCTCAAAGGTTTGACATTTTCTTTCTTTTGACAAGATAAATACTATCTCTGTGTTCTACAAAAAGGCAAATGAACACAGAAAGAAAAATACTGGCACGTGCTTCTCATCCAGCAATTTCTGAAAGATATTCTAGGTCTGTTCTAATCAACAGCTGCTCTCTCCTGGCGTCTCTGTCTTTAGTAGGATTTTCCCTCAAGCAATGAAAAACACTTTCTGTGCTGATGAACACAGATTTTGCATGGGGCTGCCTGTGCAAATTTGAAGAAATAGGCTGTCATACCCGGTAAGGTATCCCATGTACGGAGTGCTGTGTGCACACAGTACCGTAAGGAGCTTGACTGTTGCACCTTCACAACTGGTAACATCTCAGAGCAGAACCTTGTCTTACAGACCCCACGCTATGCACAGCGCTTTTGGCAACACCAAACGCACCGGCAAGCAGTATTCTTTTACCAGATTCTCTAGGATACTGAATAACACTTTACTTCTTTTTAATTTGATATATTTAGCTTTCTAGGCTGTAGTAATTTCAGCTTTTAGCATTCTGATTTAAACTGTCCCCTGAAACTACAGTCTATGCACTCACTTAGTTTCACATTCATTTCTATTGGGGAAGAAAGATAATTTGTGAAGAGCTTGACCCAAGTCATTCTCCATTTCCTGACAATTGTTAGTCATTATTTTCTTCCTATATTAAATAAGTTACTAATGAAAACTTCTATTTAATTTACCCAAAAGTTTTCCCAGTTCTCCACCTGACTTCTTTTAATAACTCATCTATATAAAATAATAGACTACTTTTGGTCATTTAAAAAGATTGGAATATGTGTAATCTTAGTATTATACGGTTCATTTGGATATCAAGGTCAACATAATTGAGATTCATTTCAATATCAAGGGTGACATAAGTAATTTTCCTATTGACAATGATAAAAAATGTTCATGTATTCTGAGACTCAGAATGAAGAAAGCAGGTATTACTTCAGATGATGGATTCATCTGAATGTTGATACAATATGGAATAAGATTATTAGGCAAAATATACTCATGAGAGTGCAATAATACTTGGCAATAATATTTTCATTGTAATATAATGCACAAAATTTGAGACAGGATTTATCTTTTCTTTTGCACAGGATCTCCATTTATGATGTATTAGTCTTAGTAACAATGCCCAAAGGCAAAAGGAAAAGAAGATCTGAAAGTGATGCTTTCCAAAGAGTGTCCCAGAAGAAAGCTGCTTCGGTTCCTGCAGCAACACAAAACAAACTTTGCCTCACAAGAAACTTACTTCTTTCCAACCCAGGAACATGTAGAAGGCAGATCCTTGCCCCTTAGAACACAAAGAGAAATCTCAAATTCTGTTGAGGGACAACGTTGTTGAGCGTCTTTCAACAACAGTGGCACTTGACAAGAAAAAATTGATTCTCTGGTAAATAGAAAGGTAGGCAGTAAAGAAGATGTGATTCAACTTCAGATCCCACATTTTTTCCAAGTTCATAAGTACTATGAAAGATCTTGCTGCAAATAGTGGAAAATAGTCTTGTGTCCACTTCTTACTTTACAAATAAAGTCCTGAATGCCATAACCATTTTCCAAGGCCAAACCTGAAACAGGAGGTCAAGGTTGGTATTTGCATGTAACCCTCAGAATTAAATCCACAATTAACGAAATTATGTACAGCATCGTTGTTGTTTTACAGTATATGGTTGCATAGGCCCCGGTCTCATCACTTGCTTCTGGTGTGTTTAGCAGGCCTAGAGCATCTCCGTAAGAGTGCAGACATCAGCGAAGGTGACAGTAATGAGGAGTCACTCAAAACCAGTAATGTCTAGAATAGGGATGACAAAGTTGTTCGACTTGCAACAGAAGAGGATTGCAGTACTCTTCGTTCTTTCTTCCATTTCTTTCTTTTACAGAGAAAATTGACATAGGCACAACCATGCATTATTTGGCATGTCCTGTTTAATGAGGAGATACGTGAAGGTTGACGATACTTCCCAGTATCACAGTATCCATTTCACAGGATCTCATTCTTTCTCTTCTTATTTTTAACAATTACTTAGGTTTGGATAATATGTCTATATGATAAGAGATCTTTCTGTGAGAGTTGTCTGTATGATAAGAGATCTTTCTGTGAGAGTTGTCATTAAGTAGTTTTGAACGAAGGCTGATCGTAATGAGAATGTTTTCTGAAGACTTGCCTATTGTACTTTAATTTAGGGAAAAGAAGGCTTGAGCTGAACCTAACTCTGGCCATGGCTACTGCAGAGAGATAACAGACAGGTTGCACATGAGATTAATCACAGCTCAACTTCCATGACTCCAATATTGCTGTACACAATAGCAATAAAAAAATTTGCATTACATTTTTCCCTACTTTAGTTACAACAGTTGAGGCTATATTTCAGTATGGTGTGCTCAGTTACTTTGTCATTGTTATTTTGTAAAGGTTTTAGAAGAAGCTTTCAAACATTTTAGAACGTGCAAAGCCTCCATCTTTAAATGCCAGAAGCAGACTGTTTGGCTTCAGCTGATCTTTAACAAGTTGTTTTCTTTCTGGTCTTCACTTTGCATTACACTGTCCTCAGTGAAATATGCAAAGTGACTATCTTCTGATGAGCCATGACTCTATTTTCAGTGCTGCAGTTATCATTCAAGTCTGTCAAAACCAAATTGCAATACTTTGCAAAACAAGTACAGGAATATAAGCACAATCCTCAGATACATATGTTATGTTGGCACCACTTTTAATCCAGAAGGTATAGACTGGCTGTAAATTTCAAAATGGTGCAGTAACTCCTGAATCACATTGCTGCAGTATACTCTTTACCAAACCCTTAAATGTATAGTTCTATGCATTTCCTAATGTCTCTCTTGGTTGATTTGCAGATTTGACTAGTTGAAACACTGCCTGATGGCCTGGCTGACGCACTGTGTAGTTGAATATTGGTTGACTTGCCTCTGGACATGTGAAAAATCTCTCTTTGCCAACGTATTCATAAGACTGTGAAATAGCTTTTTAGCAAAGACAAACCTGCAAGGAGGAGCAGAGTAATGGAGGTCAGCTTCCGGCCAGCGTTTGATGAATGCTTCCCTGGTAACTATGATTCTACGGCAAAAATCAATCCAGAAATTCTCTCCACTGCAGTTTTATTCCAGTTCTCTGCAGCTGAGGGATTCATTACAGATTGGCTTTTTATCACCAGTCATTTTAGGCAACTTCGCTTTCCTTGGAAAACTGAAAGTGTGCATAATGAAGAGTGATTATGTTCAGTTTAGGCACCCCATGACCTTTTTCATCCTTAGAAGTGTGTTTCTAACAACCATAGAGAGTCTGATAGCAAAGATGAGCTACTGTGTCTGAAACATATTTGCTTTAGTGTTTTCACCACTGAGGCTCTTCTTTTTCTATGCCTTTTGACACAGGTTCGGATATTTCTCCCTTAAAATGGTATTGCAAACTGATAGTACCAGCTGTCCACCTTTTGTCCCCCCTGCTGACTCTGGTGTGACAGATGGTGCAAACAGCCTGGCATATAGTTGTTGGATCAATATAAGGAACAAAATACCTGCCAGATTGCTGATGACTGAGATGTTACATACCATGGCGCCAATGGACAGCTTAGCAACAATAGCACTAGCCTAAAGGGAAAATAACCAAGATTCATTTTATTTTTCCAGGGTTGTTTCAGGATAACTATTATTTTGTTTAAAATTTCGGGGGGGGGGGGGGGGGGGGGGGGGATCAAAACTTTGAAACCCTCCTAGAATTTTCATCTCACTAGCACAGAATTATAGTCATATTAAACTCCAGTTCCTTCCAGTTTATTGCAGCTGGCTACCTTGTCACTGCCTCTTGTCAGCTCCACTTCTAGATCTCAGCTACACTTTTAGACCTCCCAACAATTTGACGACTATTTTGTGGAGTAACTGTCTGCTCTAAGTGTGACCCAGAATTTTTTTTTATTTTTCCTCTGAGAATTTAAAGAGAAGTCTTGATCACTTCCTTGTCCAAGCACCAGAGGACTCAAAAGAGGAAGTGAATGCTTGGGGGATGTTGGCTTTGTTTGACTTGGGTTGGGTTTTGTGGATGTTCAGCAGTACAGCTGGCAATGCCCAAGCTGGCAAACACGACCTGTTCTGTTCTTGACAGCTATCCAGGTGCTTGGTCACAGATTTGTAACTGTGTCTTCAAAGTTTCTGCCTGACTGACATAAAGAGATAACAGGTGAAAAGCAAGAGTTCCAAAATGGGGCTTTTGTGTATGACTGAAAAGCATATGAAATTCATTAAAAAATAGAAACACGTTTAATGAGGCATTTTCAGTTAAAAAGGGTAAATGAAATGGCACAGACTTGTTACGGGCATAGAAATGGGGGATGGGAAGGAACAAGAGCCATCCGCAACTGAAAGCAAGCTGTGAAAGAGCGTGTGGCATGTTCTCTTCCAGCCTGTCTGCACCTCCCTGAGCACTGCCAGTAAAGCTCACTTCTGTGGGAGTTCAAAGGTAGCTGACAGTGCCTGGGAATCCATGGCACCAGACTTTCAGAGAACCTTCTCGGTATTTCATAAGGAAATTAAAAATCTTCCCTTTTTGGAAAGATGGAAAAGGATTCCTTCTGAATCCTGAAATCCTGGAATGAACACTGTTCACTGGTTTTAATCAACAGATGCAAATAAGAATTATAGTTCATTGTTTTATACTTGAAGGCTACTTTCCTTGGTCATCTCCCATACACCCTCAATGAAGTGTTTGGGAATGTCATAGCTTTGTAAGAAAATCCTGGAGAAACACAGAAGCACTGCTGGAGGCCTCTCCCAGTCCCAGGGCTGCATTCACTCTATCCCTTCTGGTGTCTGAGATGGACCTAGGTACCACCTTTGATGTCTAAGATCAGCTAATGCTTCAGACAACACACTCCCAATTTTTGTCTCCCAATACAGTCAATAAAAATGGTAACATAATACTGAGGCAGGAAGTATATTGCAAATCTGAGCCAGCTCCCGTGTCCATCTCCTGTCTGGGGATGAAGCCAAGGTCTGGCAAGTAGAAGGCACGAATTACTTATATTGCTCTCCAGCACTGATTTTAGAGCAAACAATCCAAACACAATCCCTTGGATCACACTGTTTACTGCTATGAGGTTTTCAAAGCCTTGTTTTCTGCTTGCTTTAGCTGTGTAGACACAAAGCACAGCAAACTGCAGAACTAGTGCCAGTGGCTGCAAGGAGGAGCAACCAAGCAGCAGGAGCAGAGGTTGATTTGGGGATTTTAGTGGTCAATCAGAGGAAAAAGAAAAAAGAAAGGAGATACAGTAAGCGTGAGATGTGGGGAAAGAAAAATGAAGGAGGAAGAATGGGAAAGACAGAGAAAGATAAATGAGCAGGTGGAAACAAAACCAGCACAAGAAGAAAGCAAGAAGAAAACAGAAGGCAAAGAAAATTAGGAAAAAGGAGAGGTTGTGGCTCTGGATAAAAGTACCAAATGAGATAAAGTAACCAAGATGGGGGTATATATTCATGGCAATGGTAAGAACCTGTCCTATTTTCCATTGAGAAGACTCAAACCAGAAACTGATGAGGGTGGTCTAGTCACTCTGCTTTTGGTCTCTGATCCAAAGCCAATGCCATTTATAACTGGTTCTGAGATACCAGTGTGGGGGTTTTAAACAGGAAAAATAATTTCCTTCTAGTCTTTCTCTTTTAATTTATTACATGATTATGCTAAAAGTGTACAGAGTAGCTCATCATTCTCATCAGCATTCTGTGTCACTCAGAAAAAAATTTTGTTAATACTGAAAGCAATATGTACAAAGCACTAAGAGATCTGAAGGGGGAAGACTAAGCTTTTCTTGCTTTACTCTCAAGGTTGTCTTGATTACAGTCATGTTCTGAGTTTTTCTTTAGCTTAAATCAGTCAGTCAAAAAAAAAAAAAATCCAGATAAAGAAGTACAAGATTTTCTTAGTTTTCTGAATCTCCACCGCACAAGACTGTCTGTATGTCCAAAGAGTTCCTTTGTCAAGGAGGTGCTGTGCATTGCAGGAGCTCAGCTGCCTTATTTACATCTCATCCAACAAAGTGCTCTTGTGGAAATATGTCATCTCAGGAGCGGAAAAGTGCACCTCCACATTAACAAGGTTTGCAGAGCTCACACCCTACTGCAATCCCACCCTTTAAGGATGTGATTTGTCCCAGACCCTATGGGGCATGCAGGCTGGGAAGGCAGAGCTACAGCTTTTCAACTGTCTCACTGCGCAGGATCTTGCTCTGCTGAGAGGAAAGCAGCAGAGCCCAGGTGGTGCACGCACCAGTCTTTTCAAGATCTGTTTCATGACTAAGTTTATCTTCCACCCTGGACATTTGCTAGACAGCATAGATGAACCTGACGCTATGTGGTGGATTGACCCTGGCTGAATGCCGGGTGCCCACCAAAGCCACTCTTACTCCCCTGCTCAGCTGGACAGGGGAGAGAAAAACATAACAAAAGGCTCACGGGTCAGGATAAGGACAGGGAGAGATTATTCACCAATTACTGTCATGGGCTAAACAGACTTGACTTGGGGACATTAACTTATTTTATTGCCAGTCAAATCAGAGCAGGGTAATGAGAAATAAAACTAAAATTTAAAAACACCTTCCCCCATCCCTCATATCCTCCCAGGCTTCACTTCACTCCTGATTTTCTCTACCTCCTCCCCTCAAGCAACCCAGGGGGACAAGGAATGGGGGCTGCAGTCAATTCTTCACCTGTTGTCTCTGCCACTCCTTTCTTCTCAGGGGAAGGGTCCTCACTCTTCCTCTGCTCCAGCATGGGGTCCCTCCCATGGGAGACAGCCCTCCATGAACTTCCCCAACATGAGTCCTTCGCATGGGCTGCAGTTCTTCACAAACTACTCCAGCGTGGGTCCCTCCCACAGGCTGCAGTCCTTCAGGAGCAGACTGCACCAGCATGAATCCCCCATAGGGTCATTAGTCCTACCAGCAAACCTGCTCCAACGTGGGGTCCTCTCCACAGGTCCTGCCAGAAGCCTACTCTACCTCAGGCTTCCCATAAGGTCACAGCCTCCTTCAGGCACCCACTGCTCCAGCCTGGGGTCCTGCCCGGGCTGCAGGTGGAAATCTGCTCCATCACTAAACTCCACATGCTGCAGATGGAGATCTGCTCCACCATGAACCTCCACAGGCTACAGGGCACAGCCTACCTCACCATGGGCTTCACCAGGGGCTGCTGGGCAATCTGCTCTGGTACCTGGAGCTCCTCCTGCCTCCTTCTGCACTGACCTGGTGTCTGCAGAGCTGTTGCTCTCACATATTCTCATTCCTCTCTCCAGCTGCAATTACAGAGGCTTTTTTCCACCTTCTTAAATGTGTCATCCCTGAGGTGCTACCATGATCGCTCATGGGCTCAGCTTTGGCCAGCAGCAGGTCCATCTTGGAGCCAGCTGGCCTTGGCCCTATAGAACATGGCAGAAGCTTCTAGCAGCTTCTCACAGAAGCCATTACTGTAGTTCCCCTGCCCTACTACCAAAACCTTGCCACGTAAGCCCGATACACCCCAATTTTATTACAGGGAAGAGATAAGTTATACACTTAAAGCTGTCTTGTAACTCACTGGCTAAAAATAAGTTGTTGTAAGGGCCCTTTCTGAGAAAAGGCTTTGTTTGCTGTCTGGGTGCCAGGTTGCAGAGTGATTATGCCTTAAAATGTAGTGAGGCAGCAACCAGCACTAAACGGGGCTCTCTGAGCTCACCTGCCTGCAACATGGGGCAAGCCCAAAGCCTCCCACGTCTTAAGTAGTGGGGAAGAAGAGGCCTCCTCAGGTGAGTGTGGAGGGAGTAAAGAGCTTGGTGGAGTGTGAACTGACCACAAAGGTGCTCTACTGCAAGTAGCATCTCTTAGGGCAGAGCCTGGGTGGGCAAGCAACTGTATATAACTAGCACTTATGTATGCAATGAGGGATGTCACTTGAGGTCTGTGCCTTCATATGTCACAAGTTGTCTTTTCACTTCTTTCTTGCATTTCAATTTTAAAATATTAATATTTTTAGATGGAATTATTTTTTTCTGTCAAAATGCTGCATCAGCAAATTCATTAGGTTTCTGTGGCTACATGCCTACATTAGCAATTAAAAAGGAATTTAAGAGCATACTGAGAGAGAGTATATGCTTTATGTTTTTACACTAGTGTGTTCACTTTCAAATCGTTGGCTGAAAAAAATGTATGCATTGTGATGCAAAAAAAAATTAGACTTACATAAACTATTAAGAAAAAAAAAAGGCCTAAAACTGGGTTTCTAACCTTTCATTGTGAAGAAAACTTCCAAAGTGTCTTTTTTCTGTTTTCTTATTTGAAATTACAAAACTTTCCATGAAGTTAGATTCCACTTTTGCAAATCTTTTTTTTTGTTGAACAGTTATATTGAAAAAAGTATTATCTCCATAAGAATGACTGATTTTTTAAAATCAGCTGTTAAGGTTTTTGCAGGCAGTGCTTGTCATGATATTTATGGTTTTCCTTAAAGTCCAAATTGCTCGAATTTGTGATTTAAAGAGAATATAATCATTAAATCAGAATGAAAATGGTAAATTTTCTAGTCTCATGTCTTTCAGTCTGAAAATAATTTTAAAAGGTACCTCATTTTATTTATTCCTTTAAATACCTTATTTTCAATTTTTTGTCATGACTGAGTAGTTAGCTTACCTTTTTTGAAGATTTTGTATTCATTATGTCAGTAACTAGAATCTATAAACAGACCTGGCATAAAAATTTCAGATTTTCAGGAAATTATAGACCTTTGAAAAGTGATATATAATGGCTGATTAAAAATTAAATTTAACTTCAATTGTATTAAATTTTAATTAAAAATACTGCAGATAAGAAAAACCTATAAAAGGTTTTTTCATGGAGAAGATCCATTCCTTCATTTCAGAATGAAATGGATCATTTCTTCAGATCTGAGTATGCTCATGCAGAAACGAGGAGGAAAAAAAACAAAAAAACAAAAAAACAAACAAACTCCTAAGAAGTGGATTTCTACTGGAACTGGACCTCCCTGCTTTGGGACCTGCAAGCCCTGGCATCCCTGATGAGACAGCTGGCATGTTGCTCTGTGGCTGTGGACACTCTAGCCTCAGAAATTACAGAGCAGAAAGGTTTCTGTTCCTGTTTCTAGGGAAGTCTTTCAAAACCAAACCATTTCCAAGGAACATGCTGACTAACAAATGGGATATTCCCAGAAAAAATAAATGCTTTTATATGAAAGATATCTCACAGATTTAACAGTAGTTCTGCCTATGCCATTTTTTGGGAAGTGTTTTGTGCAGAAATAAGCTAGAAGTTTCAGGGCAGGAGAAGTTACAACCTTACTCATACTGGTTTCCATTTTAAAAGGCTATACAATATCCAGCTCAGCAGCGCAGGCAGAGCCCTGTTGTTGAACACAAGCACAGATTCAGTTTTGTCTTGCCGTACACATAGACTTCTACCAGCCCAACTTCAGCACTTCTCAGAACTGTCATTTTCACATGCAAGGAAATAATTTGGATACATATTTATGGTTTCTTGTGGTCACACGCAAGCTCATCCACCTCCAAACTGAGATAATGTGTACCCACACTAGTGCGGACCCCAATATAGCCAAATCCAGCTTTCCAGTGAGGTACATATCCAGATTCAGTGCCATCTAACATAGTTAGATATAATAACCTTCTGAACTCCAACATTTTCTTTGAATATTGACAATTCCTCGGGAACCTGCACGTCTAATTAGTTTTAGATGACAGTGATCTTTAGGAGAAATGAAATTATCGACCTGAGCAATTTGTACCTGTGATTGTATAGTCAATCTAACACAGATTTTTCGTCTTGTAGTAGGGATAAAGTGAATTCACATCCACCTGGAGGACAGCAAGAGCTGAACTGTATCTGCTTACAATATCCAGTGTAAATACACCCCAGTCATGAATATATAAGAGATGTTTTAAATATGGGAGCAGTCTTCTTAAAACCAAATATGCTGTTTGAAGAGGCTAACTGAGAATTTTCTTTTGCAGAAATATACACTCAAGACATCTCCATGTTTCTTCATCACAAATAAATAAAAATGCTCTCAAATCTCTCTATAAAACATTACAGTACAGTGGCAGAACTGCACCTTCTAACTTCTTTAATAAATACTAGCTCCCAGTTTGTTGCTTCTAATTCAGGTTTCAAATCTTGTCTGGTTTTTCCAGGTGGAACAGCTGGCTTAATTAAAGATACTGCTTTGTTCATATCCTTGACAATCACAATTAACATAACACTGTTATTATAAATATTATGCTGCCTGATGGTTTTTAGACACCTTTCAGACACCAATGAATTTGCAACGAAGTCATGCATATAGATATGAGAAGACAGCTCTTTAAAGCCAAATGATTCTACAGTAAGAGATACTTATGCTCCTTCACTCTCCTCTCAAGGTAATGCACTGTGTACATTCTTAATCTTTCTGCTTCTCTTGGAAGTTAACAATGACCTGCTGTCTCTGTGCACAGAGATTAAAACTTGAATTAAAACATTACTCAGGGACTTCAATTAGCCACTATGGATTTGCTGCCCCTGGACTTGACCTGCTTCCCCCGCAAAAAATACTTACAGTGAAAAAAAAAATATCAAGCTGGGACAGGGCTGCCCATTTGGTCCCTAATACCATCTGGGAACATAATGACTCAATTCATTTTGCCCTCAGATTAATGGAGCAAGCTAAAGTATTATAAGAAGCACTTTAATTCCCTCTGATGTTTTCATTATGAATTCCTTCGTGGAAGAACTCATTTGCAATAATGCGTATGTAATTTTGGTAACCAAAAGGAAATCCTGTAGCCTTCAGGACATTATTAACCTGCAGAAATGCTGAGGCACACTTAAAACTCACATAGGCTAGCACCAGCAACCCCTTAAAACATTTTAAGAATAAAATTGGTAAGTAAAACTGCATCTTGCTACTTAGAAGTTAAAATGGCTGCATTAATAACTGTTAAAACCCTAATGGTATTAGTGACACTTAAGCTGTCTGTTCAGATCGTTTCTAAGTATTCCAAGGTATACACTGGAATAAAAGTTCCATGAGTTTATCTACTGATATTTGGAAGTGAATCACCTGCACCAGTTATACTTCCCCATTCTATTTTGTGTTTTTGCATGGTCCATTATATGTTTCTTTTTGCAAATGTTCATCAGCCGTAGATAGGAGACCTGATATTTTGCCAAAGCAAAAAAAAAAAAAAAAAAACCTGTCTTATTTGATCCATGCTTCTTTTTTAACAACTAAAGACTCACTGCTGTATTTTGAAGCCAGTGTTGTCTCATTTGTTTCAAGAGATCCAAGACTATTGTCTCCAGTAGTTTATGAAGTTATATAAAGTATGTATATATATATATAAATATATATAAAGTCAACGATGTCAGATTTCACTTTGAGGTGGTGTCATAACTCTTGGATTGACTTTAATTCTCTGTAACAGAATAGAAGATTTTTCTGTGTAAGATTCACAGCAAACGAAACCAGGTTCTCTGCTAACCAGTGGCTGCAACCCCCATCTGCTGTGTGGCAGGCTGGGAAATAGTAGGCACTACAACAAACCAGAGGGATCACCAAGGAGTTTATTTTAGTCTGCTTATGTCAACTTTTTGGTAGTAAAAATCAATGCATATACCATTTGTTGTTGTGAAGCCACGGGTTCATATACAGAAAGGTATCGATTGCCCTTTGGGATCAGCCCCAGAATAAGAAATCCTCTGGTTCAGAGTAAGAACCCTCTAGCTGAAGGAGATAGCTAGGGAGGTGCAGCTATGGGCTGGAGCAGCAACATGTTTCTTGTAGGCGCAGATAGACTATGTCCATACCAGTGAATGGAGCAGAGCCAGCGAGATCTGTCTGAACCCAAATGTTTGTACTGATGAACAGAGTCACTCATGGCACGTTTTGAACTCTAACTGGAACTTCCCCAAACATTTTTTCACAGGTAGTACAAGGCAAGTACTGTTCCTGAAAGGCTCAGTGCTAGCAATTAAGGGAACATTTACACTGTGTTCAGAATGAGGTAGTAAATAATCTGAGCAGTTTGTCTTAATGCCATCAAAGGATCCTAGGTCTGTTTATTTTACAGGATAGTCACAGCAAGCTGGATCCCCAGACCCTGTCCTGAATTTGTTGGGGGGTCCCTGAATCCATGATGCTTCTAAAGAAACATTTCGGGATATTGACACTTACACTTTCTGATGAAAAATGGGTTTGTCAGATATCGTGGCAATAGCTGGTATTAGATCAGTCACTCTGATTTGGAAAAAAATGTTTGCACTTTTAAATGGGAAAATTGAAATTTATCTTACTTCTGACCCTGAAATTTATCTTGATTCTGACTTAAGAGATCACTAATAATGATGTAGTTCAGCCTCTAGAGCTCACTCAGTCCTTGGTCTTATCTGGGACAGCCAGTAGAAGTGTCAGTCAGCAGTCAGCTGTCCACCAGGAATGGAAGTAGATTACCAAATCATTTGGGATTGTTTATTAAAACCATAATTTTCATCAGAACTGACCCTAGCTAAACTGAAACTGGTACCTAAGACTAGTCTTTATTGGTTTACTTTTTTCCTTTAATTTCAAGCATCAGCTTTAAACTGCTTTATCTTAATTCTCTTCTCCACGCACTGAAATTTTAGCGTAGCTTTGACCATAACAGTAGCAAAAATCAATGTATGTTTATTATTATTATTATGTTTATTCAGGTCAAGTTCTATATCAATTAGTTCAGTCTTCAGAGATGCTGGGGCTAAGACTAAAGTCAGATTTTTAAAGGTGAATGCACAGCCACTCTGCAAGTTATTTATACAGAACATTCACAACAAATTAATTGCATAAGCGCATGTACTTTTAGTAAATAATCTATTTTATACTGCTTGGAGAAATGCATGATTGACATTAATATATCTCTTGATATATTAATCTATTGTTTAAATACAGGAAGTTGTACTTACTGGCAGTAAAATGGCTGTAATATGGAGGGACAAAATATGTTAAACAGAAAGCTGCTGTCTGTGAATGAAAATTATTCTCTAGAAGTCTCAGTCCTAGCATTGCAGAAGCCATGCAAGCCCTTCTGGGTACAACTGAAAATTGTAAAGGTGATACTCTTCCCTTCTAATGGCAAAATGATTTTTATCCAACACTTCAGGTTGGCTCCATCTATGTGTATCAATTTCCTTAATCTTTGGTTTGTCACAAAATATTTATCAGGGAGAAAGGGAAAGGCTTTTATTTTGAGGAAGCACTGTGAGATTATCTGTGACTGGGCTGCTGTCCCACAGAAATCAGTTTCTCAGGAGAGAAACGGTTAGGGGGGTTAAGTGCATTGTTTTTACACTTCAGTCCCAGGAGGATATTTTAATTGTAAGGAAAAACTTGAAGTGAGGGGAAAACCTCTAGATTTCTATTCACATTATGCCAGAAAATCTACTCAGGAACTTTCTTCTGTATACGTATAGAGTATTATAGTTTGTAATTGGTTAATAAATTTCAAATAACTGTGTTATTAATATTAAGGCTGCACATTAAATTAAAATCAGGAGACAGAAGAAAGTAGGAGATAGCAGATGTATTGCTGTATTTTATGTTGGCCAGGCATTGGAGGCCTTTAAAGGAGAGGGAAAGAACTTGGAGTCATTAGAATGGCAGTTGGAGATGGCACTGATACACTTTTTGCTGGGGAGTAACAAGAAGCCTTTTAAAGCACTTGATGGCATGCGGAAGGAACGGTGAGAAAGCAGATGTTATGCAGCAGCTGTGAGAGCAGTAGGAGAAGAGAAGATGCTGAATGAAGACAGGAGGAGTGTCAGGCAAGAGGAAAAAGAGAAAGAAAAACACTTTATCTGGGTAGAACCACCTTCATCGGGGCATTTTACCTGTTCTTACTTCAAGCACTTGGGAAAATACTTTAACTGCAAATTTTCAATACTACAGGAAAAAGCACTTACTGTGTGCTGATCATATTACACCAGATTTGGGCACAGACTATGATCAGAGAAAGCACTCCCCAGTCATTTTCCTCCCCTGTTACATACATGCATCTTCCCCTACAGCCTTCTCTCCGCTCACTGAGAGAGAAGATTGGTCACATCTGCTCACCAGAGGGACCAGGTTTCTGGGACATGGAGGTAAAGCACTCTCCTATGCGCAAGTTATACATTTGCAACCCAGGCACATGGTCCATGACAAAAGAAATAACCCCTGTCTGCTGACAAGACCTACAGCAAAACTCCACACCATGTTCTATATGGAGCATAAGCCATGCTCTCACTCTTCCAGAATCAAAACCAGGTAACCTAACAGGAATTAGACCCACTGTAAGCTGCCAGCTCGAGGCAGCTTTCAGATGTTGACTGATGCATTCATAACAAAGAGCTTGTCTAGCAAGGAACAACAAATAAATGATTGCTGCTTGTGACTTCAAAGCACAAGCTGTAAACACCACACCGCTTTCTTGCAACACATGCTAGAAATTACTATGTGGTTGTGGTTTTTTTACACTGTTCATAGGTGGAAATAAAGGCATAACTGATTCTAAGAAGTTACATTTGTTGCTAGGGTAGGAGGTTTTCATAGAATTATATGCAAAAATAAAATATAAAATAGAAGCCTTAGCTACTTGACAGAATTGTTTCTGATGGGATTGAGATTTCTTTTTTTTTTTTTTTTTTCGCATAAACTCAGCAAATTCAGCCTAAGCACAGCTCATCAGCTTTCTATTTCTCCTGTCACTTGGTAAACATATGTCACAATTCACTAAGCACCTCAGAGTAATTTACCAACCCCTTCTTAAATCAGTTCTGTAACAGGATTTCCACCGGTAGTGCGAACTGCATGCTTGCAACTTCATGTTATTAGGGTTGCCTGAGAGTCTTGCCCTGGGCCAGGGCAAAGGGTATCTATGTCTTGGTCCATGTGTCAGTATTCGCACATGATAGTCCCAGAGCCATGAGGCTGAAAGAAAAAGGAGCATTCAGTTATTTCTGAAAGAGGAAAACAGTTCACTGCAGAAGGCATCATTTTGCAGAAATTCCCCAGGGATGGTTCTGAAGCATTACAGAGGGCACTCAGGGACTGACACACATGCC
Organism: Falco biarmicus; assembly: GCF_023638135.1. Taxonomy (NCBI): domain Eukaryota; kingdom Metazoa; phylum Chordata; class Aves; order Falconiformes; family Falconidae; genus Falco; species Falco biarmicus. The sequence continues at coordinate 38,142,557 of NC_079291.1, read as the reverse complement.
ACCCCAGGCTATCAGCCACTCTGCCCTCCCGCTGCCTGCAGTCCCTAGGGAGGGGAGCAGGTCTGAACCAAAACGCATGGCCCCCAGCATCGCTCAAAGCCACTACTCTGCGCTGCTGCACTTCTGACCAGGCAGGAAATGCTGAGCTGTGCTTGCAACCGAAAATGGCAAAACCCAGTGAAAGGGGACAACAGTGTGGGAAGAAACTGCCTGGGGAGGGGCTTAACCCTACGGCTGCTGAAAGACTGAGCTCACGGATGGTATTTAGGTAGCAGTTCTCCAAAAGAAGCGAGGGGTTTGTGGTCTTGCAAGGTGAGCCATTCCTTCGATTGGAACCACAGAAGCAGAAGCTCCTCTTACAAAACAGGTGTGCCTTTCTTTCAAAGGCGAGAAAGATGCTAATCACCCATGTCAACCTCAATTTCTTTGAGTATTTAAATAGTTAAGCAGTTTTAGCAGAATATAGCAACCCCAACTCCTAAAACGTTATATAAAACATAGACGAGAAAAAATTGAGGGAAAAGACAGGTCAGGTTTCCTCAGACCATGGCAGGGCTTCATGACCCATGCAAGGGAACAAGCGTTCTGAGCCAGGTGGCAGTGTCTGGCACGAAGTGTGGTCTGGGCATAGCCTGAGAATATGGGCAAGTTAGGAGTAAACTCAATTTTGAAATGCTAAAGAAGAAGCTGTATGGATCAGGAAAGAGAGAAGTTGCTTAACCAGTTGGCATTGACATTCACCTGACCAGTCCTTTGGCTACCAAGACTAATTCACAGCTTTAGGAACAGTTGTAACTTCTTTCTCCAAGTCACACATGCACACTCTAGTACAGGCCATTTAAAGTAACTGAGAGCAAGGCATGCTTTTCCACACACCATTTTTGATCAGTTTTGTTTAGCTATTTAAAAAAAACCAACACCCAAACAGTTTTCTGGCTAATTTTCCAGAGGGCTTTCTTGGTGTTCTGTGGTAACAAAGAAAAGCCTGTGGAGTAAACATATCACCTAACTCTGTTTCTTTCCTAAAACATGAGCCTGAGTAAGATACTAGCTGAAGTCTCAAATGAAATGCCATCTTTATCTTCCAAAAGACCTGTAATTGAACTTAGCCCAATTACTGCTGCTGACGCTGTAACACACCGGTGCACAAACTATTGACACATTTTATGCTCATTAACTTTTCATTAATTTGAAGGATGCCTAGGGCATCTCTCCCCACAAACGGGGTAAATACATTGGGAAATATATGGTAAATAATTGTAAGAAACTACTTTTAAGGGAATAATGTATGTGATATTACTACATAGATTTGATTTTACTGTATGGATGGATGAAGTGTAAAACTATAGATATTTTCTGTTCTTATAACACAGCTTTTTCTTTGATGCTGCTAAGAAGTCCTAATGTTGCTGACTTCAATACTATAGCAATTTTTCATATCATCTTACCAATAAACATTGAGCAAGCTTGGTCCTTAAATGTACTCCTCAAAGACATGAAACACGTAATACAATCAGTTGCACATGATCGAGCAGGTGTTTAGTATGGACTTCAATGGCAGCTTGCAACTCTAGATACAAGAACTCTTTGATCTATGTATCAAAGCCCAATGATAATGAGTGTGCTCACTGTACTATACCTTGGTACTTAAGGTATATTTTGCTCCCCCAAATGCTGAAGCGATTAAACAGAATTTCAGCAATACTACTAATTAACAAATTGCTGTTCAGAGTGTCAGCATTTAACTCTTTATTTTATATTAGTTCTAGAGCAACTCTTCTCCTATTCTCCTATACACTGTAAGGTCTATTCATGGTCCATCCTGACACACTAATGGTTAGACGTACTGCTCAGACATGGGGTCAGGAAATGAGACAATCTCTTGTGGCTCCATGAGCAGGGACCACTGACGAGTCTGCGGATGCTTAATGCTGGTGACCAAGCTGGTCAGCGGGGCTACTAAGAACCTTCTTGTCTTTCCACTGCTCTCAATGCCATTTTCTTAACCACATCTGTATGGCTTATCAGTGCAGCATGCCTGCCAGAGAGGTTGCAGGAGGTTCTAGAGAGCAAACAAAGTAGGGACAAAGCATGAGTTAACACTGTCAATGTTCTTGGAAATAAAATCTGTATGCTTGCTTCACTGTAATTCTGTCTCTTATTCCAGTGGAAAGTTAATTTTACACATTGTGAACAAGCTTACTTACACAAAAGATGATTCGGCAGAGTTAAGTACTCCTAAATTCCTCAGAGGCCCTGAGAATTTGCCTGAAAAAAAACATTGTTTTTTTCAAGGAGACTTGTTGAGGTGGTTATGTATAAAAGCATTATTGACAAGATTTTCCTGCAGCAGCACGAAGAACTAGTTTGACTTGGAACACCAATCAAATTGGTGTGGCATTCTTGACTTTAAGCTAAGACTGACCTTGTGACCTTTGTGAGCCTGTCCTTCGCTTACCCTGCACCACCCAGCTTGATGCTAGACTAATTTACCATTCTGCAATTCCATTCAAACCCAAAATAAAGGGGATTTCTTCAGTATTAATATTCTTCATTGCTTCAATATTTTCTTTGCTTCTTCAATATTAATATATGCTCATCATTTTTTAAGTTCAGAATGATTGTCCTGATGCAACATCTTCTTTCCCGTACTTTTTCTTGCTTAACAGCATAGACATTTAAAAGTTGCACATTCATGTTAGTATGTCTCTACCACTGTTTCTTTGTATCTGAAATTTTACTCTTGAGTACCTGAAACTGGAGTGACACAATCCCTTATCATTGAGAAGTCTCAGGGTGTTAACAATTCTAAAGGCAGCAGTATCTGGAATGTGAGCCTCGGGATCTTTAACACTAAAAGAACAGATGAGATACTTCTCACATACTGTTCTATGAACCTAACTTGCTCTTTTTGGTTATGTGCTGATGAAGGTTATTTCTATAAGAAGGATTTGCTGTAACAAGTGAAGATTTGTAGTTACAGCACTGTTCTCTAGATTTCAAAAGAAGAGGGTTTCTGCCTCCTGCATTCGAAATCAATACTCAGTGAAGCTTGCTGAGATATAAAAATCATCAGAAAACAATTTGCTAGTGAATAGATAACAACTGTCAGCTATTTCCAAAGGGGAGAAAATGAATTGCAGAGAGCCTCAACTATGAATCTTTAGTCCTGAAACAGAGTAATGAAACTTTTTTTGGACTGTCTCCTGCCACTTCCAAATGCAGAACCCTGCACGCTGCACGCATTCTGTATGGAGATGCTCTGCTGGAAGTCACCAAAAGACAATAGCTTCACTAGACAGATAGCTAAGTTTCCATCCAAAGAATAATGGATGCTTTGTTTTTAGAAGTTTGTGCGTCCTGCATGTCCCAGAATGGCTTCTTAACATGATTCGTATGTGTTCATGCTTCCAATACTGAAAATAAAACCAAGTATTTGGAGTATAGTGCTACTAAGCATGAACTTATACAGTTGACATTGTAAAGCCTAAATCTGTTAAATGTAATACTGTAAATTTGATTTCAGAAAACCACTTTGGGTTATTAATTTTCAGGACAGAAATGTAGTTGGACAAGACTAATAATGACAGAAAAAAGCCCCGCAAGTGTGCAAACACAAAGAACTTATTCTCATGCTATAAAATTTTCCTTCAAAACTTTAAAGTGAGGAATTAAAGGTTCTTGGGGTTTTTTTAAGTAATTACAAGGTTAACAGAGGAATTTAACAACCATGTTCAAAGGAAAAGTACTTTTAAAAAAATACTTTTCAGGAAAAAAAAGAAAAAAGTAACTTCTGGCAAGACACTGTCCAGAAAAATTATTTCTTTCTAGAAGGAAATCATCAAAAACTTTGAAGTAGGCAACACCTTTCTGAGGAACAGTTCAGTGTGCTGGTTTTGTCTGGGATAGAGTTAATTGTTTTCACAGTAGCTACTATGGGGCTATGTTTTGGATTTGTGCTGGAAACAGGGTTGATAATTCAGGGATGCTCTAGTTCCTGCAGAGCAGCGCTCACACAGAGCTGGGGGCTTCTCTGCTCCTCACCCCACCCCACCAGCGGGTGGGCTGGGGGGGCACAGGGGCTGGGAGGGGACACGGCCGGGACAGGTGACCCCAGCTGAGCAAAGGGATTTCCCATACCGTATGGCGTCTGCTCGGCATGTGAAGCTGGGGGAAGAAGAAGGAAGGGGGGATTTTGAAGTGATAGCATTTGTCTTCCCAAGTTAGCATGATGGAACCTGGCTTTCCTGGAGATGGCTGAAGCCCTGCCTGCCAATGGGAAGTGGTGAATGAATTCTTTATTCTGCTTTGCTCGTGTGCATGGCTTTTCCTTGACCTATTAAACCATCTTTATTTCAACTCACGAGTTTGCTCACTTTTCCAGTTCTCTCCTCCATCCCACCAGGAGGGGAGTAAACAAGCAGCTCTATGGGGCTCGGTTGCTGGTGGGGGTTAAACAACGACATTCGCATACCTGCACTATAAATACAGAAAGGTATACAAGTATTAAGTTGCTCAAAGAAGACAAATTCTTCCATAAGGTTTCATCGTTCTGACTGACTACAGGGTTAGGGCAGAAGTAGCAGGTTACAAACACGTTTCTCAGATAAAATCATGAACCAATTCAAAATCTTTCACTGTCTTCATTGAGACTACAATTTCACATATGAATGGTAGTATTTTACAGAGAACTACCCAAAACCTCATTTACAGACAGTTGTAATTTTAAGGGTATGTCACTGACAATCAGCTCAAGGAGCATCTAAAATTTCTACTTATTTATTTCTATTGCAATGAGGAATAAATTGTACAGGGTGCTCTACAACTCACGTGGGATGATACGGTCCCTGCTGTAAGATACAGAAAATTGGAAAAGTGACTATATATCTTTTATGCTTTAAGGATATGCTAGCATTTAAAAAAAAATTATGGTGCATTTTAGTCAATGGATAGTTAAACCATGAATATGAAGAGATAACATTTCAATAAGGTGGATTTCTCTTGAAGTCAGCCTCTCATTCCTTTGCTTTCTAGTTAGACATCTAATGAAATAACTGGTACACCTATAAATTATATATAGAATTAAATGTGCTATATATTATAAAAGAGATGTTTTATTGTTTGAGGTGACTGCTGCAAACAAATCTCAGCTTTGTAAAACTCACTTTGAAATTGATTTATGGATCTCATTTTGAAAGTTGCATGAAAAATATCTGCTTATCATCTGGATAGTGTAGCTCTAATAATACCTTATTCAAGTGTGGCACATCCAATATTCAAGTCCAATAAAATGAAAAGACTATGGAAAAAAATACCGAGGAAAGCACTACAGGAAATGAGCTTAACGCTTTAACTCCCCAGTTTGCACTCAAAGTCTGGCAATGAAACCACCAACCCAGTAAAATATTCAAAGCAGAGGACTGCAAAAGCTTCACACAAGTTGCCTGTAGAAGGGCTCTGAACAAACAGCACAAACACTCCTAATTAGGGCTGAAATGCCAGGTTTAGAAAGTAAGAACATCATCTCCTGCAGCTGGTGGATTGACAGAAGAACAGAAAATCAGTACGAACAATATCGCAAACTGTCATTCCTGATCCAGCACTAAATGTAGTTATGATCATATGTTAAAAGAATATCCCCGTGCCCAAAGTCCTTGAGCAATCATACCTTGAATAAAACTGCTTGGTGAATATTTAAGTGTCCCTCTTTGCACTCTAAGTTCTGTATGAATCCATCTTTTTATATTACAATAATACATAATTTTTATCAATTTATTACACAGAATTGAGAGATATATTGAATGCAGAATACAAAAGAACAGACTATCCTCTTGTTCAGCATACCACAGGAAAATTACTTCTATTTTTAAATTCGCTGAAAATCATTATTATTTCCTTTCTGTCAATGCAACTGTCAGGATTAGTCAAAGACCAAATTTCTCTGAATGACACATTAAGTCCAAAAGGAGATTCTTAAACCAGTGAAATTCTGCGTGGGGAAATAACCTGCACGTGTCCTGATTTTTCTGATAGTTCCCAAGAAGTTAAGATTTTTTTTCCAGACCAGATTATCAAGTGTTCATGCAAGTTCATTTATGACAAAAAGTCTGATACAACAGAAGCAAACTGAAGAAATTAATGATTCCGCCTTTAAGGGTGTATATGAGACATTGGAAGGTAGCATAGTCAGCTTTTTGTCTGGTTTTTTTTAATCGAGGAAGCAGGTACTACAAGTAGGGTATTGCCAGACTGTTCTTTTTCTTTTAATCCCACAAGAAACTACCAACTCTTTTGTTTACTGGAAAGACCAGGGAGGAGATTAGAAGGGATAACAGTGCATAGCTAAACAATTAATCATTAAGATGAAATGTGATGCTAGCATTTTCACCACAGCTAAACAGAAAAAAATGCATATAATATTTTTTGCTAAGGCTAAAAATTATACGTTCTGGTGATACTGAAACACAATCACTTTCCAATGGATTCATCTTAACTAGACAGCTGCATTTTTGACTGAAGGTACTGTGTTTCGCCATGCACTGTTTTCTGTTCTGTCAGCATGCACGAGCAAGTGGTTTCTGCTGGAGGTAGAACTACATCTAAGCACTGGGAGAAGTGATTTCCTAAGCCTTACTCACAGAAAAACAAGACTAGTACTGGCCAAAATTGTTGGCAAATACTAGGTCATAAAATAAATGCAGCATGACGTCAGCCTGGATGGAAGGAGCTGGAAATTGCCTTTATTCCACATTTGGAAAATAGCTTCAGTTGATGACTGTTAAGAAAAGGAGATATTTTTGAAATGTTGACTCATTCTGTTTTGACATTTCATTTAATGTCAACTTTTACTTTTATTTTGAAATGGCATTTTTCATTCCAAAATTGCCTTTTCTAAAGGGAAGGTTAACAAACATTTCAACTGACATCTCCCAAGATACATTTGTTTGAGGTTCTTTCGCAAAACAGACTTCAAATTTACTTAATGTTTTTTCTTTTTTTTTTTTTTTTAACCAAAGCAGTAAGTCTATTACATGATCAGCTTTAATTTAAAGCGTTAGAAAGCCAAAGCCTGTGGATATCTTTGAATTGTCACATCAGAAGATTACTACAAGAGCATGACATTTTGTTATTAAAAAGAAATAAAAAAAATCACAAAAGGACTCCTCTCTTGTCCCTCATCTTTTTTTTTTTCCTTCCAACCCCAGTAACTTTCCTCCTTTATCTCAGATCCATTTCTCACTTCTGTTTGTAAGCAGCAAGATCTGTCTCCAAGCAGCAGTTCAGTTGATACCTTCCTTCTCTCACAATAAATCTATCAACGCCTTCCATTTGTGTTTGCTCTGTTCCATGTTCTTCTCTACCCTTGCTGTCATTTCAGCCTGGTGGCTCTCTGGACTCTATCTCTCCTGGACCCAGGTCAATTCCACAGCTTCCTTCTGAGGGACAGTATGACCCAGTTCAGCAAGATGTTAACGGTGAACAATGGAAATAATTAAGCAATCCAAGCTTCCATACACGTAACTAATTAGTCTAGGAGAAGCGGGAAGACGACAGTATGTTCTGAACAAGCTCTATTAATGAAGAATGGTCTGACAGAGGTAATTCTAACTGCACCACGGTATGTCTAATCTAATTATGCTAATAGTCTATTTGCACTCTAAATCATCTTTGTCAGCCCAGATACTGAAATCTGGTGATACCACACAGTGCTAGTGAAATCGAATGAGAACATCTCTCTCCGCTATACGTTTTTTCTCTCTGATCATGCATGTTTCATTGCTCTGTGTACTAGAACAGTTGGGTATTCCTTGATGAAAATTCTCTTTAGAGTATTTTCCTTAGGAAAGAGTAGTTCATCACAGAAAAGTGTTCGCAGGAAAATAGTTGACAGACTCCTCATCTAGGGAGTGTCTCTAAGCTGCTGCTTCTCTCTAAAGTACGACTGACTGAACTTTGACTACATCTAAGTCCATTATCAAAGGATTATCATTTGCATAAGGAATATTCATCCTTACTCTGATCATTTTTCTTATAAATATATTCTTAAAACCAACTCCTAGAATAAGCTTTTGCCAGTTAGGTTTGTTCTTTGCTGTAGTAGAGCAACCTCAGTAAGAGGACCAACATATCACCTCCTCTACATCATTTAAGACTGGTGGAGAGAAGATGGATGCAGTACTTGAAAGATTCCTGAAGGCAAGTGATGCTGATGGACAGTTAGGGAAGGTAACACAGGAGCCTGAAAAGCTATAATATATACCAGTGTTTGACTGCAGGGTATTGCAAACTGCTAGAAAAAAATTATTCAGGAAATTTGAGAGTATTCTGATCCATACAAAATGATCATGGAAAAAGGGAGGACAGTTTCTTGACAATAAACCAGACAGTCAGACCAGGCAGTGGGAGATGACTATCTGCCATGTAACAAATGGTCATGCCAACCTCAGCCATTACAGGTGAACTGTTACCAATTACATAAAAAGTGTATCGTAAAAATGGGTTTGACCTGAATGAAGGCAAAAATGACTTCATATTGCATTTAAAAAATCTAATTCTGAAATCAGCGTAGGCAAGAAGAAAAAAAAATGAAAAAAAAAAAAAAAACCAAAACAAACAAACCCAAACCAAAGTTCTTCAGTACATCATAATCATAAGGGGCAGGAAGATATAAAGCATCTCAAAGGTAAAATAATGACAGCAATCATAGCACTGCTGCATTCTGTTAAAGTCACACATATTCACATATTCAGAGCTGTGTAGCTAAAAGATGTCATGTCATACTGCAACAGGTAACACTGAAATATCCCAGAAACTGCTAAGAAATGTGGACAGTCAGCTAAGAATGAGATGAGAGAGATCCCAAAGGCACATCCAGTCCTGGCAGGTTTATGAGGATTACATTTTCAGTTGCCCACACATACACACTTGAGAGACCACGTGAGAGTCTTAAGTGTATTCCAACTAGTCTCCATGGCTGTGGAAATCCCATACACCTGTATCATAGCGGTCAGTCCCCTGTGGAGGTGACCCTGGCATGCTATTCTAGGCACCTATGTGAACAATGAATGTAAAGCTTCCTAACAAGCCACAGGTCCTGGAAAGACTAAAATGGTTAGAATCACCAGCAAGGAGTCCCTTTAGGACCTGCCTTTCCGTCACTCTTTAAGGGAAGAAACACATACAGAAATTATTCCCATTTCTGAAGTGAGTGGAAGAACACTAAGCCTGGAGGAATCAGCTGAGTTACAATCCCGAGGTCCCCGCAGAGAAGCTGCATGCTCACAGAAAATCAGACTGATGCATAATTCACTGTAGAGGGAAGCTCTGCGCTCACAGAAAATCAAACTGGTTGACATTTAACCATAGATGGAAACTCCACTTTTGAGGCAGGAATGGAGAATGTTACCAGTGTCTTAATAACTGTAAGAAGGATCTTTATGTTGACATTGAAAAAAATACAATCTGAATGACATTCTTGTTGAGACACAATTTAATTTGTCATTTCTCTTGCACCATTAACAGGCTTCTACCATGGACTACCCTGCCTGCAGCAAAGGTTATGCCTACCAAGTCCCATCTGTCTTCCTGCCTTATACCCTCTGTGGTTGATAGTGTTAGCTACCAGCAGGCTGGTTGATCCTTCTAGAAAATTTCTGCCAGAGGTAGAATATCCTAGAAATGTTATATAACTACCCAAAAGGGTTTGGGCCCTAGAAGCCCCCCACCCCACCCCAAGATGAATAGGAAGGGCTCCTTAGCTCCTGTATTTGGGTTGTGAGAGAAAATCACCATGGTAAAGTACCTGCAGCCTAAATGCTTAGAAGAATCAAACTTCTATTATAATTGTGAGTTATCTGATCAGCATTTGAAAATTCCCAGTAATTGCTTGGTTTTATGCATTTCTATAAGAAAACTCTGGTGATCGCTACTTATTGTGTCAAAGACCAGGTTGTTTGAGAGGTACAGTGGAACTGTACACATTTTTAATTCCATCTTCTAAATCAAATTACATGGAGACAGACAGAGAGCCAACCTTCGAGATGAAATTCTTAATGAGCAGAATAACTGCTACCATACAGACAAGAAAATTCAAAAGCCAAACTGCTGAAGAGACAGGCATTCAGTGACAGGATGGAAAACATTCAGAAACACAATCCCCTGGGTAAAGCCTGGCAGACATATTCCATTACAAAAATAAAATAAATAAATAAAAAAAGAAAAAACAGTGAGACTAGAAACAAACAGGTAAACAAGAATCCTTCGTATACTCTGAGGAGGACATATCAGGAAGAGAATTATTCTTTTCTCACTGCAGACTTTGCAATACATTTTTTTTCATAGTCCTCTAAAAAGTCTGACATACTCTTCCAAATAACTCTGCTGTGGTTGAAAAAAGAAGCCGTTTCCTAGCTTTATATATGTACTAATGTGTGCAGGTATGCATACATATGTACTTACACAGTTCCACCCCTTAAGTCTTGTTATATCCACTTTTCCCTGGGCTACCTAAGTTTTCAAGATGAGGTTAATGGCTATCTGGAGCTATATGTGGGGAATCAGTATGCATTTTGCTTAGAAGAATGGACCATTCAAATGTCCAACGACAATATGACTGTGCACCAAGGCTATATATACATATAGGCCTTCCAAATCTTTGCTGTTCAGATTGCATCTTCTTCCAGAAGATATTTTAGCTCTGGGGGAAAAAAAGCAATAGCAGGAGTATAACAATACTCTTCTGGGTTTAGATGCTGTATTTATTTACCTGTGTACCTTATTTCTTTATCACTGCACAGATACCTAAAACTAATAAACTGAGTCGATCTGATTTTAAAAAATAAGAATTCACATGAAGGGAAAACTCTTCAGCCTCTCTTGACTCTCTCATAACATAACCAACACTCAGGAGTTCCTATGGAACCTTGGTCACACAGAAATAAAATTTATTTTGCAGATTTATGTCTTGATTCTGTGAACAATTACAATTTTGCTCACATAAATAAATGGAACTGCATGTGAGCTTAAAGTTAAATGTGCCTACATATTTGCAGGACTGAAGTTTCACTTTCACCCTTACCAGTGCTAGTCCAGGTCTTTCTTACACTGTTATTTGATTTGGATTTTCCCCCTCTAGCACAGATGGGGCAAATATGAGAAGCTCTCTAGGGGGAGTTTTCATTCTAAATATCTAGGACTGCTATAGCTGTTGTAAAAAAAGTCCATTTCTGATAAGCATGAGGTCTTATTTGGAAATATTTACATCAACTGCTGTAATACTTTTCCTATTCATATAACATATTTCAGTGATAATGCTGCCTCCATTTAAAGCTGATTGACTGTGGACGAGATATTTGGTTTCTTATAATTTCACTAATGGTAACCATTCATTTCAGAGCCCCCCAGCCCTTTCATCATTTTTATTTCGGTTTAAAATGACTCAGCCTTTCCAGAGAACAAAAACACTTCATGTTAGCAACCACTCTACTGAGAAACATTAGAGTCTTCAATCTATGGAGAAGATACTTGAAAGACAGTAAAGGAAAAGCTGTTCTTTGCATCATGGACATGCATTTTTCTTTTCATGCAAAAATTCATCCAAATTTTCATAAATTTTCATATTCTAGGCCTCTCCCTCCCCCCCCCCCCCAAAAAAAAATGCTCAGTCTTACCAAGACTAGGTATCTCCTTCTCCAGATTCCACCTTATTAACACATCTCTTTCCCTGCCATGCATTTTAGCAAAGAATACAGGAGGTTTATTTCACAAAGGCTCCAAGATGTACAGCCAAGGAAATCTAATAAAAACTCTCCATTAAGAAGTTCCAGAGTCAAGGCAAGACTCTCATTTGCCCCCAGTAGCCACAATATAAACTCCTATACTATTTTCCCAAAGGATTCCCTGTAGGCAACAAGAATAATTCATGTTGTATAATAGTTTTTTGTTTGCAGGATACTTGCCATGTATTGCAGGACATGGAAGATTTATTGAATGAAATGTAAAAACTGATCAAGGGAGTAAAATTGTGTCCTAGAGAACTCCATTCTACCCAGGTGCCTACTACAGATGCCAAGTAGATCATTTATCATAAATATGTCTGGTTGACCACTGTCTTCCTTAGATCTTAAGGCTTATTTTTTAGACACTTGCAATCTGATTTGTGGAAATGCTGAACACTTACTATTGCATCTGAAATTAATTGTAACTAAGTTTTGGGAATATAAAAAGGGTTTTTTTAATGCTAAACACCCTAGAGAAGAGGAAAAAAAAAACTAAAACAAATACCACCAGGCCACAAAAACCTCTGTCATTTCATGGAAGAAGTCCATGAAGTATTAGTTTTATTGTTTCAGTAACAACAAGGAAACATAAGCATGGATTTTTTGAAATTTCAAGGGAAGTAATTCAAGTCAGGAAGGCTGCAGAGAAGCTCAGAATGTTAAAATTCTGCCTTAAATCATTACTCTGCAGATGTCAGAAAATTAATCCAAGGACACTGGTCTCATTTTATCTATTTGTTGTAGGGACTGGTAGAAATGAGTTTAGGGGAGCAAATTACTTCCTCAAAATATGTCAGTAATCTGAGGCCTATCAAAATCCACATGTTGCAAACAAACCTGATAGTGAAAAAACTCACCCACCCAATATTCGTTGAGGAGCTGGAGCCCAGTGTTTTTGTGGCAACCTCTACTACTTCAAGAGAATTCAGCTACCTGAACCAATAATAAGTTATTTTCTCCCTCTGTGAAAGTCACCAGAAAGCAATGTATTGCGCTGCTTCATAAAAAAAGGAGCCAATGCACTAAACCATCCTAAAAGTATCCCTGTAAACTGAAAAGTTCAGTTCGTCAAGAATATGAAAAATGTAATTTCATTTTAAAAAATAATAATTTTTTTCCACTGGAAAGTTTTTTGTTGTTTTTTTTTTTGTCCTCTGTTTCAGTCAGAAGGAGAAAAACATATTTATTTTCAGTTTACCTAAATCTAAATATTTCATCTGTCAAACTGAACCAAGCTACTATTTGTCTGCTTTAATATACTATCCATTTATCTATGGAACCAAGTCCCCAGGTGTTGATCTGGCAGAGCTGTTTTCCTCCTGATCCAGTGGAAAGAAAAAAAAAAAATCAGAATCCTTCTAGGTAACTGAATATTTAAATACAGGTATTTTTAAGAAAACATGCACTTATTTACTTATTTTTGAGAAAAAATTGTCATAGAGTTGTATCATTTAGTCCACTAGAATCTTATATTTTTTTTTATATTCAAAGGACAACTATTTCTTTGTTGATGCTTTATTTAATCACATATTAACAATATCACTGTCCTGGTTTTGACTGGGATGGAGTTAATTTTCTTCTTAGTAGTTAGTACAGTGCTGTATTTTGGATTTAGTACGGAGAATAATAGTGATAGCCCACTGATGTTTTAGTTATCACTAAGCAGTGCTTACTCTGAATCAAGGACTTTTCAGTGTCCCATGCTCTGCTGGTGAGGAGGTGCACAAGAAATTGGGAGGAGACACAGCCAGGACAGTGACTCAAACTAGCCAAAGGGTTGTTCCATATCATAGAACATCATTCTCACTATATAAAGGGGGGGGGGGAGTTGGCCCAGACCTGCCAGCTGCTGCTTAGGGACTGGCTGGGCATCGGTCAGCAGGTGGTGAGCAACTGTATGGTGCATCGCTGGGGGTTTGGGGGTTTTATTCCTCTCTGTCTCTCCCCCCTTTTTGTTACAATTGGTATTATTATCGTTGTTGTTGCTATTACTGTTAATATTGTATTTCACTTCAATTATTAAATGGTTCTTATCTCAACATAGGAGTTTTACCTTACTCCAGTTCTCCTCCCCATCCCACCAGGGGCAGGGGGAAGCGAGTGAGCTGCTGCATGGTACATAGTTGCCAGCTGTGGTTAAATTATGGTGGTTAAATAAATCACTTAATAGAAAAGCTGATTAGGTTATCAGTTTTTATTTAATGTGACAAATAGTATGTTATGATTTATCTCTTCCTGTAGTTATAGGAAATATTACTTTCTACTGTAGGCATACTGTCAAGACAAAAAATACTCCATTTTCATTGCACGGTGAGTATTTGACAAGCACAAGACAGATCTGTTTTTGTTGCTATTCTAATTACATATTTTACATGAAGTCCACCTTCATCAGCCTGTATTTTTCAAGTCCATCTTATAAATCACCCTCTTGATTGAAATTATTCAGGGACCTACCTGACACAGCACAAACAGCCTACTTCTCAGCCGTTGTACAACCGTATGGTTCAGAGCTGAGGATCATGCCTAGCAAGAAACCTGAAGAGTGTGACAGTATGTTTCTCTAACACTTTCTCTTCCCATCCGCTCCTGATACACCACTATTTTATTACAGCAGCAAAATAGCAGCATAAATGTGATACTTTTTCCTCTTTAACAGAAATATTTTTATATACTGCAGGAATATAGTTGAAATATGAAAAAAATGTAGCACAAGAAAACTCTATTTTAATTTCAAATAGTAGCACAGCAGAGCTCTGGAGATGGCTGTGTTCACCTAGATGTCTTCTGTTCCAGATCAATGTTACTGTCTTTTTTAAAGGCTATAAAAGAAAAATAAAAGAAAATCATGCATTTCTACAAGTACTGCCACTGAAAGAGCCCAGTTTCCTATGCGTTTAGATCTCATAATTTTGTATCTCAGAGGCTATCTATGCTGGAGGATAAGTAAGCTCCAAGTTTTGCACTGAAAATTTAGTCCCTTATTACATCCTAGCATGAAACTAAGATGCGGCCAACATATGCACTATCAACTCATAGCATCGCTGGGATGCACTGGTGATTGTAGATACAGTTATGCTTCACTGCTCTTGGTATCTAAAGCAGTGCACATTCCCACTGTATGCCCCTCAACAGATCTTTCCACCCAGGATTTCCTGGAATCCTGTAACCTGACTGCTCATGCTATAACCCATCCTTTAGCTGAGCCACTGCTAGAGACTTCCTGCTCTTCTGACTACCCATTTTAACAAAGTTTTGAGAGCTTTATTACCTTTCAGACTTCTACCTGTTGCAAAATTTGACAGAAATGTTTGGAGGAGACAGCTGTTGGTGAGTGGGAAAGCTGGAGGTACTGGCTACATTCACACACATCAGAAGTGTACTTTAAAAACAAAAGAAACTAAAGAAACAAACAAAAAATTCCAACTAAGTTCCACACATAATACTTTACATAAAAGCTACAATGTGTATGCCAAAGCGCTAAAACACGTTTTACCATGTATTATCAGACAACATACAGAAACAAACAAATGCATTATTCATGACAAACTGCAATGCTTTAATGTATCTCCAAATTCATAATGCTTTTTCTTACAGGTGTAGAGATTAGTTTGTTTAAACGCATGAAGTATGGCTTCGCAAAATTTACTAAATAATTTTAACTACATATTCAACATTGAAATAGTTGGACTTTCCCCTCAGAATGGCTCCACACTGAACACATAAGTTTGGTGACCTAAACCAACAGAGAACACTATTCTTTGCACTATTATTGCTCCTGAAAGACATAATGGGTGATGAAGTTCCTACACTTATTTTCAGGTCAGGCACAGAAAATGTTATTTGAACTACTGGTCATTAAATTTTGGTTTCATCTATAATACATAATTATACTATAATATATGTTTTTTTTATAGGGGACTGGAGACAAAAGAAACAATGTAAAAATGGACCAGGGCATAGACACAGAGGCTTTTAGATACTATCAAGGCATTATGACAATAAGCACCTTAATGTAAAAACATAGATCTTCTAGTGTCCTTTTGACCTTATTAAATGCCTTTCCCCAAGATCACACTCATGTAATACTCAAGATGCAGCCCTGATGAAGCCCTTGGTGGTACACACTTCCAAGTCAGCTGTTCTATGCTGTCTCTGTACATCCCTGGAAGTTTTCAGGGCCAGGTTGGATGGGGCTTTGAGCAAACTGGTCTAGTAGAGGATGTCCCTGCCTATGACAGTGGGGGTGGAGCTAGATGATCTTTAAGGTCCCTTCCCACTATTCTATGATCTGTATGGGTCAAAACTCTTGAAGCAGTCTAACAGATCCTGTATCTCAAATTTTGATCACTAAAGGTATTTTCAGAGATAATTCAAAGCCTCTAGTTGGCCAACATACTCCTGTGGCTGGTGGTAGTTGTTCAGAAACATCATTATTCCAGTCATTCACACAAATGTTCCCAGCCCCTGAAGGGAACATTTTTTGTTATGCAACCTTCTTTGAAATACACAATTTTGTTACATCAGTCTGGAATCAGCTGATGTTTCTCTGTATGTGAACATCTGGCATCTTCAACATGTGTTCTACCTCTGCTAGACAAGACAAACACATACAGCTATAACTTAAAACTTTTAAATATGTATCTACAACCTTAATTCAAAAACAAAACAAAGTCCATTTTATTTATCCATAGCAATTTTTTTTTCCATTGGACATTTATATTAAATCACATAAAATACAAGGACACCAGTTTGCAATGCTGTTAGAAATAATTTCCAGCTCAGGGTTTCATTGCTTCTAAATATTATTCCAGGCACTGACATTAGAGTTCCTATTTTTTCATTTCCAAACTCAAGGAAAATGTACAATCTAACGCCACATAAAGTGTATTCTAGCAGTCACAAAGCTGTACCACTTTTCAAATTATAGTAGGACATTCATTGGCCTCACAGTTCTGGGGATTAACTTTTGGTTTAGATTTGGTTTCATGTATGCTAGAAGTCCACAGAGCACTGACATTAACACAATTTGGATTTGAGCAGAGAGATCAATCTCTCAGTGAGCTACAAAAACAAGTGAGGGCAGCTCCTTGTAAGCAGCTGCAACATCTGCCTTTTGCATTCAATAGGTGGCTTTTTGTCTCTTCATCATACTTGCTACAAGCTTGAAGTATTCAGATCATTATCATGCCACAAAAATAATTATTATTCCAGCTGAAACATCTATATGCAATATCAAAAGAGAGACCAAGACTTTTGCAGATGATCATTGTTAACTGATGATTTACAGGTTATTAGAGGTTCTTCTGTCTACCACAGCAAGTACTTCTTTTAGATATCCCCAATTTAAATTATTTTATGTAAGTGATATTTAACTTTTTCCTCAATACTGGATACCGAAAATGCAATGTTTGCCTCAGAATAGTTTCTGCCTTTTTTAAGTGTCACTGCTTGTGCTATGACAGACACATCTCCTGACAGCTGCATTTCAATTCCCCATTGCCTTCCCCTACAAGCCCTTAACTCCTCAGCTTTCCCCCTCTCAAAAATAAGGAAAAAATCTTCCTTCCCATCCTCCAGCCCCCTCAGCAGCAATGCAACTAATAGATGCCAAAGTCTTTTCCTCTTTCCAAAGATAAATAAAACCAGACTCAACTGCTAATTACCTGCTCTCTGAGTCTTCACTAATTAAAGATAATATTTTGCTAAAAAAAAAATGTTTCCTTAAAAAAAATATACCAAGTTCCAAACTAGTTCCAGATGATACCGTTAAATAAATGAGGGATTTAAATCAGACTTATCTAAACTGCACTAAATACGCTTTCCTGCATGAAGAACCCCAGTAAGTGTGAAGTTGGGTCTGTTATACGCCAATCTCAGAAAGTTCTCTCAATTATTAGTTAACAGAAATTGCTCTGTTACTATTTCAGTGAACTTTGCTAAAATAAGACCGCTTGAATGTTGTCTTCTGGAACTTTCCAAAGATGCACATGTAAGATTACTACCATGAACTCTTTATCAGGCTGCATCTTAAATCTATACAGAAACTAAAGCACAAGAGCTCTTGGGATAAATTCATCATCAAAACATACCTTCATCAGAATTTGGGATTTAGCTGAAATCCAAATACGTCCTGGCACCATGTTCAGTTTTATAAAAATCTACCAAAAGCTTACAAAATCAAGTGGGTTTCCACTGACAGACTGCTTAGTGTCATGCCAGGTGATAAAAGTCTGCAATGACTTGCAGGTGGCCAAGATTCCCAGCTTCATTCACTTCAGACAAGGCCTCCTTACACTTCCACTTTTCAAATTAAAGCAGCGTCGCTGTTTGAAATCTCAGTCTCCATAAAGTGGACTTAAACAGTGACCTCCAAGTGACATACTGGTACTCGAAGCAGAATATCAACCTTGTATTTACACCCGCAGCCTCCCCATAGTTGCTGCAGCAGCTTCACCTTTGAAAGGTACTGTTTTCCAGAGAGCTCCTTCTGGCAAGGCCCCTTGGACACTCACTTCTGGCAATACATACAGAACACCAAGTTACTAGTCCTGCGTATTTTCTATCACTGTGGCTATGTCTCTCTCCCCTCCATTCACCCTGTGTTCATTAGCTGGTGGTGACACTTGGCATTCCACCTTCCAGCCTCTTCTATAGCCCCAAAATTACATATTTTCATCTTCACAATTATGATTTCAAAGGTCAACAGTTTCAAAAAATGATTTCTCACCTAGAACCATGGTCCTCATAATTTGAGATCCTTAAGGTACACCTGTTGGCAAGGTGGTTCAATTTTGTCACAGCTCTTCAATCTGAGCAAAATGAACCTCATTCAAAGGTATCGCAAATCACTGGAAGTTTACTGGTAGGACTAGGAACATAAGTGCCGTTCCAAGCATCTGATGACCAGCAAAACAGTCTCTTCATTTGTGCCACTGAGGAACACTAGGATGCATCCCATGACTTCAAGATGCTTTACAAAATCATAGAATTGTTTAGGTTAAAAAAGACCTTTAAGATCAAGTCCAACCATTAACCTAGCACTGCCAAGTTCACCAGTAAACTGTGACCATAAATGCCACATCTGCACATCCTTTAAATACCTCCAGGGATAGTGACTCCACCACTTCCCTGGGCAGCCCTTGCAACTCTTTCAGTGAAAATTTCTTTCCTAATATCAGACCTAAACCTCCACTGCCATAACTTGAGGTCATTTCCTCTTGTCCTATCACTTGCTATATGGGAGAAGAGACCAACACCCTACTGTCTACAACCTCCTTTCAGGTAGTTGTAGAGCTATAAGGTCTCCTCTGAGCCACCTCCTCTCCAGACTAAACACCCCCGGTTCCCTCAGCTGCTCCTCATAAGCCTTGTGCTCCAGACCCTTCACTAGCTTCGTTGCCCTTCTCTGGACACGCTCCAGCACCTCAAGGTCTTTCTTGCAGTGAGGGACCCAAAGATGAACACAGTGTTCGAGGTGCAGCCTCACCAATGCCGAGTACAGGGGGACCGTCACTCCTCCAGCCCTGCTGGCCTCACTGTTTCTGACACCAGCCAGGATGCTGCTGGCCCCCTTGGCCACCTGGGCACACTGCTGGCTCATGTGCAGCCGGCACATGTCAACCAGCACCCCCAGGTCCTTTCCCACCAGGCAGCTTTCCAGTCGCTGTTCCCCAAGCCTGTAGCATTGTGTGCGTTTGTGAACTACTTTGATAGAGTCCTGAGAATTATCTCAGAGTTTGGATAGGGTTTTCTTTCATTTCTTTTCACTGTTGTTTTAGAAGTAGATTTCTTGTGGTACTGCAAAAGAACCCTTGGCATGGACTAATATAAAATAATAACTAGCGTACCTAGACCTGGTTTTATCCCAAAATCTAAAGTAAAAAGAAACATTGGATTAATATGCCTGCAACCTCTGCCAGGAACTGAATGGCAAGAACAGGGTTAAACTCTGAAAGAGTCGTTAATGAGACATTGATTAAAGACCCTATCCATGATGCTGGAAGAACTCAACAAACCATATTAAATTAAAAAGAGAAAAGAAAAACAACAACAAGGTAGATAAGCAGGGCATTCAGCTGCTGTGCATAGAAAAACACATTATCTCATACCAAAAACATAACAATTTTAGTCCTGTCTTGGGGAGGCAATTGCTAAAGCCAGTTGGCTGCTTTCTTGCCAAAATGACATCCACACTCTGGACTAGAAAACCGAAGCTGTCTTGCCCTGCCTAGGCATTACTTACTGCTAAACACTCTGGTTAATCTCTTCAGTTTTGCTCTCTCTCACTCTTTTTTTTTTTTTTTTTTTTTTTTTTTTTTTTAGCAAAACTGCATGGAACATTGAGGACTACCCACAGTATCCTCACTTACCTGCAACCTATTAACACATCTTTCTGTTTCTTAGCTGACAGCAAGCCCTTAAGTAGTAACAGCTTAATTAAACATACTCATGAAAACGTTCCAAACAGTTTTTCATTTTTCAAATCGTTCCTTTGTATTGCAGAGCTGGATGATGTACAGGTTAGGAAAACCACTTCTTTCCATCAGGAATAGTTTCAGGACAGTGCACAGCTCCACATTATCTGTTACTTCTTTCTGGCAGAAAAATAATTTCTCATTTTGGTAACTCCTTTCTTCCCTGGAATGCTTAAGAGCCTGTTTTGCTTTAACTTAAAGCCTTAATCATCAATCCTTCACATCAAATACGTATACAAACAAACATAAAAGTATTCAGCAAGTTGTCTGACTATGACTTCGAAGAGCATTTTAGTCTGGTGAAATTCCCCCACCTGAGGATACAATTATTCAGTGGCTTCCAGGTCAGCAAGCCCTCTAATCAGTACATATCATTTCAGAATATGTCCCAGCTGGTGCAATTTTTGCACCAAATCAAATATAAAAGCATAGAAATAAGATTATGGCAAAAAAAGAAAGCAGACATTAAGCTTTTGGAACAATACTGTGCCACAAAAAAAAAAAAAAACCAAACAAAAAAAACCCACACAAACACACCAACTACCAAAACCATAAGATAAAAGCAACTGAAGGGTCACAAGCCCAGTTTCCAGGTACTCAGCATGAAAAAAAAAAGGATGAAAAAAAAAAAAGACTGCCAGAGTTCAGTTTTGGCATTAGAGAATTGTGGCCATGCTAGGGTCATCTCTGAGTGTAAATCATACGCAGGAATGACCAGTCTGAAGGGGAAGGAATTATACAGAGAAACATCTGCGATGAATAAGCTGGGGGGGGGGGGGGGGTATTGAAGGTTCTGCTCTTAACAAAGGCCAGAGCCTGACTGCCACAGCTACGGCAAATAAACTAAAATTGTGCCACAAGAAAAAAATTCTCTAGTCTCACAAAAATTACATCAGACTTCCAGACTCACAACAATGCAGGGGTACAAGAAAATAGAGGTTGTGCACATCCTGTTGTAGTGTATCTAACCCCCAAGGGGAAACAAAGGGTGTGGGGGTGAGCCTTCCAAAGGTCACAGAGCACTAAGTAAGCCTCTTGCTGCACAGGGTTAGCACACCACAGGCTGCGGACTATAAGATCTGTCTTTCCTGCACACACCCCTGCAAGAAAACACAAGCACAACACTTCTTTCCTTCCCTTGTAACAGTCAATCACCTCCCTGGATGAAAAACGGAAAAAAGTAAGAGCTGTTCCTCTCTCCCCAGCACAGGCAAATCCACACCTAAGCTCTGCTTTTGGTTCATGGCACACTAAAGCTGCAAACCAGCCTTGGGCATTTTGCAAGGTTGCAGCATCCTTTGCCTGGGAGCTGACTGCATGTTTTGCTGACTTTCCTGCCAGCACAAAGAGGTTACACTCCTGTGTAGACTAAGGCACAGCTCCAGACTCGTGCACCCATGGGCAGCCCAGCCCCATCACCCACCTGTGCCCAGCTCCAGAAGGCTGCCAAGAGCTTTGGCAGCAGACACTGCCCAGCCAGGCCTTCTTCTCTTCCTCTGGGGCAGGGTGGCAGCTGACTGACATAACGTGATGATTGGGAAATTAATGATTCACCAACCAAAGCAAATAGCTGTACTGCCCAGCAGCTACTGCTTCTCTGCTCTGCCAATACTCTTAGGAGCACAAAACAAAAGGGCCAGTGGCCTTGTTAGCATCACAGTGAGGGAAGTTTCTTACCTGATTAAGGAAAGTCTTCTACTGTCTTTGAAAATACAGATAATCCATTTAATAATTAGGGTGTTGGGTCAAAGGTTACTACAGGAAGTACAGAATTACTAGATAGGAGAGTTGCAATCTTAGATGAAGCTTTGCACCATCAAGTTCTTCTTAGCTTTTTTTTATGTAACACTCTCTTTATTGTTTCCTCAGATCTCACTAATGCAGAAAGCAATTTAAAAAAAAAAAAAAAAAAGCTAATATTAGCTTAATAACTAGCCTCTGCTAGCAACATCTCTTACTATGTGTTGTGTTGGATAGACCCTGAGCAACAGATTCTAGAGCTTTCATATGAAAGCAACTTAAGTAACAATAATGTTCAAAATTAGATGATTCGTCTACTGAATCATTAACCTTTGGTTTGGTCTAGGGAGTAGTAGGATAATTTTTTTAAAAGGAGCTCAGAAAATTAGAGGGGGATTTTTTCTTGGCTTAAGATAAAATGTTTAGTTCAAACATGCTGAAGGAATGCATGGAGACAGCAAAATGTGTGATACACAGATAAGTCAGCAGTATTGAATAAAATCTAAGAAAGGTATGAAGGAACATCCTCCCATGGAAGAGATGCAGTGACAGCAGACACAGTGTCTGGAGACAGCATATCACAACAATGGTACCACCGGGAGACAGAACTAGCACAAATTAGGTTCATGGGACTTCAGGCTTCAGACCAAGGGAGAGAAAGACCTTTTGCACTAAACACAATATATTTCTATCACAAGGAATAGTATTCCTTGCAAGAACAGTGCATGAAATTCTTCTGTCTAAGACAATAAGATGAAAAATCTAGTGTCAAAACTGAGTTGCTAAATGAAGAAGCAAAATCTCTGTTAGGATATTAGTTGCTACCTGTATAAGATACAAGCTTAAAAGATAACATCCTACCCAGTATAAGGTTACAAAATAACCTGAAATAGCAAGGCCAGATGTGAAAGTGCCATAGTTATAAAATAATAATAAAAAATTAATAGGGTGAGATACATAAAAACTGTGGGCAAAATTTCATGTTGTAAATGACCGCAGTAGCTTATCTTTATGGAAAGACTTGTTTTTCAGAGATGTGAGTACCCATATGTCCATCAACTTAAAGGAGACTCAATCCTCAAAGTCAAGCTACTAGTGCCAGACCTCACACTCCACTTCTTAATATTTCAGACCTTAAGTATTAGACGCTGAAGAGAACAAATAAATCAGTAAATGCAAGTAATCTGTGCTATGAAATCTTTGTGATTAAGTACATTACACGTATGATGCATGAAGTACAACACCACCCAAAACTCACTCTTTTACTCTTATTCATAGTTTGAAATAGATGTCCTACATACTGATTTGCTAGTTATTTCATGAGGAATCCTGTTCTACTCAGGTCCCTGTCAAAACATAACAGATTTCCACACAACCTAATTGCTTGCTTGCTCTCTGTTACCTTTGTTTCTTCTGTCCAGATTGGATTGCTTTAGTGAGAATACCTAAAGTAGCCAAACAATTTAAAAATGCTTCAGAGGTAACCTTTGTGCTCAAGGTAAGCTAGTGCTAACTTAAGGCAAGTAGATTTTTAATTGATTTAAAACAACCTTCAATTCTATAGATAGATTGAAAAAGGCTCACAAGGATTCTATTACTGCATGCAACTCATACAAGAAGGAGGTATACTGAAGCTTTCTATAAACAGTAGCATTTCAACTGGCTGATTAACTTCTGGTACTGGAAAAAAATAATCCTATGGAGCCTAACCCAAAAGAATCTGGGTATAATAGACAGAACCAGCCATATCAAGGACTTGAGATGACAAACTTTTGAGTCAGTTTAGAGCCAGCCCTGGCTTGCAAGAAGCTTTTGTATGAGATCTGCAAAGTTTCCAAAACTATCAGAATTGTCCCTGCATGGAATGAGGGGTGAGAGGCAGTTCAGTGATTAACAACCCACATTCCGGTGTTCAGAAGAAGCTATTTGCAATGTGTGCTGAGTATTTAAGCTCCCATCACTGCTGATGAAGATCTAGTCAATACAGTCAGTGGAGGTGCCTGCCCACATAGCTCATAAAATTAAAAGCTCTTCATCTTCATTGACTGTATTTTCATCTCCAGTGACTGCAGCAGGAGCAGAGACACCTGGCTCACCTGTAGATACTTCCATGGAACACCTCAGTGTAAGCCTTCCATTTGTGAGCTGTACCCCACCTTTAGTGTCCTTCCTTCAGCTATATTTTGCTCCCAACTTGAGACGTTTTGCAGCCATCCAGAGATGAAGCACTGATAAATAAAGTACTTCATCTACATCCCATATCTAATTTTTATGTGTTCCCTAACTAATTAACTTTTCTTCTCCAGAGCTCTCAGGATGGTACTTTCCAAGAGCAACACACCGACTTTCTAAATAAGTCATCATCCTTCTCTACATTGCCTGAAAATGTGAAGTGCTGTTGCATATGACAGAATAGGCACTTCTGTAGGCCTCATAGCAAGGTGTCTTTGAAATCATCTAGGCCTTAAAGTGGCATTTTGCCGCTTTTAAATGAGAAAACCTAGCAGGAGAGCTTAAAAAGCATTTAGTACCCAGCCTCATCACCATCTGGTCAGATCTGATTATTATACAATCGAGCAATCTCCTGCTGGCTGCATCACAGGGGAATTTCTTAAAAGGCCTACCGTTTACCATTTATAACTGTAGCAGGGAATAAGTGGAATATATGACTAGCATTTTCTGCCAGATTCAGAGGTTCTTGCTTGGGTTTAGAGACACTGATTATTCCACATCTAAATCAACAGATTTGTGTGGATTAAATGATTTACATAAAGAAAACCAGCAGATTTGCAGTGACATTAAGGCACCTGAACCAAACAGAACATTTACACCTGCGGTATAAACTGATCACAAGAGCTCCCAATGCCAATGTGTGTGAAAAACGGTTTCCTTCAAGAAAACAGATGCTTCATTGTTAATAGGGGTTTCACACATAAAAGTTTAAAAGTTGTGGAAGACTGCCTGTTCAGCTCCATATATTCACAATTAATATTAGAAACTCTTAATTAAGGTCCATCCCTTCAACATCAAAACTGAGTTCTTGTAGGAAGCAGAAATTGCAAGAACACAAAAACAGGACAGTATTTAATCACTAAGGTAAGAATACTGTCAGTAATTATTTCGGCAGAAAACATCCTTGAATTGGTATTTTCATACATGAATAAATACAATTTAAAAAAGAAAAAAAATAACATCTCTGAATATCATAAATCTGGAAAGAAAAAGTCATTGGCTACAGCACAGACCAAAAACAAGAAGTAAAGCACAATGTGTTTGTCACAAACACAGAAAATCTTAAAGAACTGTGATGTCAATATCACAGTATAATAATAAACAGATATTATCTTCCCTAGAGAATTATTTATGCCTTTATATTAAATGAAGTATGGTTCAGCTGGGATTGGTTGTCTTGTGATAATTTTCTTAACAGATTCTGAGCTCTCTATTTTCAAGTTTAAAACTTTAAAAACTACATTTTGTTGTGACTTGGAATTACAGCATCTCACACATATCAGTGGCTGTTCCTTTCCTGCACAGAGAGAATCACCTGTGCTAGAGACACCAACCAAGTAACCTTCTTGTCCCACCTGGGCTAGAGACACCAACCGAGTAAGCTTCTTGTCCCCTCTCACTTCTACACACTTCTTAGCTAGAAACTTTATTGTGATTTTTGGTTATGGTTATGCAAAGACCTTGCTTTTACCTGCCAAGGTCATAATTCTACTGTTTCTCAAAAAGCCAAAACAAGGTCAATCAGGTAAAATCCTAATGATTTGTAACAAATCAAAGCCATCTATATCACAAGTTCATATACAATAGTATGTTGAATCATTCTGTTCAATTTTACAGAACTACAATAAGCCCCAGAACCAGAGGTAACTGCAAACAGTATTGTAGAAACTGACATATATCACTTCTTAATGGCTTATAGTTCACTTGCTAAAATGTGAAAAGCATCTAAACATAGAAACCTAAAACAGTTGCCAAGTATTTCAGTATATTTTTTTTTTCATTTTATTGCCATTTCTACTAGTAATATATGTTATTGCAATGAAATGACTCAAATCTTCACACGGTAAGGCACATGTCGAGGCCAACAGTCATGTATGAATGGCATTAGTCAATTTTGGGGCACAGGATTCTATCACTAGAGATGAATTCTACAAGATTAACAGCTACAGAACAGCTGGACTCTGTAGTCCTTGTTAGACTCCACGTGCAAAGATAGGAGAAATTGTGTGATTAGAAATGGTCATAACAACATTCATATTTTTCCAGTTTAATATCAATTCATGGGTTGTTTGGTATGTCTTTCTTTTTTTATATGTATACCAGAGGTCTACATGCCAGTCTTGAAAGAGCAGGTACTTGAATTCTTATTAATATCATTCTCTGATTCTGGTATACATTCAGGGCTATGGGCATCTGAAGACCCAAGCAATGCTAAGCACTGTCTCATTTTTTCCTGCGTTTTGTAATCTCAAAGAAAAAATCTCAAATGCCAAAATACTTGGAATGCTTAACATTGAATCATTAATTCCTCAACCCATTCAAGTCTCACTTGGTTTTTTTTGCCTCTGGAGACAGCAGCAATGACTTTTCCTGTAAGAACAAAAAAATAAGATGGTTCTGTAGCATAGGATCTTAGGAGTATCTATTTTAGCATGCTATCATCCACAATGTCTGAGAGCAGAAGCCCAGAACATGAGACACACAGTGACACCACCATGGTGCCCCCCCAGCTTCCAGTGCTCTGTGACTGAGGGAATCACAGCAGGTATCTTTGTATTTAATAGCATCTGATAAATGATGTTTTGCATGAGTTGCTCTCTTTGCCTTTTAAACTGTCTGAGCTTTCCTCCTGTGCGTATAGGAAAAAAGGGAGCAATGAAAAAATTCTTTGAAAAAGCCCTTCCTTTTGTTCTTCCATAGCTACTTTCTAATTTCATTTGATGCCTCACCAAGCCAACAGGTTGTAATGCTAAGGCTAGTCCTGAGGTCCTCTTAGAGTAGAAGGGCAAAATAAAGTGGGAAGCTACATTTGTTTGCAGCCCCAGCCAAAAAAAGAAAAGGAGGTAAAGCCTGGACAAGAAAGGACAAGAAAGATTATGCATGTCAAGAAAATTAGACTCGAGTGGGTATGAAAAACTATTCAGCTCTCCTGGATATATTCCTACAACTTCTTTAAAAGATAGACCAGAAATGGGACCTAAAACTGTTATCCCTGTTTGAAAAAAAGCTGCAGATACTGAAGGTTAATAACAAAATTCTCAGATTACCAGTAAAAAACTCACAGCAATCAATACATTTTATCCCACGAGAACTGTGAAAGACAAGCAAACAGCAAAGCTTATCTTGCATCTTAGCAGGTGCATGTTCTTAGATAATATTCTCATCTGAAAACAATTTGAAATAATTTTTATACCAGCCTCTCAACCTGCACAGGATTTAAGGTCTGAGAAATTATACTGTAGTAGCATATTCTGACTAAAGCATTTCTGCACAGGTTAAATGGTTTCTCAGTGCACACCTTCAGAAAATGATGAAATACCTGAAGTATAGACTGATCTTTCACTATTTTCTCTTCATTTAAAACAGATCTTCATAATAAAGATCCTGCAAAAATCTCAACCAACAAGACATTTTATGAGTAATTTAAAACCATTCTAAAAATATCTTCATAGCTTTATATATAAATATATATAAGTTCAAGTACTAATTGTTAGTGATAAGCATGTAATTATTGTTTTATGTTTGTTCTACTTTAAATACTTTAAGCTACTGTCCAGTTGCATAAACTGAAAAAATAATAGAAATATCATTATAAAAAATTCTCTTCATTGTGGTTTTGAATTATTAATGTATGAATTCTCAAGGCAGGGATTTTGCCTCCATGTATGCACCTAAATATTCACACAATACCAGTAACACATACTAATTTTGAAAAAAAGTCAGGTCTGGTGGCATACATGTTAAATATTAACAAGGTCATCTACTTTTTAACATTTATTCTCTTCACTGTGGAGCTGACACTTCTGTACTATTTGTGTCCTGAGAAGGACATCCAGATACCCTTCTGAGAAGACATCAAAACCCAGCAATGATTTGAGGTTCAGGATGATCATTTCTCAGCATGGTTTTAGCCAGGGCAGAAACTTGGGATCTACTGAAGTTTGAAGTGGAACGGACTCCTGTTCAGAGGAGAGATGATTTGGCGTGGTAGGGCTAGAAATTATCATATCTTGTCTGTATATTTCAGGTTGCAGAGGTATCGGCTGTATAGCAGTTACAGACACTGGAATTTTCTGTAGCTGCAATGTGGTACAGGGACCTCGCTGGATTACACCGTACCTCCATTCCCTTTCATCCTTTTTAAAGCAGGCCTTTTCTGCTATTCCTTATGACCTTACATGAGAAAACTGCATGCTGAGCATGAATTGAAAAAATCTTGAACTATTATATCGAAAAATGTACACATTGACAAGGCAAGGGAGAGGAGGGTGGCGCAGTCAAAAGCAGGAAGGAAGAGGACACAAACTCCCAGCAGGATGGAAGTTTGTCACTCCAGCTCCACCTGCAGCCATTGCCTAGAGAAGACATTCAAAGCTTTGCTAAACGGGAAGGGAACAGAGGGGGGACATCAGGCTGCGTGGCCAAGGTCTTCAGACCCGGACCAGCGCTACGAAAAGGACAGCCACAGTCAGTAGCTGTCAGCTCCAGCGTTTGTGGGGAAGATGCAGCTGTTTTCCATCCAAGGAGGTTTGCTGCATCCGCTCCTCTGACTGCTCCCCCCGTGGGCATTGTGAATGGCAGAGACAACCTAGTGACAGAAGGACAGGGAAGGCCAACAGTCCCTGCTGCCAGAGCTCTGCATGTACCAGCATCGTGTCAGGACAGAGACAGCCATCAGTGGGAGAGCAACAGGTGAGAGAATATTTATGTAAGGTGGATGTGTTCAAAGCCAGAGCGCCATTATGAGACATGCTCAAGAGTACTAATAGGTGTATGATGTGATTGCAAACTGACTGTTTATTGTTTGTGAAAAATCATGACAATTACAGGAAGTTAACTAAAGTTAACTGAACATTATTCCGGTCCTACTTTTTTTCCCCTAAAACCAATACAGGTATTTGCTGAAAAGACAATATTGAACTGATCACGCTTTGAATAGATATATATATATTATTTACATAAAATAGAAATTGCTGGCATCTTTTAAATTCTCTGTAATTCCCACATTATCCTTAATCAATAAATCAGTACTCATCAATAGAAAAGTCTTCTCACAGCTGCAAGATGTTAAAAAGACTTAACTTTCCTAAGTGAATAGGCAACATTTCTAAAATAAATACCCAGATATGTTAGAAATTTTTAAGGTTTTGATCAATTTACTAAACAACAGATACTGTGGTGTTGGATTTACTCTGCTTTGCTTTTGAGCCACTTCACAGAAAAGTCTGTCCTGTGGATTTTCAGCCCATAGCAGTTCTTTACCCCTATCGCATACAACTGAAAAAGGAGCAGGATTTTTTGCAATCATCTCAGCTTACTGAATTTTGATGATTTGCCATTTTTACTGTAAGTCTAATTCAGTCTCGATGTTCTGATTTTTACAAAATAATCATGCCAGAATGTGAATCCTAAAGCTACCCACATCTTTCTTTCTGCATGAACGGTCCTCTTCCTAATACCCTTTATTATGTTCACAAGTTACAACATTGATATCCAGACAACTCCAGATGTTCTCAACTGACAATGTGATCTTAGTCTTTGCTTTTGTGCTTGCCACATCTAGTTGTACATGCAGATACTGGCAGACTGTCTAGAAAATGTTTTCCCAGCCCATTAAAAAGTTCAAGATTTTTCCATCACTGAACACCAAAGCAAATCCAATCTTCAAGACTTTTCATGAGATAAGCAGTACTCTTTCCCTCAAGGGAAAGACACTTAACTGCTTACCAAAGTGAGAGGATCTGCCTAATTCATACCAAGGATTTTTATCCTAAATTGATGATAATCAGAGAGTATGGTTTGGTGAGTGTCCAGACCAGCCCACCTGTAAAAAGCATATGTGAGATTCTGATTTTCACCTGACTGACTTTAACTAGGAATTATGTGGAAGGACTGATATTTACTGTAGAAATAGCTTTTTCCTATTGCTCAAACAAATAATACTAGATTTACATTAATTTAAAAGAATTTAGGAGTTCCATTCTCCCCACTCTAGTATCTAAATCACTTTGATATCTCTAGAAATGTAAGAACAGTTTGCAAAATAACTCCTTAGGCAAGCATCTTTTTAGGTTGAATATGAAAATCCAACTGATGCTCCACTGTTACTTTGCAAAATTTTCAAGAACTGAACACAGATTATATTAACTTTAATGTATCTAATAAACATAAACTAGCTCCAAAGCTTCCCATTTTTACAAAATTGAAAACTGATCTCTTTGAGAACTTCTACATCTCAAGCCCCACTGAGACACTTAATTTGAAAGTCTAAGGCAATGAAGTTCCCTCCTTGTGTTTTTTTCAGTAACCTACTTCAACAATAACAAGACTTTTCTTGTCACACTTTGTTTCTCTACCACTTCTTTAGCAAGTGCTCATATCTAAAATCCATTTCCTAAAGTTGTAATTCATTAACTGAAAGGCATGTGGGTTCTGTAGATTTTCCTATGAATAAGCACACACAAGAAGCGATTACATTCACTTCCCAGTTCATAAGTGATTTTTCAAACTTAATAATCTTTTCTATTTTGGCCTTGCAAAAGGCAATAGCTCAACACTGACAAACATCACCCACAGAAAGACTTCATGTAACCATGCTTGACCCTCAGTGTCCTTTCACAAGTCAATAACCCTACCCAGGAGAGGGTACAGAAGTAATGTAAATAGACTCTGTACTTTGCAAGTTCACAATGACCTATAGATCAAGGATTTCCTGAGCCAGAAGTGATACTTTGTATGAAATAATATTCCTGGATTGACATTTCCTGTGACTTTGTTTATTTGCTTTTTAGAGTTATGAAAGCTTCTTACATCTACTTTTCAGTGTGGCCAACCACCCCCAGCTGACCTGTGCACAGTGTGAGAAGTGACTGTCTTCTGTCTGTTCTGAAACTGAGACCTGATCCTTTCCTTCAGCAACTTCTAAATCTTTTACAAGAAGAAAGGACCATGAATCCTCCTAGTTTATTTATCTTCTCTGCTCTAGCTGTCATGTTCCCATGAGTCCTAGTTGGGGCAGGTCTAGCCAGCCATTTTCTCATATGGAAGCTATTTCATACCATTGATCAGTCTTCTTGCCTCCTCAGTACCTTTTCAGGTTCTCGTACGCACTTCTTGTATTAGACAATCTACTGCTACACACAGGATTTGCAGTTTGGAACACAGACTTGGCCACTAATATCATCATATCCCTTTTTATTTCCTTCAGTTTCTTTTGTAATAATTCCTGACACTTTGCTTCACCTGCTACCAAACATTAAGCTGAAGCTTTTTGCAGATACATTAGATTTCCAAGATCACTTTCCAAAGTGGTGATGGCTAGTTCAGAGATCACTGTGCCTGTAAAATGAGGATTGTTTGTCTCTCATATACATCACCTTGTGTCTATCAGCATTGACTTTCTAGTGTCACTTCATCACATGCTCATTCAGCGCTGTGAAATTCCTTCCCAGCAATTTGCTGTCAGCTTTTTAGTTTTCATCAGTAAACTTTATTTTATCCATTCTTTGTTCCTTGTTTAATTTATATTTTAGAGCACCTAGTTTTTACAAGCCACCCAGATATGCATTTATATTAATGGCAACTGTAAACCAACACACTGGCACATTGGCATCATCAGTAGCCATTTGCAGCTACATTATCCAGGTCTATACTGTGAAACAATGGCCATTAGCTTGTTTCGGGGCGGGGGTGGGGTGGGGTGGGGTGTGTGACAAAACCAAACCAAACCAAAAAAACACACAACCCAAGAAACTCTCAATATAGTGTTTCAGCAAAGCCTTTCCACAGAATTTTCAGTTAGTCCAAGTGTTTTCATACACATCTAGTAATCTTTTTTTAAAAACCTCTTCTTCTCTGATATAAGAGTAAAACCAAATGTCAATCAACTTTATAGCTGCCTTCATGCATTCAGATGTTTTAATCATTCATTTTTATGCAACTTCACCATTTGAGCTCACAAGCAATGAGTTATCTCTATGAACTTGGAAGATCAGAGAAGAAGATGGGGAAAAGACAAATGTGATGCTTATTTTTCAAAGGGAATATGGAGGAGCCCCAAAACACAAGACTCACGGGTCTTCAGGTCTCATACTTGAACCAATTCATTTTTAAAGAGACTCAGAAGAAAACAGGGGTTGCAGAGCCAGGGCTTGTTTTTCTAAAACAAATCTCATCAAACCTTCTCCAGTAGAGTAACAGGGACTAGTACACAGGTTCTGGGGACACAGGCAATGGGGGGCAGAGGGCACATTAGATAACCCAGCTTGAATAAGGATATTGTCATTATTTCACATGCCTTTGGAAAACAGACTAAGGTCTGGATGAAAACACAACAGACTTTGTGAAAACTGGTTGGAAAAACTGTTCTTCAAGGTTAATTTTCACCAGTTCCTTACAGAAATTGTAGGAGAAAACAAATTAAAAAAGGAGGATGGAAATTTGCCAATAACTCCAAGATGGTTAGAACAGCCCACACACCAGTGAAGAGGTATAGAATAAAAAATGTTCTTGTACAGATAGGAGATATGATCTGCAAAAGTTGATGCTGCTTAACAGGGACATGAGTTCAATATTGCTTCTCAGTAGGTATAGCTACCTAAACAAAAAATGGATGGTAGCACTTCTGCAGAGGAGAATCTGGAGTCACTGGGGATTGCAAAATGAATATTAATCATCCATGTCATGGTGTTGCTAAAGGCATGTAGAACAACTCTTGTCACTATCCAGGCCTCAACTGTAACATTCTGTCTGGTTTTGACAACCTCATTCTTCCAAAAAAGGAGGGCAAACTGTGGTAGAGCTCAGAAGAGACCACTGAGAGCAACCACGTGTCTAAAAAACATGAGGAAAGGTGCAATGGTTAAGGAAAAGAAGACTGAGGCAGACACATAAACCTTCCGGTACATAACAGGCAGCTGTTAGGTCTCTTCTCTGTACACACTCTAAACAAGAGAAGTAGTAATGAGCGTGAAGCGTGACAGAGAAGGTTTGGATTACACATAAGAAAACACTTTGCACAGACAGAGCACTGAAAGAGATTACTAGGGAAGGTTATGGTTTATCCTCCAACCAAAGATCTCCAGAACACATGAAACAAACCCCTGCCAGGAATGCCTCGGGGCAGGCAGATGCACTAACCGAGCCTCTTGGTGCCCTTTCCAAGACTATGATTACGCGACATATCACTTACAGAACCAAAATACCACTTGGCTAGAATTTGTATGTGGACATTTAAAATATGCAACATTGCTTAGTCAAGCCATAGCCGTGTGTCACTTAGGAGCAATTCCACAACTGAAATTTAGGTGGGACTCAGGGAAGAGTTTGAAAGTGTTGCGTTCTTGAGTGTGATATCCAACACCCAAACACAAGCACACCTGTCTGCTTGTCAGCTCACCATATTGAGCTGGATATTTTTAAACAATGGAAGGAGACTATGTTAAAATGTTACCCTTCACAGTATGCATGTGCCTACTCATTTATTAAAAACAAGCAAACAAGCAAAAAATTTCAAAACTGGTTTGAAAACTACAGTTCTCTCACCAGAACTCACGGGCCATCTGGTGTCTTTAATGAACTGCCAGCAAAAACAAATTTATATCATTAATTGGACTCTTAGATGTATACTTTTTAGGCACTAATAAACCTGAGATCTTCTCAATGCCATGTGGTTAACGATTTTGAATATTTTCATTAATCCAGTTCACATACCATTTACTAACCTTCTCGGTCTTTCTTAATGATGTATTTGGGGGGGGGGGGGGGCAGTGTCTGATCTTTTCCCCCCCTCTGTTCTCACTTCATTTCTCTGTCACTGATTCAGCAACTTTATTTTTAGATTGGAAGGAACAAACAACCACTTTTGAGATAACTTTGGATCATTAAAAGAAATATAGCCAAAAGTACATAGCTACCCCTGAAGCTCTTTACAACAGAGATTAAGGAAATATAAATGGCTTTTTAGGCATGTTTTGAATTCTTGGACTTTCTAGAAAGTAGGTTAATATACTAATATTAAATCTCTATGCTAATCTGGAGGATTTACAGTGTTGCTATGTATCTGCTCCATGCTGAAACGTTCTTCCATTTTGGGAAAAGGATTATTATTAAAACATTTAGGAAATATTCCACCCTTTGCATTTACAGAAGCTATTTTTAATCTTCACTTTTAAAATACATTGGAATTTTTAGCAATCTTTGATTTAAGGTGACCTATGAAGTGAAGAACTGTGCCCTACTTTTTACTGGTTTTGCTGAATAAGCTTGAGAAACTCACTATTAAAAAAAATCCCCTAAAATAACCTGGGTTTAACTTCAAAATAACCAGAATTTCATCTGTCTGGGAATCAGCATTGTTCACTGGCATTGTGTCTGGGAACCAGCTTTGTTCAGACTCAAATGAATAACATTTTTTGAGAACTAAAACTAACCTATTCCTTTTGCAGCAAGATCAGGCAGCAATGCACTGATCAGCTAAGAGTGCAGAGGCAAGCTTCTAACAATAACTACTTTTCTCCTAAGCATTTAGGCACTTGAATTAGATAACTGAGACATAAATTCATAGCCTATAAGATTATACTACATAAAATTCAGTCCCACTTCAGTCCTCCAGTTGCTGCTTCTTTTATCTTATCAGAATCTTAGAAGTTACAGGGAGGCATGTCATTCACTTAATTGGTGTAACTGGCCAGCAGCTTAGTCAGTATATCAACAGGTAACAAGAGACAGAAATGTCTGAGAAAATAAACAAGCATAGCTAAAGAAAAGAATCCAGCCTTTTCTGTACCTCAAAAAGCTAACAAGAGTGTTGGTATTTTTAACTCATGAACCAAGAACTACAGAAAACTTCACTAAATACAAAGTCAGATTTTTCAGAAACAAATGTAGCAGGACTGACAGTAAAATTGGCTGCAAGTAGCTAGCCCAGATAAAATTACAAGACTATTCTGCTATACTGCTGAGGAACATATCATACTCTCTTAAGTCAATAAAGAAATTTCCATTGACTGAAAAGATATTTTCAGGCTCTATCTTCATGTATAAGTCTAATGGCAAAAGAAGCAGTATGCATACAGAAAAGAATTAACCTATTAGTTTGCTTGGCAGGATCTTAAATGAATAACCCTTTTTTAATAAGATATCATGCCATGCAGAGCTGTATTAAATTTCAGTCTGTTCTATATTTTTATGGAATACTGCTCTGCATATCCATGGCACTCAGTGCACTGCAGTTAGCCTAGGAGAAGATGCTGTTAGTGTGAAGGTTGCTTTTAAACTAAATACATGAGCAACTAATCTTTAGCTGAGCAAGAAGACTGCCAATAGCATTTTAAAAATTGTTTACCTAAACAGTAAGATTATTTTTACCCCTGCTGGCTCCTAGCTATTGTTCATGCATTTCTACTGACAGCAAAGACATATGAGCTGTAAGACTCATCTCTGCTAAGTTGCCTTCTACTCTTCAGTAATGCTTATTCTTGTATCTACCTTCATTCATGTTACATTTGTTTTATCACCTGCTAAAGGAAAAATGAAAACAACCAAACTATGACTCAGTGAAACAACACGTTCACTTCTTGTATTTTATAAGAACTTGCATTTCTTTGTTTACTAGTCAGTAGATCTAAGGACATTATGTGCAAGAGAAATAAACATTGCCAAAACTCTATATAGGAAGACTATTAGGAAAAATCCTGTGGTTTGATGTTTTACAATTGTTGTTTAGTAATTGGGCTTAATATATGTAAAACCTGTACTCATAGCACAAATAATAAAACCTGAAAGTATTTAGGCTGTCTGTGTGCTGAGATTACTGTCTATCAAGGTGACCAGAGTTGTCTCATCACTTCCTTGTACTCTCTTGGCTGTCTTCTATCCATCTGTTTTCTTATACTTGGGGCATGTCAGGTTTAAGCAATCTGGGTCTGCTTCTCTGATGCTGCAGGCCAGAAATCTGTAACACAGCTGTACCTGAAGCTGAACCTGAGCTAATATGCCCTGTTGCACCGGATTGCTTTATCACACAAGCAGCTTCCTGGGAGCCAGGCCATCTCTTTTCTGGACTTGTACAGCACCTAGCACATCAGGGTCAAGGTGTCTAGGAGAATGGCTCCAAGGTGCTATAAATGTGAAAAGAACAGTAAAAAATAGGGGCATTTCATGAAGTGCCATCACCATTTAATCTCCCAGAGGTTTAGCCGATTCAAGAAACTCCATCTCACAGTGCGCTTTTGTGTAATTGCCTTTATCATGAGCTGCCTCCTCCACTACTGGTCCCATCCCCAGCTAACATTAATTAACACTTCTTTCTGCTATAGACACCAAGCAAATTCCTTGGTGTCTATCGACAGTAATTTGAAAACTACTGATCATTACATTCACTGCTAGCAGAGAAAAAAACTGTACACAGCCTTTGAATTCCGACCTGCTGTAGACACCAAGGTACATCTTAAAATACACAAGTATGAATAGTTGGCTTTGTCCAAAAAACATTTTTTCTATATTTTTTCTTTAAAGTATCAACAGGTTACTTTTTCATTGAAAATCAAAACTCTTAATAGAGAATTCAAATTCCTCAAAAAAAAAAAAAAAAAAGAGCCCTTAGGGGAAGTCTTCTTTTTCCAACACTTCACCTCAAATCTTTCCCAGCCATCCCACTTACGGATTACTAATATGTTTATCATGCTATGTTTTTCTTCAGTTTAAGCTATCTTCAGTAAATACTGAATTCTCAGTAGATTATAATGGAAATTAACTACTTCTAAGATAGACCAAACCTTATACAGGTAGTACCTTGAGATGTGGGGTATTCCCTTTCCTATGTAAGGAATAGGAAAACAAGTAGTAAAAGTTTGTAAAAGCTGTAGTAAGGGATTTCTGAGCCAGCTGTATTTCTTTACAATGCAATTGATCTTTATAATTCAAGTGATTATTCCTTAAACCTTTTGAATTTAATTTTGTTACTTCTCTGCTTTTCATGCATCACTTAATTGCTTTTTGGAGAAAAATAATCAATGTAAAAAAATACATTTCATGACTAATGAAATGTAATTCCATAAAGATTGATTAAACTTTTGGGAAGTATTCCAGCCTGAAAGTAATAGCTTTGGAGAATGAGTTTTCACTTGAATGGAAAATGCCGCTGGAGTCAGGGCCTTCCTATGACTACCAGAATCCTTGAATGCCTGCAGCGCCCCCCGATACACAACTCTTAACACCACCCAAAATCAGGCCCATAACCAGCTCCTCCCCTCTCCAGATCTGCAGCATCACTCACAAAAGTTTGGCTAATCTTACTCAGAGACATGATCAAGGGAAACTCAGTCTCACCTTGCTGGGAACAGATGTTGCAGCTGAAATGAAATGTAAGTAAAATGAGTTTACTCCCTCCTCATTTGAATAATATATTTCACAGCCATCCTCCAGAGCAACTTAACCCGCTTCTGGTTTTCAGTTAGTACAGTGATACTGTTAGGCATGTTTACAACAACCCAGACCTGTTATCCAGACAATTGCCTTATCTGCAGATGGTGACTGGCACTATAGAAGAGGAAACCAACTCCTCAGTAGCAAAGAAGAGGTTTTCCAACTCCAGATTGTTAAAGAGTGTCTCAAAACCTATATCACGAGGTTCTCTCTTCCTTCTAGCACTTTCTTTTAGCATCTGCTCTCATAATCCTCATTATTCTTCACACCTGTATCTGTTAAATTACTTTTTTAAATCCAAAAGGAAAATCAGGGTAGTGGAGATAGGGAGATTATAGCAGATCTGGGAGAGAAGAAGCTGTGCACTATCTCCACTGGCAAACAGGTGTAAAAAGCAGAAATGTAGGAGCTACACATGATAGCTTCCAGTGCTTCCTTTCTCAGGACTCCCAGCCCCTAAAGTCAGAGCTTCACCTCCTATTCCATGCATTCTTCCCAACTAATGCAAGGGCCTTTTGATATTCCCAGTGGCCTTGATTTCCCCCCACCCATAATCCAAATTCCACCCCCACCCCGACCCCCATCTATCCCCACTCCCTAAAGGGCTGCTTTGCCTTCCCATTTGAGAGCTCAGGAGATGGTCAGGGCTCTGCCCAGCTGCCCAGGACTGCTACTGGAGCTTCAGAGCAAAACCCTCACTGTGCTTCTCCCACTCAGAGAAACCTCAGAAATCTTCTTACTGACCATCCTCTACAGTCTGACCCAGACCATTCCCTCCCTTCACCCTCCTTTGCAAGTGTGTGCTCTTTCACATAACAAAAATATACCCAAGGGGCGCTCTGGAGGCAGAAAAATGGCATATACATGGGAAAAGCCAGAAGTAAGGCTCCTTATTCCTGTAAAACTTACGGGAATACCTTTACAAGCCCCATAGTTTAATTCCACCAAGTCTGAAAAAGTATTTTCTTTGTAATTTTTAAAATGGCCATGTTTCAGAAAAATATTTTTGTTATTTTGTAATGAGGTAGTGAGAGCAGAATTTATTTGTCACCTTTAAAATGTTTTGGTTTTTTTCATTATCTCTCCTTGCCCCTTGCATAAGTCTTCCTAAAATAGACACTCCCTTTCTTTTCAGCATCGTCATTAGAGGGATTTTCAAACACCTAATCACGCTATGACCTTTTTCTGATTGCCCTTTAATTTAACAGTATCTTTCCTAAGATAGGATAACAGGCCCTTGTGCAGTAGATCATGTGGGAGTCATAGTATATATTAATTTCTGTTTTCTTCTTCATCTGCCTTACTCTCTTAGCTTTTTTTGCGAGAGGCACTGCGGAACCAGTCCTCATCAGGCTGTCCACAGTTACGCAGATACCTCCCTGAGTTCACAAGACCCATGGTGAGGTACAGTGAGATGCAGTTTACAGTGCCTGACTATGATTTCAGGAGCGCTCCTCTGCAGCTCTGCCAAAGATGTACAGACCTGTCCACTACAAGGAAGGGGTCAGTGTGGCTGGGCTGATCAGATCCAGTCTCTGACCCTTTACTGCAGGCCACTATGCTGTTGTCCTTTTTCCTTTCAGTGTATATTATTTAGCATTTGTTGACCTTGCACTCACTTCACTACATGTTTTATAACTGAATTTGACTGTTCTAAGTAACTGCCTGCCACCTGCAGATTTGACTAATGACCAAACCTCTTCCCCTTCCTTATATATAGAACTTAAACAAATTGAAAACTTTGGGGCACCCAGCTGCTAATCTTGTGTCATGGCAGAATTGGACAAAAGGTGAGAGCCTAAGATAAAAAAGGGTATCAGATCACTCTGAAGTATCTAACAGTTTTAGTTATTGTGATGGTAACACTTTGATGACTATTAGGTTCTTTGCCTTTGAAAGATTATCTTTAACAGAAGAAGGCATGAAATGAGATAAAACCAGACAGTGGCTGATCAGGATGACCTAATTTAGCTGTGAATTTTCCACTGGGCTTTAATGAGACCAGGATTACATTCAGTCATAATTTGTATTTTATCCCCAAAAAGCACCTAAACAAACACATGACATAACAAGCCATACCCAGTCTTGACAAGTAGATGTCCTTGGTTAAAAAAACACGTATTTAAATGTAGGATAAGGTTATTAGAAGGAGATTTTTAGTACATGGTTCATAGGATTAGCCCTGAATATTGTCCTTGATTATGACTGATAATATTTCTTTTGGAGTGAGGAGAGAGGATGCCAGACAGCCCTCACCAAAGGGATGGCACGAAGACTGATGCAGGAGGAGAGCTCCACATAAATGGTTTAGCAAGGCTGCAACTAAAAGGAGTCCAAGTAAAGGGTCTTTAAGGAGGCGGGGGGAGAGCAGTCACCTCCAAGGGAGACACAGTATGCCATCTTCTTATCAGGAAAGCAAAACAAAGCAGGCAAATAGGTAACTGGATTTAAATACATCAGCTGGTTCAAGGCAGCACAAAAAATGACCAGCTGTTTAGGCTATAGAAGTTTATTGCTGCCAAGGGAAACGTGAATGCCCTCTGCCCTGCCCTGTCTCCCAGAGAGGCATGCAAGGAAAAATTCCTATGAAAAGGTTAGTCAGAGCTATGGTGATGTCTTGCTGCTGTTATATTTAACTTATTTGAAGTACTTCAGATACAGATGCTATTTAGTACAATAAAATGAGTCATGATGGACTGCAATTAAGAGATTGAAACCCTCACCGACTGCAGAAGAGGGGAAAATCAGTTTCCTCTTTGTGTAATCTATTAGCCTGTGGGATAAACTCCCAAAAGCAATCATACTTGCCCAGAGGTACATGGAAAACCAGTCCAATTTATGGAAGAGTACGCAGGTACACAGTCAATCAATAGAAACCCCTCCTTGTGCTCCAAACTCCAGGCTTAGTCTCCCAGCAACCCTGTGAAACAAGGTGTGAACAAATATCTCGTCCATTCCAAACCTCTATTAAGCAGAGATGTCTAAAAACAGGTGATGGTCTCAGCACCTTCTTTCCATGTTCTTTACATGTTCAACAGCTCAGAAACCAATTTTTATGGATGTTTAATGTCACTATATTCTGGCTTATTCTCATGAGTAATTAAGATCTGTTTCTCCCTGAACTTTGGGCTCCTTGAAGGTAGAGGAATCTTTGACCATAGATCAATTAAGAAATTGAAGATGGAAAAACATTTCCATTAAAAAGTGTTGGATATTAATTTGTAGTCTCTTAGGCTCCCACTGTGTTAGTCCAGCTAAAGTTGCACTATATGGGGGTAATAGTTAAAGACTGGCAGAGAAAAAGAAGTATTAAAACAAATATAAACAAGAAACAAACCTCTAATTCTTTCCCTTTCCAAACACCTTATTAATTTTGCCAAGAAGCCAATTTGATGAGAATAAAATGGCTCACTGAAATTAATATACAGCATTTTGTTTTGCCTTGCATGTATGATTTGCTTTCATTTACAGTTTAATTTTTTAGGAAAAGAGTCCTGACAGAGCCTTACTAAAGGAAAATCCACTCCTGCACTCACTCATTGCATTATTATAGACCAACGTGAACACAAAATATCTCAAGAATGCTTTAGGGGGATACGAGCTTCATTAGAAAGATAATCCACCACAATATGATAAAACATAAGGTAGCTATTCACTCTACCATGGCACAGATGAGGACTTTATTTTAAACCCATAGCAGATTGAATTTTTGCATGATGTTTTCTTTAAACTGCCTTGCTTAATCTAGAAATACATTAAAATACTCATCTGCCAGCTGTGCTGGTTTCAGCTGTAGCAAACTGATGATTAGTATCCTCCTGACATTATTTTCTTCACATGGAATAAAAAAATCCTGTCACAGGATTACGGAAGAGGAAAAAATCTAAAATTCATTATGTCTTGTCTTTTGGTTTTTGTCTTACCCTTGAATTATTTTCATAATTAACAAGTCTGCTACAATTAAGCAGATTTGCAAATATCTCTGGTGCAGAAATGTAAAAAGCTATGTTTGCCAAGTTTAAAAAAAAAAAGCAACTAACATTTTAATCCCACTAATTTGTAGAAATGCTTTCCACAGCCACCTAAAATGTCTGTATTCAGTGTGAAGACTTGTGATGTTTCGTGATACATTTATGGTAGAATCCAGCCCACTGACTTCGGAAGGTGACAAGCATTTTTTACTATGTCTGTTCTTCATTCTCAGCCTCCAAGGTCATTTCAAGAACTCCCTAGATCAGCTCAAGAGCTAGACTAGCTATACTTTATGCTTAAAGATACATTTTATCCTGACATACTGTTGACAAGTGCCAAGTATTTATCCTGACATAGTGTCGACAAGTGCAAAGTATTCAATCCACTAGGATTCTTCCTCTTCCTTTGGTATAGATGACAGAGGCACCAAAACCACTGAACTAAGTGCAAGCAAAATGTTTTTTTTCCATATAATTTTTAAGCATATTATGCATTTTTGAGCCTAGGTGCAAAATATGACACCCATGTTTAAAGGACACCAAAGCCCCTTAGTCCAATTAAGCTGCATATATGTTGACAAGCAATGCAGACCAGCAGAAGTTGCTTTGTAAAGTGAAATAGCTGATGAGGACCTGACAGCCTCCCTTCTCATATTGCATATTTTTTCCTATATCAAACTAGCTGTGTTCTGCTGTCACAAACTGATTGCTCACTTGCCACTGGTGAACTCCTGGAGTGCATCTTCCAGTTCAGTTTGACACAAAGTGTATCCAGTTCATGAGCTCTGAGACTGTTCTACAGTGCAAACCAAAGCACGGTACAGGAGTACAACTGAGAGGTTCACTGAATTTAATGGATGATCCATAGATATCCTGTAATTCTTGATCCTTCCCTCAAAGCTAGATCCTCCTGGAGTACTTGTTCTATACACATTTCTGAGGCCTGGTACTCAGCCATAAAAGATTACACTGGAACCCACTTTTCATCTTATCACACGGGGTAGCACTACAAGAAAACAAGTTATTGTGGCACTTCAGATATCTTATAAAAATTACTAATTCTAAGTGAGAGCTCAAGCACACATGACCTCCTGACACGGTTTGTTTTGCCTTAGAGAAGTTACAGGTTGAAGTCCTTCACTCTCCACTACTGCTCCCCTGAAAGCTCAGCGCAGTGATAGGGCACATACATGTCCATCATCACTGACTTTCAGCAGCTTCCAGAAGGAATCTGCCGTTAAGTGGAGTCTCCATGCCTATTTCATCCTTGGTTATTTTGCCGAGGCATCAGTGACTCTGACAGTAGTTTTGCAATGTGGGCGATTCTCTGACTGTAGCCCATTGGCTCCTTTCACATATATCAACAAAAAGCCATCAGGTAGGGGTATTTATTTTTGTTCTTTCACCTAGGGGCAGATCTGAGTCAGTGACCTTGGAATGAAGGGCTTTATGTTTCAGTATCACACTTCCCAAGAGATGCTGTAACTGGGGCTGCTGAAATACCTAAAGATATAATTTTTCTAAGCAGTCACTGAAAGAACTTCATTTTAACAGCAAAGTGACACTACTCTGGCTTACCCACACATACTATCTCTACTTTTAAAGACAGAAATGTGATCTTCACACAGATAACTGCAAATTTTTCTCTTGATATTATTCTTTTCCTTCATATCAGTAAAAGTCCCACCCCAAAGCTTTCTCAAAAGCAGGCATGTGTAGAAAACTGATTTTCTCCTGTGATTTTAAATAAGAAAAAAAAATCATAGGTTAGAGTAGGCTGTCATTTTTTTCTTTTAGATGTGATCATTCCAGCTCTGGGACCAGGGCTAGTTGGTAACTCTCCTTGCTTTACTCCAAAGGAGGGATATCAAACATAACAGATAGATGCTTTTGTGTTTCATCAGACTGCAAGCTGGCAAATAGACTAAAATCCGTTGGCCCAGTTCCTACTTTTCCACCACTAATCTGGGGGCAATGTCACTGTCATCTAGAGCAATCACGGATAGTCTGCAAAAGGCAGTTTGTTTGTAGCACTATGGACAGGAGTGGGAATGCAGATGCAGTCTACAGTGCAAATAAGACAGCATCTCAGTGAATATACATGCTTAGCTTCCAAAATCCTAGAAATGAAGAAGCTGTCTTTAGCCATTTTGCCCTCTTAGAGGAGCAATAGCAAACTTGGTCTGGAAAGTGAGATGCAAAAATTAGAAACTATGAGGCAAGTGAAAGAATAACGTTGCAAGCAACTGAATATCTGAAATACCTTCTAGATATATGGCCAGGATATGAGGGATAAAACAGGAATAACCAAAGCCTTAACTAATTGGTGTAACTGGTATCACAAACTCCCAGTGGAATATAGTACGTACACAACGAGGTATCTTGGGAGAGCTGAGAAGTACCTGCAATGCAGTGGTAGAGGGGGTATTTATCAAAAGAGCTTTCTGAACTTCAGAAAAAATGCAACCAATGTAAGATATCTTTAATGGCTCTGGTGAGACAGAAAGAAAAGATACTATTATGGCAATGTCTCCACTGCTGTGGATATGGTTGTTTGGAGGCAAAAGTAAGGACAACCCAAGAAAGGCAGCCTGTTGGTGACTGGTGTTATGACTTTCCTTCCTGTATTTTTGAACAATTACACCGTGGGGCCCAAAATGTTTGCTGCATGTGCTGGAGACAATATTTTCTTTGGAAGGGGAGTTATTAGGACAACAGGTATTTTAAATTTGTTTCTGACTAAAGTGGAAAATAATTTGGGTTGAAGAAACATTGCTGGAAAGAGGAAAAGAAAGAGGGTTTACAAAATAAGGACAGCATTTTGAGAAACCAGACATCAATGGAAAGAATTTATTGACAGGGTCTTTTTCCTAAATAATTTGTCTTTTAAAAAAAAGATGTGAGATCTGGTGGCTGATGGAAACATTATGCCAACCATACAATTGAAACTATCTCAAAGTTAAGAAGTCTAGTAGAAGACATTTTGACTGTATTAGTAGCAATTTAATGGGAAAAGGAACTGCACGCAGAATGAAAACAAGGACACATTCTTAAGCATATAAAAGAATTGCTCAGATATCTAGGTTAAACTCAGCAAGGCTGAGGCTAA
Organism: Falco biarmicus; assembly: GCF_023638135.1. NCBI lineage: Eukaryota > Metazoa > Chordata > Aves > Falconiformes > Falconidae > Falco > Falco biarmicus. The sequence continues at coordinate 38,097,829 of NC_079291.1, read as the reverse complement.
AATGCGTTATAATTAACAAGGGACATAACAAGCAACAAGAAAAGATTCTACAAATACACTGCACATTAAAGAAGTAAAAGGAAGTATTAAGAAGGAGATGAAATACCGAATAACTCAAGGAAGGCTGAGGTATCTAATGCCTTCTTTCAATCCTCAAATAAATGTTAACTATGATCCAATACTTAATTAAATTACACTTTTAAAAGAGATAGGCATGACTTCCTGAATATGGGAAAGGACAGTGAAAAAAAGATAGAGATTTTCAATTTAGCTTAGTCCAATGAATTTCAATTAAGTATACTTAACAAAGCGACCACAGTAATCTCTGAATCATAGCACTTACCTTGGAGAGTTGATGAAGGATATTAGAATTCCCTGAAGACAAAAAGAGGGCAATCACAATGTCACACTTCAAAAACGGGAAAATATCTCTACTTAGGAGGGTACAAACCAGTCTCTGGACTGTTCTTCCTTGAAAAATTCTGAGACAATTTACCAAAAATCCATTTATAAGGCACAAGAGAATATGATGGTGATAAAAACAGAAAACATGGAGTTATCAGGAACAAATCGTGTCAAGTCAACCTCATTTCTTTCTTTGATTACTGGCCTAGCTGGATAAGGGAAAAGTCACTATTGTGATATATATGGACTTTAGTAAGGCTTTTCTAATATCTAGAATAAATTCTAATCTTCTAGCATACAAACCAGAAAATTAACATCTAGATAAAAACACATTCAGATGGGCTGAAAAAAAATGTAGAGAACATGACCTGTGAGGGAAGACTAAGGAAAACAAGATCAGTTTTGTCTAAGAAAGAACTGGGAGAATATACCATAACAGTTATTTTGTATATATGGGCATATATATGAATATATATCTATGAAAGGTGAGATAAAAAAGCTTGAATTGCAACATAGGAAACTGGGACTTGATATTGGAACAAATATTTTTTTATTTTAAGAGTAGCTGAAACACCATAATAGACTGCCTGCTTCCTTTGGGCATGTAATACCTCAGTTCAGAGGAAAAGTTTTCTTTCATTTATTTTGAATAAGTGATGACAGCAATATTTCAAAGATGTCCTGCTGCCTTCAAGCAATGTTTGTTTCTTGGGTCAACCAAAAGTCTGTCAAAACTTGAGAATTATGCACCTAACACAGGACTTACAGTGACAACTAATCTTTAAGCCCAAAATTTATGAGAAAAGTTCCTTGTTCAGCAGCTACCTACCCTTGAGCTCATTTGGATCTCTCTGTTTGGTCTGAAAATTACACATATACAGACAGTTCTGCCCCTGTGGGATACAGAACAAAGCCTAAATATCCAGAAGGTGTGGACTTCACCAGCCACCAAAAGTACAATGAAGAAATCTCATGCAAAAAAAAAAGGCAGCCAGATATCCTATGCTTTACACCACAGTTTGATGCTTGAGGGAGCTCCTGTTACCCCCTTCCACAGGCTACTCTAACCATCAAGTCTGAGACCAACCCTAAGCCAGGTCTGGTGCTCATGAAAGGTGAATAGAATTACTTCCAGAATAAAGCTGGGGCCTGAGTTACTTTGCAGAAAGTATTGTCCTATATCTTTCCCAGGAGGCAGAGGTTTACAGTAAGGCTGCAGTATCCTTCACTGTGGCCTTTTTGTTCAGGTGACAGAGGGAAGGTGGGCATGGAGAGCCACTCCTGAGTCCCCAGCGGACTGAATTTTCCCTGTACTCTGTCACACAGCACAGCCAGTCCCCAGTGTGTAGGGTATCCTAAGTGTTTTGTTACACCTTACAAGCATTTCTCAAACTGATGGTGTTCTTATCGACCAAAAGCAAGGTCTAGTGAGTGGAACTAACAGCTTGTCAATACGGCAATGTAGCGTATTCACTGAATGACTGCACACAAAATGTCTCTGGGTTTCTGTTGCAGAGGGAGAAACATCAAATGAGGGAGAATCCAGCAAGTAGTCAACCAAACAAAAGTGCATATGACCTAAAAATATGACCTATTTCAGCATCAACAGCTGTCTGCATTATACGGTATAGTCAAAGGTAAATATTCTCACTTACTTCTGAGACCTACTTTAAAATGTTAAGAATTAAATTATTAGAAAACTAAAATTGAATGTATTGATTATCTAACTCCTGACATAAGTGATAACCTAACATTCAAGCAGCCTTGTTCCCTTTATAAATTTGCATTCATATGGGTCAATTTCCATTGCTCATTCATTTCAAATAGCAGCCACTTGAACATTTCTTTCCAGTTTGGGGGTTTTGGGGTTGGGGGTGTGTGGGTGCTTTTTTGTTATGTTTTCCTTAAAATAGAGCTGGGAAGCAGAATTTGCAATTAATATTTTGACATCTGTTTTTCTTCTCTTTATAAACACCCACCACATTTTCCCAAATGCTTTCATTATTCAGAATTGTTTGTTGAATTATTTCTTCAGGTAACTCCTTCCTGTAGTTTTCCACTAGGATCCTGATGTTACTGTAAAAAAATCAGAGTTGCTACATGTGGAGACATGAAATACATATCTATTTGTCTGCATACCATCCAGACTGTCACATAAGGCTTCGTTTTTGTAGAAACCTTACACAAATTGCAGATAAACAATAGAAAAATTACATCTGATCACAACATGCTGGATTCCTTTTTTTCTGATGACAGGTATTTGACATTCCCTTGAATGGTTTGCAAGAGCTTTCTGATTTCTGCATCATTTTCTAAAGATAACCAAGTTTTTGACTACACTGCCTCGTCATTTAAAAAGAGGGCAGAAGGAAAGGAATGTAAATGAGGACAGAAAATCCATCCTTTTAACCAGAGTTTTAGTGCCTTTGCAAAATGTTATTTTCCAAAAGCATGTCAAAGGACAAATACATATGTTGAAACCTGAAGCTATCACAAACTGGAATGGTACTTCTGCAACCAGCTGTATTAAAAACTTGGTGATGATCTTCTTCACCCCTTCTGCTCACTTCCTAGTAAGCAAACAATACTTACTCTTTCTCCATTTTTCTCATTGCTTCTCCCTCTTTTCAATTTGTATTTTTGCTTCAAGCTCTTTCTCTGACATAGGTCTCCACTGTCTTCCACTGCAGCAGAAGTGGAAGGTGGCAATGTTGGCCACGATGGCTCACCTACAGACTGGCCCACATCAGCAAGGGCTTGCACTCCAGCTTTGAGACAACATGCATCAGTCTTCCAAAAGTTAAATAAACTGTAGGCACCTGTGATACAACTAAAATATTCTTCTCCAGTGTTGATTCATTTCTTTTTACATCCTCTTTTAAAACACAACGCAAAACATTATCCTAGTACCTTCATTAATTCAGCAGTTAGAAGACTCTAAAGGACTTTCTTACACTACACAATTCCCTTTCTGAAGCACTAATCCAGGTTACGTTAGTGAATATATGTGTTATATCAATAGTGGAAAAAAAGAAAAAAATCCATCCAACTTACTGCTACTGAAATGCTCAGATATGTCCTCACTAGTTATGTTTACTAGTTTATCCACTCATTACCACCTCAAGGCAGCACACATTACATGTATAGATGGAAAAGTTTCACTCATATTTTCTCCCCTCCAGGAAGTTTCCATTGTATGTGTCTCACATTGTCTTTAGATAATAATGGTATTGTCAACACAGTGACTTCACTAGCTTGTGACAGGTTAATCCTTTGAAGAGCTTCTATTCAGACTAGCACACAGAATCTTTACCATTTGTCAGTGACATAAAACACATGGAATAGCAGATGCCATAGCCCGGATGCCAGACTAATGCTTGTCTTTCTATTTTTCTGTATTTATGGTGATTCAGTGAAGACATAATGAAGAAGAATGAAAAGCATTTTTTCACTTACTTAATGGAAAGCATTTTTTCACTTACTTAAAAGATAATTGAGATAATTAGATGAAAGGAAAGAACTTATTAAACAAATATAAGTCACTAAAAAATAATATAAAAGCAGTATTTTCAGTAATACAAGCAGTAAGAGCTTAAAAAGTAACATTGCTTGACTATGCATTTACATTTTCATTGCTGACATTCTTTCTTTTTATTATTGTCTTATTCAAAAGTCCAGCTGTACTCACGTTCAAGAAAATGTGCTTTTACCCAGCCAGGCTCACACTTGAACCTAAGAGGTCTTTATTCAAGTTAATTTTACATTCTTTATACCCTCCCTTCTTTCTTTATGTTCTAAAACTTACACTGAGAAGTACTTGTGACTTATTCAATCAGCTAACAAGCAAGTACTCAGAACGTGTTTAACATGCAATGAATGTTCATGTACCACTGAAAACCACACACAGCATCACATTTGCAGTTTCAGCTTAACGTGGGATCTTGACTGTAAAACAAGTTATGGAGACCTAATTTTTCATGTAGCTGACACTGCCCCTTTTTTACAACACACTCTATGGCTAAAATGGCATTGGTCAGACAACACGTTCCTAAATTTATAGAACACAGTTCTATATTGAACACTACAATGTAACCATCATAACCATCACCCCCAATTCACTTCAATCATAAAAGTCTGGAAAAGGAAAAGAAGCGTGAGTTTTGAGTCAGCTCAGGTTGTTAATAACCTCCACTTTATTGTACATCACATAGTGTTTCTATTATTTGTACAAGGACCTCTTTGAGATTTTTAACATTGAGGGTGTCTACCTCACTGTAGTAATCTGTACCACTAGATGCTATTTCAGAAAAAAAAAAAATAATATTTTGGCTTAATCATTTTTGCCTTCAGCTGGTTGGAATGTAACTTTTATGGCCTGTGGCATCTTCCCTCTTTTACCTGTTTCAGGATGCCTGCCACTGCTGATATCCAACATTATAAAATGTGCTGATGTTACCTAGATCTACAGTCCTTTGATTGAGGCCTCCAGTCATAGTATTGGCAAAGTTCATGCTTAACTGAACTTTGTTAACATGTTTGTTAACAACATGTTACTGCCTTACTAAATTAGGCCCTTAAAAATTAACTCCCTCTTGGAATTTTTGTTGTCCGCACAAAGAGCTTAGGGTGCAGTTTTGTAGCTCTACATCTGAGATGCTGACTGTGAATGCCACACCAAAATTAGGAATGCAAGCTCAGGTTCAGTGCACAATGAAAACTTTCAGTGGGGTAAATTTTTATATTTTTAATCACATTGAGTAGTATTGTAGTTTTCAGATACCACCAGAAATAAGAAATCAGTAAGCATGGGTGTGCAGAAGATATATGGATTTCAGAGGTTAGGAATAACCACAGTTATGCATGGCTGTTGGTGTAACTCCAGTAAACCATATGCTTGAAAAATGCTGAAGGATGGGATTCTTTCTCAGTTCAGAATATAAATCACATTTGGCAGGTAGCAAATAAACTCTGTGTTTTGCTGAGCATACGAATGCTAACATTGCCAATTTTTTCATAGCATACAAATATGTTTATAAGTTTTATTTATTAGCACAAGTCTTGAGAATTAATATAACCCAAAATGACACTTAAAAGAGTGAAACTATATTTGAGGTGATTTGAGCCCAACTGTGGCTACTTCAGTGGCACAAGAGTATTTTGCTTCTTTTAGATTGATTCCAAATATCTTGCAAAATGCAGCTTCTAAGTACAAATATGAATGAAGGTGGCATATGTTGAACATTATGAAAGGTAAGTTTTATTAGACGAAGTAGAAATTATTTCTGACACAGTGAAAATCAAGGAGTCAATAGAAGGTTCATTTTGTGGACAATCAAATTTTTAGCCCAGAGAACTACTTAAAATATCTGAAATCTAATTCTGTATCTCTTTGAAGAACTGAGAATGTAATAACTCTCCAACAGCACCCATATTCAAGCACCACAAGTTTGAAGTAGGATAACAGGACCTATTAAATGGAAAGTGCAATTTGGAGGGGTGAAACAGCATAATGGTAAAAAGCAAATAATTTCCTTGTGATTTTGTACACATATGAGGGATGAAGTTTGCTCTCCACACTGTATCTGAGGACCAGTGACCAGGCTATAATGAACATGGTTACATTTTGAAACAAAACAAGTGGAAAGCTGGGAAAGAAGCATTTAAAATCAAAGATCGTCACTCTTAGCCAGTTGATTCAAATTTTCTGAACCTGAAGTCATAGCAGTATGTGGGAATATTTTGATTTATTTCAATGGAATTTGGTTCTGTACTGCCTGAAGTAAATGCTGGGGCAAAATAAAAATTTAATTTAAAAAAAATCCAAATGTGAATGCTCACATAGTTTAGCAGGAGACAAATGTGCTTTACATGTAGTTTGTAACAAGCAGACAAGAACATATGGCCACCACTGCCTGTACAGAATTCAATCATATCTTATCAAAACCATGACATATGTTCTTCTGCTTTGCTGAGTAGCTAAATGTCATTATCTCATCATGCTTTGAAGTGGAAAGTCCCTGTTTTGCTGACACAACCAGGTTATAAATGGCTGTGTTACGAGGCAGTGACAACCTCTAAGTCAGTGTATATGTTCAGTTATTTATTGTTATCTTTGCATCTTTCTTCCCTTTTTTGAAAGCATTCTAGAATCATTAAAATCTTTAGGGAAAAAAAAAACCACAGCTCCCTGGTCTTGAAAAAGTCTTTAATCTTTTTTTTAATAAATTATTCTAGTTTGAAATTCTTCTTAGGAGCTGTTGGAACAAGGCACATTGATGCTTACATTTAGACCAGGCTCAGCCAGTTATTTTAGCACATGTTCCCTTCTAAGCACACCAAGACTTTTCTCAGAAGAGGGGAAGGCCTTTATACATTGAAGATGTTAAAAGTAATACGACACAACTGCATTGTAACAAAACCATATAGCAGCAAGCTTAATTCTGACTGTATTTGTAAGCCAGCACTAGACCCTGTGCTAACCAATATACAAAATGAAAAAAAGTCATTGCTGCAGAAAGTTAACTAAAGATTCAAGAAGTATACTTTTATTAGACTCTAAGATGGAGAAAATAAGATACAGTATTATCACATACTATAAAAGTGAGATGTTATATATATGTATGGTAGGATCTAGTAAGAAACAGTCTTTGAATGGCTAAAAAGAAAGAAAAAAGCAATGCTGTCTGCACTAAAATAGAGAAGCAGTTTTACAATGATAATTTCCGAGTGCAACAATACCCTCTCAGACTCTTCTTCAAGCTGTGTATGTTTTAATGTTGATAATATTTATCTGTCAAATCATACAGGGAACACTGACAGAAAAACCTAGCTGATGACAGTGTGGAACGTTCCAGGAATGGCCTGAACTTGGTCCAGCTGCCTCCCATTATTTTTCAAGCACTTTTCAAATTTCATGTAATAAACTTAATTTTGAAACAATATTATACAAGTTTATTTGATTTTCTGCACTTGCCCCTTGGCAAATAAAAAGATAAATGAACCAGTATTGACAAAGATGGCATGTATAGGTAGGTGATTACAAAGCAGCACATCAATCTCATTCCATCATGATGAAGTAATATGCATCGGGGGCACAACTGCAACCAATTAATAAAATATTTAATTTGAACACCACAAAAAATGAGACAAAAGTGAAGGAGGCAGCAGTTTTGCATCAATAACTGAGTGTACTTCCACAAACAACACTCTTAAGAGATTTTGTTATGCAGTGGAAAAAGCTGCTATAGGATTTATTATTAAAAGAATAAATTTATTTTTTTCTGCAGAAGAAGAGAGAGCAACTACAATGCAGAAGCTATTCAGGCCCTCTTGCCACTAGAAAACAAGAAATTAAATCAATATCTAGGGTGAGATGTTCAGTAGCTGTAAATCAACACGGTTTCCATTGGCATAATACAAAGACATTGATTCACTCTACCCAAGGATTTGGCCGCTAGCATTTTGCTGTAAGTAGGAAATTCTTAAAAGTTAAGAAATGTTTAAGAGAAAGGTTCATCTTGTAACACAGCACACATCTACAATCCAGGGATATCAAATAGATAATAGGTAATTATCCACTCATGAGAAGATTCTTTACTGTGATAGCAATTTACTCTAGGCAAGGTAGTTAAAAAAAAAAAAAAAAAAAAAAAAAAGAAAAGATTAGCATTATCTGATTGGAGAGCTCAAGCAGTCACATAAAAGCATGTGTCCAAAATTAGACAAAAGTCCTTTAATGAAGCCAGCACAAAGGTACAAACCCAAGTGTCGTTTCTCCAAGGTGATCGATGCCCTCCTTTAATAGAAGCCAAGAAAGCTCAGACACTAGTAGGAGAAAAGCAGTTTTACAGTCGCATCTCCACTAAACTTTTAACCTAAACTCCTCACCCTTCCCATTGGCCCAATCTTTTGACTTCAGTGCTTCTTCTCACAGCATTTGAGACACATGAGATTGACTATGCAAGTCAGACAGAAGATGCATCTAGCACACACCTTCCACAGAGAAAGGACAAGGACTTGTGTTATGCTGAAAGACGCAAAAAGGAACCTCTCAAAAGGAGAGACAGTATCTGCCCATACTAATATTTAAAGTCAAGCTTAAAGGAAGTTCCCGAATGTTCTGAGCCACATAAGCCTTCCTGCTACAACACAGCCCACTTAAAGCCATCAACATTGGCATTTTTAATAACCAAAGTAGAGTTTCTGTCCAATTTAACGTGTAGACTGCTTTTTAGGCTAGCTCCTGACAAAGAGCAAAAGAGATATGTAGAAGGATTGTGAAGCAGAAGCAGACCACTTAGTGTTTGCTGCTGACAGAACTGCTACACTTAAGACCATCAAAACAAATTGAATTTGAAACATCACAGAAAGTGTCAAGCTCATAGAAAACTATCAGTAAGATCAGTGTAATCAAGGTGGACAGGTAGTGAGAGTTTAACTATGAGCTGAACACCAGCTAGACCTGACATTATCACTGCAATTGCAAACAACTGGAATTGTATGTTCTAATTTACATAACCTTGTCACATTTCTATAATCCATCCTGTTCAAAGCTGACCTGTAGAAAGTGTTTGGAAAATACCACAGTTCTGTTTTGTCCATTTTCCCATTGCCTCAAGGATCACTGAGCAGCTGGTAGCCATGCAACATGTCCTGTGTGTAGGTCACATTGCCTTCTCCAAGAGAGTGCTAGAGGTAAAGGAGAAATAGGAGTTCTAGTAGTAAACAGGCAACAGTTAATCCTGATGACAGAATAAAGAATGAAAAACTGAGATCTTTTTTCCACCTTCATTTCACCTCCAAAGATAAATTTTATCTTCAATTTTCTCACAAGAGCATCCTCCATGCAAGATGAACTATAAAAATGCAATTATTTCTGATCACTACTGTGTGAACTCAAGAATATGTTTCTTCCTTTGCTTTAAAGCATGTGTTAGTGATGTTGCATTGTCAAAATGAGGTCTTATATCAGTCAAGATATAAATATAAAAAGATTACTTTTCCTCTGATTTCCAGATAAACCATTAATTATACCATATAGCAGATCAAACTGGGTTTAGGTGCTTAGAAGAAGAAATGTCTTAGGAGTGTAAAATATGTATGCAAAGTTTCAACAGATGACATTTTGCTAACAAGTTGTAAGCTCCTCAGAGATGCAAGTTTAAGATGGTTTAAGGGAAGCATTTGTTTGGGCAGCTACTGGTCATAATCTGAAGTTCTTTTTTAATTGGAGCATTTGTGCCTAGTTTCATGCTAGCTTTATATGCTGCTTTTTTCACATTCTCCTAGCTACCTGGTATTCACTGTGTTCATCCATGGTGCCAGTTAACTTGCATCTGCTCTAGTACTGCACCATTGAAATGTGCCTTTGCTTTGCTTCAGGAATCAAAGAAAAAATTATAAACAATTAGTAACTAGATGGTCAAGCTGCTTTCAGATCAGGATGTGGGTTAGGGAAAGGTAAATAGGGCTGTTAGACACATTTGCAGTTCCATAATCACGTGCTCTGTCCCACATCTCATCAGTCAGCTCCTTGGAGCTATTTACAGCAGTTTCAGGACTGTTCTACACAATATTCATAACCTACAGATACTCAAGATGTTTTGAGCATCCAGCTTTCCCAGTAACTATACATTCCTGTTCTAAATGATCTAATGTCAGACATTAACACTGCCATATCATTGAAAAGTACATACAGGTATCATTATCTAGCCTGTTCATCTGGGTTTTATTGTTGTTTAATGCTCTAAGACTGCTTCAAAGCGAAGTTAACATATTAAGAAGAGGCTATAACATTGGTAGAAAAAAAAGTCATCATAAAAGTATACAGCCACATTCAACTTCCTTCCATGAAATACAGACCATCTTATTTATTGTGTGGTTATCATCCAGTTGTTATTTATCATCCAGTTGTAAAAAAAAAAAAAAAAAAAAAAAAAAAAGAAGTGAGAATTATTCTTGAGGTTGGGTTAATGAAGCTACATTTCAAACAAAGCTGAATTTCAGGATTCAGCAGGCTTGCCAAACCTATGATCTGGTTTCAAGTGAGCAGTTTGTAGAGAGAAAAAGGGAAAGCTAAGTTTGAAACAGTATGCTTGTGGAAGTAGCAGTATTGTTTGTCACTAACAGTGAGGGCAACAAGTAGTTCAGATGAAAGAATCTGATTCGTTAATGCTTTTCAAGATGTCGTTGCATCTTTAGACATTGTAATTCCACATCAACCCTTTCTGTACCTTATCAGCAAAACACATGTTATAAAAAAGTTTTTTTTCCCATCTACTTGCAGCTGCAAAAGTCAACTTTATTCATATGACTTTTCTCCACATACTAGGAAAGCATATTTTGACTGATTTCTGGTTTGATCACCGTTCTTTGGTAGGGAGAGCAAGCCTGAAGTCCTATTGACTCAGAAAAAGTCTGAAAAGGCAGCTTTTCCCAGGGTCATGCAATATGAGAATCTTGGGATTCATTTAAAATCACTCCAGTCCAGCTCACCCAGCAGCAAAGAAAAGCTTGAGACCTCTGAAGACTCCAAACAAAGAGGGAAATCAAGAACAGCTTTAAACCTACTCATTTGTTTTATTTTTTAAAATCTAACAGCCATTTTTTGTTGTTATTCACACAATATAATAAGCAGTACTGTGCAGGTGGCCTCCCACGCTGTGTGTTCCCACAGAGGAATAAGCACAGTCATGTGGAGTGACTTCTCCAAGAGTTACTCCTTCTCCAGTAGTTATCACCTCACACAGCAGGGTGGAGGGTGTACCAGCCAAGGCCAGAAGCAAGCAGAGCAGAGCTTCAGTTCCCTCTTTAGCAGGCTCTTCAAGTCAAAGGAGTCTGCACAAAGGGCAAGTCCCCATGCTAGAGTCCAGAGGGAAGCTTGTTAATTTCCTCCTAGTGCAACATGCCATAACCAACAGCTACATGATCACTCACTGAGATATTATCTGATTCCTGATCAGCTGTTGTGCTACATAGCATTAGGTGCATTACACCCCTAAGTGTCAGCACCCAGCTGAGGTGCTATATTTTCGAAGCTGGTTTCACTTGGCGGTCATTAGAGAGCAGCAGGTTCTTGCCAAGTATTCCTCAAACTGCCTAATACCCCCTTGGCTGCAATTCTCTTTCCACTGATTACACAGGGAGCCTGGGAAGTTCTGGCTCCTTGTTTAGCTATCTGTTTTGCATGCCTACCTCTAAGCAGTGTGGATGCCCTTAGAGTCACTTAGAGTTTGTAGGAAAAAAAATGCTGTTTGGGTCCCCATGATTCACAGCAGAAGAAGGAAAATTCTTCCCAAGACCATGTATTTGGCGTCCTGTCACTTATATCACACACTTCTGACAGAGATAGCCTATCTTCTGCCGGCTGATAGGGAGACACAAAGTTGAAGTCAATGAATCTTCCGTACAGGAAACTGCAATTCATCACTCACTAACATAATGTGGAACAGCCCCTACCCACCGAAAGTGTGATTTTCTCTCAGGTGAAAGGATTCTATTTTATCATTGTGTCATGATATTTATTTTTTTAGAGACAGCAATGATATTTTAAAATAAGAAAAGAATTGATTTCTGCCTCTAATAAAAAAATAATAAGGAAGAACACACTCAAGATAATAACAATTATGAACAACCTTTTTCTGTTACTTATTTCTTTATACATAATGCAGCAGGATTCCTTCCAGACCAAGGTCACAAGAGTCACACAGTCTGCATACAGATGCATTGCCCCAATCCATCCCATCTTACTAAGATACCTCAAAACACTTCACCGAAGATCTGATACTCTCTGTGGAGAAACAAAACTGGTTTTCCCCATAGGCTATACAGGAGACCAATGAGGTATTTAAATATGGTTAGTTTTTTTGACTGGTTAATGGCACAAGGACCAGATACCTTTATAGACCTAGATCTATTCTACAATTTGAAAGTATTTTTACATTTTAAAGAAGTTCCACAGCCATTTCAGAAACTTTCATATGGAATAACATCTTTGCTTGGCCAGCTGGATATGGTGATACACGGTACGTAATCCCAAATAATTATGTGGAATCTCTCGTCTGTAGAGACTGCAAAGAGATAGCAAACCAGCAACTGGACAACTGAAATCAAAATATGGAAATACTTATGGGGAAGACATACAGGGAAATGCCAAATTACACTAAGAATGGAGTTTAAAGTTACAGTGCCAAACAGCTAGCTATTCCCACTAAAGTCAGCAGAAAAATTTACAAGAGTAAGACACCCGAAAACCAAACCATTTAGTAAGATGTCAAGAATTAATTTAGAATTCAGACAGGACCAGTTTTTAAAAGCACCGCTTACTCATGCTTTCTCTCCAAACTCCAAACCACTGGTATAGCCACTGGAAACAGGACATTTAACTTGAAAATTCAATATGTATTTAAGGCACCAAGTCTCAGGCAATCAATTTAGAAAATCTTTGACCATTTATTTTCTTGTATAAAGTAAATACAACTAACCTGTTTCAGCTGCCAAAAGCACTGAGGGAAAGTGAGACCCTCTTGAAAGTAAAAGTTATCATCAGTAAAATACAGTTGTATACTTTATGTGCTCCCAAAACAAACCTAATAATTTTATATAAAACTTAGAGAAAAGAAGAAAAGAGGAGTGTGCAATGCTACAGAACACAGGTAAACACAGTATTTTTTAAATGAGACTTGAAGCTTGGACCCAGAGCTACAGCCTTTGGGCCTCACTGAATTTTTATTTGAGCACAGTGGTGACTTTTATTAATGCTCTAATACACAGGAATGTGTCCTGAGAGTGCACTGACAGCTATTATCCTCCTGGGTGTATCAGAGTAAGACAACCAAATGGCTTTGCAGGGCGACTTGTTCGAGTGCAGCCAGTGTGTCACCACAGACAACGTGTATGCAGTAAACACTATGACCTGTATATACTATCCTGATCCTCTCACATACGTAAGGCTAGAAAAATGTAGCTCTTATTTTTCTTTTTATCTTACATGTTGTTTTTTTATCTGAAAAGACCCTCATTACAGACTAGTCGTAGCATTGAGTCTGAGGATGTTCATTCCCTCTGAAGTGATAAATGGCCAATTCGTAACAGGGCTGGTTTGAGAACCAGCAATCAATACAGGCACTAAAGTATGGTTTAGACGGTCATTCTGGTTCTTATCGGTGTGCACAGACAACGATAACGCAAAAACACTGATACCAGGGTATTATGCGGTTACCTCATCTCTCTTTACTAGGGGACACTGCCCTTCATCAGCGTCATCAACAAATCAATTGGTCACTTAAGGAGATGCCTGTAAGTGCTCATCTTGTCTCTTGCTTGAAATGTATTGCAACCATTTTTCCGTTAAGTTTCACATAAAAAGGATTTGCTGAAGCTGTGCAACTGGGATAAACCAAAGAACCGATTTGCTGAAATAGCTTAGAAATGGTTTAATATTGCAGTGGTGTCGACAAAGCAGATTTTTTAAAATTTCCTCCTGACAACAAAGAAAAATATCCACTCCAAAGCCACGGATAAAGGGAATCTATTTTTTTAAAGTTTTCCCACCTGTCTAAAAGGGGAAACAGCATTCACCTGAAGGGCTTTGAGATCTACAAATGAAGACAGCACTATTAACTGTATTTTTTAAAGTGAGGTGACAACCAATGCTATAAAACAAAAATATCTTCACCTTAGCAAACTGACAGAAGAGAAAGATGAAAATAAATAGAAAAATAATGAAGCAATGCTTAGTGCTTCCACAGTCTCAGCTTTCCTGGATCCTTTTGACTCCTTAAGCAAAATTTCCATTCCTACCATCGCCAATTTATGACCCACCAAAGGTGTCAGAAAGGCCTGGATTGTTGCCTTCAGAGCTGTAATGCCAGAATGTCATGGGTAAGACTGCATACATGATGGAGAACCGATATCCATGAGAGTGGCTTTCTGAATATCTATCAGCTATACCTCAAAGGACTAGAACAATGGATCACAAAGTCTGAAAGTCCTCAGTAGGGACCACTGAAGCATCCAGCTGAAATGTCAAGCTAGCACACTGTTACTCAACTGATAGCTCCCAACTCACCTGGACAGTGAGAGTCCAACATACTGTCTTTCTTGCACTTCCCACACCTGCTTACAGGCTTGAAGAAGTAAGTGAACATCCTCTGCCTTCCACATGCATACTTCCAAGTCTACAGTTATTAATCTGATAATTTCACAGCAAGCTGTCTTTAAATCTGTGTCTTCTCGCACATTGTTTGACAAAGCACTTTTCCCTTTAAGGCCAGATTTTCCCATCCATACTATTTTACTTTATTTTATTTTACTATTTTATTTTTGTAGGTAAAAGCTTGAGTTTGTATCACAAGTGTAAGTATTATTGTTGAGTAAGAATGTTAGAAAGAAAGTTCAGAAACATGTTACTAAAAGCAGCACAGTCAAATAGTAAACCACTAATTGTCATGTATCTATGCAGGATTGCCCACAGAAACCTTATCACCACTGCATAACGATTTTGGTCCAGTACTGGAGACTGTGAAGCACAAGCTGTAACACAGTAGGTCTACTTGAAGACAACAAAACCAGGCATTATCAGAGGATGAAATGTCACATCTTGTAAAAGCACAACTGGAGTGCTCATATTAAACTCAAGCATAGCCAAAAGGATGAACTATGATATCAAAACCATAAAAATAATGCTAGCAAAGAAGTTTTCAGAATTCATCAGGTATTTAGCCCTTTATATAAGGGAAATGCGCTTTTTTAATGGTACTGTCATTACATAAGATTTCCCACATGCGTGCAATGTGAGAAAGCCCAGACAACGTTTAGCTGTGCAACGTACTATGATCACAGTAATGACAATCCATTCATCTTCATCATTTTTCACAGATGTCTTCTGTATCATGGAAAATGTGAACTCAGGTCTGGGGATCTGTCTACCTTATAAGCATGTCTATACCTAGTTTTTCTGTCCTGATCTCAAGAGCTCACCAATTACCCAGACTGACACAGAATAACTCTCAGTAGGATTCCATATCTTTGTTAAACTGTCTGTAACCACACTTTCTGCAAAGGCTGTAAAATGTGGAAATGGATTCTATTTTCATCAATTAAAAAAATGATCTCTGTTGGGGCAGCTGAAAATGGGGGGGGTTATACTACATGAGCTCCATTGCATTCAATATAAACTATGAAACTGGTATGGTAGCAGGTGGAAAAATATCTTTAAATATCTCAGGAGAGGAATGTAGATTCCTTTGCTGAGGGGGAGTCTTTCACACCTGCCCATATTGATGACTCATTTCTAGAAATATGGTGCCATTTGAGACACTACAATAAGCAGTGAGCATTAAGCAATAATCTCTAAGGGAGAAGCTGTCCAAAAGGTAACTAAAGATCTAGCATTGTTTCTATTTCAATTCAGACAGATTCTTTGTTTTCAACAGCTTTTTTTTTTTCTGTATTGGACAGATGTTAGCTGTAATCATCTGTTCTCTTAGAGCACTATTTTCCATGGCAGATCACAAGTACGATGCCTTAGCAATGGCCATCAGATTTCATTGGTCAAGGTATCATTCAGAGCCCACACATACAATGCAAGAACTGTAAACAACCCAGGCTATACCTGTCCTTCAAATACAAAAGGAGAGTTTGTACTTGTATTGCTCTGGACTTCAGAAGCAGTTTCTCCATTTAGTGGTTATTAAATCAACTTGAATAGCAGTGGAAGCAGAATTAAATACTTGAGGTTCTCACACTCACTATAGTTTATGTCATTTTCACATTTGCTCCTAACATCATTTCTCTAGTTTCCTCGCTGCCTGATTGGCAACAACAAAAAAAAAATGAATTAAGGAAGCAACTTAGAAAAAAGAGAAAGGTTTTAATCTTCTTAAATTGGTCCTTTGATGTGGGTAATTTTCAAGACTGGGACCTATTACAGATTGAAGGATCATGTGAAATTTTGTCCTTAGAGTAATCAAGCTCCAGTGAATCTTCTGAAGAAAACGAAGTGTTAATAATAGCAGAGTGCAAAGCTATTATATATCAAGGGCCAAAGTCTCTAGTGTAATGAAATAAGCAGAGCATGTCCGCAAATTCAGGCAAGGTAAAGGCAAACATTTCTATTGCACATTTCTTTAAAAGAAGATAAAGAGCACTGAATCAATAAATCACTGAAAAGATTATTATTTTGTACAAGCTGAAGATCAGTGCAGGTCATTCCCACTAAAGTAGACAGAGTTTGTTAATTTAATCCAGCAGATTTGGCAGGGAAACCAAACAGGAATTTAATCAGCAGCAGAAGGTGGTGAACATCTCTGAAAATTGAATAATCATTGTGCCAGACAGTAAACATCATTGTGGAACTAAAAAAGGAAATAACAAAAGTGTCCTCTTTTCATGCTATTCATTAGCTTCTTAAAACAGGTAATAAATGATTTAAAACAACTGCCTCTGGAAAACAAAAACGTGACATATAAGAGCAGCTGGTCAATAGTTTAGCACATTTATGATGGCATTAAACTTCTCTTAACTATAGCTTTTCCTTTTCCTCTATTGAAATTCTTTATTTAAAAGCTACCTCATGAAGTAATATTGCTATTGCTGTAATAAAAAAGAGACTAATTTACTCTTTCAGTTTTTTTCAGATCACAGAAAGACAAAAAAATCAAATGCTTTCAAATACATTTTTCTGTATTTTGTAAGAATTGCCCAAGATGGAATAATGACATCTGAAGATATTCAGCACAGTATATGCTCATATTTTGTTTGTGTGGGGTTTAAATTATTTTTTCATTTTCACAATACTGTACTTACAACAATGCCTTCGGCATTTTAATTTCGGAGATGAAGCTATTTCTACCACAAAATACTTTTAAATCAGTCTTTCTGGTTCTACATATATCTAATTAAATGTTTTTCTTCCCCATATATTTATTATATGCTCATATTGTAAGAGGATAAACTCTGTCCTTAATAATCTGAAATTCAGGTAAGCTGATGTGGTAAAATAGTTCGTGTCTTCCACTGACATAAACCTTAATCCTTCTGGATTACAAAGGAAGTTTATACAAAGGAAATGTATATTCTAAATTAAAAAAAATCCTTTGCTGAAGTCACTCAGGTGATCTTCTACCTAGTAAAGTTATGTTAATCTGTAGAGACCTCAGATTGTGAATCTGAGGTTTCACATTACTTAAATTTCAGAATTCTGCAAATACAAAGGGAAAAAAATCTGTATCTAAGTTTTTGAGACAAACTTCTGTTTATAGTGGAAAATTCAGTAGATCAGAATTCCAAGCTTGTATATTGATGCGTTAGTATCTATGAGGGATAGTTAATTATTTCTCAATCTCTGCAAGAAATGACATTTCAGAATGTGCATAATATTCAATATACCCAAATTTCCAGCAATCTTTGATCAAAATCTTAATCTTCCATTTTAGGAAAGAGTACGTTTCATTTTTCTGATGGTAAAAGCAGAAAGACTGCTTTCCATTCTAATGTGAGATCGGCAGACCTTTATGATCTTGCCACTTATCTTAAAAAAAACCCCAACATGTCGTTTTTGGAACCAATGAGACACCCAGCCACAAACTAAGATATGCAGGTTTTTCATCTCGGTTAAAATGAATGCGAGACTAGTAAAATAAATGAGATTTATGTGAAACATTTTACATTTACATTTATAGGGTAAGAAAACTTATGAATTGCAAATGGATTCTGCTGGCCTGATCCGACACTTCTGCTGGTTACAAGGAAGCCAGGCAAAGCCAATTTAGAGGTTAAAAATTCCAGCACTTAATTAATTAAGTGCTTATTTTCATTTGAATAACAGAAATAGTTATGCTGGTAACGACAAGAAATAAAAGATGCTGCAATCATCTTTGATGATATTCAAGGTGTATATCGCTTCTTTCATATGAAACAGTTTAAAGTACAGAAAGCATCTTGCTACTTCACCACAAGAATAAGATTGCTGTTCCGTCCATTGGCAGTATCTCGCCCGCACAGAGCATAGATGAAATACTGCTGACACAGCCAAGGATGTGGAGACAAATTTCAAGGCATTATTAATTCCTGCAAACAGGGCCTCCATTTCTTTAATCAACTCACTTGTGGGAACCATGCTCAGCATAGTGCTGTCATGCAATGTAACTTTTATCTAAGGTTGCTGAGACAAACTGGGGGAACTGCAGCATTTCACAGAGATCAGGAATGTTTCTGAGGTATTGCACTGATAATGCATTGTTTGCTTACATTTTTTCATGCTTTATTCCACAAAGAGCCTGAAATAGATCCACTGCTGGTGATGTATGGAGAGGACTGTATCAGAGGCAGAAAGCATTTCAAAGATGCCATCTGTCAGAGTGGATATCCCACAGATTATTGGTAGGATACATCTCCATTACTGTTCCAGTTCAGATCAGGATTTGGACCGAATCTCCTGACCACTCTCACTTGCTACTCTCTGTCACATCTGAGACTGGTTTTGAACCACATCAGCTAAGGCACTTGGGTTGTTAATGAGGTCCAGTGCACAGGATAGAGCAAGGTGGCAGCAAACCCCTTAAGCCCGGCACAGCCCAGATGTCAGTTCCTCTGCACCGTTTTGCCCTGCAGATCCACTCCTACTGTGTGACAACATTTGCTTGCAGGGATACAGCCAGACTGCTTTGGTCTGTCTGGGGTGAACTTGGACAGTAATCAGTGGTTTCCTTCACAAATTCTGAAACTAACTTGCAATGGTTATTTTGGGCAAAGGGTATTCCATCGGATGGTAGTACATCGGATGGATGTACTTTATTTACCATAGTAATTTCTCCAGTGTAAACATGATGTTATAAACCTGATTTTCTAAAGAAATGAGATGTCGAAAACCTATCAGATTTCATTGGAAACTGGGCAGCTAACTCCTGTTCAGAAAATCTTAAGTTTATCATGTGGTGACTTGGCTAAAATGCCTTTTATTACTTTTTTTGCTGTAAGAGAAAAATGTATGCAGTCAAAAATGGTTTACCAGTAAACCCACTGTTGGCTAGATATTCCTGGTGATTTGATACCATGCTATTCACAGCTTCCCCTTAACAGTGGTAATCATTAGGCCTTTCTATTACAAAATGCAAAGGCAACTGCAAACGACTCCAAGAGTATCTCCTATTAGTATAAACAGTTTAAGATGTATGGCATTGTAAAAACAGTATCTGTCAGAGTAGACAGCACCCACTAGGCATTTTCAGTTCTATCTCTATGTAAACATTTGTCAATTCAGTGTTGTACTTCACTCTATTTGCTGCGAAACCCTTCCAGGTAAAAATGGATACTTCTAATTTTCAGTAAAGGTTTTGACTTAGAAAGTCTTAAACAAAGGTTCATAAGTTTATTACCTAATCACTCAGAGGTAAAACAGAACAGCACAACTCAAGTTTTGCAGAATGTATAAGTGCTTGGTCCTTCAACTAATTTTATTTTTTTTAATATCTAATGGTGCCCTCTTACCTTTGTCATAAGAAACTATTTTAAAATGTTCATTTCATTGGCTCAGTTTCACAAAACTCCAAAGCTACATTTTGTTCCTGAAGTAAAATGTTGCCAAAAAAAAAGCTAACTTTTAAAACTATTTTAGAAATAAATGATTCATATCTGATGAGCTGTGAAAAACTGGAAAGTTACAAAGGAAAAAAGGGGGATGTAATGAATTTAACAGAAATACCACATGGTTCTTTTTTAATGATGCTGATATTTTAATCCTAGAACAAGTGTTTGCAAGGTTCCAAATGTTGGCTAAGAAATAAAAACCTGCTAATTATTTTGCTTTTAAAAGGATGCCTTTCATCCGTCAATTGATCTTTTTAAAAGAAAGCATCTGAATATCAATAATCTATATATTTTAAAAAATACTGTGATCATACAAACATTTCCGAGATGTGGATCACAGCCAATAGAACAATCTCCTAATTTTATTTTGTGCATTACAGGTTTTTTTACAGCATTCTGAACCTTTATGTATTTTCTCCCAGTATTTTTTGCTGAACAGTTCTAAGGCTTTGCTCATGAAAATTAATTTGAGTACTGGGTCATCTCCACATCTAACAGCACACGGCATAGCAAAAGACTAACACAGTCCATGGGGATTAAAAGCTCAATGGAAATAGATCACCTTAGTGGGTTTTAAAATCATATACCTTAGAAAAAAAGGTACAACATAAGCAGCAGCTGTGCAAACTCTTACTTGCTTCACCTCTTGGAAAGAATGCCTTCTGACGTACTCTGTCTGAATCCATTGCTCTGAACCTTTCCTATTTGTTTTCTAGAGAGATAATAATTTTCTGACTTTGTTACATACTGCTTACAGCTGAATGTGAAGAAAAATCTATGGAATTGGTTATATTTCTGTTCTGTGAAACCCCGAAAACTATAGTGTAAAAATTATTTGATTGCCCTTTCTCTTTCCTTGAATAAATTATAAGAGGCTGCTATCCTGCTTCAACTTCCAAAAATAGAACAAGAGCAATCTCAGAACCAGGATCTTAGACAGGGAAAAATCCAGACAAATTACCTTTATTATTTTAAAGCATTGAAAACTTTACCAGGCTATCGTACAATGAAGGGAAATACAGAGATTATGTCCTAGATTTCAGACAAAGGGGAAGAAGGGTGTCAAGTTGACTTTTCAGCTATTTTTTTTTAAAAATTATGCATGTTCAGTGGAAGAACCTGTTTAAATACGTTAAAAGAATTATTTTATATAATTGACACATTAGATACAGATTTTGAGATAAGGTTAGCCTTAGGAGAGGATGGTGTAGAACAAGTCCTGAAGTTTAAATCATCCCAGCATAAACAGGGAATGAGTCAAGGAATAACTTTTCTATAGACTTTCCTGAACTTTTCTGCCAGACTCTTAACTCTATTCATTAGAGGTGGACTTTTCCTAGAGGTCTACATAAAAAGGCAGTGAAAGGTTATCTATATAGTATCTTGCTCCATAAGTAGGAAATTAAAGTTTTCTGCGTGGCCAGAAGCTTGTGTCTTTGGAATGGTGCTGTGCGTCCTCTTGCTGTATTCAAGGTCATTCAGTCTTACCTTCTTGAATATTGTGTAACAAAATTTACTAATAAAAAGAAAGGAAGAATTTTGAAAAAGCAGAGTTAAGCTTACACATGAAAATAAACAACAAGAAAAACTCTGCTTGAAATGCACCTGAGAGAACAGAGCACAGCAAATGTCTTGTTAATCTCTGGTTATACAGCTAAACCTACCAAAAAGAGGCAAACACTTGCAAGGCACTTTCTCCACGTTGTTATAATAGGCAGTACCACTTCCCATGATTTAGTTATTTCCAAAGGTTTAGAAAGGATCTTCCTCACAAAGTTAAATAACACAGCCTACGTGTCATATATGAACTACTGAATTAGCTAATGTCTACCTGCCCTGGTCTCATAGAGGTCCCTAGTGATAGATAAAATCAAATCTTTTCTCTGTTTCTGTCTAAAAGAAACTATGAAGTACTGAGATCAGTTGGCCTTTCAAGGTACATTGTTCACTGTATAATTTAGACTATAGGCCTAATCACATGAATAAAAATGCAACCTTAAAAGGTTTTGAAAAAGATTTTAGCTTCTTACAGAATGTAATGTTGAAGTACAGATAAGCACTCTGTGTGGAAGCCCCATTAAGACAATACACGGGTTTGATTTTGCATATATTCTTAGCTGTTCTACAGAACACTGAATTCAATTTAATCCCAAACATGAAAAGCATAACTAAATTAAGCAATGTATTATATTAACACAGATATTTCTGATACTATTTCTTAGCATTTTATGGTAGAATGAGCATTTCCCTGAATAAATGCACATAGTTAATAACGGTATTTAGAAGAAATATATTTAAAGATGTAACAATTTATTTGAAGCAGCCAGGTAAAATGAACTGCTACTCTAATAATATCATCTAAAGGCTGTAATAGTCACGTGGACTGTGTTCCCCTTTCCACTGTGGAACTTTAAGCAAAATACAGGATTGGTTCAGGAGCTGGGCAAAATCGTTTTCAAGTTGTGAAACACCCTTCTTGATCCTGCTTATTTTATCACTTTGAACAAACATTAGCTGAGAACCTGCTCAATGTCCGTAAAATAGAGAACTCCCCACAATTATGTTCCAATCCCACTGGCAGGATTCACAAATGGTATACAGTATTTCTCGAGATTATCAGTGTGTGCCTGTAAATGGGCTTCTGTTTTCGACACACAAGAAAGAAGTCTGAATTCAGAAGGTATTGCCATACTCCTAAATATGCCAAATCCAGTGAAGCTGCAGTATCAATATTTAATACAAATTAGCTGTGCAGAAACAGCTGCTAAAATGGCAGTACTCAGCGACAGAAATTTTGCGCTGCACAACTTCTGCATTTTGGCCCTTTTTACTGGAAGCAAAATGGCTATAAATAGGGATAGTGGGATGATAATATATGTTGCAAAAAATATTCACTGGTTATTTTAAATCCAGCTGGGACACCTTGGGAGATGTATGACATACATCTTTTACACTTCAACACCTCTGTTTTATTAGAAATAGTTTCACTATACAGAAGGAAAGAACAACTGTGAATACATGAACAAGAAGAAACAGAGCCACCAAAGAAATGGAAATTATAAAGGAAATAGGGAAAAAAATTGAAGGTCACAAAAGCTCTAGTTATTGCATTCCTTGTCTGTAAGTAGTGTCATGTACATAGTCAAAGGCATTTACCTCCCAACGAGGGTCTGAGCTGTGCCTACATGAAAAAAATGTCTCTACTGAATACAGTCTTTGGAGCTCAATGGGCACCCACTTCTGCCTGCTTTGCCATTGGGTCCTAGATCCTACAGGGTCCTTTACTTCAATGTCCTTTATAACACTGTGCCACTGAAAAACTCACCTTTCTTCTCATAACCTTTCTTTGACTTCTGATTGTTTTCCTATGTCATTGCTTTGATTAATCATTTTAAATGATCAGTCACAATTTGCTAGTGCAGGCAACCAGCTCATTTAACCAACTGTTAACATACTGATTCCTCCTTTCATTTTCTACCCAGTTTACTGCCATATACAATACTTAATGAAGCTCAGCATTCCTTGATAGCTTTTCAATTTTCTTTCTACATAAGCAGCACTTCAAAGCCTTCCTTTGAACATGGAGAGGTGGCTACACCCAAAACTTTTTTTTTTTTTTTGCATACCTTAAGAGAGAACTATAAAACACATTTTCACTGCAGAAGGCTTTCTTCTTTGCTTGTGCTGCAAACACAATAGATAACATGCTTCTCTACTTCTATCATCTGTTGTATTAATTGTACTCCTTTGTCTGAAGCATTGTTTATTTCAGGCTTAATTTATCTATTTATTTAATTTATACCTGTTGTATGTTCAATTATGACTATATTCTAGATCCTTTGGTGGCTATTATTATTCTTTGTTCAGTTATACTGTGGACAGCTGGAAATGCTTGTACATGGCATAACTCTCTGAAGATTTAGTTGCTTCGTCCTTCTCATCTAAAATAAAAGTTATCCCCAAAGCAGGAAACTAGGATACAATATGACTATTGCTTATAGAAATACTTTGAAATGTCTGAACAAATCCAGAACATTTTATGGAAGAGGTCAATATGGAAGCAAATCCAGTGTCTGTTTTAAAGAAAAGTGTGATCCAGTGTTCTGTACCCACCTGTGCAGCTCAAGTGTGTGAGCACTGGAAACAATTTCTGTTTCTGAACAGCGGTTTCACAGAGAAACCTAACGGGAAAATCTCAGCTGTAGTTCTTTCTCTAGTATTTTCTACCAGCCGCCTTCAACTCCCACATGGGCTCTATTATAATCTCAAGGGATGTGACAGCCCTCATTTCCTATGGAAGCAACTTAAGGACCTTAAGAGGCTCTTGAATTCCATTCCAGCATCTGACTTTGCAACTTGGGAGCACTGGGTGTCACAACTCATGTATCCCTTCCTATGGATTTACTTATTAAATGCTAATGAAAGTAGTCTTGAAACTGAAAACTGAAAAGAGGTAAGCATCCCACAGAACTGATGTTAGAATTATCTCCACTTACCTCTGTGTTTTAGCAACAGATTAGCACAAGATTTGTCTATCTCAATGCACTTGAATTGTAAGAGGATTTCATTTTAAGATAAGATAAAAACCATCACTAGTTTTGATCTTGCAAGGGCATACTTGAATCCAATGCCTTTTCTTTTAAACTATGTAGTCAGTGAATGTAACCTAGTGATTTTCCGAACCTAGCACAAAATTCATGTATTCAGCTTAGCTTTCCCACTGAAACTTTTCACACCTATGAGCACCACCATGCACCACACTGAAAACAGCGTAAGCAAAGACAACAGGATCCCTGCACAGGAATCAAGCTATTTGTCATGCAGACCAAAAAGGATTATTTGAAATAAGGCTGAACCTGAAGAAAAGTATTAGTGTATATTATTCAGATGCTTATACAGGTATCACCTTAGTCAGTATGCTAAGGGTGCTAAGTGGTGTCCATTTCTGAGTCTCACAGACCAAAAAAGTTCAATATCCTATGAAAGCAGTGTCGTTATGAAATACCTGTGATAAGATCACAGTGCACTGTAAATTATCACTCACCAGGTTCCATAATTTCTCCTGTTTCTGCCGTAACTGAACCTATTTGTGAATATTCTTTTTCATTTCGACTTAAATTTTCTCACTCAATTCCAATATAATCATCCTTTCTCTTTTAAAAACCCTATCACTTATTTTCTAGCATAGACTCCATGAATGACAATTGAAGGATATAAAATGCTATAACAATTTTATGCTATTATTTGCCATGATTTCATTGGGCCTACATCTTCTCTATAGCTTTCTTCTTACTTACAGTCCATACTTTCTGCATACTGCTTAATACAAAATAATGGAAAATACTCCTGGATAATGCCAAATTTTCCTGATTTAAAGAAACTCTTTTACACTCTTCTCTGACCGACAAGATTGAAATCTACATATATTTCTGGGACCTGATCACCTCTGTCATTCTGGACTGACACACGCCTTTTATGACCTCTATTTTCTTTAACAGCCTAGTTTTATGCAACCATAATTAAAATCTCATCCTCTTTTCACACATCCTTTGGCAACCTACTTACAATTAGCTACCTTCTCTTCATGACTTTTTCTTTTCTAATTCTCTTTCCTTAGTACTTCCCTCATTCTGTTCTCTGTGTTCACCATTTGTTGATGTCTGCCTAATCACTTATTCTCATTAGAAATACAGTCATCATTTAGTTTTGGAACCTTGTCCAAGATTCAACCTCATCTATCAGTCCCTATCCCTCATGAAAATTGAAAGCCTTCTTAAAGGCATGAAGTTTATTATTTGATATAATGTATCATTTATCCATTAATTCGATTGAAAGTTTCATTCCTGTTTAACTAGAAGCTCTTTAAAGTCTTGCTACCAAAGCATCACAAGGTATATGATGATACTATGAAGTTGAGGTGAAATTTCTAAGGGCATTAAGGCTGAGATCTTGAATGGTTTTGCTCTTGATTTCTAAAGGCTACAGACTTCAGGTGGCCACCACAGCCTTGCTCAACAACCTCTTTTCTTGCCATGGCAGATAGATTTCTTTATTTTCCCTGCACAATGGGGACCTTCAAACAGGCAGTGTCAAACACAGAAACTAGCTAAGGCCTTGGAAGTTAAATGTAGCAGAGGACAGACCAGATTTAGTGCACAGAGGCAAATACTGTGGTACAGCTGGGCTCAGTGAGTTTTGAAACAGTTCATGAGCAAATCATGTCTCCAGTCAGAAGAGAAAATACCTTTGATCTGTGAACATGTCAAAGACAGGCTGTCAGGTGGAGCTATATTGCAGGAGGAAAAATAAAACAAAAAGTAGATTTTAGCTGTGGGAGGAAAGAAGTCTACTGCATCAGAGTTTCCACACTCTTGTCAGTTGTTCCACTACACTAATTGTCTCTTAGTGTCCTACTACTATTAAATAAACTCCTCAGAAAGAAGAATGGCACATAGGAGAGTTGGATGTTTGGGGCCTAATTCTGTTATGTTAAGTGTCTATAGTATTACTGTGCCTTCAGGGCTCCACATATATGAACAAGACAAGGCCTCATTGACCTTAAAAGGAAGGTTTTATTCCAGTTCTGTTCCCAGTGCTGCACAAAGATAGCAGAAAGGTATGTCGTAAATGGTTGTGGATATGCATAGCTGAAGTACATCCACAGTGTCTGTTGTAACACTCATCTGCAAGAACAGATTATATATAATGGAACAAATGCTGAATGTTTCTAGAGAGGATGAATTTCTGTTTGTCTAGCAGCCCAATGAGTAATGATACTCGTGGAAGCTTGAGAATCTGTGAAAGAGCGTGTAGCAGTTACTGTAACACAGTGAATTAGGGCTGCTGGAGCAGTACTTGGTCTTGAAGTGGGGAAGGAAGCCTTTAAGATGACATATAAAGAGCAACCCGAAATGGCCTGGGAACTAAAGATCTCAGAAGACAGCAGATGGCATGAAAGACTGAAAGTTACTAACCGACAAATGAGGAGGAAATGTTTTCATAACAATATTTAATTGAAAGTCTGTTCAAGCCGAATCCAGAAAGCTTTCAGAGTTATTATCATGGTTTCTCTAGCATTTCTACATCAAGTAAATCTGAACACCTAAATGTTTGGATAGTAACACTTAAAACCTAGAAGCCAGCTAGTAAAGAGAGCCTCAAAATCCTTTCTTATCTGGTCCTATTTAACACCTGGGAAGAAAAGGATTCTAACACCTACAACAATAAAGCAACTGTCATAAACATAATGTGAAAAAGAAATTAGTTTTGTAGTGAAGCCTCAGGCAGGCTAGCACGACCTTGATTTTGAATGAAAACCTGAGAGTCAGTTGTACCAGCACAGGATCTGAGATGTATGATCTCCATGGACAACTCCGGGATGAAGATCAGATAATCCTTTACATGAGCAGTAACACCAACCATACAGAAGTCAAGGTGGTTTATGGGTCCAAATCAGAGAGATCCCATCATATTTATTATATTTCTTCCCCAAAAGAAAAAATGGAATAGGAAGAACCCACGAAAACCTCTCCATGTGAAGTGGTGGAGCTATGCTGGAGATAACTACTAGATGGATTCGAAGAGAAAAAAGGAATAGGAATACAGGAATGCAGCAGACAGAACAATCTGTAGCTAAAGAATAAGATCTGAAAAGAGGAATCTAACATCAATTTTTGCTTTGACTAAATAAAGCATTCCTGGATTCCCAGTAGGGTGGGACAATGACAATTGCACAATGTGTATCCTCAAATTGATATTGTGAAATCCAATGAAAACATTGAAGACGCTATTTAATAAATCAAAATAGGGCTGTTCCATACAGCTGCACAATAGCACAAATAAAACTTCTAGCTACAGACAAGAAAAATGACTGTGTGACAACTCAGTAATATTAATGGCCTGATAACCTTAAAAAATTAAGACTTCGCGCTAAAAGTGATATAAAAAATCCTGCATCAATTTGTTAAAGATAAATCATGCCAGATTCCTTCTTCAATATGATAACTGATTTTTAAGAACATATGACCAAAGTTGACTCCAACAAATTTTTGTATGTTCGTTCTATGAGAAATCACCAGTTGAAATAAAGATAGGGAATTGACTATAAGAATTGAAGACATGTAAGAAACTGACTGAAAATAAAACAATGAGTTGCTCTGAAAAGAACACTTGTCAGTGTAGTGCAGGGGTCCTCAAACTACGGCCCACGGGCCGGATACAGACCCCCAGGGTCCTCAATCCGGCCCCCTGTATTTACAGACACACACACACCCCCCGCCGGGGGTTGGGGGTGGAAACCAAGCAGCCGCAGATGACTGCCTGAAACTGCATCCGTGCACCAGCCCCCTGGTTAAAAAGTTTGGGGATCCCTGGTGTAGTGGAATTCTTCAATAAACAGTCACCATTAATGATCACAACATGGTAACATTTTCTGATGGTACAATAATTGAAAACACGATATTGTTGGTTGACTGGAATCTTACACAGGAAATTTCTTACAAGAAATTACATACTAGGAAACTAATAGAATTTATATAGAACAAGGTGCAATGACCCACAGTCAGGACATAAGTATTTCTGCCATAACCTGGGAGATCATCGGTACTAACAAGGAAGGAAAAGAATAAGGGTCTTAAACTGTTGGTCAGTTTTAGACTGAGGGTGTGCCTCCTCATGGAAAGCACAGGTATGATCCTAGGTTACATCAGATGGAACCAGCATTCCTGTGGGGGTATGTAAAATTACCGCTACTTTACAAGGTGTCACTGAGAACTTATCTAGGTGGACACCTTTCTTTTCAAAAAACATAAACTCAAACTAGAATGATGCTGAGATGATTAGGATGCTAGAGAAAAGAGTACGACTAGAGAACACTATAAGGATTTGGCCAGTTTAGCTTAGCAAAATGAAAGTTAAGAGTAAATAAGATGGGTCTACATCAGAAGGATAAACACCAGAAAAAAGAATAATAAACATGGACAAAAGGCAACAAAGGCAGTGGAATAAATGGATAAAAATTGATTATAAAAAGAAATGGCTAGGAAATTAGGTCAGATTCTTGCCTACAGAAGAGTGATGGTTAAGTTCAGAATTCAAAACATACCTTTCAGATCAATTTTGGGCCAAAGATATGAGGATACAACTACTTGTCTTTGGATAGTGGCTGCCCACTTCATGTAATCTTGGGGAGCATATTGCACTTATGTTATCTAACGGTCACTGTGCCCACAAATAAGAATTTTGTCTCCACACAGACAACAGATTAAGCCCTTGAGATACAGAAAGGAAGTCTTTACATTTGAAACACACACATGACATTTCAAGAAACTTATGTTTTAAAAATTCTGGCACTTACTTCAGGCTCCTCTAATTCTTAGACCCAGTTAGAACTTACCAGCAAGTCCTCTGCTTTCTCAGTATTTACACCTAAAAGATACTAATGCACCAGGAGAATTACTGGCAAAATTTATGGGATTAAGATTCAGTTTCTGTTCCATTTACAGAGTACTTTGTGGACCTGCTAGCCATTCCTTGGGTGTTAACCAAGGTAATTTCTTTAGCCTGATCAATAAAGTGTCTGTCATATATTTCAAAAATATCATGTTCACATCCTGCTGGAGTTGTATTTTCACTAAAAATTCTTTACTTATTTCTTTCTCTCAGTGTCAAAGGGTTGTCAACATACCCATTTATTATTTATTAAACATTTTCAGCCTTCCTCTGTTTTTAGCTTTGTTTTTTTAATCAAATCAAACAAATTGTGTCAACACAAGAAAAAAGCATTAAACATGAGAACAGATGAAAATAATCTCTCAGTGACTGGATGCCCTCTGTACTGATTAATATGACACACACTAAAACAAACAAAAACATACAGCAATTAAAGTCAGAGAGAAAAATGTGCAGAGTGAAGAAGAGGGAAAGAAAAAGAAAAGGGAAGGAGACACATGGACTTAACCCCAGCTGTTTGTCTAAGTCTCCAACTATGAAATCCATTTAACTGATTCAAAGGGACTAAGACCCCTTAACAATTGCTGTTCATTCAGTATTATTCTTTGTCACATCCCGCAACCACCAAAAATTTAGTAACTGCCTGTTCTACGCCATATAGAGACACCATTCATTAAGGTCAACAAGGTATATTATGATTACACTGATATCACACCAGAACTTTGGAAGACAGGACATGAACAAAAACCTACACAGTACTGCTTCCCCTACACCAGGGGTCCTCAAACTACGTCCCGCGGGCCAGATACGGCCCCCCAGGGTCCTCAATCCGGCCCCCGGTATTTACAGACCCCCCCGCCGGGGGTTGGGGGGGGGGGGGAACCAAGCAGCCGCAGATGACTGCCTGCCACTGCATCCGCGCGCCGGCCCCCTGGTTAAAGAGTTTGAGGACCCCCGCCCTACACCTTCAACATCAGTCAGTGGTTCAACTTTTATGTCATAAGGCCCCTGAAGTGCCAAGGCATTGAAAGATTATTTCGGTTAAAACTGAATGATACATATATATATATATATGATGGTCAAAGATTGCTCCTTTAATCTCATATGTTGCTCTTTTTCATTCTAAGTGAGCAAGAGGTTTCTTCCTAATCCTCATTACATTTGTTAACTTTGTATGTGTCTCTGTATACACATGCATGTGTACATGTGTGTATGAATAATCCATATGTGTCTATATATATGATTTTATAATATATAAAATGATTCTGATATAAATATATTGATATAATTTTATAATACTTGTCTGTGTAAACTTTGGTGTTTCAGTGGAAACTTACACTGTAGTTGGCAGTCTCTGCATACATAGTATCACTTTCCGTAACGAGAGGATTTAGGTGTTTCAATGACATAAAAATTTGGGGGCTTTATTCTGATGTAAGTGATATATCTAAACATATCGCCTTATTTCAGTACATGCTAGACTTCTTGGCAGCTCAAGATAGGTGGAATCCAGGCCTCAGTTACTAACTGAGACATATTTTTGGAGGTGTATACATATATGTGTGGCAGCCAGTCTTTTCTCAACCTTTCCCTTCAATTCTTAACTTGAAACTTTCTCCATATGGGAGGAAACCTAAACTGATGTTGATACATTAATCAGGCCTTTATCTGACAGGTTCAATGAATACTACAGATTAACTAAACATTCCGAGTTCAGAACCACAGTATAAATAATGGGACTCAAGCATATAGGCATTGCATTTGTGATAGAAAGTAGACGTTGTATAGCCTGGTTTATTTATAAATGGGGTACTTCCAGAGCTTTAGAAGCCAAATACTGTCAGACAAGCAGATAAGGGCAAAAAGGCAGTTCCCATTTTTAAGGGTATCCCTGATTTTCTGAAATTAGTGTTGAGGTAGAAATCTCCCTGAGCCCTTACTTAATCTCAGTAGAAATACTGATTTCCATCTTTCTTTTCTCAGTCTGAAAGACACTCATTTAACTAATTCTCAGTTAGTGTTTGGTGTAATAATGGCATTGATTTAGCAGGCTGGTTTTGACTGGGGTAGAGATAATTTTCTTCATAGTAGCTAGTATGGGGCTATGTTTTGAATTTGCATTGGAAACAGTGTTGATAATTCAGGGACATTTCAGTTATTGTTGAGTAGTGCTTGAGTGGGGCAGCCACAAAACACCATAACTCCATCCATCTCCCCCTTCTTTCTTCTTCCCCCAGCTTTACATGCTGAGTACAGTGCCATATGGTATGGGGTATCCCTTCAGTCAGCTGGGATGTATCCCCTCCCAACCTCTTGTGCACCCCCAGCCCACCCGCTGGTGAGGTGGGGTGAGAAGCAGAAAAGGCGAAAAGGCCCTGACTGTGCCTCTTTAATGAGAAAGATTCTGAAATCTAATTATCTATTATTTGCCTTAGTGAGGGGTCAGTATATGACAATTTAATCTGATTCTTAAAAGGGACGTTAAATCCCTTTCCTTCAAGGGTTAGGAAAAAAATTCCCAAGCAACCCAATCTTTTTTCAGTGTCCAGCAGCCATGCTACCATGCATTCCTTCAAGCACAATTACATTTATGAGTTGTCTGCCTCTTGCCAAGATTGAATAAATCTGACCTGATTTACGTGTCTAATTAGAGTAATAAGAGGCTGGGGGTTTTTTCATCTTACAAGCCAACAGCTCTGGCAAGAACCTTTGTGTCACAATACATCAAGTAAATTGAGCAGTAATTTGTGCCATTCACAGATAGATTCCAAACTTCTGTAATGAAGGTTCTTCAGCTTTCTTAATTGTTACACCTCTGTAGTAAATTCTGGTTTTGCTTGCCAAAATGTCTTTGCCTGTGGAGGACTGACACGTACGATGGCTAATACTAGCCAATGGGTTCATTGTTTGTATTAGCACTCATTCAACATTGGTTTTCAACAATATAACCCTTCCTTAATCTAATTTTAACACTTTTTGTTTCAAAAAATTCCAGGTTGAAAAGTAGAGATTCACAAAATCTGAGCCTATCTGTAGATACTTTGTAAAGTAATGCCAAATGTTTTGAATCCATGGGAACCTCCACAAATAATTCAGGCTGCACAAAGTTTGTGTTCTATGGTTGCAAAGACTGAATTAAAGACTTTCAGGTGGGGGGTGAGGGGTGGGGTGGGGTGAGAGGGTGTTGCAAAAGAAGAGTTGAAAGCTACTACCAAACAGAACTTTCTGATTTAGGCATGGTGACAGGCCAAATCCCCAGTCTTATTTGAGATTAAGAGACAAATTATCTCCTGTAGCTTGACTCTACTCCAATCCAATTGATCCTAAGGTCAAGTAAACCGGACGAAAAATTCTTGAAGGAACTTGATCCATTCCACACATTTAGTGGTGATACATCTCCGTGGCTTGCTGCCTTTAGGGCAGTTGTTCACTGGACCAATTTCTGTATTTAATAGCCTACAGACTATATCTTGCAGTTTACCGGGAAAGCACACATGTGTCTTGAAAACATGACTTTGTGTGCACGCTGTCCCAAAAAGCTGCTTCACACAGATTCTTTTTACTTTCAAAGAGACTATAAATGCCCAAATTCTCAGCTTTACCCCAACTTCTCCCATAATACTATGCGAGTATTAAAGGTTAAAGCACAATAAAAGATAGTTTATGAAGCTAAAATTCACACAATTAATTACAAACCTGTAAACTGCATTGCAAATAGTAAATGCATTTTAGAATGCATACTTAAAATTTAACAGCAATGCTTTTTCCTTAGGTGCTCTAGAAATTCTTGTTGCAAAAGCTAAGGGTGCAAAATTCATCAAATTACTCCATCTGCTGGGTGATTCCCTCCAATCCTGGATTATTTCTCTTAGACTGTGTATTCCTGTCCCTTTTTAATGCAAATGAAACATTCAAAGCTTGATCAGTGTCCTTTCAAAGCAAATGAAATATTCAGGATTTGCCTTTGATATTCAAAGCACTTCCCTGGAATCATGACTCCCTCTTTTCTCTCTCCATTTACAGTTTAAGACGACCTTTATATTGCAATTTTAACATATTCTTTCTTCCACAGAAGGCACAAGACAAATGTTTTAACACTTTCTTGACTTTACTAGCCTTCCTATGTTGCACATCATAAAAAGTATGAATTACACAACAATTTGGCTAAGCTTATGGTTTCTGGTGCGTTGCTGTTTTCCTATGGAGAGGATTCATGACTTGTTAGAAACACAGATGTCCTACTCTGCAACAGAGTATTCAGACTCTGTGGCTGCCTCCCACCCTTCATACATCCTAACCCTCCTGAATAGTCTTTCCTGGACCCTAAACTCAACTGTGCTACACAAGATACTGTGGCAACTCTACTTCTTCATGAGTCAGTGTCCTCCGGTATGTTGTATCCAGTCATGCTCATCCAGTATTCATTGAGGGCTGCCCCATATACCCCTTTTTCAGGATTTGTCTGCAGGTATGAAATTTTCGGTACAGCCTTCTCTCTTTCATGTTGTTCATGTCCTTTTCTGAACATCAGTATTGCCACCCATCTGCATCCCTGTTCCTCAGGTTTTGGTGTTAGGTCTCAGAAATGACATTTCATACCCAAATGTCTCCTTTGATGCTCCCATTTAGGGATAATTTTCATCCTGTAGAATCTGCAAACACTTAGCTTCATTGTCTCCTCCCTTTAGTAAGTTGCCTTCAGTCCTTGCCTCCGAGGTATCATCATCATTCTTTCTAGCACATTTATTCAAAGATGGGAGCAACCCTTCCTCCACAGTCCCTCCTAGGTGGGCTGTGTTCTGGTTGC
Source organism: Falco biarmicus (assembly GCF_023638135.1). NCBI lineage: Eukaryota > Metazoa > Chordata > Aves > Falconiformes > Falconidae > Falco > Falco biarmicus. Next base: position 38,063,580 of record NC_079291.1, on the reverse strand, counting down.
TGGGTTTATTGCTAGGAGCTTGTCTATTAAGCATTTGGTGTAGGCTAATTCTGATTCCCCTTTATCTTTCATGATCATCCATGCACCAGCAGAAACTGAAAGCAGGACGAGTGTGTCACATCCTCTGCTACAAAACCACCTTCTCAGTCATGACACATAGTCCCAAAACACAAACAGCAACGAAATAATGCAGACAGAGTCACTCTCTTGTTAGGAACAAAACTTTCTCTGCTTGCATTCCAAGTACATTCCAGGCAAGCAAGCTCTTGGTCTCGTTTTCTACTCTCTTTTCTGGCTTCTTTGCACAATAAACCATCAGTAGCCTGCTAGAAATGTGAATGCTGGCCTACTAATAAACACGTGTTTGGAGATATACTTACCTTGTTTAACAGAAACTACCCTTCAGCACAGACTCGGAAAACACATTGTGAACTCTTTTGCATTGACACCATCTATTATACACATCATATGTCTGTATTCAACCTGATTACACTTTTGTTTTATTCATGATGTTGAGCTAGTGCATCAGTAAATAAAAATATACCTCTAAAGAATCAACTGTGAAAACTGGAAAGTACATGTTCCTATATTAAATAATCACAATCTACATATATCCTAGTTTATGTGAAGGCTTTGAGAGGATGTAGCTCTAAGATCAAGGTCTTTGTGGTCTCCGATATGTTTCCCTGGAATTCCAATTTTTGCAGGTCAGTGCCTAGTCTACTGGAAAAGTAAAATGCAATAAGCAAAAATGTTTGCAGTCTTGAATCAGGATTAGGCAAGCTAACAACCAGAATTTCCATTCTGGAAGTTCAATTGACCCTAGTGGGTGAGAATTAAGAGCAGGCCAACATGGGTGACACTGTTGTGGGTATTTACTACAGGCCACCTGGTCAGGAAGAAGTCAATGAGGCCTTCTATAGCCAACTGGAAGTAGTCTCATGATCACAGGTCCTGGCTCTCATGCGGTACTCCAATCACCCTGGTATCTTCTAGAAGGACAACACACAGTCAAGGAGGTACCTGCAGAGCACTGGATAGCTTTTCGCACACATGGTGGAGGAGCCAATAAGGCAAGATGGGCTGCTGGACCTTGTACTCACAAACAAAGAAGGACTGGTTGGGGATGTGAAGGCTGGGGGCAGCCTTGGCCACAGTGACCGTGAGATGGTGGAGTTCAGGATCATGCATCAAGGAAGCAGGGCAATAAGTAGGATTGCAACCCTGGCCTTCAGGAGAGCTAATTTTGGCCTCTTCAAGGACCTACTTGGAGGAGTCCCATGGGTTAGGGCACTAGAAAGTAGGGAGGTCCAAGACAGCTGGCTGATATTCAAGCATCACTTCCTCCAAGCTCAAGATTGGTGCATCTCTGTGAGTAAGAATAAAGCAAATGGCAAAGAAGACCTGCATGGGCGAGCAAGGAGCTTCTGGCAAAACTCAAACAGATGAAGGAGGTTTACAAAATGTGGAAGAAGGGACAGGCCACTTGGGAGGAATATAGGAACATTGTCAGAGTATGCGAGCATGTGACAAGGAAGGGTAAGGTCCCCTTGGAACTGATTTTGGCAAAGGTTGTCAAGGACAACAAGAAGAGCTTCTTAAAGTTCATCAGTAGCAGAAGGAAGGCTAGGGAAAACGTGGGCCTGCTTCTGAATGAGGTGGGTGCCCTGGTGATGAAGGACACAGAGAAGGCGGAGTTACTGAGTGCCTTCTTTGCTTCAGTCTTTACTGCTAAAGGCTCGCCCTCAGGAATTGCAGACCCTGGAGGCAAGAGAGAATGTCTGGAGAAGGGACGACTTTACCTTGGTCAAGGAGGATCAGGTTAAAGTTCATTTAGGCAAATTTGACACCACAAATCTATAGACCTCAACGGGATGTGCCCCTGATTGCTGAGGGAGCTGGCAGATGTTATTACTAAGTTACTCTCCATCATCTTAGAATCATAGAATTATTTAGGTTGGAAAAGACATTTGAGATCATCAGTTCCAACCATTAACCCAGGACTGCCAAGGCCACCACTAAACCATGTTGCTATGCACCACATCTATGGTTTTTTTAAATCCCTCCAGAGATTGGTGATTCTACTACCACCCTGGGCAGCCTGTTCCAATGCTTCAACACCCTTTCAGTGAAAAAAAAATACCCTAATATCCAATCTAAACCTCCCCTGGCACAACTTGAGGCCATTTCCTCTTGTCTTGTCACTTGTTATCTGTGAGAAGAGACCTACCCCTACCTGCTTACCACCTCCTTTCAGGTAGTTGTAGAGATCAATAAGGTCTTCCCTGAGTCTTTTCTTCTCCAGACTAAACCCCAGTTCCCTCAGCTGCTCCTCATAAGACTGTTCTAGAACCTTCCCTAGCTACATTACCCTTCTCTGGACACACTTTTTGAAAGGTCACGGAGAACATGAGAGGTGCTCGAGGACTGAAGGAAAGCCAATGTCACTTTAGCTTCCAAACAGGGCAAGAAGGAGGAGCCAGGAAACTACAGGCCAGTCAGCCTCACCTCCATCCCTGGAAAGGTGATGGAGCAGCTCATCCTGGAAGTCATTTCTAAGCATGTGAAGGAAAAGAAGGTTATCAAGAGTGGTTAGCATGGATTCAGCAATGAGAAATCATGCTTGCACCAATGTAATAGCCCTCTGTGATAGAATGACTGGCTAGATAGGTGAGGGGAGACCAGTGGGTGTCGTCTACTTTTGACTTCAGCAAGGCTTTTGACACTGTCTCCTGTAACTTCCTCATAGGTAAGCTCAGGAAGTGTGGGTTAGACATGTGGACAATGAGGTGGATTGAGAACTGGCTGAATGGCAGAGCCCAAAGGGTTGTGATCAGTGGCCCAGAGCCTGGCTGGAGGCCTGTAGCTAGTGGTGTTCCCCAGGGGTCGGTGCTGGGTCCAGTCTTGTCCAACTTATTCATCAATGACCTGGATGAGGGGATAGGGTGCACCCTCAGTGATTTTGCTGATGATACAAAACAGGAAGGAGTGGCTGATGCACCAGAAGGCTGCACTGACATTCAGCGAGACACGGACAGCCTGGAGAACTGGACAGAGATGAACTTAATGAAGTTCAACAAAGGCAAGTGTAAGGTCCTACATCTGGGGAGGAACAACTACATGCACCAGTACAGGCCAGGGGTTGGCCTGTTGGAAGGCAGCTCTGTGGAGAAAGACCTGGGAGCTGTGGTGGACAGCAAGGTGCCCATGAGCCACCAGGGTGTCCTTGGGGCCAAGAAGGCCAGTGGGATCCTGGGGTGCATTGGGAGGAGCGTGGCCACCAGGTCGAGGGAGATGATCCTCCCCCCTGTGCTCTGCCCTGGTGAGGCCACATCTAGAGTGCTGGGGCCAGTTCTGGGCTCCCCAGTTCAAGAGGGACAGGGAGCTACTGGAGGGCTATGGAGAGGATTAGGGGACTGGAGCATCTCTCTTATGAGGGAAGGCTGAGAGAGCTGGGCCTGCTTAGCCTGGAAAAGAGGACTGAGAGGGGATCTTACCTATGCATGCAAATATCTCAAGGGTGGGTGTCAAGAGGCTGGGGACTGGCTCTTTTCAGTGGTGCCCAGTGACAGGACAAGGGGCAACAGAAACAAATGAGTATGGGGAAATCGTTACTTTGAGGGTGACAGAGCACTGGAACAGGCTGCCCAGAAAGGTTGTGAAGTCTCTTTCTCTGGAGACATTCAAAACCCACCTGGACATGATCCTGTGCAACCTGCTCTAGGTGAACCTGATTTAGCAGGGGGTTTGGACTAGATAATCTCCAGAGGTCCCTTCCAACCCCAACCATTCTGTGATACTGTAAAGAAAGACAACTGCTAAGTGCAGACACGTAAGGAAGCTGCTGAAGGTTATCAGTTTTACTAATAAAATAACAGCATCATTGGCTCTTGGGCTTGAAACTGCCTTAGTGAATGCCTAGGTTTCTTTGACATTGAGTTACACCACCACCAGATTTTCCAGCCAGCACTGGTGGAATGAGGCATCCTATCATGCTTGGTCTCAGTTCAACTAAGCAAGGTATCAGGCATCTCCTGATCTTTCTGTGCTGCTTTTGCATGCAAGTGTTGAAAAGGCTCCCATTTCAGGCCATGTTTGCTATGGCTGTACTAAAGACTGCACTAGATAAGAGTCACCTTATCTTTCTATGGGTTTCCAGAGGGAAAAGAGTGACCAGTTTCAAAACCCCACAAAGGCAAGTGATCCAGCACACAGATATGGTCTATCCCTGATCTTCACAAACATTTTTGTCACTTATTGTCTTTATGAGGTTGAGATCAACACTCACATATGGAAGATCTTGGTCAATGTTTCTCTACAAAGAGTTCTGTGCAGCTGATGCTGTGGATCACAGTACTTCAGGGAGGAAAGAAATGCAGAGCACAGATAAGAAACTGAATGAATATCCCTTCCTACCAACCCACCTAGAGCAAATTAAAACTGCCCTCCCATTTTGCAAGCCACAGAGTGAGACAGAATCATTTCTATTGCCTTGAAACGAATCCCCTTAGCACTCAGCTCGAGTAGCACAACAATATGTAATTTATATCTGTTAGCACAAGCTTGAGTTAGCACAGCTCAAGGACTCAAGCAGATAAAAGTTTCTGACAGGACCAATGGGCAAGAGAGTGCCCTTGTTCAGGTAAAGATATTCCTACATTTCCATGCACCCGAAGAAGGGATAGAAAAGACTTATTATGGGGAAAGGAATGGGGGAAATTAAGGCAGGAAAGACACAGGGCAGATGCAATGATGGCATTTACATAAGAATTTGGCACATTGCTTCCTACACTCTAATAAGGATGGCACCTATTCAGTAGTGGTATTTCTATTACTTACTGTAACCAGTCTATTACATTCTAGGCACATATCAACAACCTGCTGAATTCTTACTGTAAGACTCAACATTTTGTGTAGCTTCCCAAGCAAAATTATGCAGAAATAATCTGTCTGCAAGAAAGACTGAAGAGAGCATACCAAGTTTACGTAACAATACCTTTAGCAAGCCTTTGCAACACTTCTTATGATGCATAGTGTATGAAATTACATCTAAAACAGGCTTAGATACAACAAGCATGTCAAATATTAAGATAATACCATATGAATTCTTCATTGAAATAAGTATAATAATCTGTAATAAAGGGTCCTTGGCAGACCAGTTAAAGAAGAAGATACTGAATTAAGATACTGAAGTATCTACAGTGTCTTTATTCTCATTTTGTCACAGGAAATTTGCATAATTGCTTGAAAACACTATCAATGAGACAAAATAATGCCATGCCTCTTCTTTGCCTTCTTTTTATCTAGTTTAGGTGGAGTAAAAAGCTTTCATTAATACTTACTGATTGCCATGTTTGAGAAATTCAAAGGACACATGAAACTTAAATGCCTCATGCTTTTATGTGTAGAGATATGCTTGTATTTATGTAGCACCCAAGTTTCTTATACATATGTAACTATTCCTGACTCAAATCTACAAAGGCTTTGAAAAACATGTCCTGAAGGGATGCATTCCAACCCTTTCACATCATCAATATATTTACTCAGAAGAAGATCAAGTACATTACATGTGAGCGAGACGTCTGTTCCTGGAAAGGTCAGTATCTCCAACCTTGTTAGGGGATCATCTTATGAGTATTGGACACTGATGTGTTTGTGCCTCACTGGTCCATCTGCCCGTGACTACAGGGGAGGATTCAAGCAGTTCAGCCTAAATATGAGTATTATTGTATTAGTGTGAACTCATCAGTTAACATAGTCAAACAAAGCCGGATTAAGTAATAACAGTAATTGAAAAGAAGATCATTGAGGATCTTCAGAGAGAAGGTAGCTATGGAGGATTGACTGATGAGCTTACAAACTAAATAATTAGCCCAATTTCACACCCTCACCTGACACAGAAGTATCTCACACCCACCTGACAGCAGGGTAACACTGCATCTGGGTGAAAAGGAGACTTGGCATTGGGTAGAAGAGGTGTAGGAGAATGTTTTCTAGTTTGTACAAAGTGCAGTATCCAGTGGCAGCTCTATGTTGTCTCAATTGGTTTGCCTGCTTGGGCAGCATAAAAATAAAGAGGGAAATAGAAGAAGCAAAGAGTCACTGTGGCCTCAGGGTGTCAAAGGGTGCTCTTTGTACACTCTCCTGGCAAAACCACTTGTACTTCACTAGAAAAAAAAAAATATTTCTGCAATTAGGTAGTATGTGAGTGCATCAGGATACATCAAGTATCGCTATTCAGATGTTCTGTGTCTACTTCTTGCTGTCATTCATGCATACTGTATGGTCTCCAAATGCTGTCTTATCACCAGCACATCAATCTTCCCAATTCCAAGATAATGTAACTAAACTTCTGAAAGTCAATTACTGTGTTCTGCAAAAAACTATTATTCAGGAATTGGGCTTCATTGCAGAAATAAAAGCTCTTCAGAACTGCTGCTTGATAAAGCACTGCAATACTCATATAGTTTTCCAGTTTCCTTTTAGGTAGAATCTTTTAAGTACACCTTTCCCTAGTGGAATCCTTTAAGGTTAATTTCCTCATCAAAATGTGGCCTAATTGCATAAGAGGCTCTTTAATGCAATGAACAATTAGTAGTATTCAGTGTGTTTGTCTCAAAACAGCAGAAGTCAACAGCCTTACAGATTTCAGATATACAAATCAATGGAACCATCTGAAAACTAAGAGCTTGATTTATATTAATCTAACAAAAAATAAGAGTTTTGTTCATATTTTGAGCAAAATGCATTTGAAAAGAACACATCACTTCCCACTTAGAAGTTGTATGTTCTTTTTATTTTGTTCTTTACCACTACCTCCCATTGTGTAAGAACCAAAAAGTTTTCAATAGGGAGAAAGGTGAAGCCTGCTTTAAGCTCTCTACATGAAGCCTTATATCAAGGGTACAAGAAAGAACACAAGAAATTGGACAAAAGTACTTAGCAATTGTTTAAAGCAGCATTAAATGTTAATAAAATTGCAGCATTTTGAGAAAAATGTAGATGCTCCTGTTGGCAAGGAGGGATCCAGCTAAGATAAGCTCTGTATAAAAGTACCTTCTTTTCATTAAATGTTTGTAATTGGCAGCTCTAAATTGTTCTTTCTTTATCCCCCCTATATGCTGTTTTCTTGGTTACAACATTACTGGCTGCTAATTTTATTTTTGTCCTGTGATAATGTATAAAAGTTACTGTGAAACTAATGTGAACATACTGTGAGTTTAATGTGCATCTCTTGCTGTTATTAGATAGGGCTGTAGGGCAGGCCTGCTTGGGTTTACTACACGGGTATGTTTTATTATCTAACAAACACAGCTAAAGCTGATAACAGCTTTAGATAAATATCTAATTGAAGATATTTTTCTGTCTGCAGGGGAAAGTAGAAAACATTCACTATGTACACTGAGAGGGAAATAAACAGCATGAACTAAGGAGGATGACCTGAAAAGAGATGTGTTTTGTACACAACAGGACAAGCTAAGTCAGTCATCAGTCCTTTGCATAACAGGACTTACAGACAGAGACAAAATATATTATCCAAAGATTTATTCAGATCAACCACTACCCGGAGTTTCTCTGTGTCCCAGTTTGAAGCTTTAACAGACACAGATAGCATTACCACCCCCTGACTGGTCTCCAGCTGTTTCACAAAAGCTACATTTAGTTTGCCGATTCTCTGTCCTTTCAAGTTCCCAGTCCTAGGCACAATTTACAGCATAGTCAAGTTCCTTATCACGGCTAGATCCAGGCATGCATCTAGTCAATCCTCAGCACTGCAGCTTTCACGTAGGGGAAATCCAGGCCTGCTGGCCAAATGGACATTCTCAGCTAAGCGTAATAGCAGCCAGTGCTGACTCTTGGCATGACCGATGCTGATACTGTGTATGTGGACTAGGGAAAATCTTGCCCTCAGCACAAGTTTCACGTGGTCTAAGGAAAGCTGTATCTGAAATGATAACCAAACTCTCAGTATAAAGTGCAGTATTAGTCTAACGCTCATGGGACCTTCTACGTTCCATAATATTTTGAAAATCAGGACACCCACATAGGACTTAAAGAACCATGCTTTAAATTAGAAATTTTGATATGTTTGGAACGAAAAGGGGTGTTCCTCATGAGTAAGGTTAAGGGCAATATTTAGTTGGGTACCCAGTTCCCAAAGAAATTCACTAATATTTGAGCACCAGTGTCTTTTTGACATTTCAACTTATGGATAAGATACATATATATAAAAGATATAGATACAAGAAGTAGCTCTAAAAAATCACAGACTGCGTTCCTGTTCCTGAAACACTGTATATTAATTTTCCTGGTTTAATTTATATTTTTTTCCACTACAAGAAAGTCCTTCCCTCTCCATTCAAATGTGAAAAATATATCTGTTTTCATCCACAGAAATTTCTTTCCAGTTGACTGGACTTCTTTATCCACTATATACACCAACAGAAGAATTTCAGATCACCAGTGACCTCATCCAAAAACTTTAAATGAAGGAGTTACTTCAAGTTTATGTGGAACAATAGCAATGCAACCAAATGCTTCTTCATCTTTTTCAGTTGGAGGCCTGGTTAATATTTCTGGAAAAAAAAAATCCCCAGATACTATATCCTACTATTCTTTGGCAGCTGGGAAAGAAATTGGTTGTTTTAATGTTTACCAATAGTTATTCTACTGTTAGAACTCTAAAGGATATTTTTTAGAAATACTGCTTATCACCTGCAGCCTACCTTCCAGCAGGCAGCAGGTCCCTGCACTACTAATTGTAACACACAAAAGGAAAGGCTTTTTAAAAATACTTCTTGAATTTAGGATAATTTTCTGAATATGATATTTTGTGTATTATCCAAAACACAGTATTTTGTCTTTCTTTTTTTGTTAGTTCCCAGCACCCAGCTATATTTTCCAAAGCGTATCAAAGCCTTTTACATATGCTTTAAGTAGATTACAGTTTTGCAAGGCAGAAAAGGAACGAGAAGCCAAAGCAGGTCCCACTGTCTTGATCTAGTCTAATCTAGGTAACACAAGAAGACTGTACCCAATCATCAAACAAACAAAAAGGGACTTACTCTGCTCTTGACATAAGTCGTATTTGCTGCAAGGATGCTCTCAGGAACATAGTAGCATTTTATCAATTCCACAGATTAATTTGAGCTCACCTCAGCACTGAGTTTCCTCATGACGGGGAGAACCAACTGCTTTGTCTCCTTTCAGCCTCAACTTCATATGATCCCAGCACACCCTTCCTCGACCTCAAGAGCTTTATACATTCAGCAGTGATAATAGCAGTATATGGGAAAGAATGAAATTAACACCATTGAGAGAGGCACAGATTTCCTCAAGAGACACACCTGACTGGAGAACCCTGCAGCTGGAGGACATCCACAATAAAAAGTCACGTTTCAGGGATCCAAATCAACAGTGCTGCAATTTTTGCCCTGCCACACCGCACAAAGGGAGCATTGCATTGATCTAAGCAGAGCTAATGAAAGAGGTTACAGCCATCTCATGGGTAAGCCCACCTCCAGATATTTCCAGTGCCCATTCCAATGGGGAAGCAGCTCTATTGACTACAAACTAGCTGGGAGTTTCTCCCATAGCCACCCCAATACTCCCAGGTAACTAAGTAAAGGTTTTATCTGACACCTTTGCTCTGACTGATTAACACAAAAGAAAAGACCTAAAAGTATATAGCTCAAAAGGTGCCTTAACATGCACTTAAACAGAAAAAGCAATTTCCATGTGCTAGTCTCTGCAAGTATTTAGCTACATGTTTCTGATTTCTTCATCTCCTTTATTTCATTTCATCTGCTCAGGGTTCGTCAATAGTTTGCAAAGAATTTAATTAGAACAAGTTAACTAAGTAGTTGCAATTGCTATCAAAACTGTACAGACATTACAAACTGAGGTAATCTAAGAAATCTATAGCTGTGAGTCCTTGGAAGAACAAGAAACCCAAACCAAAGAAGCTCTACAGCATCTTCATTTAATAAAACCAGAAATTATTTACATTCAGAAAGAGATGTGATTCAAGTAAATACATATAAAAGTATCTGCTGTGAGTGGCTTCTCCTAATTGATTTGAATCATAACAAGAAAAAAAAAATTCTTAAATAAATGTACTGGAAGCTGGGAAAACATAAGAAGAGTTCTCCAAGTCCCAGTGGGAAATTAAAGGATTGCTCTCAGTAGAGTAAGGATTGATTTTCCCATCCTCAATGTCAAGCTAATTTGTGTCTAATTTTAATGGGATTAACCTACACAAATTATCCATTGGTCAGTAAAGGTTTCTAAGAATACAGCATCTTACAACACAGCAGCATTTGTAGGTTTAACTTACAGTTTATTACTGGCTTACAAAATAGTGGTTAGTATAAATATATTAAATATATTTGAGGATTTTTCATTTTTCTTTTTGAATTGGGACCTGATGAACACCATGTGTTTCATGTGTGACATGAAGGTTTCCTTGCAAACAAATCTGTCACTGTAGTGGGTTCGCATGGCAAGGCTTTGGTAGAGGGGAGGCTACAGGGGTGGCTTCTTTGAGAAGGTGCCAAAAGTTTCCCCCATGTCCAATGAAGCCAATGCCAGCTGGCTCTGAGGTGGACCTGCCACTGACCAAGGCTGAGATAATCAGTGATAGTGCCTCTGTGATAGCATATTAAGAAAGGGGAGGGGGGGGGGCAAGAATGAGCACAAGGAGGAGAGAGAAGTAAGACTGTGTGAGAGCAACCACTCTGCAGACACCCAGGTCAGTGCTGAAGGAGGCAGGAGGAGCTCCAGGTGCCAGAGCAGATTCCCCGGCAGCCCCTGGCGAAGCCCATGGTGAGGCAGGCTGTGCCCCTCAGCCCAGGGAGGTCCATGGTGGAGCAGACACCCACCTGCAGCATGTGGAGGGTCCCATGCCAGAGCAGGTGGGTGCCTGAAAGAGGCTGTGACCTGAGGGAAGACCATGCTGAAACTGGTTTTTTTGCAGGACTTGTGAACCCACGGGAGACCTTGAAGGACTGCACCTCAGGAAAGGGACCCATGCTGGAGTGGTGTGTCAAGAATTGCAGTCCTTGGGAAGGACTCATGGAGAAGTTCATGGGAACTGTCTCCTGTGGGGGAGCAGGAAAGAGTGTGAGGAGGAAGGAGCAGCAGAAACATGACATGTACTGACCGTAACCCCCATTCCTCCACGCCACTCAGGGGGAGGAGGTAGAGAAATCAGGAATTAAGTTAAGCCCACAAAGAAGGGAGGGTTGAGGCAAGGTGGGTTTTTTTCTGATCTGAATGGTAATAAATTAAACTAATTTCCCCAAGTTGTGTCTGTTTTGCCTGTGACAGTAATTGCCGGGTGGTCTCCCTGTCCTTATCTCGACCCATGAGCCTTTCGTTATATTTTCTCTCCTCTGTCCACCCAAGGAGGGGAGTGACAGAGTGGCTTTAGTGGGCATCTGCCATTCAGGCAGGTCAAACCACCACAATCACACAGTGGAACAACTTCCCAGAGGACAGTCTGTCAGTTTTTTTTAAACTGGCTGGATCACACATTCAATAGGGTACTAGCCAACAGTGTTATTGAACCTCTCTTCACATGGAAGACAGTTCACAGCTTAAAAAAAACCCACAAAAACAAAACATAATGATTGTCTTGTACAGGGTTCTCACAATACCTTGTCATTTTCAACCAAATATAAATCAAGATTTATCTTGAATATTTGTTTTTTACTCTTACTCCTCACTATTTTATTTGCTTACTTCCTTGTTCATATTCCAAGGACATTGTAACTGGTATTTGACTATTTTTTTTCCCAGACAAGTTATTAATGTCTTATGTGATCCATACAAGTTGTGAAAAGCAGTTTACCAATGGGCTAAACCCAGAAACTGAATCTGAGTGCTTCAGCAATGACATTTTAGAATATATGTTGTGTGCATACTTCAAATTTTATGCTTTTGTGCAACTGGGGAACAATTTCAGGATGGAAGAGGAAACTAAGCCCTAGGGCATAACTAGTTGAGGAAGAAGCTGTCTTTTTAGTTGTATTTTCTATATAGCCATACTAGAGTATTTAGCTACATTTGTAACTAATAAGGATAAAAAGGAAAGTAAATTTTTAAGACAAAATAAGTTTCTGGGGAAAAACAGAACAGTGCAGTGTCCCATGTGTTATTTAACTGGATAAACATTTGGCAGGCACAGCTGAGGAAAGACCACAGACCACGTACCCTCACACACAACAGTGAACCAAACATCCTTACAGACTACAGCCCACAGAGCGCAGTCGAGAAACATTTCACCATGGTCTGAAGAGCTCAAACGTGGCTTACCCCTTTGCTTCACCAGTGACCTCAAACAGAGCTAGAATTGGAAAAGCAAGAGAAAGGCTGTTCAGACATGTCGAGTGTGGACTGAGAATGATGGATGAGTAGTGCCTTGGGTGTTCCCATCTCAACAGGAAGAGCCATACCAACCCTCTGGGATCTGTTCTCTGAGCAGCAGGAGACAAGATCAAGGCAAAGCCATTCTTTTCCTGTCTTACACACAGCTCGCACAAGAGTCAATAGCAGGCTTTTATCAAGCAATAAATTACTGCAGCAAGTCAAACCCCTTCTGGATTTTTTACATTAACATGCAGCCTAACTTTTTTAACAATAATGCTCCATTTTTCTTTTAAACTGTTTACTATTCAAATGTAGGATGGTGTATTTTACATGCCTTCACTGCCACCTTATGGTCAATTTTTTTTCCCAATTGCTTTTTTTATTTCTTTTTCTTTTTAAAACAATACAAAAGAGCAATGTAACAAAACAAACAAACAAAACCCAAAACCAAAAACCTGTAAGGATATCTAGAGCAAAAGAAGGTGCAAGATGATACAAGTACAACTTTTCAGTATCGACACTTTCAAAGCCTAAAACAAGAAGAAAAAAAATGGAGAAGAAAAAGGTGCGACAAGAAAAAAACCCAAACCTATTTTATCCTAAATTCAGTTACAGAAATGTTCACTGCTGTTTATTCACAGCCCTCCTGAGGTACTTTGATTGAATAACAATTTATAAAGCTGTCTTTAGATATGCTGACTTCAGAACTAGAGTTTACCTGTTTTCTCTCCATAGATAAATGCCTCCCACTAAATACTTTTCTTCTAATAGTTAGCTGCTTTTCAGCATTATTAGAATTCACATTTGTTCTATGTTAATGCACAGTAGAATCTTATTTCGCAATGAAGGCTGCTTGGTGTCACTGAAAGGCACACATAACATTTTAATAAATTATTATTACCACTATATTAATTTGAAGTTTATATAGCAAAAGCACTTAAAATGTAACTGGAGCAGACTTCACTGTATACAGACATACAGTAAAGTGTTTATTCATGATCAAATTATTTCAAAGAAATTGAGCAATATAATTATATTTGTTAATTCCTCAAATAACCTGTAATGGTCTTCAGCTTTGAGAAGCCTCAAAAAGCATGGAGCTGGCAGTCAGCTCTCTCCCCTTGCTTCCTGTAGTCTCAGCAGGAGACAGGGAAAGGACAAGAGGAGGCATGGCTTTCACCATCCACCCCGCAATTTCCGCCCAATGAATGGTTCTTAAGAAAGCAGCCCTGACTGATATTAAAATAATTTTCAGACTCTTCTAACGTGCTCTGCATAGTGGCAGAGCATCAGACACTACTAATCCCTAACATTCTTTTCTCACAGCCACCACCCAAGTCATCTGCTATCCTCAGGAGACATAACACAAAATCTGCTTTCAAGGGAAAAAAGGAAGATATTTTGCATTCTGAGAGAGATGAACTCTCTCTGAGTTTTTAGTTTGTTCCTCTACAAAAAAAGACTCATTTACAAGTATCTATCACATCCTAAGACCAACTGGGATCAGCACCTAGAATGTGCCTGCTCATTTATCAAGGGCTTAACTCTTCATTCATTAAACAACATTACACAGACAGGCAGCAGCGTCACTACTTTCTGGCTGCCGCGAAGTGTTCTAATTAACTGGAATCAGTAAGAACCCGAAACATCCTGGGAAATGATGCTGCTTCTCTACAAGTCTGGGTAAGATGATGAAATATGTGGTAGAGAAGTGTGTCAACCCATAGAAAGAGTATATACAAATAACAGAGGTATTTGTAATTGGTGCTAAATAAAGTCTCAGGCTTACAATTTAGCACACTGCAAGCCTAGGAAGTATAGCAATTGCCTTGCCCTGCTCTATTATTTCTCTTAATGATCTCAAAATATTTTCATAGACATGAGGATGAACATCCTTATGGTAAAGAGGGGGAAACAGAGACACAGAGAGTGAAGAAACTTTTCCAAAGCCACCCAACAAGCTGTCAAAAGTGGCCAAGAAGGAGGTCATCACAGTTCTACTCCAGAATACTTTCCTCCAGTCCACCTGCCCCTCACACCATGCAGTGGCTTCTCTGAGAATGCTCCCTCAGGACGCTGCCCACCAAAGGCAGTGTGCTAGCTTAGGGGACAGACGTTTGCTTGAGAAAACCGATGTTCTGAAGTAGTTGGGAAGCACTGTTGTTAGGGCTTATACTGCTGTATGTCTTGTCTGGATAAACAAAGTGAGCATAAAAGAAGATATCCTGAAATCTCTCTCCAGCATTAATAATCACTTTAATACTTTGGGATTTGTCAAAAGTTATGATGGGAGGAATATGCTGGCTCATACACTGGCACTTTTCAGCCCCCATGATAACTTGGTGGACTTCTGTTTACAGTGGATTTATGAAGTAAACAGCTGCTGTAGAAACAATCAATGAATAAAAAATAAAATACACTTAGTGAAAATATTAATTTGCTTTAATGTTTATTTCATCCTGCTGCCTCCTTCATGGCATATTTAAGCCTCCATTATGAAGCAATTAATTGCAGAGATTTCATTGCTTAATTCTAATTGTTTATTACTTCGGGAAGGGATTGCAAATAAGTGTCTAATACTATTTCACATCACTCAGTTTATAAGGAAATATATGTTTTCACTGTGTTTTTATTCGTGTTGGACATGACTTAACCCATTTCTGTAATTAAAACAGATTTATCCTGCTATAAAAGACGTATTTGATACAACATTTTAACTCCCATTTGTTGCTAGGTCTGCTAGCTGTACTAATGCTCAGACTTAGGGTCTTGTTACAATGTGACAGCAGCTTAACAAGTTACGGAACATCAACTGAGTTATTTTAACTTTACATGTACCTGTTCTTAGTGCACAACAGATGTGAGATACTGTATCTTAACATAAACCACAAACTACACAGGGAGCCAGAAAAACTCAGCCTCCTATCTCAGGTGCCTCTGTGGCATGTCAGCACTGTGCATGTGCACCCTGGAAATCACAGCTACGTTCTTCCCTAGTGCTCACCTTCACAGGAAAGCAAGCATCAAGTCTGACACTGACCTTCACTTTGGAGCTCTTGGTGTAAGAAACTTCTTGCAAAAGACCAGATACAAAGTCTGTTGAAGTCAGTGGAAAAATATCGGCCCTTGACCTCAATGATCTTTTGATCAGGCTTTCACCCCTACAAAATCTATGTGCTATTTCAGTGTGAAATCTATTGGTGAAATAGTGACACAGCCTCTCTGTTCCATCAGCAGCAGGCACTCCCAAGAAAAGGAGCATGTTCCATCACAACCAGCCTCTGAGAAGCAGGGACTTGTAAAATCACTTTGACAGAAAGCTTGGTTGCTTCAGCTGAAGGGTCTTAGGGCTGTATCAGGATGTGGGCATGATCTGGCTTTGTAACCAATTCAGCGATGGTATTGGGGTGGAGAAAAAACAACACGTCAGAGAACCCAGACTAGATAGACACAAACCTAGGTATTTGTTTGTTTTCCCTCACCCAGAACTTTCCTTTATCTTATTAGAGTTTGACTTTGTGCAGGGTTTGTTTTTTTTTTTTTCCAAATGAAGTCACCCATGTCTCCAAAGTTTCAGTTTTTCCTCAGGTATAACAGAACTGAATAATTAGGACAATGGAAATGGCTTCTTCAGTTTATTTTTAGTCTTAAGAAAAACAAACAACATCTACTGAAGTTTTACTCCTCAGAGAGCATGTGGCAGGGGGGAAGAGTAGAAGCTGTTTTCCAGAAATAGAGTAATTAATTCACAGATTTCAAAGTGTGTTCTTATGAAGAGGGAAGGTTGTCACAGGGAAACAGGGGGCCACATGTGGAAAAAGCAACACGTGGGATGAGGAGAGAAAATATACAGGAAGCACTTGTTTTTCTCACCGAGTCAAAATATAACTTTATGCGATTCAGACAGCTAAATAGACGGGGGGGGGGGGGGGGGGGGGGGGGGTAAGGAGGGGGTAAGGGGAGAGGAGAAGGAGTGCATATGCATGGCTGCATATGTAAACATAGATACAGGCACACATAAACTATTTCAGCACTGTTGTGGCAGCAGCAACAGCCACTAAAATGTTCAGGATTTGTGAATGAAAATAGAGGTGGCCAGCACGACATCAAGGGGAGAAGTTGTTTCATGGGAGAGTCTGGCCATTTTCCCATACCATCACATCTCAAAAGTCTTTCTAACAGAAAAAAGGACTTGATAGCATATGGATTAACATTCCTCCTGTGGATTACGCTATAAAGCGCTGCTATTTAAGGGTAAATTAAAAAGAGTATTTTTATACAAAATTTACAGGACCCCAGCAGCAAGCTCTTTCAGTATGGAATATTCCAGTATCTTACACAAGAATGAAATTACCCCATAATTTACTGAAGGATTTCCACAGAGGATACTCTATAGGGCTAAGCCATGTCCTGTTTTGATGCTAAGTAAGGAATATTTTCAGCAAAAGTAATATAACACTGGTGTCAAGCAGATGTGATGCTAAATCAAGTCCACAACCACAGAATTAGGTAACCCCACCAATAGTTTTCAAATTGCTGATTTCATTTTAAACAAAAGACAACTTCTTTCTCTGCTCCAATGCAGCCCCATTTATTCTAAATCACATGCACTACTGTATACCAAACAGCTTCAGAGTTTCATTTAATGTTTCTGACTCTACAATATAACTACATTTTAGAGCAGGAAGAAAGACTTGTATGAGGAAAAAGTATTTCTTTTTCTCTGATACAACTGATATCCATTTTCTTCATTATAATTGTATGTACATCTATTTAGTACTGCTACAGTATTTGACTCGTTTATAAAAATTCTTGCAACATCTGAATGATCTGTGTAAACTTATATTTGAAATTAATGTATTACCAAAAGAATTTATTTCATCACCATTTTACTTCACTCTACTGATGTGTTAAATGTGTTGTAACACTCTTCCTTTCAAAGGCATTATAAAAAAGACTGACCTGTCATTTATTCTAGTATTATGAATAGCTATGTACATTTTGTGCAAATTAACTGTGCAAAAACATACAAAGGCAGCATCTGGGTTTCTTGTTCAGCACCAAAGCAGTAACATTAGAGCCGAGCTCAGTATGAAGCAAACAAAATTGGATGCAATTCTATAATATATTTTTATTACTTTGACAGCACCTTTATTGAAATGTAATCAAACCCTTCAACTATTTTTATACAGTAACTTTTAGATAACACAGAAACACATCTTTTGAGTTACTTTTAAACAAAGTGTCAGGATAAGTGAAGAAAACCAGGATTTCTGTTTCTATCAACATAAAATTGTCCTTGTGAGACCAAAAAGTTTAGTAAAAATTTAGACTATAAAACCCAAAGAATACTAAGCTACAGCTTTTGAAAGTACTTTGTCCTGACTTTCCCTGCTAAGTTGTGTTTTGGGAGTGTATGTTAGGATGGCTTGTCAGGATTTCTGTTTTGCTGAAAGCTCTAAATTTACAAGAGGTGGCAGACAGTAGAACTGGGAACCATTTAGTCATGAATCAATCAAGCGAGGTACCTTCTTACAGACAAAGATAAGAGGTTTATTGTTTACGAACCCAGTTTACTAAAGAACATTAATTAAATACCTCTATAGTAGTCATTTAGGCAAGTTCTTCAAAGATGTTAAGGCATCCTTAAGCATATCAGCCTACTTAGGTTTCTTCGGCATGCAAAGCACCACAAGGTAGGGAAGTCAGACAGATGTCTTTCAGAATGGAGTTTAGAAAGCTCCAGACAGTTGTTTCAGGCAATAAGAAAGTGCTTGTAAACATAAGGTATCTCTTAAGTAAGAATAAAGTATGAATAAAAACTTGTAGATCGACCCCTTGTAGATCACCTAATAACATTCAGGAGCATAGATACTTTCTTTGAAGTCTCTATTTTTTTCATTAACTGTTAACTAAGGAAGTCAGGGCAATGTTGTCAGAAAATGCAGATTAGGAAGGGAAAAAGGAAAAAAATCACATCATACTTCATGACAAAGCCAGGACTGATCCATATTGACAATCCAGAAACTATAATAATAAATCATTTTAAGAAAAACTTGTTTCCTTCGCTTTGCTGCTCTTTATGAATGCTCAGAATGAGTTTCTCCACACTGCTTCATCTTCTGAAACTGCTTCTGAAAATAGATAGGAGATGAGATAATGCAGTGTTTCTACTAAGTAGTTTAAAGACCTGCTGGTTTGGCTCTCATCTTTGCGAAGGTATTTCAAAGCTTTCATTTAATAGCCTTCATTTAAATCAATGTCAATGTCTGTCTTTGCTTTCACTGCACTCTCCCTGCCTCCATTTTCACTGAGATCTCAAGTAGAATTGTTGGCAGAGACAGAGTTCTCAGTGGACCATGAATGGTACGTCACCTTAGGTCAACAACTCTATTAAAACAAGCATGCCAAAGAGTAGCAAAATAGCAGAAAACCAGACTTCTACTCTAGACTTCAAGTAATGGCAATAACCAAACAAAAAAATGTCCTGAAAGGAGATTTCTAAGTACACTTCCTATAACATGGATTTAAAGATCTATCAAACTCTTGTACCCATCATTTAACCTCCATATTCAAGCCCGAGTCCAGATCCTGAAACCATCCATAATCATTAGGGTCACATATCACTGTGGAGTTTGATTTCAGCCTCTTCACAATCAACATACCTTCTCAATCACAGCCAATCAGGATTATTTTTTCTTATGTTTAAATGGAATTTCCTGTATTTTAGTTTGTGCCCACAGCCTCTTGTCCTGTCACTGAGAAAAGTCTGGCTTTTCTTTACCACCTCCCATCAATTATTTATACATATAGGTAAGATGTGCCCATGCCTTCACTTCTCTAAACTAAGCAGCCCATCTTCTGTTAAATGCTCCAATCCTTTAACCACCTTTGTGTCCCTTCACTTTGTGTTCCCTTCACTGAAGCATGTCCATGTTTCCCTTATACTGGGGAGTCCAGAACTGTACACAGCACTCTAGATGTGGAGTGCCAAGTAGAGAAGAGTAACCTCCCTCGACCCACTGGCAATGCCCTGCTTACTGCAGCCCCAGAGATTGTTGGCCTTCTTTGTTGCAAGGGTGCTCATGTTCATTTGGTGTTCACCAGGAATTCTAAAGCCTTTTTTGCCAAGCTTCTTTCCAGCTGGGTGGCCACCAGCCTATACTGGTGTAAGGGTTTATTTCTTTCCAGGTGTAGGACTGTTGATCTTCATGAGATTCCTGTTGGCCCATTTCTCCAGCCTGCTGAAGTGACACTGAATGGTAGCACAACCATCTGCTCATTTCTGTCTGGATGGCTGTTTGATGGAACCTTACAGCTTTCCCCTGGAGCCTGCAGCATGCCAGAGCCTGCTGTTCTTGCTCTGCCCGAGCTCCCCACCTCTGTTCCAGTCCTGCCTCATTTCCTGCTCCAGTTCTTCCCCCAGTCCCTGCTCTGCTTTTAGAGCAAATCAGTGTCCCAGGCAGCAGCAAAAATTCTGAACAAAGATCTCAGCTCTGGGATTATTTCTGTCAATTAACTTCAGCTATCTACTGTCATTTGTAGTGTGCAGGTAATCACACAGTATAACTAGTACTTCTGGAAAACAGCAACATTTTAATGTTGACCATGGATAGTATTTTCGAATCTTCAGCTAGAATTCCAGTACGTAGGTTTTGGACAAAAAGATCTTTATAAGTAATAAACCTGTCCAGATTTAAACATACTCTTGCTCTAAAAACTTATAATTGGTATAAAATATCAATATTAGAACTTAAATTGTTAAAATTCCAAATCTGGCAAAATTTCTAACCTAACAAGCTCTAATTAGCACAATTATTTCCATATTGAAGACCTATGTGTAATTGTGTTGTCAGTCTTTGCATGTGAACAATTCCCTTACCAGTCAACCATAACAAATTTATTAATGTGGTATTTTCATGTAAAAAAATTGCCCAAAATCTGATGGCAGACACCTTTGAAACATTTATTGCTTAAATGAATTATGGTATTATTTAAACTGTTAATAATGATAGAATTATTTAAGCAATTCCAAATGTATTAGCAGGTTCTGTTCCACATACATTTAGATTGCATCAAATTTCTAATAACTGTCTGATCAACTTAGGGTTTTTTTAAGTACTTCAGTAATCCTAACATCGTATTTTAAGAATTTCTCACATCTGCTCACTTCTCAAAGACATCTTGGTAACCAAGAAATTACTTAAAAGTTCTGAAAAAGCCAATTCTTTGCCTTCCTTCAAATCCCCCTTTAAAATTAGGAAGCTGTTGTTATTACAGTGGCATCCAGCAGTTGGAACTGCTATCATCACACTGGAGAATTATCACCACAGCCTGACATCCTAACCATCATCAACTAATTGCATTCTTAAAACTGTGCTTAGCTCTGCTTCTTCCCTGTGTGCATCGCGTCTCTCCTATTGTTTTGAATGTGAAACCTACACTGTAACCTGCAGAGAAAGTGTCTGTATTTGTGGTTTGTGTTTGCATAGCATCTAACATGATGGATTACGGTTTGTAGGTACTATGGTAACAGGCAAAAAACTGATGGCATAAATACAAGGAATAGTGTCAAAAAAAATCCTTACAAATTGTAAGGTTTGTAAAATATGGTATTAGAAGAAGAAAGGTTTTCTGAGAAATTCCTGAGGCAGAAGGTCTGGGAAAGGACACTGTTGTGGGAGGGATCCTGCACCACTTTGACAATTTTGTGGTCTCACCATGCGCCTCCATAAGTCCTCAGTGGAAAATATAATGACATCAGAATGCCATTCCTAAACCACAAAATCTATCAAAGAGCCATAACTATGGGAAATAAGCCAAGCTAAATGTTTTTCACAAGGTATATTCCAGAGCACCTTGATTTCAAATGATTCTTGTAGAAATACTGTAAAAAAATATCTTTTTTAATGATTAGAGGTGGTATATTTTCTGCTGTGGTGTATATGGGTATGTGTTACCTCTATTTGCTATTACATAATCAAACGTAAGCAAAATGGTTTCCCGTAGAAAAAAAAAAAAAAGCGGAGTCGAAAATTTAAAAGAACTCAAACTGGGGGAGATCAAATGCCTACCTGCATGCCCAGTTTTCTGTCTTTGCTTAGTAACCCTACCCCATGAGTCCACTCCCTCCCCTGTATCCTTTACATTTTACAGTCTTGAAATGCTGCAGCTTTTTTGTTAATCTGTATAAAAATTACCATTATTTTTATTATCACTGGTGTCATTATTGCAAGTACATTAAGGCAGTGAGCTCTGTACTACAGTGACACGTGTGCAGTAAAATCATGGAATCATCAAAACACCACAATCAGAGAGTTACCATAACTGCTTCAAAGAATAACAGTACAATTTTAGATGTTATGTAAGTAAAAGGGAGAAACACAATAAGAAAGGCAAGTATTACTTTAAGAGTACGTGGTTATACACGAAGAATATCACTATGCCTGACAATCAAATTTTGTTCTTAAATATGAAACAAATTCTTCTGTGTTGCTTCCCAGAAATATCATGCATTTTCAGAAAGGAATGTGAAAGATGTTAGTTCAACCAACTAGGAGTGGAAATGCTTTCTGTACTTGTCTATAAATTAATTATATGCTTATATTAAATCTAGAATGCAATTTCTTTTACTAGGAATAAGAAAATAAAATACTGCTATTCTCCTCTGAGTTGTTTTTCAACTCATTTAATTGAAGTTTAACTGAAGCAGTCATGTGGTCTTTACTTGTACTTTCAACAGTGTCTAAAGGTATCACCGTTAAAAAATTATTTGGGTGTCATGTGGCTCTTATTTCTCCTAATTCAGGAGAAGTAGTATAAAATTTTGTTTCTTACATGTGTTGGACTGGACTGAACAGCCTTCTCAAACAATCAAGCCTCTGGGTTTTTTCACTGTATTTCTTTTCCTCAGCTTCCCATAACTTGGCACTGATGACTTAAATCCTCCAGGTGAATTCAAATATTTCAAGTACTTTGAGAGCCGCTTCTTTGAATGAGAATTTATGTGATAAATCCAAGCCAAGTAAGAAATTTGTTTGACTTTAACAATGTTACTCACAAGAACAGCTGGTCCTTTACTTCACATTCATTCAGCAGGGAATACAGTAGTGGTCTGCTTATTGGATCTCGTTCTATCATATTCCCTCAGATAAAGGAGCATATTAAATGCCAGTAAACCAAATATGTTGTCTGATGGCCCTGTTCTCAGATGGCCTTAGCCCACAAGGAACAAGCGTTCCCTGCCAGGTGCATCTGCAACAAAACACTCACAATATGAACAGAGGGCACTTATCACTTCCATTCCCAGCTCAGCTCCCTCCTATTTAGACGCTAACACTGCAGTTTCTTATGCTGCAATTCTCAAAATCAGGTTAGAGTTGATTGCATTTCAAAATTAATTTCCCAATTATTTCATAATTTTCCAAGTTCACACATGGTTCTTTGTAATGCATATTTTTTTAAAATTCCTTTTCACAGATCGCTGGGTTTTGGAATTTTGAGCAGGAGTCTTCTTGTTGGCATCTCACACATCTTCATGGCCAAAAACATTAATTCAGTTAAATTTTGTGTCCACTGTCCCACTCCAAGCAAGACCCTTTCCAATACCAGATCAAGTCCTAGACTGCATTAGGAAGAACATAGCCAGCTGATTGAGGCAGGTGATCCTTCCCCTTTTTTCAGCCCCTTTGAGACCCATCTGCAGTGCCATTTTCAGTTCTGGACTCTCCAGTAGAAGCAAGACATGGACACACAGAAGTTACTTCAGTGCAGGTCACCATGAAGATGATTAAAGGACCAAAGCGTTTCTCCTACAAGGAGAGGCTGAAAGAGCTGGGACTTTCAGCCTAGAGATAAGGGTCAGAGATGTTCTTAACAATACATATAAAATACCTGAGGGAGGAGGGGACTAAAGAAGATGGAGCCAGATTCTTCTCAGTGGAGCTCAAAGAAAGGACAAGAAACAATGGGCATCAACTGAAATACAGGAAATTCCATCTAAACATAAGAAAAAAAAAATTACTGTGGCAGTGGTCAAATACTGGAAGAAGTTGCTCAGAGAGGTTGTGGAGCCTCAGACCTTGGAGATAATCAAAACCCAACGGACAATGCCCTGAGCAACCTGCTCTGTTAACACTTCTTTGGGTCAGAGGAGTGGAGGATGTGGACTAGATGATCTCCAGAGTTCCTTTCCAACCTCAAGAATCCAGTGATTCTGTAAAGTCAGCCATCACTCTGCATAGCAAAATTTTGAAAAGGTCCATAATTCTACAAACCCTCCAGCTTTTCACTATCTTCACAGTGATACCTTTGAGATGCAATCTGTGATCCCTGACCGTTCTTACACTCCCTGGCACTACCAACAAGAGCTGGGCTTCCTCATCTTTGTACCTTCAAGTGTCTGAGGGTTGCTACTACATCAGCCCTTAACCTGCTCTTCACCAAACAAGCCCAGTTCTTCCACGTTTCCGCTCAGGGAGCATGTACTGTAAGCCCTTCGCCACTTGGTAACCTTCTGCTAAACCCCATCCAGTGCCATCCTGAAAACCCAGCCACTGTTTCAGTGTTTCAACCCAGCTAAACCAAGCCTACTTGCACTCGCTTAGATTACAGGGAATGGTTTCCACCCTTCCACACCCCTTCCCCCTGTGCAGCATCATTTGTGAGTCACCCAAGAGCATGCTAGAGTCATCTTGCTGACAGTAAAAGTTACATTTGGCTTACTCAACAAGTACAAGTGTTGGTACAATTATATGTAAGCCTGTGTGTTACTGGAAGACTGCACCACTTTTCCAACCAAAACGTTGTTCTCAGAGCTTCTAGTCTAAAGAGCAGTTGCAGAAGCAGATGAATTGCCCTACCCACAGACTTCTCTCTGTATAAACTGTGGTGAACATGTTCTCAAGATTAAAACCCTGTCAGGCAATCTTGTCAATGATGCAATAATTTTTTTCCTCCAGAAAATGCAATCTACCATTCCCTCGCATCCTTTGTCAACATCACACACAGACTGTCCAGAATAAAGAAGGACTGAAACACAGATGGGCTAAGACAGTCACCAAAGTGTTTTTCATCTCTAGAAAATACCCTGTCACACTTCAGCAGCCATAGAAGCATTACTCTTTCTCACCCAGCTCCTGCAACGGTTAAAGAATACTGACACTCTTGTACATGTTTGGAGCTAGCCAAATCTTCTCAGCTTTTAAGTTTTTTGTCAGTGAGATCATCCCCATTCTGCATCTGCCAAGAGAAATTACCTCGTTGTGAATCAACTCCCGATTCCTGTGGCGCTTCGTACCCTAAGTCTCACACTTCTTACAGAGCACTTCACATAAAGACCAGTTCAAAGCCACCAGCGTGCAGCAGTATCCTGTAGATGTAGCAGTCTACAGGACTGCCATGCAGTTTGCTTTCCAGTAACTGTTACAGCACTCTCCAAACTATCAAACTTCAACAAGGCCTTTTACCACCTCATACCAGCACACACTTCATGCCAGTCCCTCTACTGCCTTCTCCTCGTCTCACCTCATCCAGGGCAGGTGTTCTCTCTTCTCTTGCTTCTTCCTCGGCTGCTCTCTCTTCTTTGGCTCTCAACCCCTTAACAGAACCAGCCACAGCTGCACCTTATCTACATCGGCCAACCCACCGCCCCTGAAGCCAGCCCGCAGCTGTATATTATCAGTGCTAATTAACCCAGCTTCATTCCTCTACAAGTAACCACTGATACTAGTGGTACTTTGAATGACCTGGAAGTCATGCCTTAGGCTAGCCATGAAAGGAAGGTTTTCCTTAGCATTTGATTCCACTTCCACTTTGTTAGCACCCACTTAAAATTGAATTTCAACTTTAATTCACAGACAGGCACCTAATAGTACTCAGGCTGCAGAGACTAGAAAGGGGATTGCTTGTCCAGAGATACCTCGGAGCATCTGTGCAGGGCAGCTTACTGGGTACTTATTTAATAGTCAGGTCCTGCTTTGGCTGGCTTTTCATCTCATCTTCTGAGAATGCTTATGCAGGAGCTTAGCTCTTGTGTCTTTTGTGACACAAGAAAGGCTATCTAAGATGGGATATCCAGATGCTGAAATCCCTCAGCATCTTGAGCTACCTTTTGGTCTATAAATGTAGTCTCTATAACATTAACTTACACCAGGACTTCTGAGGAGAGCTTTACCATGGGATTCACTTGGTATAATGCAATGCTTTTAGCCCTTTGGACTATAAATTCTCATTTAGCCAGCGTGTAGGAGTGGCCTGGTACACCTTGCCACAGGCAGCCTCCTCCTCCCCAGCACTCCCCTCCCAACGGCCGGCATCACCCTGCTGATGCCAGGTACTGGGAACTGAAAAGAAAAAAAGAAAAATAAAAAAAAAACCAACAAACCAACAACCAAACCAATGGTGTAAAAAAGGAGTAGAAGAGAAAAATCAAACTGTGCTTTCATGAAGTGACAGCATACAAAAGTTAGCATCCCTTGCAAAAAAGTAACTAGTGGAAAGCATGTGGAAAATAGCCTTCATGCAAAGTGCAAACATGCTAATAAAGGCAACTATAAAGAAAAATTGTAAATTTAAGTTTTGTTTCAACACCGGAGGGACAATTATTCTCTCTTTTATTCCTTCTAAGGCAATCTCCTCTTTCCTGCCAGAGGTAGCATTCAGATGGAGTCTACGTCCACTTAACATCTACTGAGAAGGAGAAAAAAATCTATTGCCAAGGTACAAAGAGATGGAATTTGGCATCATTTCTGTGAAGACATCCTGAGGAAGACACAATGAGCTCAGTGTGAAGAAATGAAAACATTTCTGGGACAGACTGGCCATGCTTTCTGCAATGTCAGTAAGCCACTAAATGACAAAATAACCACTAAAAACAGAGGTTTCACAAGATGATGATAGCTCAGGCTATCGTGTGACTAAGCCTTCAGGAGCCAACCGCCTTTTCAGAATCACTAGCACAGAAAAAAAGGGCACAAGACCACGGTATTAGGGAAAAAGTAGTTTTTGAAGTGAGGACCGCTTGTATTAGAAGCAGGATTCAGTACAGCACTTGTCAGACTGGGAGAGTGCCCGGACTGGAAGAAGCGGTAGGGAAAGGAGAACGGACTGAAAGGCGAGGAGAAGGTTTCCCGTGTAGGGATTCGAGGGGCTGCGTTTTGCGGGCAGCCGGTGGGGCAGGGGCAGCGCCGGGCCCCCCTCCGGCCACCCGTCCCGTGCGCCCCGGCAGGGGGAGCGGGGCTGCGGACGGCAGGCGGTCCGCGGAGGCGAGGGGCGCCGGGGGAGGCAGCGCACCTCGGCGCCTCTTCCTCCTCCTCCTCCCGCCTGCGGGGTGGGCAGGGCGCAGGTGAACGCGCCCTTTGTTCAGCCCAGGCCCCAGCGGACCCACGGCCGGGGCGGCCAGCCCGGGCACCGCGGCCCCGGAGGGGAGACGCCGGGGCCGCGCCGCTCCGGCGCCCGCCGCGGCCCGGGACTCCGGCTTGCACCCCGCCGGGGCGGAGGGGAGCGGGATGGGCGCGGAAGGCGGAGCCGGGAAGGGAGGTGGAGGCTGCGGCCGGGCCCCCCTCGCCGCTCCCCTCAGAGTCCGGCAGGCGCTCCGCGGCTAACCCGTGTCCGCCCTCCCCGACAGAGCCGCGCCGCGGACGGGCACCGGGCACCGCCGCCGGCGGGCGCTGCCCCGCTGCTGACGGAGCCGAGCCGGGCCCCGCCGCTGCCGCCGCCCCCCGCGGCGGGGGCTCCGGCCCCGGCGAGAAGAGGAGGCTGCGCTGACGGCGGGCCGAGGTGGGCGAGCCCCGGGGCGGCGGGGAGGCGGCGGCCGCTGCCGGAGCCGCCGGGGAGGGGTCCGCGTGGCCGGGCTGCGGCCGGGTTCCGGCGCGGAGCTCCGCCCGGCCCGGGGCCGACGGGACGGGACCGGTGCCCCCGGCGGGCGCGGGCCCGGGCTCCCCGCGGGGTCCGGCCTCCCCCGGGCAGCGGCGCGAAGCGGCCGGGCGTCGGGCTGGCAGCTCACCCGGCCCTGCCCGGCAGCGCGGTGCGCCTGACCGAGGAGGAAGGCCGAGCGCCGCTCTCCTGCTCCAGCCCCCGGGGTTTCACTGGGTTTTCCACAACGCTCAGCAGAATTTCCGAAGAGCAGAGTTACTGACTCGTGCCCCGAGTGCTTAACACCGTCCTGCGACGACTGTCGCTAACGCTTCCGTGCTGTCATTTTTCGGCGGTGCCCAGGGAGGGAGATGGAGTCACTGTCTCGTGCCTCTTCCATCACCTCAGCATTATTATCATAACCTGTTTATTTCCCCCATTTTTCTTTTTCCGTGGAGCCAGCCCTGAAACCCCTTACTCGGGAAAACCTCTCGGTGGCCTTGGGTGATGTTTTCCCTGGGTGATGTCTGCACAGCTTGTGTCCCGTTTGGCTGTGTTGCCATCAGCCTGTTTGCTCTGTACAAAATGCAGTAGCGTACTCACAGCGTTGGAAACTTGGCTTTCTGCAGCTGGACATCCTCCATCCTCATTCACAGCTGCCTCCTAGAGCAGAAGGGGTGTGCACTGAGGATGGACATTACTACAACTGTTTTCTTTCATAACGGTTGCGACTTAGGGCTGTAACTGATTAGTTTCGGTCTTTCACAGGACTCCTAATTTTTTTTCTCCAGATGTATTCCAAAAAGACACATGCTGTAGATGACTCCTTTCTGGCAATTCATAAGAATAGTGGGATTATAACTGCCTCGTATTTAAGGTTTTCCAAGACTGTTACTGTGCTTAGTTATTGAGCGTACCAAGAAATAATTTTGCATTAACTCTTTTGTCAGAAGCCAAGTGTGCTGTTTAGCACCTATGTTTCCTTGCATGCAGTTGCATGGCTGTAACCTGTATTTCCAAGGATGAGCACATGCATTCATTCACAGACACTTTCTTTTTTCTTCCCACTTTGTCTTCTGCTGCATTAAGCCATTAATGCTGTATTTAACATTGTATTAAAAATTGTTTCCCGAAAGAACCAATAAATCAGATTTTAGGATCAGCAGCTGGCATTCTAGTTCATGGATATTTTTTTTCACATCGTGATATCATTTACTACGTGCTCATCAACACAAACCTTTAGCTAGAAGCTATTACTAAACTCTTAATTTCTAAATTTTCTAAATGAAGAGTGATAGCAGCATAAGAATCGGGTGAGTCAAGCTCTTCCACACAGAGCTTCCCAATCTAAAATAAGTTTTTGGAACCCCAAGACAGTGTGGTACGCAGAAAGGAGAGTTACAAAGTGGCTGAGATCGCTGTGTAAACTCATGTTGACTGGTGATACTAACAGCTGAAAGCTTAACAAAGATCAGTACAGAAAAAAAAAAATTTAAAGCAGCAAAGACCTGAGCCACAATGCTGTTTTAACAATTTCAAGAAGCTGGTCTCATTACCTAAAAGAGTAAAAAGTCGGTCTATAAGTTTATGTCCTTTTTTTTCCACATCAAACTTTAAAAATCAGAGAGTAGCCCGCAAAAACAGTGTGACTGCCCTTCATATTCTGAGTTCCTTCAAAAATACATCTGGAGCTCACTGTATTTGCTATCATTTTTTTCCAAATAGGTACAGTATACTGAATTCTGTTTGTAAACTATTCTTTGCCAATCTAACAGCTAGAAATACAGTATACTAAAACACATAGAAGTATAAATCTAACTAATCATGAGACTGCAGGAGCTGAGGTTTAATGAAGATACCTGATACCCAAAAACGTGTGATAAAATCACTGGAACTAGCCCTAGGAATAGGGTGGGGTGGGGTGGGGAAACTGAAATGTGCCTTCATCAGCCCATGCTTTCTTGTGTGCAGGATATACAAACCATCCATTAGGTGGTGTAGGAAAGGGTTAACAGGCTGACCTTCAGACAGAAGCTCTTGTTGACCCTACTCTGTAGCACTTGGCTGAAAGGTTATGCCCAAAGGGAGAGCTTTGCTAGCAGGAGGGATAAATCCAAAGAGAAATACTTGGGAAAAGAATACTTCGGCCTCAGGAGTCAGGTGGCCTGGCAGAAGGCAAACCCTCACAGCAGACAGTACAAGACTGCAGGACTCATCCACTGAAGGAACCAGACACAGTACAAAAAAGACAACTGCCAAAGTCTGATTTGTCCATACAGTTTCCCAAAAGGTTTGTGGATATAAAACAATCAGTGGTTAGCAAAGCAGTTTCATCTCTAGTAATTCAGCTGTTCAGCAGGAAGGTACCTGGAAGAGCTACCTAGTCACTGCCTTAAAGGTAGCCACAGAAAGTCACACTGTGGTGTGGCACCCTGAGCTTCCAGTGGTGTGGTGCTAGTTAGTGCCTTTCCTCTCGCAGCGTGTGAGAGTGGGAAGTCCTTGTTGCAGGGTCCTTGCAGTCCTTTTATAGCCTTCAAGATACTATTTTTCCTGCTGTCCTAGGATTTTCAGAAACACCTCTTCCATTTTATCTGTTCTCCTTTTTACTTTCTGGCTTCTGATTTCTTAAGTCCTTAGTAGCTTTCTACTGTACTTGCAGGTGATGAGTATTGCCAGTATACCTTGGAGCAGCATGAGTGAAGCTCCAGCCGGAGTTTCCTAACAATCTTGAAGGGACAATATACTTCTAAAGCCACAGAGTGACTCGTCAGGTAGACCAATCCTAAAACCTAAATCCCGATACCTAAAAAATATTAGGAACAATGCATTTGCACGTTTCTTCCATCAGCAAGTCTCAAGAACTTACTAAAATCCATCTTCATAACATTTTACATGTTATTTCTGTACACTGTTTCAAACTTACTTGTTGTAGATTAAAAACTTTCAGCCTGAATTCTTTCCACTGGCAACATGGGCATTTAGCTTAAATATTATTTTTCATCAGTGATTTTGTTCTGTTGATTCATATCTGCTTTACTCAAAAAATAAGCTGAGCTTTTCTGTTCTTTTCTCAGAGGACAGACTTTCCTTTCCCTAGATTAATGTACGTTCTCCAGCAAATGGGTGGAGGAGAGGGAAGAAAACATTTTGAGGGGAAAATAGGCCTCAAAGTTCCAGTCGGGCTTTTCAAAACCTGATTTACATCCTGTGTTTGTTTTGCAGGGAGTTTCCACAATGGAGAAGAGGGAAGATGATAATCATGGCATTGATCAAAATGCAGGTCAGAGCATCATGCCAAGAAGAAATACAGGAAACCTTAGCAACTCGGTAATGTTTCTGTAAAAAAGCAGCTCATATGTTACACAGAATATTGTAATCTATCATTTGATTTTGTCCAAAACAGTGTTCTGATCATGCTGGCATATCATCAATACTTCTAAAATCTTGTCACAAAACTGACATGAAGAGATAAAAAGATAAAGAGCATCTCATTCAATTTAATCACAGTCCATGATAAAAATTAAACAGAGTTTGGGCCAGCTAAAAACTACATGAGGTTACTTGCTAGTTGCATTTTACCAGACAAGCAAAGCCCCGTAGACATAATTTGGAATTTTTACACAGGAATATAAAATTTACCTTTGGAGGAGTTTTCATAATTGCCACATCATATTCAGTAGGTTTTCCACATCACACAAAAAAGTCCAGAAAAAAATCCGCTCCAACAGCATTTTCCTCTGCAACTGCTGATGCACAGAAGTAGTTCAGGCTACAACTTTCTATTCTAATGTGAACTGTCTCACAGGCTGTGAAATACTGAATTAGCCTTTGCAAAATATCTCTTCAAGAAACAGGTATCTCTAGGCAAAACTTGGTTCAGGTGTGAATCTGTATCATTTATGCCAACTTCTGATTCTGCAATGCGTAGACTACACTCTACTTTTCTTCACAGACTAGAGAATAAAAGTTACTTAGGCTATACATTCACTGTTAAAAAGACATGCTTTTGTCATCAGATAAACACATAGTAGCTATTTAGCCAAAAAACCCTAATGAAGACCATGCCCTTTAATTTTACAGTGAGGCACTGTAGGCAAGACAGACATGTGGTGGGAAACAGGCTACTTTGTCTCTAATTAGGATTTTACAGCAAGATAGCAGTGTACATTTTCTATCTTTCTGTTGAAACAAAACATCTATGTATTACTGAAGATGCAAACAAGACTTGCATCTACTTACCCTTGCATTACTTACAAGTAATACCTTCTTTGAATTGACCCCTTAATCAGCTTCAATGTAATATTTGATTCTTAAGAATAAAACCAGATAATATTGCTGAGATAGAAAGATCTCCTGTATCCTAGCAGAATACTAATTTAACACTTTAAAACTTCTAATATTTGCCTTCCTCAAAACAGAAAGTGCCATTTCACTTCTTGTAGGTCTGGACATCTGCCACATTAGCCATTCTAAAGCAGAGTCATTGCAGCATTAGTTCAGTTTTACTTTATATTTCATGGGAATATTAAAGGACTTAAATACCTAATGTTATCAGTTCTCCACCCCTGATGAGCTGTCTGCTGTATCAAGCGAAATGTCCTGCTGTTGATACACACATTTTCATTTTGTATGCATACTGATCATGTACCTCTTTCATGAACTATAACTATGAGACAATCTTTAAATATTTTATCTCCATGTAAAACAGTTTACAAAGTAACACTAAAATGTTGTACTAGCTTAGTTCCTTCTAAAGTCTGTGATAATTCTGTCAAGATCTTTTGTGAGACTAGAATCAAGCCATGCCTACTTGGCAGCAGAAAATTCAGCTTTTTAAACTGAAGTGACTCAGTTTCAGAAGATTTCATAAAAGTTGAGAGGACACTATTATAGTTGTGAAGGAGAAGAAGACTACAGGACCTGATGCTGGAGATGATAGATGTGCAACTGATCTAATGAACTGGATCCAAAACATTTCTACTTACATTCTTATTCCCCCAATTAAATGTCATTAAAATAGCAGTGACTGTATGAAATGTTTTATTGTCTTGACTCTGGATTCTGTTACTGTGCATATTATTTAGGCTACATCATTAAGTCTGTAGTTGAAATTTGACATTCGAAATCTGTAGCTCATATCATAAGAAACCGTAATGATGCTTCACATAATGTACTCCATCTTCCCTTGCAATGTAGTTAACTTCCTGGAATTAAAATCTATTTTGAAATCACAACAGATAATGTATGAAGAATGAGAAATCTATGCTAAAAGTGTGTTGCTCAACTACTGAATATGCTGTTTGAAATGTTACGTTTTCAAGCTACCTTGTGTTTAATAGTGTGTATGTTTTGTATCTGGTTTCAGCGCAGTACAGTGTAAAAGCCATGATGGCAAATATTGTCATTACTGAAGTTTTTAATCTTCTCTTGAACTCACTTGGTATTTCCTTTCTGTCCTTTCCAGGATGTGGATATGCAAGTCACCAATCCACCAGAAGCAGCTGCACTTTTTAATTTACATCAAGCACACCATTTTGGTGAGTTTGAACACTCTTCAGAACAACACTGCAAGCAGGATCTGTTCCCCAAGTGGCACTTGCCAATGAAGATAGCATCAGTGATCTCATTATTAACATTTATTTACACTTCTATGAGAGATGTCATATATCCTTTTATAACCAGAAAGGAAAATGTTTTCTATAAAATTCCAATCCTTGTCATAAACAAAGTTTTACCAGTGGTTTCAATTACCCTTTTAGCACTAGTATATTTACCAGGAATATTAGCTGCTGGTTTCCAGCTGTACTTTGGCACCAAGTATAAAAGGTTTCCCCAGTGGCTGGATAGATGGATGTTATCAAGAAAGCAATTTGGACTTCTCAGTTTCTTCTTCGCTACAATGCACGCCTGCTATAGCCTATGCTATCCAATGAGAAGATCATACAGATACAAGCTGCTGAACTGGGCATTCCAGCAGGTATGATGGGCTTGCAATCACCAAGCCTTCTGTATTCAAAAAATCCTTGTTTTGGTCATTCAAACAAATCTGAATGGGGGGAAAGCCATTTTCATAGTCTTCATTTGATTTTGAAGCAGATCTCCACAGAGCACTGTTAAGGAACGGAGCAGGACCTAGTTGTCAAAGCATGTAATAGCGAGTCAAGAGTGATCACAGCTATGCAAGTGTGTATTAAATAAGTAACTTTCTGCATTTGGGATTTTTTCTCTCACTGTAAAATGTATGTAATTATACCTGCCTCACAGGAACATTTTAAGTCTTTGGCACGCTATTAGTTTAGTGTGGTTTAATCTTCTCTGCACTGTGCAATCTTTCTACAAAAACTGAGCACACAACATTTTTAGACATCTTTGTAAAGTGAATTAGCCAGCAATGAAGGAGGGCTGAGCTAAATCACAATCATCTGTATTTGCCACAAAATAAATTTGTGAACACTGATGGCTCCACAATTGGGCTGATGCACACTAACTTGCTAAAAGACAGAATTTCAATTATGCTTCTGAGTCATGGGCAATAACTGGCTTACAAATATAAGACCCTCTGTGACTAGGGAGTTCCTAATACTTGCGTATCACCTGGAGTGCCATAAACATTACAGTATAAGGATTATACCAATATAAGGTATAGACTGCAAATGTACATTTTTATTACCTTCAAAGTCTAATCTAGAGTTTTATTAAAAGCAGCCTTACCGGTAATCTGACTTGCTGACTTGAATGGATTGCCAGAAATTTCCTTGAGATTCCAGTCTTCAAGATGCATAAATTATCATATTTGGGGCATACTACATCATGGTGATCACTGGCCATGGTGATCAAAGGGCTGTTGTAAGTAGTTGTAAATAGGAGAAACTTTGACATCAGTCCATTAAAATCACAACCTTTTCATCCATACCAACCATTGTATTCAGTGCAGCTGAATGTACCAAGTTGTTTTTAAAAAAATAAAGCTAAAGAGCTATCCTGACAGGATATCATCATTAAGAATGCCTGCTGAATTAGCTCCCTAAAATAATGCTGTTAATATATTTCCTGTTGTTACAGTCTCCCAGATATGGTATTTAGCCAGAGATGGAAATTTTTGTCATAGATCAAGATTTCTTCTGCTGTGAAGACAGGCTAACAGGTCTCAGAACCAGTTTCTCCTGGGCCAAGACACTGATGAAGTCTAAATTCTTCTCACTTAAGGCCCACTGTTGCTCTGAAGATACTAGTGGAGACTTTGTAATCAGAAGTAAAGAGCAGTTACATTCAAAGATATTCGAACAAACAGAAATACTGTGTTTCTTGGCTGAGTTCCTGAATATCATGGTGAAAATATCTGTATTTCACACAAAAGGCTAAGTGTGCCAGTCTGTCATTTTAAATATGGTGTTCTGTTCTTTTACCAGGTCAAACAAAAAAAGGAAAGTGCCTGGATTGAACATGATGTTTGGAGAATGGAGATTTATGTGTCTCTAGGAATTCTGGGACTTGCTTTGCTGGCCTTGTTGGCAATAACATCAATTCCATCTGTTGGTCACTCTTTGACCTGGAGAGAGTTCCACTACATTCAGGTATGCATAAATGTCATTATTGCATGTCATTAATCCTCATTTGTAAGAATGTGTCTTACCAACTAAGACCATTAGGAGTTAAAAATATCAGACACAGAGGAGTTAGTGAAACCAGTCTAAAAGTTCCATACTCTTTGTTAATTGCTGTGCAAGAAACGTTTCTTTACTTTGTTATTTTGTCAGGAGAAAAGGCTGTCAGGGTATAAAATGGGAAGAAAGACAACTCCAAATCACATTTTTCTCTTCTGACTTTGTGAGCAGCAGCAGTTGTCTTTCAGGACCTATCCTTAGGTCAAAAACCTCCGGTGCTGAAGGCATTTTAGTCACCTTCTGGGTATCTTATGTTTCAGGAATGTCCTGTCTCCTGCTGAATTCGAAGTAGGTGGTATTGAACCAGACAGCGCTGTTGCCATACAACACACTAAAAATTGCTTGTTGCTCTCTTGGAGCTGTTTTGAAAATTCTTTTTCTGCCAGCCACCAGGTGGCTGAAAAGTCCAGGAGAAGACATCCGCCCAATAACACATGCAAAGATTTTCCATTTGCGGCTTTATTAGCTTCATAACACACACACCCCCCAAAAAAAAAGGTGTATTCTGAAAAGGAGACATCTTAGAACAGATGCATAGTAAAATCCAACCAGTCCTGAGTTTTCTACAGATGTACTTGTTTTGTTCATCGAAGTATTTGGTTTGCTCTTAGTTCTCCTGTATCGTACACAATAATAATCAGGAATAGTTCTGCTAGCATCAATATGATCACACTAGAGTATTGAATTAGGTCCCTGAACACCAAAATCTGAAAATTCAATAACCTACTAAGTACCTGGCATTTGAAAATTTGATCTGAATTTGAAAAGTAGAACTGAAATGTGTATCTTTGTGCAATTAGTGATTTGAGATTCTGCCCACTCTATGAAGTACATCATTTGTAGGAAGAGTTTTCAGCATTAAAGAGAATACATATGGACAGGTCTAGGAGGGAGTCTTCCAGTGCATGACTACTTTCAGTATTAAATTAGTATGGTGAAGAAACCCAGAAGAGTAATACTACTATATTGGATTCATTTTACAAATAACCTTTACGCTCGAAAATCAGTTTCTGTGGATTTAGCAGTTGGAAAGGCAGTGTTTGACTTCACTGATGAGTAATTCTATTTTTCCAACAATACCAAATTGTTATGCAACAAGAAACTGAAAATTACTAGTAACTCTGCATAGTTGCCTTTACTTCTCATTTTTTTAATATCCTAAGCCATTTATCACTGTATGTGGAATGAAAGACTTCAGTTTCCTATTGTTGTGCAATTGCTTTTGTCATAGTACTAGGCTTACTAAGGTTTCTGATTTGCATTGACCTTAACATTTTTCTTTGCAAGTAATTAAGCCATTTATAAATCTGCTTTTGAACTCATTTATCACAGAAATAAAGTAATTTAGGATACAGATGGCATCTATAAATTGTGATATTGAGAACTGACCCTTTTTCAAGAATAGCCTGTAATCTATAATCTCGTCTGTATATTAGCTAAGTGTCATAGCAATACTTGAAAAATGTGGCTCATCTGTTTTCTCTTACAGTGGCGTAGAGGGGTGTAATTGGGTTCTTGAATTAGAGTCTTTAAATTTTAGTTCAAAGCCAATGGCATTTTTTCTTTGATTTAAGGGTGTTAGTTGAGGCCATTCCTGATTTCCCTATTTGCTTAACAGAGTACTCTTTTTGCCAAGTTGGAAAAAATAGCTCACTATTTTCTTTCTCTTTTCAGAGCAAGATGGGATATTTAGCTCTGCTGCTGTGTACTGTTCACGCACTGGTGTTTGCTTGGAATAAGTGGGTTGATGTTAACCAGTTCATCTGGTATACACCACCTTCATTTATGGTAGCAGTTTTTCTTCCTATTGTAGTTCTGCTTTGTAAATGCGTACTGCTCCTCCCATGTTTTAGGAAGAGGATAAAAAAGATCAGATGTGGTTGGGAAGCTAACACACAAACCAATCAAACCAGCATGACTTCTAGACTGTAGATCAAATATCGACATTTCCTTTCCATATATATAAATAATGCTCAATGCCATGAAATGTTCACTTGCAAGCTCTGTTTTCACATTCTCCATAGATGTTTCTTTTTCACTTTTCATTTTGGCTTCAGGATTATGGGATACTTGATGCAATTTGAACCTTTTATAAGGCACAAGATGGAAACATTCCTTCTACACGTTAATCTATTCAGTGTTCTGGTTTTGTTCATTTCTTCTGACTCACTGCTTTTAAAATCCAAGGGCTTCATTGCCTCAATCCTAATCCTTTTGTAGGCAAAAGCAATCATAAATCATTGCTCCAGGTGAGCACAGAAAGTAAATAAATAATTACACCACAGAACCCAGGAATGCTTTCTGCTTTCCACAGCCATGTTTGTTCCTTTGTTACATCTCAGTATTCTAATGGAACAACTAGAGTATTTATCATCCCATTCCCCCTTATCACCTGCATCCTATGTTTCAGTCTACAGAATGGGGACCTTGGCACAGGAGCCAGACAGAAACTGTGTATTCCCTCCAGGTCTTGAACTTAGACAATTGGGCAAGCAGAATTGCAGGGAACTTTACAAGGTAAATCTCTCCTGAGGCTTTGGCACAGTCTAAAAAAAGATTTTTTAGACTCAGATCTCCATTTTACACAGGACTAGGTGTGTCTCTGTTTACTTAAAACTATAAAACATTTCCCATTTTTTATTCCATGAACACGTTCTTTTGTTTCTGATGCTGGAAATTTTCCATGCTTTTGACCTAAGCCTGCAGCCTTTGACATGTGCTAAACTTTATTTGCACAAATTATTCCAGTGGGATAACTCACATTAGGTAAATGTGTTTTACTGTTTACTCTAGGGCTAGCGCAATTGTGTGATTAGAAGAAAAACATTAAAAATAGACATTTGAATCTTGACATTGATTTGGTGAGATTTTCATGCAAAATGGCTTTCAAATGCATTTGCTTTTACAAAAATATTCATAAAATCTAATTAAACCTTTCTTTCCTTATGTTGCATAGATCTGGCTGAATGTTTTAAGCGAATAATTCATTTGTTATTATCTATTTTTAAATATCATATGCAGTAGTGAATATTTTCACCCAGCATCAGGAACATTTCTGCCAGTCTCCCTGCATGAGTTGACTAGGACACGGACTGATGATGCCACCTATTGCCAGGATCATCTGAATGAGAATTGTAATTGGTAATGGCTGTGGTATTAAAACAAAGAGGAAAAAATGTATGTGTAAAAAAAAATATCCAATACATGGTGCTAATGATTCTGTTGTACATTTGTGGACTTTGTACACTGAGCAGCAATAACATAACATAAATAGCTACAGGGATACTACATTTTGTATTTTCCTGGTTATAACCCCATTCAATTATTGCAACTTAAAAGTTGGCCTTGTTATTTGCACTTAATGTAGCACTGTGAAAATAACTGGGGACATAGCAGCCTGTATAATATAGACTGAAGAGAAATGAGTGGCATTGTGTATCAAATCAGTAATGCATGACAGAGGCAAACACTTTCTAAAACACTGGAAGCTAGTCTGCAATGTGAATCTGAGAAATTTCTAACAAAACAGAAAAAGTGGGGTTGTCAATGCGTTAGCATTTACATTTCTATAAATGAAATAAATCTTTTAGAAGTCATATTAGGGATGAAGAATAATATTCACCAAAGGCTTATTCAGAATATTACCTGCACTTTGTTGTCAGGAGTCATAAAAATATTATAAAATTCTTTTTCTCATAGAACAGGTTGGGGCATGTGCAATGATAAAGAAATCCCTTTGTCTTCTGTATTATCCACTAACTACTCATAAAGTGTGCTCAAACTTACCAATTAGGACAAAGCTGAGACTAAATACTCCAAGCAACCACTGATACGCATCCATTGAAAAGGATGACATTTAGTTTTATCAAAATATGTATTAAATTGTGCTCTCCAGAATCAACCCTGCTGCTCTTTTATTTAGGAAGTCTGGAGAATTTAATTCAGTCTCCAGCTTTGTTAAATTCTGGTCAAACAGTTGGACTAATTGTTTACAACTGGTCAGAGAAGCCAATTAACCCTGTGACACAGAGGAATATAAATAGCTTCAGGGGTAACAAAGCATGTGGCACAGAAAGCAGAACCTAAACCTTGATAACTGAAAGCAGGTGAATGATGAGATGCCTTGGAAGAAGCTATTCATATGGCATGTACAAAAAAAAACCAAGGCAAATTAATATGTGTATGCATTTAGAGAGCAAAATAGTTCAGGGGTGTGATAATGGGCTTCAAGGCTTTTCACCTTACTGTCACCATTACCAGCTGAAGTCTTTTGCATAAGTGCTCTGTTATGGATCAGCTAGGTTAGTGAGCACTGAGTAGAGGAGTATGTCAGTATTGATATGAAGTTAACAGAAGCTGGAAGTTAAGATTTCTGTGCCTTCAGAGTCTGTATCTTACTGTACAGCAGCAGGATTTAGGCTGCTAAGTCACATTTGAAAATGGACCTTTAATTCCAAAGTTGGTTTGGCCCTTCTGAAATTTTTGTCCAAGTTCTTATAATATTCTCTTTCTGAACCTGTAAGATATGTCTAATTTGGAGACTAACAGACAGATCCTTATTGCAGAAATCACTATAGGTACTACTGTTAGAAAACAGGCCAAGAACTTCATGAACATGTAAATGTATTTTCTATATTCAACACTTCTTAAAAAGGTTTTGAGCTGCAGGAAGGAACTGTTGTCTGTACCATGGTATTTACTGCATAAAATCTGAACAAGGCACATCACAAGCACAGAACTCCTTTCAGGAAGTGCTAAAGAAAATGTATGTACATCTTTATTTATCTTCTATTCATGGTGTAGCAGTGATAAATTTAGATTCATCCCACTTCCTATGGCTGAGAAATTGTGTCCTAATGAAGCATTCTATTGTAATACCCTGCTCTAGGCAATTGTTACATAAGGTAAACTTGCATAACTTCATTCATTTCAAACTGCTAATATGCACTGAAATCCTCACAAAAATTACATGTGAAAACCAATTTCAAAATCATCACATACTGACCTTTGGTGCTTATTGTTTAGCTGGGAACAACATTAAGCACACCAGATTTTTCTCTCTAGTATTGCCCAGGGGCAAACCCAGAAGTGTCTTCTGCTAGCTGAAATTTGCATCTGTCTACGAAAGCTATTCCTAAAATCACAGATGACATCCAAACATTCAAGCAGTTTTTTCCCTACTGATTGTCTCAAGTAGTAGCCAGGTTTTCTGCGTCACAGCTAGCCATTTCTCTAGAAACTACTGCTGAATGCTTATAGCCAGAATTTGAGACCTCATATCAAGTCTCTTCCCTGCTTTGTAAGTCTTTAGTAAACTACTTCTAAGTAACTCATTTCCCAATCTGCAGAACTGGAGGAGTAATACTTTACAGGACATTGCAACAGTATTTTCAAGTTTTTAAGGCTTTCACATAAAATAAGGAGGAGAGTCATGTAAGGTCTATAAAAGGCTACAGAAGAAAATGTTAGTGACAGTATTTTATTTCTCCCTTTGTAATAGACATGACTTAGTTCAACACTAATTAAAATAACTTCATATGTACCTTTTAATTTATGCTTATGTACCTATTTCAAAATTCAGTGTATTAATATGCCTGTATACAACTATAATACATAAAATCAATGTATGTGCAACTTTTAGGCACTTATTTGTATAACAATGATTACTTTTATAAAACTGTACCTCATTAAATGCTTCAATGTACGTTGTATCTGCCATTGTGTCATACATCCAGGGTATAAGAGTAAAAAGGCACAGTAGGCTCTAGAACAGCTGCTGCCATGAACAATAAAAATGGCTTCAGTCAGGGGGAACCATTCTGCCCATGCTGGTGCAGAGCCTGGAGTCTCCAAAGGAAAGAAGACAAAGATGAGAAAAGCAAAATGGACACTTTCACAGGGGAATGTAATGAAAGCATTTTTCCTGACAGATCTTTTACCCGACAGACTGCATATTCTAGCATTCAGACAAGATTTTGTGAGAAGGAAGACAAAGCTGAGGCAGTTGTGTAGTGCTTTGGAGCGAGGCCTGTGATCCCTGAAAACACTGATCAAAAACAAGGAAAAGCTCAAGAATAGTGAGGGCATTGAGGAGGGGAAAGGAATACAGGCATATTTTTGGGTAAGACTCCATCACTCCAGTGTAAGTGGTTCTGCAGTGCCTCTATGAAGGCTGCAAAGCACTTCCTTCAGTTGTTATATGTCTCATATTTAAGTCAGAAACATAGAATTGAAATGCTGGAAAGATATAAATTGTTGAAGGGATTTGAGGAATTTTATGCCAAGTTTACCTGGGTTAGCCAGATTGCAGAATACTATTCCCAAGTAGTGGTACCAACAATAAGTGCCCAGGAAACTAGCGCCCGGGCTGTGCTGGCTATGGTTTAATGTAAATTCCTGATGACAGCAGCATTTACTGTAAGCCATTCCTCCCTTTGGCCATTCTTCTCTGTTCTGTCAGTTCTGCAGGTGTTTAAAGCTTGAAGTTAATCAGACCAGGGAATTGGATCCAGTTGAAAAGTAATGCAGAGAAATGAGTGATGCAGCCAGGTTCATACACTGGTCTGATTCACCTGGTAGCCATGTATGTATGCCAGCAGGAAGGACAGGGAGAGCAATGGCATAAAGGGGCAGTTTAACTTAAACCAGCTTAAACTGCATGGTTGTAAGTGCTCCTAAAATTCAAAACTTAAGTTATTTAATCCTATTTCAGTAGCAAGAATGTTTCATTTCTTCACATGTTTCCCATGAATCAGCAAGCAAAAATGTGTTCTAGAAATTGTCACTGGAAAACATATAAAACTGACTGACCTCTATGTGACTGTGGACTGCGTGGCCTCATTTGTAGAGATGATCTCACATCTTCCCTTCTTTTCTGCTACATCCATAGTTTCTATTACTGTCCCTTAATATTAAGAAATGTTAATGATAACTATTTTTGAAATTTGGACTAATTAATTTTAAGCTGATTTTCTTAAAATGACATTAAATTAATAATTTAAAAGAACAAAACAAAACAAAAATATTTTTTAAAACCTGCCGAATCCACCCCTGGAGAGTGTAGTCTACTGTGGTCACTAAGTGTCTGGCAAAGTCTGATCATTGTCATTGATTTTTTTCAGTAGTGCCAGGATTTCTTGATCCCATCAGCATGCTTTGTTGCTGATGGCAAAATAATGTCTTTTGATAAGACTTGGACTCCATTAAAAAAATCTCATTTAATTCAGTTGCATCACAGGGGGTTGGGGGAGGAAACCAAGCAGCCGCACATGACTGCCTGCCACTGCATCCGCGCGCCGGCCCCCTGGTTAAAAAGTTTGAGGACCCCTGATCTAGTCCAACCTGCTGATAGAACAGGTTCACCTAGAGCAGGTTGCTCTAGAGCAGGATCATGTCCAGGCGGGTTTTGAATATTTCCAGAGAAGGAGACTCCACAGCCCCTCTGGGCAGCCTGTCCCAGTGCTCTGTCACCCTCAAAGTAAAATTTTTCATCATATTCAGATGGAATTCCCTGTGCTGCAGTTTGTGCCTGTTGCCCCTTGTCCTGTCACTGGACACCACTGAAAAGAGCCTGGCCCCAGCCTCTTGACACCCACCCTTGAAATATTTGCATGCATAGGTAAGATCCTTTCTCAGTCCTCTTCTCCAGGCTAAGCAGGCCCAGCTCTCTCAGCCTTCCCTCATAAGAGAGATGCTCCAGTCCCCTAATCCTCTCCATAGCCCTCCGCTGGACCCTCTCCAGCAGTTCCCTGTCCCTCTTGAACTGGGCAGCCCAGCACTGGCCCCAGCACTCCAGGTGCTGCCTCACCAGGGCAGAGCACAGGGGCAGGATCACCTCCCTCGACCTGGTGGCCACGCTCCTCCCAATGCACCCCAGGACCCCACTGGCCTTCTTGGCCCCAAGGGCACCCTGCTGGCTCATGGGCACCTTGCTGTCCACCAAAATCCCCAGGTCCTTCTTTCTCCACAGAGCTGCTTTCCAGCTTACCTATGAAGATGTTATGGGAGATAGTGTCAAAAGCCTTGCTGAAGTCAAGGTAGACAACACCCGCCGGTCTCCCCTCATCTACCCAGCCAGCCATTCTATCACAGAAGGCTTTCAGATTGGTCAAGCATGATTTCTCATTGCTGAATCCACGTTGACCACTCTTGATAACCTTCTTTTCCTTCACATGCTTAGAAATGACTTCCAGGATGAGCTGCTCCATCACCTTTCCAGGGATGGAGGTGAGGCTGACTGGCCTGTAGTTTCCTGGCTCCTCCTTCTTGCCCTGTTTGGAAGCTAAAGTGACATTGGCTTTCCTTCAGTCCTCGAGCACCTCTCATGTTCTCTGTGACCTTTCAAAGATGATGGAGAGTGGCTTAGCAATAACATCTGCCAGTTCCACCAGCACTCAGGGGTGCATCCCATCAGGGCCCATGGATTTGTGGATCAATGAACCGAACTCTATAAAGTTATAAAAGAGAAATCCACAGCTACTTCCAGTAAACATGAGGCAACAGAAGATACATTTGTTCTGTCTTTATTTGTTTCTTTCTTTTTATATATATTTCATCTTTGAAGCACAAAATTATATTACTGAGATAAATATGTTATGTCCTTGACCTGGTTAAAGACGTGTAGTCCCTGTGGGACTGGCAGAATACTACCACTGCTACTGTTTGAAGTATTTGGTCCATAAATTTTATCTTTTGGGCTCACTATTAAAAAAGAAGTGAGGCAAGTGTGAGGGTTTGGGTTTTTTTAACTGTACAGTCAAATCTTGTAGTTTGCAGTCATGTGCAGTCTTTATATACAAGTTTACACTGTTTTGTTGGATGTACTCCACTGAAAAAAAATTCCATATGCATGTCTTAATTACTTGAATTACTGAGAAGTGTCTTATTGCTGGACTTAAGGAATGGCCACATAACCCATCTCTAATTTTTTCTCTGCCTTTTTTTCCAGTCCTGCGACTCATATATACAACTGAATGGCATTTCTCTCTTGCCTGTCCACCTGAACCTCTGCATATACCAGAATAACTTTTGAACAATGCATCTCATTTATGCCAAAATATTTTAGGTATTCTAACAGGAAATCCTTAAAAAAAAAAAAAAAGAACCAAAAAG
Source organism: Falco biarmicus (assembly GCF_023638135.1). Lineage (NCBI taxonomy): Eukaryota > Metazoa > Chordata > Aves > Falconiformes > Falconidae > Falco > Falco biarmicus. The sequence goes on along the minus strand of NC_079291.1, from coordinate 38,019,583 downwards.
CCAGAAAAGGGAAAAAATTACCCACTTGCAGGGCATCTCAAGCATCTCTGCAACAGTTTAGCATCTAACAATTGTTTGATGGCACCCATAATTAAAATAATCATGGCTTTCTCTTGTGCCTTCTAATTTGCAATAGACTTAGTACATTCACAAGGATATGAACATCCTAAATTATTTATTCCCAGATAATTATTGACAGACAAAAGGGCATTCTGGGGCAGAAGAAGGCTGGGACTATGAAGCTACGCAAAGAGGTGTTAATATGGAATGGGAAGGAACAGGACAACTGGAGAACTGGGACAAAGAAGAAAGGAGACTGCAAGCACTCAGATTTTCTTATGAGAGGAAAGAGTAAAGGAGCCCAATGGATGTTAAAGGGGGAAAATAAGTAGGTGGAGGATACTAAATGAGATTAATGCAACATCGTCAAGATAGTAGGGAACAGAAGTCCTTAGTCAGGAAGATGGGTAAAATGGAGAGCAAGTAAATGGCTGATGGGAGAGAGTTTGAAAAAAATGAAGTGAATCCTTGAAACAGAGGGATGGGGGCGGGGTGGTGGTGTTGGTTATCCACATGGAGCTGTGTGTGTGCAGAGTATGGCCTGCAGAACCTAGTAAATTGCAACCAATTCTCCATTCCTGAAATACCATTTGAGGCATGTCCAGGAAAATCTGTTCAAATTCCACTGATATGTATGAACACCAGCAAGGTTATAAGTGGTTCTGTGACTTGGAGGAATTATGCTCTGAGATGTAGTCCTATGACTTTGTTATGGATGAAGAACATACTGTCTCTGAAGCTGGGGAGACATGAGTCATAGATATTGCTCCACTTTTCATAACTATCTAAATATAAACTGAGCTAACTTCAAATAGATTGTACTTATAGTGGAGCAGACATGGCTACTTTACTTCCCGGTAAAGTGCACAGTATGTTGTGCTAACTGAAGGAAAACATTTCTGTAAGATGCAATGAAGCTAAGCCACTCTTGCACATTACTTACGCAAAATAAGGACCAAATGAAACCAGAATTAGATGGTGCATTAGGCTATATTCAGAAAAGTAATTCCTAAGAACTTCGGTTTTATCCTTGTTCTGATATCACTATTTCATTGCAAATATTTAATACTCACCATTTAGTTGTTGCAGAGGCAAAATTCCCAGTGAAATCAGTGGGACGTTCACTTAGGTATTCAGTCAGGTTTGTACCCTGAAGTCACATAAATACTTCAGGTCTGCGTTCTCCTTGACACAACTACCAATAAATTGTTCACCTTCTCCAGTGTTTGGGATGAACTCTATTCTGCTGTGTACCCTCCATCAAGATAGCCTTATCGAGGGAGCAGAACTAAAATTTATTACCATTTCTCCATTACCAGAGCCTGGCCTGGAGCACTCCATACCACAACACAGCAGTTGACCCATGAAATCTCCTTTTCACCAACCATCCAGCTTCAATCAGGCCTGATTTAACATCCTGTGCTTGCTTAGTTATTTCTAAGTTCTGTCCTGAAAACTCTTGCATATAACTGGGTTCTTACACCTTTCTGACACAGAGGCGCCAAAAGCATAAGGAAAAATTGCTGGTGGGGAATACCAATGGTGAGGAAGAAAAAAATTAAGTACATAGGGTAAGTGGGAATGGGATACCCTTAGCTACCAAAATGAGGTGAGGGTGGGTGAATGAAGCAGGGGGAAACTGAGAGCCTAGAAAAAATTTTGGAGATGGAAGCGAGGTTATCATACATTGACTGGCCCTTTTAATGCTCTTTTCCCTTTGTGTACTCATTCCTTCCTGATCCACCTTGATCCCTCCCTCTTTGATCCTTTCCCTAAACATCCCACAGTAACCCTTGAACATTCACACAATCCCCTTAAAATAGCCCACAATAGTTTTCATACCATTCTTTTCCCCTTGCATACCCTAACAAGTCCCACATCCTCTTAGGAAAACATCTCTTTAGTTCACATTACATTTCAGGAAAAAAGAGTTTCTTCCCTTGATCGTCTTGGTGGGTTTCACCCCAGGGACAATGATCTGGTCATTCCCTTTGGATGGTCTTTGCAGTAGGCAGTTTGGCTCTGTTTTCATTTATTATCTTTCTGGGGTTCCCTTGCCTGTTATTGCTCCTCTGACCCTTGTTGGGTCATTGTTTTCACCATGATTAGCCTTTGATCATTTAACCTAACAGTACATAGAAGAGCATCTCAGATGATCAAGGTGTGGAGCAGCTGTTTTACAGGAAGAGACTAAAAAGGTGGAAGCTCTTCAAATGAGAGGGGAGAAGGTGGAAATTGATAAAATCATGGTTTACAAAATATTGAAGATGGTGGCTAAGATAATCATTAACTGTTTTTCACCAAATCCATGTTACTTGGACTACAGAGGATTCAATTAAACTTGTAGGAGATCAGTTTACAACTGATTAAGAAAGTACATCTTCATGCAGTGGAGAGAACCTCTGGAGCTTTCTGCCGTGGAGGGCTGTGGAGGAAACCGGCACCAGCAGGTTCAAAAGGGAGTTAGACAAAATCAGAAACCACAGCCCCTAAAGCAACACTAGAAGGACTTCGCAGGCATGTACCCTATGACATCGCTAAGACAACTTGGATTTGGGAGGAGAATACAAAATACAGTGGCCAGGTTTGCACGCTCTCCTTAAATAACACTTGTTTTGCTGCTCTTGAACATGTACTAATGGGTTAGTAGGGTGTTTCTTCAAAAGGAAATATATACTCCAATAGGAAATCTCTCAGACTGATACACTCTAAGTTTTATGTCTGGAAAACAAATGTGTTGGGAGTGACAACTTAAATCCTGAAGAAAAAGCTATTGCCTTGATCTTGGAAAGAACTGCTTAACTCTCAGGCTCTGTAGCAACTCACTGGCCTCAGTTCATTTCTGTGGAATTAACCACATAAATCTTCACAGGACTGGGAACAGTATTAGTATTTCATTGTTCTATAAAGATACAGATTTTCTTCTCACAGTGCTAAGTTGCTGTTGAATTATGACAGTATCATTTTTATTTGTCAGGGAATATTTTACACAGCTGGCACGGTCCCATTCAGTGAAACAAAATGTTCAGCATGAACTAACTGAAGACGTAACCTATGACAACATGTATATAATAAGATCACAGATATTTTACATGTTAAATGATATATTTCTACATCTTCACAACCATGATGCTACATACTACACAGTGTGATCTTGATTAATTTTCATTTTGCTTCTGCTCTCAAGAAAAACCTGTGGTTTGCAACTTTGTGAAGGAAATTTGAACTCAAAGAGCTAAAATCCTGTTGATAAAACAAACACACTAGTCTTAGGCTGTCAAATGGTGGCCAAGTCACAATCTAGCCTATGCTTCCCTCAGCTACTTTAATATTCAGGCAAGTATTGTCTTTTAAATGAGCTTTTCAGTTTTGCAATATCCATGCTTCACTAGGAAGTACATGTGTCTGTTCTTGGTTAACAAGTCAACTGACTGATGTTTTGCTCTTGATTTAATTGTTTGCATTATAAAAATAATCTGGGTTTTTTCCCCTGGCTTTCAGTTCAACAGTTATTGCAGGCACAAGATCACACTTTTAGAACCTACTGTCACACTTTATATATGCCTTCTAAGATGAATAGCCACAAACCAAGAAGAAAAAAATCTGACCTTCTATAGCTTACACCACAAAGCAAATCTTGTTTCAGAGTTATAGCGAGAAGTGGAAAGGTCATACATGACCTTGTGCTCAACACAAAACCAAGAACAAAGGTCCTGAAACCCCTTAACAGGGCTTCAACAATAGCTATGGAAAACCATAGTCAGAGAAATCTAGGAGAGGTTTCCTTCCTTCAGCTTCTTTCTGGTAAATAAAACTAATCTGCTAGATCATAAAAGCAGAAACAATCCTCACTGGTTTTCTACTTGCCTTGCCTTTGAAATAGAATTGTAAGCCTGGATCTCTTGTACTTTTGCTTGCTTTGGGTTTTGGGTTGGTTTTTTTGTGGGGGTCCTCTCTTTAGGATGAATCACCCTTTCTCTCCATCAGTTACCAACAATCCTGGCTAACCAGGGAGGTCCCAGTTGACTAGAGGTTAGCCAATGTGACACCCATCTACAAGAAGGGCAGGCAGGAGGATCTGAGTGTAGAGGAATTCTAGAGGAATGAAGCTGGGTTAATTAACATTGATAATATACAGCTGTGGGCTGGCTTCAGGGGCGGTGGGTTGGCTGATGTGGATAAGGTGCAGCTGTGGCTGGTTCTGTTAAGGGGTTAAATAGCTCTAAGGGTATAGGAGAGGAGTAGTGAATGAAGAGAGCCCTGGAAGAAGCAGAGCCTGGGAGAGCCCTGGAGGTAAGTGTGGTAAGGAGAAGGATGCAGCAGAGGCAAGAAGCAGGGAGGACTGGCCTGAAGAGGATGAAGAAACAGCACAAACAATAGATGAACTGTTGAAATCTTGTGGGGGATTGGTGGCTGTGCCGGGGAAAGGAGTGGGAACTACTTATTGAAGCCAACCTGTTATGGGATGGTAAAAGCCTTGTTGCAGCTTGATAGTGCTGTGACAACTGGTGCTCCATGTAAGGCTCAAACTCAGGACCTTCAGATTACAAGACTGAGTGTAATGAGCAGTGACAGCAATAATGGCTGTGCCAGGGGACATTTGAAGTTTTGAACAGTGACAGCAATGCCCAATGTAGTGAAGATGGGTGAGGATAGCCTGCAATCCAGATCACACTGAGATAGGTGGGAAGAGCCTGGGGATCCGGATCAGCCACCGGTAAAGGTGAGCTGTTGGGATCAAAGGGAAGGAAGCCTGACTGCTGTGGAGCTAAAAGATTGAGGGTAATGAGCGGTAGTGGTGGAATACACGGCCAGACATGGCAGCAGCCTGCAGCAGCGGCAGGTCCAGAGTGGGTCCAGCTAGACAGCAGTGATGGCTGCACTGGGGGAAGGCACAGGAGCAGTGCAGTGCCATGGGTGGCTGCTGCTCAGCCTGGCAGTATTCTTGCTGGCATTTATGTACTCGTTGAATATGTCTCCACTCATAGAAAAAATGGGCAACCATGGGGATGTTGAGAAGCTTGTTATGATACGGAGTAATGTATTAGTGCTATATTCTTAATCTTCTGCTGAAAGCTCCCTTGGGTTACTGTCCAGTGTGACCCAAGATGTGAAAGGATGAGGTACTATAAGCTCACCAGAACCCCCCTCTGAATAAAACAAAACCCCAGATCTCAAGAAAGCAGATAAGAAAAAAGGTGTTCAGCCCCCAGAAGCTAAAAAGTCCAAGATAAAAGTGAAGAAGGAATATGTGTATGAGTTCAGGGACAAAATGTCTGAACCGTGAAAAGGTTGTGATGATTAAGTACCTAAGGCATGAAATATAGGAGAGGCCCTGGGAGAAGAAGGGGACCCAGATGAGGAGAGGCTGGCTGGAAGAGGAGCCCAGAGAAGGAAGCCTCCAGATGCAGCAGAGGCAAGAAGCAGGGTGGGCTGGCCTGAGGAAGATGAAGAAACATCAGACAGTAAATGAACCTTTGAAACCTTGTAGGGGATTGGTGGCTGTGCCAGGGAAAGGTGTGGGAACTACTTATTGAAGTTAACCTGGTAAGGGATGGTGAAAGCCTTGTTGCAGCCTAGTTTTGCTAGTGCTGTGACATCTAGGGAGCTACAAGTCTGGCAGCCTGACCTCAGTGCCAGTGAAAGTTATGGAGCAAATCATGCTGAGTGCCATCACACAGTATGTGCAGGGCAACCAGGGGATCAGGCTCAGTCAACATGAGTTTATAAAAGACAGGTCCTGCTTGATGAACTTGATCTCCTTCTACAAGATGACCCACCTAGTGGATGAGGGAAAGGCTGTGGATGTCAGCTACCTTTGACACTATCTCCCACAACATTCTCCTGGAGTAACTGGCTGCTGATGGCTTGGATGTGTGTACTCTTTGCTGGGTTTAAAGCTGGCTTGATGGCTGGGCCCCAAGAGTGGTGGTGAATGGAGTTACATCCAGCTGGCAGACGGTCATGAGTGCTGTCACCCAGAGCTCGGTACTGGGGCCAGTTCTGTTTAATATCTTCATCGATGATCTGGACAAGGGGATTGAGTGCACCCTTGCTAAGTTTGCAGATGATACCCAGCTGTGGGGGAGTGTTGATGTGCTTGAGGACAGGGCAGGAAAGCTCTGCAGGGAGATCTGGAGAGGCCAGACCAATGCACTGAGGCCAATTGTCTGAGGTTCAACAAGTGCCAGGTCCTGCACTCGGGTTGCAACAACTCCACGCAGCGCTATAGTCTTGGGGATGAGTGGCTGGAAAGTGCCTGCTGGAAAAGGACCCGGGGGTGCTGGTTGACAGCTGGCTGCACGTGAGCCAGCAGTGTGGCCAAGAAGGCCAACAGCATCCTGGCTTGTGTCAGAAACACTGTGGCCAGTAGGGCCAGGGAAATGACTGTCCCCCTGTACTTGGCACTGGTGAGGCCACACCTCAAACACTGTGTTTGGTTTTGAGCTCCTCCCCTCAAGAAAGATATTGAGGTGCTGGAGCGTGTTCAGAGAATGGCAATGAAGCTGGTGAAGGGTCTGGAGCACAAGTCTTGTGAGGAGTGTCTGATGGAACTGGGGTTGTGTAGCCAGCAAAGGAGGAACTCAGGGGGAGATATTAATCGCTCTCTAAAAGTACCTGAAAGGAGTTTGTAGACAGGTGGGAATTAGGTCTCTTCTCCCAGATAACAAGCTACAGGAGGAGGAGAATAGACACATGGACTCTCCCTCTCCCAAAGGTGATGGCATCTTTTCCTTTCTTTCCTCCCAAACTGACGTTAAAACCATAATTTAATTAACACATATGTTAAGTAAATTAACATATATTTATATATTATAAAAAATAATAAATAATGTATTGAAATAAAAGTTATTTATTTTTAATAAAAAACCAAGATCTTGTCAAGTAAACAATGACATGAGATTAATTGAAAAATCAGACAGAAGCAAAAAACAAAACTACAATTTGTTTCTTAAAAAAGGAAAAATAGGGTTTTCTGTTAAGAAATGAGCTGTGTTGAGGGTAGTATGCCAAAACTATTGTATTTGCGTTTGCTGCCCTGATAGGAAGCAAATTTTTGTGTTTCTTTTCATTCTTTTGCCACAGGGAAATCCCTGGGGCTTTGCTTTCCACTTGCCAAGAGGAAGAACCAGAATATCTGTTTCCATTTGCCAGCTGGAAACTCCTTTGTTATGTTCCATCCCTTTAAGGAAGAAATAATTATGCACCCTGGACTTTGCTAAAGGAAGAAAAACACCTGCTAGGAGAAAATAATCTCCTTTTTCTAACAGATTGTATAAGAGTTCTTTAACAGGCTGAGACCTATGTTACACATAGGTCTTTGTATATGATTTGAGAGATCTGTAACTACCCAATTTCACCCTCCCACAAGACACATGGTTCAATTTTCCAGAGAATTTAGGTATATAAAAGGAACGTATATACCCTTGCTCTCATGCTAAACTCCAAGCAAAACAGGAACTTCTTTATGCTTCTCCTGCTTGAATGGGTCAGTTACACAGCAATGAAAAGGAGCCTGTAGTTGCTCCAGTTCCAATTTCAAACAACAGCATTCAAACTGAAAAAAAACCAAAAGTGCAAGGCAAACATAGGATTGAGTTAAACCCTGTGGACTCCCTTGATTTTAATTTTTAAATGTACTAGATATCAACTTAGTGGTAACTGTTCAACAGCCTGGTAAATGACTGTGACTCAAAAATTTCCTCATCTATCCCTGTGCACAAAGGCTAAAGCTAGGTAGGTTTGCACATAGTGAGAGGAGAAATAACTGGAGAAGAAATGAACAATGTAACTGAGAAATGACACTGAATGATATCTGTGGGAAGCCAGGTGGGTTAAACATGAAGGACCAGGGTCAAAGCTAGCACATCCTACATAGCACAGGCTGTAGGACTGAACCTGTGCTGCCTTCACAACAGAAAATGTAGCTAGTGAGCAATCGCAGGCCAAGCCACAGCACAAGAAACAACAGAATTCAAGGATCATTAACTATATGCTATCTGCATAAGAAGAAAGCCCTTGCCTTGTTACAAAATCAACACAAATATTTTAATGCATCATCTCCCAAAGGTCTGAGTCTTCTGTTCATGACTTCATGCTGCAGTAATAATATAAAATATCCTATAGGAAAGCAATCACAAACATTCAGATTCATAGCTTTCCCATTAAGGCTATAATTCAAGTCAATTAAGAACTATAGGATTGGGACTAATCTGCTTATGTATGATGCACTATTATTTTGAGGTGCATGAGTTAGTCTCATGACTAAATATGTCTGTTTTAATGTAAATACTTGTATATCTACAAGAGACACATAAAGTAGCATATAAGGAAAATCAGCCACAAGTCACAGGGAAAAGAACATTTTGCTTTATGTATATGTTTGTTGGTTAGACTAAAATTTTGAGATCTTATATATACTCATATAACTCAGTTGTACGGGCTACAAGAAAAAAAAAGCCTTGGTTGATGGACTTTGAATTGATAGCACAAATAATGAGAATAATAGAACAAGAAACTGAAGGGCTGAAATGCTAGTTCTCACCTTGGAAAAGGCCAATTAACTTCTGAATCGTCTGTCAAGGAGCTCACCTTTCCACTGACTTCTGTGGAGATTGACCCAGTCCTTACCATCTGGGAGCTGAAAAAGCAGTTTAGAAAATCAAACAAGAGGTTTTCTGTGCACCTGTTTACCAAGTTAAAAAATAATTTAAATATACATGTTTTCAATATCAGGAAAATTACTAATTTAATAATTGAGGGTGAAATGGCTTCTGAACTGTGACAGAAAAGTTTCTCAGTCCTGTTTTCAAATCCTACAGCATGGTTGTTAATTATAATGAATTCAAGCATTTGTTTCAATATATAATATGGTTCATTCTGTTTAAGCCCTCAGTTAATGCACAAAGGATGAAAACAGCTATGTTCAGTGTTTCACTATGCTCATATGGCTCCTTTTCAATCATCTGTGTATGCATCATTTTTTTGGTGCAACATGAGAGAAATACATCATTGTATGTGTTGGTCAGCTTTAAATGTTAAACACAAAGGGTTGAGGGTTATATATACACATTATGATATATATACAGGACACCTTAATGAAAGATGGAATTTATTTGGTAAATCAGAAGCTACACCTTTTCAGGAAAAAGCTGCATTTGTCTTCAACTGGAAATTTCCTTGGCCAAGGAATGTAGAATTCAGATCCTGGGGTTGAGCTTTGCTTTTCTGTGGTTGAACCCTGTATGTCCTCTCATGTTGTGTAACACTGAAATCTCTACACAACTCCTACCTGTGCAGAGTACACCAGGTACTCAGCAACCATGGTGAGCAGCCTCCCCACTACCCACATCTGGGGAGGCTGGCCTGGGCTGCAGGGACATCCAACACCCCCCCCCGAATTTAATTTGTTACAACCAGGGTGGTGAAACAGTAGACCAGGTTGCCCAGAGAGGCTGGAGATGCTCCATCCCTTGAAACATCCAGTCAGGTAGGACGGGGGCTCTAAGCAACCTGTTCTAATTGAAAGTGTCCCTGCTCGTTGCGGGGGGGGGGGTTGAAGTAGATGACCTTCAAAGCCCAATCATTCTGCAACTCTACATGATTCCTCGCCCATGGCCCTGCAGCCCCCTTCTGCCAGGAAAGAATAAGGAGAAGCTGCCGGAGGCGGGTTCCCGCTGAAGGACAAACTTGGGCCGGAGCAGGCGAGGCCGGGCAGGGCCCGGGCAGACAGGTGCGCTTTGCCCTCAGGGCCGTCAGCTCGCCCGGGGGACCGGCGAGCACCCCGCGCCGTGTCGGCGGGAGCCTGGCTCTGGGTCTGTGTGTGCTGGGGGCGTGGAGCAGGCCTGAGGGGGCTGTGGCCGGAACGCAGGGACCGGGGCCGAGAAGACCGCGGGGCCGCCCGCGCCCCTCTTTCCCCGCAGGCGGCCGACCCCCGCCGCTGTCACGCCGCCGCCGCCTCAGCCCCGGGGGAGCGCGCCGCTGGCCGCCCGGCCGAGGCTACGGAGCGGCCGCAGAGGGCGGGTCGTAGCGGCAGAGGAGGCGCCGCCTCCCCGCCCGCCCGCCCGCCCGCCACTGCGGGGCCGGAGCGTGAGGAAGAGAAGCGGCGGTGCCGGTCCTGCTGGCGGGCGGGAGGAGGTGAGCGGCCCCCATCCCCGCCGGGCGCCTCCTCAGGCCAGCCGCGCCCGCCGCCGCCCCGCGCGGGGCTCCCCGCTGCCCAGCGCAGTGGCGCTGGCTGCCGCCGCGGCCGCCCCCGTCTCCGCGCGGGCTCTGGCGGGCCTGGCGGAGCCGGCAGCCCCCCGGAGCGGGTTGGGCGGCGGGGACTGGGAGCGGCCCGGCCCCCAGCGGCCGCGGGGGCGCCCTGGTGCCTGGCGGTGGCGCGGGGCCGGGCCGCCTCCGCCTCGCGGCGACTGGGCCTGGCAGCGCTGCCCGTGGGGGCCGGAGGCGGCCGGGGCGGCGAGCGGCTGGGCGGCGGGGTCGCCGCTCCTGACACGGGCGATGTTGTCGTTGCAGCTGGAGATGCCGGCCAGGACCTGGGCCCCGCCGAGCTCCGCCGGGGCCGATACGCGCATCGCGCTGCTGCCCGCCAGCCTGCCGAGGGGGCACCGGCCTGCAGCCGCCGCCCGGCCCGCCCCGCGCCTCGGCCCTCACCCCGTAAGTTCCCGCCCGAGCGGGTGGCCACAAATTCAGAGGGTGCCCGGCTGTCTGTGCCTTCGCCCTTCTCGTCGAGTAGTTATTTTTCAAAGAGCTGTTTTTCACGTCTGTGTCACCTTCTGGCTGACTTAGTGCCGTAGTGTTTTCTTAGCTTATCTAAGGGCAAATGTCAAATTTGTCTCACTTCTATTATTTTTGATATCTGTGAAGCCACATATTTTGTAAAAGAAGGTTGGTTATGTTGTTTTTCTGTTCCTTGAAAAACCCGCCTTTGCTACTTAATTATCTGCTTCCCATCTATTGACAAATCAATTGCTCAATAACTTGATGCAAAATCTGCCCAGAGGCTGAAGTCAGGCTAACATGTCTTTGCTTTTTCAGTTCCCCTCCTCCCCTCTTTCAGAAGTGTTTGCTAGCCTGCTCTCATGTCCTCTCTTGAGTTCTCAGGATGTCACTTCAATCAGCATTTTAAGCATCAAGGATGGATTTCATAAGTGTCTGCTGACTTGAAAATCTTTATCTTACCTTTAACTTTACCCTTTGCTTTTAACTTACCTTTCTCCACTTTGACCTCCCCTTCTGTCTCCCTGTAAAAGGAGTTTCATTAAATATCTATTCACAATTAACCTTTTTGCTGAGGGCTGAAATAAAGAAAGTATTTAACACATCCTACTTTGTGTCACCCATTATTTGTTCCTTTTCCTCTTAAGTTATAAACCTTGCCTTCTGTCTTTTATTATATTTATGGAACCTTTACTTGTTACCCTTTATGTCCTTACTAGTTATAACTAATTTCTGTACTGTTGCTGTTCTGTTTTTATCCCTACATGATAGCACTGTCTCTTTATACTGTTCCTTAGCCATGCACACCCCCCTTTATTTTTTTTTTTACTTTTTGTGTGACTTTTGGGGTCATTAAAGCTCTCCTGATGCAGTTAAAACAGTCTTACACACTCTTTTTCTTCTGAATTGATATTGTGCATTTAATACAGTCCCTTTCAGTAACTGCCAGCTCTTTGCTGTCCCCCATCTCTTAGAATATTTGCCCAAGGGTCATGTCTACCTGTTCCCTGAGGGATTTTCATGAAATCTGTTAGTTTTACTCTGTTCCTTTACATTACACTCTTCCTTAGAACAAGCAGTGAGAAACTCTGGCCAAAGTCAGCACACCAGACTGATTAATCATGTCCAAATCCTTGATGCCCACTCTCCTGAGGATCTTTTGGACAAAAACTGAAAGTAAGCTGCAGTGTGGTTAAATGGTACTGGTAGCCCATTTCCTGATGGCAGTTCCCTTTCTGTTGCCAAAGTTTTACAGCACCTTTGCATCGCATGGCATGAACTGAAATGGGCCCCTGTAAATGCATGATGCAAGTGTGTGTGCGGTCATATCTAGTTGATGTACATCTCCTATGTGATCAAAATACAGCTATTCTCATTTCATTATGTTCCTGGACGTGAACTTATTGTGGCACAGGAAGTACTGGTGTTTTGGTCAGGCGGTATGAAAGAAGTCAATGTTTTTTCAGTGCATACATAAAAATCTATGTGGTCTGCCTCTGCCAGAAAGATTCACTGTTAGCATTTTTTCTTAGAACACTGATTTTGTGGTTACTTCCACATACTGCTTTCCAACTTCAGAGGCTCAGTCCAGTTTCAGTGACTTTTTCCCTTCTAGTCAAAGCTGAGATGAAAGGTGCCCATTCTTCTGGTAGCTTCCTCCCATTTCTGAAACACAAGCTGCTTTTAATTGTGGGAGGTTTTTCACCACACATACTGTGTTCCTAGTCAGTGGCTGGGTAAAGTCCCCCACTGGTGATTAGTTACCATCATAGCACTTCTCGGATGGTGGCTCAGGAAGAGGTTCGTTCAGCACCTCCTTTCTATGTGGTCTGTTGTTGATTGCTCCCAAGGCAGCAGTCTCACGGTTTGTCTTTGCCTCTTCTTAGCCTGCCTTTCCTCACAGCTTCATTTTCAGAACTCATTCCTGTTCTACAGTGCAGAACCACGTAGGTCATAACTGTGGTTTCATGTGAGGGTTTCCCTCCTGGGGGTTATTTTGGGGTTTTTTTTAATGTCTTTTTGTCTTTGTTACAGCTTTACTGTGGTTGTGTGACCTCTTCTCTCCAAAGCTGTAGCAGTACTTCATTTAATTTTCTGTGAGCCTTACCGTCTGTTCTTCTTCAAAGCCTCCTTTATTGCACTGAATTTGAGTCCTAAAACTCTCTTCCTTTTTACTATTGCATGAAATCTATCTCTTCCTGCCATTAGGTTTTTGTGGAATGCTGTCCCATGTGTTTGTCTCCAGGGTTTATCTTCTCTGCTTAGTCAGAGAATTCTGTTAAGTGTATTTGTGACCCATGGCCTTGAATCCTTTACCTTTGCACCCACAGTTAATCCTTATACATCCATGGCCAGATCTAGCAATCTGACCTACCAGTGCCATTAGTGATCTCATGAATAGGCCTTGACAAATTTCCCTTGTTGTCTTTGCCATTGAATCTGTGCAGGCAGCCCGTTTCGCAGGCTGACAGGTGAGTATGTCAGATGGATGTCTGTCATGGTGGTAGCCATGACATTTGCAGCTTTGAGACTTTTGCATCCTTTTCTTCCTGCCCAATGTAGGATGCTGTGGTAATAACCTGCATAACCTTTTAATGGAATTCAGCTTACACAAATTCACTGTCCTTATGCCAGTCACAGACCAGCTATCTCTACCTTCTAATATTTTCCTGAATTACCCAGTTTTCCTTACATGTTTCTTCTCATTATTACATTGACCATTAGTTCAAGAGCACAAGGTTTTCTTGTGGTCCCGTATTTCAGGGCTGTGGAAGATAGGCAATAGGAGAAGATAGAAAAAATACTGTTTACTTCTGTAACTGTATTATTGAAGTGCTTGAATTATTCTGTTTCTCCTTGTATTAGTGACACATTGCAAGACAAAATTGATTAGCGCGTACTTTATTAAGGAGAAAATATAACATGAAACATAGAACCACAGATTTTGCTCCCAGAGTTGTTTATGGATTCTGATGTCTCATAAATTTGTATGATGCTGTATTTTTCCTTCTCTTGCTTTCTATTTTTCTTTTTTTTTTTTCCCCAGAAGAAATCATTGTAGATTTGCTGTCTTGGAAGTATGGAATCAATCTCTATGATGGGAAGTCCGAAGAATCTCAATGAAACTTTTCTACCAAATGTTGCCAACGGTATCAAGGATGCCAGTAAGATCACAATAGGCATCATTGGAAGTGGAGACTTTGCTAAGTCATTGACAATTAGACTTATCAGGTGTGGGTACCACGTGGTCGTAGGAAGCAGAAACCCTAAACTTGCTGCTGAGTTCTTTCCCCATGTGGTTGATGTCACTCACCATGAAGATGCAGTAGCAAAAACAAACATCATTTTTGTAGCTATACACAGAGAACATTACGCCTCTTTGTGGGACCTCAAACATTTACTTGCTGGTAAAATTCTGATTGATGTCAGCAATAACACAAGAGTAGACCAATATCCAGACTCCAATGCAGAGTATTTGGCATCACTTTTCCCAGATTCCCTGATTGTCAAAGGATTCAATGTCGTTTCAGCTTGGTCACTGCAGTTGGGACCAAAGGATGCCAGCAGACAGGTAAATGTATTTGTATTAACTTGTTTGTGATATGAAAATGACAGGAACGGAATGTAAGCAGCCAGAACTCACTAGATTCATTCTCCCTGATGTACCTTAAATGTTGGGCCTTTAGTTTTAATAGCCAATAACACTTCCAGAATCTCATTCATCCCACTGTAAGACATACAGAGTAAGCAATCCAAATTGTCCTCTGGGATGTCTGTTTAACTTTAAAGATTGCAAATGTAATGTGGATACTAGCTTAGACTAGACAGCTGACCTTTAGATGACTGCAGACAGAGAAAAGGAGTTGGCTCTTAATGTCTTCTGTAGGAAATACGTTTATTTTTATCCTGATGCTGTATACAAGGGTAGAGGCAGTCTTTCCCAGTATATTTCAGTTTCAGTATTGGTTCACGTGGGGTGAACTGTTGAAAGACATTCACAGAAATCTCAGGTCCTGATCCCAGGGCTCAGGAGTCAGCTGTTCTAGAAATTCTTGCATTCAACCTAACAGCAAAGTGAAAGAAATAAATTATCTAGCTTCTAGAATGCCCCAAGCTCGTAAATATGAGGAAGTAAAAAGTGGCACATGTGTTTCCAAGTGATCATTTGTTTGATCCAGGATTCCTTGGGAACATCATGTTCAAATTCCTCCTGATATACTCCACAAATCCATCCTGCAATGGGAAAGGCAGCTGTATGTTTTTCATGCTTTGCTGAAGTGATACAAAGGATTTAAGCCTACTCAAGAACCTAGCCCTTCACAGCTTTATGGACTCTGAGAAATGCATGAGAAATGACTACTGGAGACTAAGTTGAGTTTTCTGGCACTTCAGGTAGATTTTAAATGGAATGCAATTGATACAGAATGAGCATAATTTTAAAAATACTGTCACCGTATTGTTTTTATCTCCTTTCAGAATGGCACTACACTGTAAGTAATAAAATTCTGTCAAAAGGATCATGCTTGCTCTGATGATCAGCAAACAGTGTTGGGCAAACTATAGCCCACTGTAAATTTTAAAGGAACTTCAAAGTACTTTGTAGCACACATTTCTTTCACTATGTAATAAACTGGTCTGTAAGGAGTTCTTACTTGGCTAGTTTTTGTCTTTTCTGTTAAACATTCATTTTTGGTGGAAATCTGGATTGTGTAATTAAGCTAAAATTGTTATAGAAGGAGAGATTACAGAGTTCTCTGCTTTGCATTCTATTTGTTCTGCAGCTGGTTTGGGGTCATTATTCAAGATTCCTTTTTTTTTGAGACACTTGTGATTTTCTGAAATGCTTTTGGCCATTGTTTCAAGTTCAATCCAGTCCTGTAGGTATTTCGAGGGGGGGGGGGGGGCTGTCAGGGCGGGGGTTCAGTGTGCAGATTACCAGGGTATCCAACAGACAGCTCCAAGAAAAAGCCAATTTTGTTTTGTTTACTTTGCTGCTAAATTAGTGTGCATATTTTCACTTTGGCTGGATTTGTATGTGCTTTCATTCTCATTTTAGTGATATAAGCTGGGATAACAGTATACAGTTAGCAGTCGTGTTGTGGATTTGACCTGGAGCCCCTTAAGGTTTTTTTGTGGTTTGGGTTGGGTTTATTTTTTCACATTTGAGTCTCTTTCTCTGACTACAGACAATTCACTTGACTTTCCCAACAGGTCTATATATGCAGTAACAACATTCAGGCTCGCCATCAAGTTATTGAGCTTGCCCGTCAACTGAGTTTTATTCCTATTGATTTGGGGGCATTGTCATCTTCAAGGGAGATTGAAAACTTACCTCTGCGACTGTTCACACTGTGGAAGGGGCCTGTAGTGATTGCCATTAGCCTGGCAATGTTTTTCTTCATCTATTCCTTCGTCAGAGATGTAATCCATCCATACGTGAAAAATCAGCAGAGTGACTTTTACAAGATCCCCATTGAGATTGTGAACAAGACTCTGCCAATTGTTGCTATCACTTTACTTTCTCTAGTGTATTTATCAGGACTTACTGCAGCTGCTTATCAGCTTTACTATGGTACTAAGTATAGGCGATTTCCACCTTGGCTGGACAACTGGCTCCAGTGTCGAAAGCAGCTTGGACTGCTCAGTTTTTTCTTTGCAACAGTGCATGTGGCATACAGCCTCTGCTTACCTATGAGGAGATCGGAGCGATACTTGTTCCTCAATATGGCGTTTCAGCAGGTAAGACAATCTTTAGTTCAGTAAGCCAGAAATGCCTTGGCTGTATGCATATGGCTCATGAATATAAATTTTAATCTATTCCACTGTTTTTAGTGGAGAATGTTATGGGTTACCTTATGCATAGCTAGTGACAAATAAGAAGGGAGACTAAAAGAAACATCTGTGCATTGTGATTACCCTGTGGATCAAGCTGCAGTCAAGTTGGTGTAGTAGGAGGATTCAAGGATGTGTTCTGCTTAAATCCCTGATAGTAATATACACAAGGAGAATGTAGGATAGACAGGAGAAGAGCAACATCAGGAAACTTCTGAGGCATATGAGGTATATTCTCTTTTATGTATACTTAATATATGGGGAAAGTATGTATATCGTAAGTGTATTTACAAAAGTGAAAAGTATACAGGCAGATACCGTAATAATGCTTACAGATACATCTATGTTTACAAAATGAAAATGCTGTTACTTTGTAACATTTTGGGCCAGTGGTAAAAATATTTTATTTATTAAAAAGTCTGTGAACATCATCTACTACAGGCAATAGAGATTGACTCACAGTTCCCAGAAGCAGTTGGTCTTGCATAACCCTGAAACAATCCCTGACAAATCTGTCATCCTTTAGAAGAGGGTCTGATGCTCCTGTCAGTGAGGTAGCTTACTGTCACCTTTGAAGTGGCAGAAAAGCAGCACTGTCAGAAGAGCAGCATTGCCATTCAGCACATAAAATCTGCAGGAAAGAGAAACAGAAAGAAATGGAACAGAAAGAAAAAAACTAAGGAAATCAAATCAAAGGGAAGAATTTAACAGGGATCGAGTCTACAAATTGTAAAAGGGCTGGCATGAAAAATTGAACTTCAGAGAAAGGCAGGAAGAGCAAAACTGTAAAAAGCAGCAAGAAACTAATTTTTCACACTTAGTACTAGTAAAGGACCCACTGATACTTCTACTACGAAATTCTTTTGGGTTTAATAATAGTGTAAAACTCTCAATTGCTAATATTCCTAGCGAACTTTTTTCAAGACGTGCCATATCACAGTAGTTCGCCTGAAGGTGGAAAAATAGTTGAATATCCAAGCCTCTTAATCATTAAGGACCATTTCTTTTTTTCTAGTAAAGCTCTTCAATGAGAACAATCTCGGATGTATCTGATGCAACAGTGAAAGAGGCAAAATAACTTGGACTCAGCATAGGGAGCTGAAGCAAAACCAGAAGATAATGTTAAGCTATTTCTAAATGTAACAACTAAAACCACATTGCAGGTTTACCCAATTTATTACAGAATTTAAGTTTCCAGGGTCAGAAGAACACAGTTACTCACTAGAGTATATAGGAATTTGCAGGTTTATCTGTTTCATAATGTAATTATTATAAACTGTATATAATGTTACATTTTCTTTTAACAACTCGCCTAAGTTTCCATGTTGAACATACTTTTAATCTAACAAGAACCAATACCAGCAGTAAGGAAATAGTTGTTTTTTCTGCAAGACATGAGGAAACCTCTGAAATATTTGACCCCATTATATAATTGTCCTGTGACTGTAGACTTATGCTCAGCAAAATAACTTCTGTTGGTATTTTAATATTCTGTAGAATAAAGTGCTTGCTTTCTGCTCTTTCATCAGGTTCATGCAAATGTTGAAAATTCTTGGAATGAAGAAGAAGTGTGGCGAATTGAAATGTATATCTCCTTTGGAATAATGAGTCTTGGATTGCTTTCTTTGCTGGCAGTAACTTCCATCCCTTCAGTAAACAGTGCCTTAAACTGGAGGGAGTTCAATTTTATTCAGGTGTGTTACTTTTTAAATAAGGGGGTTTTGCTGTTGACAAGATGATGTTGATTTGATGATAATGATTATGATCATGATCATGCTCACGAACAAAAGCACTTTGCGACATGATAAGAGTTTCCCCCCCCCGCCTCCTCTTGGTTAAGTTAATAAAAGCAACATATCCTCAGTCAGCAAATTTATTGCCATGAAAGAACATCAACCATTTCATGAGTGTTAGAAGACAAATTTGCATTTTACCTTTCTTGGTCTTAAATAACCAACAGAGCTAAGACCAAATGAGCACTTATCTATTATTTTTCCATTGTTAGAATTTCTTGCTAAATTTATATTAGATAAATTTGGACAAACTTGCTAAAGGCAATGATACTGATGAGAGACTACTGTATGTAGATGCACACAACTGTTAAAACTGAAGACTTAATTTGTCCTGCAGGATTTTTATTGCACAGCCCTCTGACAGCCATGGTGTCATTAATTCAGTTTTGCTTACCCTCCACTGTGTGGGAATTAATACAGCTCTCAACTGCATTATTTCCATTAGCTGAAAATACCCATTAGTAAAACATGAAGCTTTGTTTATTAAAAACAGAGGCTTTTCCAGGTCCTGGCATGCCTTTTGCTGCCCTCCTTCCTCAGATGAATGTCTACAACAGGCAGACCTAAGCAGCATAAAATACTGAGAAATAAATGCTTTAATAGCTTAATGTTAGCTTTCAAAGAAAGTTGCTATTAATTTTAGGTAGCAGTCAGTGATAAGACATTTTATTAGGATTCGGTCTTGTGATAAATTTCCTAAGTGTGTACATGCAGGTTTGGGGTTTATTATGTTTTGGTTTGTTCTCTGTCTTTGGATTCAGTACTCTACTCTTAACTTAGTCTTTTCTGATTAACGTTTTTTCCAACACTGTAATAATGTTGTTCAATTCTTAGTCCTATCCCTGCTTACAAATTCTTACCTTCAGAACACAGGCACTTTCCTTTTCAGGGCTTGAGTTGCACTTCATGGTTTACAGACATTTTAAAGGGAGTGATGGGGAACACTTCTTTGGCTGTAGCAGTCTGAAGTCTTCTGTCTGCAAGTCTTCCCTTTCCCTAGGGTTTCCATTGGTGGAACACTCCAGGCAAGCCTACAAAAAGTTTTCTGAAGAATTTTTCAAATTAGAAGTCCCCTGACAGAAGTGTTTATTCTCACTCATGGTTTTGAGCCTTAAGAGTGAGTGAATACCCATCTGGTATTTTTACAACATCCCTACCATCTAGAATTCTCTGTGCAGAAACAATAGTACTGCTGTTGAGTGATGTAAACCATTAGTGCAAAAGGGAAAAACATGTATTTATTTGTGAGGTGATGCCTTTATCCAGTAATGAATTCCAGCCATGAACCCAGCATTTGTGTCTTATTTTTCCTTACTCAAATTTCAAGCTGGCGTGACTGAGTCAAAACCCACACAATAATCACAGCAATGTGCCTACAAGGGTATTTTTTATTGTGTCATATTTACTGCAGCTATTTCCACTGTAAATAAAGTCAAAATAGTTCCAAATTTAAGTAACTATGAACTTTAATGAATCATCTGTCACTATCTTAAGAAATTTTATTGGAAACAAGTTGTTTGCTCTGTGGGTATGTTACAGTTGATACTGCATTACATGCTGAAAAGAACTGATGTTGATAATTGTAATCATTTACAGTTTTTATTCACAAAAAATATTGAACTACTGAAGATTCCCTTAAAGATCATTAAAGGTACTTTACTTTGTCATTAATTACTTCTCAGGATGTATGTTGTTCTTCATTTAGTTAGCTCTCCTGCAAAAAAGTCCTCTTGCTTTGTTCAGTCAGAAAACAGACTATCAGTGATCCCTCACTAAAGTAAAAGGAGTCTACATTTCTGCACAAGCTTCATTGAACCCCGTATGCAAGTCAAACAGATAAAAGGTCATACTTACTGTCTTTTATATTTTTCTTCTACTGAAGTGCAATATGATGAAATGAATTTGAATGTAATTTTCTCAGTCTTCTCTAAGTCAGGGTGACAAACAGTGGAACTATTAGGCCATCATCTCAGTGCTGCTTTTTTTTAGCTGGGAAAAACAGTGTGTCTCTAGCTTTAGTCCTGAATCTCAGATTATTTGCTACAATAATTGCTGAACTTTTTTCACATCTGACAGATGAAGAATCAGTCAGTCAGCACTCTCAGACAGTTTATCACCTCAGCATTTCCCACTGAGAACAACATACTGTTGCTTGCTCATCTTAGTAAAAGTAGTTTCATCAAAATAAGAGTCTGGCCTTTTCTACGAGTTTTAAAGCTAGAACGTATTCAGTCTTGAGTCCAACTGGGAAAATCTGAGTTTAGGATTAACAAATTATAAACATAAAGACTATTTTCTAGCCTTATTCCAGTAGTACAAGCCGTGAGCAGCAGCTACCCCAACCTACAGTGGTTCAAACAGACCTCCACCACAGTCTTCCTAATACTGCAACAGACCTCAGTTGAGAATGTTTTTACCCAGAAATCATTGCTGTCTTTGATATCCCCAGTTATTTTGGAGATGTGTCCATCTTACCTAGCCTGATTTCACAACACAGGCATCAGCAGCCCCAAAAATTCCAGCCTGCTTGGTCAAGGGAAAAGGACTTTGAGAGCAGACGCAGTGCAGGCTCCACTCATTCCCTTAGACTATGAATATGAAGGAAGTGAGATATGAGATGGTTGAATAGTGGTACAAAAGGAAATGACTGTGTCAGCCCCACCAGGAGAGAGACCAGCAGAAAACTTGGGAGTTTGCACTGTGCAAAAGAAACATCTGATTACTTCATCATGACAGAGAGAAACACTCACAATATCCAGATGAAGGAGCCACAGAATGAGGCAAAGAAGTTGCTCAATAGGATATCCTAAGTGATGGAAACTTTGCATGAAACTTTGGGGGCATCTTAACATGATCCAGAGTTGGAGCTTACTGAGGAAAGAAGCAGGGAAGAAGCTGGGGCTGATTAATGCATCAGTTTTCTTAATCACCACTTCAGTACTCTTCTCTCCTAACCATACTTGGTTAAGGAATAAAGGTAGACATGGGCAAGAAATAGAAAAAAAAATTGATTTTGTCAAAGCAGGCAGAATAACTAGCCTAAACCAACACAATGCAAACAGAAAAGACATTTATTGAAACCAGTCCTTGAGCTGAAACCAGTCCTTGAGCGTTCACACGAAATATGTGGAAATAGAGAACGTCTGCAAGCAGTGCTGCACCAGGTCCTTCAGTCTTCTGAAGGACATTACACTGCAACTATATAATGTAAACATAAATGACTAGTGCTTTGGTTTTCCAGTTCAAATCCCAAGCATATTGCTCAAAGTGGCAATGGATGGAGCAAACTGGCTTTGAAAGCTGAGCTTTATGTTTCTTAGCTAAAGTCAGTGCAAATCTGCTGTTTGCATACTAGGAAGCTGATCTTTTTGTAGACATTCCTTTTGTCTGCTAGCACAATCCTAAAGTTTTTTGGAGACAGTATGACTAAAGCTTTTTTTGTGCACACACTCTGAGGAAGGGCTGCCCTGCCTTGGTTCTCCCACAAGAACAGGATACTTTTTCCGCAGAGTAAAGAAGAATGAGACCTGAGTATTTAGCAAGTTTATGGGTAGGATTCCAGTCAGAATTGCTACTGCCTGTTGATAAGTTTAGCAATACCCTGTTACTGAGGGACTCTGAAGTATACCTTGCATAAATGTAGGCTTTGGAAAATACCTTTGTATTATACACAAATTATAAATTGCTTGGAACTACTCAATCATTGTGAAGGCAGAAATTCCTGAAGCAGATTTGTTCCACAGCAGATTTGTATCACTATATATACGTACATCTTCCAGGTAACATTTCAGGGATTTTTCTCTTGCATCTTTTCCACTCCTCTAGCATTTTTTTTTTCTCCAAACAATGCCAGCTTGTCCAGTTTATCAGTGGCCTTGGCTGGGAGTCTCCCACACTGGATAAAAAACCTGACTTTGATCAGGAAGGAAAAAAACCAAAATGTGGAAGACTTAGAGAAAAACTAAAAGTTTAGGGAGTCCATAGGAAATGTGCTGATCTATTACTTGGCTTCAGGAAACACTATATTATGGAAGATAAGGAAAGCAACCAAAGATGTTCTTCCCCTTTTCCCAGCAGCCATCCTAGAGCCTAGGCAGAGGGTTCCCGAGATTTACAACTGATAATGCTATTCACTCACCAACGTGAATTTACAGTGAAGGAGAAGTATCCCTTCTTGCTTCTTTCAAAAGTCCCCTGCTCTTGAAGAAGTTAGCATCCTGTGTCTCTCCTGGCCTCCCTGAGGTAACATCAGTGTAAGTGATCTTCCAGCTCTTGTAGAAATACTCATCCCTTTTTTTGTGTCTTAAGAAGCCAGGAAAGGATGACAGAAATGCAACATGTGTATTCCATCTGAAGCCCAACTACATTTCAGGAAATCCATTCTCTTTAATCCATGTATTCCCTCCTCCACTGACTGATGGTCCAGTCATAGACTTGTGTAGAAGAAAATAGCCTTGCATACTGAATGATAGCAGTTCTCTCGCCTTTCCAGTATTGAACAGATTGCTTTCTAGCAATTAATAACTCACACAGCACAATCATCATTTATTTTTGAGTAATTGAAATATCTTCATTTTAGCATCCATAGGGGTGGTCAGCTTTGGAATATGGTTTTCTGATACTACCACTGGCCAAGATTTGTAGTATGATCCAGTGCTACCAACTGATTTTATTTTTGCTGTTCAGCTGCCCAACAGTCCTTTTCCTGCACTAGCTGATGTCTTTTTGTGCCAGCCTGCTTCAGTCAGTTTTGAGTTTCTTCATTTTACTACTGTGCAGCCATTGCTGTGGTCTTTGAACATCTGCAGATACAGAAAAATCAAGTCTTTAACAAACACAGAAGTTTCATACTGACATAGCCTCCTGCAGTGGGGTTTTACTTCAGTAGCAAATGCAGCCAGTCTTGCCTGTACTTCTGGAAAAGTCATTGTCAGTAGCTGCAAGCTGGGATAAGTGCTCTTAATGGAACTTTTTAGTGCAGATCTGCCCTAACTAAACAAACCAAAGACTGCAGAATGCTAACTTATGTCAGGACATCCTCTTTCTAGCTAAATGGTGTTATTACTGTCAAAAGTACAGCACAGAAATATGGCAATTAAAGGCCTGGTAGAAGACAATACCATCAGTAGCTGACAGAAGCTCCTACCAGGAATGTTTTTGTGGTCAGATTTTTAGACGAGGTTGAAATGGTCCAGTACATATTAGCACACACCCTACCAGCACTTCAAAGAAGCATATGGCACTTTCCACAGGGCAAAAATAGAAGTGCATCAAATGTTTTTCTTGTCCTTGTGCTGTTGAAAATGTACTGATAAATGTACTGATGTACTACTTAGCTTCCATTTTGACCATTGCATAGAAAGGTGGGTATAGATGTCTCAAAACTGTAGTTTGCAGATGGAATTTAAATAAGCATTAAAAAATCATTTTGAAAAAGTTGGGAAGAGCTGTATAACTTTTCCCTCCTGTTTCTTTTTCAAGAATTGCTATAGTTTCCATCAGTAAGCCTGATGAAGAAATGAGGGACATTATTCACTTGTGCCCTTTTAGCTGCTGGCAGTGATGTAACAGCAATGAATTCAGGACAGTCCTACCAGCAAAAATCTGCAGTAACATATTCAAATATCAGGTTTGATAGTATTGTTTGGTGTCCAAGTTTCTTACCAGAACTTCCATGCAGATACTGCATATGCCATTTTGATATCCACAAGTGGCTATCTGATAGTTCTGTTTCTTATGGAATATTTTGGGAGAAAATTGTTCTTTAAAAAAAAAGGCACAGCATATCTAAAACCTAGCAACATGGCTCTGAAATCATTGGCAAGAAAATGCATGAATATTTGCAAGTTAAAAAACATGATACCTATCTCTAGAAATTAACAGAAGTATTTTCCTTTTTGTACCATTATCATCTGCAAATCCTTGCAAATGGTATTAGCTCAGACATTTTCCTTTCCCTAGAAACTGGTTAATCTTGAAGTAGAAAGAATTAATTCTTTCACTAACTATTATAGACACTTAGGCTGCATTTTTGTTTGCCTTTCTGTTTACTGGAATTAAACCAAACTTTGGTAGCCAGTTACCTTTCTTAATATGCATTCTTTGTTTTGATGATTTTCTACAAATGTTTCTACAAAATTTACAAGTTAGTCATTACATCAGTTTTGGCCAAAAATTTTTTTTTCATTTGATCACCACCAGAATTCAAAGTATAGTAGTCCTTTTTTTTACCATGGTTTGGGAAAGTAAAGGTTAATATATTTAACTCAAGTCTGTGGAGCAGTACAACTATAGGGTACTTAAAAGGGCAGACTCACAGAAATGGTGAGTGACCCCTATTAGCACTACCTTCTGTGCAGTGCTCTGAATTACGTGATAAGAAAGCCTCTGCAGGGTGCTGTGGGAACCTTCTATTTCATGTTGCATCTGGCACTGCCTGTTTATGAAAAACTGAATCATTGCTTTGTGCCATTAAGCCCAAGTCCTGCAGTCCAGATATTCCCATTAACGAGTAGGCAACAGCTGATGGAGAAAGGTAAGGGATGTTTTATGGTAACTTCAGACAAGTGGATGTAGGGCATTGTGAGGAAGAAGCAAACTGCATCTCTCAATACTAAAAATCTGGAATGTTAGGCCCAGATCTCTTCCAGCAGAATTGCACTGTTCCATAATCATGAACCTTGGAAGTGATCTACCCTCACAGTTAAGAAACAGGGAACTTAATTTCCAATCACAACTGATATTGTTCCAATAACTTCACTGGGATTGTGCCTTATTTGCTTACATATCCTGAAGTTGACTTCCATTACGTAGAAGCTGGGCAAACATCATCTTCATTTCAGCTTTGACTATTACCTGTAGATGTTGGGAGAGATATGTTGTAAATCAGTCTTCAGTTCAGTCCAGAACATGTGAACTTAAAACCACATACTGCTAATTTAAAATAGATTATAGGTAAGAGATTTTAATATGATGTCTAACAGAAATGTTAAAGCAATGGGTTAGAGCTGCTGGATGAAGGACCAAGTACTATTATCTTTTCTTTTTTCCCTGTTTTCTCTTTTTTCAAAGTCTACACTTGGATACGTTGCTCTACTCATAAGTACTTTCCATGTACTGATTTACGGATGGAAAAGAGCTTTTGAAGAAGAGTATTACAGATTTTATACACCACCAAATTTTGTTCTTGCCCTTGTTCTGCCTTCCATTGTAATTCTAGGTAAGATCATTTTACTTTTGCCATGTGTAAATAGGAAACTGAGAAGAATTCGAAGAGGATGGGAGAAAAGCCATGTTATAGAAGAAACAAGTGGGTCTGTTCCACATCTCTCCCCAGAAAGGATAACTGTGATGTGATGACAGACTAATATTTGTTAGCACTGTAGTAGATGTTTGGGTTTGGATCATAAACTTGTATTTTTAGGAGGTTAGTTAAAGTATGAGTAAAGTCCCTATGGACTTGCTTAGCATATACTACAAGCTCTCAACCAAACTGAGAAATTAATAAATAGAGGACTACTACTTCAAATAACTACAAAAATATTTTTGTTTTGAATTAGAAGGCAGATGATTATGAAATCAAAAGGTTTTAATGCTCCTTTGCACAGTTATATCACAACAGTATTTTATTATAACCATGCTTTCCAGATACTACTTTGACTTAGAACTTATGTGTCAGAGTGCTATTTATTGATACCATGTTTTCTGAGCAGTGTTTCTTTTATTAAAACCACACTTCTGGGTTAGTGAGTTCAGAATATAGACTAATAGAGTTAATATTTAGGAAGTAATCAGGTTTTGAAACAATTTAATTTGTAATGATGTATTGCACATGTACAGTATATTTCTTTGTGTGTGGTTTTATACCGTTCCATGATTTGAATATGCAAAACCAGTTTCAGTTCTGGTGGAACTGTACATCTTGTAAGCAAATAGCATTGTACTAATGTGGTCATTTTTTTCAAACTATTACATAGAATGTTAGACCTTTGGCATCTCTTTATTTCCATACATCATATAATGAAATTCAAAACAGTGTTATACATGTATAGAAAGACTTGCAAATATGTGTGCAAGCAACTAGGTTTTGATTTTAGAATGATTTCAAAATATCAGGTAATAATAATTAAAAAAAGAAGCTGAGAAATCTGCAACAATAAAAATCCATTTTCACTGTGAAACTTCCAATGTGTTGGTACAACAGGGAAGCATCACAATATTCATATTCTGTATGTTTCTGCACTGGATTTTCATTTAATATATATGAATTTCCCAAAGTCTGTCTTAAATTCTTAGTATCTTTTTGTGCAAATCCAATCTTCTATTTTTATATAGAATTCTTAATTTTACAAGTGTCTCTGGGTTATGCCTGAATTTGTGAGAAACAAAATTATTATTCTTATACTTAAAAATGAATTTATCTCTAAAACTTGACATTTGCATTTCCTGTGGAATCCAAAAGAATGTTCACAATTAGTTATTACTACTGCTTTGTCAGGTTCTACTCTTCTCTAACAAAATAGCCAAACTCAAGTCATACCTTCAGGCTACTCCTGCTTAATTAGCAAAACCTTTATATCAGTGAATCAGAATATGTATTTAGTCCTAATTTTCTTGTATTAAATTGTATTTGCACTTACTTATATTTGCACTGTTTAGGATCTCTGACTTTATTAGCTGCACCTTCACCTAATATTTATTACTTTGCAAGAATTTGTCATCGATATGATAGATCAGAAATATACAGTACTTAAGCTTGAATTCATCCTTAAACATCACTAGTCCTGTAAATCTCCTTACCTCTGTTTGTAATGAAAACAGCAGCTCCACAGAACAAGAAGAATCTAGAATGAAACTCTGCCCCCAGTTACACCAACCTAAATCTAAAGAGTTCGTACTAGTTGTTCTTGGTTTAATTTCAAAATCAAAAAATCTCCAATCATTTTTTCATTGTAGTATCCATATTCCCCAAACTTTTACACATCAAGCCTGTGTATATTCTGGGTTTGTTGCAAATCAAGAAACAGTTGATTTTTTTTTCATTTTAAGCATGTTCAAATCTAGAGATGAATATTAAAGTATTTGCATGATTTTTCCAGAATTGAAGCATTTTTATATGTCTCTAAGTAAGTTTTGTATGAAATGTGAAGTCAGTGAATTAATTTTGAAAATGGAGGTTTGTCAAAACATTTTGGGGAAAAAATATCAACTATAATTCATGAATGTCAACAGAAATTTGAGAAGTTTTTTTCCATTCACAGATTTTCAATTCCAAAGAGTTGGAAAACTTCGTTTTATCCTCCTTTTTAAGCTACAAGGGGGAAGCTGTTGGAAAGGGGAAAAATCATTTTATTTCACCATTTTTTTAAAAGTAAACAATAATAGCAACTGTAAGTAGTCAGACCTGAGGTCTTTCAGAGTTGTCTACAATAGCTGAAAAGTGGCAGATGCTTCCAAAAAGAGGGTATGTGTTCTGTGATTCTTCTCCTGACATAACATCTCAGCTTCTTGCAAATCAATAATTCAGGACTTACTTGAGACAGGTGCTGCCTCTGGATTATAGTATTAAATAGCTACTTCCTAAAAAAATTATATAACATCTTTAGAAATTTGAAACTTCCCCAGTTTTTTTACAGGAAGAGGGGGGAAAAAATTAATAAATCTATCAAATCAATGAAAAAAAAAAAAGATTCTTTCTTTTTTCCATAAACAAATCAGTTTGTTTTACAGTAGTAATTTTATTGTCCCTCCTCCAATATGCAGCTATTATAGTGATACCTGTGGTGACGCACAAACACAATACTATTTTATAAAACATTCTAGACATTAACTGAAAAACTTGTCGTTCTTGGAGATATACAGGGGCCTCAACTAGTACAAATGAGATTTTCACATAAAAATGAAGAACAAGTGATGATTACAGCTTCTAACTTACTCAGCTTGTCTGTAGATACGCTCCAATACAGAAAGCTGTATATTTCTTGAAAGGCTTGCAGAATTATATGTAACTGAATTTCCTGACCTGTTTCCTGTTCCATTATTACAGAGGGAAACCACACAAAACTTAGGCATTTGACCGTCAATCTTTTAAATAAAATAAATATTAAAAATCTTAGAAGACACAAAGTGTTGGAGAAGTTTAATGGGATAAATAGCATGCTACATGCTACCCCACTTCTGTGCACAAAACTTGATTAAAATCACTAGAATGGGATGGTATAACTGAGAGCAGAATTTCATACCTCTGAACACATTTAAAGTAGAAAACATTAACGTTGACAATCTGATTACATTTCAAAACGAAATATGCTGCTATTATTTTGTAGTAATTCTACACTTCTGTAGAATAGGTAATTAACATTCACATTCCCTACAATTGTCTGATTTGTTTGATGCAATAGCAATGTTGCAGAACTAAGATACTATACTAATTGAACATTACTATCAAAGTCTATATATATTATCCTGTAATGCAACCACTGACAGTATATACAGAAATATATTGGCCCTCTCTCCTATGCAAAGTTATTTCATCATTAAATTTCTTCAAGAATGTTTAAACTGTTAAATTTTGAAATGCCAAAGGTGTCTAGAGAGAATAATGATGTATTGTTCCTTTTTTCAAACTGTGTGTAGAAAATAAAATTGTGGTTTGATTTTATAAGTTACTTGAAAGGTTGAAATATTGAAGTATTAATAAATACAGATGATATTTTTAGATCAACTATATGAAGACATTTTGTGAAATATTCATGCTACAGAATGACATATGGTTTCCTGTTAGGCCATGTATTTACTTCTAACTGGAATAACAAGTTGACTTGTGATTTAATATTGTAGTGTTCTTTAAGGACCAATTCACTCTAACAAGACACTATTAAGTCTGAAAGTAAAATGACACTCATGCATTTACTGCACGATATGTATCATGTCATGCATATGTTTAATCACATAAGGAATCTTTATTCATGTGATCAAACACATTGATTTCTATAGAAGAACTCACATTAGGACTTCTCATTGGAAAAAGTGTAGTAGACCAACCAGAAAAACCAAGGAAACTCAGTGTGAAGAACAGCAGGAGACAAAACTCTTTAAAGGAGTAGGGGGTGGAGATCCTCTGAGTTTGTTGCAGGAAGGTCTCAAA
Organism: Falco biarmicus; assembly: GCF_023638135.1. NCBI lineage: Eukaryota > Metazoa > Chordata > Aves > Falconiformes > Falconidae > Falco > Falco biarmicus. Next base: position 37,990,036 of record NC_079291.1, on the reverse strand, counting down.
CACTGGCAAGATCAAAGGGAAGGTTACTTTGTGTAAACTAAAGACTGATAAGAAGTAACAGCCTGATAAAGGCTGAATAATGGCCCAAGAAGTAGTGGAGTCATCAGGAATCTGCAGTAGCTAGAGGAAAGGTAAATGTAGCAGGGGGAGATCATGACCACCGACTGAATATTAAGACCAAAAAGACTTGCTCCCTCACACCTGTAAGGAGCATGTGTGCTAATTTACATGGCAAGCAGGGCTTATTTTAATAAGAGATGGTCCACACCAGAGGATAAGAATAAAAGAGGAAGGCAAGTGCCATTTTAGGGGAGGGAAATAAGAATAAGAGAAGGGACTTCTGGATGAGCGCTCCTGCAAGAAACATTGTCCCCATCGGCAGGCCCAATGCTGGATCCAGGACTGGTGATTGATCTCTTTTTTTTTTTTTTTCTCTCTCCCCCTCCTCCTCTTTTTCTCGTATTCTTTTACCTTTTTCTAGTGAGTAATGCAAGGCATAAAACTTCATATGCATGGCAAGCAATAAGCATTTGTGCTACCCAATTATTTACCAATGAGCCGAACTATGGAATAAAAGTCTTTGTTTACCTGCAGACCGGTATTGTGTATATCCTATTCCAACCAAGAGAATTAGCGAATCTAAGTCACTCCTCCCTCCTTAGCAGGATGTGACAAAAAGACCTGAAGCTAAAAGTTTAGTTTCAATTGCCTAAATGTAAACAACTAAATTAATTTAGATGTCTTAGTTGCTAAGGAGAATAAAGACATATTTTGATGAATAGCCTGCTATAAAAATATTTTTGTGTAGCTTTATATAGATTGCTTACTGCCTAATGAAAAATGAATAATGAAATAAACTTCATTTCTCTTCATTACTGTTCAGTAAAAAAATACAGTGCTTAATATGTAATACAGAACTGTACACATCATATTAGAAAATGGAGACCTTTATGTATTGAGCAACAGGTTATTTTTTTTCTATGGATATTAAGGTATTCTTTCTTAACATTGTCTAAAATACAGTTCTATTACAGGTTCCATGTGTGTCTTTCACTTTATCTTGCAATTCTGTTAATTGTGGCGACTATGTACAAGTGAATGAAGTAGCCATGTTCTTGAATTATTTAGAGATTAATTATTTTGTAATTCTAAGTTCTCTGCATATCTAACTTGTGGTAATAGTTACTGTAATTTGGTGTCATGTTTAACATTTTGTTCCAACATTGTGCAATATATGACTGCCAACATGAGAAAGTACATTTGTGATTTTATTTGCCTATAAAATAGTGTGTCTCTGTGTGTTGTCTCTCTCTCTGTTACTAGCTATACAAGCTGCCCAACTAGCACTAAGGCAAATTCTTAGTTCCCAAGTGTCTATAAATTTCACAGGTATGAATATATTTATGAAACAGCTTTCCTCTGAATTTGAAGATTTCCTCTGAAAGTTAGATATATCAGGTGCATAAAAATGAGATAGATTGAGTTTTTCAGTATAATATTTTCATACATGCAATGGTAATGAATGCGTATGCATAGTTCCTTTCAGGCAGTGCATCTCCTAATACACGAGTTTTTTATTTCTTGACTGTTCATCCTGTAGTATTTTCTGTCGATGTAATGAGTAATGTTGCAGTACTGATATTGTATCATTATATGATACTGCTTGAATTTATTAGAGTACAGCCTCTAAAATAAGTGACACATTGAACTGACTTGAACAGTGATCTCTTTCATTACATATTGTTTCTCATGCCTTGCTGGCAGTGTCTTGCAGTGAGCATAGTATGTCTCCCATGTGCAATATTCTCTTCGTAGTTGTGTTTGTCAATTTGTTTGTGCTGTCTCTTTGAACAGGGCTATTATAAATTATTAGTAATGCTCTTATCTATTTTTCCATAGACCGTGCTTTACAGGAAAATCAATAAAAAGTCAATGACAGGTATTTGGTTTTTTCTTCTGTGCTTATGCATAACAAATTTTAGCTTGCTTTTCTTTATAAAATGTGCTCTGATCAACATTTTCTCTGAGAGGCAGAACTTGAATGTGAGTTCATTAAAAAAATTTCTAAAGGGCAATTTTTTTCTTTTCCAATGGCTGGATAACAGATATTTCACACAGACACGGTGGAAAGCTATAGCCATATCCAACTATAGGGTATTCATGTTTTGAGAACACAGAGTGAACACTACACTACTATCAGCATAGTCCACTCTTCATTCAACAAACAAAAAGTTTGGCAAATATGAGACTGCTATGCACAGGTACATTTCTCGGGTGGAGACACTCTTTCTGTTTGGTTGTGTGTGTGAGAAGGCATTACTGTTTCAATGAGAAAAATTGGTGAACCGCTTTGCAGTCCTTCCTTTTGAAATATATGATTTTTTTCCAAAAAGGCTTATGCCAGCATAAGAGGAAAGAGGAAAACAATACGCAAGGTGTAAAATCCTGCTGAACTAGAGGTCAGCAGTGTAAATTCTGAGTTCCAAGAAGTCAAGATGCACAAGTCAGTGAAGCTGGCAGGATTCACATTTCTTTCACATTAAATTATATAGCCTTCCCAGATTCCCAAAGGGAATTTAGGTATTTGTAAAATTCAAAATATTTAATACCTCTTTGTGCCATGCCTAACGTAACAGTAATGTTTTGGTCCTTGAAGGGGTTTTTTTACCTTTTTTTTAAAAATCTCACCCTGTTTCTCCATATCATAGTGCTTGTTTTACTGAGTGTTGATACTATGCTAGCAGCTGGGGTCCCAAACTTATACCTTTGTCCAGCTGTACCTTGTACAGTACAAAAGTGTAAGTTCTGTCTACTGTGACTTACTACTTTTCCTTACAACACCAAAGATCAGTGTGAAAGTCCCCCTCAAATCCATACCACCCAATGACTGGAGCACTGTATTTTTATAGTATAGGCAGGTAAATCCAGATGTTGGAAGCTCTGTTGACTTTACAGGCTTAAGGTTAAGTCTACTGACAGCCACTTCACAGATCTTCTTTTTTCTGTGGATACCAAACACAGGAGGTCTGGCAGGACAGTTCTGCACTTTCCTGTTCGTACACCCTTACTTCTTTTTCCCCTTCCTACTGACCAAAAAAAGAAATGAGAATGAAAGGAAAACAAGGAGTCAGCAGACTGATTCTTAGAAAGACTTGAACTTCTGTACCATAAAGAGTTCAGTGTTACATTGGATGCTCACCAGTTTAGCAGTGCAGGTGGCTTTGGAAAAAGTCTACAGGTTCAATATGGCCAAGGAAAGGACATGACTTGATTAATGCTGAAGACCCCCACTGCCGCACATGAAAGTGTATCCTGTACCGAATAATCATCCTTCAAAAGCTTGCAACCCAATTTGTAAGACACTAGATACAGAGTGATAGAGGAAATAATTCACTCAGCAAAGTCAACAGGAGATTAATGGCAGGCCTAGATATGGAACCTTGATCTGATGCACAGCTATGTCCTACATGCAGTCCTGTAGTTTTATGAAATTTAACTTTACATCAAGAATAGAGTTTGCTGAAATGTCACTTCACACCAAGAGTTTATCCTAAGTGAGAACAGAAATCCTCTCTACATCGTCTACTTTTTAAATGTATATCTTAGCATTTTTAAGACTTTTAATACTTGTGAATTAATACACTGAGAAGTAAGGTACTATAGCCTTGATGTCTCAGGGTAATTTGTTACCAACAGAAAAGGTAGATGTGATGAAAATACAGTAAGCCTGTTAGGGGCAGAAAACTCTTTAAGTAAATATTTTCAGTTGGTTCCAGGTTTTTGAGGATCAACATTTGCCATTTGCCAAGGGCACAGAATCCCTGTAGTCAGACTTGCACAGTGTGGCTTTCATCCCAATTTTTAAAAGCTTCATTTATGAAGAAGGTGCACAGTGAGCAAATGGAGCTTTGCAATATGATCTTTGGAACAGTCAGCCAACAAACGGCATGTGACCTAAGCTTATAATTTACAGACTAAGTTGCCCAATTTAGGTATGTTCCCTATACATTTGTCATTCAAAACACAAGTGACAGAACTTAAAACCAATTAAGCCACAAAAAAAAGTAAGCTTTAGCACTTTTTTTTCATAAGCTTAAAAACTTTGAATACATACAACATATAAATATCAGAGCACAAAGGAAAAAGTATATAATCCAGTTTGTTCAGCACTAACTGCAGACCTATAAGCATCGCCATTACAATTAATCTCAAATGCTTCATAGGAAATCTTGTTCCATCCAATGTAGGCCCAGACATAAGGCAGCCAGTGAGAATGTTCACAGGAACAGATGTTTAAACAGAACATGGAAGGGCTAGTAAAATGGTTAGAGGCACGGAGAGATGTGTGTACATGAATGGATGAAAAGCATCAAGCACCAGCTCCAAGACTGGCAGCTGCATTGTCACCTCAGGTGGATGCACTGCACTGTGACACCCTATAGGGCCTGCCCTTGCATGACCTGTGCTCCTATGAATGCAGCTCAGGATGTTATGGGTGTCAGAGCAGTCATCACATTTTCCAAGTTAGAGGCCCATTCTATGCTAGGCTGTATTTTTGCTGTCATTTTGGAGTTGTATACGGGATGAACTTCTACAAAATGCAGAGTGTGGACGGGTACATGTCGTTTTGTGTGTGTTCTCTTTGATGGAAGGAGAACTGTACAGCATATGTGGGTACTAAAATGATATGCATACTACTCCTGAAGAATGCAGGAATGAAATGGGAGGGGTGTAGCATGCAAGCTAGGAAGAATGAAAATAAGAACTGTCTTGGTTATCAGCAGAGCCATAAAGTTTTCCTTCCCATTTCTGTTATCAATCACTTCTTTTCCTGCAAAAGCCATCTGGAGATTCAAACAGCTATCTTAGCAGTTAATAAATTTATTCACGTATTCCAGTGTTTCTTCGGAATTACAGGATTAAAAATGATTTGTTAATGAAGACTGAGGTTGGTATCCACAGTGCCTGTATTCAAAAACCTGGGATATGTGCCTATCCAAAGCTCTATCTGTCCAAATCCTGAGAAAGGCAGCTGAGGTGACCTGTGACCGCAACATGAGGCATCACCTGCTGCAGCCGCTTCTGGACACCCAGCTCTCCTCCTCCAGGCATGACGCCACACAGGTCCTCGTGTTCCCAGGCGGTTCGGTGTTGGTGGGCTCAGCCACGCTTCCCTCCTGGAGGCAGCATTTCCGAGGGTGGCCACAGGCCCGTGAGGGGTGCGGGGGTCCCCACAGGAGCAGCTGCGCTCGCAGCCAGCCTGCGGGTGACAACTGAGCAACCAGAAAGGCCACGCTTTCTCTCGTGGCGTGTTTTTTCACGGTCAGGAGTTAGGGGCCGACCAGCCTCTCTCTTCCAGCTCCCCAGCCAGGGACATGCGCAGCCCTTGCGCTGCGCAGAGCTGGGGAGGTTACTTTCTCGCTGAGGAAACGTTGTATAACAGGACACGAAATGGCATGGCGGGCGGGGCGCAGGGCTGTAGCGCTGGGACGAGGCCGGGAGCCAGGGGCCTGCAGGCGGCGGGGGGCCGGGGCGCCCAGCGGGCGGGGCTCCCGCCGCCCGGGGGGTGCCGGCAGGCGGCGCCGGCCCGGCTCAGCGGGCGGGGTGACGCGGGCGAGGCCGCCGCGGGCCTGGGCCCGGGCCCCGGCGCTGGGAGGTGGCGCCGCCCCGCTGCCATGGCAACGGCGCCGGGCCGCGCTGCGGCCGCGGGCGGGCGGCGGTTCGGCACCATGTCCTCCCTGGCCGTGGCCGAGCCCCCCGCCTCACGGGCGCCCTCTCGCCCCCCGGCCCGCTCCCCGGTTCTATCGCCGGCTTCGGGCCCCTCTCGCTGCGGCGGGGAGCGGCGCAGGAACGCCTCGCCCGCCGCCGCCGTCCAGGTGAGCTCCCCCGCGGCCAGGAGTCACCCGCAGCCACCGCCGGCCGAGAGGCGCTGGCCCGGCCCGGCCCGGCCCGCCCTGCCCCGGCTCGGCAGCCCCTGCCCCGGCCCGGCCCCGCTTGTCTTGGCCGCTGCGGCGGGCTGAGAACAGGCCCCGGTCTGTGCTGCACACAGCCGGCGTTACCCGCCCGAGGGCGGGGTCGTGTCGGTTCAACGCGGCGCTTTCACATTTCAAGGTTTAAGCTATTTTAAAGCACGGTCTTAAAAAAAAAAAAAAAAAAGTTAAAAAGTGTGACTTTTCCAGGATGGACAGTTAAGATCAGTGGATTTGAACCACGTCATCAAACTACTGGAAGATTCAGGCTCAGTAAGTAAGCGTGACACCTCGTTATTTCACTTGCACAGGTAGGAATGGGGCTTAGGATAATGGTCCGTACAGTTCCTTCAGCACCCACCCCAAACACACCAGATGGCGCCGGGGGCTGGGCCTGCAGAGCACAAAGCTGAAGTATCTGCTCTGGTGTTCGAACCCTTCTAGAGGTGGTCGTTGTAATACGGACTGGTATCAGTCATGTTTCTATATTTAAAAAATGGTATGTGTGTAAATGGCAGTATTTCCTCACACAGACACTTACAACAAACAAAAGACAAAAGCATGCACATTTAAAAAATAGACCTGCAAAATTTGTGGCTTAACTGAGAGTTTAACCTACAGCTAAGAAACATAAATACATTCAGAGTTACTGAAAGTATGTCAGGAATTCATGTAATTCTCCACGTTAACTGCTAACATTTATCCAGGGAGGTGATTTTAAGGGAAGGAGATAGACATGAAGTTCAGAGCTGAAGAACAAATATGACTGTCTACGCACACAAGAGAGCAGTATTGCGTGGACTTCCACAGACCTTTTGGTCTCCACAAAAAGATTTGGCAAACTAAATTCACTAAGCCATCAGTTACTTTTGATCTAAAAACCTAATAATTTATATTCTTAAAACAAGAACTTGATCAAACACCACAGTTTAAGTTAGTTTCCCACAGAGAAGTAGTTTGTGTCTTTCCACCTTCTTTTGATAGAGCTTGATAGAATAAACTTACTGACTGAAGAAAAATGTGCTGAACCATACTGTTTTACTGCTTCTCTAAAGAGTGCAAGATATATGATAAAATGCCCTTAGGATTCTGGGCTTGTAGATTCCTGAAACAACTTTCTGGCCTGCCTCAAGTTGCAGTGCTCTTGCCCAGCATGGAAGTACTCAGAGGGGCTGGAATGAATGCTGCATATCACTGACACACCCTGACTGACATATCCTCATTTCAGTTGTTTTCAGTTTGAATTTGCAGACTTTTCCAGTGGTGGCAGAGCTCCGACTCTAAGCCGCTTAGATCTACGTTTTTACACATCCATGTCATGTATGACATAGGTTTGGTTTTCATAGTTGTCTTTCACAGAATCCCAAAGAATTTAAGACACATTTGAACAAAAGAGTTTTTAAAAAGCCTCTTCAGTTACAAGAGTCCAGACTCCATACTTAGAAATGAGGCTTCATCAAGGAACTAATCCTGCTGCAAAGCACTTTCAGAATTTCATTGTGTCTTGTGATTCTTTAATCTCGTTTCCACTTTCATTTAAACTTAAAAGGGGATAAACATAATCATTTAATGTTCTAAGGTGAGCTGCAATTAAAACCTGCTTTTCGTTCTTTTACTTAAGAAAGATTTGGAAAAAGAGCAGCTGAAAACTCTCAAGAAGGTAGTCAAGCATTTTGAAAATGGGCTTGTATCCTTTGCCACTGTAGAATTCTGAAGTCATGGTGTTATATGGTAATACTCTTGACTTTTCAGCAAAGCATTTTGTGATGTGCCGTGCTTCCACATGGGGAGCAGTGGTGCTCCACATACATTCTCATCATTGGGCTTCTTGTGCATACATACCCAAGGTTGGTAGGTTAGCAAGATTCTTGGATGCTAGATTAGTTTGCTCCAAAATTCGGTAGAGGGATCTCACCTGTACAGTGGTTGAAAGTGTTCAAAATCTAATTAGTGTACTTCCAACTCAGAATAGACAAGCATAATAATTGTCATTACTTAAGAAGCAGCAGATGAAATTGCAATGACTATCAGTGAGGAGATATTTGAAAGAAAAATAAAGTCAGATTAATTTATCTGAAACTTTTTTTCATATTTACGGTACAAATAGAAAGGCTTCAAGTAATCAGAAGTACTAGGGAGCATGTAGACATAAGGAAAAACATAATTAATATCATAGAGTTCAGCTAAATGCCACAGTGAAAAAGTGAAAAGCTATCACATTACTTCACAATTGAGTTATGGCTAAGTATTTACAGGCAGTTTCCACGGATCAGTAGATTGGTAGTAACTTCTCAGTCTCGCTATTATTCAGTTTTGATCTTGTGCCTCTATTGTAATTTAGATAATCTAAATATGTGTTTGGGTCCAGATTTTCAATCACTTGGGATTACAGTGGGAAAGAATTTAAAATACCTCAAGGCTATCTCAGAATTTAGATAGGTAAATCTGACACTGAGATATAAAATTTTTTTGTATTTTTAGGTATTCAGTGCTGAACTTGCAGTGAGTTTAGCTGATCAGAAATCTAAATCAGATTTGTGAGAATTGTACTTGGGTAAAAGTAATGCTGCTTCAAAAAGCCAAAGTATTGACTCATGTGCTCATTTTAGACATCTAATTTTGTTAAAGCACTGGCCTTGTTTTTTCTTGGTTTTGTCTTTGAAGTATGAGGAATACAGTTTTCAACTTCTGCTTCTGTTCCACAGCAGTACAGTCAATCTGATTTCCTTAACTTTAAATTAAAAGCCCCTTAAGGATTTAGCACAAATTATCGAAATTCTTAAGCTGTGTGCAGAAAAAATGAATGAACAGGAAGCTTTTACTGAGCCTTTATGTGAACTTATTGAATTATGTGGGTAAGTATTTCAGCCCTTCTTTTAGAGATTGAAACATTTATTAACATGTTCATACGTTTTCTAGGGCAACTGGCATATCCATACAGCATTGATCGACAAGGCTTCTAGATCTGCAAGGCATCTATTGTATCATCCCTTCGTTTTCATGAACTGTGTTTTCCTTGAGTCTAATTTCTGTTGGCATGAAAGAGGGACCGGACCCATTTTAGCAGTTCAGTATCTCTGAAGCTACCTATTACGTATTCAAAACTGTGTTGTGATTGTCCCCAGCTTGCTTGGAAGCAATTCCCCAAGGTGTCTTACTGCCTGAGTAAGTTGTTCTGGGACTGCTGGCCTCAAAAGATTCAGCAGCCAAGTCCTGCTGAGGTATGTTTTGCCATTTCAAACAAACTCCCTGAGTTTAAAAATCTGAGGTAAAGACACTTTAATGCCTGAAGATAAGCTTTATGAAATAACAAGCCGTATTGCAGAAGAGAAAGAACCACAACAATCTGAGGATTTGGAATTTATAATTACTTGAAAAATATATTGCATGAACTTCTGGTCATCTCCATTGTCATACTATATTTATAGAATAGAGTTTAGGTGTTATCCACACTTGTCAATAGTTTTCTCCTCCTCAACAGTTTAATATAAAGTTCCTTACAGAATGCTTGTAACTACAGTTACTCCTGTATTTAATTATAATTGGAGAGAGTAAGGAAGGGAAAAATTATGCCAGACAGAAAACGAGTCACATAGAAACCAGATATTCAAACAGGTTTTTGCATACCTTCCTCTCAGCTGTTAGCTTTAATAAGCATAGAACTTCTCAGCTGAGTATTTCATTTCCCCGAGCACCGTCAGTTGTACTGCTTTCCTCTGCTGCCACACAGTGGAGAATGCGAAAGGACATCACGAAGTTTCTTTTTCTTTGGCAGAAGGGAGACAAAACTGAGATTGAGTGTATAAAGTCGATAAAATGTAGTTGTGAGTAAGGCTTTTTGTCTCTTAAAGCAGTTCAGCAATAATCACGGGTTTTGCAATGGATATATGTTGGAAGATTGCACCCTTGGGTTTTGCTTCAATTTCTGCACTATGGAAATTCCACCACAATTCACTGCTGCTTCATATGACAAAGAGAAGCCTGTAACTAGAGGGAGGGGCTATTATTTAAAATTTTCTTTCAGATACTAGAACTTCTGTAGTAAAATTTTCCACTCTTTCATAACTGCTTCTGTTTACATGTCTTCTTCCCACTCCTTTCAATGGCTGTTTCTTCCCCCCTCCCCCCCATTTATTCCATTATTTGCTCTCGCCTTTCTTTTTCTCTGACTGTGTTTACAGAGGTTAACCTACCGGAAAGCTGGTTCTACACTGAGCTGCAGAGACCTTAGCATAATATTCTAATGTTTACTGTTGGAGAATTTTTAGCACTTACATGTTTATGTTAAATTTATTTTCCAAGTGTTATTGAATATCTCTTACTATCCTGTTTTTAAAAACATATTTGTCATTGGGCTATTTGGAGTCAGTTTATTGGTTTTATTTTTATCTATTTCAAGAGGTTTGCCCAGGGTATATGATCCTTTTTTTGCACCTCTGCACATGTCTACGCATAGTATAGCTCTACAATAGCCTGATAGTGCCTAGATTCCAGTATTTAATCTTCCACATTTAAATGACATCTGTTTATTCACTGTTTTTTATTGTATCGAATATGAATTACGGAGATATTGTCTATGAACATGTACCACTAATTGCCAGATTATGGACTTTTCAGTCTAGAATCAACACTGCGAAGGATATATTTGTCCTAGGAAAAGTGTCCTTATTTGCAAAAAATGTCAAGGAACAAGAGAAAAAACTATTGAGCTTTCCTAGTGACTTGATTAATGTGTTCTTCTGCAGTGTTTTAAGCATAGTTGTAATATTTTTAAATTTCATTTTTCAGGTTACCATTTCAAAAAAAGAAATTATCTGATGAAGTAAGCTATTCCAAGGCAGTTTCAAAATCCATTGCACAACTGGGTGAGTATAAACTGGTATGCCACAAATAAATTATTATTATTCCATAATAAAATGAACTGTATTATTAGCCAATTTTAATTTCTTGTTACCTCCATAGTAAAGGTAAGTAATTTCTTTCACTTATTCATTCAGTCCTCTGTGCTTTTTAGTACTAGAAACCATTCTTACTTAGCTTTGCAGCTAACCTGCAGGTTAGCTAGCAGAATTACATATTTGCCAGTGTCAAAAGCTATGTGAGATAACTTTATCAGTACAACTGAGCAACTAAACCAGTCTATAGCCTGTTTCATTTCATGTTGCTCTGAGAAATTGGTGTATTACTGTAACAACTGGAGCCTGGGATAAGAGGAACGTGGATCCTTCCTGCTTCTTTGAAACCAAATGGAAGAAACAAGTGAGAAACAGTAACTCCTGATTCCTAGCTCAAAGCTTTGAAAGCCCAAAACCTGAGGCTTATCATCTACAAAGGCAAAACAGAAGTCAGTTTAGTGCCACGCCTTGCTAGGAGTAGCAGTTTCTGACCTGAGCTTCCTGCTGCATCTGAGCCATGAGCTTCTATTTTTCAGAAATCTGTTTTAAGAGAGCTGTTGAGGAGAAGGTGTCAAAGTCACGTCTTAATGTCACTGGACCTCTTAGTACCAAAATATCTTTTTATGACCTTGCATGTCATATTTGTGATTTTCAAAGAAGATAATGCAAGCACTGTAGGTTAAGAAGACTTCCAAATAGAGCACAAGTGATATATCAGCTCACTTAATGGTAAGATTTAAATGATAAAGAGGTAGCATAATCAGACTATCACACATGAGAAAAAAAGATGTTTCTTGAAATGGGTGAGAAAGTATTTTTAGAAGTCTTTATTTTCACAGGTCCAAGTAGATAGCAGAATGGCCTCCTGGTTTCAGATAGTTCCAGGTTCTTTTCAGAGTAGCATGCCTAAAAAGACACTAAAATCTGAAAGATGATTTATATTATCCATCTTAGGCACTGTTAGCTCTCAATGGAATTCTCTTTATCTTGTGGGAAAGGATCTTCTTCTGTGCTCCCTCTATGTCATATCATGTCTGCTAGAAGAAAAGTTTCTGACATGTAACAATGACAACAGTCTAGTGTAGTAGCTTTCTTCTGAATTCAACAACTTCTGGAATAACATCCAGTCTCTTACAAGGGTCTGTAGCCATGAAGCAGAGGAGGTCGCTTTTTGATAAACCCTGTGCTACTCCTCTAAGACCTTTGTCCTCTTCAGTGTGGAAGTCCCTGTCCCTTGAGTATTTTAATCAAACTCTGCATGAAATGACAGATTTGTAGGGTGTATGACCAAAGGAAACACTAAGTACTGTAAATGGAAGTGTTAAGATTACTTTCTTAAAAAATTATAAACTTTGTAAATTACTTTTTTTTTTTTCTGTTTCTAACAGGTTCTTTGATGAGCGTGCCAAGCTCTCAAGTTAGAATACAAATCTGTAAGTGTGTTGTTAGCTTTTATAATACAGAACTCCCAAGAAAACTACTTTCAGGTAAAGCACAGTATTTTCAAGTGTGGCAAGAAATCGAGTGTTTATGATCCCAGCAACTTTGAAATGGCTCTTTTAATTAGCTGTGGATTAATTTTTCTTTATAACTATAGTTACCATATCTCATATATTAAATATAGAGCATTAGCTAGTATGCAATTAAAGTTTTTGCAGGAATATGTACTCAAAACCCGAAATTAGTTCATCAATGTACAAGGAATTAATTATTACCTTTATGGGATCTGGAAAATGTGAAGTGGTTACAAGTTCTCTGAGACATGGATAATGGAAGAAGAAAGAGTGGTTAGGATCAGAACATAAGGGAAAGGTTATTTTCAACTTTGTATATGTAGCCTGCAGAGAAGCAGCTCTGGTTTCACTTGTGTTGCTTGTGAGGGATAGATCTGAGCCCATCTAAATTTGATTGAATTCATATTATATGGACACATTTAAATGTAGGCTTTGAATAAATTGTGTGACTTGTCTCTGCAGAAAGAGGCTGATGATGCATTCATATGAGCTCAGGCGTGATCCTCTGGTATTACAGATAGGCACGCAAACTGTCATCGGAATCGACTACTATTTATTCCTTTGACCCTTATGATAGTGCCAGAGGCTGTTATCAGGCAAAGTCAGTCATGGATCTTCTCCTAGAGGGGCACAGGATCACATGCTGTGAGACAGCGCTAGATTTATAGGGAGCCATGCTATAGATGAACATTGTCACAGTGTGGATCCAGAGGGCAGGTGAGGGAGCATGCTGAATGTCAGTGTGCTCCTTTGCAGTGTTCCGACAGCATGGCACTAGTTCCTGTGCCCTCTTGCTAGTTTTCATTTATTTTAGGAGGCCTAAAGAACCTGCAGCTGCAACAGCCCTCACAAGATTCTAGAAATATGAAAATGTATAAATTTGGGTTTACCTTACAAACAAGACTCAAATCCTGCAAGCAGCTATGTGTGCATTTAGTTGTATATATGTAAAGAATTCCATCAAGATAAGTGAATGTTAAATATCAAGAGATTTTATTCTTCTCCAGATTTAGAAAATAAAGTGTTATCTCAAAAATGAATGAAGTATTTTAGTCTGGGTTTTTTAGTCAAATTCTTCATCTCTAAGCAAATATGTAAATCTTGCCAAAGTTTGATCCTGTAGAGTTCTCTTACCTGTAAAGTAATACCCTTAGAGCCTATCAGAGTTTTTGCTTAGTTAAAACTTGTTTCACCACATGCATTATCTGCATTTATCAATCCTACATTTCATGTAATTTGATATATATATTTTTAAGCTATTTAAGATAAACTTTGCTTTCATGAGTTAGCATATATAAATATAAATTTATTTTCTCAGTGCTTCCCCTTCCCCCGTAATTCAGTAATGAAGTATGGATTTGCTTATGCATGGACAAAACTAAGAACAGGAACACATTAGAAAGTCAAGCTTAGAAATCTAAGGTTGGATTCACATATTTTCCGTAATACAGTAATAAAGGCATAAATTCTCTAGTAATTAGGCTGCAGAAGATAACTAGGACCTGCACCAACAACTTACTGCATGAACTGAAGAAGTTTTTTCACCTTTCTGTAACCTTGCTGGTTCTTTCATTCTGTAAATTCTAGGAAGCAATTAATTTGTTTATATAGCATTTTAGTCTCTCTGAGGGTAAGACTGTTGGATATGCTTTAGGCACTATTAATACTCAGATATAAGAAAAGCCATCTCTTATTTATTGGATTGGTTTTTCAATTGGTTTTAGGACTAAGGAAATATGATACTCGGTTCTCAATCCTTTCTTGAGAAAGGGTGAATATTTTGTGAAGTAATGAAAATTCTGAATATTTACTGCATTATGACTGAAGCTATCGTATGTGCAGGTTACCAGCCAACAAGTGCAAACTACAAAATTCAGATGGCTGAATTAGGAGGATTAGCAGAAGCTCTAGTTTTGTCTCTAGCATTAGTTGAAAATCAACTTACCGAAAAGTTGTGGGTACTTAAAGCTCTCCAGCATCTCTCCAGATCTGGTTAGTACAAACTATTCTTTCAACTGTCTCAATACCTCTGATCTTAGATCACTTGTTCTCTGAAGATGCCTAAAACAATTACTGACCTACAGGTAATTAATTATTCAGATTTTCATAATTTCAGGAGTAAACTGCAGACTTATGATGAAGGCCCAAGCAGCCCGCATACTCTGTTTGTACCTAAATGGTGTTGATCCCTCAGGACAGCTGGTGTTCCATTCCTCAGAAATTCTATGGAACCTGTTAGAAAACACCTCAAAAGAAGAAGTTGTTAATCAGCTCAGTAGCTTGGAATGTGTACAGTAAGTACAGAGAAACATTTTATGGAGACATCTAAAGCGTTGCTATTGTGTAGCATTTTGTTTGAAATGAATTGAGAGAAAATACAGATGGAGAATGGTGGTGTCTCATTACGTCCTCATTAAGGTTTCAGTGTTAACACATCTGATTCTCCAGAATGGAAGCAGTACTTGATCAGACCTTACAGCCAAGCAGCCTATGATTTAGACCCCTCAGGCATCTCTTCCAGCAAGTTAGATAGCACTGTGGCCTGTGAGATGCCTGGAAATTGTATATGATCCAAGAGGTGCCTGCTGGGTAGCTTTCAAACTCAGTGGCCAGGATCCATCTAAAAGCACATCCAGTCAACTTCAAAACTATTTCATTGTCAAGCCTCTCTATATTTCATGAATACAGTGATCCGCTACCAGTTGTTTCTGCTACAGGGTAAGAGGGAGTTCAAAGTGCTCTGCTGCATAATGCAGGAGGTATAGGCCTATCTATTCCTTTGTATGATGAAGTTATTTACACCATTTTCAAGCTCATGTTAGGCCCAGTAGTCCAGTATTACTGCACTGTTGAAATGCTGATATTATAAAATCAGTAGGAAACTATGCTATGTTATACAAAGCTTAGTTCTAGATCCTTTGCTGGTGCAAGTGACACTGGTTTAACCATTTAGGGTTAGACCATTTCTTCTCAATAATAATTCAAAAATATCGAGTTCCATGCATGAGTAAATACTATATCTTTCTATTAATTAATTACATCACATACAGTGGAAGGTGCAATTTGTAATAACATACACTTTGCATCTATGCTTAAATTTGGTGTCTGGAGGTACACGTAAGAATCCATTTCATAATAAAGTCTTACGTTATTTCTCTTGCAGTTAAACCCTAAGGCTTTGAAAAGGATAGTGTTGAATAAGGATTCATATACCTAGAGCTGTTTAAAATTAGAATATGAAAAGAAAAGATAAAACACATTTCACTTTCTTTTAAGTGCTTTGAAAGAAGTATTTGTAGATCTTCTCATGCATGGTTTCCGGCATTACGATCGCCAGCTACGGAATGACCTCTTGGTGGTTGCCACATTACTAGCTGAAAATCCTGAAGCATCTATGATTGTAAGTATTTATAGTTATATTCCAGAGACTAATAACTTCTCCTTTGATATTATATACTCAGTATTTTTTGCCCATTAGGGTCTAGTATTTGTTCTATTCTGACTCCAGTGCTTCCTTTTTCTTAGATTTGCTGAGCAAGAAACCATTTCTCTTTCTGCAATTCCCCTTCGCTCAAAGAGACTCCAAATCTGTAGGTCATTATTCTGGAGTACTAGCATCAACCTTACTTAATACTTTAAAAACTACACCAACGCTATTCATGTGCAAAAGTTAATGCTAACTCTTGTATACTTGTGCAGATTCTCAGATGTGCTATTCTGTTATAAGGAGTTTTGCACTAAATCTCTTCTGCTGTTTGAGGATGTAGGAGTACGGGCTATATTCAGATGGCTCAAATTCAACTGAAATATCTGTGCCTTATAACCAGGCACAAGAAGGATCCTCCAAAAGTCATCTCAGAACCCCTAAATAAAAAGCTGAGAAAATAATTACTTAGATCCAGTTAATAAGAGACACATAAGACTAGGTCACATAAATGTAGTCCAGAATGCACTATCATGACTTGCCTAAAAAGCAGATGACTCATTCTTCTGTAATATTCCAGAATTTTTATGAGGAAACTAGAGAGAAGTTAACTTTTAATAGATGTTAATGTTCTTTTATTGTTTTGTTTTACGGTTTAGAACATCATTTAAAGTTGTGACACACATACTGAAAAATTAAGCAACCAAATTCCTGTAGATCTATTGGCCATTCAGGAATGGATTACTTCAGGGAATTAATTTCTCAACTTGAGTAGAAGTTTCCCAATTGGCTGCATTACTAAATAAATTTTATAGTCTGCAATGAAGATTACAGTTTTTTCATTCAAGCTTTCCATTTTGTCACTAACGATTATGAAATGTCTGTTATACTATTGCAGCAACATACTTGATGTCTAAAACATTCAAATTGTTTATTTGGCTGTATAAACAGGGCAGTTTTTTCCTACAAGATAAGCTTTTAATTCCTTATACTCCTTATACTACAAGGAAGAAAAATTGTTTCAATGAAGAAAAATGAAAATGTTTTAATTTACATTCTGTGTTCTCAGCCTCCCTAGATATTTTACAAGGTATAAATATCAAGTAGACAAAAACATTAACATTACCATTGAATCCTGCCTTGTAGGTAATACCAGAGAAATTTTCATCTGAGTGTTCTCTTTTTGTCTTAATATACTACCCAAGCAACTTCAGAAAACTCAGTCTTGTATTTAACATAATTCAGAAAACAGCATAGGAATCTGAGCCTTTGAAAAGGGAAATCATCTTCTCACTACAAGTAAACTGGAAAATATATGTCAAGTAAAGCTTATGTTGATATTAATTACTATTATTTCTGTGTTAAAACAAAACTGTATGTTTGGTAATTGCTGACTGGTTTCCATCTGAATTTTCATTCATCAGCAAGGAAAATAATAAGTTATAACATTGGTTTTTATTTAACCACTTTGCAATGAGTTTGTACAGAGAATATAGATACTATAGAGACAAAAGCTAATAGGCAATATAGTTGTGTACTCCAGTATTTTCTTTAAAATTACTTTTGCAATATTTTCCCGATTGTTAAAATCATTTGGGTTTATGCTAACTTCCAGATCTAGGCCAAGCAAATCAGATCAGAGCTTGTTGGGGATGCATCTAAAAAGCTGTTGCAAAACTAATAGAACTGTTTGATTCTGCTGGAGTGTCTGTGTAGTGTTCTGTGAGCTCTGCTCCTGTTGAGAGCTCGTGAAAAGCTCTGTGGTGGCTTTGCTGGAGTACTGAGGCCAAGTTAATGTATTTTGTTGCTCAAGAAGAGCACTGTGCTGGTAACCACGGCTTCTAATCACCTCAGAAACAAAGCCTCTAGTGTGCTGCATAGACACCCGCTGGTCTCAGTCCTATCCACAGTTACATTAGACATAACTTCCTTCTGTTAGCTCTCCAGGAGCTGTAAATTACAAGATTTTATTTTCTGAATTGTTAATATGTAATATTTCTAAATGCGTGTTGCTCATACATGCAGTTTTCTTGTGCTTATTTGTAAATGCACTAAAGTTCAACATAAGTGCTTTAGTACGCACAGCTGAAGGCATAAAATTTTAGGGTTTTTGTGATAACTGACAACCCTGATGTCTAAACTTACACGTGCACAAACAAATTTTAAAAAACACAACTCTTTTAACAGTACTGAGAACAGAGTTTTCATGTGTGGCAGATTATAGTAGTGAATACCTGTGTTTGGGACTTCCCCATGCAAGTTCAGGCTTGTACTGAATGAGACGTGTATTTAACTAATTGTACCCTTAGGACTGTAGTTAGTATTGTACAATGGTCAAATGGTTGATCTCTTCTTTGATAAAATTCTGTTTATTCTGCCATACATTAAACTCTGTGTTCTGAAGAAAAAAGCAAAAATAGAATTCAATCTTAAGTTGTAATTTTGCTGCAATTTAATTTATTTATGTTTTTTGAATACCTATTAGGAAAGTGGATTTGCAGAGCTCTTAATAGCACTTGCAACATTTACTGAAGGTAAGAGATTTCATACTGCATAATTACACTGTTTTGACTTTTCATGATGATTTTTTTGTAACTTGTCTACAATTTCCTCCATAGTTAAAATTCCCAATCCCTTGGTAAAAGCTGTTAAACTTACCTACTCTTATGAGGACTTTGAGCTGAAGAAGTTACTATTTAATATAATAAGAGTCCTTTCTAAAGACCCATGTGCTGTACAGGTAAGTTTTAACAGAACAGAAGATACAACAAGCCGGGGAAAAAAATAAGGGGGGTTGGGAGCAGGGCAGAAGTCAGAAGAATCACAGGAATATTATTTAGCTGTCCATCTGGCATAGTCCAATAGACAGCTCCAAATCAATAATTCATACATAACTTTAGACCAAGTTCTGCTGTTTGAAAGCAGCATACAGTTTCTATTTTAGAAAAGTTACAAACCTAGACCATGCTAGGAAAATTACCTGTCAAGTGATTGCAAAGCATTACTGAAATACATGTGAAAAACATAATAAAGTTTAACACATCACAGTCCGTGGGAATGCTACAGGATATAAACAGTTTATCTGTACTGGCAGTACATGCATCACATACTTTCTCAATAAAAAATAATTTTCATAGTGTAACAGGTAAGATTGAGTCATTGCTTTAGATTTTTCTTATTTGCATGTGAAACCTGTAAGATGTCTCTCTTTCTCTTTTGTCTTGACTGCAGCTTCTCAGTGAAAGTGATGTGATGCCAGCTTTGCTTTATTATGTAAAACCAAACCAAAAGCCTGGATTTCATGACTGGTCTGCTGCCCAGTATGAAGAATTACAGCTTCATGCAATTGCTATTTTAGCTTCAGTGGCTCCCTTGTTAGTAGATAAATATTTGTCCTGCCAAGCGAATACCCTTCTCCTTGTGTTTCTAGAATGGTGTATAGGCCAAGGTCAGTAGGTGCTCATGGCTGTCATACACAGTAACCTCAAAACACAACTCAACTGAACTTATTCTTTGACAAGAGGGAAAAATGTAAAACTCATGAAGTTAGAATGATTCTTTGGCAATAGGTCACTTGGGAAAGTAATCTTTCATAAAGAAAGGACCATAGTATTTTTCCTACTGAAAGCTAAGCTGGTGCCCCATTCCCTGGGTACCACTGTATTGCTACTCCTTCAGTTGTGTGGGCTGCCACACATCTCTACTGCCCATGTTTTAAGCTAGTCAGATACTCTTGTTGTGGCAACAAGTCCATCCAGTAATTCCTGTCATGAGGCAGGATGCATTAACTCAAACTTAGAGCTGTAAACAGTAAGGCAGCTTCCAGATTAAAGCTGGTTTGTGACCATCAGCTAAAAGTATGGGCTAAGTAAAAAGATAACTAACTGTAATCAGTTTCATGGACTGGTTTTGTGGGAGTGGATAGTTTTCACCATGACACTGGTATGTTTTCCTAGGAAGAATTTTTCATTTGGGTCTAATGGAGATAAAAAGATTGCTATAACTGTCATGTTAGAGAAGATATTTCACATTTTGGAGACTGCTTATTAACCTAGTAAGATTAAAAAAAAATTAATAATTTTAAATGTTCACTAAAACCATACCTTTCTTATGAATGTAAAAAGTATAGCCCTACACAGGCTTAGTACTAGATGTTTTTAAACAAGAAGGCTTTCTGACATTAAGGGATATATTTTGTTTGTTTGTTTCTTTTCAGCTTACACTGATAAGCTTTTTTTCTTTTGCCTTCCCCCAAGCATATTATTATTCTGAATTTACGCTGTCTGCCAAAAAAAAAAAAAATACTCATTGTGATTGCTCCACAGATCGTTTCCTTGGTCAAGGTAACAGTTTCCATGGAACAGGTGGTCGTGGCAACAAACTTGCACAAATGCGCTACAGCTTGAGAGTGCTGAGATCTGTTGTGTCCCTTTATGATGATGCTGTGAACGTTAATTTGTGTGACCAGGGAGCAATTAGCCAGCTACTGGGTAAAGCACAATTTGTATTGCTCTACTTAAATTAGTGCATTTCTGTTGACACTAGGAATGTTAGTGCTTTCTTGTGTGCTGTGGTTTTAGTGTGTTACTTCTTTGCTGAAAAACTAAAAACCCTCACTTAATCCAAGATGTATTTGATTTGATTTTGAATTTTGTTACACTGTAACACACGAAGTTGAACAAACTAAGTAAAACAGACAGCTGTAAAAGCTTAGGTGTTTAATTTCAGAGTGAAAGCTGCCCCTTTTCCCTTTATTGTACTTCCTTTGTTACATTGTACATTTATGGTAGCCTGTGGGAACTCCAGCCATGAGTCTTGTTCTACCTGTCTGGTACAGTGTCACTTTCCACAGCCCGTCTTTAGAGTAGAAGAAAATTAAAACCAATGTACTTTTATATGAATAATATTATGAAGAATAAAAGCAGAATAAAACTGCTGAACCACTGCACCTGCAATTTTAGAGCATTTGTTTGTTCAGTAACATATACCTACTGTTACATTTGTTTTTACGTTGCAATACACACTGTGTTCTTTTCTTACAATAATAAAAAGTTTCCAGTACTCTGTCAGACTCATGCTGGAAGAGACAAAATAGGTAAGATCCTTTGGAATTCAAAGAGTATGTTGTATCAGGAAGCCTAGAAATAGAAGCTGTAATACCCTCAGCTGAAAATTGAACTCCAGTGAAAACTCTGTGGAAACTTACAGATTTTAGTGAAAGCAAAATTAACGCTATACCTTACGTATCAGATTCAAGTAACTTTTCTTACTTTGGGGGAGTTCTGTGTCTGAATGTCATCTTTCACATAGTGGTTCCAAGGCCAATTTTCTCAGCAGTGGTGGTATTTTATGTCTCCCATGTTTCCACTGCCAGTACAGATGTTTGTGAGGCTGTACAGCAGGGCAAATCAGTAAGTTTGTAGCCTTTTTCTAAGAGTTGCTTAATTCAGATCAGTTCCCTGAATTCATTGCACTGGCACAATACAAGGAGTAGCACAGAGACTGAACAAGGAAGAAGTCCGTGCAAGCTGCTATCAACAGCTCTGTCACCAAAAGTAAAGTCCATGAAGCCACAGCATCAGTGGTGCATTTCAGCAAGCTATTACAAAACAGAGGAGATAAAACTGAACAGCATAAGTTGATTTCTTTAAAAAACCCTTGGTGTAAATTTGATATTATTTCTTTTAAATGAACAGCTGTAATAGAATTCTGACTTGTGTATAGGATATTAACATGTATAAAACATATTCGTTTATAGATATCCTAAAGTATGCAGCAAACAAATCTAAAGAGAAAGAAGATGCCATTCTACTGGAAATCCAAGCTGATATATTATTTCTTTTGTCTGCTCTCTGTGAAAATGATCTCCACAGAAAGGTATGTATCTTTCTACCTCATACTGTGCAGAAAATATCAAAATATGATATATTTTCATTTAAAGGATATTGCTTCTCTTTAATTATTCAAAAGCAGATGTGAACTGTAATTCATCACTAGCAAATCAGGTCTGATAACGGGTTTTGGTGGCAGTGACAGTTAGAATGCATAATCACTCAGAAATCCACTAGGAAGTGTCTCACCTATTTCACTGCTAATTTACGTGGTTTTGAAGTGAATATATGAAAGTGTGCTAACAAATGAGATTAGCAGTTTGGAAAAACTGAAAATCTCTTTTTCTTATGTATATCATAAGGAATATATTCTGCTCTAATTTATTACAAAATAAATATTTAAAGTTTTCAATTTCTTTTGTATTTTTAATGTAGTTATTTAGTAAATATCATTTAAGAAACATATTGCTTTAATTAACGTTTCAACAGGAACTCTTCAGCTATGAAGGAGTGAATATACTGATCACATTCATTCAGATGGATTCAAAGAAGTTACACAGTGAATTAGGCCACAATTGTCTCCTCCTCAGTGCACTCGACTGCTTGTGGTTAGTAAAGTATTTTAGCAGCAGTAACTTAAAAATGTCAAATCTGGTATTTTTTAGGTCTGCAGTGCTATGGCTTTTCTCTGTACATGTAGGCCTTTCTTCTATTTTTAATGTATAAAAATCTTTCATACAATTTGACTAATTAAAAATGGTACAAAATAAATGGAAAATTCTGTATGTGTTCTCTTCTAAATAAGGGTTCAGGATGACAACCTAACTCCCCACACAAAGTGACCTCCTGACATGGAAAGTTACCTAAGACTCTCTGAGAGGTGTATGGTTAGGGTCTGTAAATAACTTTAGAGAAGTAAACAGAAGGCAAGAATAGACCAATATTAGCTAAAAACTGTGTAAGCATAAGAAGTGCTTATAAACTGGCTAAATTGGGCTAGAAATATTTTAATGATTGCTATCAGAGAATGCCAATACATAGGAAGATAACCAAAAGTTAATTGGTTTTAAGGCAGAGGTTGATAAATACATTGGAAGCCAAATGATATGTTTGTCTGGGAGAAAAGACTGATGCAGAAGATCCCTTCAGTTGCTGTTTTAATGACCATAAGTGAGGAAGTAAGAGAAGGAAGCAATAGCAACATGAATGCTAGTTTTATGATCATTTTAAACTGGAAGTAAACAGTGTTGCCAAAAAAAGTTTTGCTCGTCTCACCCCCATGATTCACTCACAGCCCTGCAATAAGCCAGATCAGGGACATGATCCAGCTAAATTTTAGCCTCTTCTACTGAGTTAGTTTTAGCTCAAATCCATATTCTAATCCAATTCATTGTGAACCTGCCAAATTTGTTGGGCTGCTACAAGGAAGGTGTGCCACCTGCAAGAGAAGGAAGAGCAGTCAAGTAAGGTATATTGAGTTATACATCGTAAATGAAAAGGCATGTGAAGCATGGTTTTTCTATTCCCCTACATACCGTCAAGGTTTGAAGTGTATTGCATACCAAATATATTTATGCAATTCAATAAAAAAAAAAATGAGATGCTTGTAGAATGTTCTAAAGCATAAAAATGTTTCTACACAGTCAAATTGTTTCCCTTTAAGGTCCTGTGTCATTGGATGTTACACTGCAGAGAATTATTTTCTTGAAAAACAAGGCATTTTTCTCCTTCTGGATTTGTTGGCAGTAGGTATTGTTATTTTTCTTGTTACAGAATGAAAGAGTAGTGAAACAACATGGAAAACTGGATTACTTTTGTTACCGTATCTCCTAAGATTATTATAATACTAAGAAAAAGATCAGTGTATGTAATTCCCTGAGGTATGAAAGTAATCACATACCAGGATATGTGCTCAGAAATGATTGGACAGATTTTCCGTGCATCTTTTTTTAAAAATAAATACTTGACAGAGGAAGTTTTAAATTTACAAAAAATATACTCTTTTTAAAAGAAAACTCAACCTATGATCTTATGTTGGATGACATCTCTGTTTACAAAAGCACTTTAGTTCTTTCTTCATATTGAAGTTAGTAAGAGCAGAATTAGTATACACTTCAAGATATAAGTTTTATTTAAAAGTTTTGATGTTTAAAGCTACTTCGTACACGTGTTTTGTATGTATAGCTACTTCTGTGGGTCTTGGACGTAGAATTGGCACAGGCATTTCACCTGTCAAAATAAGCATGCATCTTCCCTCTTTCATCCCCTCCTCATTCTCACTGGCCGTACTGCCAGCTTCTGACGCCCTTCACTGCAGCGCAAGGCTGCAGATCCTTCCCTACTCATAGCTGCTGCTAAAAGATCTGGCCATAAAACAGAACAGGTGCTGCGTGGTACCGCTCAGCCACTGCCTTCAGAGTCTGTTTCTTAAAAAAATAAGTCTTTGGTAGTATTATATTCTCCAGCATGTGATGAGCCTCGAGGCATGTATACAAAACCTAGTATGTAATTCTACACACAGGTATGTGTGTCTTACACGATCCTACACTCATTTCCCTCATGTTCTTTGATTTATGGAACTTTGCATGGTAGGATTCCAAAAACTTGAAAGATTTACAAGTTTATACACCAGTTTTGTGCAAATAATTGTGATGAAAAGCTTGCAGTTACCTGATTATGTATTATGCAATTTCTCTATCTTTTTTGAAGGTAGATATCACTGTGTTTTGAACAGTTTAAAACATTTTTTTCTTTTCCTTTTACCAAGTTAAAGCAAAAGAACCTGTGCAATGTAATTCTTGGAATCTTGGTTGAATTTTGTGACAACCCTAAAACCACTTTGCACATCAGTACCTGGCGAGGGGCGAAAGATCAAACAGCAGCTAACCTTCTAATACAGTTGTGGAGACAGGAAGAGTCGGATCTAGGAGTCAAACATGATCGATATGGAAGGATTGTTGGTAAATTTTATGATGCATGTGAAACTGTGAGTAGTTCTACTGAATAAGTAAAGCAAAGGCAGTATTTGCTTTTGTAGTCTGAATCCTGATGAAAGTAAATTGCAATGTTTATAGCTTTATGCTGTATTTCTTACCAAGCCCGAAACACCTCTCTGTTTCGTCTGGAGTCAGGCCGCTAGATGGCATTTTCTGCATCAGCTGGGAATGAACCAGGCAATGAACAGAGCCATGGCTAGTATCCTGAACAGCTTTCCTAATGCTAGACAGTTAGAACTACGTAATTTCTTACTCAAAAGGCATCGTGTTTTGTTATATGTTGTAAAAAGATGTAAGGTGAGCGCTATGTTCTTGCAAATCTTTAGTTATGATAATTAATATTTCCTGGCCCAAATTATGTTCAAATTCCTGGCCAAACTATCAGAGTGATTGACATAGCATCCACAAAGTAAGATGGAACTGTTGTGTTTTGGAGGAAGCATCACAGAAAAGAATATGTCCATAGCTGCCTGCTAAAGACCCTCATATTTCATTACATAGATAGCATTTCCTCCAAGTTTAATAGCTTTGGGAACATACTACCTCTTCATTCTTGTACTCTGGCTTTGTGTTTTGAAATTATTAGACATGAAGAGACCTATTGCTAGCAGCTTCCAGAAACAGCAAGAGGTCATTCCGATGCCTGCCAACTGTCCCAGCTTTGCCATCGTGGAAATTTCAGAAAACATACGGGCAAAACTTTATTCATTATTGTGCAAGCTAGGTAAGACAAGTGAATTGCCTTGTTAGTGTCATATTTGAACTGAACTGAACTTGTTCACTGGCAATCAATAAAGCCACTATAAAAGAAGAAAAAAAAGATCAAAGGAAACTTTGAGATGCATCATCAACACTGTTACTAATAGATACTTGCTCATCCTGTTCTTAAAAGTCCGTACTGATGGGGATTTCAAGACTTCCTCAGTACTTGGCTGCCTCTACCATTAGGAAGAGTTTTCCTAGAATTAAACCTCAAATTTGCTTGACATTTTCTGTGACTTGTTTTCCCACACACAATATCTCTTTCACATATTGTAACACTTCTACACTTAATTTTATTTCCCTAGATTAAGAAAGACATTACTCACTGATCTCATTTTCTAGTGTAACCTCTGATTATTCTAGTAGGTTTTTTGAGTCTTTCCAATTGATTCACATTCTTCTTGATCTGTAGAGTCTCAAAACTGAACACAGTGCTTCAGCAGAAACCTCACTGCCAAACAGAGCTATGTTACTTATCTTGTAAATAAACATTCTGACATTAATATAACAATTAATCTATTCATAATGGCATGATGTTGTTTGGTCATTTGACTTAGGATCTTGTCCAGTCACCTGCCATCCTGGGATTTATACAAGTGACTCTTCCTACATTTAGTTTTTTTATTTATCCTTACTGAATTAAATTCTGTGTGTTTAGATAATTTTTCAAACTGGCAAGATTAATTTGCATTCTAATCTTTTTCTTTGAAATGCTGCAGTCCCTCCAAATACTGTTACCTGCACCCTGAATATGAATACTCATTACACCCTTGTCTAAAAGCCTAAACTGAAGTCAAGATAGATGATAAACTCTTCCATATCCATAAGATTTCTTGTATGGCTGTAGACAAAAGCTAGGTCATAGTTTTTACTAATTTGTTTTGGATAAAAATGTTTTCACTGTTAGCTGTATAAACATTCTTTGTTTAGTTATTTGTTTCAGTCTTTTTTCAGGAACTGAACTGAACCAATATTCTCTGACTTGTCTTTTTCCCCTTTTAAAAATAGGCATTATGTTTGGTTTTTCGTGTCTATCCTCCACAGGTTCAAAAATGATCAGTAATTGTTCTGGGATTGCTTTAACCAGTTCCCTGGATATCCTAGAGAACCAACTGGTTTGAAAACATCCTTAGTTTCTTTAATAAACTATAGCTAGTTCTTTCTCTGTTGTAACCCAAGTTCTTATTAATTTTTGTTAGTCTTATATTAAATGTTGGATTGCAGCTAAATTCTTTATTAAAACAAAAATGCATGAGATATCATTCCAACTTTATCCTGACCTCTTATGTTAGTTATATACCTTGTAATATCTCCTGTGATGTACTGAAATGACATGAAAATGGGTAATAACAAAATGAAAATATTTTAATAGACTTTTCTCAGCATCTTCCTCGACTGTAGTCATGCTCCACAACAGCCTGTAATGTGGTGATCTAGAAAATCAGTGTTAATTGGTCTATATCTATGGTATTTCTTTAACTTAAAAACATGAGGTAATTACGCTCTGATAGATGATACGTTCCCATTACCACACAGATGGTATGATGAAGTCTAGAATGAGATTTAATAGACTATATATAGGAGGGGTTTAAAAGTCAAATATCATAAACATTCAGCATGCAAAAATGAGGCATAGTCTTAGCAACCATACTTCTTTACCTTATTCTTTTACACATGTTGTCAACATATTTTTAAAAAGATGGACTCATGATGCTCAAGGCATTATGCTCAAGGCTCAAGTCTATGAGATGGAGGACCACCTTCATTACAAAGCTTTGAAATAAAGTACTGGACACCTTATAATACGATTCTGCTGTTGGCTACTTCACAGCGAAAGCAAACTCCATTTGTGTCGAACTGCTTCTTTAGAAACCGTGACCTGTGGGCTCAACTATTTGTGTTAAAGGAAGATCAAACCCTTCCCACAGAAGTGTAGCAAATGCAGAACTATCCTGCTTTCCAAGTGACTGGAAGGTCACTGGAGCCACTTTCGAGAGTTAATTTATTGTGGGGAAAACAGTTTTTTTAACACAAAAGCCTGCTCAAGATTAGAACAGTGACTGACTGGGGTGTGTGTGTGATAAAGATGTTTGCATGTGATTATATGACAAATAAGATGGTGTCTTTTTTAGAATGTTACATTTTAAGATAAATTCATCATGCTGTTAATACTGACATGATTAATATTCTTTTAGGTTTTGAAAATTTACCTGGTTTGTCTGCTAAGGATTGTGTCACACTTGCAATCATACGTCATTATATTGACTTTAAAGTGAGTATTGTGGAAGAAAATATTACTACTGTATCTGCATTTGCAAAAATAGCAAGTATATCTCAGGATACAACAACCAACCTTTAAAAAGCTGTCACCTATGTCACAAGTCACCTATAGTTTTACAGAGAGTATAAGCTAGTCTTTACCATCAAAAGAAATAATCCCTCTCCCATCATTGCAGCGCTCCCCAGACTCTTACTTTATACTGCTACAAATGTTTGTGACTGCATAGAAAATAAGACTAGAAACCAACACAAGTTTAAAATAACTCAGAAAAAATAATTTTAACTGTTTTCCAGCTCAAGAAACACAAATGCTCCAGGATAAGAGTAAGAAATTGGGGAGGGGCTGGAGAGTAGGACTGCCTCTTACAGTAAGGTCAGTTTAGAGGAGGCAGCACATTCTGATTAAGGTTTTCCTGTGCTTTCCCATCTTTGTCCCCACGTGCAGTATCCATCTATACTGTCAAAAGTTAAGAATGATGTGTGCATAGGAAACAAGAACAGGATAACAAGCTTTGTGGGAGCCATCCTGCTCAAAAGATGCTTCAGTTTATGCCAATTTTCTGCTTAGGAACAAAGTCTGTGTGAGCTTGAAGTGTTCAAGAACTAGCAAGACTCGATCTTTCATTGATAATTTCAGTGTCTGTTTATGTGTCATGTTGCACTTTGCTCTGATAATATGCATAATGTGAGATTCTAAGCAGCAGCCAGTAGGACACACTTCACTCTTGTAATTTGGTGTCTTGTAGCTATCAGTGTTTCTTTTGAGTTTCTGTTGTTATCAGCATTCCTGTTACTACCCTGTGGAGACAAGCTTGGGCTTGGGAAGTCTTAGGGAGGATTATCATGAATGATAATCCAGTATCATTACTGAAGTCTAACCTTGCATAAAAATTCTGGGAAGTGAAACAACAATAATGAGAGACATGGTTGCTCTATTATGTTTTGAATGCTTAGAGGTGAAAAAAGAGATAACTATCAAATAGCGTGGGGTGTGTTTCACATACAGGTTGGAGAAGTTTGGAGTGAAATGTGTGAAGAACTAAAAGAAGAGTTCAGGCCTGTTGTATCAGATGAGGAAGCCTTGAAAGTTATTTCAGACGCAGCAGAAGATACTGGAAGAATGGTGGTTGCACTGCAGACTGAAGTGCTTGAAAGTCAACACCACCGAGAAATGCAAGAAGAGGAAAAAACATATACAAAAGTAAGACAAAGAGTGTTTAAACAAGCAAAGCCCATGTAAGCTTTTTTGTTAATTTATATGAATATTTTCTTACTATATAATGCTGAAAATCCTGTATGTGTACACTGCTTGAAGATATTTTAATCTGTCTCAGCAGCAAAATTTTAACTTTAAATTAAATTTGGTTAACCTCAGTTCTCCCAATTCGTATAATTTTGCCAGTGTTTAGAGAGTAACATGAAAAAATGAAGCAGTATCATCAGTGATGCATCAGCAATGGTGTAGTGAGAGATAATCATTATGTTACTATGAGTTGCACCTGTGTTCACCTGTAGCCGATAACAATTTAAAGTACTTATTACAACTATATCTGCTTTGTAAAATGAAACATAAGCCTCTGTTATAAGTTCCCTTGGCTGAATATTCACATAGCTTCGTTACCTCAGAAAGTAGGGCTTTGTGCTTCCCAGCATGCTGTGAGTGAGCAGGTATAGCCATTTCCCAGCTTTGGTTATAAGGCAAGCATTTGGCGCTTTTGCTCATCTTTTGTCTCATCCTCTCCTGCTGTCTGAGAAGTACAATCACTTGGTCCAGTTGTCCAAAATCTCATGCTAGTGTTTTTGAGGGATTGTCGTGCATTATGATGCCTGCATTTTTGTCACCGAACTGATTGCATCTCTGTTATTCAGCATTTGAAAGTGAGAATATACAGGAAGTACTCGTGAAATAGATGGGGCTTTTCCAACATCTGTGTTGGAAGAGGGGAAAATTAGTCTGCAGAGAAGGTAAACCTTTTTTTTTTTAAAGACAGTGCATAAGTGAAGTTTTTGAAGGACAAGTACGTTACTACAACACTATCATCCAATATCAGGCAAGAGACATGAGCTAAGGTGGCCCAAGGGGCACAGCTGAACATACTACTCAAACAGCACAAGCACAGAATTCAGAAAAACTCCTGAGAAGAGGATTATCTTGCATCTTATAAATTCCGTTTATATTACAGATCCAAGCTATCCATAAGCAGAGAGAAATGGTAGATAAATCTTGGAAAAATTTCTTGACTCGGACATCAAACTATGAGGCATTGAAGGTAAGAAATCTGAGTGACGGAGCAAACTTTGCATTCACAGTGTAGTTATAATAATTGTGAAGTTCCAAATACATTTCTTAATTATGAGAATATTCAAGTAGAAGTTATAGTCAAAGTTATATTTGCACAGAGATAGAAGAATGAACCGTAAGATGTATTGGCAAAGCTACGCAAGATTTGATTTTTCTGCTCTTCTGATTACAATCACAGATTGGAGATCTACTTTGTTTATACACTTGCAGTTGGGGGACGGGGGGTGGGGTATATTTGTTCTGAAACTGTTGAAACTAAAAGCCTTGTAATTCTTTGTTTATTTTTTCTAATACTTTATTCCCTGTTTTTAGTACAGCAAACTTCTTTCAGGATAGGAAATACTTTATGATGAAAGGAGTTTCTTTTTGTAATATTTCTGCTTTTCCAAAAGAACATTAGAGTCTTGGTTAGGCAATCAGACTAAGTTGGAGAATGAATGAAATCAGACTTAAAAGAAATGCTTTGGCAGCTAAATTTAATTTTTCTTCATTTCCTAAAGGAAATGCAAAAGAGAATAATTTTCTTCATGTGCTAGCACCTCCCTGGTCTGTGGTAAAGATCCATGCTAGAATTAGAAATTAAAAAGGGCCAGGAAAAAGATTTGGAGAACTACAGGCTGGTTAGTTTTAACCGAGTCCCTGGAAAACTTTGTTAGACACAAGGGACAAAAAGGTGATTGGTGATGGCTGTCATGGATTTACCAAGGACAAATCATGCGTTGCCAACATTGTTGCCTTTTGGGATGAAATTATTTGCTCTGGAGAAGGAGAAAGATGGATGTTACTTCCCTTAGTTTTAGCAAGGTTTTCAGCAGTAGCCTCCTTGTAGCCAAAATGGGGAGATACGGACTGGACTACATACAGGTGGACTACAAGTTGGAAAAAAAAAATGGCTGGACTGATGGGCTCAAAGGACAGTGGTCAGTAATTAAAGTTTAACCAGCTGTCAGTTTTGCGTGATATTCTGCAGAGTTAATTATAGGGTTGATACTCTTGAGCATTTTCATTAACAACTTGGATATTGGATCAGTACGCATCCTCATCATGTTCACGCATGACACTGGAGCTGGAGGAAGCAATCCCTGTGCTGAGAGGTAGGGCTGCTATTCAGAAGGACTTTGACAAGCTGGAGGGATGCGCTGGCCAAAAGCTCATGCACTTCAGGAAAAGAAAATGTGAAGTCACACATCTGGGATGTGTTAAAGTGTCGCCCATCCGTCCAGCCTGGGGACTGCCTGGCCGTGTACGATGGATGGCGTGACGAGCTGAGCGTGAGGCAACAGTGCCCTCTGGCGGTGATGGAGGCTGACAGCAGCTATGGCTGCGTGAGAAACAACACAGCCCGCAGGTCATAGCAAGCGATTATTCCCTTCTCACCCTTGCGAAGCCATGACCGTTTATTCTGTTTTCCAGTCCCCAGTACAAGGGAGAGTCACAAACCAGAGGGAGGGTACCTACAATTAAAGGCCAATTGAATTCTCTCTTCATTTATTTAGGTTTTTTGTTTGTATAGTTTCCAACAAGTGCAAGTGACACAATTAATTTGAATTAAATCATTTCCCCTTTTTTCCTAACTATCTTTAGAAAGCAAAAAGGCTTCAGGAAAAATCAATAGAGGCTTGCAGATCTAAACTGAAGACTCAAAATGGAACAGTCCATTCTACTGATATTAAAGGCCTCAGTACAACGGTAAGTAATCCCCAGTGACACTGTTTTATTCTCATTAATGTGTAAGTAGTTTCAGGTTTATTCTGGATGTATATGTGCTACTTCTTAATCTTTCTTTAATAATGTTTATGTTGACAAGCTCCAAGTGTGTAAGAAAGAATCTGTATCTCCTGCAAGGCACCACTTCCCCTTCTGACACATCCTCTGACAACAAGTAGTTGGTCAGAATGAAATTCAGATGTGCAGATTACTCGTAAAAAGTGTGGGTAAGATGGTCCCTATGCTACTTGACATGTATCTCTTGTGGGATAGCCTTTCATGAAAACCTTGCTGAGGTCAGGACCTCCTTCATTTATTGTTGGGTAAACCTGTGTGATGTACTAATCTTTTAGTACATCAGTAGTGTCCTTTGTCAGTAAACATGTTCCTGACTCTGCAGATAAGCCACTCATTGCACCTGCAGAAAAGATATTTTTTTTCCTCATTTCTGTCAGGTAACTGAAGTGTGAGAAAATAAGCCATTGTTAACATCTTACTTGGGCATAACAGCACATTTAGGTGTTGAGTTTTGACAAGCTGAGGTAAGAATGTCCATTCCAGTCAGTAACTGCTTTTGAGCTAGCTGTACGGTTTCTGTGTAAGCGTCACAGCTAAGGAGAATTTTAGGGGGAGGGATGGCTTCTTGGTTGCTTATAAGTTATTCTTACATGTAAGGAGAAACAAGGAAGAGAGAACATGAGGTGCTGTTTTCAAACTTGTACAAAGGCAAGAGGTTCTATCACCATGGGATCTGTCATGAATGAGTAACAACAACTAAGGTGGCTGGATCCTGAAAAAGAAAAGAAGCAGTTCGTGTTTGATGTGATGAGGAAAGGAGTTTCATAGGAAGCAAGGAGATGGTCACAGAGTGCTAGACTAGGATTTTTATCAAATTATCTTTGCTCTAAACTTCTGAAAGATATGGAGGGACACATCTGTGAAGGCAAGATGAAGTGGGCTGGAAAAATGATTTAGTTACATGCATATATCACTGAGACTGTTAATCAGCAATATTTTGTAGGAAGTATGTGAAAAATTTAGATATAAACATGAGTATTCTGGAAATTGTTGGTAGAGAGAAATACTTGGACCTTAAGCCAAGATTATTAGTTTATTCGGAGGGAGAGGATTTAACAAGAAAATATCTTTATGGTTCTATAGTGAATATTTCAACAACTATAGACAAAAACAAAGAAAAGATTTGTCCATTTTATAAGATAAGTGTATTAAAAACCTGAACACATCAGCAACATCAGATAAAATTCCTTGGGTACATTGCTTAGAAGAATTACAAATGACAGATATGGCTGGCAAATTTTTTTATGGAAAAATCTTCTTCCCACATCTCTGCCTAACACCCTTAGTAAGGAAAGATGAAAGTTAAGCTGATTGTTGCAAACCAGTCAAGGTCAAGTAATCCAATATGTGAGCTGCATGCACTCAAAGAGTTGCATTGTTTGTTTTAGTAGGTCATGGTTAGAAGATAGAGGTGTCACTCAGGGATTTTTATTCAAAGAACTGAATCTATTCAGTATAAAGAGTAGTAATGAGACTGGAAGGTGTATGTCTCTTTCAGTCTTGGTGTTTTCCTGGGGCAGTAGTTATAGGCAATCGCATTCTGAGATAAATGGGGTCCATTCTCTTTTTTTCCTTTGAAGTATTAATGTATAGTAAAATTCCGAGGACAAAAGGTATGGCTGATATTATACACAAATCAAAGTAACATTGCACAAGAAAATTCTATTGTTATGAAGGCTTGATTTTCTTCTATTTGTAAGATCAGGCATGAAGGCAGAAAAGCAGAGTACATGAAAGTACTTGCTGAAAAACCACTGTCCTTTCCTTAATATTGATGGGAACAATTCACGAATTTAGTATAAAGGATAGTCTTAGTAGACCTCAGAAACCTCAGCATGCACCTCCACCCACTGAATAACGTTTTTGAACAACAGTTCATGATTTAACTCTCATCTCATTTTATATGGTAACATGAATGTCACGCAATGTATTTATTTTGTTTTTCAGATTGGATCTGGCTGCTCAGTAACTGTTGAAAGTACACCTCCTCAGTTAGTTGGAGGGCCACTGGCTGTTACAGACCTTGCTCTTAGAAAGCCCTCTGTTTGTGAAGGAGCCTTAAAAAAGATCAAAAGAGTTAAAACATTGAACTTGGTTAAGGATTTGGTACCTATGGAATAGATAGTGTGCTGAACAGTGCTTTTAGTATTATAGCTAACTGCACATATATTTTAGCTACAAGATAAAATGTGTTGTTAATGCTTTGATGAATTACATAGAACATCTTGAGAGAAAAATTATATTTTGTCTTAACTAGTATAAATGTGGAGATGATTTATTAATAAAGTACCCCATACAGTATGGTACAAAGGTATATTGAGTCTAATGATTTTGTGTGCTAGTGTCAGGTTACCCTAATCCGCTATCAGCAGGTCCACTATGTAGATTTCCATCTCTTGTTGACACATTCCATACACTGCAGTTTAAGTACCTTTTCCATTGAGCAGGGTGATGAACCTTCACATAAACACATTCAGTTCTTCATTTTCCTGGATGCCATACCCACATAGTTTTTGTCCAAGTCCATTTTGAATTCTTGAATTGCTGCCTTTAGCGTCAGGACTTCTGACTTCTCAGTTTTCATCTAAAGACTAAGCAGCTTGTCTGTGCCAACAGTTTCTCCAAGCCTGTTGGAGAGACATGTTGAAGTGTCTTGCTCCTCATGGGTTTCTCACAGCTCTTTACCTGATCTTACTATTCTGTTTCTTGGATTATTTCCCATATTGTCTCCAACAAGAACTCACCCTTTTCCAGCCTAGCACCTCTATAATACCAACACAAACTTGTGAACACCAGACCTTTTTGTAAATGACTCAGTTTCTAAGCGAATGTCTCCTTTCCTAACTTGGGCAAAGCCGCAGTTAGTGGTATTACAATACAGCAAGATACCTTGAGGCTGTTACTTCATCTTAAAACCAGTTGCTATCCAGCCCTATGGCATAAATTGCTGTGGCACTGCAAGGGGTGCTGTGAGGTACAAGCTCTGGCACGTGGTCTGTCATTTTTGCCTGTAAGCACCATTTTGAGAAAAGTACAAGCTTTCACTTTGTTAAATGCTAACTGGAAAAATGGAAATAAATTTGAGCTAAACAGGTAGAACTTAGCTTCCAACTCCTTTTTTTACTTCCTGAAAGAGGGATGGGGGCGGGAGGGGGGGTGTATGAGCATTTCTTAAAAATCTTTGTCCCTATAACAAGACATAACAGTGCTAGCATTAAAAATAAAGGCAGGTTTTTGTTTCAATATTATCTACTTAAACTTTATAAAAAGAAAAACCCTAAGAAAATAATGAAATAAACCAAAACAGCCATATGAAATGGCACTTAAACTTTAGAGATATCTCCACATATGTAGCTTCCAAAGATCAGAAGCATTTTCTTAAGGGCAGGTCTGTTAAACATTACATTGTGAAGATAGTCATCTAGTACTTGAGCCAGAGAAATGAAATCAAGCTATGCTAATTTAATTATATTTCTATGCCGGCCCTTTGCTAACTGATAATTTTTAAGTATAACCTGGTTTCATGACATTTTTTTCCAAAATCAGCTGCGTAAAGTTTGTTTTGTTAAACAAGCCTCTATGTGTATTTCTTGCCTGCCTGCAAGAAAGATAAACTAAGGTGTACAGAGATTATCTTACTGAAGTTCTCTGTCAAGTAATGTCCTGTTCAGTTGTTTATGTTTGTATTTCTCTGACAGCTCTTCAGCAGCTATGCTGCTTTATTACTGTATCAGAGAATATGAAAATATATCTACACACAGGGGTGACCACAAGTATGCTCCATTGTCTTTTCACAATTAAAGCCAAACAATAAATATTTGACTAGGAGGACAAAGACTGTGACATTTAGGGATTTTTTTAAGTGCTTGCACATAAGCAAATGTGTGGGTGACTCGTTGCTATCGGCAGCAAGGCAAAGGCCCATTTTTTCCAAAAAACTCGTGTAAGTCCCTCCAATTTCTGAGTAAAAGCTACAGCAGTACAGTGTAGCCCAGGTATGGATATAAAAGATCTTTTAGCTGGAAATCAGTTTATATATATGCTTATGTAAAAACTTTAAATCAGAAACAAAGTGAGCTCTTCAGCATTCCTCCCCCAGCTGCACTGTGCTTCTGCTACAAACACCCTGAGCTTGCAGGCAAGTAGCTGCAAATGCTCTTGTTAATTTTAATAAAAGACTGGAGAAGGAAGGGAACAGAATTTCCCGAAATGCTTACATTTATACTTCACAAATTAACACTAACACAAGACTTCACAGCAGCATAGACAGCATTTGATTTTTCCGGTCAGCCATGGACCATGGTCAGGCTGTTGCTGGGGGAACCCAAGGAAACTGGGCTTGCTGTTCCTGCTGTAACCCAGGGACGGAAAGAGAGGGAGCATGGAGTACTGGTGGAGGAAAAGATCATCCCACTTGCTGTTAATTCTTCTTGTAGACACCCCAGGGGTAGCCAGCTGGCTCTCCATGACTGTCATAAATAAAACAGGTATGTCCACATGCAATTTTTTTTGCTGCTCTGCTAATGATACTGCATGAATTCACTTTAGGATAGAATAAGCCTTGTAGTTAAAGTATAACGAATATAAGAAATATATTCTAATGAAATTAATAGTTGCACAACAAAAGCTGCTATGAAATCCTCTGTACAACCCTGTACCAAGGCTAAGAACTTATATTTACTCAAAAATGTAGGTGTAGTAATTAGGTCATGTAACCATAGTCTGAAAGAAATAATTAATGAAATAACTGATCAGAGAAGGAGTCTGTTTCTCTTTCTTTAACTTTCTCTAGCAAGGGGCCTGCTTAGAAGTTATCTAGAGGGAGCAATTAAAAGAAACAAGCGGAAGAAACAGATGGTTGACAAGGGCATAAATTAGCTCAGACCGATAAGAACACTGCAAACTGGCAAGATCATCACATACCAGACAAAAGGTGAAAAGTACACCATGAAGAAGACCTATGGCCTTCCTCCCAGAGACCCCTGCCCACAATTCTTGGAGGAATATGCACAAGCCCAGAGGACTGATAATCTAATTAACATATGAAGTGAGAGTAGGCGGGATTAGGTAATGGCTATGTATAGGCATTAATTGAATATTCATTGTTTTATTGTATAAATATAAGATAATTAGTTACTTTAAACATGCACGTTAGGCGGAAGGATCCCCCATGCATCCAGCGTTGCCAATAAAGGATACTCAGGCACTAAGAAATTTTGACTTCGTTCTTTAAATCACTATGTTACTGTTATTTGTATCACCTGCCCCTTTTGCAGACACTACAGATTGACTGTAGCAATACATTGTTCAGGTATTCTGGAGCCAATTATGATAGCTGCTAGGCACCTTTGTCGCATGTAGAAAACCAATTAAAACAAATACTTAAAGTCTGAGAAAGGATGGAGCTTTTAAAACTGCATAGGATACCTTGCTCTGGCAATCCATTAAAAGATCAATAATACAGGGAACATTACCTTTAAAATTATATTACAGTTTTACACTTCTGTAGGTGATGAATACAATTACTTAAAAGTATGAACAAGGGGAATTTATTTATCTGGTTAATGAAAGTTAAGACACTATTTGTTGCAAATGCAATACAGTACATTTTATAAACAATATTGCTGGAACAGATTAGACGATGGCTCTCAAATAGCTGCTCATCATAATGCATCAATTCCTGCAACTCCTGGGTTTGGGGGAGTCATGACTCCCTCTGTTTGCTCAAAAGAAAGGGCGTATTTAAAATATTTTTTGTATCAGGAACTTAACAGTGATATTTACAGGTAAGAAATTTCTCACTCCTTTTGTACCCTCTCCTGAATACTGTAGGAGATTTATTTTACAAGATGCAGTTCAATATTGTGTTTATCGAAATGATCATTTAAAAATCTATGAGAATTGTTGGGCATTGTACAAACTACATCTGAACTAGGCATTATGTGGGATGGATCTCTTGTTCCTTACGAAGGTTTATATGCTGTTACTGTGTAAGAAACATTTCCTACAATAATTAAACCCAGTTGGGATCTCATAAAAGGCTAGAACACAACAGGGACTGAACAAACCGCATTGTCTAAGGAGTAAAGCAGAGAACAGTCAGCTTCTCTGAGTGTTCCCATTTGTTCTCAGGCTTTCTGTGCTCAGGAGAAATGGATTAACTAGATGGTTAATCTCCCCAAATTAGTTTACTCTTGCTGGGTGGTTTCTCATAATGGGAGCAGTAGCCAAGCCAGTCTCTCGCTCTTTCAAACCACTCAATGCATGGGTCTCTTCTCAACTGTGATGTTGCCTGCTATGACAGGGAAGGATGGTATCACCTTATTTACCTGTGTGAATGTGTAAATAAAGAGTAGTCTTGCATAAAGTAGTTCTTCATGTAGTAGTGGTTTTTCAAATAATATTAATAGACAAAAAGAATGACTACTATTCAGACCCTGCTGCATAGAAAAATACTTTAATCAATCCATAGCCTAGACTAAGCAGTGATAAAATAAAAAGTTTAGACTGCACAGGACATTACAATTAGCATAATCCTTCCCTTTAGCTTGATGTCACACTTTTTTGTAGTTCTTAAACATAAAATTGATTGTATGTGCGAGACACCATATAAAGTGACCGTTGACATTTTCTCCATTGCTTAATGTATAAAAATATATTGGGTTTCCATCAAAATTAAAAGTATTGGAAAAGATGAACCTCTACAAAAATACAGCACTGGTTCAGACTTACAAGCTTACCTGAGAGAACTAAGGTGTTGACTCAAAACACACAAGCATTCACACATGCAGTGGGAAAAAGGCAGCCTTGGTAGATTGCAAGACAGGAAAGCAAAAGTAACAATGTGGGAGCTCATGTACTTATCAGTTTAGCAGTGATTAAGTACTTTATACAAAGAAGAGGGAAAATAATGTTGAACCATGCCAATGGATTTATCTGGGCATCTACAGTATATGCTGTGCTTTTTTCCTCCTTCATTTTGTTGTTGCCTTGCTAAGGTATCTTCATTTTCTCCCCTTTTGGCCTAAAATGGGTTGGTAAAAGCAGATCCTGCAAGATTATGAAAGAAAGGTAGTTATTTTCCAAGCAATATGGTTAGGAATGTTAGGATTATATGATTGCCATGTTCAACCTGGAAACCTAAAACATCTAAAGGTACATCAAAAGACTGTTGTCTATTACTGAGGAGGAAGGAAGCCAACAGATCTAGGACTGGTTAATAAGATGTAAAGCCAATCACCTCTATGATCCCTGTTCAGACTCATCCCAGACCACAATGACCAGAATTTGTCACTGTTTGATGACTCACAGTGACCATGAGATCACATTGTGTGTCAACAGTTTTAATGGGAAGAGCAGGTGTTCAAGTGGTCAGGGATTTGAGCTTCCTTTCTCACAGAGGGGTGATTCCCCAAAGTTGAAGGAAGTCCAAATCCAGGAAACTTTTAGTATTGTAATATCATTTGTATGCACACAGTGATTAAACAGAGAATGCAGCATGCACTTCCACACCCTCCCACAAGCACACCCAACATTTCTTACAGTGTTAAATGTAGAAATGTAGTGCCCTAACTACCTTTGACTCATGTTTTGTGAAAGTAGCTACCACTGAAAGATGCAAAGAGTTTTGACAATTAGAGACAGAAAACTAGAAATTACTGCATTGAGTTGTCTAAACAATCAAGGATGAGGATGGAACAGTGGTTCAGTTTAATGTTTGTACATAAACACCATATCCTACAGTTACCTTCTAAAGTTCTATGTGAGTACGTGGAAGAAAATCTGGGAGTTAATTGTCTTCTGCCCATTCCATGAGATCTTGAGAGCACACAGTCTACATACATGTCCCAGAAGTTCTGAGCTAGATCATTGAAGAGGTCATTGTGCTTGGGCTTAGGGGATTCCTTTAGGAACATCATGAAGTCCCAGAGAGCAATGACCGTATCCGCTACCTTGAGTTTCTTCATTTCCACCAACTCATGGGACGACACCTCCCAGCACTGATGGTCAATCTGACCCAGGCTTGGAGGAGTTTCTTTTTGGTAGTCTAGATTGGCATAAACCAAATTCAGTATCAATATACAGCCCAGCTGAAGATACCACCTTCGTTTCCATACAGATTCCATGCTTCAAGATACCTGAAATAAAGTGTATAAAATTACAGTGGTTCTGCCCATTATGTAGTTCATTCTCACATAACTTTGAAGGATACTCCAAGAGAAAATTTATGCATATATACAGAAAAACATTTCTTTCTAAACCACGGAAACCAATTAGTCAATGAACCTTAAGACCAGAGCTAGATTGGCACCTAGAAATTGTTAATGCTGTTTAGAACATGAAAACCTGAAGCAGAAAGTTTGAAGTGGCCGTAGCCTATGTCAGAACTGCTCGATCTCAAGGCTTCTTCCCTTAAACTCCTGTGTTTGGATCATCAGTAAAATCAGATTAATAGCAGATGCTTAAGGAATCCTAGTGATATGCTATTCTAAATGATTGCAAACAAGAAACAGAGTTATAAATAGGCAATCTTTCATGGAACAGTCCAACTCAGAAAGGTGGTAATGAAGGAACAGTAAACCAGACCATTCCACTGTATTGGGTGAGCGTAGGCAGGTTATGAACTCATTCAGTAGCTGTGCAAGACCAGAAAAAGGCAGATTTCCTTCTGGCTTATGTTAGAAAATAAACTTTTGGCACAATTATTTCTGGCATATATGCAAGCCACAGAAACTATCTGGAGAACTGGAGTGGAAAAAAATAACAGAGGAAGCATAATGAGAACTTAAAATGTGACAGAACATGTAATCATTATTATACAAGGATTCCCTCTGGGAAAAGTGCAGTTTTCCTATGATGTATATTCCATACGCTCAAAGCAGGTTTAGATAGAACATCACTAGAACACCTGAAATTTTTTTATCAGTCCTTCCTGTCAAGATAAAATACAGTGGAAAAGGAGAGGAAAGAGGAAAACAAAAAAAGGACAAGCCAGCACAGGAAGAAGTCTGAAGGAAAAAATGACAGTCAAGACTGTCAAATAGTACCCCTTATTTTGGTGTCCTGAATCAATTCTACGTCAAATAGTTGATACCATGGTCATTCCCACAGTTTCCAATCCAGAATGTAAAATACAATTACAAAATTATGCCAGGTTTTGTTCAGATACAAGACAATCTTTTGGGCAACTGTGCAGATTTTACTGGGAACTTGGCCAGAATTGCAAGTGTGCTCTCCCACTCAGAGGATCTTTGGATGCTGGCAATATGAAAAGTTAGTCTATGTCTTCGAAGAGTTAACACACCGACGTCCTCCCTGCAACTCCTAGGGGTGCAATTAGAGAGGATAATCCACAGATAATACAACATATATGTGAACTGTCTATGAGAAGACAGAGTCGAGGTGACACCATGGAGTTCACAGTTGTATCAAGCTGGGTCAGGAGACAGGACAGCTTGAAACAGGCCTTTTTGCTGTGGCCACAGGGTTCTGGATTATTTTTTAGTTTAAATATGCTATTACACTGCTACAGCCACCCGAGGTCCATAAACTCATGTACTCCTTTACCTCACCTTCAGGGCTCAAGGGAATGAGACAGACAGATACCCCCCGACATAAGTCCTTTCTAAAACTTCACCTGCTAGTTACATTTCAGCAGGATTACCTGCCTCAGCATCCTCAGAGTTTATGGACATGCATTAAAGTTTCTCTTCCTTGGCTTGTTAGAAAACTGGCTCTGGGAAACAGGCAAGGATGGAAATGCTACTCTTCTCACTCCCACTTCACCAGGCATCAGC
Organism: Falco biarmicus; assembly: GCF_023638135.1. Lineage (NCBI taxonomy): Eukaryota > Metazoa > Chordata > Aves > Falconiformes > Falconidae > Falco > Falco biarmicus. The sequence continues at coordinate 37,948,481 of NC_079291.1, read as the reverse complement.
ATTTAAAGGACACACTAGCAATTCAGCCACCAAGAACAAAAGCGGCAGCCGGGAAGCCACCAACATTCTGAGCCGTTTTGATTTGATGTTTCATTCCAGCTAAGAACTAAAATGCTAAGGGCCCACTTGAACACCTCAGACAGGAGCAGAGACCAACAAGCCTCACAGAGACTCTGAACTCATAACTCCTACTATTCAGTAAAAGACAGGCGAGTTTCACAAAGGCAGTAACTAACACGCCGCGGTAGAAGTTATACTTACGGCGTTTCTGCCAGGAGGTGGAAAGCAGCAGCCTTGACACAACAGCAGTCAGCCACTTGGAGAAAAAGAAAGAAATTCATGAGAGGGCTGCGAGTGCTGGGCAGCTGCTGGACGCTCTGAGGGTGCCAGGATTACACTGCACAGGGACAGCTCTGCCACTGGCGAAGCAGCAGCAGCAGCAGCAGCGTGGACTCGGGGCAGTGGAAAGGCGGGGGGGCTGTGGCTGTGGCAGCCCCACCTCCTTCTGCAGCAGGCACCAGTGCCAGCCCAGCCTGGGCTGGGGTCCCACCTGCAGGCACTGCGCCTGTACGGCTGCCTGGCTGTGTTCGGTGAGGGGAGAGGCAGGGGGCTGTCAGAAGAAGGGAAATACAGTGGATAGCAAATCTTTCTCCAAATCAGTAACACGAACGATCTCCTCATTTTATAAATCCATCAGCAATCCTGGCTGCCCACCAGAACAAGCGCCCATCAAAGACATTTCAAAATAATGTGAAACGGATGTACAGCCCAGAATTTATAGGCTTATTTATATAAGTGCATCCACTATTCCAGCTCCCTTTTTGCAGAAACTCCCCGACTTGAGATCTGTTTTGCATTGTTTTTTAAGATCTCCTATAATTTGGTTGCCAGGGAGGTTTTCGATGCTATTTTACTTTTACTTGACAGCATCCCCTCCAGAGGCTGGTGCCAGAGCCAGAATTCACATCCCACACCTTCCAGCCAGCAGCAGCCCAGCTGTGCCAGCTGTTAAAAACCTGTTTTCTGATGTTTTGTTCCTGGCCAGTTATCTTCTATGCCAAGGAACTAGGCTCACATTTAGAAGAGCTCTGTTTTCTGTGAGAGACAGAAGCTTATGAAGGAGCTTAATTAGATTTCTAATTCTTTCTTTCATATGAATTCTTATGATAAACCATTGTGATGTCTCATCAGAATTCTAAGATCAAAAATAGCTTTTGTCCAGCTGCTGTAGATTTTCCACCTGTCTGTATGTTCTGGGTTAACCAAGCCAAACCCAGTACAGTATACAAAATAACTTCTATATCCTGCTAGTAAAATGAGGGTAAAACCACCATTTTAATTGACAAGAGTGTCAGGGAACCCAGAGCATTAGAATTTGTAAAAGGCCATTGATGGAAGATGATCTACTAGTGCAAAGTCTCATCCTAAGGACAAACTTCTTTCCATAAATTTGCAGTTCTGCTTCTCCCTCAGTCCTCACAGCTCCACACCCAGTGAGCTGGATTTCTGGACCCTGAGGTGTCTGTTGTGCCTAATCCAGGACAGGTTGCCCAAAACTGAATTATATAAGGGTAAGGATTATTACAGCTATTTTGTCTTGCGTAATTAAAGCTTAGATTTCTCAACATGTACATTCAAATCACCTCTTAGATCACCAAGGAAAATTGATTGGGTCATATTCTAAAATGCGGATTATTTTTGAGAACTCCTCATACATTGCATACATGCTTTTTAAACTCTCCAAGGAGACTTCCTCTATCAAGGAAGGTCATCAGTCTTTCACCTTCAAAGGCACTAGAGCATATTCAAAGTCTGCCAAAGTAAAACCATCAGCAACCAACATCATTAAACTCAAAGCATTTTTGCAAATACACTAAAATTCTGTGCTTCTTTCCAGTGCGCTGGGGTTTGATGTCATTATAACTCCATAGGTATCTGCCTCTCTTTACATCACAAATTCCTACAGCTGGGATATGCAACAATAACAGTTATGAAAAATGGCAATGCCATCGAGCATGCCTCAGTTTCAGGATTCCTGTGCCCACCTCTGCACTGAAGGGCTGGATTTGAAATACTGAAGTTCTCTGCTTCATTGGTGTCTCAGTACAGCTCATCACTGTGCAAGGCAACGCCGCAGATGGGAGTGACACAACTCACTCGTGTAAGAGAGAAGCAGCAACAGGTTTATTGGTATAACACAGTGATTTAACCAAGTCTGATAGTAAATGCAACAGTGGTTTAACAAGATTCGATGGCAAGGAACGCTTCATTATTTACTGCACAGAGGGCAGAGTCAGACAAAACTGTCAGGGAGACCCTCCCACTGAGCCATGAGGTGCAGAAAGGACCCCCTGGCGTTCCGAACTCCTCCTCAGAGGGGAGATTGGATCCAGACTTGGTTTCAGACTGGGTCAGCAGTTTATATCTAAAGGACTATACGTGCGCAATCAATCTCTTATACCACTTAGCTAAGATTCCAAAGTTTAGCTCTTAATCACCTATTAAGTCACCTATTAATGCTATTAATCACTACCGAGAAACTGTTTCGGCGAGGAATCTCGGCCTCGAGGAATCTCAGCCTTGAGGAGTATCTTGAGAGGTGTCCCTGCTCCAGGGGAGGTCCTGCCGTGCAGCCCGCTGCCATGCAGGAGAGCCCCCCAGGCCCTGGGCTGTCCGTTATTTATGGAGTGGATAATTGACTCAGTCACATCTGCATACTGAATACAGGAGTCAGTTTCTTTCACACTTGGCTTGAGCTGGACCTCGACCAGCACTGTTAGGTGGGCACCTCAAATTAGCCCTTGGTTATCATGCTGTTATCTGCTCCCCCCCCCCCCCCCGCATCGCAACCAGACACATCCATTCTGACCCCCCAGGTGGTTATCACTTGAGCATTGCCACAGAAACAAAGGTCAGGATGGGGGGGAGCACACCGCCACACAGAAGAAGAGTTCATAACCTGAGAACTACTTCACAAGGGATGTCCCAGCCCTTTTCATATTGCATATAATGGAAGGAAGTTGTTTTACTTCCTCCTTACCTACCAAGGACTGGAAACTGCTCTTGTCAGAAGAAAAGGGCTGGGAGTTCCTGTGGCCCAGTGCCAGTGGTACCACAGTGGTACTTAAGAACAAGTGCTCCAAAAGTCATTTCTGTGACAGCCTCACAGAAATTATTACTTTGTAAAGGCTGTTGGAAGGTTTACAGCAAATGTCAGGTATCTGAGGCACTGGCACAACTTGGGCTCCCCCACAGCTTCACTCCTATTTAAAGAAAAGACGTAAAATTTCAAAAGACTACTGATCAAAGTATAATTAAAATGCTGCATCTGTCACACAGTAGAAAATCACATCACTCTGCAGCACTGTGTCCATGTAGAAATCAAACTCCACTGAACCTATACACAAAACCAGCAGCTCTCTCCAAGGCTGCATGTATAGTTTGACATCAGTAACTCTCCTGTACAAGATGTTGCCTGGAGGAACAGTCTGCTCTACAGCAGGAGAGGGCTGATGTAATTAAATGGCAGCTGCTCCTTTCTTGAATTCAAGTGTCACTCAGCAGCTCAGGACTATAATTTGAACTTTATTTTTCTGTATGGTACATTATCATATATGAAAAACAATGTACCCAGAATAATGATGTCTGAAGCACCCCAGCATGTAAAACTGATAACAGTCCTGGTTCCAGAGAACCTCCTCTCTCTGAAGGCAGGCATGCATAGCTGATGAGAACACAGGACAAATATGTAGTAAAATTGGGTCTGTTAGGGTTTCACAACATGCTTTGGTGGAGCACAACATGACAGGAACAGCCTGTCCTTTCAAGTGGAAATGTAATAATTTCTGCTATGAAGACAATACATACAGTACTTAAAGGCAAATACAACAACATTCAGAATAACTAGCTATCTTCTGGAAGCCTTTTCAGCTAAGCAAGTAAACAGCATTTCAAAATCTTGTTTCAGAAAAGTAAGCCATGCTTGAACCTACACAGCTATATAGAAGAAAGCATCCAGAAAACTGGAATATAGTTACCTTATCTCTGAACTCTTTGTATCATTGAAAGGAACTAAAGCTGTATTAAATGTAATTACTCCTTGAAATTCTAAAGCAGCATTCATAACCAAGGAGATTAAACTGTTAGGAAAGCTGTACAAGGAACCTACCTTTAAGAAAGCTCCTTCTTATCACTTATCAAAATAGCTTTCAGTAAGTTTTCAAGCGAAGAAAAGCTTTTCCTCTTTTAGTTTGCTTTATGCACTATCGAATGTATTGGCATGATCAATCTCACAGTGAAACAGTCAAAATTTCAAAGACATTTAAAGGCGTGTAAAGGAGTGGGTAGTTGCACATCTGCTTGGCCACTGCAACAATTCCTTCTTGTCCGTTAATTCCCACTTAAAATATCTAGGTGTAGTAGCACAGGATACTGGTGCACATGGTGATTTCATTCTACTCCAACAGCCACTGACAGAAACCCTCAATCCTTTTTCTTCATCCTACAGATTTATTTTTACCACGCTCCTCTTGCTTTTCCTAATGTAATTAATAAATTAACTATTTTTAATCTTAAAATTAAGTATTCCCAGAGTACAATTACAGAAATCAAAGTGCTAAGGAACCTATCTTTCTTAGGAAAATACTTTCAAATAAAAAATTATTTTTAAAGTGACACCTCATCAACAATCTTCTCTTAGGAATCTATTCAGGTGAAAATTGTTCTGAAGGCTCTTTCATATTTCACTTTCCTTTATGCTATTAGGCATCTTTGTCAGTCAAGCACTAAGGGATCATCACCTATGGGACAATGCCACCCAGAAGGAGGAACCCATTAATTTAAATTGACAGAGATCAAAATTATTGACAACCAATAACCCTGCAGGATGTTCCATGAAGTTTGTAGGACAGAAGCACCATGAAGAGAGACACTGATCATGCTTACTAGGTAAGCATTGTTATTATGATTTCTGTTTCAGGACAGGTAAGGTCAAGCAAACTCGACCTGTGACCAGCTTCATAAAATCTAAAAAGTATCTGAAAGCTACATAAAAGCTTGGGTTGCAGGTGAAAGCCCTTTAAAACCAGAGACCTTGTCCACGTACTTGGGAAAGCAGGGGTTTTTTTCAGCTAGTACCTAAATATAAATGGAATTTAGGCAAAAACTGTGTTGTGCTCTCCATTTTGCAGAGGTTCAGGAAGAATTCAAAAGATGCAGGATATACCACATGTAAACCACAAACTCCGGCACAGCTGTTTCACACAGTGAGTTTTATGACATGGGATTAAGGACAAAAGCAGCTATTTCTGTGATTTTGCGTTTTTCAATTGATAACCAAACTTAGGCAAAATAAAATGTTTCCCTCAAAATTCTTCCAACATCAATAGTTTTCCTACAGCATGAGTTTTGAACCGTTGTACTTCTGCTTATTCTTTTTATTATTGCAGTTGAGGTGCCTCCATCTAGTGGCACTTTATTGTACTGAAGAGTATATCCTTGGCATTGGTTAAATCTCTAAAAAAAATTTTAAACAAAACTGTAGAAGTAACAAATCAAATTTTTAGAACATCTGGACCTTGGATATGTTGGTGTAGTTAGTTCTTTCAGCTACAAAGGCCTTTATGCCAGCTTCCCAGCATTGCTATGAACCATTGTGTGCATGTTTAGAAAGTCAAAGAAATAAAATGTACTTGTATTTAATTATTTCAACTCCGCTTGAAAATAAAGCTATGTTGCTAAAATATTTCAGCTTAATTTAAAAATATTTCCATCGTAGTTAGCTCTTCTCTAGGCTAAGAAAACCAGCACATAAAGTACAAATTTAAAAAAACCCTGCTGCTGGATGCTTTAAAATTGTAGACAGAGATTTTATGGCTGCTGCTTCTTAGAGTTGATGACAGCACACTACCTAGTGATTTATATCACGAGAGAAAAGAAACAGAGTTGTAGAACCATGATTTGATGTAGCAGTACCCTTGTGATTTTCAAGCAATCATATACAAGTATGTGAATTACACAATAAGAACAGAAAGAGCAGGAACTGAAACATTATTTAGTATGAAACTCAGCGTATGCATTGGCTACATATAAATCAGTCTAGAAAGCTTTAAAATGTTATCAGCCTTCTGTATGGCTGAGTTATAGATACCTCTGTGACTATACATCTGCACACTCTTACGTAAACAGGATTCAACTGAAAAAACAAATTGAGTCACCCTCTGCATCACTGATCAGCTGCGTCTGAAGCAAAGGAATAAGAGCATCATGTTCTACAGCCCTGTTACTTTGGTTCAAGTATGGCACACCCGCTAGTGACTGAATTGCCAACGCAAAACAAAATGAAAAGCTGATAAGAATCAGTGCTGACCTGGAAAAACAGAGAGTCTCTTCAGGTGACCAGATTTATTTTTGAAGCCAAGTAAACAAACCTTCTAAATATCCTCAAACTTCAGAGTTTTAAATGGTTCAGTTTCAGTAATTTTTAGCATCTTATATGTGTGATCATGTACTTACTGGTATAAAAGGTTCCAGAGAATGCAAAATGGCACATTTCAAATTAAATGTTGCTCATTTCCCTGCTGGTATGAGTTGTTGGCAGGGGCTTGCTCAGTGCTGAAATAAATCTAGTATTATGTCAACAGATTTAACACCTTCAACTCAAGCATACATAGGAGACTAGTTTTTCTGTCTTTCTCTTTTTCAAGGTTGAGTTTGGACTGATTACTTGAGTTGAATTAACATTAGTAGTTCTAGCATCTCTGAACCAGTCTACACATTAGCCTGTTGTTGGACCGGACCTCTTGCTGTGTGTTAAGGAAGTTCAGCACACTGAATATAAGGCTTTGATAAGTCAACAAGCTACAGACCCAGCTGCTCTCAGTCACAACAATTCAACAGGACTACATTCAAACTGTTTGCACCACAAAAACAGAACAAAGCACGAAAACAGGAGGTAATTTGGCCTATACTTGTATCGGTATCCAAGGAGAGCTCAGGGCCTATGACTTGATCCTTTAAGAACTTTGCTGATAACCTCCTTGCCATCTGCAACTTCCCTGCACTTTTTTTGTCTCACTTAAAAGTTCTTTTGCTCATCTCCTTTTTTCTATTCTTTCCTATCTAATGCCAACATCATATGCTTTACTGAAGTCACAGTAGCACAACCTAACTTTTGCATATATAAAGATTTCTGAATCTTGCCTACTATTCAGATTGGACTGACAAGTCCTTCCCACATTACGAACCATAAATCTGGACAAAATGTTCTGCTGTTTGTATATGAATTGGCATGGTAACACAGAACAGAAAGGTCCACCTGAATGATAGGGCCTAGTTCCCTGCCACTATGGAAAGCTCTGTTGTATAATTGTCTCATAAATTTATCAAGCCCCATGTTAAAAGCAGGTATATTTTTGCTCCCACTAATTCCACAGCAAAGCTGCTTCAAAATTTGATCATTGTAATGACTAGAAACATTCTTCTAATCGTCAGATATATTAATGAATAGTACATATCTGTTTGTACTTGTGTCAACATTGCCCTGCAAATTTAATGGTTTAAATCCTTCATGTTTACTTGCCTGATATATTTATAGACAGCACTCATATCTCCTCTGTTTTTGTTTTATTGAGGTAAACAAGCTTAGCCATCCTAAAAACTGTTTGTACAAAAGGCTCTCAAGCTCCCTGATGATGCACCTAACCTCCCTCTTTCCCTCTTTCAGTTCAACCTTAGCTCAGCTGTAGAACAATTAACCAGAAGTTTTCATAGTACCCCAAGTGAGATTTAATCAGGGCCCTAAAAAATGACATTAATACCTCCCCACTTCAAATTAAATACACCTCCTGAGATACTCTCTGTACTTACACAGATTCCGAAGTATTTATCTTTACCAAACTTCATCAGAATGCTCTTACTTTTTGTAGGAGATTTGATAAAATTGTATCGAATAAGATAACCCTAAAGCCAACACTTTAAGCCTGACATCTTCCTTTTCAACCTTATTTGTGGCTATCTCACTTTATGACATCTATCATCCTAACCCCCACATTCTCATTCCTTCCTGGGTGATACCAAATCAAAGGTTTATCAATAGGGTATTATTATAGAAAATCTGAGCTTTTCCAAAGCTTTGCATGAGACTGAGATGAGGCTTTGGGGTCTGTGGTTAGCTAGTATTGCAATTAAGTTACAGCGGTCAGGAAATAACACAAGACAAAATAGCAAGCAGCAAAAAGCTTTACCATCGGTCAAACTCTACTATCCATGCTGTTTTGCCATCCTTCAGAGGCCAGACCACACTCCTCTTTGACTCTGTTTCGTATGGGTTTCTCTCTCACACTCCTCAGAGCTATTTAACCACTTTGCTGTAGGATCATAGCTGCACATGGTCAAAGCAAGGCCACAGCTGCGTATTATCAACGTCAATCAACCCACTGTCTTCGTTCCCCTGCAAGCTAGGTCACTTCTTTTTCAACGATAAGCAATTACAGTCCAAGTTCAGCCCACCTAACTTCAAAGACTTGACAGAGAGAGACAGGGATCCACAGGGAGCCATTCATGATGTGGCTTGTCTTCTGGAGAGACCTCTTGCCACCGAGTACAGAAAGAGTCTCAGTCAACAAGCCCCTCAGCAAGGACCCCTCAGTTAAATGCCTCAAGTACAAGGCCAGACCCATGTTTGCTATTTTCCAGTCATAACATTCTTAATAGATCTGTTCAAAACACTCGCTGGTAGATTTTACACACCAGCTATTTCAGAACTGCAGATGTAGTCCCCACGATCTGAAAGAATGACATGGAGTTTTGCAGGGTTTGCTGCTCTAACAGTTTCTGCTCTGCCATTCACGTGATCCATCTTGCATCTCTCCACGTGGTGAAACTGCTTTGTCACTGAGGAAGGGGATACTTTGAATCCGAGGGATTGTAGACTCACTAGATAACAGTCACGTCTTCTCCTGTTCTCCCATCTGTATCACTGAAAAATCTCATGCTCTAAAAATTCTGTAACAGCATGATACAAGCATGTCCTGTTGGTAGAAATTAAAAGTATTTTTAGCTGAAACAGAATATGTAGTTGAATAGTAAAAATAACATGGAACAGTGGAAAAAACGGGTTAGTAATAGCAGAGTGAAAAGCTTTCGAACCTACTTTTTCTGTACATGTAGGTGGAAAGAAAAGGTTCATAAAGGGGACTAAGGCCTTCTAAAAATATTACTAAAAAATCCCATGGAATATGACACTTCAGACACACACACACAAAAACATTTCATACGGTGGTATCTTGTAAAATTGTATTCAATTGAAGTACGCTACTATTTTATTCATTCATGAAGACCATCAGAAATAATCGTTCTGAATGACAGCCACTCTTCTTCTGTACCTTCTTCTGAGCAGCCCAGTTGCAAAGTAAACAGTTTGCTTTTGTAAGTCAGAGAGAAGTGTGGGTCAACTGAAAAGCATGGGATTAGGAATTTGGATTTTTTATTCATTCTTCCCTGACTACTTATTGTTGGGGCTCTTGCTGTATTGAATGATTATACTGAACTCTGAAGCAAGTGGAAAAATACTGAAGAAATAAGACGAGGTTACGGCCAGAACAGTGGGATGAAGAAAAAGGAGCAAATTGCAGATGTTTGCTCAAAAGCAAGGCCAACGGGACGTGATAAGAGGAGCTGGGAAACCGCAGAAAGGAGCCTACGTGCCAGAGAAAGCAGAAACAGAAATCTTCCCAGTAAACAATTGTTAACCAATCATATTATTATACGCTTGTAAAATAGCCAACCACATTATTGCACGCTTATAGAATGCCTTATAAAAGTCTACCTGGTTTGTACAATAAACGGATCAGATCTTGAACTCTGTGAGTATTTGAATCTGACTCCCGCTCGCCCGAAATGCCCGCAGCATCTGGTGACCCCGACGATCCGATGAGGGTCGACAGGATCGGTTAAAAGTCAGGAAGATTCATTAAGGATCGTGTTACAAGCTGCGGAGCCGGCGAGGATCCTGCTGCCAGCGGAGAGAGAGCTGGGCGCCCGAAGAAAGGCGGAACGTGCACGGCTGACCGGTGAGTCAGGGAATTTAAGCAGGATGGGAATCACTGCATCAGTGGTGGAAAAAGCAATCGTAGACAATTTGATGAAACTGGCAGAAAAAACTGAAACGCCAGTCTCACGGCAGGCAGTAGTTGATCTGCTATGTTGGAGTCGCCGCCGTGGTTACCTTGCTTCTACGCAAGATGTATATAATAATGAAACATGGAAGAAAGTAGGAGAGGACTTATGGGAATCTGTGCAAGTTGGGACTAAGGGGGTAAAGACTTTGGCTCGCACGTATCGAGCGGTACGGGGTATGGTCGCGCAGTTACACGGTGAGGCGCAAGTCGCTGCAGCTGTTAAAGCTGCAGTGCGGTCTCCCGGCGATCCTGCTGCTCAGTCGGAGGAAGAGCCAGAGGGACAGCCTCCGTGTGAAAATCCCCCCGATTATACATCCAAAGCTTATCCAGTACTGACTACTGCTGAACGAATAGCGTGGGGATTAGATGATGAACTGCCACCCTGGTGTCCTGAAAAGGAACAAACGGCAAGCGGCAGACAGACATTAGTACCGGTAACTGGCTGTAAGTCTGCTGGGATGGGAACAACACAGCCCACAGCTCCTCTTAAGGAGGAAACGGAGACTGAGCCTGAACCGTTTAACAATCTGCCTCCTTTACCTCCCGAAAGTGGCAGTCTTTACAGTAGTGATGAGGAGGGAGCACCGACGCCTTATTCGGCATTACGGAAACAGCTGCGAGAGCAGGAAAAGAAGATGTCCGACCTATTACATCATATGGAGAGACTCGACAAGGACTCTAAAAAGAAAGATGTTAAAAAAGCGTATAAAAGTGCCCATAAGGCTATAATTGAGGGGTTAGAGGCTCTGGGGGATAAAATTGAATGGGATGCGTGCGCGGTACCTATAGACCCTAATTTTGATCCTCGAAGGCGATACAGGGGCCTGGTAGAGAATTGTAGCATAGAAGGGGATTTTTCGTTTACCCCATTAGCTGCCCCTGTAGTGTTGCGTCAGGGTCAACCGACATGGGAACCCCTGGATTGGAAATTGGTGCAGGGTATTCAAAAAGCTATAATGCAATATGGTCATAATAATAAGCTAGTGAGAAATCAGGTAACAGCCTTAATTAAGTATACTGAGTTGGTGCCAGCCGACTTAAGAGCAGTTATGGAGCTTATCCTATCTCCAACAACATTCATGCTTTGGTTAGCAAAGTGGCAGGAAAATCTAGAGTTGAAACTTATAGATAATATTCATTTGCCACAAGGGGATCCTTTACGAGTAGCGCCGTTAGATGCCTTAATGGGTACGGGTCCTTATCGTGATGGAGCTGCACAAGCAGCGTTACATACCAGAGTATTACAACAATCGAAACAAGCTGGGTTAGCAGCTTTCTTGGCGCTACCTCAATTGCATACGCCAACCTTACCATATACAAAAATTTTGCAAAAACCTAATGAATCCTTTTTTAGTTTTGTTGACAAGTTAAGAGAGGCCATTGATAATGCTCCTAACGTCACTCCAGATCTCAAAATTATTTTGACTAAAGAAATCGCTGTACAAAATGCAAATGCCACTTGTAAAGAACTTATAGCATCCTTACCCCCTGGGGCATCCATCACTCAGATGATAGAGGCATGCGCAAGGGCTCCTTTGGTTGAGGAAGAGGCCAAGGCAAAAATACATGCCAATGCTCTAGCAGTAGCTCTAAACAACAACAAAGTGCACAGCCGAGGGGATCGGGGATCTAGGCCAAAATGTTATCAATGTGGACAGGAAGGTCACTTTAAACGTGACTGCAAAAAGAATCTAGGAGAAAAGTCTTTGTTGAATGGAAATTGTTTGCGTTGTCAAAAATTTGGTCATAAAGCGGCCGATTGTCGCTCAAAATTTAAAAAAGATGGTACACCCCTTTCTGTTCCGGGAAACGGGAACAGCCGCGTTCTGAGGGACGCGGCCAAGAAATATCCCCAGAACCCAACAAAGTTCATGGCTGCCTTGGTGAGCTGTGTTCAGCCACCAGAGGAAGTGCAGGAGTCGATCTGGCCGTGGCAGAACCCATAAATATTACCGATGACAAAGTACATGTACTTCCTTCTACAGTTAGTGGCCCTTTGGGTTATGGTTTATCTGCACTCCTTATAGGACGCTCTTCTGCGTCAAAAAAGGGGATTTTTGTTCTTCCTGGTTGCATTGATGCCGATTATACCGGACCTATTGGAATTATGGTAAAAGTTTTTTCTCCACCTGTTCATATTCCAGCAGGAAGCACTATTGCACAGCTCATTCCATTCCAAGCTACTGTCCCTAAAAAAGGAGAAAAGGACAGGGGTCGAGGTGCATTTGGCTCAACGGGTATGCCTAATATTGCCTTTTGTCAACTTGTTGGTGCCGAACGGCCAAAATGTAATGTTAAGATATCTGGTCCACAAGGTGTAATTCTTCCTAATGTTTCGATGAAGATTGATACTGGCGCTGATGTTACTGTTCTTCCTTTCTCAGTTTGGCCTACCATGTGGGAATTAGATAGTGCGGGTTCAACCATTTCAGGCATTGGGGGAAGTCGTCTGACACAGGTCAGTAAAAACTTCATTCTTTTCACGGATCAAGAAGGACATCAAGCATGGGTAAAACCATATGTCCTACATACATCATTGTCCTTGTTAGGTAGGGATGTACTCTCCCAATGGGGAATGAGAATCTCTACAGATTTTTGATTGGGGCCATTGATAGCAGCTCTCGCCCAACTTTAAAATTAAAATGGAAATCAGAAACTCCTGTATGGGTTGATCAATGGCCCTTACCTCAAGAGAAGCTGCAACACATTCAAGAATTAGTCCAAGAACAATTGGATTTAGGTCATATCAGACCTTCTGTTAGCCCATGGAATACACCCATTTTTACAATTCAAAAGAAATCAGGGAAATGGAGATTATTACATGATTTAAGAGCAATAAATGAAAAAATGGTTGACATGGGTGCCCTTCAGCCTGGACTGCCTTCTCCCGCTATGTTACCACAAAATTGGGACCTATTAATTATTGATTTAAAAGATTGTTTTTTCACTATTCCCCTGCATGAAGATGATTGTGAAAAATTTGCATTCACAGTACCAGCTATAAACCGTGCCGCTCCAGCAAAAAGGTATGAGTGGGTTGTACTACCTCAGGGTATGAAAAACTCCCCAACAATATGTCAGTGGTTTGTGGATTTAGCTTTACAATCCTGGAGAGAAAATAATCCTAACCTCATTACCTATCATTATATGGATGATCTTTTAATAGCCAGCCCTTACACACTAGCCCATGAAAAACAACAGGAACTTATACAGTGTCTACATACTTTTGGATTGGTTATAGCAAAAGAAAAGGTATAAAAATTAGCGCCCTGGAATTATCTTGGCTTGCGCATCTCAGAAACAAGAATTCAGCCACAAAAAATTGTTAGTGTCCCAAATATAAAAAACGTTAACGATGTCCAGAAGCTAGTCGGAGACATTCAATGGTTAAGAACTTTTTGTGGTATTGCCAATACGGATTTGGCTCCTTTATTCGCGTTATTGAAGGGTAGCTCATCACCCGCTGATCCCAGATCTCTTTCACCTGAAGCTGAAAAAGCCCTAGAAAAAATTACACAGAAAATTCAAAATGCCGGAGTGGACAGGCGATTATTGAATTGTCCATTTACCCTACTCGTGTATAACCAAGACACAGAAATTGTGGCTATAATAGCACAATTGCCTGTCGATCGATCTATGATTTTGTTAGAATGGGTTTTCCACAGTAACACCTTAAAAACCACAGTTACTACTAGAGCGGATGCAGTAGGACAGTTATTGCTGAAGGCACGAGAACGTTTGCGTACTCTTGCAGGATGTGACCCTGAAAAAATTATTTTACCTGTGAAAAATTTGTCCTTGGCTAACTGGTGGATTCAGATTTCTGAGTGTTTTGCTGTGGCGACCCTAGGTATTCAATTAGATAATCATTATCCCAATCACCCCTTATTCAAAACTTCCTTAGTATTGGAGGAAAAATCTTTACAGCAACAAAATCCTATAAAAAATGCACTTACGGTTTTTACCGACGCTAGCAGCAAAACTCAAAAATGTGGTTATGCCTATAAGGATGACAGGAACAATTGGATTTCTCATATAGAACAAATGGAAGGTTCGGTTCAAATTTTGGAATTAAAAGCGGTATTAATGGTGTTTCAGGAATTTCGCAATGTCCCTCTTAATATTGTAAGCGATTCTAAATATGTTGTTGGAATAGTTTCACGTCTTTCGCGTTCCCTTTTAGGGTCTTTTATAAATAACAGACTTATGGCCCTGGTTATTCAGATGTGGAATGAAATAAATTTTAGACAAGTTCCTTGGTGGGTTACACATATTAGAAGTCATCTAGATTTACCTGGTGTTTTATCGGAAGGCAATGCTTATATAGACACTCAGGTGGCATCCCCAGTATTACAAAATTCCCCTTTAAAACAAGCAACAGAGTCACATGCCTTTTTTCACCAATCCGCTCGGTCTCTCCAAAAACAGTTTGGCCTGTCTCGTCAGGACGCTAGGACTGTCATAGCGGCCTGTCCTGATTGTGCCAGGCTAACACCTCTTCAACAGGAAGGTACAAATCCTAGGGGGTTACAACCTCGACAAATCTGGCAAACTGATGTCACAGAATTCACTCCATTTGGAGTACTTAAATACGTCCATGTCACAATTGATACCTGCTCGAAAGCTATTTGGGCGACTGCTCATAAGTCTACCAATGCTGTTGCCTGTATTCAGCATTGGACGTCAGCCATGGCTGTGTTGGGCCACCCAGATATGGTGAAAACAGATAATGCCCCTGCATATCTTAGTGCCCGAGTAAAGACCTTTTTGCTGCACTGGCAGGTGAAGCACGTTACCGGAATTCCATATAATGCTGGTGGTCAAGCAATTATTGAACGTGCCCATCAATCATTAAAACATTATCTGTCTGTTTTTCGAAAAGAGGGGGAGAAGAGTCCTCATGTAATAGTGGCAAAAGCATGCTATGTACTGAACTGGTTGAACCCCAGAACGGAATGTACTGAACAGCCGATTTTCTATCACTTTTCTAATAATTCCAACGATTTTTCGACTCGTGACATAGCTGTCCAGGTATTTGACCCTGTCTCAAATTGTTGGTCAGGGCCTCATAATTTATTAACGTGGGGTCGGGGTTATGCATGTATCTCCACAGGGGCAGTGACTAAGTGGATTCCGGCAAAATGGGTTCGCCCGTGGATTGAAAATCGACCCACTGAAAAGAAAGAGCAGGGTAATTACAACAAGATTGATTCCTAAATGGACAGGAGGGATCAGTGGGTACAGTGGACCCGGCATTGAGAACAGTTATTCCGACCACCACGACCAGATGAAGAAAAGCGGTTTGTAAATAAGTTAACATACATTATTCTGCCCATCTTATAGCAGTTGCCTCGAGAGATACAATGTCAATTACCCTCTGGTGAATTGTCTTTGTTACACTATAATCGTATCGTGCATGCGTTGCAGGATCTTTTCGGACAAGGACCGATAAAAACAGAGAACTCTTGTCCTATATGTGCTACTTCTTGTAATTCAAGAGTTACCCTGTATCGTGAATATTGTAAAAAAGTTGAAGTATATAGGCGAAAGGCTTTACACTCTTGGCTGTGTCCACCCTGTCGGTATAGAATCTTACGTTTTGGTTCCGGCGGTTTTTTCCCTTCTTACTGGGACACATGCCCCTACTTTTTCAGGTATAAACGAGGCCTTACAATTATTGTTGTTTGTTATTCTTTTGTTACTTTTAGTGCCTTGCCTTTTACAATGTTTTCAGAGCTGTGTGGAACGCAGTATTAATGCTGTATTTAAAAAGAAAGGGGGAGGTGTTGGGGCTCTTGCTGTATTGAATGATTATACTGAACTCTGAAGCAAGTGGAAAAATACTGAAGAAATAAGACGAGGTTACGGCCAGAACAGTGGGATGAAGAAAAAGGAGCAAATTGCAGATGTTTGCTCAAAAGCAAGGCCAACGGGACGTGATAAGAGGAGCTGGGAAACCGCAGAAAGGAGCCTACGTGCCAGAGAAAGCAGAAACAGAAATCTTCCCAGTAAACAATTGTTAACCAATCATAATATTATACGCTTGTAAAATAGCCAACCACATTATTGCACGCTTATAGAATGCCTTATAAAAGTCTACCTGGTTTGTACAATAAACGGATCAGATCTTGAACTCTGTGAGTATTTGAATCTGACTCCCGCTCGCCCGAAATGCCCGCAGCAACTTATAAAAATAATTATTTTCCTAATTTATGTCTAAAATTTTAGCACATTGAAGGTTCCTTTGCCCTAATTAACCAACGACTACATAGAACTATATATAGGTAGGTCTTTTAAATGTAGGTTTGCCCTAACTTTTACAGTGTACAAAATAAAGCAAAATTACAGCAAACATTAAGACCAAACAATAATATGCAGAAGAATCAAAACAGGTAACTATTATTTTGCAAATGTTTGCAAATCCAGTTTCCAAATCTTGTGTCCTAGGCCATGAAGCAACTATGACCAACCAACCAAACAAACCAAATTTACATTCTTAAAATGGCACTGGACAACACTCACATGTTGTGATACACCCTGGATACTGCTTACATGTTCCGTGGGGCCATTTAGCATGTATATGGCACACCACTGTTTTCTAAACTGTTTTAATTATCTAACAGATAAAATCCATTGTTGAACATATTTCTAGTATTAAATTACTCTAAATGGTAATGATTCTTCTCAAGTAGCTAAGTGCAACTGGCAATGTATGAGCTTGTGGAAAGGCTGTCAGGATCAGAAGTGTACTTATTTTTCATGAGGATTTGTGCTTTTAAAAATCCCCACTGAAAATACGCTCAAAATGTCTGGAAACTACTTACCTACAAAATAAAGAATTGTGAAAGAACTAACGTGAGGGCATTTCTTCCCCAGTTTTACCCTTCTGACCTTACTAACGTGATTTACAAAATAATTTCTCATCTGTGACCATTTACAAGACGCACAGCGCTGTAAGCCTTATCAAAGCCATGTACTTTCAACACGGTGTTCCTTAGCCTTACAATTAGCATCGTTTAGAAGTCAGGTCCCGATTTCTTGAGGGACTGCACGTTCGCAATGTGACCGGCAAGCCTTACGGGGCCCAACCGCCTGCGCAAAGCCAACAGGTCACTCGTGGGCACTCAGCTCCCCGGGAGAGCGCGCTGCTGGAGACCGCACATCGTGGATTCATGGAATCGTTTAGGCTGGCACAGGCCTGGCGGCTCCGCTAGCTGGGGCCCGGCTCCCCGCCGCTGCCCCCGGGCCACCCTCGCCCCGACGGGCCCTACAGCGCGGGGCGGCCGGGAATGGGCGGAGGGCGGGCGGGGCGGGAGCGGAGCCCGCAGGTGGGCGCGAGCCGGGCCCGGCCCTTGCCGCGCCCACGGCCCCGCCCGGCCCCGCCCCGCCCCGCCCCGCCCGGGCACGGCCCCGCCCTGCCCCGCCCCGCCCCGCCCGGGCACAGCCCACGGCCCCGCCCCGCCAGGGCACGGCCGCGGGCGGGAAGGGCCGCGCGTGCGCACCTGCGCGGGACAGGGCCCCGCCGAGCCTCTCACGGCGGCGGCCGCTGAGGGCGGAGCGGGGGCGGCTGTTCGCTGCACGCCGCGCTGCCGCAGCCCGTAGCCGGGCGGGCCCGGGCGCTCTCACCGCCCGCCTGCCCTTCTGCCCCGTGGTTTCCGCACAGATCCCTCGGGCCCGGGCCCGCCCGCGCCGCGCCTCAGGGCCCGTCCCTCCCGCCGCCGCTGCAGGCCGGGCCCGGGCGTGAGGCGGCGGCTGCCGCCATGGTGCGGTGTGGGGGGGCGGTGCTGCGGAAGGTCAGTGCGGGCGGCGCGGGGAGCGGGACGGGCCCCGCGTTATAGCAGGCCTGTGCGGGTAGGGCTCGGGCGGCGCAAGGGCTGGCGGGGACACGCGGTCCCGGTGCCGGCCTCCCCGGGGCGGGCTGGCGGGTGGCCCCGCGGTCACGTCCCTGGCCGCTGCCCGCTTCCCTTCCCTCGGGCGCACCCGCGGCCCCCGGCGGCTTGCGGGCACAGCGCTGCCCGCGCTCCCCCGGTGCCGCTCCGTGAAGCGGCCCCGCAGGAGGCGGCGGGCGCCGCGGCCGTGGCGTGCTGTGCCCGGGGGCGCCGGGCCCCAAGCGGCCGTGCCTCGCCCCCTCCCCGCCGGCCGCTCCGCCGGGCCTCAGGGGTCGCAGCCGGGGGGAACGTGCCAGGCGTTTGGCTCATTAGGAGAGGGTTGGGAGAGTTGCATGTCCGTTTTCTGAACTTTGGTTATTGCCATCAGAGTTCTCTCGGAGCAGTGATGCACACGTTTCTACAAAACGAAATGTAAACAAAATGTAATACTGATATGAAACCGTTGTTTTGTTAGTTTGGCAACTTCATAGACAACTTACGGGTCTATGTGAGAGGAGGAACTGGTGGAATGGGTTATCCTCGTCTAGGCGGGGAAGGAGGAAGAGGCGGTGATGTCTGGTTTGTCGCCCGAGAAAGAACTACCTTAAAAAGCATTAGGGACAGGTATCCCCAGAAGCGATTTATAGCAGGAGCAGGAGCCAACAGCAGGTAAGAGTCTGATGGAAGTTGTTGTGTATGTCTTTTCCAGAAAGCAAAGTGTCATCTTAAGTTACTAAACCTGGTTTAATTTCTCCCAGTGTTCAAGCACTAAAAGGTGAAAAAGGAAAAGATTGTGAAGTTCATGTGCCTGTGGGAATTTCGGTTCTTTGTGATGATGGCAAGCAGATTGGTAAGAACTTTTTGCTTTAATGTACCTAGTAAATACTGTCATATTTATTGATAGTATCTATCAGACATAATGCTGGGGTGTTCTAAGGTTATGCATCTTGCAAAATACGCCTGTGTTTTCCTTTGTTTGGACAAAGAGTTGACAAAAAGTACGCTGTAGAAGCTGTTGGCAAGGCAAGGACCCCTTCCAGAAATTAGTAGTAGTTGGTTTGTATCGCTGTATGCAGCAGGAAGAAAATTGCCCTTGCAAACAAGCGTTGAAAGGCTGGAATCCATACTGATCCTTCACAGAATCACTGATGATCTTACAAGTTATGTGTCCGCTCGGGCAAGTGTCTGCAGCTTTACTGAATTATGATATTGCTTAAAAGATAAAGATCCTTGCTGAGTGTCAACATTTAAGGTTATCTAAAATACTTACCTGTTTTTTACTCTTCTTTCAAAAAAAGTGGTACTTGATAGTAACCAGGAAGATCTCTTTCAATACAGTGCTCTTGGACTAGCTTCCAGTGTTTCCTTGGCAGTTTCTCAGAGTTTTTCTTCTCATACTGCTCAGAGTTCAAACTAAATTCACAAATTACTCTGATTTGCCTATTTAATAAAATTGGATGTACAGCAAGAACTGTTTGTGGTGTAGGCATGTCAATGCCTAAAGGTACTCATTAATTACATACTCATATGTTGCAGTTTTCTCTTTTTTTTAACTGTTCTAACATTCTAACCCAAAGGGAGATAATATAGCCTGCATCTTAATGAAAAAATACAGATCATCTGAAGAGTTTGCTGTAGCCACATCTCTATTGATGCAGATTTTTTCCTTGCATTCTTGAATTCAAGTATTGGAGGCTTCAGAACTGCCATCTTGACCATAGTATGCCTTCCTGTACTTAGCACTGTTCTTGAAATGGCTAACTGTATGACAGAGGGGAATACGGGGTGTGATTGCTTTCATTTGTTTCCAAGGAAGGAAAAATACCATGACCCTGAGTGTGCACCTTTTGCAAGGAAGCATACAGCAGATAAAGATTCAAGTGGAAAGTCGCCAGCGAACTACAGCAGGGGATTATTTTTTCACTAGTGAATTTGTTTTCAGGAGAGCTTAATGCAGCAGGAGAGAGACTCCTAGCAGCTCGTGGAGGTCTTGGAGGCTCTTTGGCCACAAACTTCCTGCCTTGCAAAGGTCAGAGGCGAACTGTTCGTCTTGATTTGAAGCTTATAGCAGATGTTGGCTTAGTTGGGTAAGTATTGTAGCTTGAGAACTGATACTAGAAAACAAAGTAGTAAATTTCAAATGGGATTTCAAAGAGATTTGAGAGTTTGGAGGATGAGCTTTACTGTACCATTTGCATTGCCACTTAAATTACTTACAGTTTGCAAAAATCAGATACAGTTTAAACCTATTAAAACTAATTTAAAAACTTTGAAAGCGTTGGTGATGCTTTTGTGGGTGAAGGCTTCATTAATCAGGGTAATATATAATTTTTAATACAATTTAATTTAGCAATTATCAAAATAGTATTAGTATTTATTAAGTAAGTAGGAGGTGCAAAACAGAGCTAAGAACACTATACATACTGCATCTTCAACTTTATGGTACTGGCACAAGCGGATCCTTTCAGTAGTAGTTTTATAGAGTTTCAAAGGCTACGTAACCTACTCTCCCAAATAAACAGCCTGGAACACTGAAAAGAAATAAATTACAAACTAGAACAGTAGTTCTTGCATTTCAATGTTGCTGCTTTATAACAATACAGAAAAATATATTTTTTAAGCTTTCAACAAACTACAGTTGTAAAGGTATAGGTCTACTCAGCATCTACTACCACCCTCCCCCTACTGCCGTGTGGTCCTTATTAATAAAAACCATAGGAAATGTAAAATGACAAGGAGTTTGATGTGGAAATAGTCTAAGTGGTATATACCATTGAAGAATGGAAACTTGAAGACAGCATAGTTTTATATCTACATTTTTCTTTTTTTGCTTATTAGAAATAATCCTGCTAATAGCAGATTTATCTGAAGTCATACAATTTTCAAGTGGTCTTTAGTAATTACAATAGAGATTTTTTTCTTGTTTTAGTGTGTGAAAACATAGCAGTTTTATGACACTAGTGCTTTAATCTTGCATTTTGGCTTGTATTTTAGCTGCCAGTTTCCCTTTAAAATTGATGAAAAGAACATCGATTGATTAGAAGAGCATGTTATTTTCTTTTGAGAGTATGAATCAGCCTCTGATGGTTCATGGTTGTACTTTGATCTCTTTGTGTTTGTTATTTTAACTTCAGTAGAGACACAAGTGGTTTGCTTGATCAGGTAAAAAACATATAGACCTGAGAAAAACCCATCAAGTTTGGGTACAGGCTGTGATGTGTAGTATAGATTGTAATTTAAACTTCAAAGAGCATATTGTATCTCAGTGGAAACAAAATACTCACTTGAGGAGATGACCAGAATAACCTTCCAGAATGTCTTTAAGGCACCTTTCAACATCAGAGCGCATTAGAACTACCCTTGATAGCAAAAGTGAATTTTTCTGGGTTTGTTGTTGTTTAAGAAAGCCCCATATACAACCCCTTTATAAAGCCCCTTAATCTAGTATTAGTCTTGGTTTTTATTAACTCATGTTCTTACTAGTTGTCCCAGTTAAAAGGTCATGATTCTGCATATAGTCAAGTGGAGGGTGTATGGTTCCCTGTGTGACACATGCCTTTGTATCTTGTGGCCAGCATTCAGTTGCCTATAGACAGTTTTCTTTGATCATAGTTGCACTGAAATGGTGTGCTGTATCTGTGAATTTGACTGGAACACAAGTCTTGTGTGGTCTTCCCTATGGAGCGGGATGCTATGAATAAGGGCTATAGTCTATCCTTTGATGTCAACATTAGCTTCATCGTGACCAAAGCTACTGTGTCTTTCACAGCTCAGATTAATCTTTAAAATAGGCATGTGATATAATTTCAGTTTCAAATTGGGTTTCCATTTCAATTTGTTGATGTATTCTGTGAAGAAGTTTTTATAAAAACTACCTTACGCCTTAAGGAACATTTTTGCTGTGGTATACAGGTGTAGCTATCCCTTGTAAAGGGAGAAGGTTTCAACACTCAGGTCTGTGCAGACCAGCTCCTAGGGCTTCACTTGCATTCTTCTTGGTTTACTTGGTAACAAAGCAGGTTAGTCCTGATTTCAGGATCCCTCATATAACTTTGTTGCCTTAAAAACACACAAATCGTGCAGGTATGTGTCTATATGCACAAAGCCTCTCACAGAGTTCGCATATGCTCTGCTGCATTTGCTAAACTGTAGCATAGACATCGTTGGAACTTAAGTTGTAGACTGTTTCATTAGCCATGATTTGTGTACCAAAAGACTGTAAATCGGTCTGGTAAGATGTGTTTTCGTGAGAGATCTTTAGAATGTAAAGATAATGTACAAAATTAGCAATAGCATGTGAATATTGAATTCAAGGAAACCTGGATGCTTATGCTGTATTGCTGTCCGAATTACATTGAAAGATTTCCCTTAAATGTATTGCGTATTTACATACCTCTCTGGCCTGCATCCTTGGGAGGCATCTTGGGAAGATTTAGAAAAATTGTTCAGAATTGATTAAGAAAAATCATAATGATCTGGGTCTTGTTGTTTTCTTACAAAAAAAGGTGAGTAAATGAGTCTACAAAAATTAGTTGATAGCATTGAATTTGACTAAGGTAATATAGTGTATTTGGTAATAAGATATACAGGAATCGCATATGTGTTTATTCAATGTATAAATCCTAACTTTCCTTCTAGGTTTCCAAATGCGGGAAAATCATCTGTGTTAAGCAAGATTTCTCATGCCAAACCTGAGATTGCAAATTATGCATGTAAGTTTATACTCTTATTTTTAGAGCAGTAATATTTCATGAGAGCAAGAAGTCTTTTCTCTGACTTGGTTTGCAGGTTTATAATAAAGAATAGGGTATAACTATGTTGTCTGCTAAATATGTCACACAGATTTTTAATTATAAGAAATACTGAAAAAAACCTTGGTGTTTCAGTGTCCAGTTCCTTTAACCACCTCAGTTTTTCATGTGTGCACACTCATAGTGCTTCAGCCTGTTGATACAGGGTCTCTATAACATTTATTTTAGTCTCGGCCTGTTTTACTGCATCTGAGACACTCTGTGGTGTGTAATACCTTCAGTCTACTGAATATGCACTACTAAGTAAGTTCCGTTGTATAAACATCTTGTGTGCTGTGGAAATAGCTACCACCTGTTCTTGCAACAGGGTAGGATTTTGGGTTTGAATCTGCCCACTGAAAAATGGATAGAACAATGTTGTTATTTTTCTATCAATAAATCAGGATTAGTTGCCTGATTATTCTTTAATTAAAAAGCAAGAGTACAAGTACTGATAATTCCTACTGACTTTCTTGTGCTACTCCTGGTTTTCTAAAGTCTTTTTATATTTTTTCCTCAGTTTGAAGTCCTGTCTCACTTTGCCTTTCGTTATTTTTCCCTACTTGGAAGCTATTTCATAATCTAGGTAGTGATCTTTGTCTGAGACTTCTCTAGCTCCTTTAGTCCCTTTTGGGGATGATGGGAACAGAATTGCAGACAGTGCCAAGTTTGGTGAACCACTGGTTTTTTGAGCTGTCTCATCTCTCATTTTGCTTTTCCATTATTCCTTTTCCAGTGATTCTTAGTATCCCATTTGCCTTATTTTCTTTTGCTACTGAACATTTGTTTCATTTAAATATGAGGTGAGAAAGTCCTGCAACATCTAAATGCTTTGTTAAATTAACGTATTTTAAAAATGTTAAAACCAGTTATTTTCCTCCCCTCCTTTTTCCCTTGTCATAGTTACAACTATACAGCCTGAACTAGGAAAGATCATGTATGCAGATTATAAGCAGGTTGGTATAAAAGTTTATTCTGGTTGTTCAATAAAGTTCTATATAATGATTAGTTATGTTGCTTAACATAATTTCAGAAAGAAAAATTAAACTTGTAGGTTTTTTTCATATGTGTATCTATAATGTATACATCCAAAATACAGTTACAGGGACTTAATGAAAGTTGTGAAGAAAGTACTGGTTTTGTGCAGTAGTGAAAACAGAGCTTTATAGACAGATACAGTAATATGATGTCGAGCTGATTCCAGGCCAACGTAATAAATGGCTTCTCATTTTTGCTTCTCTCATTGCTGTGTCTCTAATCCTGCTTTATAATCTTAGAGTTATGAGCTTATGTCTGGAATTGAGATTGCTGTGTTCTAGTATACTTTTGAAAAGGTTAGGACTTTAAAAAAATAATTGTTTCAGAGATTAACCTGTTTGTTCTTTTAAAAAAGAGGCAAATTTTCTGCAACTTGGCTATACAGAGCGCTCTGGAGTGAGTGAGTCACTTTCAGAATGGATTTTAAACAGTGGGAAATTTGTCCAATAGCTGCAGATATGCAGTAGTGAATGGCAGGGAATTTAGTGATACAACCCAGTTACTGTAACTTACTGTTCTGGCTTTCTGGGTTGGCTGCTCCAGCTTCCTTTTGTGGTTTGGTTTGGGTTTTGTGTTTTGGTTTTTTGTTTGGTTTGTTGGGTTTCTTTCTAAAAAACTAAAATAGTATGAAGTGACAGTGATTACCTGAACAGCCAGGAATAGTGCACTGCCTGAGAGCTGAGGTACCTGGGTCCAGTTCCTTTTTGTGGTGGTCTGTAGCTCTGGAGAACTGGTGGAGCTACTGCCCTACCTCCTTAATTTTTGTGGACACAATTCCAGCCAGCTTCTTCAGGTAAAATTGTCATAGTTGCGTGGTGCCTGGAATCCTTTCTACAGTATCCACTGGCAGGAAAACCAACAGTAAATGAGACTCCTACTAATAAATTTTGGACCCCACGTTCATGTAAGGTTACAGCAAACATTGATCTCTCAAAATTGAATCTTCTTTGATGTTCTTTTGTTTTGTTTTTGAAGTACATGATACATGCGGTACTGGATTCATCACTCCCAAGATAAAAGGTGACTCATAAAAGATTTTCAGATGAGTTAACCAGAAAAGCATACCTCTCAGATGTGAAAAGACAGAGAATTCTTCTTTTCACTTTCAGAAGCAATGATCTTAGGGGGATTCAGGAGCTCATGATCGATGTATCAGCTTCTAACCAGAAATGGAAATCTTCATTTAACAAACTTCTAACAAAACTGTGTATTAAAGGAAGTAAGTCTAGTTTGTCAGATTCCCTGTAGATATGCACACATCTAAGAGAAATGTTTTGTATATTCATTTTACCTGCTACTTTAGGGTAACTTATCCTAGAAAGCTGCTGCAAGTAACAGGATTGTTTATACCCTTTTGCAAAAGCTATCTACCAGTCATGAGTCAGGACCTCTTGCTCTTACTGGTACATCTTGCTCCAGCAGGAGAACTGCTTGCACTCCTGGCTTTTTTTTCTGCAGTCTATTTCATATCATAGCCAATGACCCTTGTTGACAAGTTTCTGCAGTGTTTTTTAGACTGCAGTGTTGGGTTCTAGATAAGAACTATATGGACAAAATGTCTCTTCTAAAATCAATGGAACCTGTGATTGTGATCACAGGGAACATCTGTGAGTAAGGGCAAGTACTTCAGCTCTCAGTATTGCAGCTGCTGGAAACAACAATGTAAGCAATTGGAGCAATAGTTGAGGTGACTGTCCTGTACTGCTCAGGAGAAAGGCTCATTATATCTTCTTTTTTTCCTACAGAATATTGGTGTTTTTTAGGAAATACGTAGCAATTTGCTTATCTTAGTACATTATAAAGAAGAAAATACATACAAGTTATCTGGTGCCACCTGTCCTTACTGCTTGGAAAACAAGAGACACAAAAGTAGAGGGTCTGAGTATGAGTCTGGGTTCGGGTCTTAGTACCAGATCACAGAAACTAGCAGAAGCATTTACATTTTCTACCAGAATATCTGAACCAAGTGCTGTTTTGAGAGAATGTGAGTTTCTTTACAAACTCCAGAAAAAATATTATTTGAAAGAGAGATAAAGTTGTGGAAGAAGGTGATGACAATGGTACTACAGCACCCAAATGCATCACACCAGGAAGTGGATGTTTCTGTTCTAGGTATCTAGTTACCCTCTTCCTGTTTCAGTTACTCTCTCCCTGTTTCTAGTTACAAGTCTGCAGTTCATCCAGCTGTACCTCATGTCCCTGTAGATGGAAAATTCTGAAGAAAGCCTTAAAATATTTAGGAAATGCGTAATGGTTAAGACTTAGTATGACACCTGAGGGGAGTGTAACTTGCTCATAGCATAAAGCCCCCTTCTGCAGTGGGTAGCACAATGGAAATGTTACCATGTGCTGGCTTTGAGTATTGTTTAATTGTATCCCTTTGCTGTCTAAATGGCTATTAGATAGATTTGAAGACCTTACTTTTGCTCTTCTTTGCTTCACTGTCTTAGCTTTCTGTGAGTTACTGAGCAGATTAACTGGGGGTTTCAGCATTCTGCTCTTTTTTCGGTTTGTCTTGGCACTTCTTTAGAACTGAGTACAGTACTTGCAGTCAGCAGAGAAAATGACAAGTTCCCCGTCCATTATGGCAGTCTTTGCTGAGCTCTGGTTGGATGCTGATGTACTAATCAAAATCTCATTTCAGTTGAAGAGCAGAACACACATTCTTGGAGCTTCTCACACTCAGGGGGACAATGTTAAGTAGGTTTGCATTTGGAATAATGATCCTCCGTAGCCACAAGGAACAGACGCTATTTTCAAGTGACAGTATGAACTCTATACAAACATGACAGTCTAATCTTCCTGCCTTTCAGAACCTGTTTTATTCTCGGGTTATAGATGAATTTTGCAAGATGTCTTCTGAGGTGTTACTGCCCTCTGTTTTCTACTTTCCAGACAGCTATAAATAAATAGATGGGGCAATGGAGGAGCGCAGTGTCTCTGTAACAGTAGCATTTTGTTTAAATCTGTTTCTGATGATAGATTCTAAATGTACTGAAACAATGCATGCTGCTGGAGAGCTGATCCAACATAATTCCAAGGAATACATGTAGTTTTAAAAGGAGCCTCTCAAAACATATTCCTATCATTCCTTTGTCTAGGTTCTTTTCTTTATATAAAATGATAATAGATGTTCAGGTGTTGATAGTTAAAAATCACCATTTTTGCTTGTTGGAAACTTTTTGTTTGATTATTTTTGTTTTCCTAGATCTCAGTAGCTGATCTCCCAGGACTGATTGAAGGTGCGCATGCAAACAAAGGGATGGGCCACAAATTTCTCAAGCATGTAGAAAGAACCAAACAGCTTCTCTTAGTTGTAAGTTAAATAAAAGTTACAGGTTACTGAAATCAAAGGCAGTGCAGTAAATAAAACGCATCTTAGTTGCAGTGTAGGTGGAACTTAGGAAATCATCTGTGATTTGCATGTTTTATGATAAATATAGCTGTAATACTGTTTTCAGAATGGAACACTCAAATGACTGATGATAAATGAAATTGTTAAATAGAATTTACCATTAAAATTTGGCAGTTAATTTAGAACAGTGAAGTGTTCCAAGCATAATTAAAACATGGGGTGATTTTTTTATTTTGTTCTGTAACATCACCTTAAAAAAGAGCTTTAAAAACAAGACCTCTCTGAAACACTATCAGAACCAACTAGTTAATGCTTCCAGTGTCTACGGTGTTACTTTATGTATAGTTACCCTCTGGTTTTTGTCCAGGAATGAGGGCATGTACATGGGCAATTATACTGCAAAGTAGTTGGAGACTACCATGATACTGAACATAATACCACAAAGCTTGTTTTTGTGTAACTTTTTCAGGTTGATATTTCTGGGTTTCAGCTGTCTATTAAGACTCAGTTCAGAACAGCCTTTGAAACTATATTGCTCCTAACAAAGGTAAGTTCTCATGTTCCTAACTGAGAGTTGTAGTTACCTATGAGCCAAGAAAGATGCTCAGTTTTGATCAAGAACGTTCAGCTGTTAGTAAGTCTTCTGGATTTATGGTATAGGGCCAGTTAGAAAGCTTAGCATTCCCCAAAATGATGTATTTTTAACTGTCCAGGTGAAACTGCTCTATTTTATGTTGGGCACTACTGCTGGGCAGCATACGGTGTATTTCGTACAGTCAAGTAATGGTGAAAAGACACATCATTTTCAGTTCCCCAGTCTGGCAGCGTTTTTAGGAAGTAAAAATACATGTGTATCATTAAATCACTGCCTTGATGCCCTTACTTTATAGCCTGATGGAGATGACACATCAGGCCCCAGCTTTGCAGGCATACAGCGTTTCCATCTCTTATCCCTGCTTGATCAGAATAACACATTTAATGTAATTTTAAAGTTAGTAGCTCTTCTCTCTCTAGCTGTACAACTTAAGGTGATGAATTTCAGCTACTGCTGTTTATTTCTAGTTTATTCATGGTTGTGATTTTATTTCTGATATTAACCATAGCCCATTAAAATGCTTAAGAATCCTAAAACTCTCCAAAGAATTTTCTTATGCGTTTTATAGATCTGAACTTTTTCTGAAATTGATTTTGTGTTAGTGGATATCAGAAAACCAAATTCAAAACTTACTTTTTTTATAGGAGGCTTTCAGAATTGTCCCGCCTGTTTACCTGAAATTCCTGTGTTTGAGCAAAAAAAATCACTGAACAGTGTTTTCTTCTGTCAGACTGCTTTAACACATCAACCTTGAGCACCTGAGTCAATCTCACAGCTGCCTAGGCATGAAAGACTATGTAGGCAATTAAACAAATGAGAGAGGAGATGTAAAATTGAAGTAGCATTTTTTGAACTACAGATACTTAGTAAGGCAACCTTACTTGTCTTTTGAGGAACTGGAGCTGTACAAAGAGGAACTTACAACTAAGCCTGCACTTCTTGCCATTAATAAAATGGATTTGCCTTGTGCAGGGGATAACTTGAATGAACTTATGGAACAGCTACAGCATCCTCAAGGTAAATTAACTTTCAACAGTTACCTTCGACAAAAGTAGTGATAACTATTTCATCACGGGTAACTCAGTATTGGCAAGGAGTTGTTTGAAACTGAAGTCAGCTATTGAATTTATTATTTGAACAAATGTTTTAAAACCACTTCCTGCATTTAGAGCTCTGCTTATATACATTTGTAGCACTGGCACCACTGTTGGGGAAGTATTTTAATAAAATAGAGATATCCTAGAAGATCTTTCCCAGCTGTGCTACAGGGGAGTAAATTTCCAGTTTAGATATCTTTGGTAACAGTAACCTCTGTTGAAAGTCCCTGTACAGACACTGATGTATATACAGTTTATCATGTGACTTTGGCCAAAACACATGAAATTTCTGGACAGGCCTGTGTAGGTTTACTTCAATTTTGCTATTACAGTGGAGTTGGTTTTTTCTTATTTCTGGGAGTGTATGAGAACCAGGAAGGCTTAAAACCCTCCACCTCCCATATTCTACAACTTGGGATTCCTTTGTATTCATCTGAAAGTAATGGTATAGAATCTTCCCGTGAGATCATAAGTATGGTGTAACTGCCATGTTAGTGCTTGTCTTCTGAGACTTTTGCTATTTTTTTAAAAGATTAATTAGGCAACTAATACTTTATATTAATTGCAGATACGTTTATTACTGTAATATATTAAAGTTTAGAAAATAAACTTAATGGGATTTTATGGGCTTTGTAGTGATACTGTATTTGGGGACTTTACTAATTTTCAATATGATTTTTCAGATTTCTTACACTTACTACAAGAAGAAATGATTCCTGCAAATACACTTGAATTCAAAGATATAATTCCTATATCTACATATACTGGAGAAGGAATTGAGGAACTGAAAGCATGTATAAGAAAATACATAGATGAGGAAGCAGAGCAGGAAAATGAAGAATATCGGAAAAAGAAACTAGTACTTTTACAAACTTCAGAAGAACAAATGAAGAGAAGCTAGTGTTCTTGGCTGGATCCAACGCGTTTTAGTATTTTTACTATGTACACGAACCCATTGTTATGCAGACCTTCCGTTTAACTTTTGTTCCCTCTGTCACCACTGCCTGGTTCTCTGCTCTCTCCCCCCTCCCCCTCGCCTCAATTTCTTTTGACACTTGGGTGGAGCACAGTGGGGAAAAGAGCAAGTTTTTCTGATTTACGTAGGCTACCAACTCAGCAGAGTAGAGACCAAAGTGTGTGCAACTCAGAGCACTGGTTAACAACTGATGATCCCTGGAATATTTTTTGCCAAGTGACATGAATGGAAGGAACGTAACTCGCACAGGTAGCGAAGGAGCAAGTTCAACCACATTTTCTCTGTGGGCATCAGAAACACCAAAGGAAATTTCTGATGGAGCAATTTTCTAGGGTCTGGTGCTTCTAAAGAGAGCCAGTTCTGCTACGCTGACAGGCATTGGATTGTGGGGGGGTTGTTACTTTTTAAGATTTAAAGGAAAACACAAATGGCTGCAAGGAAGTGACTTGGAGCACAAAAAAGCAAAGCTGGTGTAGCGTTGGCATGTCTTTCACACCTGCTGTGCCTAGTGTAGTCCTCTTGATCGTCATATAAATAAATCCTGATTCCAAATTAATATAATTAGTTGGGGATTCCCTCCTTTTTTGGAGCTGTGGGTGTATGTTACCTTTTGGTGAAGAAAATGATGACTGCTTTTCAACAGAGCTGTGCATATCGGGTAATAATTAATATTCCAGTTTTTGTATTGCAAACAGGCACACTTATTTACTTCTTAAAAAAAATTCAAAGTCCATTATTGTGCTGAGTGTTTTCTACTTGCAAGCTAATAAATTGATTGGAAAACAAAATAAGACTGAATACATCAAAGGCTTCTTAGCTTGGTCTTGTTTTATAAGTGTAATTACCAAACCCTGTGTCTCAAAATCTTGTTAAAGTAGTCACTGGGAAGAAAGGTGTGCTTTTTCATAACCTAATTCTTTTATCATTATTATTGATTCTCATTCTGATTTTTCTCTATTGTGTTAGGGACTAATGTTTTCACCAAAGCCTAGCTATGGGCTGTCAGGCTTATTTTTCTATCTATTTATTTCGTGGTTGAGAATTTTTTTTGTCATACTTTTTTGTGCACTGGTCTTAAACTCGCACATAGATGAGGGGGGGTAAATTTGAACCGGCTTTATTTCTGCAGCGTCTGAAGAGTTACGTGAGCCTCGGCGGTGAATGGGTAATGAATGGGCCGCGAGAGCCCGGGCAGTGGTGCTGCGGCCCGCTCGCCGGGCGGGAGAACCGGAAGAGTAGATGCGAGATACCGTGTCGGGTAAGGTATCGACAGTCAAATAAGCGAAGGTAGGAGAAGGTGGCGGGGGGAGGGGGAGATGCGAAAGCGGTCGCTCCCGAGCTGGCGGGGCCGGAGCGGTGCCCTACCGCTCCCCCAGGGAGCGGCCGCTGAGGGGCGGTGCTGCCGGTTCCTCCAGCAGTTAACGAAGCAGCTGACGAATTCGGGGACGGTGTGACAAAGCACCGGTTCCCCCGGCCGCGGGGCGCCCGGTGCCGGCAGCGCCCCCTGCAGGGGGGACGGGTGGAGCGAGCGGACCCCGCGGAGCCGCCCCTGGGGGCGGGAGCCGGCTCCGCCTCGCGGTCGCCGCGGGGGGCGCTGGGAGTTGCAGTGCGCGGGGCGGCGGGGCGGGCACTGCGGCGGCGCCGGCCTACAGCCCCACAACCCCCCGGGCGTCCCGCGGCCGGCCGCGGGCTGGCGGGCGAGAGGTGGCTCCGGCGGGCGGAGGGCCGGCCGGCAGCGCGGCGGCGATGGGGCCTTGGCTGTGTGCCCCCGCGCCCTGACGGGAAGGTGAGCGGCGAGAGCGGGGGCGGGCGCGGCTCCGGCTCCGTCCCAGCGGCGCCCGGCCCGTGAGGGGGCTGCCGGCCCGGCGCGGCGGCTGCGGGGGCTCCGCGCGGGGGCCGCCGTGCGGCCTGTTAGGCGGGGGGGGGCCCTACGCCCCTTCCCGGCGGGCCCCCCGCAGGCCGGGCCCCGCGGCGCGGTAGGTGCGGGGAGCAGGCTCCTCCTCGGCGGGTGCCGGCGGCGCCCGGCCTGTGCCGAGCATCGGGGTATGTGTGTTTGCCCCTTCCAGCCCGGCTGCGCGCCATCTGTTTTTTTCCCAATCGGTCGGTAAAACAGTTACCTGTGCTACAGATTTTTCTTCAAAGCCCTAATCTATTAGTTAGAAACATTAATTCTATTCCCGCACATCTGGATTTAATTTTAATAGGGGTTTTGTAGAACTTGGTACAGGGCGATTGATTTCTTGAATGAAAAATGACTGGTGGCCCTGATTCTGTACCACTTACTTCCGGTTGTCTTGAAACAGGATAGCTGTTCATCTCCAGTTTCTGGTGATCAATTATTCAAAACTCATAACTTTTTAAACTGATAATACTGTTGTGGGTAGTTAATTTATAAACAAATGCATTCTTTTATTTAACGTGACCTCTCTCCAGTAGGGCTTTACAGAACAGTGGTGGTTCTCAAGATTATGGTCTTCTCAAGGCCATGCAAGGGAACAGAGCTGGCTTTACTAATCACTGAATTATGTCTCTAGTAAATGCCTTTCTTCTTCTTTGTTTCATTTTTGTACCTTATGGGCAATTAATAATTTACCAGTTTTTAACCTGCTTCAGCCAGCCTATCCTGTTGTAGCAACGTGGATCTTTGGAATAGAAGCCATGGTAAAGTCTGTCCCTGAAGTGGTATTAGGACTGGTAACTTCTGTGGATCAGATATAAGGCCCTGGAGTGTTACAGTTGTAAAGTCCTTGGGATGTAAGAAGTTTCAGTCTAGAATCTAAGGCAAGGCAAGATTTTACATATCATGGCCAAAATGTACTTTCTTCCCTTGGACAGTTAGTTTGGAAGCGGCTGAGTTGTTCAGCACCACTAGTGATGGAGAATAAAATCAGATGGACTGAACAGAAAAGAAACTCCAGGTCTGCAGAAATTGAGGGCTTACTGAATTAGGTACTGTAGAATATTCCATACCTGCTCTGTATCTGTTTATTACAACAGCTGGTGGTCACAGGTTTTCATCATTTAATGGGAGGGACTCCTGGGCAGGGCACAGCTGCCTTTCTGATGGGTTTGTTTGCTGTAGTAATTTTCTACTTAATTATGGTTGTTACTGAGCACTGGCTGGTATTTTGGGGTGTGAACCTGCAGAGGGAGATCTGTGTGTTTATCTTGGCTTCAGTTGCTGCTAAATGCGTAGAAAGCTTGGAAGTTGCTCAGAAATGTTATTGAGTAAAAACAGCTGTTCCAAGTAATACTTTTCTTTTTTGAGACAGAAGCTAAAAAAACCCCAAACCTGCTACTTCTACAAATATAGCTGAACATGTTGAAGCTGACCTCTGCAGCCCTGTGTAGTTAGTTTGGCCAAATTGCCCCATTTACTCATAGCAGTCTTGATTGATTAACCTGGCAGTGGAAATCCTGTGGGCTGCTTGATCTGATTGTGTCTGCGTTTCTTGTCTTGTATGCAATAGATTTCATACTGAAGGATTCCAGACTTGGAAGTTTACTTTCTCATTTAGTGAAAAACGCAGGTTGCATGAGTGTGTGCTGTAAGGCCTCTCTCTTGCGTAGATGGTTTGATAGAAGAATTTTTTTGATGTTGCACCCCAGGAGACTACACATATACAAATCTTACAATATTTCAGGTTTTGATATAGGTCATTTAGAATAAATTCTGTGTCCTTGTACATGTTAGTACAGCAAACTCACCTTTAGGTTGTAGCTCTTAACAGTCACCTAATGACATGCTTGTAGGTCTGATGCTGTCCAGTAGAAAAGTGATTTTCCTATTATGACCTGCAGAGTTGTTGGGACTCAGTGGTGTGGATCCCAGATGTGGGTGTAAAGAGAATCCACAGGAGGATCCTTTCGCTTCCTCTGGAAATGGTGGACAGCCATTGAAAAGGCATCACTGTTACTTCCTGCCTTTCTGCCTTTTCCTTGAAACCTTTGTGTAGAAGCCACAAAGGAATAGAGAATCGGAAGTATATGAACAGTTTAGAGTCTGTGTTTTGTTTTCTGACATTAAAAAATCATTTCACCCTTTCCTTAAACAGCAGGGTGCTGTTTAAGTGCAGTCTGGAATGTAACATCTGAAATAATAATTTCATATGACTTCATATGTTTGGGATTTTTTTACTAGAAATGTAAAATTCAGGATGTGAACATCTCCGTGTCTTGGAAAACCCATAAGAAAGGGGAGGCTTTGCACCCTTCTTATCTGTTGCATGGAAACAGATGAGTAGATAGAGAACATGCTCTGGGGAAAAATCCTGGGGAGAAGAGAAAAAATAGTTTGAGTTTTGGTTTTTAAATAAAAGGAAATTGTAGAAGGGTGATGGAGTTGGTCAAATGTAGACATATCTGAGTTTCTGTATTTCTGAGTCACAATGTAAACTGTTGCTGGAACTGCATGAAACAACTGTGATGTTGACTTGCTCCTTCTTCTGTTTCTTAGATCCAGTAACACATTTTTCCTACTTCTAAAAGCTGCTGAGGTTTCTCTTGACTTGGACACACTGCTGGTAAGTACAGAGGATCCATCTTAATTAAGATAACATCTATTTTGTTATTGTCTTAATCAAGGATCTGTAACTGAAGCTGTAATTACAGCTATAAAGCTAGCAGTATTTGCAAGAGGGGACGAGTTTCCTGTGATGGGGGGGATCATGGATTAACTTACCTACAAATTCACTTACCTTTTGTACCCTCTAAATGGAAAATGAGCTATTTTCTATGTCTTTCCCTTTCTACCTGGAACCCTGGGTATTGGCAGTTACAGGTAGGAAGGTTCCTACCTTTAACTTCAGCCAGCAGCTAAGTACCATGCAGCTGCTCACTCAGTCCCCACCCACCCTGTCCCCAGTGGGATAGGGAAGAGAATCAAGGGAAAAAATAAGTGAAATTTTATAAAAAATAAGTAAAAGGTTGAGATGGAACAATTTAATAATTGAAATAAAATGAGATATAATAATATAAAAGGGAGAGGAATAAAGGACAAAGGGAAAGGAAAAGAAAACCCAAGTGATGCACAATACAGTTGCTCACTACCTGCTGACCAATGCCCAGCCAGTCCCCACACAGCGATCGGCAGGCCCCAGCCAAGTCCCCCAGTTTATATACTGAGCATGACGTTCTGTGTTATGGAATATCCCTTTGGCTAGTTCAGGTCAGCTGTTCTGTGTCCCCTCCCCATTTCTTGTGCCCCTCCAGCCCTCTCCCTGACAGAGCCTGAGAAACTGAAAAGTCCTTGACTTTGTATAAACATTACTTAGCAACAACCAAAACCACCAGTGTTATCAATGTTATTCTCAAACCAAATCCAAAAACCAGCACTGACTGAGCTACTAAGAAGAAAGTTAATTCCATCTCATCTGAAACCAGGACACTACCCAAAGAGAAGCACTCTGTCTGCTTTTTTTTTTAAAAAAAAAAAAAAAAAGAAACAAAAAAATGCTCAAAACCAAACTACCAACAACAAGCAAAAAAAACCCTAAACCAACCCCAGACCAAGCAAACTCCAAAAAACAACAACAAAACCCAACCAAAACAGACACCCTTAGTGCGTCTACCAGGCACAGCCAGCAAGAACAAGGTATGCAGGGTGGCGTAAACATAACTGGCAACCATAGGATGAACTAGAGACTAAAGCCTTCTGTCCATGCAACTGGTACAGCAGAAGTAATAGAAAAATAGAAATTTCCCCATGCTGTCCTAAATCCTGGCTGCATAGTCTTTGCCATAACTGTACTTGGTAATGTAGAAGGAAAGAAAATATCCCATTTTTTTCTTCCACCCTCTTGTATTAGAGAATATGGGTGAACTTCACTTCTTGCCCACTCTGCGTTAACTCTCCTCAGATTTTCATCATCTACTGTTGCAAGTGAATTTGCAGAAACAATGGGTTTCTGAAAATGGTCAGTCTTGTGCCTATTCCAGCGGCCTCTCATAGAGCTCTGTCTCAGTGTGCCCTGCCTGCATGGAAGTTTTGTCCAGGCAGATGCAGCCTCTTTATGGAAGAGCAAAAGTACTGAGCTTTGAGGAGAAGAAAATGTGATGCTATATTATATTTACCCTGTTGCGTTAAGAAGGAAGGTTTCCTCAAACCCTTTATATTTGATCAGCCTGCCAGTTTCCCAGGAAGGACAAGACCCTTGTGTCCAACCAGCCTGTCTGCCGCCTGCATTTTGACAGCCTGCTGCATCAGAGTGTCATTCAACTAACCTATCCAGGGACCCCCACTGACAGCATCACTGAATCAAATCCCTTACAACAACCAGTCAAATCTCCAGAGGCTTACACAAAACGAACTTCAGCTCAAGATTTTTATTATACAAAATACAGGTTTGTGACAGAGTAAGGTTTGAAGATTGCTGGTGATAATACGCTGACTGCAAAACAAGCTTAAAACAATGCACTTAATAACAGCTAGCATGAGTAAGTCATAGAATAAAGTTCTTACCCAGTAGGCATCCCTGTGGGGTAGAAGACAGGTTCAGCCTGTCAGCTGATCCCAGAAGTTACGATGGAGTCTTCCTTAACTTCTCCCCTCAGTTTTCCACTTTATATACTTCATAGTACGTTGCATGTTTGTTATCATATACAGGATTGGTTAAAAGTTTCACTTTCAATGTAAATTAGTTTGCATCCTCAGGTAGGACTTTAGAGGGTGGGTCAGCTTGACCTAACCTTGTGACACTAAATCAAAGTACGGTATTTTGGGAGTTTATACAGCAGTTCCTCCTGTTTAGATTTGTTTCAGTCCAGGACCAGTCCATTTTCTTTACAGTTAGGTGGAGCTTGAGTGACTCTAGTCATACATATTTTTGTTACTGATTGGTGTCACATACCCAATGAGATGTAGTAGTAAGTACCTGCCTCCAAGGTAACTTTGGGGTGGAGGGGTGTGTTAGTATTACAAGGAGATTATTTCATCTGAGGAAAGTCATTTCACCACAATGGTCAGCTCAGCAGCAGACATTATCTCGTACATTCTTCATGTGACAACTGCTGTGCAGCTTATCAGAACATCAGGTTCCTCTTCCTGCAGGGAGTACCACAGAGCCTGGCTGTGGTGTCTCCACTCCACCCTCCGTCACACCCATCATCATATGATGAGCTGGCAGGGTGTGTTGCTTAAGGAGCTGTGGTAGAGTAGATGCCGTGCATGCCAACCATCCTGAAGGCAATAGCTGTGTTTTACCCTAAAAAGCTTTCTGTAATGTTGCACTTCTGTTGGTCCCAGTTTTCTCTAATCCCCACCCCCCAAAGTAATTTTCCCACAATGCCTCAAGCCCATTTGTTATAGTTCTGTTTCCTTGCAAATTGGTTGTGTTGACCTTATTGAAGTTGAGGTTAAGCATAGTTTTAAATCAATTATAATGGAAATAAGTCTTGGGTCTCCCTACCCTATTAATGACTCTGCTATCTGTAAAAGTGTACTGGCATGAGAACAGTAGCTTGCCCACAGTCAGCTATTCGTCGCAAAAATGTAATGCTATCTTGTTGTTGAATAAGGTGCATTTTTACTATAAATGTGGTTGTCTTTATTTCTTCTCAGCAGTGCTGCTTTAAAAGGGTATAATCAGCACTTCAATGGTACCCACATACCATTGCAATCCTTCAGGGTTAGATGGCATAACAAGTGAACAAATGCCTAGTTTTTTCTTAGGAAAAAAATTGGGCTTTATTTATTTGTCTATAAATCAATAAAATGCTAGCTGGCTGTATAGCATAATAATGCTTGTAGTCTGCTTCCAGTATACACGGAAATTCCTTACTTTAAGAGCTTCCTGGGCGTTCGATGTCAGCACGTGTAGAAGGATAGTAAGGCATCAGATCCAGTTTCCTCTTTGGTTGCAACAGTGTCTGTAACCTTTCTGAGATACAGGTACTCAGTTATTTGTATCTGCATTAGATGGAACTTCTGGTACCTAAAGAATTGGTTAGTGACTTTAGACAAATAAGCACAATGCAGTATGATGATTTGGAAAGAAATTTCAGTAGGAGTTCATGACTGAATGGCGCTCAGTGAGTTCCAAGTATCTGCTCATTTTTTAGGCACTATAATTCTTAGTTTTCTGCTTCAAGTACATTCTGGGGTGGATGCTCAGATGCCTATTATGTATTAGGCTTCTCTGCAGTATCTCGAGCACCCAGAGAAGAGATTACTCAATTTGAGTGTTTTTTCGTTTGATTTTTTTCTAAGATGCATCATTGAGACTGTTTCGCAGGGTCTGTGCAGGCAAGAGGCTATACTAGGTATACAGGCAGTGGTTATATTGAAAAGGAAGCAGTATTCTTTAATACTTGCTCTGAAAAGGAAAAGGTGAAAGCTGAAAAGCCATCTGATTTCTGGAATTGTTTGTGTGCTTAGACAGCTGGTTTTGAAAGGCAGAAGTAGTATGGAAGAACTGTTGGTTGCTTTTGAAAAGTTCATAGTAAATTACTCAACAGAGCCTTCTCTCCTACCTTGCAGCTCTCATCAACAATTTGGCCTATATAAATTGTGTATAACTGCCTACATGTGCATTCCTTGTCTGGGCTAATGCTGTTGATTTTAAGCAATTCCCTTTCACACAGCAGTGTGGTAGGATTGAACACACAGTCTAATGTTACATCTGGGCTAAAGAGAAAGGCCAGTTGAGAAGACATGAACTTCTTAAAACACGCTCACTCAGTGGTTGGTCCTCTCCACCTGGCCTCTGTAAAAATCCATGCAGCAACACAAGGTGAGAGATGCGTAGAGCTGCGTATTCAAGTGCTCCTTTTTTATCTTGAACGCAGCAAATTTGGCAGTCTGACAGCTGAGCAATTGCAACGGTCTGTGAAATAATCTAACATTTCATTAAAGCATGAGTTCAGTAGTGTTACCTCTGCATAAGTGTGTAAGGCAAAGAATCAGCTGCCATACAAGTTTATTAACCTGGCACAAGTCGACTGTAGTCCATCCCAAATCCATAAACTTTCACCTACTGATGTTTATTTTTAAAAAAATTTTCTTTTTAGTTGCAGAAAACAACCTCTGTGGGCAAGCATGGGCTGCCGGGATGTTCATGCAGCAACCGTACTGGCCTTCCTCAGTGGAACAGCCTCAGTAGCTGGACTCCTTGCAGCAGTTCTGCTTCCAAACTGGAGGCAAATGAGACTGTACACATTCAACAAGAATGAGAGGAATGTGACCATTTACACGGGACTCTGGATTAAGTGCGCTCGCTTTGATGGGAGCAGAGACTGTGTGATATATGACCCACAGTGGTACACTGCTGTCGATCAACTGGATTTGCGTGTTCTTCAGTTTGCCCTTCCACTGAGTATGTTAACTGCCGTCTCAGCTCTGTTTCTCTGCTTGATTGGCATGTGTAACACAGCCTTTGTATCAAGCGTGCCAAACATCAAATTGGCCAAATGCCTTGTAAACAGTGCCGGCTGCCATCTCGTGGCTGGCCTCTTGTTCCTGCTGGCATGTGCCATTTGTCTCACTCCATCAATCTGGGTCATCTTTTATAACAATTATCTGAACAGAAAATATGAGCCTGTCTTTAGCTTTGACATCTCTGTATTTATTGCCATTGCCAGTGCTGGCGGTCTGTTTTTCACTTCCGTTCTGCTGTGTCTGTGGTACTGTGCATGTAAAAGCCTACCTTCTCCTTTCTGGCAGCCCCTCTATTCCCATGCCCCTAGCATGCACAGCTATGCCTCTCAGCCGTATTCTGCACGCTCTCGCCTCTCTGCCATGGAAATTGACATTCCTGTTGTGACACATGCATCTTAAGAAGACAGAGTCTTGGAAGCCAAGTTCTTGTGCTCATTCAAACAGTGAAAATTGCAGGCTTGGTTCTCTCTGCTGCCTTGCACTGAGCATAGTCATTTGTAAGGTCAGGTTTCCCAAGGTGCAAAGCAATGGAGACCTGAGTTCAGCAAGTCGGTTGCTGTTCTGGTGTGTTACTTCCTGACTGCTTTTTTGGTGTGTTTTTTTTAACTGAGCTCACTACATATAAAATTGCTGCTGGTGCTGGGACAGTACATTAAACAATGGTGTCTGTTCATCCTTCTGCTTACTGAGGTCAAAGCAGGTTTGAACCTTTTTGCTGTCCGATAAGCTATTATTAGGTTCTGATCCCATCGTAAGAGCTGCATAGGTGGACCTTGCACCCATGCATTATCCAAATGCAGGCAGTGGAACCAGGTGCAGGGGGTCACTGAGTTTCTCTTCTAGACACGTGTATTTCAAGATGCGATGTCTGAAAAGGGTATTTGGCAGACTGACTAGTTCTGCAGCACTGTTTTTTGTTTTCGACTGCAGACACAAAAAGCTACCCGCTTCTGAACTTTGGAAATAGAATTATTGTCATATTACCCTTTATTTTCAAAGTAGCTATCAGAAGAAATAAAATTGATTTAACTAATAATTTTTTCTGTACTGTAATAGCATTTAGTGAATTACTGGAGGCTAGAAACATTTTTTTTAATTTTATTCTAGTTTTTTTCAGTAAGTTAGCAAATTCACTAGATCTACTTTGTGATTAAAACAAAAACCACTTGTATGTAAAAATTCTGGTTAGAAGCTTGAATATTTTATTTGAAGGCCATCTTAAAGATGGATTTTCAAGTAGGCTTTGAAGTATTACTCGGTTCTGGAGAGAATTGTCACTCATTGCAAAACAGATTAGGAAAACCATGAAGAATTCTGAAGGCTATGAAAGATTCTTTTGGAATACTGTACACAGGCTATAACAACATCTCTCTAGGAAGGGGTTTATAACCCCAGGGAGAGATTTTTAAATCTAGATTGTGTTTTGTTGGTTTTTTTTTTTTGTTAAATGTATATAAAAGTAACAATGAGCTTGTGTATTTTTCAGAGTTGATCTATATGGTTGTTGGAGTTTTCATGCTGTAGCTTATATAATTACTGATTAAGACAACCTTTTCAGCCTTGTTCTTCAACACTTTTCAAGTTGAGCTATTTTAAAATTGAGTTAAAGTCCAGTTATTTCCTATGCTGCCACTTCACAACTGGACAAAGTTTCCCATTCCTGTTTTCTGTAAGATGAGGTTTTGAGTAACTCGTGAACTTCACATTGTAGCTCTACAAGGATGAGGAGAGATTATAGACTCCCAACCTTGGATGTCTTTAAATATTTTTTTTTTTCCTTCTAAGGTGCAGAGCAGGTCAGCCCCAAGGTTCAAAGCTTTTCAATATGGGCTTTGAAACTACTTGGAAAATTGATGACAGTGAGTTGAAGAGTGTTACAATTAAGACAAGTATTTGATTTGCCAAGACTTTGGCAAATTAAGCTCTTCTGTTTAAGATGCCATTCCAGTAAGGAAAGTTATATTTGTATTAATCCCACAACAGATTTTCATTGCTAAAAAATTAAATAGATTTCTTTAATTCCAGTTCTGCAAACTCATCTGAGATCCTGAAAGTCAGTTTTGTTCCTTTTCCATGCATTAGAAATAGGAACAAATGCTGTGCCGAGCAAATCTTGTTCTGTTACAATCTGTGTGGTAACAGTATGAGGAATCATTGTGTTTTAACTGGTAGACCTCAGACTTCAGTGGACTGAGTGAGGACACTGATACCTGTCGTAAATTCCCAGCAGAGTCAATAAACAGACAGGCCTTTCAGACAGAGTGCTTGATTAAATTGCAGTCTAAGGAATTAACGCTGTAGATGATAAAGAATACTTAACGAGGTAGGCTTCTAAAGTTACATGGATTTAATACCCTCTTAGGTTTACAAGGTATGATGTTAGATGAAGTATCTTTTTTCTTTTAATCAGATCAGTACTTGTATGGGATTAGAACATGTATAATGACATGCAAGCCTGCTTTTTTTTTTTCTTCAAAATTGAACTTTGTTTTGCAGTTACTGTGGTGGTCCAACTTCAGATACTGTTGCTGTTTCAGCTGCCTGTATCCTTAGATGCTTTGTCAGGTCAAAGCACTGGTTTGCCACTTCATGTCAGCTTGCTTCCCCATTGCTCCAGTGTCTTTTCTTCTTTGTGCCTTGCTTAAGTTATGAATTGGCCAGTAAATGTTTAGTTTACAGTCAGTGTCTGGTATGCTTTTTGAGCCTGAATTTACAAAGCATTTTGGTCATTTTGGAGGGATGAATACATCTCTCTGTGACTTTAAAAGGAGCTGAATCTTCAGCATCTCCAGAGCAAGAGAGGCAGCCTGGCAAACTGATGTTTTCTATGAGAGAGTAAATGCAGCCAGTGTTTTGTTCTCTACACTTTAAATAGCAGATGTCTCTGACAGCTCTTTTGTATTATGACTTTGATTTTTATGCACTAAACTTTCAATCAGTATTGCTGCTGCCTAAGCTAATAACTTGTTGCTTTGAAAATTGTGTCTTTCCAAAAGTCTGAGATGGATCTGAGCTGTGAAAAGTGGGGATCCAAAAGTTAGTGGATTCCAGCGTAGTTTTATTAAGAAGACCATTGCATCATGTATCACCGAAGCGCAGCTGGATTTCTTTCAACAGTGCTGTTAACGTGAGTTTCTGCTGGATCCTAAGTGAAATTAACTGGAAGTGTTGTGCTGTATTCCTCCTTTACAGAAAGAGGTGGCCAACCTGTGACGCTTGAGCCAAATGGTGCCACTCCAGCATTTCTCTTGCTAAGGTTACCATCATGCCCAGCAGCAGGGCTGGGGAGTGACAGGCCTCCCTGGATCTGGGGAGAGGAACGCCTGTATCTCTGCCAGAGAACAGCTGCTGTGGAGCAGTTAGCACCCCTGCCTCTGACCAGCTGCTCGCTCCTCAGCACTGTGCTGTGTGCAGGGCAGGCACTCTGGCTCTTGAGCACAGGAAGATTTTAATTTGTGGCTCATGGAGTCAAAGGCTCGGTGCTTTGGGATTACAGGAGCCTGTATTTTTTCCAAGTAATTCCTGTCCAGCGTCTTAAATTGTGTTTAATTACAATGTTGGTTCTTTTTATGTGAAACTAAAGATACGTATTTTTAATAAAACAGTCTCATAAGATGCATTTTATTTTGATTAATTTTATGGAAAAAACTAGCTGCTAAAATATGAAAGACTATGCCTGTTTTGATAATGATTGCCAGACTTTCGGATGGCTTAACAGGCTTAAAATGTTGTGTATACTGCATTTTAACTCACTAATTTTATAGGACTCCTGCTTTAAATAAACAACCAAAAAAAAACAACCACCAAAAGCCCAAACCACCCCTTCTGCCACTTTCTGAAAGCTTGACTGTTACTTATAATTTCCTTTTCCTGTAAGCTAGTCCTAAGAAATTCTAGGATTTCTTTTCCCTTTAAAAGCAGGAGAGTGATTTCCCTTAATCTAGAGGATCCCCTTTCTCTGCCTGTGGCCGGGATGGGAGCTGGGGGCCGGGATCTGGTTCAGCCCCATAGCAGAGCCAAAGCATCAGCGTGACGTGGAAAAGAGCACAGCCCTCGCCCTGCACCCGAAGCCCCGCGTCTCTTTCCCTGTGTCAGTTCTGCGGCTCGTTCAACCGTCGCTTAACCAGCACGACTTGCTAACCCAGCTGAGAACTTCTGTGCTGTGTTACTTTTCATAGACTGCTAAGAATGACAATGTGTTGGTGTCACACAAGGCAGGTGGTAGTGGCATTAGCCATCCTCCTGGCCCGCTCCCCTCTGCTGTGCTGGCTGTGCTGTCAGCTGGAAGCATGCTGCTGCCTTGCGTGAGGAAGTTGATCTGGCATCCCAGGGACTTGCGACGGTCCAGAATAGCGGTAGTGGTTAGTGATGCTTCACTTCTGGTGCATGCTGCTCCTGGCAACTGCAGCTCAGCAGCATTACAGCGACTCGGTACCAAGCCTTTCCCCATTGCGCTCCTTGGCAACAAATCTCTTGGCAGATTTTTCCCTTGGTTTATTTCACAGGAATTGTGTTCACATATGTGGTTCAGCAGGTGTGTAATGTTACTTATCCATTGGTCTGAGTCGGCAGGTAACACACCTTAGAAATCGCATAAGTGTTTTTGTATGCTTTTTGTTATGCTGCTGCATCAGCATTCATCAAGCTGGACAGAAGCCTCATTGAAGGGTAAGAGGGTGGTTTCTGATCTCAAAACTGCTTTTTGTCTATGTTCCAAACAGTCGGTTTGCTCATTCAGGTATTTAGCCTGCTAGGGATGGGAGCTTTGGTTTTTGGGTGTAGCAGCTGCAAGGAGATGTAAAGGCTGAGCACAGGGCAGGAGAAATTGTGAGCTGGAGGGTATGAGTGGTTAAGGCTGTTTTGAGGAGACCAGAAAGCTGGACATCAGTAGCAGGAATGTTGTCCTAGTTTCTGTTCTAACAAAGAAAAAAATACGTAATTAAAGTTCTTAAGTATTTGAATGAGCTTCACTCAGCACCAAAGACTCCCAGAATACGATAAGCAGACTGGAAACACAGTGTATGAGTACTGCCAAGCAGCGTGTGTCCTTGGGAACCACAGATGTTGACCCAAGTGTTGAGCAGCACTTCTAGCTACATGC
Organism: Falco biarmicus; assembly: GCF_023638135.1. Classification (NCBI taxonomy): domain Eukaryota; kingdom Metazoa; phylum Chordata; class Aves; order Falconiformes; family Falconidae; genus Falco; species Falco biarmicus. Next base: position 37,904,110 of record NC_079291.1, on the reverse strand, counting down.
CATGCCAGAAGGTGCTGTGCAGCCACCACTGCCAAGGGTGGCATTTCAGCACCGAAGCTTGGCACTCTGCAGTCTCTGTATTACAGCACTTCCACCGGTCGGGGGTCTGTAACCATGGCTACTGCGCCAGGTTTTTTCCCAAAGCCACAACATATTCGTAAACAAACATGTAAGGTCACTTACAAATTTACATTGGAGTTTAAATAAATAATAGCAGTTATGTAAAAAATGTTTCCTAAAACAGGTCCTGCATGTATCTTAACTGCAGATGCTTTCTGACCTACTATTCAAAAGGCTTCAGCATGTGATTTCTTGATGGGCTTAAGCAGATGTAAATATAGTCTGCTACCAGAAGATGAAATGCCATCTTCTTGCTCCTTTTGCAGTTTATCTTCTCTGCTTTTTTAGTTTTCAGCCTCCCAGGCAGCTAATCTGGTCTGCCTCCCGGTCACGAGTTTTACTGCCAGCACAAAGGAGGCAGCGGGAATATGTGGGTGGCAGCAGAAGGGCAAGATGGCAGCTTTACATTGATTCTTCATGAAGCCTTACTTTGAGACCTTTGTTTTCAAACTTAATGAGCAATTTACATAAGAAAGACTGTTGATTTGAATTTTTTTTAAGGGGGGTCATGTTTATTAATTGTAGAAGTTGTTGAAAAATGCTGCATTTTGAGAAAAAAATTGGATGTTTATTAGCAAGGCAAAAAATCATGTTTCAAAACATTTCAGAGTTTGTTCCATCTTCTTCCATTTCATCCTAATTCAGTTAGAAAAAGAAGGTATGGCAAGGAAAAGTAATGAAGCATAAGAGAGAGCTGACTTTTTTATTGAATTTGAAGATTACACTGCCTTAAGCCATGTATGTTTTAAGAAATCTCCACTGATAATGATATTAGTAAGGAAAAGAGCTAATTTTTTAATAGATGAATACTGCCAGATGTTAAGATATTTGCGTTAGCTTATAGGTTAGATCTAAACGGTTTAGTGTTACATCTGTTTGAAGACTCAGCATCATGGATGACTTACTGCACTGTTTTGACTCTTTAATCAGCAGCAATAAAATGCTCAGGTTCTTTCTACTTCTGTGCTAAGGTGTTCTATAGACAAGCTGAATTTCCTGGCAAAAGTATCACCTCAGGAAGCAGCTGACAAGGAGTTAGTCTCACAAAACAGGCTCAGTGGGAGGGTGTTTTCTTTACAGTACAGCTGCAGACAAATCAGACTGCACAAATCTGGCTGCCTTCTGCGGCTGCCTGTCCTGCTTGATTCAATTACACTTCTCCCAGAGAAGGCCTTAAGAATACAAGCCCAGAAAAATATTCACCTTTCTGTTCTTCCTTAGGCCTGTGGTGCGGGCACTTTCAGATCTGACTTGCCACCTGCAACTCTGACCAAATGCTGTTGACCCTCACAACTGCAGAGGTGAGGATGTTTCCCTTGCAAATAATTTGGAGAGCCAGTGTTACCAACTGGGAAAGAGCTGGCTCTGCAGGCTTGGTGGCACGTAGGCAGCCACAGCACATGAGGTTTCTGGCATTGCAGCTTAGCAAGTACTGAGGTGCTGGTGGGGCTTTCAGCAGTTCTTTTGTCAGCTGCCGCTGGGTTATGGAGTTCATCATTCATTATGGTACATTAGTTCCAGTTAGTTTGCGTGTACACTTTCAAATGCCACGTGGCTGCACCTTAATTAGCCAAGGAGTTATGAGAACCTTGAGAACCACTAATCTTAGCGGACGATGCCTGTATGCCTCACTTGAGAAGTCATCTGAGAGCTGTAATTTTCTCAGGCTCTCAGCACTAATCTGCTTAGAGCTCCTGTAGGAGATCTTGCACACTGGGCAGAACAGAATTTGCCTGGACTAGATTTCACTAGCCACAGTAAGATTCAAACACATCACAGAGATTTTTTGGTTTAAAACACAGGAAAAAACTCAAAAAAGTCATATTAGATAGATAACGTAAAAACAACGTAATTTAATGAAATATGCGAAATATGCCTCTGAGCTGCTTGTGTATCCATATTGAAGTACAAAAACCCCTACAGCTTTTGGGTTTGACTCTCAGGTCAGCTAAGTAAATTACCATTTCTTGAGAAGAAAGGTTGCCTTTGATGGTTTCCATCCCTAGAAAATGTCCTTTTCTCCTAAGACACTTTCTATGCATCATAACTGTCTTTGTTTCGTGGGCAGCCCCACTCCCAAAAGAATTCCAGGCTGTTCTCCTTGCTTTCCTAGCACAGGCAAGTCGGTTCTCTGGGTCCAGATTCCACCACAGCCCTCCAGATGGCATCTTTTATGAGACAATGTCTCAGGTGACACCTTATTTTTGCAGGGTGTCAGAGATGGCATGAGGGTCTGTAGAAGCTTCTGCATAGTCTACTATAGATAACACAGCAGCCAACTGGATTTGCTTGAATACTGTCATAAATTAGCAAACTGAAGTTGATCGTGCTTCTTGTGTTGGTTCTGGAAATTATTTTTTCTCACAGCTATTTTTACAATGTTTGGCATTTTGTTTTGGGATTGACAGTCCTCTACTGTAGCCATTTAATACATTTTCTTTGCTTTATTTCTGTGCCCAGCTGTCACATCTTCCTCCTAACAGGAATAAACACAAGTTCCTAATGGCTGAAAGCTATTAATTTGCTTTACTGAGCTCGTAAAAGCTTTCTGTCTGGTTTGAAGTGATTATTATATTTCCTGAAAATACTGTCTGTGTCCAACTACCATGCGTATTGTGTCTCTTGCTGGGTAAGTGCATAACTGTGACTGAGCATAAGAAAGGAGAATGTAGCAGAAAGCAGGACTTCCTTTTCCATTGGCACAGGCATGGAGGAAAACACCAGAAATTTGGACATGAGATTTAAATTTTAAATCTCCTTTCAGTATACGATCCAGCCATAAACAAATTTGTCACCTACTTTCTAGAAAAAAATGATCTCTATATCAAAACAAGGATTCGATCTGAGTTTTTAAAATGTCTGGTGTGTAGAGGCAGATGTTTGTAAACTCCTGGATCCTTGACATCACAGATCCATCCCACAAGCAAAGAAATTTGGGCAGAATGTTGTCTGTGTCCACTGGAACACTGGTAATGCTACCGCTTTCTGAAACAGTAGTTCTTTGCTGTGGGTAATATAGGTGAGTCTATATTGTGAAACTAAGTAACATGATAATCAACACTAACTTCTCTGTATCTGAACTTCTGCAAAGGAGCAAGTTCTAAGTACTTCCTACAGTCGAGATTCCATGTTCAGTAATTCTGGGATGTGTGCTGGCACGGTACGTTCCTATTTTTAAATATGGAGATATGAAAGAACAGAAGGGATCCCTTTTCTGCAACAGTGTAGAACTGGTTTTGGTCAGAACTCCGGGAAAATAACTCGATACAGACAGTTTCTTAATTAGCCTTAATTAAGGTGATGGAGAAAGGAAGATAGATCAAAGCTAAACCAAGATGTTTTGGTATTACAACTGGAATTACTTCAGTTATTCAAGGAGCAAATTATGTTAGCACTTTATACTGAAAATAATCAGAATAGAGATATATGAGATACCAGTACTGCAGTCTGTTCACAGCTATACAGCATTCTGAACCAAATCTGAGTCTGCAGCAGGGGGAAGAAAAGCTGAAGTGCTGACAAGCCAGGAAATACACAGTATTAAGAAAAAGACACTGTTAACTCCTATGCTATAGATTGTGAAATGCCAAGAAAAAATCTGGTCCTCTCACAGTTTAGAAAATGGACTAAATAAGAGCAACTGTGTGGTTAAGTAATTCTCCCATGCTTTGGGATTAAATTGTTAGTTGATCTTTACCAGTTTTAACAGAAGAAATCTTTCAGAAGTTAGGTGTAAGGCCTGGGAAATAGCAGCCAAGGGGTATTTTCTGTCAGTTTGTCAAGCCAATAGTTTAAATTGAGTGGACTTATTCATTGCTGGAATGCAACGGGACCCTTTTTTTGTTGGGCTGTTCCATTTTGTGACCTGTTTACCCCACCCCAGCTGACTGCAGCTCTACAGAGTCTCTCTTGCCCCAGCTATGACTGAGGAGATTTAATAAGGCAAAGCCAATGATGAATACAAACCATGCAATTAAGTCTCATTACATTAATTCTTTCTGAGGAAAAAAAAGCAGAATCATGGAAACATATTTCTCTGGAGAGCAACAGCAATTTTAAACAGCAGAAAGCAAAACAGCGTGATCCGTGTGGCGTTATAGCCAGGTTCCCAGGGAAAGCCTGTGCCCAGTAAAGCACAAGACGGGAGGCACCCACAGGAAATCATGGGTTGTCTATCTTATTTCACAGCTGGATGAATACTGTTCAGCACAGTTTTCAATTACAGAGGTGCTGTGCCAAGAGCTGTGGAAGGAATTTAAGTTTTATGTGAGACACATGGATGAAAGTCAAGCCGTCCTTTAGTTACAATTGTGGTGTAGCTGGGTGTTAGGGATGTTCCTGTGTGCACACTCAGTGGGTTATACTCATTAACTCCCTGGGTGGTCTAGGAACCCTCAGCTAGTCCCTGGACAGAAGAGATACTCAGCTGTGCAAAGACAAGGTGACAGATCCAGCTCCTCAATACCTCTGTAACAAAGGATCTGACTAACTCTCGTGGGAGATGTTCAGGTGGGGATTTCAGACAGTCCTTGGGATTCCTCGCAGGCAATTCCTGCTGTGCCAAGACAAATTTCTACACTTAAACCTGTCATTTAACATCCTGGGTGGAGAACCTGGCCCTTCTAGAGACTCCTAGTGGTTCCTGCCACAGAATTTACTAGATTGCACGCAGATAAGATGCTTGTAAATAGTCTGTCCTGTAGATGCAGAAATGGTCACGCAGGACAGTCTTTTTGCACATAGTTAATACAGTAAGGTGTTTTAGTTTAAAATAACCTATAGCAACAGATAATGTATGTGCTTAAGTTGTCACACAGAATGGGGGGCAGCTGGGATGTGAGAACTGAGCAGAGAAGTGGTTAGGGGAGTCTCTTCTGATCCAGCGACTCCTGTCATTACCCAGACTGCAACCAAATGGCCTGTTTGGGACATCTAAACAATATTCTATGCCAAAGTCCCAATCATTATTTTTCTTCAGCAAACACTCTGTCCATTTTTTGTGCAGCCTTGCTCAGCCAAAAAACAAATCAGCCCTTCCATCCATTAAACGCTGCATTTAACAAATAGTCTTTGTCTAGATAAGTTCAACGCTTTCAAAAATAAATCAGTTAGCCCTGATAGCAGTGATCAGTTCAGCGCATGTTATGATAGAAAATACATTGCTCTCCCTTGTTTTAAACATTAGGACTAAATGTTAACAGCTGTTTATGCATTGCCAGATTTTACTGAAATACAAGTTTTGAAGCACTTGGCTTGTCATTTTGTTCACAGTAGTATTACAACAAATCTAACAATAGATTATAATCCAATTTGACTGTGATTCAGTACTATTAACCATTCTGCAGAATAGTGCTCATAGCAGTGCTATTAGCAACTATTATTTTTCAAAAAAACTGTCATATGTAACGTGCTGTGAAAGTCAGAAGGCAAAAAATTTCATTATGTGCCTTTTTTGATGAGACTAAAAGTTTTTTTTATTTCTCAGTATAGCCACAAGACAATTGAGTAATTATGTACTCGTTGAACAGTACGTTTACTTCCTGAATATCGAATGTGTGGTCGCCTGAGTATTGTGCAATGAAAACCAAAGGAAATCAGCTACTACTTACCACCACCCTTAGCAGAGATACTGAACTGATCCTGTATATTCCCCTAGGCTTCCTCTCTGCCAGCCAAAAATCACCCTGGGTGCAAATCTCATTTCCATGACAGCAAGGGCCGACATCAATTGAGAAGATTGACTGACTTTAACTGTCCCAGTAGTATTCAGCTGATCATGTCTAAATTTATTAAGACCGTTTAACAGCCAATTTAATCTCTGGTTTAATCTCAGGGTTTGCCTGAAAGATGAAATTGGGTCATTGTATTTACAGCAAAATTGCAAAACCTTGAATAAAGTAGTGTAACTTCCCCTCTATACCGCATTGTTCTAATGCCTGCAAATATCTGCTATCTGTGTATTTGTAGGACTGGAGCTAATCTGCTTATGATACCACATCTAATTATTAGGATCTCTAGGAGTTCTGTTTCCGTGAAAATTATTTATGGAAGGGTGATTATTATAGGACAGAAGGTGGATATCGACTTGGAAGATCTAATTTTCTCTATTTGACCTTGAGAAATAGCCTGAACTTGTGGCTGCACCTTTTCCTCTATAAAATGGTATTATTCATACTTTGAATTTTAAGAAGATAGTTGTAAGAGACATTTTATTACAATCTGAATACACTCTTAAGGATAATTATGTGAAGATGCACATTCTTATTCAGCAGATCTGCCTCCTTTGGTATTTAATCACAGTTAGTACCCCACTTTAACAAAGTACTAGACCCCACACATACCCTCTTGCATGACTTCAACAAAGCCTTAATATAAAGCCAACATGCGTTTCAGCGTGTCCTGTCACTGGGGCGGAGGGGACACAGGTTGGGGGAAGAGGTTCTCTTTCTTCCCTGGGATATTAGTTGAGTCCTCACAATTCCTTCTCTGCTGTGCCAAGCAGAAGAATTTGGTCCCCTGTGCAGTGACTCAGCTAGGGTATCACTGATCTAGCTGAAAAACTTTCAGCTGCGTCAGTTCACTATAGGACTACAGAAATGTTTTTGTTCGTATACCACAGTGTTTGTTGGATGCAAAAACAAGCATTCAGGGAGAGAGAAGCACAGACTAGCTTTTGTGGCAACACCAATCAAAGTACACATAAAAGTGCCACCTGAAGATACATTAATGCTCCAGCCAGCCACAAACTAAACCAACCTTTTTGAGCAACGTGTTGCTGGAGTAAACCAGGGCCTATGTCCACAGCAAAGAAAACCAAGTGACATTCTAATCATGTAAATGATTTAACATCTGAATTATTTACACATTGTAATCAGGTGAGCTGGGTAAACTCAGTCACAGTGATGAAGTAATTCTGTCATTAACAGAATGAACCAAACACACACACAGACTTTGTAACTCATATTTCACCTTTGAGATTGTTAGCACTGGTAATAATGAAAAATAAACCAGCTAAAAAAAAAGAAGACAAGACTGTCAGCCCAATCTGTACTTTGTTCAGCTACCCAGTGAATGGTTCATTCAACTCTTCTATCACAAGGGAGGCGCTGGAGCAGAGATGAGGAAAAGGGGCCAGAGCTGCTGCTGAAAATGCCTGAATAGAAACACTGCTCAAAATCCCAGGCAGATTCTACAAAGCGGGCAAAAAATCCTTGTTATTAGTTGAAATTGATATGGAATTATGATAGAAAAAAGCACAATCCATTTAAGTCCCAAGGTAGTTGGGTTTTTTTGGGGGGGTTTTGTGGTTTTTTTTTCATCTTAACACATGCTGCTTGTTCCAAACGCAGTTTCTTGGTAGATCATTTTTTCATGTCCTCTACACTCCATTTCCCAGGAATTTATGTCTGCCGAGGGAGTGGTTACCTAATCAATGAAAAAAGTGATTCATTACTGTCTGTATAGCTATTGTGAGACAATTACCGTAACTGCTCATAAATTATATTAATGGTTTTGTCCCCCAAAGGAATAACAAAACTAGATCAGAGAAGATGGATGTAACCGTACTTCCAAAGAGCTTTCAGCAAATTCTTTTTTTCCCCCTCTCCCACAAGTCTTTGCTCTAGCTAAAAGATACTTACTTTATAATAACCATGCTAGAAGCAACTGAAGAAAAAATCACAAACGCTGGCTTGGAATTTGAGCTGTGCTATGAGAAGGCATTCTTCACTGAATACATAAAAGCATCCAAAACTAAGTTACAAAAAATTAGCTAGGGGACTCCCTCTCTGCCTCAAACATAGTTCAGTACATTTAATCAAAATCATGTGGAATATAACATAAGCTTTTGAGAAAAAGAAAATTTATGAGAACAGCTATATAAAGTCATTTCAAGGGCACTTTTAGCTCAGTATCTTGCCTAAAGTGGCAGTCAACAACAAATGCCTAAGGAAGAATGTCAGGAACAAAAGCAATCATATAATGCATCTTCCTGGCAGTGCACACAGCTTCAGGCAGTGTGGTCCAGGGACTTTCTGAACCAGAGGTGATATCTTGGTATTTAGTAACTGTTAACAGACATGTGAATGGAAAAAAAAATCCAAACTTTCTGGAATAATCTGAACTTTTAGCATCCTTAATATCCAAAGACAGAGTTTCACAGCTTTAGCTACACTTTAAGCACTATATTTTCTTCTAAGTACTTTTGTTTTCAATCTGCTACTTGATAATTGTGTTCAATACCCTCCGGGTCTTGTATTAGAAAAGACAGTTACTCTGTGTTCACTTTTTCTGTGCCACTCATGACTTTATACATCTCTGTTGTATGCTTTCTTAGCTATAGTCTTTTGAATTATTACTATCTATGTAAACAGTCACTTATCTTTTGTAGACTTTGCACTCAACTATGTGTCTTTACTATTCCAAGAGCACCTTCCAAGTGACTCAAGAATATGGAAACAAGAAAAAAAGAAGTGTTTCAGAGCACAGAGATATATAGACTTGAACACGTGACAAAACCTGGTCTTCAGATGTCCCCACTCATTGCAGGGGTGTTGGACTACATGACCTTTCCAACCCAAACCATTCTATAATTCAGCCAGCTGCAGAAGGCTGAAGTAGTAAGTCAGTATTGTCCTACACTAAGCTCAGGTGAAAACATATTTGTTTCCATATGACCCACATACCTACGCTTTGGCTTTATTTTTCTAACACTTCCTGAAGACTGAGGAGGTGGGGACTCTGGTGCTACTGGCAAAAACCCAAAGATGATATAGGCAAAATGAAATGTACATAACTTTTTAATGCACATGGTGAAACTTAATTTAAGGTAAGGGCACCTTCCAGGCAGCCCCTTCGGCCAAAACTCTCACAAAGCCACCCTCATGCGGTGTAGCACTCCGTCAGCTTTGAAGGCCAACAGCCTTAGAGCCAAACAACAAAACTCAGGTTTGTTCCCTTTAATTTAACACACTGGGCTAAGTCACGAGAGTTACTAGCAGTTATCCACATTCCCTCTAAACTGTTTCCTGGAGCTACTAATATCTTGCTGTGTGGGCTTGTAGGGAGATTAATGTCTGCAGCAAGATGAACCAAGTGTCTAAAGTTAAATAGGATGTCAAGGTCAAGCACTGTGAAAAACATTAATCTTGCTCCTCATTAAGGCTCAAGTGCATTTTCAGAAGCATCTCAAACAGCTAATATCGGCTCTCCATATGCCCACAAGACAATATACTCGCAATAGTAACAATGGTACCGTTATACAAGACTAATAAAAGTGATCAGAATGCTGCCGGGTTTGAGAAGGAAGGTCATGCGCAACTGGTGTCACTGCGACTGAAACAGTGCCGTACTTGGAGGGAGTGCTTGCTTCCTACTTGGAGCAGAGTCATTCAGCATTAAAACCACCTGCACCAGTACTTTGGCTACTGATTGCCCAATATCAAACTTTCCCTTCCTGAACACCATCACAGAGAAGCTGACAAAGGTCAGTTGTAGGACCACGTAGCTAAAGCGCGGTTGGCTGTCAAAGCATGGCAAGGTATGCCACTTCACTGGCCATTAAAGACTCGGTTTGGTGCCAACCACAGTTGTCTTGGGCCACTGAGATCCCCGGTTTCTTGCGTGTCCTTACCCTGCCATCTCAGGAGGGTTTGGGGTCTGTTTTATTCATTCTTATGACATATCGTGCAGCCCAATCTGGGTGTTTTGTATACCCCTGGGTGCTTCTGAGGGTGTTAGGTGCTTCTCTAGGGCCCTGAGAGGTGGGACACTGCAGAAAACCAGCACCTCGTTAGCCTTTTAAAATGGGAAGATCACGGCAAACGTTCATGTTCACTTTCATCTCTTTACTCCTGTCTCTGGCGGGCCCTGACGTGGGGATACTTTTGTTGGCTTTGCTGGATGTGGCAGCCTGCTGACCAGCCTCGCTGACAAAGGGACACTGAAAAAGTGACTCCCTCGCCACCTCCCCGCCCTCACAGGGGCCGGACGAGTCCACACAGCAAGGGAGAGGCCTTGCCAGAGAGGAAAGGGCCCGGTACATCACAGCACCGAACCTGCAGCCGCAGCTCAGCGCCTCACACAGACACGGCCACACGCACCGGGCACTCACGGAGGGGGACGCACCCCCGGACCGCCCGCGGGACCCAGACCCCCGCCTATAATACCGCCCCGCGGCTTCCCGCCCGGCGGCCGCAGGGAGCGCCCCGCCCCGCCCCGCCCCGCCCCCGCCCCGCCCCGCCCCGCCCCGCCCCGCCCCGCCCCGCCCCGCCCCGCCCCGCCCCGCCCCGCGAGCCGTTGGCGCCTGCGCAGCGTCAGGTCCTGGTGCGAGTGCGGCGCGTGCCCGGTGCGGCGATGGCGGCGGTTCGGCTGTGGCCGCTGTGGCTGCGGGGCTTGGTGCTGCTGTGGGGCCGCGCCGGGATGGGGCTGGGGCTGGGGCTGGCGCCCCCCACCGCCACGGCTCCGCCAGCACCGGCGCGGGGTAAGGAGAGGTGGGGGGCCGCGGGTTGGCGCGGAGCGGCGCCTCTTCCTTCCCTCCATCCCCGCGGAGGGGCCCGGCCGGGGGCGCGGGCGGCGGGGCCTGCGGGGCCTGCGCGGCCTGTGTCTCCGCGGCGGGGGCTGCGCCTGGCCCCGAGCGCGGCTGCGGGGGCGCGGCGGGCGGAGGCCCTCGGTCGGCCCGAGGCTCACAGGCCCCGGCGCCGCCCGGTAGCGCCTTACGGGGAGCTGGCGGAGCTCGGAAGTTGCCCTGGTCCTCGCCGCAGGCTGGCTCCGTGCGGCGGCAGGGCGGCAGCCGCTCCTCGCCAGCGCCGGGGGAGGACGGGCAGCCCTGCCGGGGGGCCAGCGCTCGGCTGCCGCCCGAGGGAAGGGGCGACGGCAGCAGGGGTTGCACCGCGGCCCGCCCCGCCGTTAGCGGCGGTTCTGCGGCACGGACACGGCGGCCGCCTCGGCTTTCTGTGTCCTGACTTGCTGCCTGGAAGGAGAAGCTGATGGAGGTGCTCTTGCCATCCTGTTAGTTCTTCTGGAATCGTTTATCGCGTCGCTGCTTTTAGAGTTCAGTTGGTGAAGCTCATCCTCAGATTTGGTTGCCATTAACATATGTGAGTGGAAAGGTGCACGTCGGGTTAGTTTGCGTTACATCAGGGTATCTCAAGTGGACCTTGACGTGTGTGTTTAGAGTCCAGTTTGCGGTGCCTCATTTCTTTACGGACGGGTTTTTACTTTAAAAGGAAGTATCCAGCTTTGTGAGACAACTAACTTGAAGCAGGAGAGGAAGGGAGCTGTCAGTGTTTCTCTGACAGCTAATCGGTTACTGCAAGCTAATCGGTTACTTTCTAGTAGTTCTGAGAAACGTAAATAAAACCAAAGTTTGGTTGGAGCTGAAAATTGGTTTGAATTAGTAGTGGAGTTGCTTATGGACTCCCTAGGAAAGAAGTTTTCACATAGTTATGTGAGTTTAGAAGTTTTTTCATGAGGCCAGTTGTTGATGTGAAAGTGGATCATGATATTATACAGAAAGCTATCTTTAAGATACAAATATTAGAAATAAGGGTAAAGTGAAAAGTGCGTGATGGATTGTTATGCCATATGCTTAATATTGTTTTGGTCTTAAATTGAAACAGTTTGAAAAAAGTGGATAGTTTTATTTTCTTCTTAGTAGCTGGTGCAGTGCTGTGTTTTGGATTTGGTTTAAGAATAGTGTTGGTAACATACTGATGTTTTTAGTTGTTGCTAAGTGATGTTTATACTAAGTCAAGGACTTTCCAGTTTCTCAGGCCCAGCCAGGACAGCTGACCTGAGCTAGCCAAAGGGATGTTTCACACCATAGAACATCATATTGAGTGTATAATCTGGAGGGAGTTGGCTGGGGGCCGCTGACTGACTGGGCATGGGTCAGCAGGTGGTGGGCACTTGTGCATCACTTGAGGGTTTTTTCCCCTTCCTTTTGGATTTTATTCGTCTCCCCTTCTCCCTCCTTCTGGGTATTATTTTTATTCAACAATTAAATTGTTATTAACCCTTGAGTTTTACCTTTTTTCCCAGTTCTCCTCCCCATCCTGATGTGGGTGTGTGAGTGAGCAGCTGCATAGTACCTGGTTGCCAGCTGGGATGACACTAAAATGCATATTGATTACTGAAGTGATGATCTGGTTAAGAGAGAGGTGGCAGTTTTATGGTAGTTTTGCAAGACTGTGGGACCTTGGGTGCTATCCCGCTAAATATTTCCCAAGTTCACCTGTTTTACACAGGGCTAGACTGGCACAAAGCAGGGTTACAAAGGTTGTATTGTTCCCTATTTCAGAAAATACGAACAGTACAGCTTTAATTGCTGGAGCAGCTGGAAGGTTGAAGAATAAAGAGTACTTGGAGGAAGTACTCTTACACCAGGAGGAGGGAACAACTGTTTAACTTGAAGAGCAGTGTTGCCCTGAGAAGGGGGGCAGAGCACAAATTAAACTAGCTGAGAATAACCTCGGTGTTGGTGTTGAAAGGTTTCTGATTGTCTGAGCAGTTGTGCTGTTTTGTGGTGTTTGAGGGTTGTTTTTTAGTGGAATAATAAGAGCTCCACCTCTTCCTCACTGATCTTAAGGTTGCGTGGCAGTCATCAGTCCTTAGTGTATCCTGCTATAGAGCCTTGTCTTCCTAAAAAACTTTTTAAAAACCTTTTGCAATATGCTAACTTCATGCAAAAATCCATATTGAAGGGGGGGGGGAAAGCTGGTTTTAAACAAAATAGTTTTATTGTCAGTGTTATTATGTGTTATCTCTATTTTGTGGAGGAGCAGCCATTGTTCTGTATTAGTGCAGTTAACCTGGTCCATGAGTGTGTCTCCCAGAAAGTGAGATTGTACAGGTAGTTGGTGCATACTCAACTTAGTAGTTCCTCTATGTGTAAGCAGCATTCTAGGGCATGAACAGTAATAGCTTTTTCTTATCTTGTGAGAATATAATCTTCATACACTTACACTTAACAAGGTGTTACACTAAACTGTTTTGGTAAAAATTAAACTTATCAAAGTAATGCTTCCACTGCTTGGTAAACCACTCTTGGTGTGTGTCATGTGAATATGGGGTGTGTGTATGTGGAGATTCCCTCCGCCCCGGGTGTTTGATCTGTCTGTCAGCACCCCAGGAAAGCTGAGACCCTTGCGCCTGACCAGTTTGTCAGTGTCCCATTGCAGGGACCCTTCGCTGAATCGGAGGGCAATTCGACTGCCTTGTTCAGGGAAACAGGCCAACAGCATAAGGGGGACCCCTCAGCGGGTCTTCCTACTTTATTGGATTTATGTTACCCACTGCTGGCAACCGCTAGTGTCCACAAAGGATTAACACTAACAGTTTCCGGCATAACACTTCTCATTAATATAAAATTAGGAAAAATTAAGGTTCATGATTCACAGTGATAGAGACTGTCTGCAAAATCAAGCTTGAAGGGATACACGACCAAACTATATACAACTCAAGTGTAATCACTAATAACAGCCAGTGTGAGTTAGTTATTGAGCGCGCATAAGACAAAGTTGTTACCCAATAGGCGTCGCTATGGGGGGAGAAGACAGGTTCAGCCCGTGGACTGACCCCAGAGGTTACGATGGAGTCTTCCCCAACTTCTCCCCTCATCTGTTCACCTCTTATACTTCACAGTATATTGCATATTCATTCATCATGCATAGGATTGGTTACAAGTTTCTCACTTGTAATGCAAATCAGTACGCGTCCTCAGAGAGCACTGCTGAAGTTCTCTGCTAACTATGTGTGCTCCTCAAGGGGGGCTATTTGAGTTGGAGGTTGTGATCTCCCACTACCACAATTATCTCTGTCCTATTTTCAGCTAATTTTCTGTTGATGTCAGTGGATTGCAACACCTTATCATCCTGTTTCCTCTCATAGCTAGAGCTTTCTTCACTTGAATGCGTAACTTAGACGATGGTGTTCTTTTCAGTGTCTGTTCTGTATTTCTCGTGCTCCCCCAAGGGTGGCCACCTTGATTAGAAGTCCCTTCATTCACAACAACTTCAGAGCGAGTCAGACTGACCTAGCTTTGTGAACGCTGAATCAGTCTGGTAACCCGGGAGTTTAGACAACAATTTCCACTCTGCCCTGGACTTATTTCAGTCCAGGACCAGTCCATTTCCATCACATTTAGGTGGAGCTTGAGTGACTCTAGTCATACGTGTTGCTGCTAACTGCTGTCCTGTGCCCGGTGAGGTGTTACCTTGGAGGCAGGTAACTCTGGGAGGGAGGTGTGCGTTAGTATTCCAATGAAGTTGTTTCATCCGAGGAAAGTCATTTCACCACAGCGGTCGGCTCAGCCACGGACATCTCATGGATTCTTCACGTGACAACTGGTATGCAGCTTATCAGCTGTGTGGTGCCGTCAAGTTCCCATTCCTGGAGGGAGCACAACAAGCACGGCTGCGGTGTCTCCACTCCACTCCATCCTGGCTCCACCGTCTGTCACTCCCATCAGCATGTGCTGAGCTGGCAGGATGTGTTGCTTAGGGAACTGTGGGGATGTAGATGCCGTGCATGCCAACCATCCTGAAGGCAATAGCTGTATTTTACCCTAAAAAAGCTTTCTGTAATACTGTGCTTCTATTAGGACCCAATTTTCTCTAATTCACCCCCTCAAGGTGGCATTTCCCACAGTATGTAAAAATAATTTCTGATTTTATTACATATTAAGTGATTAATGCTGATGTTATATACTAGTATAGGAGGAATGGTTATGTTTGATAAATAGTGTTTAAAATACAATGGGAATTTTTGTTGATAGTGCTGTTACGGCTTACATTTATTTTTGCCCAATAAAGATAATACAGTAATCCCTTGAAATACCAGAGGGAGACTGTCAACTTCCTATCTGTTTGAATAATAATAATAAAAAAATCCAAAGCTGTTTTTGTTTAATATGCAGGTACACAATGCTTTAGCGAAGTGGTTTGGAAAGGATATTTAGGGTTTTCTTCTTTCCCAGTTTGAGAGGTGTTTTGTTCTATCTTCTGTTCTCGTCGAGAACACCCTAACTAGTGGCAGATTTATGTATCTTTTAAGTTCTGTGACCCAGAGAAAAATAGAAAGCAGAATGGAAAAAAATACAGTTTTTTTCCGTCACTCATAATAATGTTAAATTCTGTGGCAGCAGTACATAAAGATGTTTTGATTCTTGAGATACATGTTGTGATGATGTATTTTGAAGTATTTTCGTTAAGACTTTTATACTGTTTTTAAGTATAAATAAGTCCAATTTTTTAATAATTTAAGCCCCTGTCTTTCGTTTAGATGCCAGTATAGGTTATCTGCTGTAGTATGTCGGGCATGAAAAGCTTATGAGATAACCCTTGATAGGAATCGAAGGAATGTTAAATTTTTTCACTTTGCTGTAGATGGTTCAGTTACTGAAAATGTAACCACATTTTCAGAAGTCCTTGGTGTACTTGCATGCTTCTGACAGTACCTTGCTAATTTATGTTTGGAATTTTGCTTTGTTTTGGTGTTTAAGTCTTAAATTGAAAATGTAAATAAGTATTCCTATAATAAGCATGGTGGTACTCCATGTGGGATAATCCCATTTGAAAGTTTTTGAGTTTAAACTGAGAGCTATTTCTGAATCTGCTTTTCACGGGGTTTTCCCATGAATTGGTACATGGGCCTTACACTTAGGCTTTTTCTCCTTTAATTGGTACTGGTAACAATGTTAATTCGTACTAGATAAGCTATAAGTGTTTTTTCTATATGGATATATTAATTAAAGCTAAATATGCTGGTACCTAAAATTTTGAAAACTAGTACCAGAAAGTATAATACTGAATTATGAAAATACTGAAATACATGGTGGTCTCAAAACATGCCAATTTACCTCAGATTGATACCTGCTTGTGACTAACGCAGTTGTCCATTAAAAGTAGAACTGGATTCCTGATTTGGAGACATTTTCCCATTGTATTTATACTATCAGTTGAAATAATAAAAAGTTAGTTTCATTAAATAGTATTAAAAATGATCATAGGAACTACAATTATTGGAAGAAAGATCCAGATTCAGACCTGGGGAGGAGACTCCCCCTCATCTGTCAAGTGGTTCATGGATGCAGTCCTGTGGGCAACGGATTGTCGATGTTGTGGATAAGAAAGACTGGTCTTAAGACAATAAGCATGCAGTATTTCTCAATGAGTCATAGCCTTCGGCTAGAAACTTCTGGGAATGTGAACACCAGTAAATATTTTCTTTTTGGGGGATAGAAAATGTTCTTAAAAATCCAATGAAAATATGAACTCCTGTATCATTTGGCTTTTCAGACTTCTGTTAGAGTTCTTGTTGATGTCCTACAAAATAACTTTGTGTCCTATGTTTGGAAGTACTTGTTTAAAATCATGTTATTTGGACAGCTTTATCTTTAAACTTTTTTGCCCCAGAGAAAGGTTAGTATCTATGGGATGAGGACCAACCCTAGGCAAGGGCGAGCTTTCGCTAGGCTTCCAAAACTTGGAATGTTCTCTAAGTGGAAGTGAAAAGTCTTAGAATTTCAGCAGAGGTTACAGGGAGGCTCTTGGGTTACATCTCCTATGTTGTCCTTGGAGAAAGCAAATTGAAGTTAAGGGTAAGCTTGACTTGTTTCCCTAACTATGCCAGAGCTCATACTTAAATGCTTCATATCTCTGCTACAGTTCTCCTGTATGGAATGGAATTACTGCACTTTCATTACTTCAGTCAAAATTGTTGTTTGTTATCTAGAAGTAGGGGGGGAAAAAGCTAAACATTATGTTAAATGGTTGGTGTTACTGAGTAAAAATAAATACAGAATCTTTGTGATTTGTGGTTTGTTTTTGTTTTTTTTTTTCTTTCTAGCATGCTCAGAGTTTTCTCAGAGGTCCTGTGAAGAATGCTTAAAAAATGTTTCGGTAAGATTTTTAACATCCTTTTTATTTGAAAATTTGATGATTTTTCCACTTAATATCAAATAGGATTGTTAGGGCTTGTCTGGCTGTTTGGTGGGGGTTTGGTTTTGTTCTTAGTGGTGAATCTAGTCAAATGACCTGTCATAAGAGGAAGTCGAGATCAGTCAGTTCTATTATCTGTTGGTTTTTTAAATGGTAGTCAGCTGGTGTGCTGGTTCCCCTCTGTCACGCTGGATGCCAGTGTGCTTTCACTTTGCCAGGGTTGCTCCATGATTTTTCACTCACGGTGTTCCTCTCCTTTGTCTGGAGAGGACAGACTCTGTAGAATCTGAGCTTCCAGTTTTGGCGTGTGCTCAGTGCTTCCGTAGTGTGACTGAGCAAGCTGATGTTGCTGCTGGGTTAGACTCATCCTCATTTTGCAAACAGCACTTAGGTAAATTTCCATCTTATGAAAGGGCTAGATAAACTGAAGGCTAAAACGCCTTGCATTTCTTGTATGCTGAATAGGAGAACTAGGAAATTAATGTAAATAAACTAGAAATGCCTTTCTCTGGAGATGCCCCCAGCAGTGCATTTAACTGAGGTAGACTGGATCAGTGCTTTGTAGGTGTTCAGACACGGCATCTCCACTGACTACATCAGACCATAAGTGTTCAAGACTGCCAGGCTAGGTCACCATTCTGGTAGCAAAGTGTTCAGACTTCCAAAGAGATTGCAATAAGGTAGACACTAAAACAATAGATTTCCCCCAGCCCCTATTCTGTCCCTTACTGGAAACCTTTTTAACTTCACAGTAAGGTTTGTGATAAGTATGTATGCAAAAGGTGTCTGTCTCTGCAGAGTAGAAGAAACTTCCACATCTGAAGTGAGAGATTGCCCTGAATTCTACTTCAGATGCCACTGAAAAGAAGTATTTCAGGAATCTAAGTTTCATAAGCTACTACAAAACTTTCTCACAAGGGAAAATTGAGAAATATCTGAACTTACCTGTTCCATCCTTTTTTATGCATCTCTTGGCTTTTTAAGGGAAAAAATAGTAATTGCCTTGTACTGATACAGTTACTGTGTGTTATCGGACCTGTATGTTTGTCATCAGAAGCATGGCATTGTGTAAAGAACTCATCTTCAAAAGTATAAAGTAGGAAATGGAAAATATGGGTCATTAAAGATGTGCAGCCCTACCACTGGTGTGACTGTCACTTCAAATAAGTGCTGCTGCTGCAGATAGATGAGTGCAACCTGAGAGTTCTGTGTTCTCCTTGGGAGAGAAATAAATACTTTAGCTGTGTTTTTGTACTGAAGACACTAACAGAGTTATAGATACATCATTTTTGGAATGTCAAACCAGTGACTGATGGATGATTTAGGGCAGCTGCTTCAATAGCATCAGTGTTAACCTTGAAGAAAGGAGTTTAGACTTGATTCAGACAATTTGCACATACATTTTAAAGAAAAGGCTACAGAGGACATACTAGCATTTGTGTGAGCAATACAGAAGCAACACATTGCTGAATTACTTTGTTTACTTGCTTCAGTAGAAAAAAAACCCCTGGTTTTCATACTGGTGATACTATAGATAGCAGATAAAAAGAAAAATTAAACATTTGATAAATAGATAAAAACAATTCCAAACAAACCATAAAATGTAGTAATTTACTGCAGTTAAATAGAATTCTAATTCAAAAGGCTTAAATTTTGTTTATCATAATTATAATTGTCTTGGTCTTTAGAATTGATGAATACTTATTTTCTCATGTTTTTATCAATAAGTCCTGAGTGGTGATTTTAGAGGTGTGCTGTTGGTGTAACATCTCATTCCTTACAATATGATACATCAAAAAATAAAAGATAAGGGGTTTGGTTAGAGCTGTTGAATCCTGAAACTCAGTGTGGTTACCTCAAAGAAATATTTACTGGTATAACTAGTAGATTACCAGGTGTATTGAAATTTGTGAACTCTATCTGGTAACAGATAATGTGTAAATACCTATTGATTAACATCTTGAGAGCTTTCCCTTTAACTCCATATGACTGTGTAAAACAAAATACATTAGCACAAGTACTAGTAAAAGATAAGACTACATTCTAGAATCTGTGTGCATGTGCAGAACCTCAGCATTCTGGAGTGTTTTCCAAAGTGTCATCTTCAGCTTCTGAGTAGTCTCCCAACATGCTTTTCCCCTCAGCTATTTATTTTTGTCATTTTCATCTTTGTCCTAATAACAAGTGTATGGAACCTAAGTTCTTGTGGAAAATGGATTTTAGGCAAGCTAAGCATTTAAAAAAAAAAAAAAGGACCTAACAGCTGCTATAGGAAATCATGATTAAGAAATACAGTCCGTTTTTTTTGAAGGAAAGGTGGGGATAACAGTCACTTGCATACATCCGATTATAGAGAAAGAAGCATTCATTTTGTGTTCATAGTTACTATCTTACCTCTTTTAATAGTGAGAGTATGTCCTTAAAATGAGTATGGACTGAATTAAATCGTATTGTACCTCATTATCCATGTGAGACTGCTAAAATAAAGTCAGTGATATCTATCAGAATGTGAACATGCTTGCTGGCATACTCTGCGGAGGATATGATTGACATCCAAACAGAATATCTTCTGTCTTCAATTTTTAGGTTATGTAGATGAGTGTTGAAGTTAAGGTTATCACCCTTGAGTATTTAGGCTTTTTTTTTTTTTTCTGACTTGATTTTGACAATTAGTTCAATTTTTAGAATTGGGAATGATTCGATTGAAATATTTTTTTTTCCTTTAGCCTCTGCACCAATCAGTAGCTGTATCAGATACTGCCTTTTGGGCTACTCATGTTTTTAGTGGTTAGATGCAGTAGCAGTAGATAAGAGGATGCAGTCAGCCTTTCTGTATTTGTAGTTGTCACCAGCATTATAGAATCATTCAGGTTAGAAGAGACCTCATGAGCTGTGTAGTCCGGCCTCCTACTCAAAACAGGCTCAATGTTACATTTGAACAAAGTTTAACAATGACTTTTAGTCTGCCCCTTCATAGTCATTATTTTAGAACTGTTAATTCTTATTAAATAATTGATCCAACAAAAATAAGCATGTTCTTATCTAACATCCTTGATTAAAATGAAAACCTAGGAGGGCTGGTTTTTTGCAAAGATTATTCTACATTCTTAATTATTTCTGTTGATGTGTCTTTGTGGGTATGTTTGACTTGTACAGTCTACCAGCTACAAAATATGAATGTATTTTTCTTGTCTCTTCACTCTTTTCAAGAGAGCAGTATCTACTACAAAACAGTTTCCTTTGTATTTAACGTTTTCTATCCCTTTAGAGCAAGATAACAGACTTTATGCAATTGAGGATGTAAAACAGCTCATCCAGGAACTATTCTTTATCTAACAGTACTATCAAGAACATCTCTATTTCTATAATGAATCCTAAAACACCCTGTTCTGTCAAGGATTTTTTTTTAATGTTATCCACAGCTTCTTCACTGGCAGAGTTGTATGGTAAAGGAATTTTGAAGGAGCATTTACTTTAACAGACAAAACCCAAACCTTATGCTTGATGCTTAGTGGTGGCATAAAAAGCAGAAATGTTGTGCTGGTATTGTAACTATAATACATGTAAGAAAGTCTAAATTTAAAAAATATCCAGATATGTAAGTGTGCACAAGTAAGGTACCCAGTGTACTTTGCAATACAGGTTGGATAAGGCTTTATCTTCTACTACCTTGCTGCAAAATCTCCTGTAGAATTGTAAGGATTCTTTGTTTTCTTTCTGTTGATAGTCACGATACAGGGCTGAAATAAGATTGTAGGTGTATTTCTATTCTTTAAAGTTACCAGGTGTGTTAAGATTATGAACAGTTGGCTTCCTGTTTTTGTATTTCTTGTTAATTTCAGTAATTCTAAACCCAAAGCCACTTTATCATCAGGTATCCGAAGTACCTCAATATGTTCCCAAATGTTTTCAGGCTAGTGTAAATGTTTATTACCTGTAAGTACAAAATATACTTACTCACGATTCAGTTTGGGCTTACTTAGGAATTGTACCAGGACTTCTGTAGGTTTTACACTACAAAACACTTTCAATATATCTGTACAGTATTGCATTCATTTAAGAATTCTGTGTGGACAGGAGCACTAAATTGTAAACTGTTTTTGAAGATCAGTAATTTGGCTTTTTTGTTTCTTTTTCACAGTGCCTTTGGTGTTACACAAACAACACTTGTATTGATTACCCTGTAAGAAGCATTCTTCCACCGTCTTCATTATGTTCCCTTTCAAATGCTCGATGGGGAGTTTGCTGGAGTAGGTACTAATTCTGCTTTTGCTGTAGAGAATTATTTATGAGTATGATTAAAGTAAGACTACAGTTTACTAGAGCTATTTCCTGGTGATTTATTCGGAGGGGTCAGGGGAGGGGGCAGTGGTTATGATTATGATCTCTAATCTTCTGGGCTTACAGTTATTGTTAAGGGTCCTTTGTGAACAACCAGTGTAGTTATGCTGATCCAGTGGCTTTAAAACATCTATGTAGTGAAGTTCTGTTGACGGTAAAGTCTAGACTGGGAACCAGTGATGCTGGAATATTCAGAGTGTTTTATGTACATAGTCAGGATTCACCTGTTTCTTAAACCATACTTCTGAGGTACAAAGAAATAAGGTAGTTTACCTCTTGACAAATGGTGCCCATTCTTACCTTTCTAAAACTTCTTAAAATGTTGAATGATATGCCTGGATCCACAATTTGTATAGTATAGTCCAGTGGCAGCAGTGAACCAATACCACAGGAATGGAGCCACCCAAATATTCTTAAATGCTATTTTTGCTTAAACAACTGAAAAAAAAATGGTCTATGGGTGCTGAAGGCAACACAGTTAAGGTTAAAAAGGAAGCTGCTGTGTGCTGCTGTAGATTGCAGTACTGCATCATTTAATTGTTCTTAGATTTCTTTTTGCTTTGCATGTTGCATTACAAAATAGTACAGTGCATGTGGTGCCGTTGGGGTGAAGTCTTTAGAGCTATTTCTGCAACACTCTATGTACAGATCTGAAGTCAAACTAGACTGGAACAGAAAATAAATAAGATATCGGTCATATGAAATGACAGCTTCAGTCCAGCAAGGCAAAGGCTTGCTGCTTTCCCTGTATTTGTTTGTGAACACCAGGAGGCTAAAGGACGAACAAGTGGGGATGAACTATCCCTGGCTGTTAGCTGAGAATTAGAAGAAAGTTAACACAGTGCAGTGAGATTAGTCTAAATTAGAGTAGCAATAGGTTTTTGCTATAAAAATGGAGTGTGCAAATTTCTGAACACTACCACTTCATATAAACTCTGCAAACAGAGGGACTAGATTGTAGAGTACAGGAGAACTTTATAAATTCTTTAGTTCTTAGCTGAAGGGCTCTGTGCTTTGTTTTTTGAGAGAAAGCATTTATGCTTAGGCTTTTGTAGATTTTAGAGCTATAGAAGGTATGTAATTTCACTGAGAAAGCTTTTTTTTTTTTTTTTTTTTGGAAATCGGGCTTTCAGTATTAGTAAATGCTGGTACTATGAAATGTTTAGCAGACTTTCTGGAAGTGTGGGGACCTGACTGCTGCTAACAGCTAAGTGCCCACACAGCTGGTTACTCCCCTCCTCCCTTGGCCCCAGCAGGATGGGGAAAGAACATAGAACAACTCATGGATTGAGAGAAAGACAGTTTAGTATGTGAAGGAAAAAGGAGGAGAGGAAAAAACCAAAACAAACGACCAAAAAAAGACCAAGTAAAGGAAATGGCTTACCATTGCCCACAGATGCCCATCCAGTTCCTAAACAATAGTCACTTTGGAAGCCAGATAGCCCCTCCACTTACTTTTTCCTTTACCTTGGGTTTTATTGCTGATTATGGCATCATATGGTGTGGAATACCCCCTTGGTCAGTTTGGGTCAGCTATTCTGGTACTTTCCCCTCCTGACTTCTCCAGTCTCTTACCTACCTCCAGCCCTATTCTCTGGGAGGAATGGAGTGAAGGGGGGGAAAGAAAATCTTGATGCTCTTCAAGATGGTGAAAACATGGGTGTGTGATCAGCACTGTTTTAGCCAGAAGTGCAAAACATGGCATCATACCAGCTGCTATGAAGAACGCTAACTTTCAGCCACACGCAGCACAGAAATGCATGTCCTTTTGCAAAGCAGTGGTTACTGGTATCTAAGGGTGTTCTTGGCAGTTTACTCCTGCTATAGAAATGGCTTCTACCTTGGGTGCCGTTTCTTTCTAGATGGAATGTCGCTTAAACACAGAATTAAAACTTTGTAATGGAGCACGCTCAGCAAAAAAAGTAAAAGTGGGAAAAGAATAAAGAACCCAATCGTAAAAAAACCCAAAAACCCCCAGATATGCATCACTGTAATAGATTATTTTTTTTTTACAAATTATATGCAGCAGCATGCCATGAGAATATATAGTCTTACTGAGACTGTCCCCTTCAGACACAGCAAGAAAATTAATTACCTTGTGAGCATGGTGATGTTTTTTTCTTTTTGTGAATAAAATGAAGAGATGACTGTTGCTGAAAATGAAGGTGAATGTTGTAGCTCTCAAAGTCAAAAACAAATGACTGGCTCCCAGTTACAATTTTATATGGAATAAGATATGTTGACAGATTATTAAGCAGCAGTGAAGAAAAAAGAACACTGTAGAAGCAATGTAATACAAAGTATTGGTTTTCATGAATAGTCAGCAAATAAAATACTGGAGACAGAAATGCAGACTGAAAACTGACAGTCTTTCTGCACTTTAATAGGTTCAAAATATATTCTTTTGCTTCAATTAAATAGTATACTTTAAAATGGAGATTAAAACAATTTTTTGTTTTTACTTCACTGAATGGAGTATATTTAATTCCTTGGAACCTGCAGGGAAGTAACAGAGTGAGGAATGTGGTATAGTGAAACGTGTTACTTTGAGAATTTACATGTTCAGAATATACTTTTGTATTGTAAGTAGAAACTGTATATTAATCTGTATTATAAACTGTACCAAGTAAGTTATAACACAGAAGCAAAAATATTTGCTGGGATTTAATCTTTGGCAAGATCTGTGAAGGATATTCCTTGGCCAGACATGAGTTGGTGAGACCTGTAGAAAAGTAATGGGCTCTTTGGTTTGTGCATGCGATTAGAGAGGGCAGACCCTCTGAACTTCACTTTCTAAATTTGATTCTTACCACTAGTACCCTGAAGCAGTAAAAAGTGTATGTGCAGGTACTTTGTATTATTACAGCAGCATGAAGCTGATGAATCTGGTAAGAGTTCAGAGGGATTTATGTGGGAGAAGACAGGAGAGACAGCTTCCCTGCCCCCTCACCCCATCATGCTTTAAAATAGACGGTGTGGGGAGAGGTGTTTAGTTCTCATTATCACTGTTGTAACAACTTCCTTGATTTCATTTTGCCCTTTACAGAACTCCTCAAAGTTGCATCTAGCTTTGCTTATGTCATCCCACTTTGCTTTCTTCTTGGGCCTCAATTTTATTTCCCCCCCCCCCCCCCCCCCCCCCCAGGACATCAGGTTTCTGATTCCTTTTTTATGAATGCAGTCCTGTCCTGGTTTAGACCAGCTATAGCTGTTACAGTGTATGCTTTTAAAATAATACTCCCCTCCCCATTTGTTAATCGTTGGACGTAGATGATGACTTAGGAAGTTTTATGGGGAGTTTTATATTTGCTTTTTCAAATCCTCTGACGTTTTCATCTTACTTCATTTTGCTCTTTCTCTGCTACATGTGATGTGTGTACACTGTTGCTGAATCTATGTGACTTTTGTTCATGCTGTACATTGGCTAAAAACAGAGAACAGAGCTGTGGAATCACACCAGTAGATAACATCAAATATTACAGGGTGACTTTTAATAATTTGGTATATGTAAAGAGTAACTTTATGTAATATCTGTTCAGTGTAGATTATGCATAGCAGCAAAAATCAAATGTGATACGGTGAGTTTAAACTGGGGTAGTTGCACAGAATTGTGTGTTTGGGTTTTTTGTGCATACAGAGATGAAAAAGTGCTTGGGAAGGAGGGGAATAATTATCAGAAAAAAAAATGTTAATACTGGAGTCTAACAAATTGAATATATTCATATTTTTCAGTAAACTTTGAGGCTTTGATTATTGCCATAGCTGTTGTAGCTGGACTCATTCTGGTGTCTGTAGCAGTCTGTTGCTGTTACTGCTGTTACTGCAGAAGGCGTTCCAGGAGGTAAATACGTCTATTTGTTTCCTGTACTAACTTTGAGTGCTGGTGTTCCCTACCTACCTACAATTTTTACTCTCCACTATACTAAGAATCTTTTCATTTGGAAGCAATTTTGGTCACTTTGCTTTATTTGTTTGAGACATAACAGAAAGAGGTGATTAGTGATGGTACTATGACCCTGGAAATTACGCTGGAATGACACTGAAGTGATGTTATGATACCATCACAGATGTGCTCTTTAAGCTATTGCTTTACCCTTCTACATTTTACACTTCCTTATTAAGAGTGGACATGAAATATTTCATGAAATAAATACTTGCTTTTTGTGATAACAGAACAAATAATTTCATTCAAGGCAAGCTCATGTTACAGCAAAAAGGGACCAGGTGGGTAACGAGTAACTGCGCAAGTGTTCTACAGCACTTGGTGTCCATGCTTCAGAGTTTGCCCTAGGATCTGTCAGCAGACAGTGTCTAAGTGATTAGCTGCCTTTGCCAAGTCCACAAAATCTAAATGTAAGATGATGCTTTTTTGCTCTAAGTTATTAAAAGTGGCTTACTTTGAAGTAAAGTAATACTGAAAAACTTAAATGTTCTTTAGATCTTGCAGAAGTAAGCCAGTAATGGCAAAGTTTTACAAGTCCTCCAACTGGTGAATATCCTTCAAAGGGAGGGAAATAGTTGATGATGAGGAGCTGAAAAAAGTGAGTCAGTCCTGCCATGTGAAGTGATCAGTGTTTATTCCTTAATGACATACCTGGAAAGCCCTGTTTATTGGGACACCACAATATGCTTCCTTCTATCGCTGAAGTTTTAGAGTCTGGGTTTCTGGGCAGTGTAGTTTCAGCTAGCACTGTTCTTTTTGTCCTTCAGTGCTTCTTGTGTACACAAAATGTGGACCTTACTTCTTGATCTGAAATACTTTCTGTACTGTTTCAAAGACCTGTGATTAATTGTTCTTGTTTGATGGTTTTTTAAAGAGTTTCCACAGCTGTACAGTGTTTAGTGCTGACCTTCAAGCCAGAGAAATATGGTCCATCTGTGGCTTTAAGAAAGGAGAAAATAATTGTAACATTTCATTCCCTTCTCTCTTCCCTGAGGAAGATGCATGCACCTGTTTTGCTGGTAGATTGGTCTACCAAATCTGTCTCAGTGCAAAAATTGATAACACTTTAGCCCTGTGCTGATAAGCCCTGAAGCCATATAGAACTGTTTTAGATTTTACATAAGATCTGCCAATGTCCTCTGCAGAAGAACTGAGCTAGTCCCCTGTGGCTGACATGCCAACAAATAAAGCTTGATTCCTGTGAAAGAGAGATTTGTGCCAGACTTCAGTTTTAGTAGCTAAGTTGTCAATCAGTACTGTAACATCTAATTCTAAAAATAGAGGTTTAGTTGAGAGTCATCTTATGCCAGGACTCCAAAGGTGTCAAGCTTAATCTTCTGACGCTTAGAGGATTTAAAGGTCTTGTCAGAGTGGGGTCCAGCTTATTTCAGGATGTATTATTACACTGAAGCCTGATATATTACTGGCTTTAAAACCACTGATTCTCAGCAGGAATTCTTTTGCTCAGTTTCCTTGGTTTTGGGGATTCCTTTTCCACAAAAGAAGCTTTGTTTTTTAATGAATTGGAAGAAGGAAAAATTGTAGAAATGCTGTATTAATCTGTTTTACTGACTCTAGATGTATTGTCTCAGATCTTGGGTCTAACCTTGCTTTGCAGAAGCATCAGCATTTCTTCTAGGTGTTGGGTTTTTTTTTTCAGCTGTGGGGTTTCCATGTTTAAGAAGCCATCGCTTATCTTTTCCTTGAACATGGAGAGTACTTAGGTGCATTAATCCCCACAACAGTAAAATAGCTGGCTTACCAGAGTCCATCCCTACCACAGGAATCCTATAACTGTTGGTGTGTTGTTTCAGTTCATTATTTTTTAAATCTTGTATTTGGACTTTTAAGAGTCTGGTTCCATGTACTTCAGGTATAACTATTCATGAAACTATGCTAAATAGACTGTCTGACTTCTTTAGTTTAACAACTACTTTTAAATTTGTATAATTTCAGACTTTCTGAATTTTGAAGCAAAACTCAATTGCTTCAAAGTGTCTAGAAACCAGAAGATATGTAAATTTTTTTAACTGTAGGGAAGAAATATATTTTACGAATCCTGTACCAGTGTTTTATTTATTTGATGGTTTTATATTTTGCAACACCAGTGCAAAGTGAGACTATTTGCAGAGTTACAATACACAGAGATCTCTAATAAAGTAGTTTTGCAGAAGGGTCCCCAAGAATGGGAGCTTCTGATTTTCCTGGACAGGCTAACATGGGGAATTGACTGGTTTTACAGAAGGGTCTAGTGTTGTTTCCCGATAAAGGTGAGCTGTTCCATGTGTTTCCTGCTGCTAAAAGTCCCCAAGATTTTTCTGGGTTTTTGTATGTGGAAGCAGAGGAACTAGAAGATTTGTATGTGAAACATTACATGGATTCTGAATTATTGGCTTTTAGTTAAATGACTAAGATATTCAGAGACTCATGGACTGATTGAGCAGATGGAAAATTTGAGTTCAGATTTACAATTCTGACACCAGAACTGGTAAAACATTTGACGTGCTGTAATTCACCACTGGATGTCACTCTTGCTTAACTTGTATGTTGGTTGCTGCAGATGTGTGGTACTACAACTGTTATTTCTCTGTTAGCAGGTGTGTTATATTGTAAATATTCATATCAAACATCTTCAGATAGTGCATTCAGTTTTGAAAAATGATTAGCAGCTGGGGAAGCATGGCAGGTGTCCATTCACTAATCCTGAAGAATTTTCATTAATTCGGTCAGGAAAAACCCCAGATAAATAAAGAGTTTGGCATTTGCTTTAGAGTTCTGTAATTCTTACATGGTCTATCTAATGGTTAAGTGAAGCTGAGCTTTCTCCAAGGCAGGTCACAGAGCTTAAGTGCTTGCATTCAGTAGGGCATATCTGCACATGCACAGTTCAGATGTATTGTGTAGGCTCAGTATTTCCCAGAATCACACAGTTGATGCACTCGGGTAAATCCTTGCTTGTTCTGGAACAGGGAAGACAGCTGCCAAGATAGTTCACACTGACTGCTTTCCTGGGGGCAGCTTGAGATTGGATAGTGATGGTAGCTGAAAAAAATAAATTGCTCTGACATCAAAGACTTAAGACCATCAATCTTCTTCCAGGGGGCAACAATGGACTTAAGTGTACATGTGTAGTACACTTACTCTAAAATGGGTGTGACACGTGGGGAAAATGGCAGGTAGGAGTCCTGCTTCTGAAACGGTCTGCAGCGTGTTCCTAAGAGGCTCTAAATTGTCCCGTGGAGCCTGAAGGGCACATTACTACAGTGAGTGAAGCATTTGGGTATTATAAAATGTGAAAGGATAATTCTATGAAGTTGTCAATTATACTTAGCGATGAAATTTTATATGGCTGTGAAGAGGTATCTCAGGTCAGACTATAAATCCTTTTTGAAAATAAGTCATACAACTAAACAGTGATTGCCTAGCAGTGAAAGTACTTTTTCTTCGCTTATGCTTTCTTTCCTTCCTGTTTGGTTTTTTTTTTTTTTTTTAAGTAAGCCAGATGAAGAGGAAGAATGGCTAGCTAGAAAGAAAGAGGAACGAAGACTACAGTCTCTTCAGAGGTAAGTCTTGACAGCTTGATAATGTAGCTGTACACTTTGTGGTGATAAAGGAGTATTCTGCACTTTGAAGGAGTATGTGGGTACTAAACAAAGAGGCGTTGTGAGGTTAGGCATGACAGTGTCAGGTTTTTACAATGCTTACTGTGCAATTTGTGAACCTGATTAGGAGCCTGTATTTCCATAAGTGATCAAAGAGTGAACAGGTGGTTGCTCACTGTGGCAGGTACTAGGAGTGTTCTGTGCCAGCCAAGAGCAAACAGGAGGGATGTGTCTGAAGTCTTGCTTAGTCTGTCCTAGACTACTCTTGTCTGTGGCATGAGTTAATGCCTAAGTGAGGCTGGGATTCAGGGGTAAAAACCACTCCTTGGATTCATTTGGTAACTGGTTCTTTTCCTTTTGAAATCTGGCTTGCAAAGGTAGAGAAGTTGATAGTGAGGTACCTATCAGACATTTTTTGGAAATAGAAAACTTTGGCTCAGATCTCACTTTAGACTACTTATTTCCACTTTTCCATCCTTTCTGTTAAAGCTATAGCACAGTGTAGAAAGAAGTGCTGGAATCGGCAGCGATACAGTGTTTCTCGGTGAGAACAGTATTCCTTGAGATGTAGTTTTATAGCTTAGCTCTCTAGTGATTCTTCATAGCTTTTACATTATTCTTTAGAGAAAAAAATTTTGTAGGTAGGACTATGATACCTGGTACAAGCCCAGTTGTACCTTTTGAATCGGGCTTCCTTTCGTGGTCTTTACAGAGATCAGTTGTGGATTAGCTTCAGCAAGGCAAGAAGAGAGTCCTAGCCAAACTGATGCTAGCTTAGAGCTCTCTGGTGTGGGTTTGAATCCCCACAGACTGACAAGGAAATTGACCTTGGATTTGCCGCTTCCTGGTTATGTTCTGTAAATACTTGGCTGCCAAGTAACAGGTGGGCACCTTCACTGCCTTGCCAGTGCCTGCTGTTTTCTCCTGAAGACAGATTGTTCATAGTGTGAGCAGGGACTGCAGGGAGCAAGGCATGCTTCCAGATGAGATCCCTTGTGGAGCTTTTGCATGAAGACATTAAGTTTCCTTCTTAAAAATGTGCGTTAAGAAGACAGGGCAGGTAGGCAAACGTGCTTGGTTTGCTCAAACTTGTTATGTTTCTGACTGAGCACAAAAGTGGGAGCCAATAAGGATCTCTTACAGATGTAGTGACTGTCACTCATGTCTTGACTGACAGGAGGTGGCAGAGTCTCTCATCTTTACTCCATGTAAATCTGTGATTTGGTTCTGAACTGCCAGGTTATACAAGCAAATACAGCAGTTGTTTGCCCTGCATCTGACAGCGGTTATGGCTTTGACGTAGGCACTGTGATGTTAGGAAGCAGAATAGATTCTTTTGTAATGGGTTAAATTGATATGTCCTTAACCCTGTACAAAATTCCTAAACTTCTTGGCAAGAGAAGGAATTAGAATAGGATACAATGGGGACATTTAACAAAGAATTTTTCAGAGCTTCACTTAGTTCGAAGCTTGAATGATTAGTTTTGGTTTTGTAATTTTTACTTACTTTGGTTTTTAAAGCTGTTATGTGCTGGCAGTTTAATATATCTATTTCAGTTTTCTGGTAGCTGTGTAATAGTTTGGTAGCACTTAAACTTACCCAATTCTTTTTGTTTCCCACAAATTCTGTTTTCAACAGTACAGACATACTGCTGCAGTAATGTATATTCTGTATTTGTACTTGTTCAGGAAAGCATAAGCTTAAAAGTAACTTTTTGCAGAGGGAAGATGAGAATTATATATCTCAGTGTAGTTGAAGTAAAATTGCTGTTTTGAAAGGTGTATATTTAAGTGTATTGGTGCTACTAAAATCCTTTAGATTTTGTGTAAAGACATTCTACTTCTGATGTAACTGTGAGCTGCAGATGCAAAGAACATACTCTACGTCTCTTTCATGGCCAAAGCACAACATTCCATAGCTCTATGCTATGCCAGATTTGTTTTGCAGAAAGCTATTCACATTTCTGTGAGGTTTTTTGAGGGCTTTCTATTATGTTGGATGAGTTCAGTGAACAGTCTCAGCCCGTGTCTATAAGATTGCTGGGATCCACAGGATGCAAGGACAACATGAATCCAGGGATGGGAGAAAAGCAAAGAAAGCATTTATTTGGGGACAGAGTAGAAGGCGGTTACTTCCCCTTTCACCGTTTCAAGGTACATTCAGACTTTATTCAAGAACAGAGTAGATGAGAATGTTTTCATAAACATCTTAATCTGTGAGCTGGAAGTGTTATGCTTGAATGTGCACAGAAAGGCAAGAAGTAGGTGGCCAGTTCAGGAAGTGTACTCGAGCATAGTTGTACCACGCAGTTATCGGATAAGTGATGTTGAAGACTTGCAGTGGATCAGAAAAAAGGGCAGTTTTTCACCTGTTAACCCACTTCTAACTAGTCACGGCGCAACAGGCAGAGTGCTGGTGAGAAGGTGATGTTTCTCCTTAGTGCTTTTGTTCCCTTCTAAAGAGAGGGGGTCCTGTGAGGAATATCAAATCTTCTATGCCAAAACAATGTGCCTTGTGGTGAAATATACACGCTACATTGTTCAGGTAAATCAACACTTACCTATGTTTATTATAAATCAAAGGCTTATGACCGGGTGCATAGGAGATGATTGCATACCATAACCTTTCCACTGTGATTTGTGTATCAACTTTAAATTCTTGGTACAGTTAATCTGTAGGAAGTCCAGAAGATACTTCTGTAGTGTAGGGTTTGCTGTGCACGCACAGAGCGTGGTGTTGCACTGGGCAATTAGTAATGCAGAGCTAAGACCAACACTGTTCCTGAATTAGGTGTAGGAGCAAGGATCACTGGGAGCAGACTGCTCTGTCAAGAGTGATTGCTGCAGCCTTAGAGCAAGCAGCCCTCTTTTCTAGCCTGTCTCAGGAATGTGTCTGTGAAACAGAGAAACTGTTCTAATGGCAGGAGAGAGCTTAGCAGCAGCTCTGGCGTGTTTCCCGTGTTCTGAACATGCGTGCTTGTTGTGTGTGTGACTGGGGGATTTTGGAAAAACAGGAGGAGTAGGTCACTTGCAGCAACCAGAGCACCTCGCCCTACCTACTGCTTGCTTCCTGTAAGCCCTTAGGAGGATGAATTGCTAACAGTAGTCTGTCGAACAGATTAGTAGTCTCAAGCCACTTCTGACCAGCAAACTGCAGAGGAAAACGCTGTATTGTACTGTGTGGTCTTTCCTTTCTACAACCTGTGAAGTTCTTTACATAGTTTCTGGAAACAGTTGGATAGATACTCAAACAAATAGCATGGGAGGAAAATAGGCACAGCACTGACCTTGTGTCTGTCTGTTACGGGTTTTTTTCCAGTCGTATTTTTTTCTGTGGGATACAGCTATGTTATATACAGCTGTTAAGATCACTTGGCAAAAGAGAACAGGACTAGCGGGAGCTTCATTTCATGATTCCATTAGTGAATGGTAAAAACAAATAAGGAGGCCCAAGCTGCACAGTGTGTTACTCTTAGTATTTTTTGCAAGCTTCAAGACAATTGCAGCACTGGTATTTTTTCTGGCTTTTCAGGTATACAGTAAAAGTCTGCTTTGTAAGTTTATAATGTGTTTGTGTTAAAATTCAGTTTACTACAGACACTTAGGAAGTGTCTTTTTGGAATAGCTAGGTGGCTCTTAGAGTGAAGAGTGAGGGTAATGACATTGGCCCTCTTGCTTGTCTTCACAAGCATGAAACTAGTTGTCACTTCTGTGAGAAGGCTAAAAATCACTGGTTTGCACCTAGAGTGAGGGACGGGAGGAGAAGGAAACCTGGAATTCAGTTTTTGACTAATACTGAAGGAAAACAGGTATCTTATTGCATAGCTTTAGTCCTTTGTTTGACTTCATGTCAGCTCTAACAAGAAGAATAATTAAGTGTAGTGTCAAGTAGTGAGTCTCTTTCTGTACCCCCTTAATTATTTACAGCTGCAAATACATGACGCATTTATATGTTAGATTTATATAACTTAAACCATGATTTGTATGTTAGGAGTTTATAAACAATGAAAAGCAATGAGATCTTGAATGATGTAAACTGCCAAGTATAACTTGGTAGCATACTGGTAAGGGAGAACAGGGAGGGGGCATGCCAAGAAAGAAAAGATTGAAGTTCATTTGTGAAGAACCAAGTATGGAAAATTATGTGAATTGTTAGTATTAGGAAAAATACTTTCTCAGCCTACAGCAGTGGGGATGACTTGCATGAAGAGCCAAGAATTCAGTATACAGAAGATGAAGTAATAACAGTAGTATTAAGAAACAGAACCAACTCAGAAGACTGTAAAGTGGCTTCAGTTGATCATGATGTAAGGTGTGAACAGTGCAGTAAGCCACCTCTGGGTGGCTGATTCAGTGACTGCCTGTTCAGAATTGTATCTGATTCTTTTCAGTTGTTGATGTATACCTAAACCTTATATACTGTGCAGGGATTTAGTCATGAGTGATATGGTATAGTCGTGCCTGCCTGTCAAAGTTTGAATGTTTTGCAAATATTAATGGTTTTACTCTTCAAACTCAAACAATGTAAGTATTTCAGATGTTTGGTAGTTTTGTTTTGAATAGCCTAGGGAACTATCCTAAAGTGTTGCTAATATTTTAAAGCCTACACAGCCTAATTTCCCACCCCCTCCTTACCCTTCTTTTGCAGATATTTAGTGCTTTCTGTGTTCAGGGCAGATTCAGACTGTCTGCTGAAGTATTCGGATTTCAGTTGAAACTGCAGCAGTGTGTCTCCATTATTTCACACAGAGCATGCACACCAGTGAATAACATGCCATTAGTACCACCACTAAAAAACCTGTTTTGAGGTCACATGATACCACATGGAAACTAAACAGAAATAAGGTCTGATTTTATACAGGAGAAGGCTGCTTTAAGCAGAATCTCTCTATTCTCTTCCTGAGATTCCTTGCCTTATGTAATGTTGTCGTCTTGCGCAACACAGAAAACAAGAATACTGTGGTCAGGTTACCCTCAGTAGGTAAGCTTGACTAGTTGTCTTCCTGTTCTCCAGCTTCTCATTCCTGACTTCCTTCATCTACATGAACTCCAATTCATCATTCTGATTCCCCAGTTCCTCTTCCTCCTGCGGTTTGGCCAGGTTGCTTTGTTTTCTGTGCTGCCTGGGCTTAATAGTGAAAGGGAATGTAAGGGAGGTGGGTATCTCGGGGAAATAGTAGTGGAGGGTTTTGAGTCTGTCTTGTTTGGGGTTTTTTTAATTGGGGTTTTTTTAATCATGCTTTTATCTGCATGCTTTCCAGAAGTGCAGTTGCAGTGAAAGGCCAGTTCAGCCCTTTATCCTGTAGGAAGCAGATAATTGCTTCTGAGGACACACAGGATCTGATTAGCAGTAGAATTGTTTGGAGATGGAATATGCATAGGGCAGATGGGATCTTTGCTGAATTAAGCTGTCGGTGCTTAGCAGCTTTCTGCTGAATATGTGCAAATTAGAATTGGGTAAAAGTCACAATTTGTCTAGCTGGGCTGAATTTTGATAGGGGCAACAAACACTTGGGTTTTTTTCTGAGGAACATTGTTTTGCCAAACTTTATCCTTTCATCAAAATCTATAGATCCTGGATCATCTTAGTGAAACAGTTGTGTGGGAACTTTTTGTTTGCTTTTAAACTAAGCAAAATAGATGCTCCCTTTGAAGTACAGGAGAACTATCTGAGGAATGATGGAACGATTTCCATTTAAACTTCCTTCATTTTTTTTCCTCCCTTAACCTTTGAAAAGGGGAGAGGATGAAGGGGAAGAAGAAACTGGCTGATCAGACACTTGGTTTACGTGAATAATTTGTTTGGCAATATTAGATAGTCTTGAAAACTGACTTATAATTAGATGACATAGAGGCATTCAATTTTCATATAGCACATTATTTCATTCTCTGCATGGATACCATGCTAGATCTTAGAAGTTAGTAGTTTTCACTTATACTTGCTGTACTGGTTAAACAAAGAAGTAATATGTTGAATTAGGATTCTGAAACACACTGCATTAATAGCTAAATTTTACAGTTATGCTCCTTGCTGGGAAAACAGAGAATCTTCCAATATTGTGCCTTGCTTGTTATGTATAGATGAATACCTCTGTGTGTATGTGTACATATATATGTGGATGCATTACTTCAAAGAAAATACTGGTGTTTTCTGTATATGCTTGCAAATAAATCTTATTTTGACATTATTGATTAGTGAAAAGTTATAGGGAATCTTAAAGATACACATTTTATCTATATTCACTTTATGTAACTGAAAGTGATTTTTTTGAGATCAGTCATTTCATACTAATTTCAAAAAATGCTGTTGTCTCTTTCAGATGTAATTACATTTTGCTTACAGCTCAAAACAGTAATTTGTATTCTGATACCTTTATTTGTTCCAGGAAACATGAAAGAAAACTGAAGCATGATGAAATACGTAAGAAGTATGGTATGTGGTAATCTTGTTTTGATATTCAGTACCTAAATTGATTCCTTTTTCCTAATTATTATTAAAATTCACAGCAGAAACAAGCTGCTTTATGAGCAGCAGAAGTAATCAAGTGCAGTTCCCTACTGATGCATGTCTTCTGTCACCTGAACACCTGATCCCGTCACTGTCATGCTCCTGTTCTCTTCCTGCACTGACTCTCACACTGGGCGAGAGAAAATACGTGGGATGGGGTGTTTGCTTGGGGTGGGCACTTATATATTGATTAAAATATATTTCTTTTTCTTCTTAAGTGAGAGTACTGATTTTGGGGAGTTGGTTTGTTTGTTCTTGAATGTGATAAACTAATCTAGTTGAAATTGGCTAGCAGACTCATGGTTATTAAAGGCGGATAGAAGATCATCAGCAAATAGCAAGCTTTTTAAATCTGTCTTAAAAAAGAAGGATGGAGGATGCAGCCTGATGTACAGATGAAATCTGTTGGTTTTTCTTTGGTTTTAAGTGGAGCTGTGGTCTAGGAGAAGAATATTGCAAGACCTGCTGTGTTGTATAGGAGGCCCTTATTATCTAGGCTTGTCAGTACTTGCACTTTTCATTTGATTTGTTCATAGGGTTAGTAATACTGTGTTATTCAGAGACAGTTATGCTAAAACTATGCTGCACTTTTTATTATGCAAATGACACTAATGTCAGAGAAGGTGATTCTAGGGGTCTGAACAGTCACTCAAAACTGTTAATTTTCATCCTCTTGTTAAACTGATTGGCAGAGTCTGGAATGCCTTCCTGAATCTGCAGCCTGCCCTTTGGCTCATGCAGCAGTGATACAGACAGTCTACAGGGAATCCTCTGCCTGGGGAACATCTGCAAAAATAGGCTCCTCTACTGGAATGGAGGAAAAGAAAACCACTGTGAAGCTTGAGCTGCAGGAGGAAGAATGTTGCAGAAACTAGAAGCGATATTTGTTAAACATCAGTCACAAGCTGTGGTAGTTTATAGTATAGGATAGTTGACCCTGTATATTCAGTTTTGAGAGGTTTGGGTGGTTGACAGCAGTAGTCCAGACTTTAAAAAACCAAGCGAAATCCAAAGAACAACACAAAACACCACACACTAGTTGAGTTTGTTCCTCCTTAGAGGAGACTGTAGGGTTAATCTCAACAAGTCTCAATCATTGGGATAGATCTGGTGAAGAACTTAAGAAAATGGCTATGCCTCCAAAACAATAGGTAGCACTCTGTACAGATACAGATAGAACTTTGGATGTCCTTGAGGCAGTGCAGCTAAGGAGCAAACAAGGTCCTGAATTCGGTATAGCAGTTAATTTACCAAAGCGCTGTGTTGGGGTTAAGTGGTGTTTCAAAAGGCTGTGTGCAGTTACATTCTGCTTGTGAAACTAGTTCACTTGTTTCTGGATGGTCCTGTGTTTTAGTGAAGACAATTCTGTCTTCAGTGCTTAACTTTCAGATCTTAGCAGAATGCTTTGTTGAAGTACTTGAGTTCCTTGAAGAGTAAACTGTACAAGTCTGTGCCTCTGGAATACCTACACCAAATTCAACAAATCTTGCTTGTAGCTATACTATGACATGGGAGCTTGTGTCATTTTTGCCGCCTTGAAGCTTGTTAGTCTATCAATGACTTGGAAACAAGTTCATACATTCATTGTGTTAATGGACAGTGTACCTTACAAAGAGTCAGGCATATTAATTTCTTCCTGCAGTTATGTTTTGCAATGCAGTTTACCTGCAAAAGATTGTAATTCAACTATAAAACTTAAATTTCAATAGCAAAGTTCTATATAAAATTTACTTGTTGACAGGTTTGCTTTATTGCATATACAATAATAATTTATATAATCAGATATATTTGAGGCCTGGATTCTCAGAATTCATTTCTGTCCAAAACTCCTACATGAATAGTTGGCACATCCTGAAAGGATGTACCTAAGTGAGGAAAACTGAAGGACGATATATATAAATTCTGAAATCCCCAAATATTATTGCTGATGTATGTAACACATTCTGATAACATGCAGACAATGATAGTCAAAATAATTCAGTGGGACATAATAGATTAAATCTTGCTTTAGCCTTGGATTATCTGTCATCATTTCTCACTGTCTAGTAAATACGTATGTTAGCATATTAAGCATAATCTAATAAACTGCTGCAAATAATTACAGAGAAACTAGATTATTTTGCTCTTACGCACTGCAGAGAGGATTCTCAGTTAAGTAGACATGGACGAGTGGCAGAATGACAATGATTTTGTTAACCTGACTCTGTAGATTAAGATGAACATGCCTGAAATTTCAGTATTTGGTTGGCTTGAAGGGAATGCCTTTTCCCATTTCACCCACCAGCTTTCCTTACCCCATTTAAATGGTAATTACACATTTATAATGCATTGCAGGTGTCACTCTAGCCACAGTCCTTTGGGAGCATTGGAAGCAATAGAGAGCTTTAGCAACCAGGAATACACACTTTGAATTGTTTCTTTGTTGCACAATTTGATAGTATTTTTCAATTGCTCACATATATGAATGCAATGTGATTACACAAATTACATGTTGACTGTTAGAAAATTTTAAAGTAGAAATCAGAGTACTTCGCAGCTTGTGTAGTATACAAAGGAACTACAATTTAATTGCTGCTGCATTTGCTGCTATTGTATGCTCAATATAGCATTAGCGAGAAGCTGCTTTGTTATTTATTTCAGGATTTTGCTTGGTATTAGTGGAAGGATTCTTTCTCTCCATTTTTACAAAATTACTGCCTTTCATGGTTTTGGACTTCCACGCCACTTGCTTCGGTTCTGCAAAGGTTTTGATCAACTTATTTAAAGATATGTAATCCTATTGCCTTTATTTTATGTCAGGCATTGATTTTTATATTCAGTATTTTGTTACAGTAAGTTTTTCTTCTGTTCAAGATATTTTGTCTTGACCTTCTTTAGTGTTCCAAATGCAAAGCAGGGAAACATTGTATCGCTATACAGTTAAAGCTATTTAGTTTGTTAAGAATAGGGTTGTTAATCTGGGGGTTAAAAATAAGGAGAAGTGTCATGAGGGGTGAAGACATGCAGCAAACTAGTTGAGGTTTTTTTGCAGCATATACAGTCTTTTGTAAATATTTCACTTGTTAATTCTATTTTTGGGCAGTACTGATATGTGATGAGAGTCAGATCTAAATTACTTGAGAAGCTGCATAGTTAGCATAGTATGTAATATAAATGAATCTGCTGGGAAGAGCTATTAATTTCTTACAGTTGTTTCATTTCCTACATATTAGGAGGACTCATTACTTCATACAAGCTGATGAAAGATACTTGACCACCGTACCTTTCAAAATTTTTTTAGTGTTTCTTAAATACTGCTGAGTAGGTCAAATATTAAGCTCAGAATGCAGGTAAATAGAAGTAAGACGTTAAAATTTCTTGTAAGTGTTCAGTATGTCAATATTGAAGTTCAGCAGTAACATATAATGGACTTTATTGCAAACAAGACTCCTGAAGCTACAATCATCTAACTTTTCTGAACCTGTAAGTGTAAATTACAAGTTGGGTAGTCACTCTCATGTCAAATGGGAAACAGTTGAGAGAGCTCTCATGTCTGGTTGAAGGCAGCACATGAGCTGTAGTTGAACCAGACATGGTATCCAATTAGCATAGGCTTGTGGCTCCTCTTTGAGTGCCGCTGCTAGAAGCAGCTGTGGCAGCTGACAGGAGCTTTTTTGTCATGTGCCTTCTTTTTGTATGTGTGTCTGGATTGCTTTTTGTCCACTTACTGGAGCCTGATACAACTTCTTCAGTAAGAATTGATGCGAGTGATGAGCTGCTGTCACCTTCCTCTCACTTGATATAATCTTACGATGTACTTAGAATGCTGAGGATAAAAGAAATTTAAACACTGGATGCAGATTTGAGAGCAAGGACTATTGGATATTGTAAAATCTGTGGTTATCCTCATTTGGAAGGAGGGCTTGCCGTTTCTTCTGGAGTACCTTCTTTCCTGGGAGCTCAATTTCTGAAATTATGACCACTAATACTCACACTGGATTGACCCATAATTCTTAATGCCTGTTTAGTGCCAGT
Source organism: Falco biarmicus (assembly GCF_023638135.1). Taxonomy (NCBI): domain Eukaryota; kingdom Metazoa; phylum Chordata; class Aves; order Falconiformes; family Falconidae; genus Falco; species Falco biarmicus. The sequence continues at coordinate 37,864,645 of NC_079291.1, read as the reverse complement.
ATTGTACAATAAAACAGATCAGAGAACTTGAAGTTACACATACTAATGCCTGATTGTGGGTAATTATACCTATTCAGTCCTAAATATAATCCAGTAAAATTAAAGCAGGAATGGCATCTGCAATAATGAGTAAAAGTGGCACATTCACGTGAAATATGAGGACTAGTTATCTAAAAGGGCTTTTGACTGAGTATTTTGGGGCAGGTGCAGATAAAAGTATATTTGTGCCTCAGAGTAGTACAGGAAAAGTTCATTGGGAACCTTACATCATCATCTGATTAATTTTAAATTGGCACTACTGATGTAGAGCATAGTTTCCATTGGATTTCAGCTGTTTAAGCGGTAAGAGAACAGTGTTTTTACTGTGCTGCTTTCAGACCTATGAAGTATCAGGTATGTATCTTGGATAAAATGTAAGAAAGGCGTAATAAGCACTTGCCAGGCTGTAGAGGGAGTAGCATGCAACCTAAGCTAATTTTGTCAGGGAATCTAGTACCACCTTTTGTCACTTCCGGAAAACTTTTTTACATTTGACACCTTGATTTCTAAGTGGGACTTAATGAGTGCAGGGAGTTTGTGCAATGCTAATTGTAATAAAAATATGTTACTTCTAATTTTTATTACATATAAATATATGTAATCAAACTAATTTCTACTACTCTTGCTAATTTTCTGTAAATGTTGTGTAGATGTGTTTTGTATTTGGAAGGGGTAAAACACAAATAGTGCAAAAAATTTTGAGAATTGGACTACTCGGTTGTCTTTCAGGTAGCTAGATACATTAGGATCCATAGATCTAGCTGCCAAAGTATTAACTCTGGAGAAAGGGAGGCGGTGGGGGTGGTCTGGAAATAAAATAAATGTTTCTTCTCTGTATTTGGGTTGGGGTATTAACACAGGAATGTTATCTGAAGGCACTAAAGATTGAATAATAGGCCAAGGATAAGAGCTTTTTTTATAAGCTTTATATAGCTTGTCAGCTAGACTAATGGACACTAAAAATCCTTGTTTAAACACATGAAAGGTAAGATTAAAGTTTGAGAAGTAGTAACTGCTTTCTAGAAATTTAAAAATACAAAAAATTTCAAGGTCTCAAAACATTGTAGACAGGTAATTATTGACAATGCTGTCATTTAACCATATTCTTATTGCACAGATGTTCAAAAGATTATTTTTAAAAGCAGTTACAGAAAGGGGTAGTACTTTTGATGCAAGGTACTATACCAGGTAAACAAACTGTATTTGATGTTACCGGACTGAAGCTTTATGAATGTGACTGGCTTAATCCTTCTTTGACAAGTAAGGGCCGTTACATATGAGGGCTGGTTTTTTGATTTTAACATTCTACAAATTGACTGCTTGTAATCTTGTAAATCTGAGGAGTTACAGGATTTCTCATATTTATTCCTTAATATTTGCTGTTCCCTATCAGGTAGGTAGGTAGTTGCAGCTACTGATACAATAATCAGCAGTAAGCAGTTGTGCTTCTTGATTGACATCTTAAAATAACCTGGCAGTTCAAAAGAAGTGCAACAACTGCAACGAAGTAGGCAATAGTATAGTTTGCGCTCAATGCCGCTAGCTTTTGACTTGCAGATAGAACACTGAATGGTCAACATCTGTGTGCAGGTGCACGTGCAAAAGGTATGTATGGTATGAAAAGGTCTGAGAGGAGTTCTATAAGATTGGGCAGTGACAGGTGTAATCTTACACTTCCACTGTTGTGAATCTGAACATTTGGAATTGGGGTTGTTTGGTTTAGGTGCCTTCTGTCTCCAATGCCCTAAAGAAATGAGCTAGAGAAGAGTCTGGGCTTGCAGACATCAGTACAAAAATCTTGGTAGAACAGGTAGCAGTAGTGTTACTGTTCTTTCACAAAAGTCAGCCTCTGGACTCTTATGGGACTTCTTTATTTTCAGTATGCACATTTTCCTGGCTGAAATCTGGTGAAATAATTGCTGTGTGGAACAGCAATTGCTCAATGACTAATCCTTACAGAAGATGTTGGTTGGATGGCATATCCAAACACTCAGCATAATTGGATGGCTTTGCAGTGCTTTCAGTAACAGTATTCTGATAAAGTCATTAAAAAACTTCATGAAAACATACTGCAACCTGAATTAAGTGATGCTCTTGTTGTGGTCCCTGGAGGTTTTAGTGCATGTGGAAGTGATATTCGTTTGTTCTTGGATATCATTGTCCTATTGCAGAAATGCTGTAAGTGGCTGAATGTGACAGCTGGTAGTCTATAATTGAAGTAGAACTTAAGTCAAAGTAGCAGCATCTAACATTTTAAAAGGAGGATGATCTTACAGTGACTTGAATTTATGCACTGGCCAGTCTGAATCTGTTCTTCCTGAGCAATCTCTACACGTAGATTTTTGTAGAATTAACTGTCTCACAAATGGATTTTGTGGAGTATACCTCACAAATGAGAAATGTCTTTTCCATAGGAATTTTTCGCAGAGAAATGTTCTCCTCCTGCTAATGCACAAAATACCTGTTTGTGATTATAGTCTGAGAAATAAGAGTGCTTAAGAACACTTTAAATTTATTATTATACTTGAGAGTTTGGGTAATAGAGCAACTATGATAGGACAAGAATTGCCTTTTGGTTTTCTTATATGGAGTACCTATTACAGTAGGGTTGTCAACAACTCAAGATTTTTATGTAGTACTGGTAAGAAAATGATAAATGCAGTCCTGTTCTGTTTTACAGGTCTTCTCCAGGATTCCGATAATCCATACAGCAGATTTGAGAATGAATAAAGCTGAGCACCTTCCTGTATTCTGGAGTTCCAGCTCTAGCGGAAGATAGTTTGTTTTCATTTGCCCTTTGGGCTCTCTTGGTGTTTTGGTTTTTTTTCCCCAAAAGGTTTTTGGTTCTTTTGCCTGGTTGTAAAACTAGGTGTGGATAAAGACTTCATGAAATGTATGTTTCTATCTTCAACCTATATAGAGCTAATTTTTTTATAAGTGCTTTTGAAATGTTTGCTGATATTTTTTTAAAGCAACATTAAATGTGAAAAATACTGTCTTTACTCCTCTTAAAACTGTATTTCATTACTTGATGTAGATGGTAGTAGTTACAATCATGTGTCTGAATTCAGTCTTAACTGCCACTTAAAACAGTTGTTTACATGTTCCTAAATAAAGATTTTTCCTTACTGTATCTTTTGTTTTTTTATAAAGGCAACATGGAAGCACGACTTCCTACAGCAGAAATATCTGAGGTTGGTATTGATGAGAAAATACATCAGTCACATTCTTACGTACTACCATAAAGTGAGAACTAGGTGGAGCGGATTTTTCCCCTCTGGGTAAAAGAAAGGTCTTCAAGAGTGTCATGTCTGAGGATTGAGAGAGGGTAGTGTATTTAACTTTGAAAATTAGAACTCGGTTGTGGAAATATATGGGTATGTACTTTGGATATATCACTGATGTGGAAAAGAAATTACTTCAGTTAGCAAAACTGGAAGGAGTTCATTCTTGAAATAAGCATAGACTGATGTTTCTTAAGTTTAGGTACATCTGACTGTGAACACTTCCTATGTAAGCTTAATGGAAAAAGAAAAAAAAAAATGCCAAGTTCAGCAATGTTGACCCTAGCTGCTTGTACCCTGCCTCCCTACAGTGGGAGGAGGGAGAGAATGGGAACAGCACAAGCAAGAAAACTCTTGAGTCAAGTTTAAAGACAGTTTAATAAGTGAGGGAAAAGGAGGGTCGGGGGAACAAGTCATGCAAAGGCAATCAACCACCTCCCAGAAGTAGACTTCTACCCTCCCCTCAGTTTTTGTTGCTGAGCGTGATGCTGTACAGCTTGGAATATCCCTTTGGTCAGTTCTGGCCAGCTGTCCCAACTGTGTCCCCTCTTGGCTTCTTGCCTGCCCTGGCCTGCTTGCTGGAGTGGGAAGAGTGGCAAAAATGAAACCTTGATGCTCCACAAGCAATGGTCAGCAAAAGCCAAAGCACTGGTGTGTTATCAGCACTGTTCTAGCTACAAATCCAAAGTGCAGTACTATTATGGGCTGCTATGGAGGAAGTTACCTCCAGACCAGTACCATAAAGAATGCAGTATTTTTTAACCTTTTCTTCTGGTATTTCCATAACAAGATTTATTTCTTGTCTTTTCACTGAGTGTTCTTAATAGCTTACCAATATGATGCAACAAGCAAAGAGTTATTCTTCCACCCCCAGTGTAATAAAAGTTCCCATTTATTCTGTATACTTTAAGTAACCTCCCTTGCTGTATGTTGTGCATTAAACACATGTACAGTATTGAAGATGTTCATGTTTTTATCAGTGTTTCTAAAATAAACATTTAATTTTGTTCTGTGTCTGTTGTTCCATACAATTTTAAATTGATTTGGTTTAAAAGAAGGGATCGAGTGTGAGTTTGGGAGAACAGAAAGGGTGCATTTTTGCTTCTGCTGTTTTTCTCGCAGAATAAAATCTTTACACCTCGTAGGTGTGATGAGGTGAATTGCAGTTCATTCCAGTGCCAGAGAACCTTTCTCTGGTACAGTGTTCGCTTCCATTCTTTCAGTATTTTTACCTCTTTCTCAGAAATCTGTATTAAAACATATTTCCTAGTTCCTGAGTCTGTGTTGTAATTCCTGTTAATAGAAAAATGGTCCAGCTTTCCTTTTTTTCTTTTTTTCTTGACTCTTATTTAGCACTTTATTATTTGGCACTGCATTTAATTTCATGTATTTCTTCATCTGTCAGCTATTGTCAAGTCTGAAGTATTTTTCAAATGGCTGTCTTTGAGGAGTGATGGTCTGTGATAAGAGTGGGTTGATAGTGTAGAAATAAAACACGCTGATGGTGTTCCCTGGAGGTAACTTTTGCAGAGACGATGAAGGTCTGCCTGCTGTCTCACAACCCAAGTGGTGACATCCCTGACTTGATAGAAAAGCGTTTTTCTTCAGCACCTGTTACAGAATTTGAAGGGCTGTCATGTATTCTAACAAAAGGGGGAGGAGGGATAACCTTTCTTACAATTTCAAAGCTGGTGAAGTACTTGGGGAACCAAAATATTTTGGGAATATGGAATGGGTGCTGCATTTAAAGAGAAGGTTGAGTGAAATCCATGCAATCTTGTGCATCTTGTTAACTTGTCATTACTAAGCTACAGTTGTGGGCATCAAAAGGTAACAACTATGGTCAAATTTATCTTAACCAGACTTGCCATATACTAACCATTAACTTCATAGTGTAGGCTGTAATTTATGCAAAAAGTCAAGGTAGACATCTAATAATACGTAATTTTGCTTACACGGTTAAAGATGAAACTGCTAGTTTAATGAGACTACTGTGGACAGGAGCCTTAAAGCTTAATGGAAAACGCAAAAATCCCTAAACAATCTTCAGACTTCAAATTATTTAACCTTTCTTTGCTGTGTTCATTGGAGCAATTAATTGAATGGAAAATATCCTTATTTCCATACATTAATTGCAGGCTTCTTTGCTTTCCTATGTGTCAGAATTTCTTATTTTTATAGAAACGCTGGAGTTGGCTTATCAAAAAAAAAGGAAAGGTTGCTGGTCTTTGTGCTTCAGTGTAGCTACAGGTAAGTGGGAAAACAGCTGTAGAAAGAGGTGACATTGTATCTTTATTTTTCAGGTGTGCAGACTAAAGCATTTATCGTTTTCAGTAGGAGCTGCCCCTCCTGCACACTTTTTCAACAAAAGAGATAGAAGGGATAGAACAAATAAACCAAATGAAAGTAGGGAACCAGCATAACCTAAGCTGGAGAGCAATAATATCTCTTATCTATAATATCTCTGCTAATCATCTCAGACCTCCCTTACATTCACACTCTAGTCTCTCTTTCCTCTGTCTTTATGTGAAGTTTGCTTGTTGATTTTAGTATTGAAGGTAAAAAAGTATTTTAGTAAACTTTTGTGAGGTTTGCTTGTTGATTTTAGTAGTGAAGGTACTACTATCAGAAAAGAAGAGCAATCTCATAAATGAAGAAGTTAAAATGTGTGTTTTATCTTTGCACAGAACAGAATTTCCAGTACTGAAAACTCAAGTGGGTCAGCTTTAAGAGTAATGTTGCTAAGTGTAATTTATTTACGTAAAGAGAATTTTAGTAGGTTGAAGCATACTGTTGTAACTTAATACAGGAACATACCTTTTGCCAATTCTCAAATCTTGCATTTGATGAGTCCATTAAGTTGTCTGCACCATGTCTTGCCTGATTGTTATTTGAGTATTAAGTAGGCATATAGAAGTAAGTCTGAAAAAGAGTCAATTTTCTGTTTATTTGGTGGTGGGTTTTTTTCTTACAGTATTTGTTTCAGACTCCCATACATAGTTTTATCATCTATCCTTTAAAAAAATCAGTGTGCCAAACTGTAGTTTCTTATTACACTAAGTACGTGCCTGAGGAGTGGCTGAACATGCAGTTCTGTAGATTTTTAGTTGGTCCAGAAAGAAATGGGAGAGAATCAGCTAGCATGCTCTTCTTCCCCTCCTCCTGAGTGCCGGGGGGCCAAACAGCAACACAGTAAAGGTAAAAAAGACACTTTGAGGGGAAATGATGGGGAGATGTTCAGGGCAGGAGTGGGGAAGTCAGCAGTCTGGGGGGGATGGTGAAGCTGGCAGCAATTGCCTGTGGCTGTGCCCCCAGTTCCTGCCCGTCTGGGCTTGCTCACCTTTGGTTTTGGGGCTCTAATTGGGCAGCATCTCTGACTGCCCTGCGCTTCAAAATGTGAACCAGGGAGGTGATGTGGGTGGAGGCTTTTCAAGGCTCACCTGTGCTCTCATCTTTCCGAAGACAGGAGGGCCCAGTCTGTTGTTGATTGACTGATTTATCTGTTCTGTTGGCCTGGTCCTAGAACAGCCGCTTGGAGGACAGAGAGGAGGGAGTGCTTGTCAAAGTAGGTAAGAGAGTGGCATTTTGTGACTGAAGTATCATCATTTCTGAATATTCCTAAAGCTGGGTTTCTGCGTGGTGACTCTTGACAGAATCTGCTGAGACCATTCCCCAAATGCTGCTTCACCCAAAACTTAAAAGAAAGGGCCACGATTCTAGTGCCTTCAAGCCAAGTCCAAAACCTATAGATCCTTCATTTATTTTAATGGCTTCACATGGTTTGTGCTCTATCTCTGGCTGAGCAAACACATTTAGTCTTCTTGTGGCATCATTAAGGCTTTGGATTTGTCATGGGAGTATCAATTGGTTCAATGTTTAAAAGCATGCATTGGCTCTCAAGCCCAGAGCTGTATCTTGTCAACTCCATGTCATCTTCATGTTTAGGTCTTCTTGTCATGTATCTCTGGTTATGTGCAAGTTCAAGTGCATTTGTCCTTAACAACACACTGTAGTTATCAAAAAACCAGTTTCTGATTTCTTTTCTAATGCTGAGTTCCTACAACTGATGTTAAATGTCAGATAGGAGAACAAAATTCTTTGTTCCACTCTGGCTCTTCGTGGCTGCTTTAAGCCACGGTGAAGTGGTGAAGGCTGGGCAATGTGCAAACAGTGAATGAACTAAACCATCCACGAATGGGAAAAGTTGTGAAGGGAGGCAAAAAGGGAATAGGTAGTGGGGAAACCATAGAGCAGTGGTCAGGAAAAGGTGTTTTCTTTTGCATGTCTTTGATGAGATTTGCTTTTGTATTTTGTTATGTCCTGTCATCTTAAATAGAAATCAAAACAGGCAGCTACATTGTATTGCTATAGCAGACATTGCCAGGTTGATTCGCTTGCTCTATCAATAGCCAGGCTAAATGTTTGTAGGAAGTCAGGCTGAAACCCACAAACTTTCCAGACCTATCTTGCACAGTTTACAGAGAAACTATGTAGTGGTGTCTTACCTGAGCTTCCACAAAGCAGGAAGGGCGGGCAGAAGGTAAGTCTCGACCTAGAGAAAAGTGCCAGTGGATTTCAGCAATTTAGCAAGTTTATCAGCCTTCTGACTGAATGTCTCGACCATCAGTATGTATTATTAATCAAATGGAGTGACTTTTCTCTTGCTGATACAGCAATTGCTTCTAAACAAGAAAAAGTAATAGAGGGCAGAGCTTTTGAGCTGTCACTTTGAGTCAAGTGCTTGTGTGGCAGATAAATGGGTAATAGAGTAAGCAAAGTCACTTTGAGAACCGTGTAAGCTTGAATCTGTTTGTGTATTAACATGATGAAGTAAGATGCAGGACAAAGATAAAGTTATTTGCAGTTGGTCCAGAGATGAGGGGGTTTTCTTTTTTTTTTTTAACCTTGACCTTCAGTACAATCTGTGCAAAGAGCTGTCGAGTAGCAGCACAGCAAAAAGGATTAGGAAATGTTTAATTACCCCAAGTTGAGGTGTTTTTTCATAGCAGTTTCTGTCACAGTTCCTGAGCTCACTATGCCTCTGACCTGCATCTCAAGGGCAACCTTCCTTATACCCCTACTTGTCACCTGGCTTGAAATAGAATCAGGCACTTGGTGTTCTCAGACCAGCCCTAGTTACTAATTTCCCATGCATCAATTCAGGCATCACACACGCATACCACTGTTGCCCTCAAGGAGAGTCCTTCAAGCTCCCATTACTTCTTTTCATTACTTCTCTTTCCTTTTTATGAACTTGGCACTTCTTATAACGAGACGACCTCTTAAGTCCTCAGCCCTGGCAAAACAGGGTTTGCAGCTTTTCAAGGTGGTAATCTCCAAGGTGACAATTTTGCCTATTGTATTACAGAAGTACCAAAGTTTTCTTTAATGCTGCAATCTTCTTCCTGTATGTTCTTGAAGTTCCACTAATCTCGATCACTACAGAGTGAATTCAGATCAGTTAAGCACTGGACAATTGAGATTGGTGTGGAAAAGAATCAATGCAGCATCTGCAAGGGGAAATCCTGCCTCCCTGATCTCCTGGGTTCTAGGAAGGTGCTAGTGAGCACACGTAAAATTTATGTATTGAGTGTGGTACGGCTGGATTTTCAAAAAGTCTTTGTCAATATTGCACACCAGATACTACTGAAGAACCAAATTTGTCTGAAAGCTTGTTAAAGGATGGAGAGCAAATAATTTTTCAGAACGGAAAAGATGAGCCTTAGGGTGTTCCAGGCATAGGTGCTAGGACTCAGCATGGTGGTGACCTAGAGGAGAGGGTCTGCAATGAGATTTCCAGGTCTGTTGACGATAATGCAGGACCAGTTGTGGAGAAGTCTGTGGCAAGACCTCGCAAAATGGAGTAGGTGGGCAGATGAGCCTCAGTATAGACAAATGTGAAGTAAAGTAGCTGAGTAAAAATACCATGCGTGTGTGACACTGAACTTGGAACTGGCACCTGCAGCTCAGGAGAAGGATCTGAGAGTTGTCGCTGACAATTCTCTGAAATCATACGGTGGCCAAAAGAACCCCTAACAGAATACTGAGTGTCAGGAAGGTGATAAAGGGTGTCAGTTGCTACATTAAACTTTTCGCTTTGTGAGGAGAGCCTAAAGGGCTGGAGCAATTCAGACTTGAGGGAGAGAGGGTGAGAGGAGAGAGATGACTGAGGTTTACAGAAATAAGGCAGTGGAAAAGGTAAGCACAGAACTGTAATCCCACGTTACCAGAATTAGGACACACTCAATGAAACTAGTAGGAGATCAGTTTAAAACAGATAAAGTCCTTCTGGAGTTAGCTGCTGCAGGGCTATGGAGAGAGCGAGTATCAGAAGGTTCAAAAATGAACTATACAAACGCCTGGACAGATAGTCATCTTTAGTGAAAGAGATACTAAAAGGGCTTCGTGAACTCCATGACATTGGTAATAAAATTGTGGATCAGGGATGGTAGGAGAGGAATACACTGTAGCGTTTGCATTTTCTCCCTAAAAAGCCATTCCTTTTGCCACTAAATTCTAATTAATTTTCTTTACAGGCGCTGGGTAGCTTATTTCAAAAAGCATGTTTTGTGGCAGAGCTGACATTTGCAACAGACCAGTGAAGTGCTTTGATGCTTTATTTGAACATGGCCAGAGCCAGCAGGACAAAGGCTTCCCTCTGCCTCAGCTCATTTTTGGGACACGGGTTGCTGGTACAGTTACGCTTTTTTCATTGCAGTTACAAAACAAGAGCAAGCACAGGGGTGTCTGCATGGCACCATTTTATCGTGCTTGCATTTCTGGGCAAGCTGGTGAAGAGACAGCTCACTCACGGCTCCACACAGGTGCAATACCATGTGCAGAGTGGGATCCTGCCAGAGCTTGTGATCTGGAAAAGTATTTCCATCCTTCAGTATTCACCAGTGGAGATCAGATGCTGCGGATTAGGAGGGACAACTTCTTTCTGAGCTTTAGACTTCATTGTCTCAGTTATGACACTAAGCTTTCCCTCAAAGGTGATGTCTGAGGGAAGTTTTTACAAAAATCCAAATGTCAGCATGGCAGTGTTGGCCTCCTAAATATCAGCAGGCAAGGGGACTACTGGCCAGAGGGACCTTTGATCTGACACAGGAGACAATGTCTGGCATTTTTAAGGCTGCTTCCTATTCCTCTCTGAAGCCACTGATGTCCCTGGCCAGATTTAATTCTGTCAGGGCTTTAGCTTTCCTAACCTGATCCCTGGCGGCTCGGACAGTTTCTCTGTATTCCTCCCAGGCTCCCTGTCCTTGCTGCCACCCTCTGTAGGCTTCCTTTTTGTGTCTGGCCTTGTCCAGGAGCTCCTTGGTCACCCATGCAGGCCTCCTGACATTTTTGCCTGACTTTGTCTTTGTTGGGATGCCTCGCTCCTGAGCATGGAGGAGGTGATCCTTGAATACTAACCAGCTTTCTTGGGGCCCCTCTTCCCTCCAGGGCTTTATCCCATGGTACTCTACCAAGCAGATCCCTGAAGAGGCCATAGTCAGCTCTTGATTTGCTTGCTTGCTTAAGAGATTTGAAGTCCTTCCTGCTGCTGCAAGGACCTCTTATCTCCCATGTATTCTGGAATTTTGCTTCAGATCTTGAGAAATCTTCCCTGTCATGATGTACTGTGATATCTTTTCAGCTTTTACTTTCTAAGACTTAACTAATCCTTTCAGTTGTGCTGAACTGGAATTTTCTGACATGTATGTTAAAGAATTTAATCTCTGTTTATATATATGCCACTAGTTTCTACAGGTTGTGACTTTCCATCTCTTCTGCTTTTCCGTGGTGTTTCACAGCTGAATGTCGCAGAGATGAGAGACCTCTTTTAAGACTAAGCCATGCATATTTCTGCACTCTTTTCATATATAACATGGCATGCAGCTTGCCTCATGATATGCAGCTTACTTCCCCCCCCCCCCCCTATTGTTTATGGGCTTAAGGTTCATAGTAATCTATCTAGGCTGTGCAAATTGTGTGAATTTATTTGGTTTCATCAACCGCGTTTATGAGCAATTGGTGAGAAAAGATGCAGAGAAGTGTGTAGAAATCCAGTTCAGAACTACCTGGTGTAAAAGAGTGATTATATGTCCAGTAAACACTGCTTCTGGTATGTGTTTCTAAAGCACCTAGTGAGGCTGAAGCATTGCTTTTAAATAACTGGAAGTCAGCACTGGTCCTATGTAGTTTGACATCAGAGGTCCCATTTTTGTGGAGGGTTAAAATACAAAGAGTGTGTGACCAGAAGGCTCAGCAGTGAGGCCAACTGCAGAGACCATGCTGGAAACCACTGAGCATGTAGGAGCTGAGCTGATGGAGACTGAGGCCAAAAGAGCTAATGTGTGCAAGTAGCCTCACAAGCGTGGTGGCAAAGGAGTCTAGCAGACACTGTAATCAAAATAAATGTCTCACTCTTTCCACAGATTTTAGTTTCACTTTGCACTTTTCTCCTTAGTCATTAATAGCATTGGAGGCACTTTCAGAAATCCCCTAGCAGGACTAATTTCTTACTTCCTAATGTGCTGTTACACATATGGTAGTGGGAGCTTCATACCTGAATAGCACAGAATAAAAACATTTACAAAGATATTTTTTAAAAGAAAGAGACTAAACATCTATCCTGGGGTACTAAAGTCATAACTAGCCGTATGCTGTGATTAGCTCCTGCTTCTGCTGAAACACACCTCATTTCAGTGCTCAGCTCTGTCATTGAAATTAAGTTGATTCACAGAAGGTTAAAATGGGGTGTAGGTTAATATGATGAATTTGAGTCAGTAGGTTCAGATGGACTATGACTTCTAAGGAGGAAATACATCCCATATCGCCAAATTATTCTGAGGTAATCAGGATCCAACCTCATTTCCAATTTCCCTGTTATCAGAATTGGTTTGTAACTGCCATTGCCATCTGTGAGGAAAATCATATTTTAAAAGGTCATATTAAGAGGGTGTTTAAGACTCAAACATGGGGCCACAAAACTGAAAAAGGAGAGTATTCAAGGCTATCCCGGTGCTGAGCTAGTCTCTTCATCAAATCTAGAATACGGTGGTTAGCCAAAGCTGCCCAGACTGACGATAATCCAAAACTGGCAATAAAATGGTCGGATGCAGAAAATCCTCTAGCACAAGGGGGTTTTGCCTCTCACAATGGAAATAAGAGTAAGGGATGGTATAAACCCCTCTTTCTAGAGAAATCTGGAGAATCCTTTTTCCAGTGGGTTGGTTTTTAGACCAGCTGCACTTTGTTCAGAGGCTTTGGTCTGGGCTGCAGCATGCTGCGCCAGCCGTGCCTAATTCTTAACTCTGGATTTCATCACTCTGTCTGTGTCTGTGTGTGTCTGTGTGTGTCTCTCTCTGTGTGTGTAAAAATGTTACTGTCCTTTTAGCTCATTTCTTTCTACATAACTTCCAATAGTTCCAGATACTCACTCTGTATTTCTGTAAGTGGCATGAAACCCCTAATCGCCCAATTAGAATGTGTAATGACATTGTAAAAATCCCTATTAAACTGAGCAAAGGAATATTTAAAAAGCTTTTAATAGTAGTCACTAGACATGATAGTAGAAGAGGGAGGATAGTTACATGAGGTTTATTACATGCAGATAACATGGTACTTTCTAAATTGAACTTCAAAGGACTACACCCAGTTTATTAATGTAATTATATGAAAAATTATCGGAATATAATGAATAAATTAAAAATGTTATCTATACAGTATGTTATCAGTCTTGTTCTCAGAGAGGAATTAAAAAGAACACAAAGAATTACAAGAATTTAGGCTCTCACTTATTTTCACATTCACATGGCATTTAAAATACTTCTAGATCCTTTGTATTATAAGTCAGATTTAGATGGGGGAAGATAGAAGTCTCTTTGCTTTCCTTGGGAAGAACACAAAAATTCAGTAATGCTTTCAGACATGTGTTGCTGGATTTGGCAACTGAAACGCTAGATTCCTCTCCCTCAGAGAATAAATCAAGAATTTAGAAACTATTGGGGGCAGGGGGGGAGAAGGTCAATAGATGAAATCCTTCAGCTCCTTTTGCTTGCCTACACTTCAAGGTAAGTTTTACTGTGTATTAACCTTGAGACAGTGTTCTCCTTTTGCCACTTTCTACATTGTTTTGCCTTAAACAATTCCAGGTTTATTAGCATGCCCATTAGTAACCAACATGTCCTGGCTGGGCCTTCCTCTCCCTCTCCCCTGCGTCAGCCGCGGCAGAGGGCAAAGCCAGGTGGTACGTTGGGGCAGGCCCTTCGGCTGGCTGAAATTAATCACTTGGGGGGGTGTATGCGTATTAATTTCAAGCGGGCAGGGTTCCCCAGGTGGCGGGTTGAGTGGCCACAGGGGCTCGGTGCAGCCTGCGGGGGGGACGGGGCGCAGCCGCACAGGGCGGCGGGGCGGCGGCAGGGCCTGGCCGAACTGCCCAGGAGCTAGGCCGCTCGGAGAAAAACAAGGTGCCGGTTTAGTTTTAATTCACGAGGAAAGTTTTTTCTTTCAAAAGAGAAGATTTTTGAACTTTGGAAAACATGAACGTGTAAACGCTGCGAATACACTTACATACACACATCAGTCAGAGGAGGTTAATGCCCATGGGCTACACACCACCCAACCTGGTGATCAGACAGTTCTACGATGGACTTGGATCCTGCCTGTGATGGAATTGTTCTACAGTGTTGGTTGTAATCATTGCATTGATTATTACTTTTCTTAAATTAGTATCACGAGGGAACTGTAATTTGAAAGAATACATCGTTAGATTAGGATGGGAAGCGAATAAAAGGAGCCATAAGCCTATGACTTTCACAACAAATTTCCTTCCTGACGTTCTTTTCAGTACACCAAACAGATTTAAGAGATCTTAATTTTTTCCTTTTGTCTCCTAGTTGCATCAGCTGATGAACTCTTATTCTAAAATACAGATACATGACTTCAGCCAAATTAAGACAGACAAAAATATACTTAATGAAGGAGCACACTAAAGCTTCAAGGAGCATAACTTGGGAATTGGGACTTGCAGCAAGAAACAAATTACTGGGTATCTTTTTAATTCATTTGGAACACAGTAAAGCAAGTCTTCAAGTTATTTTTGGAAGATCTATGATACAAAACTGTGCTCATTTACTTAATATGAAAGCTGCTCAGCTGGACAGGTGGCTAGATGCAGCCTGAGCTGTTTGTCATTACTGGGACCAACATTCTTGTTGACATCAAACACAGGCCATCAGTCGCAACAGCTGAATTCTCTGTTTGAAAAGTTAGATAATCTTTGGACAACACTGCACCACAGAAAGCCCTGCTAGGTCACTGGCTATCACTTTCCAAGGCCAACCTCTACTCTTCAGTGAAAAAGATGAAAAAAAAATAGCGATGCGGTGGAATCATCCAGTTTCCAGTAAACAATAAAAAAAGGCACATTTAGACACCACCACCTGAAACTGAACTTGGTTAAATGAGAGAAAATGTCCATTCCTGTACAATATCTGGAGCAGCAGAACCCAATGAACCCTGAGAGCAGCAGGTCTGCATGGTTGCTGTGCCTTGGAGCACACTGGAGAAGAGTCTGGCTTGTAGTGATGGTTGGGCACTGCAGCGCTGCTGCTTTGAGAATCCAGAACAATCAACAATCTAGAGAGACCCAGCACCAGAAGTATCTCTGACATAGAGTAAATAAATAAGAAGTTACCTAAGAGGTGTATATCACTGCTGAGGAGTTCTTTTCTTCACTCGGATGCAGGTGACTGTTTGCAGCTAAGAATACTTTCCTGTTCTTTGAAGATCTATGTCTGTTGCTTCCTAATCCATTTTATCTCAAAGAATGCCCACAATATACTCCCTTCTCTTCCGCTTGTTAGTCTTTTTTCTCTGCTGTTGCTTTAGTACTAAGGAGCTTTTTCTGAGGACATGGGTTATCCTGATTTACTGGCTTTCCATGTTTCCTCTTCTTGTTCTCATTAGCGGTTGAGAAATAGTGTTAAATTTTCATAAAATATAAGGTTCTTCTATGGCAAAGTAGCTGTCTATGAAGCAGAGGAGCTGGGTGAAAAGGTGGGTCTAAGGCAATAGAGATTTTGTTTCATTTAATTGGGGTGGAGGAACGAGGACTTAGTGTCACCTCCTTTGGGATACTTGGAGCATGGCATGCAATTATGAGAGCCTTGTTTTGTGACCTTAGGAAGCTGGAATTATCAGGGGCTTTCCTTAGGATTGTGTAACACAAACTTTTTTTCTCCAAGACATTTTTCTTAGTAGGGGCCCTGTCAAATCAAGCTTTCACTAGAAGAAATTACCTTGCAGGAAATTTGTCTTGTGAATTGCTCCTCAGGGACATTTTTTCCTGAGTATACACACTTACTTATATTGTGCATCCCTTTTTACAAATCTTAAAAAAAAAAAAAAAAAAAAGATACATCCATTCTGGATGACCATAACTGCAAGAGGAATTTCAGAAATATTGTTAATACTTCATCAAGTACTGTGGGATTACTTACTTTCTAAACTCTTACTGTATTAAACTGAATAATACCGGAAGTCCTGTCCATTTTATCAAGTTTTAATTAGGTGTCTCTTTATAAAGGAGAAACATTAAATATGAATTCTGGAAAATTCTCTACAAGTAAATGAAGTCCTGCTAGAGTACCTTGCGACTGGTGGATTTTTCTTACATAAACTCAGAAACAAAAATGGGAATTAGTCCTGAATTGCCTACTTATTTTCATCAGTTAGATAAAAGAGTTTAGGTACTTAATTTCAAGCTTGAGGTTACCTGACATGAATGTATTCTAGGCTTGAAATCTGTGGTTTTAAAATTTGATCTTTACATTCTCAGTAAGATGAATAATCAAAAGTTATAAACTTTGAAAAAAGTCGTAATATTGCATGTGTTGGGGGGATAAATTCATTATTCATGTAAGCAGACGTATCTTGTAAATTTTTACAAATAGACCAACAACAACAATTAATTTGATTGATAGGCCAGTGAGGTACTAGGATGACTTAGTATCAAATTCTGAAGCTGCCGTGCAGTTCTGGCTAGCAGCTTTGCAGTCGTGACTCACAGGTCTACCTCCCTATGCCAGACTGACTTCCTTCTGCTCAGATCCTGACCTGCTTCCCTGTTAATTCCTTTTGCATGTCCAGCCCAATGGTCCCAGTCCACTGCCTTCCTCTTCAGGTCGTCTTCTCACCCACCCCTCTCTGACTTGCCTCCTGCCTCCAGCTCTAGTACCTCAAAAGTACATGTTTTTAACAGACTGCTCGGCCCTTTGAGAGCACTCCCTCCACCCAGCACATCTCATCAATGTTTGTTCAGAACCCTCTCCTGTCATCACCTATGGAGAGCTGTATGTTTTAAAAGATTCTTCCAAGAGGCAGCAGGATCCCAGTGGGGACTGTTGCTGTGCAGTACTGGTCAGCAGTGCTCAGGCAACAGATGAAATGGACTCTGGATAGCACAGGCTACCAGGAGTGAAACCAACTAAGACACCATTAAATCTAATGCAGATGCTCTCTGCTGTGACTTGTTTCTTGCTAGTGTGTAAGAGAAACACTTCATTAAAATAACTTGTGTTTTCACTTGGCATATAGGTCAGCCACCTCGGGTTTTCACAGCACTGTCTTGACGAGACTGTCACGAGCACCATAATCAGTTGGTATGCCTGGTGTCCATCACAAATTTAATACAGTAACCTGGGCTTTTTTCCTCCTAATTTCACAGGACGGCCCATTTTCTAGTGTTTACTCCATGTATTATTTTTAAAAATACTGAGGGAATTGTCGTATCCTGTTTTCACAAAGGTCCAGGCTCTTTAAATCTGGCAGCTCCTTCTTGTCCAGTGTGGCTTTTCCTCTTCCTCCATGCAGCTAAACCCCTCTTCATCTCAAAGGCTGGCTGCCACAAACTTCTAGCCTTCAGTTTTGACAAAGGTTCTTTATCCTGCTTCTGAAACCTGTTTTATAGGTCATGTTTCCAGCTTATCATCCTCAGTATTCCTTTCCTACTTTTGTTTCTTTCTGTTGCTTCTCCATCTTCTGCTGCATTAAACACCCCTGCCTTTCCATTTAAAACTCTTAATTACTTAAATCCGTGCACTTCTTAAGTTCTGCTGGGGCACCAGCCCCTGCCTCTAATTAGTTACCAGCTCCTCTTCAGCTGAATTTTCCTTAGAAAGTCTATACTTTCTCCTTAACTCCTGGAAGCAGGGCTTTAAACAAGCACAAAGCCTCGCCATCTTCCTCAAAACCTCATCTTTCCTGGGAAATATACTCGAGAGTGGCCAGTTTGCTGTGCCTTGCGCTTCTGACTCGTTTTGCAGGAGATGGGTACTACCACTCGCCAACTATCACATCTACTGTGACAGTCCTTCATTGTAAATGTTGACTGCAATGCTTTTGCAACAGAGACCATACCTGCATTACCTGCATGGATATCACTTGTGTAAGGCCCATTATCACTATATAAGGCCCCTAAACAGCAACCGCAGCCCATGCTGCTACTGCATTGTAAGAAAGACCTGGGCTGAGAGATCCGGAGCACTGATTTGCACTGACTCTGTGAAGACCAAATATATTGCAAGTTAGTAGTGAAGGAGAGTACTCAGTTTTGATTTTGTGGTACTTAATTTTGTGCAGTCCTTTGTTACCACAGTGATAGGAACTAAATAAAACTCTAAGATACAGTTTCTGAAACCTTCTGTCAGCAGAGAGTAGCATGTGGGCTGAACTGTTTTTAACTGGCTTAGATGCTGATTTTGGGATAAAGCTGAGTGGAAAGAACAAGCAACATTTGAATACATTCCTGAAGTCCATCTAGATTTTCATGTTAATAAGGAAGATCTCCATTTTGACAAAGCAGCCTTTCATGTATAACCCTTGCAAATATTTTATATAATTTTTGAGGGAGAGTTTCTCTCTTCATGGGGAGGTAACATTCCCATTATGGTCTGTCCTCCAGATTTAAGCAGTCCGAAAAGGAACAGAGCGAGCTGTATAAATGGAGTCCATCCAATACGCTGCTTCTCTAATATGTCTGGTGTAAATGATAGTCATTGCAAATGACTAAATGAGATAAGAAATGGGGAAAAAAAATCCAAAAGCAACCAACAAAAAGTTGGAGAGGTCTTACAAATAAAGTAGGGTTAATAATTCAAGCTTCTTTTCACAAGATGTCAGCATATGGGTTTATAACTTTACATGTAGTGCTTAAATGTTCACACTCAGAATCAACTGCGGTTGTACGCCTGTGTGTTTGCAAAATCCTGGGTTACCTGCAAGGGGCTCCTTGCCCATGAGACATTTCCCCTGGCTGTGTATGCTAAGTATTGTGTTTTCCCAGCCTGAGTCAGTTGGGCTTTGTATCCATAGAGGCACAGACCTTGGAGTTGTACAAATAGTGCTACAGTTCTGAAGATAGCCAAGGATTTTGCTGCAAAGAAAAGTTGTGATGTTACAGTAAACACCTTTCATTGAATATTTATGATAAAATGACAATTTATACATGCTTTTTGAATGCATGTAAGTGGATCAACCTCAGCTCTCCTGTTGTTTCATTTTGCATCATTTTCATCATGACAATATTTGTTGAACATTTCAGTGACTTCAAAACACTGAGATCTGATATCACAATGTCTAGGCCATTACATTTTAAATCCCATTTTCCATTTATAGACTTTTTATCAAGATGGCACAAGAAAATGAGCTCGTTAAAAGGTTTTTCCACTTATTTCACAGGAACAACATTCAGCATCAATGCTACGTTGCTAGGTAGCCAGGTGATCTTAAACTGGAAAGCATCTCAGCTCATAAATTCCTGCAAATCTAACATACATACACTTGCCCAGCAGAATTTCTGAGATTACAGAATTTATACAGTAGCATATATTGCAAAAGCATTAGGTTTATAATCAATACTTACATTACTTTTTTCGTTTGAAGTATGTATGTTTCTGATACACTGTCATTCATGATGTTTTTTTCTCTCCGCTTTGTATCGTATCGTCAGTGTGGTTTCCCTCCATCTCTGTGTACTAGGTCTGGCTGGGATGGAGTTAATTCTCTTCATGGCAGCTCGTATGGTGCTGTGTTTTAGATCTGTGACCAAAACAATGCTGATAACGCACTAATGTTTTAGCTATTAGGGGCAGTGTTTGTACAACATCAAGGCCACCTCTGTTTCTCAGACAGCCCAACCAGATTGGTGGTGCACAAAAGGTTGGGAGGGGACACAGCCAGACAGATGACCCAAACCGTCCAAAGAGATACTCAATGCCACATAACAGCATGCTCAGCAAGACAACGGAGGGGAGCACAGTTTAGGTAGGTTAGCTGTCTTTTGCTCAGGAACAGGCTGGGCATCACTCTACCTGTGGGAGATGGTGAGTGATTGCCTTTCATCACTTGTTTATTGTTTTCTTGCTTCCACTTCTCCTTTGCTTATAAAATTATCAACCCTCAAGTTTTCTTGTGTTCGTTCTTTCTTTTCTGTTCTGGGGGTGAGGAATGTGGGTGAGCAGCTGTACGGTGCCCAGCTGCCTACTGGTGTTAGCCCACAATTCTGTGTCACGGCCAAACCAGCAAGAGCTCATGCTTCCCTAGAAGTGAAAGCGTACTTGTATATGCCACGAGGAAGCTGCCTAACAGGGACAGCAACTGCAAGCATCAAAGTTAAAGATGCTGTGTTCCACCTGCAGCTATTTCACCCCGATGTCATGGTATAAAGTAAGAACAAAACAGAAAACAAGTGACGCCACACAGTAGTATGTGAAATAAGTGACCATGAGAGGGTACTGGAGATGTAAAACCACAGGTGGTTCAGCAGGTCACCCTTAACCAGCAGCTGGCTGGTTTTCCATGCTTTTCCCATGGTGACTTTGGAAGCATGTGTGTGAACTCTTTAACTCATGCCTTCCTACACCATGGAGCAGAGTCTGGCAGCAGCAGCCAGGCTGGGGAGGCAACACCTGAGCCTGTTTGCCCTCCATTCATCAGCAGAGATGCAGGGATATCAACAGGGAAATTTCCACAGGTTAATAAAAACTGGGATTTAATAACAATCACCAATAAGTCAATAAGTGATATGTCAGCTCTTGAGAGCTTTTGAGGGGAGCAAGTTATGATGTGGACATAGATTACATGGGTACTACTCTGTTATTGCTCAAGTTTAATTTTTGTCACTAATGCATTTTGCTAGTAGAGCTAAAAGGTCACGTCCCTAAGGGTATGGCACCGTTTGTGTTAGCAGAGCCTGGCTCTCTCTTTGGATAACAGTCATCTTGGATTATTACTAGAGGACAAGTGAAAGTGAGATTGCAGGGGGGGAGGGAAAGGAAGGGGTGTGTTATGTGGCTTTACATCCATCTTCATCACTGGAGGGTCACGAAAAGATTGCTGTGTTAACAAGCAACACAGCTCCCAGCACTCAGGTCCCAGACACTGTAGCAGAGAGAGATCTTTTCAAGGTGAGCAGACTGGCCTAACGAAGAATGTCTCCAGTCAGGGAGATTTATGAAGGTCTACCTCATACTGGCAGCAGAAAGCCTGGCAAGAATTGTGCTCTCCCTGGAGAGGTTACACTATTTTGTCCCCCCAGAGAGTCCTGCGGCTCTCCTTGGGCAAGCCACTCAGGCAAGGGCTTGCTTTGCCCACATAGCACTCCAGATCAATGGCATTAACTACCTTTTCCACAAACAGACACTGCTTGTTTATTTGCTGCTAAGGTTTCTGAAATTCAAACACTTGGCCCAGGAACCTAACTTAAGTACACTGCCTTTTAAGAGCCCCTAAGGAGAAATGTTAGGGGGGGGACACAAACACTGGGGTTTACAGAGAGCTCAGACCACATAAAATCACTCTGTAAAATTAACAGCAAATGCCCTGAGATCTGGAAAGTGCACAGCTCTGCATTACACTCTGAGCCACCATCTGCACCATGCACGGCAAATTTATTTTTTGTCGTCTCATCTTACCCTGCAAGTAATGGATAGGGCAACCGTGGCTGCTGCATCTGCAGCAAGGAGACTGCTGGCACACCCTGTGCTCCAGGCCCAGGACTGCACTGCTTATAGCCTCAAACAATATGTTCTTTTACACAACAATGAACAAACTGCCAGCCCTGCTTGTCTTCCCTTCTTCAGAAATAACAAACCCAACCCATACCTTGGTGCAAAACATTTGAATGATGAGTCTTGCTGGCTCGCCTGATGCTTGGAGGCAAATGTTTCCTGTTGTCCAACTTGCAAGTGATATCTTGGCAAATACTTTTCCTGCACTTGGTAATCCTGAGATTTGCAGAGCGATTCAGCATGACTCAGTGGCAGAGGTCAGGATTTGTAGTGAATTCTTACCAAAGTCAGGCAAGGAGATGCTGGGGTTGTAAAGCAACTGCAAGCAGGTTTTTATTTAGGGTGTATCTGTGGGGAGCTGATGTAAGAAAGGATGCTGTAAATAAAGGGCCTGACTTTTTATAATCCAGATGCCCCATTAAATGCAAACATGCTTTAACTTGGTAGAGGCTTTTGGAAGAAGGCAGCAAACAGCAATATAATTTAGCATTTTTTTAATGTTATTTTTTTAATGCCACAAATTACAAGATAAACATAAAAACAGAGCTGAAAGCCTGCCCCTACAAGGAAGCGAAACATCATCATTAGAATAGCTGCTATCTCTGTGGTTTTCTAATTGTGCATTTCTGCTTTACTGGTTTCCTGAGATGGGTGATGGAAATAACAGAGAAGAAGAATAAGAACCACCAGCTTATGAGCTTGATCAAAGCTACAGAAGTGATTCCACATTCCTGAATTCAATGAATTTTCAACACTAGTGCCCTTGGAAACAGAAGAGGTTTGGGTGGGGGAGAGAACAAAGGACTTTAACAGAAGTATTTCTGGCAAGTCAAGACCACTGAGGGAAGAATAACAAATTGCAGTGTGCAGTTTGAGGATCTGTGCACAGCTTCAAGCTCGTCCTTTCTCTGGTGGAGAAAGTCTGCGTAACATCTCTGCCGATGAACTACAATTTTCAGAAGAAAAGGCCTGGGTTTCTCTCACCGGCACTGCACTGATGTCTAATTTAGGCAATATTTTCATTGATTTAAAAGATCCTGGCATATGCTTTCAGCTCCCAAGCAGCTGCAAAGCCAGATGCTTGTCAGAAATTCTAGGTTGCCTTCTGTCAAAGAAGCTGTGGTAGCCTGGCAGAAGCTTGTCCTCCACAAGTGATAAAGTCAGTTTACCTAGAAATAGGGGGAAAATATGGGAATATTGTTCCAGATTCACTAAGTACTAGCATCTAGACTAATTCACTAGGTCAGACAGCATCTAATAGTTAAGCATGGCTAATTATAGGTTCCTCAGAAGCTCTCAGAAATTATATCCCTAACTGCTGAAAGCAAGCCGCAGACTGAATTATAGTGGTATTGGTACAAGTCTTAGCTGGGCAGCAGGGCTGCCCAGCGAGAATAGCATGCCTGGAAAGTGCAAAGGGCTCAAATGCTTAACTCAGTTTCAGCTCTTGGACCAGAATATTTTATTTGTGATGATGCCATTTTCTTCTCCACCGAGACCAGGAATATTCACCAACAGTAGCATCAGATTTAAACAAAGATTCAACTATCACTGTTACTAAGGACTTAAATGTCATTTTTTGCAGTGACTGAATTAAAGATCCTTACGTGCTTGTGCCCTCCTTCCCTTTCTTTCTAGCCCCCTTGTTCATTTCTTCCTCATTGTTTATTTCTTCTCTTTTTCCCTGCATTGCTGTCTGCAACATACCAGTTCCCACCCTTTCTCAATTTCCTTCCAAAATATGACATAGCCAACACTAAAAAGGGCGTTTTAGCTCCTATTTCAAGGATACTGACAGGGTCAACAGGATTCAGACTTCTAAAAGCCTTTTTATCAAACTGTCTGTAGATGCAGGCATTGTGCATAAGCCGTTCTACAAGCGTTACTGTACTGCTACATGGTAGGACAACTCCCTATTATCTCGTATGCCACAAGAGACACACGTATAAGCACATGTAATAGATTACAGTAGGTAATAGCTAGATTTCCACCTTGATCTGCTACGTGCTTGCCACCCTTTCTGCACTGTAAAAGGAAGGTCCAATCCCAGAGCTTAGAGTTGCAGATGGCTTGAACCCAACTCACCTAAACATTTGTCTAGACAAACGTGCTTCTAAAATTGAGCTAACAGCTCTTAGCTTGGACACTGTCTAATCCCTGCAAATTGCATTAGCTAGCCTCATTAAATCCCAAGTTCATTTTAACCAGATAACATGCGTTAAAATACAATTTGCACCATTCAAACCTAGGCTTTAAAACGTGTTACCTAACATGTGTTGCTCTTGAAAAGTACCTACTTTATATTTTGGACCAGACACGGCCATCCATCTCGATGGGTTAAACTGATTTATTTTTCAATAATGTTGGTTCAATTGAGTTAACAGGATCAAAAGCTCCCAACACGCATTAAGTTGCAGGCTAACTCGAGGGCACACTCCCCGGCCGCGCTTCGAGACCCCGGCGGGGAGGCGCCCCCGCTGCGGCTCGCGGTGCCGGGCGCGCACCGAGGGCAGGGCGCGCTGCCCCCCTCCCGCCGGGCACCGACCGCCCCCCGGGCCGGGCCCGCGGCGCGCCCCCGCCGCCGCCGGCCTGTAAAAGCCGCGCTCCAAGGAGAGCGGGGGCCTCCGCCCGACCGGCAGCGGACCCTGGCCGGCCCCCCGGCGTGCCGCAAACCGGCGGGGACGCTGGCCCCTGCCGGCTCGGGGCGCTAGGCAGCGCACCCCCGGGAGGCCGGGGCGCGATAGCTGGCGGCGCCGGCACCGCTGGGCGGGCAGGGTGTGTGCGCTCCCCCGCCAGACTACAGCTGCCCCCGTGCCAGCGGCTCCCTCGGCTCGGGACGCGCCCGCAGACAGCCGCGTCCCCCGGCCCGGCCCCAGCTCTCCCCGCCTTCCCCCTCACGCCGCCGCCGCTTCCTCTCCCGCCCGCCTCACCCCGGCAATCGCCCGTCCCGCCGCGCGGGGCAGGGCGGGGCGGCGCGGGCGCGAGCTGCGGCGCGGGGCGGGCGGGGCCGCCCCTGGTGCTGCGGGTGGCGGGGCCCGGCTCAGCCGCCGGCCAGCACGGGCAGGGCCCGCCGCCTCCCCCCGGCGGCGGCGCGGGGCTCCCGGCCCTCCCAGGCTCCGCCTCCTCCTTTCTCTCAGCGCTCCCTCCCTCTCTCCCTCCGCCGGTGCCCGCAGCCCCGCGCCGGACCTTCCTTTCACTCCTCCATCTCTCCTCAGCGCTGCCCTTCCTCCCGTGCGCTCCCCGCCGCGCCTGGCTTTGCCGGGGCACTCCAGGGCCGGGGGGGGGGGGGGGGGGGGGGGTCGGGCGGCGGGACGGGAGCTATGAGCCGGGCGGGGGCGGCGGAGAGCCGGGCAGCAGCAGCCGCGGCGGCGTAGGGCTCGTTACCGGGCGGGAGCGGGGCTGTCCCGCTGCGCCCGGCGGCTCTCCGGGGCGAAGGGGGAGCCCCGGAGCCGGAGCGGCGGCCGTCTGCCCCGGAGCCGGGGGAGCGGGGGCGGCGGCTGGCCGCCCCCCATGTGTGACATGATCGACTCGCAGTCCGCCGAGAAGATCAGCAGGATGAAAAAGTTGCGGAGAACTTTATCGGAGAGCTTCGGCCGAATAGGTGAGTCCCGCAGGCGGGTCCCGGCGGCGCTGCCCACCGCCCGGGGGGTCCCGGCGGGGCGGGGGCCGGCGCGGCTGCCTGCGCGGCGGCGGGGCCGGGGGGTGGGCGCCGCAGGGCTGGAAACACCCGCGCCGCCGCCGGCCCCGAAAAGCGTTTCTTGGGAAGAAAGCTCGGGAAAATAACAGCCCTTTCCCGGCAGTGCCTGTGAAGCCCCGGCAGTACGGGTCTGCGATGGAGTTAGCCCAAAATAGGGTAAAAAAAACAAACTGCAGACGAGAGTTGGCCAGCGTACCTCCGCTGCTGAAGAGAAACCTTGGCAAAAAGCATATGGTTATTTTCGTTTTGTGTCAGGTCTGGTAATTTATTTTCTTGGTGCGGCTGCACGTTGGTTTTGAGTTGAGGCATGAGATGCTGGAGCGGATTACGGCGGCCGAGTGATTTAGGAGGCCAGACAAAAGAAGTCTGCCTGTCATCTGCCGCGAAGTCTTGCCGTTCTTTCACTGGCATAAAGCATCCCGAGGGAGCGTCACCAGAACGCCGCTGCCGAGCGCGTTATCTCCCGGTATCGCTGTGGCGCGTTTGGTTTTGACACCAGTTTATTTTGCAGTCGAGTTAGTTACTGAGAACAATGCCACAGAGTTCTGGTCTGCTCGCACTGGTGTTTCTCTTGGTCTGTGGCGTGCTAGGGTGCTTAATTCGCAGTTTAAAACGTTAGTTCCCACTGACAGCATCAACATGCTGCTGAGCAAGGAGACAAGGCACCTTGGAGGAGCTGTGAGGTGTCCCCAGGCTGGCTGGGCAGAGCAGCCTGAGGTGGTGCCGGGCAGCCGCTGGGATGGACGGGTGGACACAGCAGCACTTGTCCTTGCAGACCCTCTGTAAGGGCCTTTCCACAGCCCTTACCCACTGGTTGTCCCACTGGGACATTTTTCCTTGTAGTCGGTCTGGTTGGCAGATGAGGGTCAACTTTCAGAGCTGCTTTGTCCCAGTGGGAGCATGTGAAGTGCCTGCACTGTAGCCATGAGCTGTGGCGTTTGGTTCTCCCTCCACTGCCCTACACAGGAGGCGCATTGAAGTATGCGGGCATTATAATTTTTCATGTGTTGTGTATGTATTCAGTGTATTACCTTTAGCTTTTAAGGACTGCAAACTTCAGATGTAGGATAGCATTTGAAATCAGGTATCTCTTACACCTTACTACAAGATGAAAAAGCTCATTCATATTTGTAAACCAGTTTCAAGGGTAAATGCCAAGTTTCAACTGTGAAATGAATGTCAAGTCATAGTTATAAATCTCTCTGTCCCCATATGAAAATAGCTTTCACCTATCATCAGTCTTAAACTGCATTTAACTTTCTTTGATTAGAAGAAAAAATAAAGCAGTCAGGTGTTCAGTCTGTCACGTGTCTTTGTATGTGTGAAGGTAGACACAGAGAGACACTCTTACATGGAACTGTGGAAAGCTTTTCCTAATGGTGGAAGTCATTAACAAAGAAAGTATTTTGAATGAGGATGCTGCTTTGTTGTAACAGTGACAGTCCCATTAATGCATTGTAGGGAGCAGAGTCCCTCTGGCTGGTAATTTCTGCATGTTTTAGGTGGCTCTGTTGGGTGATCATCGCTTCTTGTCATTTTTTTCACAAATTAAACAACTTCTGAGTTTCCTTGGGAGCTTTGGCCTGAATTTAGGTGCAAGGATTGTTACATATTCCATCTCCTCCAGTTCTTTGTGCGTGTGTACAGAAGTGTAGGAGTGTGGTCAGGTGCCTGGTTTGTTTGTGTGTGGTGGTGGTTTTGTGACTAAAACTCAGCTGCTACCAGCAAGACTGTTCAATCTTCAGATGCTCTAATATTTTGACTGTCATGCTGGTAACTGCACTTTGCTCAAAACCCCCTAATTTATCAGTGTGAGGTTTGAACATAGTCCGCTCCCTGATACCAGAGCCACAGATAAGCCCAAGCAAAGCCAGAAACTCTTAAGTTGCATACCAGGAAATCCTCAGTTGAAACACATGCTGTACTTTTATATTGAAATGAAGGAGAGAAAACAAAACCTCATTGGAAGTCGTCTTTCTGGGTATTTGTCACATTGGTTTTAAAGCTGGTTTTGGAAGAGCTGGTTCCTTGGCGAGATTAGCAAATTACTAATTTAATATGTATCGAATATGGAATTTTGTCTGTTGTCTGGTCTGTTGTGATTTATTATAAATGATGATGATCTTTCAGCTTTTCCTGTTCTGCTTCAATTTATGTGTTTACATAGGTTTAAGTACACAATGTAGCATTATATGGATAAATATATAAATGATACAAGAGTGACATGGTGTTTGTGGCAAATGATTAGTGAGTCAAACCTTGAACTGCTACAGTCAGGAACATCTAATGGTCGTTCTTGAAATGGTAAGGCACTGCTAGGCTTCCCTGCGGTGTTGGTGGTGCCCCAGCTGCCAAATACAATTTTTCCAATACTACAAGACCCTTCATTTTGATAGCAAAGTTTATATTAGCCTGTTATATAAAAACAATGAAAATGTATCCTAATTGTCCCTGGCAGTGGTGGTGTGGTTTTTTTGGTTGGTGTTTTTTTTTGGTTTTTTTTTTTCCCTAGGGCTTGCAGCTAAACTACCTTCAAGGCCCCACAAAGTAATCCTCTCCATTTCAGATGCTATATCAGCAATGAATGTATAAGGTGATTTATTTTTTTTACAGTGTGACACAGTATGTTAAGTAATGTTTGAAGCTATTTCCTCAGCATCTTTAGTTAAAACCAGCTTAGTTAACCCTGGGACACAGCAAAGGGCCAAAAGGTACCAATGGCAGCCTCAGGTAGACTTGGCACACTTTCTTAACCATGAATGGATGCTTGCTAGACACTGGCTTTCCAGTGACTGTCAGAGGGTGTTAAAGGCCTGGTTCATCCTTCAAAATTTCGATCTGTTCCTTAAGTGTTACGAGTACCTACTGCTGAGAATGTTTATTTTGCTGAGCTGAAAAATGTGCTGTGTGAAATTGTCCATCTCTGAGCCTTCATCCTGAGCATTTGCTTTGTGCTGTGTGCAAGTCTGGTAAAGGGCGATATGGCGCTGTGGTGTCTTAGAGGAAATGCATATGGCCTGTGGTGCTCAGTTGAAGTTTATATTCTAAAATAGACAGAATGGCTTTTGACTGCAGAAATCACATGCTTACATTTCTAGAAAAATGAGCTATCTTTTCAGCTAAGGCACCCTTTCTCATGGCAGAAGTTTTCTGGTGTTTCAAGGGGTGTTCCTCTTAAATTTTAACTGTTCTTAAAGAACTTACATTACTAAGATTCTGAAAAATTTACAGAACTTATTAACAGATCTCTGGGAGTCTGTCCATTTTTATACAAACATCCAAATTAGTTTAAAAATTCTGATTTCCTTGTTTACATACTGTGTTGTCCTCGTATAAATGAACACATCATATTGTATGTTAACCAACTTTCAGAGATTCAGTTGGCTCACTGTTTATTTTAGCATTTAAACCTTTAGAAGGATTGGTTCTTAGTTTTATGTTTGATAATTATGTAATTACAATTAACAATGAGTAATTTTATAAAATTATCATAATCTTTTAGTTACGTAAAGAGTTCTTGGCTATGCGTTTGTTGAGGTTCATATTGCAGCAAAATCATATTTGAGATCTCTTCAGCTCAGCCATTTAACTTCTGTTTTCTTATGCAAACTCTTTAGTCAAAAACTAACACCAGGGTAGAAAGGAAGGAAGAAAGAGAGGAGGAGAGAGAGAGAAAACATTACAGAGTTTACTCACAGTGCACTGAAAGCAGTCTGTGGCTGTCTGAGCATCCCTGGGCTTTGTTACTAACTCCTCACTAATACAAAGGTTATCTCCACTAATCTCCTCTAATGTACTCTAAATAGCTCACATACCTGAGATAATGAGAAATTCATTTGTAAACGGTTTATT
The DNA here is from genome assembly GCF_023638135.1 of Falco biarmicus. Taxonomy (NCBI): domain Eukaryota; kingdom Metazoa; phylum Chordata; class Aves; order Falconiformes; family Falconidae; genus Falco; species Falco biarmicus. Next base: position 37,835,714 of record NC_079291.1, on the reverse strand, counting down.
TTTTTTTTTAATTCAGCAAAGCTTTTTTTAAGGGTTTAGAAAGAAGAGGATTGCATTGATGGGAAAACACCATTTCTAATGTAATTTGTTGTATAAAATACGCCGGTTCCATGATTTCTTTTGAAGATCCTATGTATTAAATTGGTTGAGATTGAAATTACTATTAAGCAGAATCTGATTAAATGAGTGGCCAGAGCTCTCATGTTCTTATTTTTTGAGATTCTTAAAAAACCTCTTAGTCAAAGATAGAAGTTAAAGGCAAGCCAAAAATTCGCAGTGGATCACAGATTCCCATTTCTTGTTTTTTTTATTACATTGTGAAATTTGTTTGGGTTGTCTGGCTGTTCTTGGAATGTGTTGGTTATGTGAAAATCCTCTGATTTGGTAAGAGAGAAGAGCTTGTCACATGACCTAGGTGTGTCATATACTGATGTATAGCTTGTAGGTCATTGTGACCTGAAAGGTATATGATAAGATTAGAAGTGTGTTCTTAGAAAGTATTCCACAGGTTGGGTTTTTCCCTTCCTTTTTTCGCCCCCCCCCCCCCCTCAAATGTCCTGACTCACACTTCTGGGTACTTGGGATTGGCAGTCTGAAAATGTTTGGTCTGGCTCTCAAAACCATAAAAGTGCATTTTGTGATTAAAAATGTATAATGTGTGCCTCAAATCTCCTCAGCAAAATACCAGGGTTTTGTTTGGGGTTTTTTTTGTTTTGTTACTGAGTTTGAAATCTAGATGAGTGACTGTAAAACAGTAATCTTCAAAGATCTGAGGGAAGAGATGTTTCATGTCCCAAAGAAACGGGAATTTGAAAGTAAAGGAAAGTTGGACCATCCCTCCTTTTCTGTACAAGAACTGGGATTTATGTGCCTTAGTGGCAGAGGTTGTGGAGCTGCAGCATGTTTTGCAGAGGTGTCCTGCATCTGTTAAGCCTCTTATACAGCTTCTACTTTTGTTTGTTTGTTTTGTGGTTTGGTTTGTTTTTTTTTTTAAGCTGGTAATGCTGTTGCTTCTGAAGACAGGTGGTTTAGAAACTATTAGCGATTTGAAGATGGAAGGAGCACCCAGAAGAGCAAAAAACCTACTGGAGTCTAGATCCTTAACTGTGCTAGGCGCTGAAGTATTTCTCTCCTGCAGAAATAAATGTATTTTAAGTGTAAGAACCAATATTCTGCTTACATGATGAAGAGGGAGCCTTCTGGGGCAGCACTGTGCGCTGTAAGGTCATTCAGATGACCTTCCTCAGATTGCTAACCTTCATGATTTAAACTGAAAAGAAATAGTGCAGTCGTCAATGCAATGGTTTGTCTTGCTTTAGCACTTCAAGAGAAGTAAACGAAGAGCACTTTCAGGTCTCTTTCAGGTCTCGACATGCGGTTCGCAATTCTGTGGTTGGTCTGGTTGTGGTGTACAGAGAAAAGGAACCAGTCTTGTACCTTCACACTGACACAGTTCAATGGACGTTTGGAGAAATGATTTTTCTTTACATTTCAATAAAGAAACCCAGTATGCTAAAGGAAAAATTTTCATCAGCTTAATCTTTGCTACAACTTCAGAACTATTCATGTCTTCATTTTCTTGCTTTTCCAGTTCACCTGATTTCTGCACTGTTTTCCTTTTCCTTGTTTGATGATTAGTTGCTAGTTAACAGTGTAGAAAGACAGGAATCTTTTCTGCTTTAGTGTAAGTCATATTGTAAAAAAATAGAAAAAAAAGAAAAAAATAGAAAAAAGCATGTCACGATGCATGCTATTTCATAAAGTTTTAGTACTTAACAAACTGAATTCATGGTTAGGTGTTTATTATACTTTTCCTTTTTGACGTTGTCAGGCTTTCCATAAAGTGTTTTCACGCTCACTAGAAATTGAAAAAAAACACCTTGCTTTACTTTCTTTAACCTGAGAGGATAATATTTCTCATAAATATGTAAATTTACTTTCTTGGAAACATGCTGTGCAGCCCTATATTCCATTTACAGATTCAAATTTTGAGTATAAAATTGTTATTCATGCCAGCCTGTTCTTTCCTATTATAACAGGAAAATGCTGCTCTGTTTTTCTGTTTTCGGGTGTTAGTTACTTTGTGCTCATTGAAATGCAGTACAGATGACAATTTCTTTTTTCCTTTTATTTTAAAGCCTTGAAGAAAGAAGATAGCAGCTTTGATGAGGTAGGTTAAATATTTTGTACCTTTCATAGTCTAGGTATGCCTTTGTATTTCTCACTAGTGCTAAAAGAAACCCATAGATAGTAGTGTTACAATGTGCGTATGTGTTAATACATGCATATTGCTCGAACATATTTTCATTTTCCAAATAACTACCAGATGAATTTGTTAGTTGAAGGCTGTGAATGGAATGCTTGGTTTTTTTTGGAATATAATAAAACTGAATGTTGTATGAAAAGTGGTCTTTTAAAAATGTTCCATGTGGAGAAATGGTGCACGCAGAGGAAATACTTTACAGAACTTTACCCACGGTAATTCTTATAATTGTAGGCCTGTACTGTAACAGACAGTGAAAAAAACATCACTCTTGAGAGAGCACCTTATGTAAAGTGCTGCTGCATTGGCTTCTTGCTGAATATGTCAACTGAGAGAGATGCTTCTTGTGAAATAAAAAAAAAAAGCCCAACACCACAAAACCATCAGCTAGCTGTATTGGTAAAACTGATACTTGATGATTCGGTGTAATCAGTTTGGGGTCCTGACCTGTCTGTGATATACGTGTGTTAATTTGTAAAATATGCTGCTTGTGACTTGTGCTTGCTTTTACTTACAACAGGCTTTGAGAGATCGAGGTCACCAGGAGTTGTCCTGCAGAGCAAGTTTATGCAGGAAGAGGTGTAGGTCTTGGTGTGATGACTTGTTATATTGTAGTCAATGCTTGCCTTTTGTAGTTCCCTCTGCCACCATAGCTGGAAGCAAATGGTGGTATTTTCATGTGTTGATGTTACACTTCTTGTGTTTCTGTGTTTTCTTCTTCATTGCATGCTGTAAGCTTAAATTCTTGGCTGATTACAGTGAGATAGCTGCTGTGTAATGCCAGATTCTAGAATAAATTAATGATGATGTAATGTCCTTGATTCTGGATCAAATCAGACTTCATCTCTTTCTAAACAGATTGCACTGAGTTTTACACCCCTCTGCTCAAATTCAGTAATAACAATATAAATGGTTTATGCTTTTTTGATGTGTGTTGCAGAGAGCTGTAACTTGGCTCGATCCCTTTCAGACCTGGAGTGAAGGTCCTGGGGTCAGACTCTGTTTTCAGGAACTCTTGTTGGATCACACAGTGGTCCCAACTATTGCATTTTTCTTTAACACCCTGGAGGAAAGCGAGTCCTCCATAAAAGTTACACCTGTGTAGATATGTGGTCGGTAGACTCTGAATCCTTGTTTTACAAATCTGGTCTATTTTTATCCAGTACTTTCTTCTGAAGGCTACAGTAATGTATCAGTGCTATAACCTATCCATTAAGTACCTTGTATTAAATTTGATATAGAATTTGAAAGGCTCTATTAAAAAATGTTATCGTATGAAGATGGCATTTTTTCTGTCCCCTTCTTTTCCTCAGGATTTTTTATATATAGTTTGCATGCATTTTCTTTAAATTTGGCTTTCTGTTTGAACAAGAGACAGCTTGAGCAAATTTTTTTTGAATTCAGGGGATTTGGGGAGAAAAAATATTTTTCAAGTATGTTTTTATTGAAATCTGACAGATCGTTGGTGTGAGCTACTGCAGAGGCAATAAGAGAAGGCCAGTGGGAAGGGTACCCAAAAGAGTTTTCTTGCATCTCCTGTAAATAGGGAAGAGTTTGATGTGACATTGAAATCAATCAGTTCCATAGTTTTAGGTGATATTTCCTATAAGAAAGAAAAGTAGGCTGAGATTTTGTTTTCCTTGTTATATCTTCAAATTCAGCACAACAGTTCTTGATGATTATGTAGCCTAAAGTGTGAATCAGAGAATGGGCTGTACTGCATATCACATAATTCCTTTCTTTTCAAACATCCTTCAAATTGGAAGATAAAACAGTCTTCAGTAACAGTAGTGTACCTGATTATAATGACACATACCTTTAAGTGAGCCAGTATCTGCAAGCAGAGGAGTGGCCGCATTTGTTGGTCTTAGAAGGCTGTCCTGAAAAACACGACTAAGACAAGACCATGATATGAAAGGAGAGCAGTCTAGCCTTCTGGCTAGCGTATGTAGTATTGATGTACCAGAGATGCAGTTATGAAGAGAGCTATAATGACAATAGGTGGGAATGTCAGGTGAGAAGGAGAGAGAGGAGGTAGCTAGCTGTCCAAGCATTGTTTTACTTAAACCTTGTAGGTCTTCTACTGCAAAAAATTATACAGGCAACTATTGAAACAGAAATTGCATCTAACAAGCATCATCATCTCCCTATACAGTTAGTGAAAAGATACCCTTTCTCCTTTCATGGTGCTGAAGGATGCTGTGTGTCTCTTCCCAATGTGTTTCCCCTTTTCTGGAGGGAGGTTGGCCTGTGAAGCGGAACTTGAACAAGCAGTAATGAACTTGCAGGGAAGGACTTCGCATACCCGACAGCTTGGCAAAGGAGGGCTCATGTTTTAGCCTTTCAAGAGTGGCCAGAACACCAGTAGCAGAAGATGGCCAGCAGGGATCTGAAATTTCTGAGGGGGGAGATAAAGTGGGATGAAGAGGAAGATGACCCTTCTAAAGCTGCAAGGTTTGGGTTTGCAGCTGAGTCAGTTGTCAGGTTAACCTGCACATCATAGGCACTACCTGAGGTACTTGATTGTCCCTCAGGAATTGAGATGGGAGAAAACAGTTGTTCAGTGGAGCTTATTCTACCTGCTTTAACTTGCACACGGTGGCTCAGAAGTGTACAACACTGCAGGATGTGATCTTTGTGTTGAAGAGAAGCTACTATAAACTGAGATATCAAACATGACGGGGAAGTGTATCGTGTAATTAATTGTTTTCTGCAGGTTGAAATTAATCCCTCCAGTAAATTAGGACAAAACAATCATGAACAGTGAAAAGTGTGAAGAAATTGCATGTCAGAAAATACTTTTAGATGTTTGAGAAGTGTTTCAGGGATCTTGGTGGTAAATTTAGTCCTGCCTATAAGATCAGAGTACAACAATAGTGTGAAGGAGTTAAGAGTAGGATTTGTCACTTTTTTGGTACCTGCTGTAGTGTTGCTTTGATTAAATTTTGAGTGAAAAAACTCTTTTCTGTAGGTGCTGCTGGCCTTTACTTCAGTTCATGAGAACACTTGAATTAATCTATTTAAATCCACTGGTAGCCTGTTTACCTTCCTAAGATCTTATGACATCTTCCAGAGACTCCATGTGAATAATGGAATAGGATACAGACCACTTCTTGTATAGTCTCTTTTTCCCACCCCCCCTTTGTTTTTTTTTAATGTAGCCTTTTTCTTTTTGCCGTACTAGTCACATTGTGGGAACTGGAACATGGGGCTGCTCCAGTACCTACTGAAATCAGTGGGAAGATTCTGAATGTTTTCAATGGTTTGTGGATTGGTTTCTTCTATCACGAACTATCATGACTGAGGGCGGGGGACAGGCAGGCTGTTCTTGCCAGTTTTCAAAGTTAGCTTGAGTGGGAGACAGTAAGGCATTTTCTCCTCTGTGTGTGTGTGTGTGAGAAAAAAAGTTGTCCTCCAGTTGCCCTCCACAAGGCCACCTAAATTTTACTTTCTGAGTGTGGCTTCTGGTGTGGAAAGCATGTTTCCTTCTTTTAGGAAAAGCACTGATTATCTACCCTGGATATCAAGGTAGAGGATAAACGCATCTGAGGAGCAGCAGTACCTGCAAAATGCAGTCTATAAACAAACTTTTGGCCCTTGAGTGAACATTTTATTAGTGCTCTAGTAGTTTGTCAAAGTTAGATTAACAACTTCCAGCTATGTGGGATTGCTTTGATGTCTTTGGGCAGTTAGTATAACAAGTGTCCACTCTGTCTTATAATGATGGAACAGTTTTCTTTTTCACTCAGATGTGATCAAGGCCAATAACTTGTGGCTGAATTGCAGCATATTTGTTGGAATGACAGCCAGCGTTGATGCTGTGACTAACCCTGTTGGAAGGCTGGTAGCCCGTTCCTTTGGATAGCTGCTTGCTGTTACGATTTATTTCTAAATTATTGTCAGTCTCGAGCTGTTGGTTCTTGTTCTTCTGTTGTTAGTGGTTTCTCTAAGCACTTAAATAGTGGTCTAAGACCTTCAGCCATATGTATGCATACTAGATAAATTAATATCAATGTCATAATGAAATCAAATAATCCCAAGACTCAATCAATATGAATGGCTGTGATTATTGCTTATTATGTTGTGAGTTTTATTGCTGTTGTGTAGCTGTATTTTAGTGTTCATTTTGCCCAATATCAAGAGCATCTTCTTCTTAAGGCCACCTTCCTTTAGAAATTAGGATACTGTGATTGTGCTTGCTGTGTACGTAATACTGTCTGATTCCATCCAGTAACTTTGAAGCTGGCTGACGCTAGATGCCTAGATGCTTGGTGAAAAAGCATGTGAGCTGGCTGAGGGACAGAGATAAGATCTCCTCTAATGGAAAAGCTGGAATGCAAGTTCTTGTGAACATAGGAGAGTCTGTTTGGAGGTGTTACGAATACTCTGACCTCAGCAAAATCCTTAATGCCCATCTAGTCCTTACTATGTTTAGAGTCTCCAGCTCCGAGGAAGCCAAATTTCATTTATTTAACTCATGAAACAACATCCGTATGTTTGAAGTGGAAGCGTGTGAAAAGGGAGGGAGTTTTGCCAAGTTGATTCTGTAGCGTGCTTGCTCTCATAGTCTGCCTCTCTCAAACCTCCCCAGACAAAAAGGCTACTTCCTCTGTGGATGCTGCCATGAAAAATGTCTTGATTTAAAGGATACCACTCTCTGAACCAGAACTCTTGTATAGAGAATATTTGTATTTGAGAAGTTAAAGGGAGAGGTGCAGTTGGAAAAAAAGTAGAGCTCTATAAAGAATGAACAAGAGGAATTTGAATGCCATAATGCAGGAGGCACATAATACGCTAAATGACATTTGTGCATTTTTAAAAAGTTTTATTTATGGTAAATAGCTTGAGAGAGAAGTGCATGTAGCAAGTATAGATATGGAACTGTAACTTTACGTTCTCCTGCAGGGTTATGGGAGATGGCGGAGAGAGAGAAATCTAGCCCTTTTGAAACCCAGTGTCACTTTTTGTAGGATCTTGGAATACACATTGATTATTTCACTCCTGGGAGACTTAAAAGGTGGAGTTGGTGAGTGACAGACTTAGGAAGATACAAATGATTTTGGATGCAGTATTTCTTTATTAATCTAGATACAGTAAAATTGTTACAAGCCATGGCTGAGCTGTCTGCTTCCTGGTGACTTTGTTTATATTTAGGAGGCAAGAGACTGGTGACTACTGAACTGCTTTATGTTGTGATGGAGAGTTTCCAGAGAAGTGGTTATGGGTAATGATTATAAATGGCCTGAGTAACGTTAGGGTGGGGGTATTGCCAGTGCTGAGAATGTGGATTTAGCTTAGGGTATATGATGAATTTGATGCAGTTCTCCCCTGCTTAATGCTGGGACATGCAGATGGTGTGTGGTTATCAGTTGTGATGTGTGACTGAAGGCTGATAGGGGAGAGATGTAGGAAGTAACACTAGAAAAATAAAACCCCCTAAAACTGGATTTGGAAAACAAGCATAGATGTATAGTTGCCAAAGCAATTTTTAAATAATAGCAGAGAAGTTGGTCAGAAATCATCATCTGGTGGTTTAAGGTACTTCGCCAAATGTGTACAAGGGTGGCTCAAGTGTCTTGAGAAATGGGTCCATTCAGCCATATGCCACAAAGCAAATGAGAGAAAACATAAATCCAGGCACAGGATAACAACTTGGTATTGGAAGTTACTGCTTGTGAAGTACTACTTGAGACATGACACAGGCAGATTTTTTTGGGGGAAAGAGGGAGGTAAAAGATTAATAATGTAATCTGATGCCTGCTGTGGGAGGCCCATCTTCTTTATGCAGTTTTTGGATTCACAAGGAGATTTCCCAGGAGCTGGTTTGGTGGGTTTGTGTTCCTATGTCTCCTTAACTCCGTTTCTTCATCCCTCCAGAACTGTTCAGTTACACTACTGAGGATCTGGTGTTGGTCCAGTGGTTCCCTAGCAGCAGACGGCTTAGATGTCAGCTTGGCCAACAGATTTACTGGTCTCTGCTGCCATGTGCCATGTCTTTGAGGCCATTCCAACAAACTATGAATCTGGATTGTGTTGCTAGTTCGTAGGACTGTTGTATGATGGTAGTGCATGTGCATTTGTGGCAAAATAGTCTTAGAACTTAAGGTCTTATAAAGCCATTCTCAGCTGCTTAAAGGGAATAACTGTCTCCTCTGGTTGAGGACTGATAATATTAGCAAATGTGCTTCGTGTGAGTCTGAGAACAAAGAACGTGGATGGAAGAGAGCAAATACTGCCATTCTGCTGGGCTGTGGCAGCTTCTTACTGGACCAGCTGTGAGACAGATGTGCCCTTCATTGGTCTGTGAAAATGCTGGTTTGTGAAGGTTTTTGTGGCTTAAAAAATCGCCAACCCATGGATAGCCTCACTTCATTTCTCAGAGAATTACCAATATTTATATGGTGGCTAGGGATTCCTGTCACTTCCCTGTTCTGTTGCATGTGGAAGAAGGTCAGGTTCTGGAAGATGTGAGGTGCTTCAGAACCAGGTCTAGGTGACCACATAAGTAAATGGGAAGTGTCAGGAAAGCTACCAAGAAAAACTGGCTGTGGAATGGCTGCTCTGTTGTGTCCAGTTTCAAGGCTTTGAAGCAAAATCTGAGACTGTGGAAGGTTTTGATATTTACTTGGCAGTGACTTTTTACTCATTCAGAACAGGAGTTGTTCGTAATGTTGGGGGATAAATGTGGGCTTTAGGAGACCAAAATTTGAGGACCTTTCTGTTTTGAGTGGGGAAGATTTTTAATCTTGGAGCATCCCTCAAACCTGTTAAGTGGCAGTGGTCTGACTTTTTGCCAGCCATTGATGTGTTCAGTGATGTGCATTCTTCCTGGCATGTTTGGTGACAGTGCGGCCATTTACCTTTCAGAAAGTGTGTATTATTTTCATGAGGTAAGAAAAATGGTTGTCAGCTGTGAAACTGCTTACTCTTCTGCCTTCTTTTCTGTAGACACCGGATGGAAGAAGGGCTTGTGTTACTAGTTAATGTGTATGTGTCCTTTGCTTAATTTTCCTTTGAAAATGGATGGAACAAAGGAGCAGAACTTGGTCTGAATCCATGTCCACAGCAGTGCCTTGTGGCAGTCCAGCCAAACCACTGACATATAAAGAGCTCTGTTCTGATCTGCAGGCAAGTGTTTTAGCTATTGGAGAAGCATTGCAAAATGAAGATGAATTTCTAGGCCTGCTGCTCTTACTTGTGCATGCCTTTTTTTGTGTTGGATGTTTCTGTTGATCTGATGAGGGGATATATGCGTACAGAGATGTGGAGTCTGAATGTAAGCTGTTTTTATCTTGATGAAGTATGCTTATGTGTAAATCCCGGTGTTTGTTTTCTTGGGATATATGGGGTATAGTAATTTATTGGTAGATTAAATAGAGTAACAAAACACAGTACATTACTACGGCATCAGTAGCTTCTTGTGCTCAGTCTTGCTGGGCAATCTCCCAGTTGTGAGGCAAGAAATAATCATGTGGCTTCCTTGATAGATCTGTGTCTTTCATCTTTGTACATAGACTTTATTGCTTTTTTTTCCCCTTTCTTCCAAGCCACACCAGTAACAGACATATGACTATATTTAAATCTTCTTCTCATGAAATGATCTAAATGAAAATTATTTCTGTCTAGTTTTTAGCCTTCCTAAGAAATTCTGCATGTATGATGTCTCATCTGCTGTGTGTCACAATATCACTGACAACCATATATTTGCAGGATCCCATCCACAGTTATCAGGGTTCTGAGTCAATTGACATCTCTTGCTATTTATTTGGAAGGGATAAGAAAAGGAGATTGCTGGCTATGACTGGTTTATTTAAACAAAATTGATTTTATGTGCACAAAACAATGTCATTTTGATGATATTAAGGCCTAAAGAAATTGTCATTGCCGTACACCTCTTTCTCTATATGTTCTAGAATTTGTTTATCCCTTTTCCCTTCCAGCAAAGCTTTCTACTTAGATGCCAGTTGAGTCACAGTGCTGCTAATACTTTTTTCGTTCTTTTCAAGTATGGCAGTTCTCCTTAGTAAGTTTGAAAAGTCAGGCTTGAGTATTACAGGTTATTTAAATGTGAAACATTGGCAGTAATTTAATAGCTTAAAGTAAGAATGAATGCTGCTGGAAACTTAATGATAAATGATAGAGGCAAGACCACTGAGGGCACATAGGGGATTGTCACCAGTTCTGAGTAACAAATGGAATTATTTGTGTTTGGGCTCTCCTGAGATAGTTACTTAACCTGAATTAAGTTTCTTGGTAGGATCCACATGTTCACCTTTTTCAGTATTGAAAAATAAAAGCAATGTTGCTAGCTTCAGTATCCAGTGCTGTGCCTGTCCAGGAAAACAAGGCTTACAAGCTTACAGTATTTTTCCTGCTGCCATATGGTAAGCAGGTCTTTTCTTTATATGTGAACTTTTTAGTCTGATAGCTTGCATACACAAAAAGATGTTCTCCCATACATACGTGTTTGGGAGTCTTTGTGTTTCTTTTAGTGAGAGTAAAATTAATTTCTTGTTATCAGTGGATTCTTACTGGTACGCAGTTGCACTCAGCACTGTTTTGTTTTAATGGATCTTTGTCTTCCTCCACTGAAACGGCACATTCAGACTCAGAAATGGGTTGTGGCAATGGTGATCCTGAAACTGTACCTGAGGCTGGCTTCATGCTGTTCTTGAACTTGTTTTCTGACTTCCATATTGAAAATTCAGCACTGTGAAGGAATTTGTTTGAGGTCACTTGCTGTGGTTAGGTCAGATGTGCCCTTCAGCTTTAAAATCTGGAAGACTTTCTGTTATCCCAAGTATGTTGCAAGAAGTAGTGCAGAGGCTAGGATGCATAGTTTTGTTCATGTTATTTTTCTTAAGTTGTTAACCTCTCAGCTGAGGCATTTTTCCTCACTGTACTGTTAGGCAGTTACAGAAAGCAGTTAGAAGAAGAATGTTTTGAAATTCATATAGAGCTTAATCAGTGTCCCCTTGTTTTTATCACCATCTCTCCATTGACATACTGTGATTGTTGCTTTCTGACAGAGAAGCAAGATTTTCACAGGTAATTTTTTGGAAGTATTTTTATTAAATTTGGATAGATTTTTAAAATTTATTTATTTATTTTTTTAAAACCAGCCACACACACATCCCCCCACTCCCCTGTGGGACTGGTTTGTCCAGCCTCTTCTGCATTTCTTGGAATTAGTTGTCCTCTAACTGTAACAGTTTCTAGTTTCATCGTAGTTGTTTTGTTTTATCCAGTATGGTGACAAAAACTGCATCATAGTCCAAATACAGTGTCAGCAGCTGTCAAGTAACTCTTTTTTTCCTGCTTTGTGCTTGTTTTCCTTTATAACTTAGTGTAATTTTCTGTATTCACCATTTGTCTTTCTTCTGTTTATCTTAAGCTGGTAGTGTTTTTTTGCCCGTGGTGACAAGGATGCTACGTAAGTCCTTGCTAGTTGTGGAGGCAGCTGCAGGGGGCATGGGAGCGTAGGGGCGGTGGGAGCTCATGAGTGGAGTGGGCAGGGAGAGAAGGGAGCACCTGCGGGCTGGCTGGGGATGCTGGGGCTGTCAGCCACTGGCAGAAGCAATGGAAAATGCGGTTTGGTGGCTTTTATTTATTGGCCTTTCTAAACAGCCAGACTTACTACATGATTTCCAACCTGCTCTGCTTTGCTGATGCCAATTACTGATGGAGTTTTACAGTTAAAATAGCAATCTATGCTTGCTCAGAAAAAGTTCTGGTTCCATTTGTCAGATTCATTATCATTCTTACAATGCCTTGGCTTGTTTAGATGTGGGAAGTCTGTCATCACTGCAGGTTTGCTCAGTTTGAAGGGGAAAAAAAAGTATTTTTGTTAAAAAAACCCCAAAACCTACACACACAAAAAAGTGCTCGGATTTATCTTGGCTCCTCATGCACAGAGAGGAACTAGAAAGAAACAGGATGTTTGTTACAGACACCTCCTGCTGACCTTGGAGATGCACAATATTCCAGAAACTAGAGGACAACATCTGGAGAAATACTTGAGCTTTTTATTTATTTGGTTTGTTATCAGTGTGGTATGGCTCAGTTAAATGTGACGTGTCTGGCCATCATCAAATCATGACAGAAGCTCAGAAAAGTCGAAGAGGTATGGTTGATTTGCTTGCCCTTGAAAAAGGCGTGCTGTAGCACTCCCAGACTTTCTGTTCAAATCAGTTAGGAAATGGTATTTTTATCGTTGAAGGTAAGTTTGCAGTAACTACGCAGTTATGAATTAGACTATGTATACTTTTTATATCTCAAGACCAGGTCTTTTCAGTGGTGTGGAAAGAATGCTTAGTCATGCATTTTATATGGACATTAAGACAATGGGCTCAAACTATGAGCTTTAACAAAGGAAAATGCTATTTTAAAAAATAAATTCAGTTACTGTTATGAAAAAAAGTTCTAGCATGTTTGAACAAATACTGTCAGGGAACCTGCGCCTCTTGGAAAGTTCTGTCTTCTGCATCAATTTCAGCAAAGTTCTAATTAAGATGCTCTTGTAGGTTTATTGCCAGCACTAATTATTTCATTCCTCCAGCAATTGGGTGGAAGTGATACAGATTTTTACAGTCACAAAGTGATGTTTCATTTTGGTGTCACCACTTAAGCTTCAGAGAGAACACCTATGTGATTCTGTGCCCATAGGACCTAGCAAAGCGCATGAGTATGTTTAATACTCACTGAGGAGGAGGTGAACCCAAGAAGTGGTTTCAAGAGGCTGCAGTGGTTTAGCAGTGATGCAGGACATCGGAGTAGATACTCTCCTGTGAGTGGATCCTCATCTTGAAAACCTATGTGAATTGGGTTTATTTTAATGTTAAAGTTTGGAAGAATGCCATGGCTGTCTTCCTTGCTCAGTTTCTCTGTCTTGTGAAAAACGTACAGAGAAGGCCTCTTGGAGAGGAAGGAAAAAAAGTGGAAAATGTAATTCTTTTTTTCTCTTGCCAAAGAACATAGATGGAATTGGAGATAGTCAGTGGGATTATATTTATTATACTCTGAGTTTGCTGTTTAGCCTTCTTTAACGTTTGAAATGTAGATACTAGATCAGGAATAAGTTAGGCTGAACTTTCATGAGTTGCAGCCTCACTGTGTTACCACAGGACCATATATATAACTTGCACTCCTGGTCTGTCAGTAATGGCATGAGCCACTGTGAGAGACAGCAACATCCAGAATAAATCCCATGTCACCTACCACAGCCTTTAACTGGGTACAAGATGAAATTCTGCCTGGGGGGAAAAAAGGGGACTCTCTCTTAAGTTCAGGCAACACTGTTTCCTAAAACTTAATGTGCTGGGGGCAGACTAGCTTTGCAGAAAAGGACCTGAGGGTCCTGATGGACATAAAGTTGAACATGAGCCAGCAGTGGGCCATTGCTGCAAAGGTGGCTAATGGTATCCTGGGTTGCATTAGGAGTGTTGCCAGCAGGTGAAGAGAGGTGATCCTTCTCCTCTACTCAGCACAGTGAGGCCACACCTGCAGTACTGTGTTGAGTTCTGGGCTGTCCAGTACAACAGGGATATGGACACACTGGAGGGTCTAGAGAAGAGGCACTGAGGGTGATTAAGGGACTGGACCATCTCTCCTATGAGGGAAGGCTAAGACAACTGGGACTGTTTAGCCTGGAGAAGGCAAGGCTCAGGGGCAATCTTATCAATGTATATAAATGCCTGAAGGGAGGATGTCCAGAAGACAGAGTCATGCTCTTGTCAGTGGTGCCCACTGACAGGACCAGGGGCAGTGGACAGTAGCTGAAAACACAGGAAACTGAAAACCTCTGAACATCAGGAAACACGTTTTTACAGTGAGAGTGACCATGCACTGAAACAAGTTGCTCAATAAGGCTGTGAAGTCACCATCTGTGGAGGCAGTCAGAAGCCATCCAGACAACCTACCCATCCTGTGCAGCATGATTGTCACCCTGCTTGAGCAGGTAGGTTGGACCAGATGGCCTGCAGAGGTAGTGCCTTCCAACCACCACCATTCTGTGTTTCATGAACTTTATTGCAGGCTGCTTTCTTTCTGCAATCTGTTTGAAACTTTGTGTCACAAGCAATTGACTTATTGTTAGCTTTGTCATATATGAAACCCAATAATATTTAAAGTGTTTCTGTAAGGAGAGGTGATTTACTTCACGTGTCATTCCATACGGTACGTTGCAAATAATTGTGGTCCAAGTTCTGTGAAGACTGTAAGAGGTACTGTTTCAAACTACTTGTTTTATAAAAGTTTAGAAGAAATCCAAATGTAAAGATTCTTCAGAAACATCTGTAATAAAAAGCTTATCTTTAGAAGCTCATTCCTATCCCTGCTTATCTGCCAAAGACACCTCTGGAGAAGTCCTTTGTTTCTTTTCCTCCCCAAACCCCAACACTTAGTACTTCAGGGCAGACAACGCAGAGCTTACTGCTGGGGTTTGAATTTTTTTCCTCTTACAGAAATCCATAATTTTGCCTCCTAACTCTTGTTTCCATGAGGAAATAAAAAAAGGGGGCTCTTGTGCTGTTTGTTTTTATTAATATGCACAATATGTGTGTTCATGCTTCTCTCCTCCCTGCTCTTCCATGAGGTTAGTTTCAAAAGCAAGAGGCTCTGGTAACCTATAGATTGAAACCACCTGTATTTATGAACCTCTAACAGAACTACATGCTTCCAACAAATAAAGCTTCTTTTGCTAGGAATTATTCCTTCGTAGAAAATTCGTGCAGACATTTTGGGGCTCCAGATTGATTTGTCTGGAAAAAGGAAACATTTGCTGGCAAAAGCATGAGAGCAAAAGTAAGCTTTGTCAAATAAAGGAAATTCAGCACCATGTTTTGAGTTTTCCCTTTTTAAAGGACACTAGTAAAGTTGGGGGAAGGACAGCATTATAGAAAAGTGAAGAATATTCTTTTTCGTGTCTTGATTAGTATGTTTTTAGGCAGTAGGGTGGGAGGGGAGATACTGATTTCAACATGTGGTTCTTCCTCCTTAAACCTAGGGGAAGGGGGAATATCCCATCACACTAACTACCTGCTGCATCCATTCGTTCTCCTTCGTTTTCTGATTTAGTTACTCTTTAGATATGTTTTAACCTCTTCTCAAATACACATCATGTGGAGTTCTGTGGAGCAAGTCCAGGCTAGTTGAAACCTCTCAATTCTTGATCTAAAGTGTGGCCTTTAAGTGCTTCTTATGGTGAGTTGCTCTGCTTCTGGGCTTGTTCCTGAAATGTTTCCAGTTCTGGAACTGGCATTAGTGGTAAGAAATACCATGTGGGAAAAATAGCTGGAGAACCGGAATCTAACCAGAGTTACCATTTTGTCTCACTGGCTGTCAACAGGACTCCTGGCTGTAATTCTGGCTTTAACAGGTTGAGGTCTAACCCTTGAATTCTAGGAAAAAGTTTGAGTTGATGATGATGATAAGGCTATATTCTTAATTCAAAAAGGCTGTCTTGTACTTATAACTTCTTGTACTTAGGTATAAAGCTGCAGTCAACATCAATGAAGCACGGCTGAATAACCCCTATTATTTCTAAGTGTGGCATACCTGTATTTCAGTTTTCTGCTTAAGATTGGTGCATGATCACATATTTTAACCCTTTTTGAACATGAAGTATACCCTTTACTTCGTGGTAAACTACCTTATTAGCTTGCATTTATGTGGAATTGCTCCTTAAGTGCTGTTATTGTGGAGTAGAGTAGCTGCCATTTTGTAGTAGCAGGATGGTATCTTGTGAACTTACTCATGTAACTCTGTCCTGAGCACCAAACTTCTTCAATAGATGAGTTCAAAAGATTGTGCTAATTATGCTAAAAAATGGTACCCGTAGGCTCCTGCTTGATCGAACTGGGGGATGCTTTAAAACTGAGCCATAATTAATTGTGCAGTAAACCAGAATTATTATTAATTTATGTTTTTAAGAGAAGGAACTAAATTATGTTCACTCTCGCTGTGCAGTTTTGGAAAAGAAAAATATGCATTAATAAACAACATGTCTGTAATTAATTAATGATCCCCTGGAGAGGCTTTGCTCCCAAACTAGCTAATTACTGTGTAAAATACTAAAAAATTAATCCCAAAACACATCATGAAATATCAGTTGTGGGTCAGCGAATTGTGGTGATTAAAACAGATTTTTTTAAACTTTTTTTTTTTGGTATTGATGGCTAAAGTTAACAATGAAGAAAAACAAAACTCGAGTGAGGTGCATTTTGGTGTTTCCAAATTATGAATAAGCTCCGTGCCGTGCCACTAGAAATACCATAAAGCTCTCACTGAAATTAGTGTGAGCTATAAACCTATTGTTTACTCAGTATTGATCTGAATAAGAGTATTGATTACTGGGCCTTTTTTTATTACTTAGGAAGATCAAGGCAGGAATATTAGAGTCGGCAAGTTCATCATTCCCTACGTTTTCTGTTATTCCTCTTTAATCTTCTGCGGTGTCTGTTATTTTTCTCCCTTTTCAGATAAGCTTCTAGATCTCTTGAATTTGATCCCCAAAATAAGTTTCAGAAATCTGCTGTTCTGGTAACCTAGATGAGGCCAGCAGTTTAAGTTCCTTTTAATAAACAGGTCACAAGGTATTTCTCAGTCAGATTTATATTATTGGTAACTGGAGTAGTTTTTAGTATTTAGTTCCTAAATTCTTAGTAAAGTTTCTGCAAAGCATGAAATGCACTCTGCCTTGTGCGCCAAGAGCCTCACTGACTTCCAGGGAAATGCATGAACATGTCTAAAATTCAAGTACCTGTAGAATCAGAGCCTTGATTGTTAAAATGACACTTAATAAGAAAAATGGGCACAAGCTAGTAATTTTCTTCTTGAAAACAGTGGTTATTGCTCAGGTAAATGTTATCAGCATTGATTGATTGCTGACAAGAGGTGTAGAAACGATTAATGTGGCAACGTACAAATCATCTCATAAATTTTTTTTGTCCCTTGCAACTGCAGCAGGTATATAAACTAGACATTAAAATTTCTATTTTTTTTTTGAAGAAAAGAGCTGTGTTACAGAAACCTTGGGAGACAAAATTAAAATTTTTCCATGCTTAAGTTTTTCTTATGAGGTCTGTGTAATGCTGCTTCAGCCTAACTGATAGCTCTTTTTTTTGTACTATGTCAGTGAAGCTTTGATGCATGCATAGGTACCTCCCCCATAACTTTCCTTCCCTGCTCCTAAATCCTATAATGTTATGCTTTAATATGAGCAGACAACCTCTTTTTTTTTTTTTTTTTTTTTCCAGGCTGCTTCTCAGAAAATGAGTTTTCTAACTCACTGTGCATAAGTCTTTGGCTATATAGAACATTTAAAAAGTAGCTGGTTTTAGATAAGTGTATGTTTAAGAAGTAACTAAGGACATCAGAATATTTGACATGACTTCCAATCTGTAAAGGTAATGAGTTAGAAACACAAATCTGTTCTCAAATATAAATGAAAATTTGGTATTGATTCTAAGACTATTCAAAACAGTTTTATCTAAAAATGAATGCAAGTACAGAATAAATTAATTGCTGTATCTAAAGTGATACATTCGAACTACAGATATCCATGTTAGGCAGGTTGAATCTTTACTTGCTCATTTAATCCTTTGTTGTATGTATTGCATATAAACTTTACCATCTCTACTTGATATAAATTATTTCCCTCATGTTAACCAGAGGCATTTGCGAGGGGAAGCTGGCAGCTGTGGTGTTAGTGTATTCTCAGCTTTTATAGAGAGTAGACATGCAGCCCTGCTGCTCCTCTTGATTTTAACTTGAGGCTTTGAAGGGATTGGGGAGGTGGCAGCAGAGGGAGTCAAGGGTCTGCCTTTCTTCCTTTGCATGCCTTTACAGAAGGGGTCACCATCTTCTTTGTTCTGTCTTTGGTAATCCGTCAGTGGAGTCCCTCTTGGAAAGGCTTTGCTAGAACTGGAGAACCTAAGTTATGGTGATACGGAGCAGCTGTGTTTTAAGGAGAAGTCTAGTAGACTAGGATTTTAAGCCTGGAAAAGACCACCGAGGGTGAATATGACAAGTATGCAAAACCATGAATGATGTAGACAAGGTGAGTAAAAAAAATACATTAATTGGATGGAGGGAAGTTTTCTGTGGAGAGCTTAACTGAATTGGTCTCACTGCCTCATGTTGCTGTCTCTGCCTTCCTGCAGTAAAGGTGCTCCAGGGCTGGTTCTGAAGGTAAAAGCCTCCACAGGGCTTGGAGTGGGGGCAGTTTTCTTTCCTGGAATTTGGGAGAGCGAAGCATGTCTGAGCAACAGAGCAGATGTTGGAGGAGGGGACAGATAAAAAACATCTGGAGGTGATTCTCCCTGGAAGGGTATGTGCACTCTCTCAACAGAAACCACAGAGCTTATCTATTGAGTGTCAGAGAAGGCATACCAGGCTGAGTGGTTTCATCCAGTATTGGCATTCTTATGTTTGGGTTTTATTGCACCCAGCTAGGGACATGTAAAAATTGCAATGGCATGGTAACATTTCTTAGGGATGATTTTGTTAAACAATACTACTTCTGCTGGCAAAACTCCAGATGTAGTCATGTTTTATTGGTTCATCTTTTGCAGTTCATGATTTATCTTGCTCAGATGTCTGTCGTAACTGAAGAGAAGAAAATAATTCTTTTTGCTCAAATGAATTGTCTCTTAAAAGTCCACCTAATTTCTAAAGCTGGTGGCAAATCCACTGTAGAATAGCCTGGAGCCAAGAAAGGAGAATAAAGAGAAGAACAGTGAAGGAAAACTGGAGTGGAGTGAAGGCATCCGGATGTTTTCAAGGGAGGGGAAATTGTCTTATTACTTAGGATTCAAAATGTGACTTCATTCTCTAGAGATCTTACAAACTTCACAAAACCGCTAATGAAAAGCAAGTGTTTTATATGAGGTTGTCTTCTTTCTGTCGTCTTAGTAATTTTAAAATACTTTAACTTAGAACTAAACAGTTTTCCTCCAGCTCCTGTCAACATCTAGTTTCTGTTTCCATTCCTAGTCAGAATAGTTTCACCTTACAACTTGGGTTTCCTGTGCAGTATTTTCAAAAGGGACCACAGGGACATGTTGCTTTAATTTGTTTGTATTCTGTTTCCTTCAAGCTTGGATGTCTCTGTGGGCATTTTTCTTGTGTATGTGTGCATGTGCTTTTTTGTTTTAACACTAGGGAAGGGTTGTGAGTAAAGGCTTCTTTGCTGTAGAAGTGTAGTAACCCTTACTCTTTGAGCTGGGAAATAAACATTTTATCTATCCTTCAAAGTACTGAGATTTCAGATGCTTTTTTTTTTTGTCTGTAACAGGATAAAAAACCTCCTCTATCCTTTTCTTAAAGAAGAACCAGCCCACTGTAGAAAAGCTGATAGTGTTTCAGCATGCATATCTTAGAGCCCAGTGGAGTTTTGTGATCACCAGATAATACTCTGTCTTATAGAGATGAGGAGGCAGGTCTGGCTCTGATTGTGGTTCTGAAAAATCCTTTCTTAATGGCAACTTTCCTGAAACCATTATGTTTCTGCAAGAAAGTGGATATTTTTCACCCAGCCTAATTTTCTGTATTTTTCTGTTTCTTGATTTGAGACTTATTAATGCTTTATATTCAGTAAAGTTTATGTATAAGTTTTGACCTCTTTCTTAGTTTTATGCTGCTTATCTGTATTTCCAGATCTTTTCTGTATGAGAGTTCAGTTATCTTGCTTGTAGCTCTCATAGTAATCTACCACAGGCTATTATGTATGTCTAATTTTGTGGAATCACTTTCATTTCCTCTTCTCTTTATATTGGTTCTTATGCTTCAGAGTACTGCTTGTCTCAAATCAGCATATTTTTTTTTTCAAATGGGCATACTAGTTTTTATTTTCATTCTGTAGTGTTAGAGTTTTTGCAGTGTTGGTGCTGTTTGCACTGCTATTGTTAGGGGCCTAGCAGTCCTGCCATTACTTTCAGCATTTGCATGAGTTCATAAGTATGCAATAAAATAGCTCTGTGTAGGAAAGTGGCATACAAAAATTTCATCTCAAAGGAAATAATAAAATAATTTAGGTTGGAAAGGACCTCAGTGGGTCACTTTTAGTCTCCCAATTGAATAATTTAGAATAAAATCCTGTAGAAAATACTTAGAAAACAGGGGAGGCTCGGCAGTGTTGTAGTTCTGCTCTGAATTTTAAGAAGTATAGAAGCCCAAAATACAGGCAAAGATTCACTTTATAAACACTTTCTGGTTTTCCTTCTCCCCCAAAAAGGCCGGGGGAAGAAAAGGATGTTCTATCATTTACAGTAGTTGCCCATATTTACATAACACTGGAACAGAACTGTAGTTACAGTATTATTGTGAAGAAGTAGTAGACTCGCTCTGTTTTGTCTCTGGTTGTTTAATTACTAAAATTTATTCAAAGTACTTGGGGCGCTTCCTAAAGGTGCTCTGCACAACAGCTTTCATTCACAGAGGTATGTTTCTCAGTAAGCAAGGGATCTGAACCCTAGAAGGCGGGGATCCTGAAAGTACTTCACAATACAGGATCTCTTTTTATTCTTAAGTGTGCCCACAGAACCTTGCAGTTACGTGTTAAACGCTTTATTTTCATATTTGGATTTTGAGACTATAATACTTCTGCTATTTCATTTCAGCAAATTATGAGAGAGAATATGAACTGTGGTCTGTAACAGCTGTATCTTTTCAGTAGCATAACAACTTCACATTGCACATGTATTTACATTGGAGCTTTTTGGAGGAGGCCTTATGGGGTGAATTTACCCCAGCCTGTAGCTGAGCACCCGCCAGCCGCTCCCTCCCTCCCCCTTGCAGTATGATGGGGGAGAGAACTGGAAGAGCAAAAGCAAGAAAAACTTGTGGGTTGAGATAAACACAGTTTAATAAGTGAAGGGGATTAAAAAAAGCCCCAAGTGATGCAAAGATAGTCACTCAACACCTCCCACAGGTAGAGTGCTGCCTGGCCAGCCTCTGAGCAACAGCTACTTGGAAAGATCAACTCCCCATTTTTTATTGCTGAGCATGACGTTTTGTGTCCCAGGATATCCCTTTGGTCTGTTAAAGTCAGCTGTCCTGGCTGTGACCCCTCCCAGCCTCTCGCCCACCCTCAGCCTACTCATTGTGGGGGCAGTGTGAGAAGCAGAGAAGGTCTTGAGGCCATGCAAACACTGCTCAGCAGCGTCTGAAACATCGCTGTGTTACCAACGTGGTTTTGGTCACAAATGCGAACAACAGGGCCACGCGGGCTGCTATGAAGAAAATGAGCTCCAGCCAGCCAGAGGCAGTGCACCTTACTTTGTTTTCCAGGCCACATTGCTGCAAACAGCACTGCTTAAAGGCTTTGGAAGAGCATTAACCGTGACTGTGGAGGACTCTGGAGGCTGGAGCTCCTCCTCCAGCTCTAAGGGCACTGTGTTTCCCAGAACAGCTGAGTTTCATGAAGGCAGTGTTTTCTGCTGTTGATGTCAAGTGAATAATAATATCAAGTGGTGTTCACTGTCTGGTGGTGCCTGAAAACTTCAGCTAATAACTGCTGTTTCTTAATTTATATTAAATCTAAAAGGAAAAGGGTATAACTTTACTAGTCATGGCAGATGTTGTGTATATGTATTCTTATATCCTGATCACGCTCCCATAGTGAGTTACATGGTGTGACTTGAAAAGTTGCTGGATGTTAGCATCGTGTACCTTTCTTTGTTGCATGGGTGCTGTGTGGTAACTTTGTGGAATTTCCTTGCTGGGAGAGGGCAGTTTGGAGCTCTGGAGAAAAGGTCTCAGGACATTGAAAACATTGGGCAACAGCATCCTAGTTCCCTGTCATTTGTCTAGCAAAGCCACATTGTCCAGGACCTCTGTACTTGTTTACAGATCAAAAGAGAACAGATGACCCATTCATGCCTTCTGGCATAATGGTATCTCATGTCTGTACTCTCATATCTGCCTATTTTCCCAGCAGATTCTAATGCGCTGAATGGCTTGCATTCAAGAGAGAATAATGAGAGAACATGGAGCCTTGCATACAGCCATTGATGTGGGGACTGTGGTAAAGGGAAAAAGGAAGTATATTGTGTAGAAACATCTGTCAGAGGCATAGGCAAGAAGGATGACTGGAAGTGAGTACACCCCATCTTTGATCAGTATAAGTGTTGGGGAGAGAATGGCAAAGGACACAGATGTCTTCAGATACCTGTTGAAGGATCAGGATCTGTACAGGCTGGGTTAGTGAGTTAGTAATGGTCAAATTGGCAAACAGAAACTTGAAGTCATTTAGAGAGATGGACTGCCTCCACTTCAGACAATGAACTGAAATACAAGGAGATGAAGTAATTTAAACGGAACCTAGATTTGATCTAGTCTAATGAAATAATCATTTGTTTCTTGAAAATGAGTCTTTCAGATGAAGCGAACCAGACTTCTGTTACCCCCAAGGTAAAAAGCGGGAAAAGGAGAGGAAGTTAGGAACGGTTCTGTGAGTGCACATAAAAAAATAATCTTAAAAGTAATTAAGTGCTTAAGAAATGCCATTTGATCTGGGAATGGGGTTTTTGACATGAAGCTCTGAATGTGGCATAGCAACATCAGCACTCAAGCTGCTAGGATGAAGGGACTCCTTGAATTGTTTTAACTTTGGGAGCTGCAGTTGACAAGAGGCAAATTTCTGTTCAGTGTGCTAGGAAGAAGAGCAGGAATGCTTGCGTTTTATATAGCATCTCATTTCATACGCCTTTCAGCATTTAATCGTCACATGATAGT
Organism: Falco biarmicus; assembly: GCF_023638135.1. Taxonomy (NCBI): domain Eukaryota; kingdom Metazoa; phylum Chordata; class Aves; order Falconiformes; family Falconidae; genus Falco; species Falco biarmicus. Next base: position 37,812,718 of record NC_079291.1, on the reverse strand, counting down.
GAAGTAAAAAATAGCCCCTGTTAATTAATGAGAAAGAAATGTTGACTGTATTTGGAGGACCTTTGACTTGAAGGGAATTTAAACAAATTTTAAAACATGCATGAAAATTAAGAAATCTGTGTGTTAAAGCTGCATGTAAGCCACTGTAGCAGGGCTGTTTCTGTAGGTTTGTTGGTATCTTTTTTTCAGTGATGTATAGGTAGTACAGGTGTGAGTAGGCATCTGAATGAGTTAATGTCAAGGTGCATAAGGATACTGCGGCAAAGAAAAACATCTTGGCTCTTAGAAATTAAACCTGAACCAATGCCAAAGCTTTCTAATAGAGCAGGAAAGGCTGACTTCCAATTCAAGAGCAAAACAGAAGTTGAGAAGGGCACATATATTAGCAGTTTCAGTGTCCAGTATTATAGAAAGAGGTCTTCATAGACAAAGAGCTGGAAAAGGTCATCAGTTTTCAAATTGTGATGTAAGGAAGGCGTTAACTAACTTATTGTAGGTACGTTATTCTATGAAAGTAGGCTATAAGTGACATAGGGAATTTGATCGTCAGTGCTGTCTATATTTTCTTAGCAATCATTTTGTCAATAGAAAGTGCTTTGGTTTTTGGGGGTGAGATTCAGGCAAAAGAGAATGACAATATGTCACTTCACCAGTCTTTTTCTAGTAGCTGTTGTCCTGAGAGCTTGTCTCTGGTAGATTTGGTGAGGGAAGGTAGTGAATTTAGGTTTCTGAACTCTTTCTAGCTTAAGTGCTTCGTGCAGAGGGATATACTTTTTTTATTTTACTCCCACCTGTAGCTTCTGTATGCAGAAAGCAAGAAATGTGAAGAAAAGAAACTAAATAGTTACAAAATAGAGATTTTTAAAGTGATATTTAAAATTCTTCTGGAAATATTGTACTGTTTCTTTTTTCATAGGTTTTAGGTAGCAGTCTTACAGGTAAACACTGCTGCTTTGTTTTTGTGAATGTGTTACCAGTTTTTTTTTCTGGTTGTGTTTTAAGGTTGACTACTGTTTTCAAGCTCTGATCATTCATCAAAAAGCATGAATTTTCTTGTCCAACATTTTTCATGTACTGATGTCTCCCTGGTGTTTTTTGTTGTCATACTTCAAAAATACAAGATTAAACCAGAGCTTGTTAAGGTTTTGTGGAGGACATACCAGTGGAATGGATGGATAGTCTGCTGACTCTCACTGTTTCCTCCCCTTTGAGCACAAACACCCATCTTTCTTTAAATTAGAGAGGCAGATTGGAACACTTTGCTGTCACTGGAAAGTACACAAAATATAGCGGTCGCATGTTTTTGAGTGTAGTAGGGGTGGCACAGAGCCTTGCTGAGTAGAAGTTGGAGTCCCAAGATGTTTCTTTTTCTTTCTTCCCCCAGCTGTTCATCTGGGGAACGTCAGCCATATGAACTGAACTCTTTATGCTCAGAAAGTAAAAACATTTGCTGAAGTAGTTCTGCAAACAGTACAAATAAACTACATGGCAGAAGGATGCCAGAGAAAATCTATGAGTCGGGATATCAACTGTCAACTTCTTTGCATTTGTAGCATTACCAAGACCCTTCTAAGATGTATGAATGCTTTATTTTTTGATGCAAAGATTCTGTTTTGTGTTACTAAAGAATAACACATGGGAAGGAGGAGTGAGATACTACCACTTATTTCTCCCATCAGTGAGCAATACTTTGAGGCATTAAGCAGCTTCTCCTATAGCTGTACTCAGCATGTTGGAAAACAAATAGGAAAAAGCTGCTTTTCCAGCACAGAAGGCAGAAAGCTGAGGGAGAGGAATTAAAAACCAAACCAAACCAAAACAAAAGGCGGTATCTAGCCTGGCAGTGTTGCCAGGGTAAGAGAATCAGTGGGGAATGATGGAGAACATGGGGAAGAACTTGGAAGCTGAGGTACTAGCTGGGAATGTGTGGAGAGGCTTTTAATGGCATGTCTGTTGGAGTTTTTCCTTTCTGAATCATGTCATATCATTCATGGAGAAATCTGTGAGGAAAAATATCCTCCAACCTTTTGTGGTTTACATGTGAATGGAGGCAGCTGGTGGGAGTGATGCCAGGGGTTGCTGTTCTGCTGTCCAAAGCAGTTGCCTCTGAATTGCTTGCAAGGATTGAGCAAAATGGAGCTGGTATTGCTTTATGAAAAGAAGTTGCTGTGATAAAGGTGTTCTTGTCACTCTGTTGTGAGTCTGGCAAGCAAATGATATATCAATTTGGTGCCGCCTTGTGAAGACTAAAGAAAAATATTGATACTGTCTTATTAAGGGGATTAGAATCGAAACAGGTATCTTTCCTAATAAAACAATAGTTGATGTGTCACATTCACAATATATGTGAGTTGTTCTGAAGGCTGCCCAAGTGTGTGGTGTGGGATGTAGGTTGCAGGGTTGTGTGCAATGTCATGTCCCGTCATCCCCGTCCGTTCCCCTCCTGTTGTCCCCAGATCAAGCTAACGGAATGATTTGCCTCTCATTCCGATTGGGAGCGTAGTGCATATAAGCAGCATGGAGATGCGTGCTGTGGTTTGGCAAGGCCGCTTATTGTCTTTACCAGTTGTTGCTAGGAAAAGTAGTTTATGTTGATGCTAAATTTCCAATCCCATGCTCCCTGAGCTGTCTTCAATTGATAAGCTAATTGGTGCAGAAATACAGTGCTGAGACCCTTGCCGCATAGCACTGTGAGCATCTGTAGGAGTGGAGGTGAATCTAGTACGTGATCCTAAACAAACAGCTCGTTGTTGGATCTGTGCCAACCCATAGCAGCTGCTGGTTTTGAACTTGGGAACATTTAGAGTTGATTGGTTAACTACTAAAATGGTGTTAGCAGTAGGATTGGGGTGTGTATTAAGCACATGATAGGAACGCATTACAAATGTATGCAGCTGCAAACTAGTGTCTGCTGTAAGCAGGGTTGAGATGAATGGGATATACTCCAAATGAGATTAAGTGAAGCATCCCTTTTCTAATAACTGCACAGATGAGTCACATTCGTAGGTATTTGATAAGCCTGTTGTTAGAGCTGCAAGACATAAGACCCTCTAAGAAAACTGTTTAACAGAATCTAAATGTCACGGTGGTAATGTGATGGGTTACAGTCCATGCACACGCATACCTTTGCATCCTTAGTTTATGTGCATCTATGCAGGGTCAGCTGTAGCCACAGTGTCAGAAGCATTTGATTAATTGTAAGCGCAGATAATTCTTCTTGCATTTCACTGCCACAGTACTCGTACAATATTAGAAGGTACTTTCTCCCACTGAGAAGTCAGCTAAATAAATTACTTCCTTGGCTGCAGAGGTGAAGGCTTTCAAACAGAAGTCCTGCCTTCAAACCTGGGCAACAAATGCTCCATACATGCCAAGTGCATGTTGTTTGTGCTTTCCTTCTCAGATGTGGTAATATAAAATTTAATCATGTGAAGGATTGTATTTATTTTACTCATGTGTTACTAATCTATGTAATTTAATAGCAAGTAAGGACATAAACTTCATTAAGATCCAGATGATTAAAAAAAATTTGGCTGAGGTCCCTCCTCTCGTTCTAATACTGAAAGCAAAAAGTGGCACTGGGAAACGCAAAACTACAATTACAGACGCTGTTACTTTTGCTGGTTACAGCATATAACCTGGGGTGATGATACAGCGGTGTTAGAAGTGTCTTCCATTTATGCAATTTATATCCCTTTTTGCTTGTCTGCTATATATTTAGTTTGATTTATTTGGTTGTTTTTTTTTTGTACTGGCACTTAGGATAAAAATTAGTCCTTAAGATGGCTGAGTGCTTGCGTGCTGGTTGGAGCAGAGGAGCATGCCGGGGCTGTGGTACATGACTACCTCTTCTGCAGCAGGGACAGGAGGCTGAAGAAGCTGGTTGCGTTCTTTAAGTCTTCATAGAAATGAAAAAAAAAAAAAAGTTTATATATATATGCTCAGTTTATTTTGGTGCCATGTGTAATCCATTCAGAGAATTCCCCAAAACTATGGTGATTGAATTTGGCAGTATTTATTTGAACTTTTTTGGTGCTTTTATACTTACTAAAATAATTTTAATGTAGTGTTAGTTTGAATGAATTGATAAAACTTTATTCCAGCTGCTTTTATGAGATGACCGGTGAGGAGGATTGAAAGAAAATTATGTTACCTGGCTGTTTCAACATTTAAGCATTTTTAAGCAAACTCATAAATTATTTATTTTTTTGACAAAATTATTTGATTACCTTAGAGTGGCTCTGCACCACAGTAGCTCAACATACGGTATTTCTTACTGCAAAGTTTGTCCTTTAATGATGTGGAAGTACAAAATGTATTTACAGCTGATGAATAATTCATGTGTATCTTTTAACTTTATTACTTAAGATTAGTCTCAGGTACTGTAACTACACAATATTGAAGAGATTGATTGTTCTTGGACATGGTGGTTCAGTGGGCTATTTTTCTTATGCTGCTGTTAAATTTGAGGATATGACTTCTCATCAAAAGGTAAAATAAATATTTGTTTCTCATTTTTACTTATCCCAGATTTATTTCTGCCAAATGAGTGCCTAGCATGTATAGTAGGTACATTTTTTTTTGTGTGTTATCCATTTTGACTATTGAGATATGACATCTAGGTGAGAATGAATAAATAAATATATATACATACAGGTAGTAAAGCTTATTATGGTATGGACATATGATACCTGTGAATACCTAAGCTATCACCACTGGCACAGAAAATTTATTTTTTTTTTTAAAAGTTAGCCTACATTAGTATAGAAACTGGGTTCTCATGGTTCAAGTCCCATTTGTAGAAATGTATCTGCCTGTGTTCTGTACAAATTAATGCATTAATATTGGGGAGCAGGCTACATAGTCTCTAAGGAGAAAACATGCAAATCGGTATAGAAGAAATTATTCTGCTTATTTTTAATAAGCATTACCTGATACATTAAAAGTCATTGTATTTAGTTTTTCATAATGAAACACTCCTTTGTTGTTTTTGTGTGGGGTTTTTGTTTCTGTTTTTTTGGGTTTTTTGTTTGTTTGTTTTTTTTCTTTAAATAGGGGTAAGGGGTATGTGAGAATGCAAATAAAAGGAGTGGAAGTTGGTATGAAAATGAGGACACCTTCATTTCCCTTATGTTTGAAAGTAAACTACCTGATCAGCAGGAAAGCAATAAAAGGTGAAGGAATGAAGAGGTCTGGAAAGTTTTTGACATAAGGGCAGTTTGTGGAAATAATTGTTTATGCACTGAACAGGTTCCTGTTTGTGTAAGTTCATACTCCTTTCTTTCTAAGCTTAATTTTGTATAATTTTATGCCCTCTAATACTTCTTTTGAAATCAGACTTGCAAATAACTACACCACCTCAGACCACCACCACCCCCCCAGAGCAAAGCTCACTCCAAAGCATGAAGCAGGTGAAGCCTGGGGGCAGGGAGCTTGGGTTGCTGCCATCTGAGGGAAGGAGCCAAATCACAGTTTCTCTTGATGTTTACAGATTCTCGAAAGTGGGTTTCTCAGTCTTGCAGGAAGTCTCCTAGGCTACCGAGTTTAGGACTGGCTTGGATGTCTCAGCTGTCAAACTACTTGAATACATCTGGTTTCACATTTGGCTAATGGCTTTAGAGAGCATGAAATGTATTAACTACAAGCACAAATTTAATAACACAAGCAGGTAAAACCAAACCCTCTCCAGTCTGCATATGTCTACTTCTTTTCTTTTCTGTACAGATAGGTGAAGCTGAAGTCAGTTAGACTGGGACTGAAGCGTAAAAGTTAAACATCAGCAGTATGTCTAATGGTGGTCATGTGTCACACATTCTTTGAGGAAATTTTTTAGCCCAACCACTTAAAAACTTCTGGCTTTAGAAGTCAGGTTTTGAGCTGTTGCATCCAGTTTCAGCAACTGATATTTTTTCTTTGTCTGGGCAAGAATGTTTGATTTGCTTTCTAGTTTACTGAAACAGCTTTTTTAGTATATGTCCCATTAAAAATAATTATGCAAGGGAGGCTTCTTTTCTTGCAGTTACTTTTTTGGGAAGGATGAATGAGTTTTAAAAATATATAAAGTCCATAGTTTGAATTAGTATATTTAAAAAGCTTTAGTGTGGAAAACAGATATTAAGTTGCATGTATTTGTTGTCAGTAAAAGCTATTCGAATGAACTGGGATGGTATTGGATGTATGCCAGCTACTGCCAGGAGTCAGTGATTTCTTATTTGATACATTACTATATATAGGTGATAAGACAGATTGTGTATGAGTGACATTTCTTCATTGTAAAATCATTTTTCTTATTGACATAATACAGCCCTGACAATAGATGTCATGCATGTATTTGACTGACTGGGCATTAGTTAATGTGAATTAAAACTTACACTATGAGAAAGTTGGAAAATTCTTAGTTGTCCGGTATACATAGATACAATTACTTAAGTATGGCCTTTTGGTGTTTGAAAGTTTGATATGCAGTGAGGTATATTATACTGTGGGAACTGCCTTTAAAAACAAAAGCATTAGCCATAGAAGTCTCTTGTTGAAAATGAATGCTTTCGTTTCTGCTTTATGGCATAGTTGTAGTCTCTGGGGAAGCTCTTTCTTCCTGCTTATATCCCCTTTGGACTTAAAATGTTGTCATGGCAGTAATTTGTAGGCAAAAGGGCCATTTTGTTTCTGTAGGGTATTTTATTGTTCATTCTGTTTTTGATTGTGCAAGCCTCTTAAAAAAAACAACCAACCAACCAAATAACCATCTAATTCGTGGAGAATATGAGGCACAGCATAGGTTAAAGCATTTGACAGCCTATTTAATTAAGCTTTTTTTAGAAGGATTAGTCATATGGCATTTGATGACCAGAGTTTTGATTAGTAGTCGTGTTTCAGCAAAGCTTGTTTGAGAAGGACATCAACATTGTATGGCTTTGGACTCTGCAGACTTCTAGTGGTCAGGCTCTCTGGAGTTATGACACCATCTCCCAATCTCCCACAGCATTCTCATGGAGAAACTGGCTGCTCATGGCTTGGATGTGTGTACTCTACACTGGGTGAAAAGCTGGCTGGCTGGCCAAGCCCAAATAATGGTGGTGGATGGAGTTACATCCAGTTGGTGGCCAGTCACAAGTGGTGTCCCCCAGGGCTCAGTATTGGGGCCATTTCTGTTTAATATCTTTATCGATGATCTGGATGAGGGGATTGAGTGCGCCCTCACTAAATTTGCAGATGACACCAAGCTGGAGGAGTGTTGGATCCACCTGAGGGCAGGAGGCTCTGCAGGGGGGGTCTGGGCAGGCCGGGCCCATGGCCGAGGCCAGTTGTAGGAGCTTCAACAAAGAGAAGTGCCGGGTCCTGCACTGGGGGCACAACAGCCCCACGCAGCGCTACAGGCTTGGGGAAAATGGTTGGAAAGTGCCTGGTGGGAAAGGACCTGGGGGTGCTGGTTGACATGTGCCGGCTGCACATGAGCCAGCAGTGTGCCCAGGTGGCCAAGGGGGCCAGCAGCATCCTGGCTGGTGTCAGAAACAGTGTGGCCAGCAGGGCCGGGGAAGTGACTGTCCCCCTGTACTGGGCACTGGTGAGGCTGCACCTCAAACACTGTGTTCAGCTTTGGGCCCCTCACACCAAGAAAGACACCGACATGTTAGAACATGTCCAGAGAAGGGCAGCAAAGCTGGTGAAGGGTCTGAAGCACAAGTCTTCCGAGGAGTGTCTGAGGGAACTGGGGTCCTTTACTCTGGAGAGGAGGATGCTCAGAGGAGACCTTATTGCTCTCTACAACTACCTGAAAGGAGGCTGTAGCAAGGTGTCAGTCTCTTCTCCCAAGTAACAAGTGACAGGACAAGAGGAAACGGCCTCAAGTTATGCCAGGGGAGGTTTAGGTTGGATATTAAGAAAAATTTCTTCACGGAAAGGGTGGTGAAGCATTGGAACAGGCTGCCCAGGGAAGTGGTTGAGTCACCATCCCTAGAGGTGTTTAAAAGACATGTAAATGTGGGACTTAGGGACATGGTTTAGTGGTAGATTTGGCAGTGCTCGGTTAACAGTTCAATTTGATGATCTTAAAGGCTTTTTCCAACCTAAATGATTCTACACTTCTATGATTCTAGGCAGCTGAAGGAAAATAGACCTGTTTCTGCATTCAATAATGGGAGAATAAAGGTCAGCATGTAATATTTGAAGACTATTGTGTATGTTGCATGAAGCCAGAAGAGGTAGATCAGTACTGAGCAAGCTATTTCCTAAAAAATACTTTAAAAAATATAAGTCAGGTGGATGTGGAATATATCATTATCCATTCCCATAGAGAAGTAGGGAGAATTGCTCCCTACACAGTAAGTTTGTGAACCAGTTGTGTCATGATCATCATGATCATCTATATACATGGCTAGCTTACCTACTAGATCACCCTTAAAACCTGAAGTTACTGCAGCTGGATAAAGGATTTTCAAAATTGTAAAGGAAACTGGGACCCTAAAAAAATTTTTCTTCTCCAAAGTGTCCTATTGCTAACTGTTACGCTGCCATTTGAGAGTTAGCAAATGACAGAGACAGTAAATTGTCATGATCAGTAGACCTCCCCTTGCCCCCAGCATAACTTGGTGCTGGTAGGAAGCAACAGCTGGATTCTAAATGTTTTGTACAAATTTGAAAACTAGAAAAGCTTAATTTCCCCTAATAGTTGCTCTGGATATGAGGGTGATGCTGTAAAATTGTGATTAGTGGGGATGTGAAGGGCTCTGCTGATCTTCCTCTACTCTAGTGGAAAAATTATTTCTCCTTCTCTAAAATTTTTATATTTTTGGTACAAAATATTTTGAGGTGGCAAAATGTAATATGCTTGGTACTGCCAATAATTATTTTTTCAAAGATATTTTAGGAGTACAGTGAATCTAAATGCTTTTGGAAAAACTCTTAGTTTCCAATAGTTGTGTCCCACCCAAAACTGGTCCCAGAAGCGTGCTCTGGGAGTCTCTGCTGTGTGAACAGCACAACAATGTGTGCAGCAATCAGGCTGTAAGAGAAGTTAAACCAGCTACAGTTTCATTCACTAAGTATCTTACCTTGCCTATGTATGCGACATAAATTTTGGTAGTATACTGGATAAAGAAAGAAAGTTTAGATAAAATGGATGTATGAAAACCTGTCTTGCTTACTGTGACTGAATTAAATATTGGTGCAGCAGTTCTTTGTACTATCTTTTAGTCTAAATTAACTCAAGTAAAACGTACCTTCTGACACAAGACTTACCAATATATTTTCAGCTGCCTTGGTTTTTTTTCTGGTTTTGTAAAACAATGCAGCAGTCTTTCTCTGCCAGCAGTTAGTGCGTATCTATTGCTTCATGAAATGGGAGCAGGTTGAGATCTTGTAATAAATGGTTCCAGGTATTTATTAAATCATATTAGATAACTGCAGGATGCATTATTTAATATCACACATAATTTTTATATATATATATATTAAACTGAACGAACCAATATTTCTTATGCTTATCTTGTTTTGTTCCTGTCTCCCCACCCTTTTATCCCCACACAAATCCTAATTCTCTCACTCCCCTTTCAAAATGCCCTTTGTTTCCCCCTCTCTCTTTGCACATCTGGTTGTCCTGCTCTTCACCCTTCCCCCCCTCTAGCTTGATAGTCTCATTTTTAATGCTTTGTTCCGCAAAGTACATAATTAAGCAGTAAGACACGACGGGTCATGAATATTGTTGTATTAATTGAGGGGGGAGAGAGAGGAAAACCAAAGGAAAACTACAGAGAAACGATACCAGCTGGCACTCCATGGGTATATAATTTGCAATTCATTTAGGAGAGAGCTTGTCCATGGGGTGGAATTTTCACTGGAAAGTGATGGCCCAGCCCATGTACCAAATGGATGCTTCTCAGAGAGCTTTGCTTTGCACTGGGGCAGTATTACTGCTGCAGCTTTTAATTGTTAGACCTGCTCTGATGTCTGCTGCTGGCCTGTCCTGACTGGAGGGGCTCTACAGCCAAAACCCCATTAACTACACTATGGAGATAGAGGGCTTCTTTTGAAGGAAGGGCTGTTGCACTGCAAGTGACATTTTTCTGCTGGGAAGTAGGTGTTAATAGTATCATTCTGTAGTTAGCCAAAGTGACTATAACATCTCTCTGGGTGCTAGTAATTTTAACAGCCGTTTCCACTTGAAAATGAGCAAATAAAATACTAACGAGTGGTTGGCAAGGGACTGCAAGCGTGAAGTCTCGACTGACTGTTAGTCCAAGTACCATTCAGTAAAAATGCATCTCTGAGGTGGATAAAACAAAGCAAATAAAACCTCTCTGTCTTAGGAAAAGAGAAAATTGGTAGCAGTAGTGGTGGTAGGAGCTGGGAGAAGTAACTGCATGCACAGAACAACCAGTTCCACAGCTCTGAAACAGGAACTTACCTTTATTTTTCTGTAAATTTAATGGTATTTTAGTAATTGTTGCACTCCAAAATGGAGAAATAAAAGCTGTAATGACTTGTGCAATTGGGTTGAGTGAGACTGGAAACTTTTAAAAGAAAAATTCCAAATTAATCCTGATCCCATCTCTAGTTTACAGACTTGCTCTGCTTTGCATTTAAAATTCAATCCTGAGCTGAAGTGAAGCTATAGAACGTGCCTACGGATATTTGAAGCAACGAGGCTTCTGTGCGTAAATGTCATTGAGAATTAAAAACGTAGTTTATCCTCTGTGTGTGTGTGAGCATAATAATATGTTGCTGTCATAGCCTGTAATAGTACAAAATGGTAAGGACCAGAGATGCACTTCATGGCAGCTAATAAACTACAGAACATTTTATCTGCTTGCTCATGCTTTCTTTCCCCTCAGCTGGTAACTAGCTTCCAAAAAAATCCTAGTGTTAGTCTTGTGTGGTTCAAAAAATACAGAGAAGTTATTTAAGAAATCACTGATTCATGGCATGAAAAATTGCTTTCTTTTCTTCTGTACATTTGTGAGTCTGATGTAAGATGTGAAAATATATAGGTGATCATGGCTGTTTCCTGGGGGTACCTTCTTTCCATTTATAAATGAAGAGGCAGGCAAATACTCAGCACTATATGTAGTTTTAATTACGTGGACGCTGTGCAGCGTGTCTATGTGTATATGACTTTACATCATATATGAAATTAATGTATTTGTATATGATCAGCAAAGCTCTGGCCACTAGTTGTAATGCTGAAGAGTGTTTTCATTTGAGAAAGTGGTTTTTAATCTGTGGGGTTTTTAAAAACAAGTTACGATACTGGAGCATCAGAACCACAGTAAAACCAAAAATCTTGTGGGCAGTTGTGCTGTTCAGAAGAAATTCCAGCTAAAACATTCCACCTTCTTCTTGGTAATTATCCTGGGCCAGAATGGGAACTGGGACCCGCTGTGCTTTCATGCCGTTTTTCTGGCTGCTGGAAAAGACAGCTTTGTTCCAATTTTGTATTGAAAACAAACATAATCCTGTTAACTCCATATTCCTCCTATAGACCACCTAGCTTCAAGTAGTGATTTTGACCTTCCAGAATTCCCTACATTATACTGATTTATTTTGCCTTCTCTATTGTAGAGAGGGTAATACTTTTGCCTTTTATACTGATGTCTGGGGCTGCAGCTTGTGTGCTTTGAGGTGTATGTGCTCACACTTGATGTGCCTGTTCTTGTTCTCCATGAGCTGGGTTTCGTTCACTTGTCAGGTTTGTAGAGGCTAGTGATTGGCATATGTGGGCAGTGCCTGCTGATGTTACTGAGAATTGAAAATGAATATATGTGGGCAGAACGTGGATCTGCTTTGAAAACTGTTGAAGTGAATTTTTTAGTTTATTCATCCTGTATTATACTAGAGCAGCTTTGAGAAGGTTTGATCTCTTGAGAGAAATTCCCTCATAAAGATAAATGAATAAATAATGAAAACTCATTAAGTCATCTTTTCAGTTATAGCAAGAAAAGAACTTAGGGTATTTCTTTTATCCTGTTCTCCTAAAAATGTTAAAATATGGCAAATGAGGAGGAAAAAACACTTTTTTCCTTTTATAGTGTTTCTTCTGTCTAGGTTCTGTCACTGCTGGTTTATGAGTATCTTGCTTCCACATTTGCATCCAAATTGAACTAGACCTTTCTGAATCAGGGTTTGGTTTTTTTCTTAATATTTTTTTTTTCCCCCAGAGGTTTAACTATTCCCACAGCACCATCAAGGGAGTAGATACTATAGGTTTTGACTGGAATTTTCATAGAAGTAGAGAGGGAACAAGATGCGTTCAGCTGGATTTGTGGCTTCTGCTGCACAATAAGGTCGCAGAGCCCTGTGTATCAATCTGTCTCCCAATGAAGTGTACTTAAACCTTGTGAAGCTCTTGCTTTTTTTGCAATTGTTTTTTGTCGCAATAGTTCCAGTTTTCCTCTTAAGACTTTTGTTTTTCACCATGCTTAGATGAGGATACCTTATTATCCTCACTTGTATAAAGGAGAGTGTACCAGGGATCTTAGGAGACTGCATGACTCCTTATTACTGTGAGTAACTGAAAATCAAATTGTTAATATTTGTCCTGCAGCTGCTGGTAACTCTCCTCATGTCCTCATTTACTTCTGGTGCTCTGCTGCACAGTAACAGACAACAGTTTGATTTTCTGTCATGTTTTCTGTGTTCTGGCTTACCTGCTCTGAATATGTATAGGAATGCAACAATTCTACTTTATTCTGTCTTTACATTTTTAGATGCTATATCCTAGGCTTCAGGCTTTGTGGCTTCTCCTTTATAATGGAGTATTAAAATGTCTTGTAATTTTAATATAGTCTTGGCTTACCTCAGGAAGGTTCCTGTCTAGATTTCCCAACTGAGGGTGATGGATAGCTTGCTCTGGTCTCTTGACTGCATGAAAAAAACCCACCATTCTTACTGTGCTTTTGTTGTTTCTTCCTTCGTGCTGTAAGAATAATTTGTTTGTTATATGGTGGCACTTCATATTTTTTTGGATGGTAATGACAAAGGAAGCTCTTTCTGCCCACTTGTCTTTTGTGATTCATTTAGTTCTAGTTTTTACCTCATGATTTTCATATTTATCATGTATTTTGCATCTATATCTTTACACAAACAGGAAAATATATTTGTTTGAGTACAAATGTCTTGTTTGAGAACATGACCTTCATTCAAACCATAAAATCAAGAAACCCCTACCACAGTTATTTATGTTAGTAGTAAAATTGCTAGAATTGGTCATTCTGATGCAGTATCCTTTAGTGCCAAAACGATTTTGATAAGCAAGGGTTTCAGAGACCAGTAGTAAAGAATAAAATATTGCAGGGACTGCAAAGACCTATGGCAAGCTATGGAAAGTTTGACTGCAATGAGACAGATATGGAAGGATAACTGTTCAAAGTAGTAATAAATATTTAAATGTGTGAAGTTAAAGATGGAAAGAACCGTAAAGTCAATGTAAATGCTGCAACTAGAGAGAATGCCTACTGGTTTAGACAATCTGAATGAACAGTATTTTCCCATATTACTGATTTTGGAAGTACCAATGCCATGTCAACCTCAGGTTAATGGGGGTTAGATCTTAGGTACCCTGTACATCTCTTTCCTGGGTTGCCAAGTCTGTCTCAGCTCCAACCTTATTTTGTGTGTGTGTTTGGGGGTTGAGGGGTGCTGGCTGAGGTAATCTGTGATACGGCTTCTTTCACCAATCACCAAGGAAGAGTAGTGACATTCTAGAGTCAGTTTTCTAATGATATTGTAGAACATTCAGATTTTTAAAAAGTATAAAAACTGGTTAAGGTGAGCAGTTGTCAGAAATGTTTTTAGTTTAGGCAGTGCTTCCCTGGGAATGTTCCACTTTCTAAGATGTTTAAGGACCAATGTAGATATTTTCCAACCAGTGGAAGAAACTGAAGGTCCTGCAAGTCTCCAAAGCCGTAAACTATTCCCAGTGCACGTAGCTTCATAGTAATGTAGTAGGCAGAAATTTATTCCTGATCTCAGCTGGTTATAAGTCTGTGCCCTGGAGCATGAAGATTGAGGTTCTTGCAATTTTTAGTTTAGTTACAGAGGCTATTAATCATTATGTTCAATCCCTTCCTGAGTATTGCTAAGCTCTTTGTTCAATACGTTCTGAGCTATTGAACCTCACAGGTCAATTAGACAGTGTTTATAAAGCTAATTCTAGATTTTGACCAGGAGTGAAAACATAACCCTCAGTGGGACCAGGTATCGCTTTTAAATCTGCTGTTGTTTCCTGCGTTTTATAGGTGAGGGGGGAAAAAAGCCAGTAATAAATGGATAGGGTATTCAGACTTCACAGAGAGTGAAAGGTGGCTGAATGCAGGTGAGCTTTGGAAATTTTTATGATCTTATATTTGGTTCTGTTCAGATTTCTTGATGGTAATTTTGGGGTTAATGTTAACTCTTAACAGGTTATTGACCTCCCATGTCACAATGGGTGGTTTACTCCAGTAGATGGATGTCTGCCTACTGCTGCAGACCTGGGTTTTGATTCCTTCCATCTGGAGTACAGTGATGCTCAGCATGTTTAGTTAGTGTGAAATTTCATTCCTCGCTCCGCAAAAGACAAGGCATCTGAAGATGGGCCCAGACGGAGACCTGGGACATGATTCCCCTGTTTTTCTTTTTTTCTTTTTTGTCAAGTCAGTGGTAATTTCACTAGCCTAATTCTGGTGATGTAACTAATAATAAATAAATATTTAAAATACCCAAACCAAACCAAAATGCCCAGTACCCAATGAAAACAACTGGACCCCAGCATTTTGTTATATATTCTGAAAATGTCAGGAAACCATGGTTACTGTTAGGATACCTGTCAGTTTATAAAAGGGTGTCCATTTCCCAGCCAATTTTGTGGACTTTGGAGAAGACCATCTGGAGGAGAAACGGAGCATATCCAATGATTCCAGAAGAGAATAGTCACCCGTATCGTACTCAATTAATGCAAATGTTCAGCTGCTGAATTGCTGCATAAAAAGCTGACACAACAGCACCTTGATTTCTCCTTTGGGAAAATTCTAATAATACATCACTCTATTCTGTGAATGAATATTGCCTAATGTGAAGAACATAGGCCAAAAGTTACAGGTTTCTTTCTCTTCTAAGAAATGTAGTAGCTGGCTGATTTATATACTATAAAATGAAAACTTTCTCTTGAGCCTGCCAGTGGCGTAACATACGTTTCATCATGGTGGGATGAATAGTCTGGGAAGTTTCCTCCCAATATTAAAGGTATTCCTTTTAGAAGATATTTTTCCAGCCTGAACAGGCAAACATTACATTCTTTCTTTTGAAAAGCTGAATGTTGAGCATCTCTGAATCAGTACTTCCATGTGTGGGAAGGGACCTTCCCTTTCTCCTGCATTTGTTTACCCTGACTGGCCTTTGCAGTGAGGCTGTTCGGGAACTGGCCAGTTTCTGTTCGTTATGTAGGAAAGAGACCAGGCTCTCAAATGCTTTCATTTGTAGGTACCCAAACCTTTTACAAAATCAAGAATAAGTTGTACTTCGAATTTTAACTAAACAGGGGTTACTTGAGTTGCTTTAAGATTTTTCTAAGCAAAACAAATGTATTAATTCAAGTGACTAAGTAGTAATGGAAATAATGTGGGTTGTTTTCTTTTCCTGCTAGACTCCAAATCTCATTTAGAATTTCAAATGAGTAGTCCAGTTAGTATTATTGCCTTAGTACTGTGTCCTTTCAGCTTCTCAGTCAGGGAGTTACCAGGAAAGCACTTTGCTGCAGAGATGGTCTTTTTAGCAGTAGAATGAATCCTATGGACTTGTAGGATAATTCAGGTCAGAAGGGACCTGAGGAAGTCTCTTGTCCAACCGTCTGCTCAAAGCAGGGTCAGCTATGAAGCTAGACCAGGCTACTCAGAGATTTATCCAGTCATGAAAGCCTCCAAGGATGGAGACTGCACAGTCTCTCTGGGTAACCTGTTCCACTCATTGACTGTCAACAGGGTGAAAAAGATTCTCCTTGTGTCCTGTCTGAATCTCAATTTAATTCAATTTAAGATTGTTTCTTTTCCTCCCATCATATGCTATCATAAAGAGCTTGTTTGTCTTCTCATAACCTCCTTAGATGCTGGGGAGCTGCTATAGATTTCCCTGAAAATGTCCTTTCCCCAGGCTGGGGAAACCTTGGACCTTCAGCCCCTCTTCACAAGACAAATTCTCTAGCCTCCAGCCATCTTGGGTGCCTTCTGTTTAGCTCCTGGCTTTGTCAGTGCCTGTCTGTTGTGCCTAATCCAGATGTGCCAAACAGTGCCTCAGTTTGGCCTAATCCAGATGTGGTCTAACAAATGCTGAATGCAGGGGGCTGATCACTTCCCAGGATGAAGTTCCTGTGCTCCTGTTCCAGCTGTTGGCCCCTACTGCTGCTGGGGTCATAGGGGCTCTTGTGCAGCTGCTGTCTGCCACCTTCCCCTGGGCTGTGTCTGCAGAGCTGCCCCCGTGCAGTCATCCCCAGTGTGCCATGTTGCAGGGAGGGGACTTCATTCCCAGGTGCTGGACTTTTTCTATGTCCTTGTTGAGCTGCATGAAGTTTCCATCAGGCCTTTTTTTCAACCTGTCCAGGTCTTTCTGGATGGCAGCCCTAATACACCAACATCCCCACCCCATCAACTGCAAACCTGGTAAGAGTGGACTCCATGGTCTCTTCCAGGTGGTTGATAGGGATATTAAGCAGAACATGTCCCCTGATGGACCCCTGCAGTACTTTTATTTGTTACCAGCCTCCAAGTAGAGTACAACCCATTAACCACTACCCTCTAGCACAGTTAGCTAAACTTCTTTTTTTTAGCCCAACTACTTGTCCACCCATCTAGATGTAACACCTTAACATGAGTACAGGAATGCTGTGGGAGACTGTCAAAATCTTTGTTGAAGTCAGTGATGTTCATCACTCTTGTGTTGTCCAGAAATCCAGTAGTAAAAGAGAAGGCAACCCGCTTGGTCAGGGAAGATTTACTCCCACTTAATCCATGCAGTCAGTTTGCAGTCACCGCCACTTTAATATGCCTGGAAATTTGCTCCACAATTTTCCCAAGGATCTAAGTGAGGGTGAGTATCTGTAGTTCCCTGTTTGTCCTTTTGGTCTTTTTTGAAAGATGGGTACATTTGCATTTCTCTGGTCATCAGGAGATTTCACAATCTCCATTCCTAAGGGATTGTTGTCACAGGAAGTCTCTTCAGGCAGATCTCAGTATTTGTGTACTTTGCAAGCCTGAATTCTTACTTCAGGCTGTCTGAAAATACTTGAAAGAAAAGTGTCCTTTCACTGTTTGTTCTAGAATTAAATCCACCACCCCCCCCCCACCCCCCCCCGATACTCTGTTCCTTATAGAAAATGAAATTTACAGTTATTATGGGTGGTTTCAAGTATACTGAAGGCATTTCCAAGTTTGTAATACGGTTGATGGTCTGCTCATGCACCTAACCACTTCATTACTTGGAAACTTAAGAAATTGTTGTGCAGCACCCCTCAGCCTTTTTTCTATAGCTAGAGTTTGTCAGAAGCGCTGTGGTTGCTGTAACTGGTTTAGATGAGGATGCCAAGTGCTAATGCAAATCACAGTGGCAAGGAAAATGGTGGTGTTTGATGTTTCACAGCACTACCTGTTGTTCTTGGATGGAAGATTCTGGGAAAAGTGGTGGTAGCTTTATTTTTGGTGGAGAGATGCTCTTACATAAATACCCAATATCAAAGGTGTATATACGTTTGAAAAGAACTGTGTGCTGCATTTTTTCATCACTGTCTGATCTCTCTCTAACATCACCTGGATCTTGAGCACCAGTAGCTGGTGTTCTGACAGAGCTTATTGCGAGGCATGAATCAGACATCTTAAGATCTTCTTTGTCTGAAAGAGCAACCTAGATACATCTGCATCTGCCCGGCTGTTTTCTTGACTCCGAATGTTTCTTGTTTGGCTGAACACTTGCTTCACTGACCCTTTTGCTTTTAGCAGACTCTGGGCAGGATCCTGGAATGCTTGAGCAAATCCTGTGAAGATCTTAATCTGTGTTTTGACTAATACAAGCAATGGCCTTCAGGTATCCCAGAGAAGGCTCTTTGAGTATTGTACAGAAACGGAACTGTTGGCATTTTAGGTAAGGGGTATGCAAGACAGATGGATTTGTCATTACGCAAATCATTCACGTGTTTGCTTTGCCTGGAAAGGGTGTGGCTTGTTGCCATTTGCCCAGGGCTGGCCTGATTTGGTGATCGATCTGATGATCAGCTGCACACAGGTGAGCTTCATGGTGGGGGTATGGAGAAGCAGTGCAGCTCAAGGAAATGTGGGCTGTCTCTGTGCAAGCCTGCTCACCCCAACCCACCCTGGGTGCTTGGTGCTCAGAACCACTGTTTCATGCCTGTGATATGTACCACTAACAGTTGTGTATGTGTGGAATAAAAGAAAAATCTGAAATCTAGAATGTCTTGTTTGTTATAAGTGGCTGGAAATACACTGTGCTATTCCAGAATTATTAGTTCGTAACATGTGGTGGGACTTCAACAACAGTATTTTCACTATTCTGAGAAGCAGACATCTAACCGTGAATCATACTTGTGTGTGCAGGCTGTTACATATTGTAGCTTTATTTTTATTTAGCCCTAATTTGCGGTGTGCATGCATACTGCATCCTTATGTCTACCAACTAGTACTGTATTGCAACCAAAGAAATGGTGTGATTGTTGTGCAGTGCAGATATAAACACTGACACCTGCGGTGGTGGGTCTTGTGCTGTGCTGTAAATGTGTAGTAGGGCCTTATATACAGATATTCAGCTAATAATATGTTCGATTAATAACTTATTTTCCTGTGCTTACTTAGAGAATAGGTAAATTACTATAGGATATTCAGTGATACTGATTTACACTGAGATAAATGATGTGTTATAAAAGTGCAATTGGAAATAAGGTCACTAAGTAAGCTTTTTATTGGACAGACTTTTTAAAATGCTGTCTGCACTGTGTTTGAGGCAAAAAAACGAAAGTTGTTTCATAATAATGCATCCTACAAAAACTTTCAAGAAAGGTCTGTGGAGAAAATTGGAGATATTTTGAAGAAAAATAGCTTTTTTGCTATTGTGTAAAAAAACTTTAAAATTGAATTAATCCTAATAAGTCAAATATTTTGCCTTGTGGGCAGTATTTTGCTAAAATTTATTTAGTAAAAGGCTAATTTCTTTAAAGGCTTTATATCATTAAAAAGCCTATTTTTCTTCTTCAGTTCTCTGTAACGTGATAGAAACTATTAAAGTGTTTGGAATACCTTTTGTTTGAGAGCTTGCAGTGTGTCATGCTCAGCTTATTCTTAGCTACCAGGGAATGATTTAATGTGTTAATTTTGATGTATGAATGTGGAAAATCTCCAGGCCTTTTATATGAGAAGTTTCTTTGCTGCCTGTATTTTGTGGCCATAGTCACTTTCTGGATTGTCTTCATGCAGTTGCTGGGATTAAAACCTTTATGGCATCCACAGCAAAGCCTATGTGCTTGTTGAATCCACTTAAATTCTCAAAAGCTACAGGACATAGTATACCAAATCATTCATTGAAGAATGGCCCTTAAATATACGTGTGAAAGAAAGGAGTTTAGTGTTTCTGTTTTTTTCCTTCTCTTTCCCAGAAAAATCATGGAAAACCAGCTGTCCACAATTTCCAACCTAAAGGTGGAGTTTTCTTACAACGTAGTTTTATGTACCAGCTGACAGCTTTTTCTACCAGTCTGTATGCCTTAAACCCAGGCTGGCTTTTGTGTAATGGCTGTTAATGTCACCTGTACATGAGTTAGGCCATTTTTTAGTCTTAAGGCTTGCAGATAAAGAGGGTTCATACATATGGTGCTGAGCTTTGATTTCTCTGATACAATACTGCAGTACAGTATCTTTCTCCAAATGAAACAAGGAAATTGGTATTGGCTTTGTTTTAGGATAAAGCCTTTTTATCCCTGCTTTAGTTTAAACCCCAGAGTCTCCAGAACCTGACTGCATCCACGTATCTATTCTCCTTGCCAAAAGCATTGCCTGCTTTTTTAAAAAAAATTGTTTTTAAATTTTATTTTTGGCATTTTCACCTTGTCTGATTGTGTCCCTTGAGCTTTCCCTCAGTAAACATCTGCTAAAATTGCTTCAACTCTTTTTACTATCCTCCTTTATTTTGCTAGTTTTACTGCCCTCCCTCTGCCCGTGTGTTGGACACTGTGTGTTACAGAGTAATGCAGGACACCCTTGTCACACATTAGTCCATTTAAGTAAATAAGTAGTCCCAATTTGCTACGGTTTTCCTGTGGCATGCTGTCTCAAATGGTGGGTCTTGATAATGTGTTTCTGAGCAGGAGGCTGGGTTAGCTACCTGAATCAGTGATTTGGAAGGTGAGAATGTGTCAGGTCTTTGTAAAATTGGTATCCGCTCTGTGTGCAGGAACAGCATAATCCACTGGGATGCCAGCCATTTGAGTGGGCAGAATGTAAGCAGAGGGTTTCGGCTGCGCCAGCTGTGCGATGGGGAAGCAGCTGGAGTGCTGCCGGAGAGCAGTTGGCAGCGCTGAGCAGTGACAGGGGCTTCGGAGTCAGATAGGAATATAAACACTTGTCTAGCTGAAATGATTAGAGGAAGTATTTCTATACCTCTGTTATTAACTGATTATGAAAAATGGGGCTAATGTTTTAACCATAAGCTCTGATATGACAAATAGACTCATGAAGAATGTAGCTTATTTAGGACTGCAGTGAAATCAGTGGAGCGGAAGCAGATTTTCTCTCTCTGTTTGGTGGAGGGAGGTGGGAATGTCGTAGAAACATGCCATTGAAAAGTGTTTTGTGTATGTTCTTAAACAACTAACTTAAGCATTATGGAAATGGATAAGGGTGGGGGAAAAGCCTTTTAAAGACAGGTGGGCAAAAAAAATAAAGGTAAATTTAATGTTTTTATGATTTTATGACAACCTTTAAGGCACTATGGTTTAAAATAGTTTAAACTGGGAAAAAAATTGTCAAGTTTAACTGGGCAGGAGGGAAGAAATACCTTTCTGCTGAAGTTTCAATTCAAACTGCTAACCTCTCAAATGCTGAATCAGCTTTTGACAGTAGTTACTTCTTCAGAAATGAAGTTTTCAACAAATGTTTTCTTAATTCAGTAATTAGTTTATTCAGGGACTGGAAGCTAGTTGGAAGCTGAAAATCAGGATGCTTTCTTTGCATCTTCTGTGTATCTGCAAAGATGAGCCTGAAACGATGACACATGCCAATTCTCCAGTCACAAAAAAAAAAAAGCAATGAGAAACCTTCTTGAATTATAGTAACTGCAGACAATAATGTACTTGTTAAAAGATAAAACTTTCTTGTGGTTTTTTTCCTTGTCTATCACTTAAAATGTTTTTATTTACTCAAAAATTTTATATCACAATATTAATTCCAGTTCCCTTTAAATGCTGCTTAAGACAAACTGTATGAAATAATTTTTATTTTCTATTTACTAGACTGCACTTCATGTTTGTTCAAACTTTCAATTTACATTTTAGTATTAACATATATATAATTTCTGAAGCTCATTTTGTGTATTTTTTGTTTGGAAGAGATTGCAAATTTAATATAACAATTCTAGTTAGTTGGAAACAGATCTTTCAATGATTAACAACTGATAATATGTAACCATTTAAGGAAAGTAATTTCATACAAACTTAAAACAGTTTCTGAAATGAGTTTGTCAACTTGATTAAAATGGATTATTAAAGTTTATTTTCAATGGAAGTAGTAAGTAGGGCAAACTTCTGGATCTGTCAGTGGCTTTTATTCTTGAGGACAAAAAATCCTGTCATCAGTGCCCTATAAAAGATTCAGACATAGAGATCGTGGGGTTAAATCTTAAATCTAACAATGTGCTGTAAATAAAAGTGTAGTTGGGGGCCTGCAGCTCCTCTAAGGAGCCAACAGCTGATGTGTCTAACGGCTCACTGGATTTTCATTTGGGGTGTAATTTTATTTTTCTAGCACACAGTAAAGAAAACATTTTTACTTAAAGTCATTCAGTACTGCTGTTTCTCAACAAAGTAATGTACTTACTGCAAAATGTTTTCCCATTATGACCTTTTATGCTTATATAACCATATCTGTTCCATGTTTCTGTGTAAAACGAAGAAACCCTCCATGAATCAAAGCAATTAAAAAAACCCACAAAACCAACCCAAAGAAACCCTTAAGAACAGAGTCTACTGTGTAGGTTATATAAAATGTACTGACAAGTAAAGTCATGACTTTTACAGTTGTGAGGAAGGTGAAACAAGCCTGGAATCCTGTGCAATGACTTTCTTATTTGTCTTCTGAAACCCCATTACCCTTTGCAAATCTATTGCCTGTGTTAATGCAGATCCACTAATGCTACTTCTTGGGAGCTAAATGCAATATATTTCTGGTGTTTTCTGTCTATCATGAGTAACCATGAAGATACTACATTATTCATATTTGTCAGTGCATTGTTTGGCGCCTTTTATTTGCAGTTGCTACTCATCAAATCTAAGCTAAATTTTCAGTGACTTAAATCTGGGCAATATCGATGTTCTAGTGAAAATTTTGGGAGAAAGGGCAGTGTTAGTTCCTCTGACAGCAGATAGAAAAGCTTTTTTTTTTTTAAAAAAAATATGTTTAATATTAAATATAATAGAGGCTAGGAATTAAGGTTGAATGATTTAAATCTGAATGACTGTTTGGTGTAGTTCTGTAATGTTTAAGCATGGTGGGCCATATTTTAGCACTGCCAACCCTAACACAGCTTCAGAAGCGTTTAGGTAACACACTGTCACTGCCAAATGTGCTTAAATATTTTTGAGCAATCTATGATTAGGTCAGTGAGCCCAGGTGACACTTGAGTGTAAGGCTGTGTGGAACCAGAGTAATGTACACATCTGAGTTGGCTGGGTGCATGGTGGTTTGCAGACATAAGTGTGTCTGTTTTTAGGTGTGTACGGTTCTGCATGTATGTGGGTAGTGATCCCATAAAGCTCATAGACCAAGTTAAATTTGAGGAGATGCTGCCTTTTTTTTTTGTTCAAAATCATAACTACAAAATTTTCTGGTTGAAAACAAGCACAAAGGAGAAAAATCCACTTTACATAAAATGTATTTTAAAAATGCCTACAAGGAGTCAAGTGGTGATGGAGATGAAGCAATGCCGACCCTGTGCTACTTAGAGTGCATCTACCAAGCATTTCCATAATGTGATTACTTTTCACATAAAGCTGAGTGAATTACAGCACATTTTCTCTGAAGTGTGTGCTGTAGCTGTGGCATGAATGAATTCTGGAGCTTTTAAAGTATTGCAAGTGTGCTGCAGTCACAGCTGCTTTGCAGTCTGTTGCAGTTCAGCATAAGAAACATAAATTCTCTTTTAAAGGGAGTGTTATGATACGGGTGTGTGTATCTTAATTGATTACAGTGAGTGAAGGCAATGTTTTTTGGAAGGGAGATGTGAACAGAGGGAGTAAAGATGACATGTTTATGATATTGTGCATAGTGCCTTGAACCTAATTTTATTTCGTGTCTTTAATACTAATTTTTGATGCTATTGTTAAGCCAAGGTAATAGCTTAATAGCAACTTTAAAACCCTAAGGTGGTTCTGTGGAGTGTAAGATGCTAAAGTGACATCAAAGGAAATGCTGTCATTGATGTTTGCCAATCTAATAGCAGAATAAAATTTGTATAAAATGCTAGGACTAAATGAATACATTGGATTTTGCAGTACTTCTAACCTCAGAACCAAGCTGCGTTCTAATATCATATATTTTCTTCTGGTGGAGAAAGTTCTGTGATGCTTTTGGCAAGTTATTAAACATCTGAGCCTTAATTTTCCACCTGAGAGAGAAGGAAATTATTATCTTTCTCAGTGGATATTGAAGATACTCAGATGCTACAGTATAGGATGGGAGGATGGCCTTGGAAACAGAGATGAGGTCAGATGAAGTTACTCAGTATTGCTTTCCTTTGTCCTC
Source organism: Falco biarmicus (assembly GCF_023638135.1). NCBI lineage: Eukaryota > Metazoa > Chordata > Aves > Falconiformes > Falconidae > Falco > Falco biarmicus. Next base: position 37,788,740 of record NC_079291.1, on the reverse strand, counting down.
ATATAACACAAACAAGTTTTGGCCTGTCTAGTATGGTTTTGGATTGGTATTAGTGTTTTAGCCTTTTTGGTCAGAAACAATGAAATGAACCTGCTAAGACTGAAGTTTGGCACCTTTGAGAAAGAGCATCAGAAATAAAGTGCTCTAAGTGTAAGGGCCTTCATGTTCAGAAAGGATTGTTCAGAAAGGATTTCCATGTATTAAAGTATGCCAGTTATAAATAATGTGTGATTTAAGGAATGGTTATAGCACTTCAGATTCATGTGTGGTTTTGGGCTTTTTCTTTTGTTGTTTTTGGGGGTTTAAGGTGTTGTATTTTTTTTGTTACTGTACGTATGTATTAATGATTCTGTTACATGTACCTTCTTCATTCGTGAATTGGCCTTTGTTAAAGGAATATCCAGGTTTGTGGGGTTTTAACTTTATGCTTACATAATGGTGTGGGGTTTTTATTTTGTGCCTTTTGTTTCTTGCATGTATGTTTAAAACCCTGCTGCTAGTTTTTTTTATTCTAGTACTAATATGCAGGCTTCACAGTGTATCATATGGAAATGGGTTCATGCCTTTAATTGGTATTCATTTTTATTACTTTGACTTGAGCTTTTGGTTAAAGAACAGCTGTTTGATAAGGGCAGGCTTAATGTTGTTTATATTACCTGGATTTGAAATGAAAAGCAGCAATTAAAAAATGTAAATGAATATTTCTGGGAAGTGACCCCAGGGATGCATTTGATGTATGTTGTTTGCTACAGTTTATGCAATGGAGCCATATTACGCAGTTTAATATTCAATGATATCTTGCCCCTGCCTTCTCAAAAGTTGAGCTTTAGGGGAATACAGTTGGCGGAGTAAGAACAGAGGCTGAAGTATTAGCTTCGTGCAAGCAAATCCCAAACCCAAGCCCCATGAAATTTGAGATCATATCAGACAATGCACCAACTTTGAAACCTGTATTGTCTTTCCCAGAGTTGCATAAAGACTGGTACATGCTCTCACCTAGTAACCTCTTGTACTCCCAGTCCTGTGAAAGAGCCTCTGTAACTTCTTCATTTGCATTGAAATGGCTTGGGAAATGGCAGTGCTCAGGCCTTGCATAATCCTTGGAATGATGTGACTGCAGAGGCTGTTTCATTTTTCTGTGATAGACACCTGCTACTAGCAGGGAAGAATAAGGATAAGAAAATGATAGTCTAACAGTTCAGGTGTGGGACAAGAATTTATTTCAGATCTCTGTAAATACTACTGGCAGCCTTTGCTGGTAATCATCATATTAAGCAGTTCTCAGTGAGCCAACATTATTAAGCTACACTTTTCAAAGGTAGATTTGAATTGCTTGACTGCCAGTTGCCAGCTGTTTTTTTGAAACACACGGTCAGTAAGTAGGCCTATCAAAAAAACCAACATTGTGCGATTCCTTTTGGTTTCAGTGCTTGTTTGAAGCAGAAATGCACCAGCCCAGAAGTGAATGTGGACTTTGAGGGATGAGATGGAGGGCATTCTTTATTCTTTATGCTGGATAAGAATCCAAATTATTAGGCTTACTTTCTCTCCGCATTCGTGAAGGAGTGCAAGTGCAGCCCAGAGACACGGTGACTCTGTGGTAGGGCAGGAAGAGCCATTCTTCTCCTTACTTGGTAGCACTTGCAATTTGCAAAGCCAGGCAGTTTGCTGCATTGCATTGCAGATGCCAATTTTCAGGAAGGTTAAGGAGGTGTAGGAATGATCAGTAATTTTAGAAATTACACATTTTTTTAATCTCAAACACTTGAAGTTTGACAAGGGGCAGTCTTCATTCCAGAAAGTATTTTTCTTCTGCTTTTGTCATTTTATCCAAGTTTTCCCAAACTTGGCACTCTGAAAATACACTTAATGAATGCATTTTAGAGACTTGTTGAAGCATAGCTAAGACTTTCTAGGATTTCATATTGTAGAAGTATACTGCAACTCTGTATAGGATCTGTGTTAACCTACCTGTACGTACGCTGAAGAGTGAGAAGGGGCTTCCATCTGAAAAGAGGCCGAGTCAGACTGCTGCTGTGATATGTATCTGAGGTGCCTGGAGAATGTAAGAGCAAGGATGCCATTTTTCCTCTGAGTATATTCAGTGCTTCTAATATATGCAGAAAAAGGAGCCTGGCAAGGAGCTTGGAGAAAACTGGAAAAGCACATTGGGTGGATATGGGTATGCTTGGAGGGTGAGAGCGTAGAGTGGGTGTGGAGGGCTAGGAGCAGAGGCAGTTATCAGAAGCAGTTTTAGGCGGAATGGGCAAGAGTTTCGGAGTGTGGGGAAAGATGATCTCTAATATTGGGAACACAGGGTCCTTTTGGGAGTGAGTTCAGATCTTTCTGTGGAGTCCTCAATGCCCCTGTTCTGTTTCAGCAAATAGGTGTGAAATGCACTGATACGCATGCCCTACACATAGCTGACCCATTTTGGGATGGAAGCTATTACTGTTGTCACTGTTTAAACTTACAGAGGTCTGTGATCTAGTCTTCCCATTAACAATACAGCTACAGATTAATCTGTATGAGAGAGATCTGTATCATCAGGTGTATTAGAGCAAGGAGCAATGTTACATACAATGAATTTGAAAAAAATGCCCTGTTAAAATTTAGCTTTAGCTGCAAAGACTTTCTTGCATTTACTCATTTTTTATACTGGGGTTTCAGTATTGCCAGTCCTGACAGCTTAACTGCAAGTCTTATAACCTTTGTTCTTGTTCTGAAATTTGTAGAATTTGGCATTCATGTGACAATCTTCTTAGCGTTTCTAAAGTAATTGAGAGATGAAATCAATATGTATACTGAAGATCTACTTAAAAATGCATTGAGGATGTTAAGTGTGTCTTGTAAACTACTATAAAACATTTTTTTCTTCTTTTTTTTTCCATTTGACCAAGTAGGGCAACAGGACCTGAGGGGCCTCGACACATGAATTGTTTCTGTGCTTCTGGTACTGGCCTTCAGAGAAACTGGGAAAGGTGGTGTCCCCCTTCCCAGAGCTGTGAAAACTGTGATAAAACCAATTAGCCATCTGTGCATGTATTGTAATTGGTGGTTTGTGCTGTCATGGGCAGTTAAAGAACAACCAGTCTTTTGTGTGTTTATCTCTCAATGTACTGGTTGCACTGAGGTTAATGAGACTCCTTAGGAAAATAAACATCTCAGATCTAAGTGTAGAGTATGAGGTGTGTATTTTCATTGTAACATTTCAAACAGAAACCGTTTATTTGGGAAGTGTCAAACCTGTGCTTCACATCTGAAATTCAAAGGCAGCCATAAGACATTTTTAAAGTGATCTTATGTGTATTTTTTTATATCACTGTGGCTTCAGTGGAATCTTAGATGGAATGCTACTTGTGTGAACTTTTATTGCCTTTTATAAACATTTTCTGAGGACAGATGAATACCCTATTAGACATACGAGCCCTAAAAGCATTGCAGGATTTTTGTTATTAATTTTTGTCAAAATTTTGTCAGACAGCAGCCATAATGTTATGCTGGAGTACCTTATGCATATACGTTCTCTGAGACATCCACTTCTGTTGGGAATTACACCTCAAAAGAGTTGTTCTGCAGCATTTACATTTCTGAGGCCTTCAAACCTTTCCTCAGTGAAGCTTTAAGTTGCAGTTTGTCCTTGAAATGCTCTAGGGGAAACATAATTTATATGTTTTGATGCTTCTCGTGTTCTAGACCTCTTTTTCCACTTCTCATTCCTAATTAAATGCAGTATTGGTTTTTATGGTAAAACTTGGGTTGTGTTGCTGATCCTGTAACAGGTTTTGTAAACAGGTGGTTTTATCCAGTAAAATGGGGATTTATACATAGACTCATAGACTATCTCAAGTTAGAAGTGACCTGCAAGGACTGTTGAGTCCAACTCCCTGCTCCTTGCAGGACTACCTAAAAATAAACCATGTGACCAAGAGTTTTGTCCAGGCACTCCTTGAACTCTGACAGACTCGGTGCCATGACCTGGCTACTTTCCTGCGGAACCTGTTCCAGTGACCGACCACCCTCAGTGAAGAATCTTTTCCTCTATGTCCAATCTGACCTTCCCTAAGCTTCATTAAGTGAAGCTTCATATGATTTCCTTGTGCCCTGTCACTGGTCATGTACATCTGTTCATAGGCTGAGTGTTTTTTTCTTTGAATGACACCTTAAAAGCTGAGTAAAGGTTGCCTAATGTTACATGGGAGACATAATGCTACTCATTGGCATGTGAGGCAGGCACAACCTGGCTGAAGATGGAATGCTTTATTTGAATATCAGATGCTAGATAAGCACAAGAGGAACAATTATATAAAGTTACAGCCATTCCATTTTTCAGATTGCAAACTAAACCTGTGTTTTACAGAAAGAAAAGTACATTATGGGTGAGAGCACCTAACTAAAATGACAAATACATGTCTTGCTACAAGTTTCCTTCTTACCTGTTTCTTTTTAATAATATCACTACAGTTGTCTTAATTGGTTCTCCTCTTACCTCTCAACTGCTCTGCTTCAAAAACCCCCATGCCGAAACAGAAGGCAAGGAAAGGTGGGATTCCCTCCCTCTTTCACCTGAATAGGTTGGCCAGCTTGGCCATGCCTGCTCATCTCAGTTCTCTATCTATAAAGTCTAGTAGAAATAAGTCCTGTTTAATGGCTATGCTGGTAGGGTGATACTAATTTTATTTTTAAGTTTTAATTAAGGTGACATCTTACTAATTGGAAGAACAGCAAAACAATCAAGTATCGGTGATTCTGCTTCATAGAGAAGTTTCTTAACATCCAGATTGTGAAGAAATTGTGTTCACTGCTGCATAATTTTGTCCATGAACCATATAGCTTGTGCTGCCTTATTTTGTGAGAGTTTATTGTTCTTTTCTAGAAAAGAATGTAGGATTTCTTCTAAGAAAACACCTGAAACAATGCATTATTATAATCTTAACTGCATTTAGATAGATAGTCATGGGACCTCTTAGATTATGATATGATTGATTTAAGGGGTTTTGGCTTTGTTTTGTGGTACAGCAAGAATTCTCTTCATAGTAATCTTCTGCTAAATCAGGCAGAAATTAAATATAGTTCTGGTGTTTTCCTACAGAAGATTTTGCAAGTAGGTTTAGTCTTGTGAGAGTTCTGAAGAAGGAAGTTAAGTGTCTGAGCACTAAGGCAACCATGCTTCAGGAGAGATTCATGGCTGCATCGTTCTTCTCCTGCAAAATAGTTTGATATGTGCAGACTTTAGATACCTTCTGGAATGGCCAAAACAAAAATAGTGATGTATTAAGGCAATGTATGGTGATTTTGAAATACAATGATTAACTTGTACAAGTGGTGGGTTTTTTTCTTGATGTTTGGAAGCGAACACCCCACTACCTCCCTACCTCTGACACTGCGGAGAACTCTCAAGCAAAACTATAAATGTTCAGTATTTTTTAGACTTTCTGCCTTGAAACATTGTGCTGTAAATCCTGTAGCAGTGATTTAAATGGAAGAAGATACCCATTTGCAACCTTCAACCTGTCAGTTCTGTGGAATCATTCACCTAGTTTGTCAGAGACCTTAATTTCTTCTCTTTCCTCATCTGGTAGGCAGCCTTACAAGAGGGATAGATATAAGCTGGATAGATTAATAAATGTATTTTTTCCATGTCATTTAACCAAGAGAAGTTTCATTTGCATTTGTTAGACTGAAACAACGGCCTTCCTTTAAAGTTTCGTACCAAAATTCAGTAATTTCTGAATATCTGAAAGAAGGTAATGGAAATTCTTTTCATGCTCTGAAATTAGTATTTTTCTCCTTTTTTAATTATTAAAACCGTTAAGGCTTCTTGAATTTTCCTGATAGGCCAACTAACTGTGCTACCACTAACTGTATTTTGTAGAGGTGTTTTTTTTATAGTATGAGGAAGAGGCTTTTTTCTCTTGTCCTTACTAAAGTTTTCAGTCTTCAGCAGCTCACTCCTCCTGAGATGCTTTCTATTTCTTGCCTAAGACGTCCTGGGAAAATAGATAAGCTGCTCAACATGCATTAAAGCTTTATCAACTTCTGGACTGAAGTGCCCTTCAGTGAGAATGCCCAGGTGAATGCAACCCTCTTGTCTGAATTACTGAGATAAAATGGGACAAGAAAAGCAGTCTGCAAGGGGTTAGTGGCCTGAACAATAAAGGGCTTTATAGGTCAAAATCAACACTTTGTACTTAACCTAAGAACAGATAAATATTAGTACAATACTTACAGTTCTGGTGCTTTTTTCCTCTGAGCACTTGACTCAGCATTGCATCAGGTTGAGCTTTGACACGCCTTTTTGATGTACATCATTCTGTGCCAATTCAATTAGTAAAGAACAAAGGTATGGGTGACTAGTGAAACTTTTGTCCATTAAGTAGTGCAGCCTTCTAGAAAAATACAGCTGGAAGGAGGGGGAGATGATTCTCACAGCTGCTTCTTATATTTGATCATGAGAATTAACAATATTCCTAAATCAGGTATTATTTGAGTGTTTTTATTTAATTTGTCAGCAGTTTCTTTAATCTTGTACCACACTACCATCTAGCCTAGTGTTTTGCTATCAGATTTTCCAGTTGTTGTGATTTGCTTGCTGCTTATACATTTGTCACATGTTGTGTATGCCATACAGAATAGGTAAAATATCCATTTTTGAGACTTAGAGGGGAATGGCAACAAACTCTCCAGGCAGAAGACAAAAACATAGAAGAGAGATGAAAATTTGGCACACTTAAAGCTATTTTTTAGTTGAGCTGCCAAAAGTTGTCCAAGTATTTTGCAGTATAGACTATTTGGATTGATAAAATAAAGGTATTTCATGCTGATATGTGCAAACAGATGCATATGAAGAACTTAACTGCAGCTATGTATGTATAATGGTGAGTCTAAACAAATTTCATTATTCTGGGTAAGAATTATAGGGTCATTGGGTAATAGCTTGGATATAGTGACTTTGTGTTCAGCAGTAGTCTAAAAAATAAGTAAACCTTCAGAAATCAATAGGAAAAGAAAGGAGAGCAAAACCAAAGCTGCTATCATATTATTGTAGAAATCTTATTTGTGTAAATATATCAAATATAAAAGGAAAATGACACAGAAGATGCCACAGAGGGAGAAGATAAGAATCATCAGTTAGAAGTGCAGTATAGCTTCCATTGAGTTGAAGGTAATATAGACCCGTTAGAGTATAAAACAGAGGACTGAGGGAGGATGAGATAGTAACCTGTGAGATCACAAGTTGAATTTCTGCTCGTGAAGAGGGAGTAATTGTGCAAAATTTCTTTAGCTGCTTTGTAGTTCCTACTTAGTGAGAAAAATTCAGGGTTTTTTTTGTTTTGGGTTTCCAGAGAAGGAATGGTTTGTAACTGCTGAGTGTTGTGTAACTCTCTACCACATGGAGGGCAAAGGTATAAATGAATTCAAAAGTGAAGTTTCTTCATAAAGCTGTGAAAGATAGGTCTGGATTTCATCTTCAAATTACAAAGTACACTGCTGGTGGTTAGAAGGATATAGAGGAGGAAGGATCACATTTTTTCTATCCTTACCCTCTAACAAACTTGGTTGCTTTCAGAAACAGGCTAGATGAACTTTTATTCTGACCTCGTAAGATTATCACTATATATGTTCCTCTGATAGCTTTCAATTATGTTAATATTCTAAAATGTCTTTTTTTACATTAAGGCTTTATACCTATTCTACAGTGATGACCTGTTCAGATAACTGAAAGATTGTAGCATCTCTAGAGGGAAAGTTGAGAACTAACCTTCATTCAGCAGAAACAAAAGAAGGGAGGTTGATTTATACACCTTACTATATCAACATGTAATCCATATTAATTCAGCATAACCATTTCCCTGACATAAACACATTTGTTGTTACTGTCCCCGTAATAACAGTATGACAGCCACAGAGACTGATTAATATCATATCTGTTGAATCTGTTAAGGCATCTGAGATGCTAGTGAATCAGTTATTTGTTCTTCCACATGATGAGTTTGTGGCTTCATTTTGTATAGATTGCTGTAATAAACAATCTTTTATAGTGTCTCATATTTCTCAGTAGTTTCCTGTGACAAAGAGCAGAACCTTAGATACCTGCCAGTGGTACTTCCCACAGGGCAAGCCATGGCTCCTGGGCTGGTGGTTCTTCTGCCACTTGTCACAACTCAGACAAACATAAGAATATGAATAGGTTGTTGACCTGTTAAAAGGAAATAAGCTTGTGAGGAGCCTGGAATAATTGCTGAGATTATCTCATGCCGCAAAACACCATATTGAGGGTTAAATGTCATTGTTGTGAGGTTCTTTCATTCACAGTTGCAGTTATCTCTGAAAACAGAACACATCGGATGGTTCCTTATAACATCTGCCTGGAGAAGATGTCTTGTGAGATTCCCTCCCCAACTTAAGGTTTGGTATTTGGATACCAAATGTCAGGAAGGTCAGAACTTAGGGCAGTTGTTCTGCCAGGATTCCACTGCAGGTGTATGCGGGTAAACCTCATGTAAATGCAGAGTCATGTAAACCTTCTTGAGTTCACTAATTCGAGGTACTTCAAGGTCCCATGTGAGAGAATGAAGACAAGAATAATTGTGACATTCCTTCAGTCCCCTCTTATTGTAAATGCCAATGAAAGCAGATCTCTGACTTTTCACTTGGTTTCTAGGACATTACTTCATTAGCTTTTTTAAAAGCACAGTCCTTACTCTTCTGCAGATACTCTATAAACCTCCTTCAATGCCAAGTGTTGTCCTTATTTAATGGAGCAGTTATATTCACTTGAACACTAATCATTGTCTTTTATTGAGAAAATATGGGATAAATTACATTTTAAGTAGAATTAAATTTTAGGCTTCAAGTCAATCCAAGAACACCTCAAGCTGTCTGACATCCTGTAAAAGTAGTTTCTATATGTACTATAGAGGCTACAGACAAAACTCTCCAGAGTTCTGATTAATTTTCTGAAAATAATCTGTATGATGCCTAAGGTAGTTGGATTTACCTCACTTTTCAGGTGCCTTCAAAGTTTTATCACTTCATAATCTAGATTAGTTTAAAGCTATAAAGTGGTAGGATGCCTGTTGCCATACAGCTTCCACCTTTTCCACAGAGGACACCAGAGTCTTGGCCTGTGAACTTGAATTCTGTTTGCTGTCATTCTCTGTGGATTTTTCACCAGAAGTTATGATTATGTTTGTTAATAAAGCATATAAGGGAGGGATAGAGGCAGCTGAACAGTGCTGGTGAGCTGAAGTCTTTCACTTGTGCGTTGATGGTTCAGTACCAGTGCAAGAGTTGTCAGCAGTTATTCCCATCTGAACATGCTTGCTTTACTGTCCTCATAATTCAAATTCACCATTTGCATTGTGTGTCAAACTCAGCAAATAGCAAAAGCCTTAAGGACTGAAACTGTGGCTCAAAGGAACAACACCGAGTGAAGAAGTGTAGAAGAGGCATGTTTATAGTACCCACTTCAAAAAATCATACAACTTATTATAGCTTCTTATCTACATCATAGGAATGTGGAGGTTGAGTTGACTATTTTTTTTTTTTAACCACAATAGGGTACATTTTGTGCATAAATCTTTTTATTTAGTTAGAAAACCTGAGAATGTTTTTTTCATTGCAACGTAGAAAGATGTCAGGTGAAATAAAAAAAAAAAAAACAAACCACACCAAGAAACCCAACAAAGCCTTTCATGTGAGTACCTCAAAGTGAAAATGAAGGGAGGCTAAAATCCAGTGCTTTCAAATAAGACAAGAATTTCAGTGCATGACATATTTAAACTTGAGAAAGAGATGAAGGTGAACGCATCTTTTTGTGTTAAGTTTTAATACATTTATAGAATGCTTTCTTCTCCTAGCTATAATGCTATGGATGACTTTGAAATGCGATACCATTGAGCTTTGTCCCTGTATGAGATGAGCTGTAGCAATATATGTAACTCAATGACACATTTTCAGGGGTTCTTCCCTGGGGTTTATACTGGTAGATACTAAAAAGCTATTGTTAATTCTTTATAACTCTCCATAAAGAAAAACTTTGTAAACTGTGTCTCTGGTATTTGTCATTAAGATTTCTGTCATAGAAGTGTTACTACCCTGTCCTGATTAGCTAGTTGGGGTTTTTTTGGTGTGTTGCAAATACGAGAATTGTCAGCTACGTGGTTTAAGGAACTGTATGTCATAATAGATAGGTTAGTGAAATTAAAGCTACTCCACTAAGCCATCTTACTGATTGTTCTCATCTTCCAGATAGAGTGCATACATTTGAACTTTATGCAGCTTCTTTGTTGTGTTTTTGAAAAATGATTGAGTTGTTGGTTTAAATGTCCTTCCCCCCCCCCCCCGAGTAGTCTAGGTTGTGGTGCTTTTGTAAGCAATGTATTAGTAACATTAAGACTTCGCACCAGAACATGAGGGTATGTGTATATACAGGTATCTCATAATTCTTGGGAATTATGGTGCATTTTTTGTCTAGAATTTTTTTCATGTATTATGAAGGTACCACCATTTCCTGAATGAAACGTTGCTGCTGTTGACAGCACATGTAACTGTATGATGCTAAAGATGAATGACTCTGCTATCACTTACTATCTTCCAGTTGGGGATGAGAAATCTAGGCAAACAAGATGCAGATTATTTTACCTGACGCTTGCTATAGGCTTCATACTCTTTCCAGATAGACTTTTATTTTTTTACAGCATAGTTTTAATGTATTATAAAGGAACGAATACAGTACTAACAGAGATAGAATTCTGTCTGTGAGTAATAGTTGTGTTTGTTTTTGCAAGTGTGAGTGAGAAATGGTTGGGAAAAGACTATTTATTTTTATAAAGCAAGGCATGCTTTATTATTGCAGGATAAGGTATACTGGAGTCCCATTTTGCATCTAGCTACATGCCCACTCCCAGTGGAATAGTCTACAGATCTGCTTTCTTAAAAGTTGAATAATTATGAAATTTCATACCTTGACTAAGCTTTGCGTGTAGTATCTGAGTATATTAACTGCTGATCATGCTGCAGATCTGACTGTCTTGGGCCTTTGCATGTCTTCTCTTTAAGTACTTTTGCTTAGTAATTAGAGGCTAAGAGAATTCTTCAGAACAGTACTTACACAATACATTTAACTAAGAGCTTAAAAAAAAAGGAAGAAAAAAGCGAGGCTGGGAAAATAGTATTCAGGTTCTCTAAGAGGAAATTCTAAATCAAGTTAAAAGACCAAATTCAAGTTCTTATTATAGATACGTTGCACCAAAGTGTTTTAGTAGTCTGGTTTATTTTATTTATATGAGATCTTTGCCAGCATAGCAAGGAACACAGAAGTATCAATAATAAATAAAACAATCTCAGTGTAACTTTATTAGTGTTCACAGGAAGATGTGGCTTTGTTAGGAATGTTGGAGTTAGATTTTCCAATTGCACAGAAAGAGTGTAATTGTCCAAAGTCATTGGATTAAATTTTTATATGCAAAGACTGCTTTCTCTGAGTTGAAAATGTATCTGGACTGATTTGAAATATTTTTCAGATGTGTAAGATCGTTACACAGTGTTGTTCATGTTGCTGTTGTTCCCTTTGAACATGCACTTTAAACATTATTTGTAATGCAAAGTATATTTGAAGTCAGTCCCTAAAAATGTAAAATCTCCTTTTTTGGCCCTAAAAGTTGTGAAAATAATTGGCGCTATGTCGCGTTGCATTTTATTTCAGATACTGACTTTTTAAGTGAAGTCCCACCATACCAGAGAATGCAGATGGTACAGTTCAAATATTAGTATTGCAGTTTAACAGCATGTTGTACTTGGAATAACTTGTCACGCATTCCATTGTGCACTGCTTCACTTGCCATTTTAACATAAAAATTAATTTTCTTTGCATTCAATACATTTTTGCCATTGCTGGGTGGTTTTATTAAGGTCATGTCTTGTGTATTCTGTGTATTTTAACTTCCAATTAAACACATGTACCAGTTTAGGGAAGGGGTCATATTTTGTGGCCACCTGTGATAGTGAGGAACTGAACTGGACATGGACACGTGTTCCGTCCAGCTCTCTGTTTCTGAATACAACTTGTTAAGCATATCATTAAATCAGTTTTAATGGAATATTTTCAGTGGCTTATGAAGTGGCTGGCTAGATGTTCAAATGACTTTCACAAGTAGATTTTCAAAACTGTAAAGGATGTTTACTTTTTCTTTGTACATTCACTCTGCAGTTGTCAAAATGGAAAGGTATGTGTTGAGGAGCATCAACTCTCTGTAGTCATGCAGTTTCTTCTATGAGGAGAAAATGGGCTCATACAGGTGTATACTCATACAAACTACTGCATGGGGTTATTACTTCTTGGAGAGGAAGGAACGGTTAGCTGCCTTTATGCCTTGCTTTCTCTCTCCCCTCCTCTGTCTTGGATGATTTAATGTAGACTAATGGAAATGGGATGTTAGTTACAAGTCCCATTTGAACAGTATGTAGTATGACCACACAGAACACAAGGTAACTACTGGCATTCTTTTCACTATTTCGTATTAATAAATGATGGTTTGTGTGTTTAATTGTCCATCAGAGTTGTGACATTGTCTAATCTCTCTTAAGTATAGCAGTTTGCAGATGACTGAAAAGGTCAAAGGTGCCTCCTCATATGTAAGAAATTATTCTCAAGTGCCACGGAGCATTTTGGAGTCTGTGCTGGGATGAAAGTGGTGGCATGTCTACAGTACTGATAACATGAAACTTGTATTTGCAGCTGGTTTCCATGCAGAGTTTTAAAAACTAACCCCGTAGGTATCTGACTTTTTTAAATTGTTATTATTGTATTGAAACTTTCATTAAAGTCAGTTACTTTCCCAACCCCTTGGAAAACAGACCAGTCCCATGGTACAGGGGCTTTGTGTGGCCATCGGTTCCAGTTGTAATTTTAGTTGTAATTGTAGGTGGCCTTTGCCTTCCAGACTGGGTTCCTAATTCTGTCTGTGGTACCATGGGCAGCAGCAGAGCATGTAGTTGTGTTCCAGCCAAGCTGTGTTCAACCAGAGTCTGCAGATGGGTTTGGGAGTAAAGGAAGGGATGGTGCTAGCACAGGGGAAGGAGGGGGATAGGAATAGTAGGGGTCAGGCAACAATGCTGGGAAGGCTGCATGGATGAACAAGAACTTCCTAACAAAACTCAAAACGTGAAAAGGAAGTGTACAGAAGGTGGAAGTGGGGACAAGTAACTGGGGAGGAATACGGAGACATCTTCTGAGCATGCAGGGATGCAGTTAGGAAAGCCAAAGCCCAACTGTGATTGAATTTGTTGAGGCAACAAGACAGGCTTTAATGCAATAAATGCAGATACTTTTTTTTTTTTAATACAGTAAAAATAATTAACTTTAAAATATGGGAGGATTTGGCTGCTTTGAGTAAGATCCTGTTGCTTTGTAGGCTGTTTGGCTTGCTGTCTCTGTGCCTTGGCCCAACACCTTGCTTCTTTCTGGAATGCAGTTCTCTGTTTCTGTGGTTTGCCTCCTGTGTTCTTTTCCCCATGGCTGTCCACCGTTTTTCCCTTAACATGGTGCCTGCCATTTGGCACATACTGGTCTCTGCATGTTTACTCGCTAGTTTGTTTTTTTTGATGGTGGTGTTCCCTCCTCCCCCTCGAGGATCCTTCTGTCCTGTTCTCCCTCACCCTCAGACAGATTTGATGTTGACAGAATAAGGACAAGAAATATAAATGTTTTGAATGTATTTTGTCATCATTTCACCTGGAAGCTTTTTTCATTTTTTTCTTTGGACCTCTGTACTTGAGACACCTGGGAAGAAAATTTTAGGTTAGAGAGTGGAAGTAGTCTTTTTTCTGGAGATGTGAAGCCTTCTATCTGCTTAAAAACCAAGCTAAGAATCTGAGTAGTCTTCTAGAATATGCCCTTGTGGCTAATGTTGGGAAATGACAAGTGCTACTTAATTTTGGGAGCATCTTGTGAAATTTGCTCATGCCATTCAAATTTTATTGTCACTGAAGCCACTGATGCTAGCTAGATTCAGCTGTGAGCCTTGAGTCAAAAATTACTTAGTTCATTGCACCTCCTCGTTACATAAAAATGAAAAATATTTCTGGGTGGTGTTACCTCAGTTGAGCTGTGTTCTTTCTTTCCTGAACGTTTCACTCATGTATACGTCACCGTTCTCTGTCCTAGCATAGTCTGTCCAGTGCTCCCCCCAACCTCAGGAGGTTTCTGGGGAGCTGGGAGCCATCTGAAGCACAGACCAGCAGGGGTTGCTGTAGGAGTAGGAGATGGAGAAGATTCTCTCCTGCCTTTTGGAGAAGCCCTCCCTGAGGGTTTGCTCCTGCTGCCCTCTTTTCCCTGGTACTTCGCCCAAGCTTGGTTGGGCTCAGCAGTGGCTTCCCAGCACGGAGTAGGTGTCTGTTGCTCACAGCTTTGCATATTTTGTATGTTCATAAATTAAATACTACATTTTATCCTTACAGTACTAAAATTAACTTCAGAATTCATATTTGGATACATTTTAAATGCTTTTTATATTTATTGTTTCTGTGAAAGTGGACAGTTGCATTCGTAGTGCTTATTTCTAGATGCCCAGTAGATTATTGCTTTAATATAATTTGTCACTCAAGAACTTGCTGATTTCCTTCAAGTCTGGGATGTAATTGAATTGGGAATGATTAGTTACATCCTTCTGATTGAATGTTGAGGTTTTTTCCTTAATTCCTATGAAATCACCATTAGCTATTTTGGTTGCAGTTCTGCCTTGGGTTGAGGAAGTGCAACATTGTAAATCATTATCTTTTCAAAAAGACTGCTGTAAATTGCCTAGATAGCATATGCATGGTTACTTTGGCTGCAATGCTGCTGCAGAGCCTGGATACTCTGCCTTTCTGGGAACTCCACAGGCAAGTCCATCATATTTTTTTTTTTTTCTAAAAAAATCCTTTTAGAAAGAGCATGGTATTGCTGATGAAATTTAGACAGAGAAATATTGTACCCTCAGTGCTCATCTGTACCTTTGATATTTTACTCTGCGGGGATTGCCCTGTAATGAGGGATTTCTTTGTTTTCTGCTTTAGATTTCCCCCTTTCTTAGCTGTAGTACAGCCGTACCATTTCAGCTTGCTAGTGCAGAAAGATGTTGTGAATTCAGTTGCTGAATGAGCCTGGCCTGACTGCAAACACTAACATTGCTAGAGAGATGCCAAAGAGTTGCAGGTGAATCTAACCTGATCTGGGCAACAGCAAAACGGTAAGATGGGGCTTGTTTAAATCTCTGGGATTAAGTGGGTGCTGGGGTTTCCCGTTTCAACCTGAAGCCCAGTTATCACATGCTTCCAAGTTGGAGCAGGATTCATTCTGTGCATGTCAGGGTGGGTTTTCTCGGGAATGCTTAAAATCCAAGCAGAGGGAGGTGGTGGGAAGCTGGGAATGCCACATGAGACCTCTCGGCAGCCACCCTGGTGAGACTCCCCAGCAGCACTGCCTGCAGTTTGTAAATATCAGGGAAAAGGTAGGGGAATGCTTAAAAGTGATGTTTTTCTCGATACAGCTTTGTATTTCTCTCTCTGGCTGCCTAATTTACTATTGTGTTAAGAGGATAGTATGGGCAATTTTTTCCAATATATGCTTGGCTGAACGCCCTCTGGGACAAGTGAGTGAAGGATGTGATCAGCCACTTTTTCATCTCTGCTAACAAGTCTGTGCATCTTGCTACATCTGAATAAATGTCTTTATCAGTTATAGGTTTGCTTGGTGGTGGAAGATAAAATGAAAATGATCTATTATAAATACATGCTATATCATGGATGTCAGAATATCTTTTTGCTTTATTAAGCTTTGTTATTATTTTATTTCTCTAGCATGCTGTCTTTATTTAATAAAACAAAAAGTGAGGTAGTCATTTTAAGTAGGCATTCTTGAATGCTTATGTAGGAGTGTGTTGGCAGCGGTTTGGATCTTAGTGGAATATTGCAACATATGAAAGCTTAGAGCAGCAGCATGTTCAGGAATAGAGAGGAGGAAAAAACCAGCAGTTATCATTAGTACAAGATAGAAAGATTAAAATGTGGCAGTTGTATGGAATCATTTGCATTATTTTTGATGACTTAACTGACAGCTAGTGTGTTTTAGTTGTAGATCAAGACATAGATTAATCTCACCAGAAATCCAGTGGAGCCGAACAAAAAATATATGTCACCATATGATATGTTCTAGCATTTAAAGGAAACCAACTGTGGTAGTAATGGTAGAGTGATAAAATATGTTTTTTGTTATTACTAGTTAAGGATAGAAGCAGAGGGGTTTATTTCTAGAGGAACATGTTTATACTTTATGTAGTATATATATTATACTCTAAGAAGAGATCAGTTGTATATCAATGTGAGATCAAATAACTAGTTTGACAGGGATTCACGTTTGCCTTTTTTGTACTTGCCAATTAATGGATTTTTCTTCATTGTCACTGAATATGATTAAAGGGGAAGATTCAGTCCTATCAATTATTTTCTGAAGGTTTCATTATTATTTAGCTGAAGTTTCTTATATAAAAATAATTTTTCAAAATGTGTGACACTATGTACTGCAATGTAAATTATGTAAAGTGGGCTGTTTCACACTATATGCAAGCTTAATTTGCAAATTTTGTCTCAGAAAGTAGAGATGCTTTTTGCTTGGTCAAGAATAACCTTGAATGTTTCTATTACAATGATTATTTCAGCCGCAAGCATTTTTAATGGAAGTTTTCCTTTGCTTATACTGTCATACCTAATAAACTGCAAATCTTCAGTGCATTTGCCATTGTTTAATGCACAAAAGTAATCCAACCATTTGTGTTTGGACTCATGTTGTAGAAGGAATGAAAGTCCAGAAACTCTTAGGCACGTGGGATTTTTTTAAAGCCAATTTTTAAATTAGAGTTTTTTTAGTGACATTTTTTCATCTGTGTATATATGTGCAAACTGTTGCTTCTGTCAGCTTTTTTCCTCCCAGTGTTTTTTTCTCTCCAAGATGTAAAGCCATCAGCTCTGATCGCTGTGTTACTACCATCCTCCCATTTTAGTTTTCTGAGCTTAAGAAATCAGTAATAGTTTGGATATTTTTTATTGATAAGTGATATTATCTATGGTAATATATAGTCAATTTGGGATCTGTGTTTAACTAGGGAGGGGGGAACTAACATACAGTGTGGAAAATGTGGCCAAAAGTTAAGAATGCAGATGGGAAGCATAAGAAACACAGTTTCATAGGTCGTTAGTGCTGAGTGCTCTGTAAAGATCTCTGTGTGGATCGGCTTTGTAGTGAGGCTGAGGTCTGTCGCAGCAGGAGATTAGAGCTTACCTGAGGAGTGAAAGGTGGCCATAGTTTCCTTCATGTCCCTGACTGCAGATAGGCAGAACTTCAAAAACCTGGAGCTGAGCAGGCTGAAAATCATCAGCGTCGCATCTCAATGCAAGGAGGTTATCCAGCCTTTGAAGTCCTGTAGCAAAAACCATCACCTGTCTCGTTTTAGCTATTTTGCTGTGTAAATCTTAAAGAAAAACGAACAAAAAAATCCATAAAACCAAACACACACACCCCTTTTAACATTTTTCCCCTCACACTGTAAGCTTGGGTGGGCTATTTAAAAAGCTGGCCTCTGAGTAGGTGCTCGGTCGCAGTTGTTTCTCCCAGAGACCCCCCAGAGGAGGTGGCACCCACAGGGCGGGTGCGCGGGCCGCAGGGAGGGCATGCCTGCGCGCTCCCAAGGGTGGCCGGCGTGGGCACGGCGGGGGTGTCACAGCCCTGCTGGGCTCCGGCTGCCGCGGGTAAGAGGTGGTTTTGTCCTTTAAGGGAAATCCTTGCACGGTGCCAGCTGCCACTGAGCTTTATGCCCCGTGCAGGTTTCCGTATGCAGCCCAGGCCTGACCTGCACGGACAGTGGGATTTTCCTGGGGCGAGAGCTTGTGTGAATGTTGGCCTGGGCCAGGTGAGGCTGCGGGATGTTTTACTTGTGATTTCTGTATAAATGCGAAGGGCAGATGTGCCCCTTAAAGGTCGCGGGAGCTGCCAAGGAGATCCAGACTGCTTTGTTGGGGTTATTTGCCTTTGACGTCCTGGCAAGGTGAAAATGTTCTGCTGTCAGGCAGCGCTAGATGAGTTTTGTAAATAGGGTTTGATAATACTACTGTCAAAATTTTCCTGTGTTTCAGGTGCTGATACGATGATAATTATAGCTTACAAACTGTGTTGAAATGAAGGAGAGTATCCTAGCAAGTATTAATCGAAACAACAGAGGGGCTTGTACCACCAGTGCTCCAAAGCCTATTTCTTAATAGGTGTTCTTAATTTGAGGAGAACTGGTTAGATACTAAGTTTTCTGAGCTTGAGTTCCATTAGGTAGGCCCATACTGGCTTCCAACATCTTTGATTAGGTTTTTCTTTTGGTGCCACAGCCGGAAGGTGCGCAAATGAATAGTTGGTTAGTTAAGGAACAGACTCTGAAGGACTTTACTTTTTCTAATCCTGTATTGCAACACTGATGTTGGGACAAATTGTCCCAGCAGAAGCTCCATCAGTCATGAAGTGTTTCTCCCATCTACATGGTGACTCCTGGCTTTTCTTATAGTTCATTAATTACTTTTCTGTGACTACTTTTTGCTTTTGAGGTAAGTGTATATTGTCAGAATTATTTACTATATGCATCTTTTTCACATGTGGCATATTTTTCACTGATGTCTTTCGTTCCCCTCCCTAATACAATCCTACATAGAATTCTGGATTTAGCAATTTAACAAAAAGAGGTAGTGAAATAGTAATTTTAACACTGTGCTGGATGTTGAATTCAGGGGTGATTTTTGTATTATAAGACTTTTGAATCAACAGCATAAACAGATCATTTTGCTTCTGCAAAAGTAACTTTTGAGCTTTTCCCTCTCTTGCTGGTGAACTGAAGCAGTATTGTGACCTTGATCTTTTGCTTATCACATTCCTGGGTGGATGGGCTTTCTCTGAAGTTCCTGATCAGTTCTGGACTGGCCGATAGAGGACACTGAAGCAGGCAGCTTTGTCTGTTAATTGTCTTACTCTATGATGGTGTGCCTAGTCAGAAATGATGTGAAAAGTGTGGGTGGAAATTTTTGGTTTGTTTTGAAAAAATTTTTAGAACTTATTGTTTGAATCTGGATAAGTTATTACTACCGTAGAACTTGCTATCTCATCCTGCTGACTAGGAGATCTGTTGCAGCTTTTGATTGAAAAAGATTTACGATAAACTTCAGCTAGACATTATATAGATGTGAAGCTAGTAGCAAACATATCAGCAAGTTTTGACTCAGTCCGTGTTGTTCTATCCTGGAAATTTTATAGAATTCATGTTAGTCGTGCATCAGTTTTGCTGTGTAGGACGTTTATAATGTAATATTAAATTGTATACAACTTACCTGAAGAGGAAAATACGAAGTGTTGCCAAGTGAGCAGTGAGGAAGTAAAACCACTAGAAGAAAGCATAATGCCTGTTTATGTATTGTAAAAGCTCAGCTTCATTTAATTGATTTCTGATGCTTTTCAGTCTACAGGCTTAGTATGTTTGAATATGTCCTCTCCTAGTTTATTAAATCTTTCTGTAAGAGCAAAGAAATGATATTTAAATCTGTAGGGAGTATGTGTAAAATATGCTTGCCCAGACTTGCCTGTGAGTAGTGTGTTTTTTAATGAACAAATGGGTTTTGTTGGTAAATATGGGCTATAGAAATGTTATTTTAACATCGTGCAGAGGAGTTGTCTTGGAAAGTTCTACAATTTAATGATGGGGATGGTTGGTTTTGCTGCTGCCTGGGAAAGCTGTGGAACCACCACTTTCAACTTTCAAGATGTCAAGGAATTCCCTGTATTTGGCAATGTAGTCCAGAGACCTAAAATTACATAATTCTAAAATGTGCTTATACTGCTCATAAGCAGCCATGCAGGAAAAGCCTGCAACCAATCTCAGTTTTGTGAAATATTTTAATGATAAACTTCATGTAATGTAGGGATGCAGGACTTCTCACTGATGTTCTAACTATAATTTGATTACCAGGATTTGCTGTTTGTTGAAAATGATTCAAGATCAACTCACAGCTTTGGAGGTGCAAATTGCCACCAACTGCAGAAGGCTTGGTTGTTTTATACTGTTACAGCTTTTTCTTTAGAATTTATTTGAGCACAGTTGTCAGTCTACTGCAGCACATGGTTTTGCTTGAACACATCAAAGCAGCAGCAGTGACTTTCACTTCTCTGTTGAAATATCCGTTTTTTTGAAAATTAAGCATTATCTCTATGCTGTTCGGAGAATTCTTACAAAATTATAGCTGTCCTTACGATGAGTTCTCGCTAGCATTTTGAAACCTCTCAATTTTTAAGCTTTATACATCTTTGCAAGAAAAGATATATTGGAGTGTTCTTCATGTTCTGAGTAACTTTAGATGTTAGAATTTTCATTATGTCCCCTGATGAAATTCTGAGTTGTGGGACATACTGTGTTTGCAGAGGTGCTGCCATTTTTTTTTCCCAGTGTAGCACATTATGTGCCGAGAAGCAGGTTTCATTATGCTTCCTTACATCTTTTTGCTTTGAAAATTACTGTGGTACTGCAAGTCTGACAAACCTGCAGTAGCTGCTAGAAAATTGCTTTAAGACTTTTATTTCAAGTTTTATAGAATTCTGTAACCAGGTCCTTTATCTGAGGAAAAATAATAATAAAAAAGAACAAGTTAAAAAAAAGTCAGGTGTATATGAGATCCAAACACAGATGAGGACTCTCAGTTCAATTGTCACCCTCATCTGAACTCTGAAACTTTCATGAAGGAAAACAATGGCAGAAAGGTCGGGGATGGCTGTTACTAAGATTACTGGGAGACTGGGTTGGAATATAGGTTATTCAAATCTCTGAAGAATACTTGCACAAGAGAATAGTGACAAAGTTGAAGCTCTTTTTCTGTCTATACCTTTATACTATGCTGATTTGATAGAGAGGATATCTTGTCAAATTCAGTGGTTTGGAAGGTAATATGTAAGGGAGCAGATCTAGAATTGTTTAGAGAGCTTGTCTTTCCTTGTGACATTGATCTGCCTTGGAAGCTGCATTTCTCAAGCTGTGAGGTTGTTGAACTCAGGGATGGAGCACCTAAGAGCAGGAGAGATTTCTTTCTTGGTACAAGAATGAAACTTTGAAATGCATTAGCAGAATGAAATAAAGAACTCTCATTACCTAGTTCATCCTTTAGCTTTTGCTAAAGGTAGTAAAAAAGGAACTTTGGCAGAGAAGGCAGGAAAGGGAAGAAGAAAAATTGCAGAAAAGAGGGAAAGGAATGAAGTAATTTTGTATGTTTTTATTTTCATGAAGGAATTGATCTGAATAAAGAGGAGCCAAAACAATTTACCTTTCTAGTCTTGAATTATTTCTTGCAAAGCACTTTTTAAGCATCTGCTGAAGATAATGTGAGACTCCCATTGATTTGTAAAGGACAGTAGAGTATACTGCGTCAGTGCAATAAAGGTTTGTCATCATACCTGACAGAATGGTTGTAAAACCTTTCCATCTGCAAATGCATATATTTTGCAAAGATGATTATATAACCTGCCCCCTTCCTCTTTTCTTTTTATAAGAAAAGTGCTCTTCAGCATATATGTGAAGGTTGATATTCAGTTCTTAAGCTATTTTTGTCTGACTTTTTGGTCTCAAAACACTCTGGTTCACTGTAATTATAAATTAAGATTTTTATCTCATCATATCTCATTTCTTTCATTTGACTTCAGGCCCACCGGATTAAAGAATTTAGTTGATTTCTTACTTGAGTTGTTGGGCTGAAGTTTTACACTATCAGTTGCATGACCAGATCTGACCAATAACAGTATTTTTTGTTGCAGGCCCAATTTGTATCAGAAGTACTTGATGATAACTGTGAAAGAATCAAGAGACTTGCTAGGAATAGGCAAAGGAACCTAAAGGAACTAGGTAGAACCTGTTTTCAAGGCATGGAGTAATGTTTACCATGTATCTCCTTAAAAACCTTTCTGACAGCCTCAGAATTTAGCAAGAATAGGCATGTTGCTGTCAAGTCTCTCAAGATTTCTCACACTTGAATGTGGCAGTGGGAAGACTTACTGCATTTATGGATATGCCTTTGATAACTTAATGATTGGGGGGTTGTTGGAGGTTGGAATAAAATTTTAAACCTGTAAACTCAGAAAAACTTAATATAATGACCATACAAAGCTACTAGTAATGTACTTATGGAAAGAAAACTGTATAAACTTGCACATGTAGCCATCTGTTGGAGCAGGAGGCTGATATGAAGGGATTGAAAATATTTTTTTAATCTTTATTTTTAAATGCTGTTCATATGGTTACAGAGGAGG
This sequence comes from Falco biarmicus, assembly GCF_023638135.1. NCBI lineage: Eukaryota > Metazoa > Chordata > Aves > Falconiformes > Falconidae > Falco > Falco biarmicus. Next base: position 37,766,383 of record NC_079291.1, on the reverse strand, counting down.
ATAGACAACAGATACAAATGGGTAACTAAGTAAAAGAGTATAGAAACCACCTGTCACAATTTCATGGGAGAGTGTTTATGTGCAGACACTTTCTCCACCACTCTGCTGGTTACCAAGGAGTCGCTGGCTCGTGCCTGGTGCTGGCAGCCGTGTCTCCCACACTGACACCTCTGCTGATCAGCTCCTGTGTCCTCCTGCTTGGTTGGTTGGAGGAACAGCTCTCCTGCTTGTGGATGCAGCAATTATTGAACCAGGTTAACGGAAGCAGTAGGCTGCTTGTAATTGCAGGAAAAACTTGAATGCCGTGTTACATACCACTTTGTGTATGTAACTTGGAAGCTGCATTTCTCAAGCTGTGACATTGTTGAACTCAGGGATGAAGCACCTAAGAGCAGGAGAGATTTCTTTCTTGGTACAAGAATGAAACTTTGAAATGTTTTTGCCTGAGCATCGCACAAGTAAAAGGAAGAATTTATTTGCTAGGCTTTAATACTAACACAGTTTTTATTTTGGGGCATAAGTACAGAAATAGACCAAAACCTGCCTTTAGATCAGCTCCGTTGAGTTTCTGTCTCTTTTCATGTATGTTACAGGCTGTCAGGACTTCTGTATGACCTTTAGCTGAGACCCTGTCCTTAGATGACTCATCCTAACAACTGCGGAACAGGATTTTGTTTTGAAGATATATGTAGGCTTTTATATAGATAAAGTCTAATCCGTGTTCTCTTCCAAGTCAGACCTTTTTTCCCTGCAAGGAGAGGGATGTCAACTTTCATGGACTGAAAGCACATTTTTCTGAAGTTAAACTGTGCCGTGATCAGGGAAAATAATATAATTTTAGAAGTGGCTCCACCTAGCCATGTCCAAAGGACATACAATCGTGCAGTATTCCTGACTCTCAGGTTTGTGCTTTGATTCAGTTATTATGCTATTTTTTAGGTGTTAATTTAGCAGAACATGTGCTACATTGCAGGTTTGATGGGGTGGGGGGAGAAGGAGAGGAAAGAGTTGTGTAAACGCTGCCCATGATACCTTCCAGTATAATACTTTTTTTTTTTCCCCCCCTTGATTCAGGTGTTTTAACTTCTCTTTAGATTTGTAGGATCTTAGGACTCCTGCTTCAGGTTGATCAGTTGGTCTTTCTGTGAGAGTGACTTGTTTCTCACTTGGCAATTCACTACAGACATTTAACCTGCTCATTGAGTTCGGTGTTTCAGACAAACACAGGGAATTAATGTCAGAGCTTCCACTTCAAAAAATCTTCCATCTGGCACTTCAGTGACCTTTTTATATTTGCCTTCTTCCATATGACAAAGCCAATTGGTTTAATGTCAGCTTCAACTTCAGAAATAAAATTACTAGTTTTAGAGAGTGCCTTTGAGATGGGCTGTGGGAGATGTATGAGTAAGTTTGTGCTACGTACAGCAAGGAGCATACCATATCCCCAGGTGCCATTTTCAGTCTCTGAGCTCTGTTTTCAGTTGCATTTGCTACATCATAGCTAGCATTGCTAGTGATTTCTGTATCCAAATAAAGTTAAACTAATACTACCCGAGAATATGAATTATAGTTCTGGGACACAGTTAAGCCTGTTACCCCCAGAAGTTACCAGAGACAAATGACAGGCCATCAGGACAGGAAATGTCTTATGTTACAATAATTCTTTCCTCTCATCTTCCTTCCTTGTGTGACCATTACTCTAACTCAAATTCTTGCCCTTTGTTTTTCCCCCCTTTATTTTTCTATCTTCCTCAAGTTCTTTTGCTGCTCTTTTTAGCTGTGCCCATCAAAAGCTCAAACCAGAGGAGAGCTGGTGCTGGTGGTTACAGGGAAGGGTGAATGTTGAAGGACCTCTTCCAAATTTGGGCCTGATCGCATTGGTAGTTCCGTATGAACTCACTGATGATGTTGTGCAGAATTAACTGCTCTAGTTCCCCTTTCACAATTTGATTTGCTCCCTTATCTCATCGCTTGTTCTTCCTTGATCTTTTCCCATATTGTAGCTTTCTCACCAACTGAACTCTCTTCTCAACCTGTTCATGTTTCTGCTTGTGGGTGCAGCAGTCTCTTGCTGACCCTCTGTTCTCAGGGGAGATGGAGAGTGCTACCAGCTGGGCCAAGAAGTTGACAAGACCTGTGGTTATAACAAGAAAAATCTATAACAAGAAATTTGTTCTGTAAAGAGGATGATTCTTCAGATACCGCATTTCTATTTTGAACAAAGCTGCTTATAGTACTCCAGAACATTCCCAAATTGTGTTTTGTAAGTAGCAAATGTCAAATTCCAGTGCTGCCAGAATCTGCAGATGACTTGTGTAGTTCTCAATTGCCATGGTACCAAAGCATGACAGAAAATAACATGCTTATAAAAGATAATGAAAGCTCATATCTAGATATGATTTTTCAGTGAAAATTAATGCCAGCCTTATGCTCTCAGCAGTTCAGCTTTTGGGTTAGTAGTCATTTGACTATTCCTGATTTTTTTCTTTATACATCTGTCAGCTAAATGCAAGTGCTAAGTCTTATTCTCTGTAATAATGAAATTGTTGTGCTACCTTCCAGGGGACTTTGGCTCTATGATTTATTACCTATATCTTAATAACATTTCACTTAAAAATACCCAAGTGCTTTACAAAATTAATTAGCCTTCCCAGTTTCTGCTTGTGATAGGGGCAGGTTCATTATTATGAACAGAAAAACAGAATAGTGGAGAAGTTAGGTGACTTCCTTCCCTCAAGTCACTCATTACAATTTATTTATTTTTGCTTGGTGAGTGCTAGATCTTGGGTTTCCCTACATCAGGTCTTCTCCTACTACCTCGCTTGGAATGGTAAAAATGGAGGGAATTCGGATGTTTCCTTCTGATTTTTCAATAGGAATTTTGGATGTTCACTCTGGTATTTATGGAACCAACCGCTTTTCCCCAGGATGTACACAGTGGCAATGACTGAGAGAGAGTAGTAGGTAAATGGCAATTTTTTGATATCTTAGATAAGTCCATAGGTATTCGATGACCAAAGTAAACAATTGTAGGATGTTAAATGTAGCAATTAAAAAAACGGATAGGACATATCTTCCTGAAAGATGTGGTGAGCTTCAGAGTAGTATGTCTTTATACTGTACAAACATCTTTAGCTCTTTTCCTCTGTGTGGTAGGATGTCTGGTCTGTCTTGCCAAAGTTGATTGGGTTTTGTTACTGGGGATAACTTTGTTCATAAGAATAAATTCCACTAGTATGGGAGAACCTATCTTTTACCAAGTACTCATAACAGGTGATCAATTCAGGGGACATTCATGACTTGTAAAATTCATGAACCATAAGGGCTATAAATTACTTAAATATTTTAACAGATCAGTCTCACTCCTTAAATGCTGTATTGCTTTAAGCAGTAAATTGATTAATCCAGCAACCTTTAAGAATCCTGTTTGTTTGGGACCTCTTAATTTTGCTGGCAACAATGAAGTGAAAAAAATTTTGCATTGAATCTATATCACGATAACAAAATCTGATAAACAATATATTATATTTTTACATTAATCACAAATGCAGATTAGAGTATTGCTTGAAATGATACAAGGTGATTCAAAGAGACATCTTTATTTAGAAATGGTTTTGTGAATGGTTATGCTGATTTTTATTTATTTTATAGGACTTAATATGGACTTTATGCATGGATCAAAAATAACTTGTGATTTCAGTCTCAACTTCAGCAGTTGTCTGTATGGGAAAATGTGGCTATTTGCACACATTAGGTCCTGAGATGTGATAAATGCTGTAATGTTTGGGTGGGAGCTGTAAGAAACTGTAGCCCAGTGATCTTTAACTGATGTAATGATGACTAAGCCTGTTTATCCTAGAGCAGCCTTGGGATCTTCTCAAATTGATTATGAGACGGGGTAGGATGAGAGGGGAAAAAAGACTGTTCAAACTGTTTTGTTGTCTGTCATACATTGTCTTCTGATTCTGATCAGCACTAAGAAAGCTGCAAAGTATAAACTGTGTTTTGCTTTTCTGTGGTTGTAAGATTAGGAATTTTGAAGTGCCCTTTCTTTAATATTCTGGGTGTGTGGTAATGGCTCTTTTAACTTTAAATACATGAAAATATACAGAGAAACACTAAAATAACTTAATACCAAACTGCGTTAACTTTTGTGGAGCTGCTTTTTATTTTGCTTTATGTTGCCAGAATCTGTGATAGCTCAAGTAATATTGGAATTGACATGAAAATTCAGATTTTCTAGATAAATCTTCCCTTTGTTGTTTCTTCCAAAAGTAGGGAAGAGCTCCTCAAACAAATGCAAAGTGGCTGCTTGTGCTGTAGGTTTTAAGTGGCAAAATGACTTCTGTCTCATCATGTCTCTTTGTCTTACCTTTTTAGTTAAGACTGAGTAAATAATTGTGGACAAATTTTAAAGGTGGATTTATTTCAGTCATCCAGATACGGAGAATGTGTGAGCTACCAGTGGTTGCTCTGGTGACTACTTGGTGTATTGGCCTATTGTTTGGTAGCAGAGTGTGAAACAACTTGGGGAAATAAAATTGTGTACTTACCATTAATGATCTTGAGAAATGTAATGGGCAGGATGTTCATGGAGGAGTGCTCCTGTTAAACCACATCTGGACCAACAGGCATCTTTTCTCCAAGGCTGGGGTCAGGAGCTCTCAACTACAGATGCTGTTACCTCACTGGGTAGGAACAGTCATTGCAATTTTCAGATTAAACCCTTTCCCAAAAAGACACCAAGTCCTTGGGTAGTTCCCAAGTGCTGCTTTGAAAGTACTTTTCCAAACAGTAACTTCATACACAAAGAACAAGTTTCTGTAGGACCAGTTTCTGTTCTTTATGGAGAAGAGCAAGACTCCTCCCAAAGGGAAATCGGGCATTAGAGCCTAGATTTTCCAGGACTTTTATCTTGGAACCAAAGCAGGGATGTGGGGGATGCATGTCCTACATGTAAAGTTCTCTGGTGTGAATACCACCCACACACATACATTTTTTTGTTTTACCTTTTTTTCCATGTAGGAAATATATATATTTTTTTTAGTTTTTATTTTATAAGTTGCCCCTGGTCCCTGCACCTCTGTTGCCATTTTTGCCAACATCTTTTTTTCAGCGTGCTTGTCCAAGGTACTGCTGTTGGGATTCCTGCCAGGAGGGAGCTTAGGTGGCAGAATGTTTCACGTCTGGGACCACCTAACGTGCCCAAAATGAGAGGTGCTGAATCAGCCAGTGACTTCCTTGAGCCTTTACTATCTGATGAAAAGTTTGGAAGGATGGTAATGCCTGCTCAAACAGTTCTTATGTGACAGAGTTTTTTGGCGTATTGTCTGTTCCACTTGTAATAACCTATCGTTGTTAAATATATTAAGTTTATTGGCCTATTTTTAAATCCTTTTTCCTATAAAGAAGAGAGAAAATGTAACTGAAGATCCCATTGCTCCCCATAGTTATGAGATATGCTGGTAGAAATACCTCTTCTCAAAGTGGTAACTGACTTCATTGCACCACTTTTAAAAGCCAAATATTTTCTGAAATAGTTTATACTTCTGAAAGTTATGGTTTGAACATAATTTGTGCTGGGAGAAGTAAAAAATCATGGCAGTAACTCCTGAAGGGGAGAGTCACTTCAAGTGTTGACATACCTTAATGTTTACTTGTATTGATGACTTTTGTTAAAGGAACAGTAAGTAAAACAACTTAATGGCTCATGCTGTTTGCTAGACAGAAGTTTCTTTGAATGGATATCACATTCATACTGAAAAGTTCTTCTCTTTCTCTTGCTTGCATATTATAAAGCATAATTGTAATCTTGTGCATGACAAACCAAGATGCCACCTGTATTGTCTCTACATACATTTGAGGTAAGTATTTGTAACAGTTAAAGTGCCATTGATTACGTCCTTATGTAGCACAAGTTTTAGACTGCAGTGGCCTTTACAGCATCTCAATGAGTGTCTGGGCTCCACTGTTTCAAGTACAGCATTACATAGATTTATAGAGCAAGGGCAAGAAGGGGTGATGAATCCTATAGAGTCATGAGCTCTTACACTTGTTTAACTTTGTTTTTTATTCTGGTAACTAGCAAAATCATCCAGTTTTGAGGCTGCACTAGCAAGAGACAGTTTCCACTACTTTCTGTATTCTCATCTTTATTGGAGTGCACAAGTGTTGTTCAGTGTGTAGGTTAGTGAAGGAATAGTCCCCACACTGAGTAACCTATCCATTATGTAGATAAAACCGATGACATGGGATAAAAAGAAATGTCTTGTCTTACAGATAGTAAAATGGACTCAGTAGGAAATTCTCACTAGCATGGAAGGCGGCATGGGAGCATCTGAAGGAGGCTGAAAATATGAACCTGTGTTCTTTGTGACAAATACTGTGCTTTAACTGGAAAATAATCCTTGCTCTCTTACACAAAAACGAAGTTGGAAATAAGAAGCGTGGCTTAGACTTCACCTGACTACCAGCAAGGAACTACCAGGTGGTAGACAGTGGTTTACACGTCTAAGAGCTTCTGATGCTAAGTATTTGTATGTATCATTTGAGAGGCTGAAATTTATAAGCATTACTTTTGTTATGCAGTACAAGGAGATGATCCTTGAAAGGCTGAATTAGTGTTAACAGAAAAATTCAAACCTGTACTGTTCCTAAAAGTGGTCTGGTCATGCCTGTGAAATCTAAGGTCATTTGTATGCACAAGAAGATCTGAAAAATACTTTACGGGCCAGTCTTGCTCAGTCAGTACACTGTTGCTTTTTTGCATGATTAGTCACTGTAGAATAAATTCTGCTGTTAGCTGGAGCACAGGAGTGGCCGGCAGGTCAGCATGCCTGCTGCCCAGGGTAAAAGCAAGGCTATTGTGATAGCTTAGCTGTTGCTGGCGGAGGGAAACCTGAAATTAGCAATGAGTTAAGTGCAACCTTAAACTGTGTAAGTTTGAAGTTATAGCCAGTGCTCGGTACTGATGTTTTAGGTGTGCTTCTTTCAGATTTCACAGAGCAGAGTTTCAGTGTGAAGCTGGACTTGGCCTATCTATGACAGTGTGAAACAACTGCTTAAATGCTATTTCTCTTAGTTTTGTGTAGGCAGCGTAGATGGATTGGGAATGTGTACCCTTCAACAACAGCATAAGCTCAGCTCTGTTGGCTTCACAGTTTGCTGTGGTCAGTGGTCACTTGAAGAGAATGTGCTATTTCTGCTAGGGAACTACTGATACTGGTGAGAGAAGTGATGAATGGAACCCTTGCTAGCGCTGGCAGGAGAAGCACTGCGGTTACAGAGCAAGGAGAGAGAGGAGTGCAGGGAGCGGCCCCTGCGTTTGCACTTCTCTGCAGTCGTCTCTCTTGTCTGCTGATGACACTAATGTTGAGCATGTGCACCCACTGAGGTGTTCGACCTCTGAGCTGGGGGCTGGTTGGTGTGTGTCTTGGTTTTAGTAATTTTCAGGTTTGAAGTTAGCTTTTAGAAGATGATTGTGGTGATTTTTATCCAACTCCAGATTTATTCAAGTAACCTGAAGGTTAAACTGTGCACCTTCAATATCTAATTCCAAACTATTACTGCTTCCAGTAGAGGAAATCAATAGTAACAGATGTCTTGCCTTTTTTTTTTTTTTTTTTTTAATGCAGTGCTTGCTTAGCACACATTAAAGCTAGACGTGGAGATTCACCACTGGAAAAAGGAACTAGAAGCAGCAGTCATGGCATTATTATCTATAGGATGTGTATAACTCTGGATTCCAAACATTTTAACTGGCTACAGTTGGGCTTTGGTAATTTGAAAGGAAGACAAATACAGCTTTTGAACCTTTCCTCCCTATTTCCTACCCCTGTTTTCTAGATCGTAGGATGTAATAGGCTGAGAAATACTTACTGATTTATTTGCATCCATGTCGATTAAGCAAAATAGAAGCACTGCTATTGTAATAGTGATTTCAGTTTACATTATGTTTAAACATCTTTGTTGGTAGCAAGCATTGCAAGAACGCAGATCTGGAGAGGACAGTGGGAAGTATGTGGGTGCATGTCTGTGCATATAAGTTGTTTTAGGGAAAAGAAGCCAATTAATTTTACAGGAAGGCTAATTAAAAATTCTTTGTGCAGCAGCTCTTTATCTTGTGTCTCTGAAGTAAAAGACCAAAATTACATAATAGCCTTAATTTTGGCCTGAGAGGGAGTTATCGTTGGAATGAAGGGGGTCTGTTCCTTTTCTCATTTAAAACTTAGTTAAGTTTTGGTCTTGGAGAAACCACTTTAATAAGAAGAAATGTGAACCCTTGTAAAGCCTGCTTTGTCATGGTAGTGATGTCCTTCGTTAGAGTTGACCTGTTGTATGATTGTTTGGCCATATGGCACTGTGCAGGAAATGTACTTTAAATTTTTAATGTACAAAAGAAATCTTTGATCTACTGTTACAGTGGATCATCAAAACCACAAAACATTAAAACCATAAAAACCACAAGATGTAGTCACTCAGCATTTCTATAAACAATTGAAGAAAGTTCGATATCAAGGCACAGAATTCCTCTGGGGAAATGGCAAAGAATAATTTATTGGAGAAGTTTGTATTGGAGATACTTTGAGTTATGGGGGAAGAGTCATTATTACATGGTAATGATAATTTTTTTTTTCATGTTAACTATTTTATGACAGCAAGTTTTCAAAAACGCTTAGATTGTACATGCTTGAATGCAAAGTTATGCTTCTGTAGTTGTATGTATATGAACGGTATAGTTGACAGCAAATTAAGACTGTCTATGCCTAAATACTTGCAAATATCATGGAAGAAATACATTGTAGATTCTTGTGATTTGCCTTACGATTTGAGGATTCTCTTGGGACTGCTTACATCACACTTCAGAACTTTCCCCTGTAGCCTGAAATCTAGAATTACTTCTTTTCTTCTCAAGTAAAAGGCAAGTCCCTTATGGGTGAAAACAGAAGCTGAGGCCTCAAATACAACCCTCTATGAACTGTGTGATTTTAAAAAATGTCTTGTATGTTGGAAGGTATTAGTATTAAAGATATAAATGTGCATGACTGGAGCATCTAAACTTGCTGTTATGCCCATTTAATTCTTTTGAACTAGCGTTAGCGTATTTTGGTAGCTCAAGCAGCAGATTATAGTCTTTGGGGCTCGGCAGTCTCATACTTCATGGTAACAAAGAATTGAACTTCTGTGCTTTAGTGTGCCATTAAGCTGCAGTCTCACATTTCAGTGCCTGGGAATTGATTTACTGATTTGATTTTCTGATACATATGGTGATAATAATAATAACACTGTATAAGCATTATTTAAAAATACAATAATATATTGGTATTGGATCTTTGGCAGGCCAGCACCAAAGTGCACACACAAACTACCATCATTTATTTTAGTTTGGTCTCATCCAGTTGTAGACAAATGGAAATCAATACTGCTTGCAGATATTGGTAGCTGGATTGGAGAAAGAAATGAAACATTATTGTTGCTAAGAACACGTACAAGAATACAAATGTATGAATTTTATGTATGTTCCTCTTTTTTTTCTTTCTTTTCCAGGATCTTTTAGTGCACTGTACAAAGATAGGCTTGTATGTGTCCTCTATGTAAAATGAATGTGTTGTTTGCAATCTTAGCGTAGAAACAGAAGGTGAATGTTCATGAAATCCAGTGCCTTTTTTTATGCTGACTGATGTATGGATTGACACTTTGAGTCTGTTAGAATCAATGAATGCTGTTTTTCCTTTCAGATATGTGTCACAAAGATGTCTACACGGAACTGCCAGGGAATGGATTCAGTGATCAAACCTCTGGATACAATTCCTGAGGATAAAAAAGTCCGGGTTCAGAGGACGCAGAGTAGTTTTGATCCATTTGAGAAACCAACTAACCAAGTGAAGAGGGTTCATTCGGAGAACAACGCTTGCATTAACTTCAAAACCTCATCTGCAGGGAAGGAATCGCCTAAAGTAAGGCGGCACTCCAGCCCCAGCTCTGTAAGTGCACAGTCTTCACACCTATGTGTGTACCAAATGGTGGAATTACTAACACCAGACAAATGTTTTCTTGCTTAAGAAGGAATTATTACATGGAAACAAACCAAAAACTTCTATTAAAGATGTTTCCCATATATATTTGTAGTTTATGTATAAAATGGAGTAAGAAAATAGAACTTGAAGAAGAATGTATTTTGAAATTTCTCTCAGATATTAGCTAGGATGTCTTGCAGGATTTCTAGGCATTTTCCTCTCCTGATCCTGGTATGGCATTAAAGCTGCTGTAATGTTTATGTTGCAAATTTTTCAGAGGGTTGCTTATTTTTGAAGAGGAGCTCCTTCCCATAAACCAGTGAAGTGCCTTTTTGAATTTTTAGATTTAGTTTTTAGAGAAACGGGTCAGATTTGACAGATGTTGTTTACATTTTAAAATTATCTTCTAAAAACCAAGTAGTAAAAATAATATTTATTTCTATGTCAGAAACTCTGTGTGTGAGAGAGAGAGAGAAGAGAGAGAGAAACAGCTGAGAAGGATTTGGCAGCCCATCATTGTTTTATTCTCAAGTATTTTGAAAGAAACTAGATAAATAAAATGTCATCTCTTTCATGAATAATGCCCAGAACAGATTTCCCCCAAAAGACCTTCAAAATTATTGAAAAGCTATTTCTGTTATGCTTTGGCAAGAAAAATCCATAATAATGTGACCTTTGAGTCTAAGACTGCAGATCTAAGCAGAACGGATGTAACACTTCAGATCTTTATTGGCGTGAAATAATTTAAAAGGTTGATTGCCTCTTCTTTTTTTCTTTTGTTTCTTTTTCATTTTGCTGTCTTCTGGACATCTTGTGTCCTCCCTACAGAAGTTTGACGGAATCCTGTCAGACTTCCAAGAAGGGGCAGAGATTCATTTTCTGTAGTTGAGCTTTGTTTAACCCATGTAAATTTAATGGATAAGATGTCATGTCTCCAGGGCACTGTCCTTTTTAGAAAAGGTTACATTTTAAAATGTAACCATCTGTAGCAAAAACAGGTTTGCTTTTCCATCCTTGCCTGGCATTATATAGCTGCTGCCAAAGACGTCTCCTGTGTGTTTCAGATGAGTCCATAGGAAGGAGTTCTTACCATAAAACTTTTGCAATCATTAAGGATGGGATGGAGCAGTTTGTACCATGTTTACCTGTGTGTCATGCCTGATTATTGTTGGCACCACAGCTATCAATTTAAATGACTTTTTTTAGAAAGTCTTCCCTTAAGTTTTTTTTGCAGTATTAACTCACTCTCTACCTCTGCTGTTCTTACCATGTCCCTCTTAGAAACTACTACTAATTTCTGTTAATGCTTTATGTACTTATTTTCTATTAAAACTGAAGAGTTTTATTTGCTTTGCTTCCAGAATTTTAAAGCAGACTTTTTTAAAACTGTGTTATTGCCATCTTGTTCTTTTCCAGAGGGCTGGTACTCTACAGTGTTCATGCAATCTCATATGATCCCAGTATATTCTTATGTAAATGATGTTAATGCTTCTTCTACTAGTATGCTGCTGGTTAGAGCTCTAGCTAGACATACGGTTTTGGTAATCTTCCCCTATGCTGACTCACCCAGACTTGCTGCAGACGTCTTGTGTTAGAGTAGGTGCATAGGAATTTCCTGAAATACAATTCTTGTTTCTCAACTTCCCATAATTCTTCCTGATCTGTATAGCTCTGTTTGGTGAACTCAGTTCTTCCTTCTGCTTGGAGGCATTGTTAGTAATTTTTGACTTTTCCTCACAAGGAGCAATCCAAAGAGCACCTGGCAAGGAATAAAACTTGTGGAATAATGTCAACATTCATACCAATGAAGAGGGAAGAGCAGAACTTCACAGCAAAAGGTGGCGTTAGCCCTCTGCTGATTGCACGTCACGCCTGGTACTGCCCAGCAGACCTAACTTCACAGATGATCCAAGACAGAGATATGATCAGGCTGCTCCCCTTCCCCCAGAGTCTGAATACATTGCCTCAGGCAGATGTTCTGATGCACATTTCATTGAGCATATGTCTGTGTGGTTAGTTGCAGGAATTTGTCATTTTCTGGTTTTGAATTACACTTGAATTGATGAAGGATTTTGGGGTTTCATTTTTCTTCTAGCCTTGATGTTGTAAAGCAGATGCCCTTGCTACTTACTTTTCTGATCACTACTTTTTTTTTCTTCTGTGTCAGAGGACTACTACATATTCTCCCTTACTGAATGAATACTTGATCCTCTGGAAATTCTTCTGCTGTATAGATTATACCAATCTGAATGGTCATTTCAGTTTCTGTTAATGTTCTTTAGCATGCTATACCCTCTGGGCTGTAGTGGCTGCAGTTGTGTAGTTGTGTTTGTTTCAGTTTTGCTTCTACTTTATGTAAGCTTTATTTTAAGATACTCTGATACATGTAAGCTACCTTCCATTTTCACTTTGTATGCTTGATTAGTAGAGGAACTGAATTAGTGATAGGCTCTTCCCTTTCATCATTTGAAGTCCTCTATAGCCATCAGGTGGGGCAAGTGGTGCGTACAGAAGGTACATGGCTGAGGCTTGCAGTGCCATATCACTGCTTCTGCTCAGGTGAAAGTCCTTTATTTGTCTCAGAAACATTTTTCTAGATGCAACCTGAAAGACCTTGTTTGTAATGCCCTGGGGCATTAGCTTCAGTTTTGATGAGTTTCAGAAGCTTTATGAGCTTTCTGGCAGGTATCAGCTTCAGTGTTTGGTGAAGATCACCAAATAATGCTCCACAGGTGGCATGTTACCCATTTTGTGTTTTACATACCTTGAAAATGCTCTGTGCCTTGTGATGAGAAAAATCACACGTGCAGAGGTTTGGGGAAGCTGGAGCTCTGTGTTACTGCCCATAGATTGTCACTTGGAAAATAAATTGTTTCCTCTTGAACACGAAGTAATTTTCTGCAGTTAATGTCACACCTTGTTGCAACCCAGTAGTAATCCTGTGTTGTTAATTAGCGCAGTAGTATACAGACAGAAGTTAGCACTTTTTTTGTTCTTATAAGACAAGCAATTTTTATAGCTATAGAGGTTTTTCCACCTGACATTTGCATACTTATTATGTAAAACAGTCACATTGATTCCATTTTCTTCCCCCCCTTCTTTTAAACATAAGAAAAGATCCATAAGTGTGATTTTCAAACTGTTTAAACTGTTGAAATTGTATGTTATTATGGGATGGAATTTCCAGCAAATACTTAACCCTTCTATCACGTGAGGAAAAATGGGTAACATTCACCTTGGAGGCAGTGAAGTAGGTGTTTACCTACCTGTGCATCACCTGTTGCCAACTGTTAGAAGGAGGGAACTTGGCTTGACAAGCCTTTGCTCTGATCCAGCCCAACACAATATATGTGTGCATATTATACATATATATATTATATACATGTAGCTATAGTTATGTGCACTTACCTGTCTGTCTATATCTATCTTTATAAAAATCTTTTTCTGTTTTTTTCCTACCAAGGGAAGAAATTTGCTTTTCTTTTCCCCTTAACTGAAGAAACAGTAAAGCTACAAAATAAATTGGACAAAATAAAAAAGAACAACTCAAAACCAAACGCATGCAACACTTCCCAAAATAACACTGGCTTTGGAAGATGGTTTGACTCTAATTCTTTGAAATTTTTGAGATCCATGCTTTTTAGGCACGTGGCCTTATTTATTTTTCTCCAGTACAAGGTGAAGTTTTATTGTATTCAGTGTACACATTTTATACACCAAAACAGTACTTTTGCACTGTATGTAAATAGAATATTGCAGGTTCTGTAAGCTAGCCATCAGGTCAAGATTTAGTTAAGTATGCATCAGTTTATTCTCTTTGAATGGCTTAAAATCCATGGCAATGAAGTAAAATTTCATGCTTAAGGTATATATACTACCTTCCAGTTACTTTATAAAAACTAAATGCAGCAAACCACTAATATTCTACCAACTCATATAAATGTAAAAAAAAAAAAATTAGATAAAAATAGTTGAATAAACAATGCTTTACTGCATTGGTTGCAACTTTTGGGGAGAGCAGCCTTTCTTCTGTTTCTGTAAATTCTATTAATTTTCAGTCTCGTTATATGAACTTTCTTTCAAAAAAGTACAAGCAAAAAGCATAAACTGATCCTATCAAGACATTGTAAATCAGCTATATAAGAAATCTTAACTTTAAAGCAGACACTAAAGTTAGAATTTTGTCTAAATTTCTCATTTTAGGTTATCATTTCTGTCTGCCTAAACACTTGGTGTGCTGTTCTTGCCTGTCTTCCTCTTCAGGTGTATGCAGCCTTCTGCAGTTTTAGGAACCTGTTAATTACTAGGGTAACTGCATCCTTCCTGGTCAGTACTCTTTATTGAAGTAAGAAAATTTTGGAGTCCAGCATACAGAGCGGATTTTTCTTTTCTGGCACAAGGGAACCTTTAATAATTGTTAACCTGGGGGATACACTCTCTAGATGATGAGGCAGATAAAATGTGGCAGTTGCTCCAGCTTCTGTGCTTTAATAGCCTGGAGAACAAGTAAACAGCTTTAAAAACTGCATCTAGCCCTTCCAGAGAGAGCTCGATCGTTATTTCTGCTCAGTTGCTCTTAATTTATGGCTGTGTGTTAAAGGGTTAGAAAGATGCAAGCAACAGGATAGGATCAGATAGTGGAAGAGCTGAGATTAAGGCTCTGTTTGAATTCTTGAACATCTTTGTATCACTTGAATATTGCCTGAGGAAACAGTCCAACTTCCAATGTTATTTATAAAAAAAAGTGTGATCAAACTGGCCTGTTGTTGTAGGTTGGATACAACCTGAAATCAGTGTGAAACTTTCATATGGTTTTGTGAAAGAAGCTTTACCCCATTGTGTCAAAGAAGACAAAAAAATAAAATGGTTAAAAAAAAATAAGAATCTTCTGTTGTTCTAATTTAATCTCAGTTAAGCTTCTTGGCCTACCTTTTACCTTCGAGTTTTTCTGGCAGTGAATTTATTTCTTTTGAGGCACACAAACCCCCAGATCTTCAGTTTTGATTTTCAGTAATTTACAGTGGTACTGTGAGCATAATATTTTTTTCCCTTGGGGATAGTTTTTTATCCCCAGAAGTTTAATATCCTGCAGGATATGTGTTTTTTTTAAAAAAGGTTTATTTAAAACTTAGGCTCAGGAGTGTGATGGTTAAGTGTGACATTCACAAGCTGTTTTGCAGTTATGAAAAATGCATGAGAACATAACCCACACAGCTTCTATAAGAATAGTCAGGTGATTTTCAGTGTAATTTTCCATTAAAGTTTTCTTTACTACATAGATCTTGAAAATTTCAAAGAGAGGTATTCACATGACAGTGTAGTGCAAAGACTCATACTGCAAGATCTTGGATTAAACCTATTACCCCGTCTACAGTCTATATCAATGGAATGGCTATTCGAAATTACCTGATCAGAAAAGACAGATTCCTGTCATTTATTTTTCTCTCTGTTATTTTTAATACTGTCACATCAGTTTGAAATACTAGCTTCTTCTATTTCTGTATTCAGCATTTTGGCATACTCTTTCTATCCTTGTTACTATGATCTGTGTTTCCTTAACCAGAGGGGAAAAAAAATTCTAATCTCAGTTACTGTAACCTGTGCTGCCAGAGATGCTCACTCCCTGTGCTCAGTGGGGCTTTTAGACTAATCTTGCACTGGGAAAATTGTAGGCCAATAATAGGAAAACTAGCTTAATGGCAACTATTCTTCAAGGAAAGTGAAGCATAAAAGCAAACAACTAAAATTCCTGTTAGATTTCTTGGAGGAAAAGACGTGCACTGTTCTGTGCTCCAGTTGCCAGTGTCTTCTTGGAGGTAACGTGATCCGTGACAATTTGTGCTGGCTTACTTTCACAGTGACTTGGGAGTATGTTTAATTCTTCAGAGGCACGGGGATCTTTACTCCCTTCTGTCCTAGTAATTCATCTATCTTTCCCATCTGAGTGCTGTGGAAGATTTCTCACTAGCATGAAAATTCACTTTTCAGTGATTTTTCCAGTGGTATCTATTTCTTGTTCACAGGTTGATTGCTGCCTGTTTAACTTTTTGCCCATTAAAAAGTTCAGTCTTAGTCACGTATGCACCTGTGTTTTATTTTTTTCTTAGCTTCAGAAATTCTTTTTTTTTTTGTAGCAAATACAAAGCTGTAGCACTGAGCAGTGGCCTTCTTTACACCTACATAGCCCCACTGATGTTTGCTATATACAAGTTTGTGTGGGCATAGGGAGGAGATCTCTGTTTGGCTTATATCCAACAAATCATGATAAATTTAAAGAAAAGACTTGAAGGCTTTAGTTAACTAAACAAAAAAATTACACATTCAGTAAATAACCAGATTTCAGATATGGTAAAGCTTGTCCTTTTATCACAGTCACTTTATGTTGTGACATGTTTTGGTTGACGGCCGGCTGCACATGAGCCAGCAGTGTGCCCAGGTGGCCAAGAAGACCAACAGCTTCTGGGCTTGTATGAGAAACAGTGAGGCCAGCAGGGCCGGGGAAGTGACTGTCCCCCTGTACTCAGCACTGGTGAGGCCGCACCTCGAACACTGTGTTCAGCTTTGGGCCCCTCACACCAAGGGGGACGTTGAGGTGCCGGAGCGTGTCCAGAGAAGGGCAACGAAACTGGTGAAGGGTCTGGAGCACAAGGCTTATGAGGAGCGGCTGAGGGAACTGGGGGTGTTTAGCCTGGAGAGGAGGAGGCTCAGGGGGGGCCTTACTGCTCTCTACAGCTGCCTGGAAGGAGGCTGTAGGCAGGTGGGGATCTCTTCTCCCAGATAACAAGTGACAGGACAAGAGGAAATGGCCTCAAGTTACACCAGGGGGAGTTAAGATTGGGTATTAGGGAAAATTTCTTCACAGAAAGGGTGGTCAAGCATTGGAACAGGCTGCCCAGGGAAGTGTTTGAGTCACCATCCCTGGAGGTATTTGCAAGGTGTGTAGATGCAGTGCTTGGGGAGATGTTTTAGTGGTGAACTTGGCAGTGCTAGGTTAATGGTTGGACTCTATTTTAAATGTCTTTTCCAACCTAAATGATTCTATTACTTTGTGGTTCTGTGTTGGTGTTTTAGGGGGGTAAAAAGCAATACGGAGAAGTAAGAAGAAAGGAAAATTTATAGTGGGTGGAAGTATTATAATGTTAGATCTTCAAAAAGTAGCTTTGAACAAACATTTATCAAAATACATGTGTTCAGCTAAAATTAGCTGAAATTCAGCTAAAATTAGTACTCTTTTTCTGTTGAGAAATCTTGCCTGGGTGAAATTGGAGGATTACACCAGCTTTCTAAAACATAGGGGGAATTCTTGGAAGGCTGCTGCTTGTGAGGTGTTGGGGCTGATGGCAAGCACTGTACATTTGACGTGCTCTGGATATGTCTCACTCGCTATGTGTATTTCAGTCAACCACTTCCTAGGCAGAATATGGGATGCTCGTGACTCAACCAACACAAATCTCTGTGTATATGTTTTCCCATGTGTTTTACCGGAAGGAATAAAATAAAAGAAGAGCTTGTACTTAAAAGTAATTTTTCTGTATTTGATTTTAATAGTAGCATTTACTAAAAAAAAAACAACAACAAAAACCCAAAACAACAACAACAAAAATTGGCACCATAATCTTGCTGTGACAAGACACATTTTTTGAATAGATATGGTTGAAAAAGATAATGTGGAGAAATCTGAATAACAAAATTTACGGCCACGAAGCTCAGAAAATAACTGTGTGAAAGGGAGAGTGCAATAATAAAGAAGGCTGAGGTGGTTATAATTGTCAGCAGTCACAGAGAATTTCAAATTATTTAGATCCCCCTCCATAGCCCTTTATTTAGACCCCTTTAAGCTTAAAACAAGTTTTGGGAAGTTTCCTGTTTTTGCATTATCTCAGTCAGTCTTCACCTCCTTTATAATCCAGAAATAAAAGGAAAGGTAAGAAGAGTATGAACTTCTTAACCTTATAAGCAGCTTGTAGTAAGTTTGAATTATTATTTGTAACTCCATTTAAAGAAAAAAATGAGAAAATGTTGGGGAAATGGTAAACTTGTTCCTTCATTTTCTGAAGTAATTGCATGTGCTGAGTGATATCTGTCTTGGTGTTTCATTTAGAACTATCATGCAAATTAGTTTGCAGACTCTGCTGCCTCAGAATTTATTTAATTTTTTTTTTTTTTGGTGAAATCCTCTGAAGTGCTTTTCTACACCAGATACCTTCAAAATTTTAAGCCTTTTAAGATTACTAATGCAAGGAAAAATAATGTCCATTTTCACAAAGGAACATCTCTAATACTGTGAAAATGTGGGTGATCCCATCTAGTGATCCAGTGGGAATACAGCTGAGCTCCACTGCGGAGGTGCTGTAACCTGCCAAAGAGGAGGATTTCAGCCACGTGGTTTTACTGCATACGAGGCAGATGGTGGCTCATGGGTTTCTGATTGTTTTCTGGTTGTTTCTGGTCTGCTCTTACTCAGTGTGAGCAGGCACTGCACAAGTGATTTAGGTTGCTTGGGGAGGGTGGTGGGTCAGCCTTGCTGCTGCAGAGCTGAGCCCTGGGGCACTGTGTGGGGTTATCCCTGAGGACAACAGAGTTGAAACCAGCACCTCTTTTGTATGCTCAGGAGTGAGCTCACCTCCTGGTCCTGCCACTGCAAGATTTAGCATTTTGCCTGTACTTGGTAAGGATGCAGCAGCTTCCAGGAGAAGAATGAGTCAAAAGGCATGACCTTAAATCTATGCTTGTTGCAGCTGGAATATGGAGAAATGAGCTTGTGGTTGCAAGAGTAGTTACTGTTGATGATTTACGTGTGGTAATGGATTAAAGGCTTCCTGTTGCCTATCAAGATCTTAAGGCATTACAAGTTGTTGTGACCTTTATATTATAGTTTTCAGCAGTATAAGATAAAAGTAAATCTCAGTGTGAAAATAAGGAATTGATGTGAAACCCATGTATAAACCCTGTCCTTTTTCTGCCTTGCTATGAGGAAACCAACAGTGAACTATTCACTGTTAACTAGGGCAGCATTTCCATTCCAGCTGCTCACAGTGTGTTCACTGCAACCTGCAATTTGGGAAATCCTTTGCTATCACTCTTCATTATATGGGAGGCACTTTAATATCTAAACACTTTTTTTCTATAGTTGTATAATGTTGCATTAGTCCATAATTGGGTATTTTAATGAGAAGGCTACTTGAATAAATATTCTAGTGACATCTGTAATAAAGCTGTGATTAAAAAAAAAAATATTTGTTTCTAACCAGGCAGAATGCATTTTTAAGCACAAATGGGGAACCAAGAATATTGCTGCCTTATCTATAATGACGTCTTCCAAATAGTAACAGCAAAAAGATCTGAGCGGTCTCCTATGACATATTTTCATTGATCTATTAATATTTAGGAATTAGATAGCAAAATAATAGGTTGTTATGTGTACTGGAGGGACATGAAAGGGCTCAATTTTGCAAACCTACATGTGTATATTCAGATACCAATCAATAGAAAGCTGGGATTTTCATCTCAGAAAAAGGTGTATATATGCCAAAGCATCCGAATTTTGTCTCAGGACTACTGTAGAATAGTTGAATAAAGAGATTTTTTGTGTTTTCTGGCTAATGGTTAATTGGATGTAATAGAGGGGTATGAGGTACTAAGTCATCTGACCTGGGATGTTCTTTGTTTAAATAGAAGTAATTTTTAGGCTCAGTTGATTTAAAACTTTTGAACATGGTTTTAAAAAACTTTACACATAGATGTATCCTGTGCTGTAATGTTTGTTACCTTTCAAAAAAACATGAAATGAGTACTTTTTGTAAATCGGGTGTAAGATCCTAAATATGAGTGTACACTGTGCACAGCTGCACATGTCTTAGAGTCTCCCAGTTGTATTCAGTGCTGGATTTCCTTGGCTGCTTTTCTTTGTGATGTTATAACCAGAGTACTAACAAATCAGCCTCTGTATGTGATTTTGAGCATTGGTGCTGACCCTCCAAAGTTTCTGCTCTATACTCTTTTGGTTGGTTTAGGTACAGGACATCTGGGCACTGCAGTCTAAAATATGCTGAGATATGCTGAGAGCAGCTGCAGGTCATTTTTTTGCAGTATCTTTTGTGTCTTGGGGAGGAAAAATAAAAAGCCCTTCCCTTGCAGACAACTGGAAAATGGGAAAGTTTGGGAAAATGGGATGCACTTCGGAAAACTCAAACATTTTTCCAAGAACTGAATTGGAAAGTTTTCATATCAGGTGGATTTCTGTTTTGGCAGTGTTGTGGTGTTCTCAGTTAGGACTGTGTAAAAGTGGGATAAGTACCTGTCTAAGATAAGTCTGTCATCTGGCCCTTTGAGCAAGAATTATTGCTTAGCTTAGTTTACTTTTAGACCACTCACTTAAGCTGCAGATATTAAGGCTACAGGACTTTAATCAACTGTGCTGTATATACATGCCATTCTAAGTATGGTGTGATTATATCCACAATCTGAAGACTGTAAACATAAGTCAACATCAAGATACTCTCATTAAAGATGCTTTCCTGTAGTATTTTGACTGCTACCTCGACAATGGTTGATGTAATGGGACACTGACTACTTAGAGCAATGTTGGGGAGGGGGGCTTTAGTCTTTAAAAAAATAAATAAATAAACAGCTCTTTTAATCTGGCTTTGTAGGGCAGATTGAGAATGTTGTTTAGATCTCTTAACAAAGACAGATGACTAAGTTGTTAATGATCTTTTTCCTGTATGAAGTGATGCATGTGAAAAATAAAACAGAAACATCTCTTTGATTAAGCACAAAATCCTTTTGATAGTTCCAGTGGTGTAAGTGTATGATTGATATCTGCAACCACCATCTGGGGTGTTGAATGATATTTTGAGTAGGCCATTATATTGTTTCATTAGCTCTGCTATTGTTATTTTTATTTTTTTTTTATTGTTGGCTTCTGAAAACATGCAAATCTGTTCTATGAGTTTTGATAGCGATGTGTGGTCTCTAAAGGCTGACTCAAAGCAGTTAATGTTGTGGGTGCAATACATGCTGAAAGATCTTTTTGTTTTGTTTTGTTTAGCCTACAAGCCCCAAGTTTGGAAAAGCAGACTCATATGAAAAACTGGAAAAACTAGGGGAAGGGTCCTATGCTACAGTATACAAAGGGAAAAGCAAGTAAGTGATGGTTTTCTTCATTTAATTTTGTGTGTAAATGAAGATAAGCAGAGAGCATTGACTAATGTTGCTGCACTTGTACATAGATCCCTGTGAATGGATGCAAAGTGGTACTGACAGCCATGTGCTCTAGTGAAAGAGACTGAAACCATGTTGCATAGGTAACATATTACATGCACACCAGAACAAGATGAAATTCCATCTTGTTAATCTGGTTTTTTGTTTGTACTTGAATGTTATAGTGCTTTCTCAATATCCATACCATGTTAATTTTTACGGGTAAAAACATGATACACAGTCAAGTAGCTTTTTCTGATGTTCTGAGAGCAATACTGAATATACGCAATAAGTTGTTGGTCTTTTTGTTTGTCATTATAAAAAAGCTTGAATAAAATCATATGAAGGGAATGAATGGAATTTTGGACTACTATAGTTTGTTTACAGGAGTTTATTTACAATCATTGCAACTACTCCACCTCAAAATAACCTAATGTATACATGTCAGAATTTTTTTTTCAGCCACTGTAATGTTATGTATTGCAACTTTTTTATCCCCAGTGCCCTAAGTTGTTCTATATTGTATAACATAACTCAGTAAACGCACTTAAAATATGCTTCTTGAGCTTTGGTTGAGAGTTATCTTTTGTCAAGCAGTGTTTTGTGTTCATATATTTAATCAAGTTTTCATGATGAAATTTTCAATAATAAAGCAGTTCTGAGAGAGGGATTGGGTATGTGTGATATCTTCATTTTAAAACTTCGTCTAGTGAACGATAGATGAGGCAATGCTGCCATTCTCAGCAGAGAGAATATCATGACAGTCATTGAACAGTGTAACTACTGAAACAGTGAAATACATGTTAACATTTTCCAGGGTCATTAAGTTAGGTAGGTACTGAAATGTAATTTTTTTTCACTGAATATTTGTAATAAATCAGAATGAGGGATGCCCGCATCTCTCAGTAACTTTGAGAGCAGTGCGCATAATGACAGCTGATAAGAATAAAACCATGTTCTAAATGTACGAGTATTTACACTTCTGCCATGCCAGTGCATGTATTAATCTTTCAATGGCAGCTTTCTTCAAGAAAATGCAGTTACAGTGTATTGTTAATGGTTTGGTTATGCATCACTCTTAAGTTCCAGACATTATACACATGTAAGCTTTTTTATTGGGGTCTGCATAATATGAGGAAATGGTACAGATTTCAGCTTGCACCTTATTACTAGGACCATTCAGTAAAATCATAGCATGTGTCTGGTGATAGTTATCCCATATGCCTGGGCTTTCAATAACACTGAATTAAGGTAACAGGGTTGCTAGATGCCCCAAAAATCAGTGGAAAAGACTGAAAGTTAAAACCAAAGCAAAGCACTTCCCTGAAGCTATTTCATTCAGTGGTGATTTGTGAATGTGTTATGAAGCATGGAGTTGTTAGAAGTATTCATGTGTTGTAGTAGAGATGACTGCAGACCTGTAAGAAATGCTTCAATGATGTTAATGGTAGTTGAATAATAAATTGAAATTATTGGGCACACTACATTCTCCATTATAAATAACAAACTCTGGATACATAGTGTGAAATATAACGATTATATGTGACTTTATTCTGCTGCTTCATGACATCTTTTGCAAGGTCTTTAAAATGTATTTTGAAGAAAGTGTGTATAACTAGAGTGTGGATAAGAATGTATATGCAGAGCGTATTTCTAATGTTATAGTAATATTCCTTCACTTGCTTAATTTTGATCGGCTTACTTTTTTCCCCCACTGAGAATTATGTAATTCCTGTATTACACTGCACCATCCAGTTTCAGCACCTCTAGTCCAGACTTCTGTTTCTTGAACTAGAGTAACAGTTGAATTACTTCTCAACATCGGGAGATTGTGCTTCAAGAACAGGGTAAACACTACAGGGTCAAACTGCTATTTCAGAAGGAGGTGTTGGTTGAGTAATGTAACCTTGTTGCCTCTTATGTTCCTATGAGAAACTGAGGAATCTCTGGCCCAGGTGGTATCCCCAAAGAAGAGTGAGCACCACTGCTATGACATACTCTCAGGGAAGATGGATGGCGGGGGCAAATGGGTGGGCCAACACTGGCTCCAGCCATTCTGTGAGAGCCTGACTTTTGTGCTGCTTTTCTGGCAGATTGGCTCAGACTGTTTCTAGCTTTATCTAAAATGATAAAGGAATACAATTTTTTTCTAGCACCTGCTGTAGCTACATAGGGTGAGGCTGTGATATGCATCACTGTGTTCTCCTGGCTACAGGCTCAGTGGGAATTAAAATGAGCAAAACAGGTCAAAAGAGGTCTGTTTGTTTTGGCGTGTGCCCAATTTGACTGCTGAAGGATTAAGCCCTCATGGCACACCACAGAATGCAGACATGACTTTTATGTGGAAAAGCTGGTAACACTTGCACAAGTGCATTTTGGTCAAAATGTTTGAGAATCCCTAATTCTCAAGTAACTTTAATGCTGGCCTTTCTCATTTCACCAAAATGTTTCTAAGATTTATCCGTAACTGTAGCTGAATATAGAGAATTTAAGATCAGATTGAGCTGTTTTGAATGACGCTTTGTACTCAGAATTATTGTGCTTAATAGTTGTCACCAGCTGCATGTGGCAAGTGGTGGGGTTTGGTTTTTTTAAATGCATTTCCTGAGATATATTACAGCTTTTAAAATTGTTTCCCCTGCTGTTCATAATGATGGAATAAAAAATTCATGATCTTAGCTTACTATTTGGAAAGACTGAAAGGTACACCTGCCTCCAAAGACACAAAATCAGCCATTCATTTCTTAATATTTAAAGTAATGCATGCAGTAGCTTCCTTTCAGGACAAGCCTGGCTTTTTACAACTTGGAGCAGTATGCGTGGTACCAAGCCCTTGCCTTCCTATCAAACCTGGTTTTTTTCTAAGTATTTGTGGTATTATCCCAGGAAAGTGAAACAAAGTGGCCTAATTCCTCTTACTAGATGATGGATTTCTCTTTTTGTAGTCAGACAGAAATGATTCTCTAGGGTGAGGAAGCAGCAGAGTGAACGGGACTGTGTTACTGAGGAAAGTGAAGCAATACGCTCTTAGGCTGGGCTTTTTTTGTTTATTGGAGAAATAGCCAAGCAGCCATTTGTTTCTGGCTGACAGTTGCATCAATAGGCAAATCTATTTGATTTCACATGTTGCACATCAGTTGTGCGTCATGAAACTGATCTTGGCATGTTCATTTTCTACTTCCATTCAGGTTAGATTCTCACCTTACTTAGTTGTATAAAATCCCAAGAGGCTGCTTACTGCATGAAATTCAGATCACTTCGAAGTGATTTCTACTTTTTTTTTTTTTTTTTAAAGTAAAATTTTTGGGAAAAGTAGGCCTAGGAATTTACCGATAACACTGTAAAAAATTGTGCAGGTTCCACTGGCTCTCTGTTTGGCTAACACCTTGAACCTTTACCATACAATAGGTGCAGAGCAATAGGTGACTTTTGAATTCATGTATCATTTCATGGCGTGGTTGAGCTGAAGTGATGTCTGTTGGTGTATTGACACATATATCTTCCTGCTGCCATTGACCTTCTTCCCCCTTGAGCTTGATTATAAATTTACCTGAATGTACAGCATTGGGATCTGGCTTGATCTGTGGCACATAAATGTTGATGCAAGTTATGAGAGTCTGGAGACAAAGCTGGTGACAGCACAAAGGAGCTGCTGCCAAGCAGAACCCCTTACAAAGCATTGTGGAGGCCTCACATCCCCACATTGGGAACTCTGCATATTGCATTTAAGGGAAAAACCTGTGCTTTTGGCAATATTATGAATTGGCATGGTTTCCATCCTCTCCTCCCACTGTGTTCAATTGCCCTTCAAGGCAAAGATTTAAAAAAGATTACCTTGGTTAAAGCTATGTGATCTGTGACTGCTGCTTGCACAGCATGCATCTGTGTTTTGAGAGGCAAGCCAATAGTATCTCCACTGGTTCTGTACTGCTGTGGTCTTGATCTGCTTCTTGCTTTTCCATGTGATTTTTAGTGTACCTTTGCTTTTTTTGGTACCTTTTACTAAGTTGCATGTGCTCGAAGTATTACAAAAATATGTAGAATTTGTAAGAGAGCCCAGTCAACGCGTTTTTTGTCTAATTTTCCTACCACAAACTTAGATAATTCCAATTTATCTTAGTGAAATGCTTGTCCTAATTGTCACGTGAAAGGGATGGGGGGGGGGGGGGGAGCGGGGGGGGAGATTCCCTCCGCCCTGGGTGTTTGATCTGTCTGTCAGCACCCCAGGAAAGCTGAGACCCTTGCGCCTGACCAGTTTGTCAGTGTCCCATTGCAGGGACCCTTCGCTGAATCGGAGGGCAATTCGACTGCCTTGTTCAGGGAAACAGGCCAACAGCATAAGGGGGACCCCTCAGCGGGTCTTCCTACTTTATTGGATTTATGTTACCCACTGCTGGCAACCGCTAGTGTCCACAAAGGATTAACACTAACAGTTTCCGGCATAACACTTCTCATTAATATAAAATTATGAAAAATTAAGGTTCATGATTCACAGTGATAGAGACTGTCTGCAAAATCAAGCTTGAAGGGATACACGACCAAACTATATACAACTCAAGTGTAATCACTAATAACAGCCAGTGTGAGTTAGTTATTGAGCGCGCATAAGACAAAGTTGTTACCCAATAGGCGTCGCTATGGGGGGAGAAGACAGGTTCAGCCCGTGGACTGACCCCAGAGGTTACGATGGAGTCTTCCCCAACTTCTCCCCTCATCTGTTCACCTCTTATACTTCATAGTATATTGCATATTCATTCATCATGCATAGGATTGGTTACAAGTTTCTCACTTGTAATGCAAATCAGTACGCGTCCTCAGAGAGCACTGCTGAAGTTCTCTGCTAACTATGTGTGCTCCTCAAGGGGGGCTATTTGAGTTGGAGGTTGTGATCTCCCACTACCACAATTATCTCTGTCCTATTTTCAGCTAATTTTCTGTTGATGTCAGTGGATTGCAACACCTTATCATCCTGTTTCCTCTCATAGCTAGAGCTTTCTTCACTTGAATGCGTAACTTAGACGATGGTGTTCTTTTCAGTGTCTGTTCTGTATTTCTCGTGCTCCCCCAAGGGTGGCCACCTTGATTAGAAGTCCCTTCATTCACAACAACTTCAGAGCGAGTCAGCCTGACCTAGCTTTGTGAACGCTGAATCAGTCTGGTAACCCGGGAGTTTAGACAACAATTTCCACTCTGCCCTGGACTTATTTCAGTCCAGGACCAGTCCATTTCCATCACATTTAGGTGGCGCTTGAGTGACTCTAGTCATACGTGTTGCTGCTAACTGCTGTCCTGTGCCCGGTGAGGTGTTACCTTGGAGGCAGGTAACTCTGGGAGGGAGGTGTGCGTTAGTGTTCCAATGAAGTTGTTTCATCCGAGGAAAGTCATTTCACCACAGCGGTCGGCTCAGCCACGGACATCTCATGGATTCTTCACGTGACAGCTGGTATGCAGCTTATCAGCTGTGTGGTGCCGTCAAGTTCCCATTCCTGGAGGGAGCACAACAAGCACGGCTGCGGTGTCTCCACTCCACTCCATCCTGGCTCCACCGTCTGTCACTCCCATCAGCATGTGCTGAGCTGGCAGGATGTGTTGCTTAGGGAACTGTGGGGATGTAGATGCCGTGCATGCCAACCATCCTGAAGGCAATAGCTGTATTTTACCCTAAAAAAGCTTTCTGTAATACTGTGCTCCTATTAGGACCCAATTTTCTCTGATTCCCCCTCAAGGTGATTTTTCCACAGCTAATAAATTCTGGTCCCTATCCCTTTTAACTATTAATATGGGAAATTGGTAGAGCATGAAGCAGAACACAGTAGAAGCTCTGAGCTCTCATTGACTGCAGTGTTGGGACAGCCCTTCAGTCACGGTACCTTTCCCATTTCTTTTGAAATATGAATTTTTTCTGTTCAAGTTGGCTCCAACATTTACCCAAAGATAAAAGCTATTTTTTCAGCTCGCCAGAGCATTTTACATTTATCTCCATCAAAGGCAGTACCTTTCACTATTCGCCTGAAAATCAATACAGAGTTCATGGTATAAAGCACAGATCTTTGAGAGAAGTTGTGCTCAGCAGGACAGGCACCATGCTCTGCACTGGCTGCTTTGTTGGTTATTCTTGGGGCAGCAGGGAATGTTTGAATAATCAGTGGGAACTACCTGTATTGTTGTTGACATGATGTATTGTAATACGTGTTATGAATTTATAGCTGCCCATCATATTTCATATATATGTTTGTGGATGGCTGCTCACAAGAAAAAGGATGACTTAAGTATTTTGGTTTTATATTTATGATGCTGAAACCTTCACTGAGGATGACTGACAGGACTAATTACCATTCTGGCTCTTTTTTTAAGTTGCAGAATTTCTTTTACTTGTTATGAAACCTCTGTGACTCTTTCATTGTCTTTTGCTTTAGGTGCAATCTGTTGCAAGTGCCACAGGCTTTGGGTGGCCTGAAGAGCTTACCATGGTTTTATCTGTTATGCTGTCGCTTTTTAGTCATTCCCGTGGCTTTACTTCACACCTGCATGAGGTCTTGAGTTCACATGCTCCCTGACATTTTTCATGTGCAGCAGTCCAGTTCACAGATAATTTCTTCATGTTTTGGCCAATTTATTTAGACTGAATACTTCAAAATTGCTCTGATTCATGTTGCCTTAGTGACCTAAACTTTCTGAACCTTTTATTTCTTGCAAATTGTGTGAGGTCAGTGTTCATCTACAAATGAAGCTCTTTTCATCTGAGGATGCCAGATGGCTGGAAAAGGATTATATATTCATGGATTATGAAAAGGCACTTTATGGTTACCTATTAGAGCTTCCCCTTTTTTTAACTTCTTCCCCTCCTCATTTCTTTTAACTGATGTGCTTAACTGAGTGTTGTAGGCATCTTTTTACCATACATATTAAAGCCATGACATGGGTTTATAAAGTGTGTACATAGATGCTTTTGAAAAAGTCTCTAGCATTGTAAATCCTTATTAAAGCAAATAACTTCAAGTTGAACTGGATGTAAAACTAATGATGACTTGATGTCAAATTAGAATGCCAAATGGTGGAAAAAATTACTAAAGGAGAGTAAGTTCTAAAATAAGTTACTAAGATTCTAACTAGAAGAGACTCATTGACCATACAGATTACTGACTGAGTGAATTTCTCAGTATTTAAAAGAAATATAGGGAGATTTTTCCTCTATAGTTGTATATATAAAGAGAACATTACACTATATATGCTGCGCTTCAACTTGCAAAGCACTTTACAGAGATGACTTAGCATTATTATCTCCTGTAACAGGGGACAAACCTGAGGAAACAAAATACATTACTTACCCAGGATTGCACAGGAAAATGTGGTAGAAAAACTAGAAGATAGTTGTATTGGATACAAGTGCTAAAAGTTATGGGGTAGTAATGTATTGGCACTAATGCATATATGCATGGTTGGAATGGTAAAGCAAATGCTGAAGTAATTTGGCAGCTAAATGCCGTTATGCACCAATATCTTTTCCACTTGGCTGTGGAATGGCATCTCTCAGGAGATCCCCTGTGACTGTTTGCAGGCAGAGTTGTAAGAGGCTACTTTACTTATAAGCGATACCACTTTATTTGTCTTCCAGTTGTCTTTATATGAAAAACATTTATACAAACACCAGTGGGGCCCAAAGAGCTGTGAGGTATGTGGAGGAGGCCCGGTGCTCTGCATTGCTCTCCCTGCTGCCAGTCCCAGGTGATTCGCTTCCAGCAGGTGTAGGTCAAGTGCAGCCCCTGTGCATAGATGAGCAGCTGGTTAGTTTGAACTGAATGATGTGGGCTGGAAGGTAGGGATGAAGGACCTGGAGGTAGACCTGCTTCTGTTCAAGTGAGAGCTATCCCATTGTTTGTATGAGACTGCCTTAGTCCTGTAAGGAATGGGATCCCTGAGTGCCAACGCTAGTTAATAATTTTAATCCTTCATCTCTCTTGGAACTCTTTTATGGAATCATAGAATCATTTAGGTTGGAAAAGACCTTTGAGATCATCAAGTCCAACTGTTAACCCAGAACTGCAAAGTCCATCACTGAACCATGTCCCTAAGCATCGCATCTACGTGGGTTTTTTTAATACCTCCAGGGATGGTGATACCACCACCTCCCTGGGCAGCCTGTTCCAATGGTTTGATCTTGTATTTTTCAGCTCTAATAAATGTCCTTAAGGAATTATCCTTAATCCACTTGGTTCTGCAAAAGCAAGGTAACTTTTATTTAGGATGGAGGTTAAAAGATGGTGGGAGTCAAAAAGAGAAATTGAGGGGCTGTGTAGTCTCTTGAGTATTTGCACCATAGGGCTTTAGTGGAACTGTAAGTAGTTGTTGTAAAGTACAAACTGAAGTCCTTTTCAGTAGGAGAAATAGAATATAAACCATGTTTACACTGAACTGTCTTTTATGATAATGACTAGAAGAAGTGTTTCCCTCAATGTGGAATTAATTACTTGTTGCTAGAATAATCAGAGGTGACTAAACCTACAGTGAATTTGCCTCTCTCAGGTTTCTTCAAAGGAAAATTCTGGCAGAGCCTGGTTTCATTAGGCTGCCGCGGTCTGTTTGGGGTTTTAGACATCTGTTTGTGACATTAATAACACTACAGAGTAGATCTAATCAGATATTCTCAGGTTTTGATCATCAAACTTTGAGTTTTACATGTAAATGAATATTTAACAATTGAAAGTTACTTCATAAAAATTAGTTTCTTGAAATGTGTATCACAAATAAGAGCATTGTCACAATACCACCTACAGATTTTTCTTTGCAGAAATGTTCCCAAGCTTAGCCATTGCTTGAGTTATGAACTCAGCCTCAACTCCAGACAGTGGTAAAATTCTGTATTAAATAAACAAATAGAAATTGGAGTGGCAGATTTTATGTTAATTGACTCTTTTAAATGTGTTTATATTTAGAACATTTATGGCATTTAAATATAACTTGAGAACTTAAGAAAATAGTGTTATTGTACTCTTTTTTTTTTCCTCTGTGTGTCGTCAGCATTATCCCAGTGAAGCCAATTAAGTCATCTTTACTTTACATGAACTTTACGTTCATCAGTATTATATATTCTTAATGATGCATTAAATAATTTCTAATCTTCTGTACTTTCTCATAAATGGTCATTTTTATAAATGTATTTATTTTGGTAATGCTGATATGTGGTGTTTTAGAAAAGGCTGAATGAGGCATTATATTAACATTTTTTGAAATATCTGGCTCATTTGTATTGTTTATACTATACAGACTTTTACTATATGTCACATAAACCAATTTGGACTTTTTTTTGCTGACATTGCATATAAAATTAGTAATTTATTAGAAGAGATTATGTAACATTAAAATGCTGCATTTCCATAAATTGTAAAACTGTCCATCAGCTGCTGGTGATGTGCCTAGAGTAAAGTAGTTTTGTGCGATGGTTAGGGAGGCTTCAGGACTTCTGTCCTTTCTCTGAAGGTTTTTAGATGAGAGAGAGGAGAGCATGAGTTAATTTAGGACGGAGGTGGGTTTGTAAGTTACAAAATAGGAATTTTATCATAGGTATTGCCCTTAATAGAAACTAATGAGACAGTTGACAGGGTGAACATAAGTGAAACCCTTGACCCAGTTAAGTGTATTGTTTTGAAAGGGTGTGAAATTGTTTACTTTGGAGAGTGAGCAAGAGAGGTGATTTAATGAATCCTAGATGTTAAAAGGGGCAGCAGCATTGCCTTTTCACTGTCTGAAAGGCTGTCTGCCTGTCTGTTTTTCTACTTGTATTTGAAAATAACGACAGTAGTGAGTATACTTTGAAAGTTGAAGACAAATGTGAAGTAATATCTGGGAGGAATCTTGCAAACCTTATTTTACCACTACTGAAGACTGCAAAGACAAGTTGTGATAGGTTGCAAGGCTATACCCTAAAGTAGCCCTTAGCTCACCTCTGCAGCATCACCTAACTGCATCCTCAGATTGCATCAGTGGCAGAATAGTTAAAGGATATGAATATACCCATCTATCTCTTTTGACTGTTGATACTTCATAATTTCTCACATTTCCAGTTTTATATGCTCCTGGTTATAGAAAATGAGCTGAAAAAATAAAAGGCTTTAATAACTGGGTAGTAAGTGAGAATAAGGAGGCTGTTTTATTCTGGAAGTTATAGATTGATATATTGGAGATAAATGATACTAAAGGGGAGCATGAAATCACAGAGAAACACTGCTTGAGCTTAGTTCGATCATTTTGATAGTATTAGGAGTTGCTATGATGTCTGTCAAGATGATGACAGATATGAATGACGAAGTGACAGTGATAACTAAATAGCACAGCCCACTTACTGTGTTAAACTGTGAATTCTTTGGAATTAGTTCTCTACTATTGCTGTTTGTGTTATGTGTTAGTCTTAATGAATCAATGGAATGTAGAACTTCAGATTAAAAAGAACATGATCTACACAGTGCTGCATGCTGTTCTCCTGTTGCTCTGGCAAGAGACTCCACATCCTTGTTTCCTTAGTACCTCCTTGATCTGCTTTGTTCCATTGTATTCTGCATTGCCTTCTCTGAACACAGCATCTGTCCTGTTCTTGATCTGCAAAATGATCTTTCTTTTCTTATTTAAATTCCTATTGTACAGTTATTTAATCTGTTGTAAAGTAATTAAGTTATCCAGGTATCTAACTTATTTAGAGGTACATAACAGGTAGGGTGGTGTATTAATGGAGGAACTGGAATTGAAAACTACAGAAATATGAACCGTATGTCTGTCATCAGCCTTTTTACTTCTGCTTTTATTATGGTTTATTCTCCTGTCTGTGCATGACACATGAAGATAGTTGGGGGAAGGCTTATCCTTTTCTGATGCCAGAAGTCCTGTTTAAATCTAAACAAAAATATATGTAAGGCAATTATAAGGAGGAATCCAGATAATTCATTAGGGTTAAGCTGATAATTATCTTTCAGCAGTGACTAGCGGCCTGAGACTTGAACTGGTGCCATTCTAAAGTATTATGGATAGTTGGAAGATGATGAATAAACCACCTTTTGATAACCAGGGTTTCTGAAGTTGCTCAGAGTCATTATGCAGTGCTGTCTATAGGGCTAATGAGATTCTGGCAGTTGCGAAACAAAAATAAATAGAAGAAGCAAGATGGTAGCCATCCTGTCACTGAAGTCATCTAACTGCAAAAATCAAAAGTCTGAGGGAGAAGGTGAATTCAGATTTGGTAGGTGTCCCTATCATCTTGCTTTAAAAAATAAATAAATCTTCTAGGGCCCAGTACAATGGGGAATTGCCTCTATGACTACAGGAGTGTGAAAGTTCCAGTGCTTCCTTGGGCTTTGTGGCTGTAAAGGCTAATTTTACTTTTATAGAAAGATTATTATTACAACTGTGTTATGTCTTTTTGGTATCTATCCTCACCATTGCTTTTCATACCTGGGGAGTAGGTTAAAGTTTCAGAGTACAAGTTTGTTCTTGAGGGTAATTAATACCAGCTTTTATCTTTCATTCAGTTTTTGTGAGGTTTAATTTGGCTAAACTGAACCAACTGGATTTTTTTGTAAGGCCTTGCATGTGATTCACGTGTGGTGAAATTTTGAATGCTAGAAGTAAAACCAGACAGTTAGATTTGAAACTAGTGACCTGTTGTAAAGTTTTGTCCCTTGGAGCAAAACCACTTTTAATCTTATAAATGAGAGCCATTATAATCTAGAACTAGCCTAGGTCGTGTAGTCAAGAATGTACTTCAGGGACTACTGCCCTAACAGGAAATGGCCAGAATGAGCTAAAAATACTTCTCATCTGAAACTTCTGTAGCTTTTTTTTTAGGGCAATAATTATGGGCGTGATGCAGTAGGAAGGTGGCAATCATTATACACTTGGATATAATGCAATGGGGCAATTGATGAAAATCATATGCCTTTTTCTTTGAACAATTTGATCAAAAAAAGGACCGATACTTTAAAACCGTATTTTATAATGTGATACTTCTTAACAAAGCTTCAGTTTAGTGCTGTAATAGAAAGGAAACAGGCTGACTCACAGAAAACAGATAATTTCTTGGATTGCATCCGAGTGTGAAAATATAAAGTTGACATTATGGAAGCTATGAAGTGTTTCTTACAGTGCTATAAATGAATCACTGGCATTGGCAGGAAGAAATTGAATGAGTACATGATGGGAAACAAGTTCTATTATGAGAAATACTGTTTCTGCTTTAACTTTTTTATTTCTCCTTCCTTTCCCCTCTTTCCCTTTCAGGGTAAATGGAAAACTGGTGGCATTGAAGGTGATTAGATTACAAGAAGAGGAAGGAACCCCATTTACCGCCATCAGGGAAGGTATGCACTCTCATTTAATGATATATGCGGACTCTTTTTGTAATTAGGTTATGCTTCTTGTTTCTGTGCCATGGTATAGTGAATAGCTTGAAAATTCAAATTATATGATTACGTTCTCAGTAGGAAGAAACTTTGGTGCTTCAAAAACAAAGCCTCTGGTGTGGGAGTTCTTGTTAAAGTATGCAACTCTGCATCTGCTTTGGCTGCTGTTGGATTTACTATACGGATGAGTACTTAAGACAATGTTTAAGGTAGGCGTGAGAAGTCACTGGAAGATGAGGGAACTGTGTAAGTCACACTTTTTGCCTGCAGGCAGCACCTAAGATGAAGGTAAATGTGATTTCTCATATAGCCACAGTATGAAGTGAAAAAAAATGTTTCTTTAGGAAGGCAATCAGAAGGTCAGGGAGGAAAAATATAAGCGTCTTAGAAGCTGTGTGTAGTTTGGGACAGCTTTTGTTTGTTTTTCCTTCCCCATGGACTCCCGACTTGCATGGCTTGGGAATGACTCTTATCTAGCCCACTTGGAGATGCCTGTTGTGCTTTCTGCTCTGCTCCTTTAGCCTTCCTTGTCAGCCTGCTGTGGTCCCTAGTGATGGTTGCTTTATCTGAGCCTGCCAGTGTCGAGCTCCTTTGCAGAAATTGCTGCATGTGCCTTCTCTGCACAGGCCTTCTCTGTTAGAAGGTACTAAAAATGAGCCTTGGTAGAGAAGTAATAAACAATTTGCCATCACACTAATTCAGACTCCTGCTGAAGTTGGTAGTGAACTAAAGAGGTGAGACTGTTGTGGCTTTTGAGGGGCCCTTTAGACCTGTGCTGACTCTCCTGGCCTATTTATGGAGGTGGGATGAGCCAGGGAGGTACCAGAACATCAGCCCTCACAGGGTCCAGAGTGTGGCCCTGTGTGGGAGGTATGCAGCTTCATGGCTGTCGCAGCCACAGTCCCAGCAGCTACAGCTCCCTTTTCCGTCGCTCCTGCCTATGTTCCCGTAGCCATCCATACGCCATATATCTGCCTGTACAATGAGCCTGTTTTAGGGTGGACTGGGCAAAAATAAATCCACTTTTCATGTGACTGACACCCTGAAGTTAGAAGCCTTTAAAGTACTGCAGATTTCCATCCCAAGGTTGTGTGCATTTTAAAAAGGGCTCTTTCACAAAGGGGAAAACTGTGGGTGGCTAATTTATGAAGGAGTTTCAGCAGTTCTTCTGTTTTGCTTTGTTTGAGTAATAATTATTGAATGATCTGACACATTTATTCATAATGATATTTATTTTATCTGTGAGCTGTCTGTCCCTGCAGCTGTGCCATTATAATGAGGTGTGCAGAGGGTTACAAGCACAGTTTTCAGTATCTGAAATGCTGCGTTCAAGGCATAACAGCCTGTGCTTCAAATGTGTTTATTGTTCTCCAGTTTTTTAGTTGGTATGGTACTGACTAAATAAGAAAATAGTAGATAGGGCTTTCTTGTGCCTTTTTAGTGATGCTTAAAAGGTTTTTTTAATGTGAGCTTGGTCTAGATGAAAGTTTATAGTGTTATAACTGTCAAATACAGTATAGTGTGTTTTCCTTCATAAATAGTTTGTTGTGTGAGCTCAGTATAAATAACTATTTGCTAGGAGCAAGAATAGAGATTTTTTACAGGTTGTTTTTTTTTTTAATTATAAAGGCACACTTGCATGAAAGTACTTTTCACATTGTTACTGGAGAAGTTTTCCTTTCAGCTGTGGCTACAGCTCTGTGCTTGGAGCCAGTTAAAATTCCGGTACTTTAGTAGAACAAAGCTCTTGTCTAGAAAAGCTTTTGAAGTTACTAATTAATATGTATTTTCTTAAGTGTACAGTGTCTCACTGATTTTGATGGAACTATATGTATCTGTTGTATTTCTGAGTAGTCATCTAGGCTGGGACTAAATCCAAAGAATATTACGCTAATGAGAGGGTTTTTTCTCAACTTCTATAGACTCTTGGTTAGGGGTCAAACTCAGTTTATAGGTTGTTTGTGGGGTTTTTTTTGGTAAATGTAAACCTGTCTCCTGGGTAATGGAACTTCATTCAGATCTGTAGGAGCTATGAGTAGAAACGGAGCCTTGTATGTTTTATGTCATGTAGAAGTCAGACATACATGATGTGTAAGATGGAGAGGGGAGAAATCTTTATCTAGTTGGGCTTTGTCTTTTCTGTTGTTTGTTTTGATTTTGTCAGAAACAAATATTAGGGCTAGAAAAGTAAGGAAGGCAGTATTACAAATGTAACTTACAGAGGGGATCTCAGTGATGCTGTGCCAGACCTACTGTATTATTTGATGGTAATGCTATGCATGGACTTCACTAGCAGGACCTGAGGAAGCTGTTGCTTTCCTATTAGCAGCTTCTACTCCATCTTGGAGATGCTGGGTTTTGTAATGCAGCCATGGTTGATCTCAGCTACATGGTGGGGGCAAGGAAAAAGAAATGCTTGTATAAGCTCAAGTTATCTGATAAGTTTAATATGGAAAAACAGTAAGAATGAGACACTGTGGTAAGCAGATTTTTTCTTGATGTCATTTGGCTGACTGAGGGCACCAGCCCTATAATTTAGACTGGGACAGTTAGAACATGAACAAATACCACTGAAGATAAGCTCAACTTCTAATTTCAGTTACCTGAGGAGTTCTGTTGCCCTAATAAAAAAAAATGCATGTATGGTATCATGAGCTGGAGGTCTGCTGGAGGGCATTTCTTTCCAAAGTCTTTCATTATGGAGAAACCGGGCAAGTTCTGACCTTGACTTACTCCTTGTTTTCTAGTTTTCCATCAATGCAAGGCAAATTCAGACAGAAGTCTAGTTAATTGTAAATTAAAACCACTGTAAGTAAATAGTTTAATATTTCTCATGGTTCCTTGGATAAAGCAGTGAGAGAAAATAGCATTCTTGCACTGTACTCATAATGGGGATGCTGTGTGGTGTTAATTAGGGGTAAGTTACAGGCTGAAATCTTGAGCAGTGGTCATGCTGAGGCAATTTTGTAGCTGTCTGTGTACAGGGAAGCATATTGTTACTGTTACGACAGCAGCAGAATGAAGCTAAAAGAAAAAACTACAAAGATAAAAGACTTAAGAGAAGTAGGAAAATGCAGGTTATAAATATGGAATATGTGACTGGAAACAAGCATTAACTTGGTTGAAACAAAAAATGAAAGGAAAAGGGAAAAAAATAATACCCGTGTAAAGCTGCATCAGAAGAGTCATAGTGTTAATGACTGGAGGAGGTTTAGCTGAAACCAATTAAAGCTTATAAAGTAATTCTGCTTTTACAGCAGATGTGGGTTTATGTTTTCTACCATTTATCAAAGTGACACAGGTTTGAATGAAAGTAGGTAAATGTGGCTTATTTATCAGTGTTGCTCAGCTCTCTGTTGAATTTCTAGAACATTTAGAAGTAGCCTGTGCTAAATGTTCTTTCAACTTGGTCTGAGTCAGTTGCACCAACTTGCTGATGCTTTCATTTAGTGGCATGCAGTTTACAGGATGTTTCACTCTGAATTTAACTCTCTTGGTCTGGGATAATCTAATTTACCTTTGAAGACCCTGAGAAAAAGACTAAAAAAAAAAAGGGGGGGGGGGGGGGGGGGGAGGGAAAAGTGCAACTGATTGGATGTATATACCTGAGTGGGTTAAACTTAGGTGATTTTCTGATCACATATGTATGAGAGGTGCAGGCCACCATATTACTATTTTATTCTAAATGTGTCTGCAGCTGTGATATGAGACAGTATGGAGTATGAAAGTCATTTATACACTGTTTTCTCACTTAAACTAAATCCAATAGAATATAACAAATTTTTTGTGTTCTGTGTTAGTTTGGTTGTGGTTTATTCTTTTACTGTAACTTTCATTATCAGCTGTTCAGAGATGTTTCAGCATCAGACTTGAAGTGTTACTGAATCTACTGCAGCCAGCAGAAAAGTTCGGTGACCTTAACTTAGCTCAGATACTTCATTCCCCTAATTTCCTGTAATAGCATACATTAATCTAGGCTAAACACTGAACTGTGTGATAGATTCTAATTCTGGAAACAGTTTGATTTACAATTTTGTAGTTACCTTGTTTGATTTCTGAATAATAATATTGCTTATATCTGCAGAACAAAGATTTTGCTGTTTGGGTATGTGTGTAGACAAGCATACCTTGGTTTTATTGCTACCTTGTTTGTGAGGCTAACTTGCTTACATTGTTCCTTTCTTGTGCAGTAAAGTTATTTCTTACCCATCCTTATAATGAAAACTGTTTTGTATTTGGTTTTAATTTTCCATCCTTGGAAATATCACTGTTCCTTTGCTCTGTTTAATTTGATTTACCATTAGTAATAAAGCTCTATTCTGGTGTTTAAGTATATGGTAGTGTTTTATTTCCCTTAGGCCTAGATGATGTTTCAAAGCATCATCCAAACCAGGCATGTTTTGTAGGTGTTTTTGTACTTTGCCATTTAAATGCCATGATTAGCCAACTTTTAGTTTATTTATCTTTTATTAATTTTTGTATTTACATCTTGTAATTAATATGTATTTGTACCTATTTGTGTTTCACATTTAAAAGTGTTCAGGTCACAGACTGTCTTTACATCTTTGGTTTGACAGTTACTCAGATAATAGTTTTCCACCTACTCAAATGTCAAAGGCTGTTACCTTAATGCTGCCAATGGATAGCAGTGTGCAAAACCAGCACATAAATGCTTTGCAGACAGTCAACTCTCTTGCATTATAAAATTACAAAGAATGCAGGATTTGCTTAATGAATTTCATTAACTTAAAATTTTAAAACTGCTGTTCAGCATGCATACTGAATAAATTTGTAATGTGACTTGTGGGAGAAAATTTAGTGCATTTGAATGCCAGTTTAGAGCAGGGAGGAGAGATGCTCGATTCTGGGCCACAAAACGTCTTCAAAGTTTCAGGTCTAGAAGAGAAACAACAAATGAAAACCCTAAAGGGTCTTTAAGAAAGAAATGCTAGTTCACCCTTATGCCTGAGACTGGACAGACTTTCTGAGGTTGGGAGGTTTTTTGAGGCTTCGCTTTCAGAAGTTGTTGGGCTGGAGGGGACAAATCCTCACAAAACTTTTATTTGTGGAAAATTGGAGTAACTGCTAAGAAAAACATACAGGGAAGATCAGTTTGCCAAGAGAGAGCCGTTACCTAAGTGAATGCGTAATTTATTGCATGGTGTTCCTAATGGGTGCACAATGGAAAATACCGCCTCATAGTAACAGTACTGCAAGTGATGTAAAGCAGCTGTGCTTCTGTATTATCCCAGAGAAATAGCAGTCTGTACTCACACCATCTAAGGGAGGACTATAGAAAGTTGCATTTTTACTCAGTAGATATAATTCTTGTGACCTCATATTGAATATTACCTGAGTTATTGCACATGCTTCCCGTCTCAGTGATTTCTGACTGATAAATAGCATAATGATCTTTACAACTTTCAAGTCAACAAATGACCTCATTGCACTAGTTCGATGACTCACGGTGATAAGCCTCCTATTCATTGTGTTAGAGTAGGTCTGGAAGGTTGTATGCTGTAGGTCAAGGGCACAGTGAAACAAGATATGCCTATTTTTTTAAGTTGTTGGTTTATCTACTGGTAGAAGATGAAAACTGCAATGGGAATCTGTCTGCCAGTAGAGAGTAAATTTTTCTTTTTTTGGAAGTTAAATCAAGCTCTTACAAAACTTAAACCTTTTCTTCCTTTTATGCAGGGTATTTTTGTTTATTTGGGGGTTTTTGATTATTTTTTTTGTTTGGTTTGTTTGGGGGTTTTTTTTGTAATTAAGGAAGCTTGACAGCTGCTTTCTTTTGAGTGATAGGAGTTTGGAGGACTTTCACATTTCCTTCACAAAGTCCAGTCAAGAAATTTAAATTTCTGTAACTGAAATGCCTAAAAGCTTCATACGTGTCTGACTCAACAAGCCCCAGGGAACTTCAAGAGATTTACGTTTAAGATTATGGAGATGTAGCTATTTTGAGCGTGCTTGTCACATGAGTTACTATAGGAGTTTTGTGTCTTTATGTTTTTTGAGTCTGAGGATAAGTTCATGCTCCCCAAAAGCCACGTTGCTTTGGAGCATTTAAAAATGCTCAAAAAAAAAAAAATTGAAGAATTAAAAAAAGGATGGTAGCTTGGCTGTAGCTTGGGGAACTTTTTCATTGCCTACAGAGTTGGCAGAACTGGTGCCTCCTGCAGGCTAAATAGCTACAGCTCAATTAACTGTAAAGTCCCTGCAAAGCCAATGCAGCTTACAGTCATAACAGCTTTGTTTTTCAGTGTTGTCAAAAATAAAACACAAAAGCCAAGAACCTCTGGGACACTTTGTTGCTGGATATTTAAGGTCAAGAAGTATTCAAAGAAGCTCCAGCAATTTTAATTTCTCTGTCTGGTGTTGTTCTGTTACAGTCATCCTGCAACCATTTCCACACCATATGCTTCCTCAATATAAAAGGGAAATACAAAATTTCCAAATTAGGATAGGTTGGGCTTCAAAAATTACAGTACATTTGGAAAAGGATGTTCCTGGGAACTTTCTTCTGAAATGAAGTGAGCTATTAACATTTCCAAGACTTTTGGATGTTTGTTATTACTAAACACACTGTTATGTTGTAGAGAATTGCATATTCATTCTTGCTGAACATTAATAATAGAAAAATTGCCTTTAATTTCTGGAGGTTTTATGACTGAGCATTTTTTTGTTAGCTCAAATTGTCAGCCATGTTTCCTTTGTACTTTCTCCTGCATGTGCATTTGCATATATCTAAGAGAAGCATGTTAGATCCTTGGCAATGTGGAGCTCGGAAGCAGCAGGAGCTTTCATATTTATTCTACTTTTACTCCTGCTATTCTCCCCAGCCCTGACTGGCTGCTATTTTTTTTTTTTTTTTTACTGTCACTATTCATTTGTCTTTCTGTGAAAGCAGTTGGACTGACTGGCTGAAATGGGAACTGAATTTCT
The DNA here is from genome assembly GCF_023638135.1 of Falco biarmicus. Classification (NCBI taxonomy): domain Eukaryota; kingdom Metazoa; phylum Chordata; class Aves; order Falconiformes; family Falconidae; genus Falco; species Falco biarmicus. The sequence continues at coordinate 37,725,834 of NC_079291.1, read as the reverse complement.
GGTCATCTCAGGTGAACACAGGAGAGCTGATAGTTGTCCAGTCTCAGATCCAGTGCAAATGGTTACTGTGATAACTGTATCCTGCTTTTCGGTGTGTCCAAATTGTGCTGTGCTCCTTCCTCACTTTTTGGTGGACCAAATGAAGGCTTCTGTTCATGTAGGGTGCTCAGAAATGGTAGAGACTGGTAAAGCCTGTCCTGCTTGTTTCTTTGTTCCTTGCTATTCATAGGCATATGCATAGCCTTTTCATATCTGCTACCCTCCACTGCCTTCTTGTTTTTTCTTTTTGCCCCCTAACACATTACTGGTTCTCACAATTATAAAACCTTCAGGAGAGCCGGGATTACATAAATGCAACATAAATGATGGTGTTTCCCTTTGAGAATCATGATATAAATTTTAAATTCTATAATGAACTCCCATCATGTGGGAAAAGTGTCATGCTTTTCTGAGAAGTGCAAATGAAAGTTCCAAATTATCCAGCTTCACAGAGTTACACCTCTTCCACAGAATATTCCATCCCCTCTGTCCTCCTAACCCCCCTTCAAAATTTTATCTGTAGCCTGCTGAGATGGAACACAGCTGTATCAATTGAATCTTCATTCAGTACTTCTGATGTGCAAGCTGTGACCTTCTTCTGGCTTTTTTTGGGCACGGTTCCAGCAAGAAAAGAATGGGGTGACAGTTTGAGGATTTTTAAATTTATTATTTTTTTAAATATCATCATTTTGCCGTCAGGAAACCTTTCCGCATCCTTGTTACCCATTAGCTTAACGGTAGACCTTTCAGACTCTGCCCTACTTCCACTGAAGTTGTCTGTGCATCTTCAGTATTTGCATTGAAGGTGTTCGATAAAAGATCTTGTGCTAGTTCCAGTGCTAGAAGGTTACAAAATCTGTTCGTTCAGGGGCACTATTGAACCCTTTTCAATAAGGCATTTGCCTACAGTTTCCTCTGACCTGAATTTCAGGGTGCTCTGACTTGGCTTTTTGCGCTGCTGGGGGTCTTTTGCTCTGAGCAGGTTTTTTCTGCTCAAAAAAATTTTTTTTCTCTTCCTGTTGAATGCAGGAGTCAGAACTGTTGCCTTACAGATTTGTCTGGTCTGCTGCTCTCGCTGTCCCTCATAGTATGATGGGAAGGGTAGAAAAAAGATGGCAATTACAGGATATGGAGGATAAAAGGAGGATGGCAATCCTTTCTTCATAAGTCAACTATAAGTCATGCAGAACTCTTTTGCAGTCCTTGTGGGTTTTTTTGTTTGACTTGAGGTTGGTGAGGATCAGCCTTTTTATGCTGTATGCAAATTTTACCTCCTTGTATAGCACATGCTACCACCATAATTGTAGGACTAAGCTGCTCCTGCTCCAAATAGCACTAGTTTTTACCATTACCATATCCCAGCTGGAGTGGATTGAATTGGTGATACTAGCTGGTTGTCAATTTGAATGGGGATGCGAAGTGATGGCATCTCAGCTTGAACTGCTTGGGAGATCCTAAGGCACCCATCCAAGTGCCAATACCTTCCATGGCCACCTGGAGAAGTAAAACTTTGGTTATCATCTGGTGTTGAGGCAAAGAAATGTACCCTGAACCTACCCAATTGTTCAACTTGTTTTTTGTTATATCTCCTGTTTGTGAAAGGAATAATCTAAGCAACAGTACCATTTAGCCTTGTGACTAAAGCGGAAACTTCAAATCTGCACAGACACTTGCCTTTGTCAAGACCTCAGAGTACTTTGTATGTGTTTTCCCACTGCTGTGTCCTGGTTTTTGAAAGTACTAGAGACAGGTGGCAACTCAGTGTTTGAACCACTTCAGTCAGCTTGGGTTTTCTCCATAGCCTTTGCACATGTTAAACTAGTAGGTGACTGTTCTGTCTCAGCAGAACTGGTTTCAACTTTGGGTAAATGCAAAATAAGGACATGAGAAGGTTGTCTGGTTTCCTGATATTAAATCTTGCCCCCTGGAAAGAGATGCATTGCTCCATGTATGGGAAGGAGTGTGTGGGTGTGTATATATATTGTGTGTGCATGTCTCCTGTATGTCTTTATGAGTAGATGTAGACAGCCGATTTAACACTGTTCCCCGAACAACCAAGTCCTTTGTGAAGAGTGACACAGTGGCTTTGGTCAACCCAGAGAGCATCTAATGTGAGCTGGATGTGTACCCACATCTGGATAAAGATAAAATGCTTCCCATGAAAGATGGCCGTTTTCATCAGAAGTTGTGTCTGAGACACATGATCATCTTGTTGTTGACTTTAGTCATCATGCATAAACATAACATCAGAACAGCTTTGTGTGTTTTCAACACAGAAAGTTCATGAATGATATATCCTAATTCTCCTGATGTGTGTAATTTATTTAGAAATACAGTATCAAATAGTTCTGGCTCTTCAGGCATGAGTGTAACAATGAAGATGTGCATGTGCTACTGCTGGATCTGCGACAGTGCCTTTGTTTTCAATGCTTTTGTCCACAGCACAATAACTACTTTTTTTTTTTTCCTTTGGAAAAAACCCACAACTGGTTAATTGGACACTTCCAACTTCTTTATAAACATATCCTGAAATTTAAGCACCACCGGTATCTTTCCAGGTACAAGTTACTATTCTGATTTAATATCTATATGCATCACTCCTGTATCAAAAAGAGAATGATCCTTATTTGCAAAAGATGGGGCCATGCCTTCAGAATAGGCTTGCTATTTGGGAAGACAGGCAGCCTGAAAGGACAAGACTACAGCAATATTTTGCTTTCCTGCCTTTCATTCCCATCTTTTGTGGTAATGATTCAATTCTTCCCTAAATATGTCATGTATTCACAGAAGTGAAAAATCCCACAACAGTAAAATGCTATGTCTAGATCACCCTACTTTGCTGAAGATTTTAAGCATGAATTGTTTCTAAACTTTGAAATACTTGGGAAATATTTTCAGTAGCCTGCATCTTTGTACTGGCATAAAATATGGCATTCTAGTCAGTAAGAGGCATTCACTAACACCTTTCTTATAGGAAGAAAAACATCAGTTATAATCAGAACAGTGGAAAAACTGTTAGCAAATACATCTTATATTGAAGTTATATATGTGAGGGAAAAAATACATTCTTTTTTTTCCTCCCTTGTTCTTATTACCTGTTTCTTCATAGCTTGCTTTTTCCTTTGGTCTACCTGCTGCTGGATGCTGTAGGCACAGTTGCCTGGGTCAGGCCATTCCTTCAGGAGACAGCACTGCTCCTTTTCCTCTCTTGTATTTTTCCATAGGCTGAAGATTGTGTTGCAAATATTTTAGTGCAATTTTTCAGTTTTAGTGGGGAGAGGTGGGAGATTTATCATTCGGGAATTATGTGGAACTGAAATACATGCCTCGTAATGGGATCTCTTCTTGCAGCATGGGTGGAGTTACTGCTTTCAGGTTTTATAATCAGTATGAAGAGAGCAGCATTTCAGAATTAGAAACTGACCTTTACTGTCTTCTTGAAAGCAATGAAAATGAATATCCACATTATTTTACTTTGGAATGTTCTTCCCGAATAAGTAATAACCAAAAAAAAAAAAAAAAAAAAAGCTGATAATGCATCCCCTTTTTCTGCTGTGATGAAGGGGAACTGGATGGTTCATGGATGGTTCAGAAACTGGTAATAGGATATCATGACCTTCCACCTCTGACCCATTTATTAAAATACAAGCCATGACACTGGAGTCTAAAAGCCATCACTATGGGCTATACAGCTGTAGAATCTGGAACCGTGTATTTCTGAATGTTTAAGTTCTGGGCCACTTGTCACAAGCTTCCACAGCTTCTCAGCTGGCAGCAGATTTAGCTGGAGCTAATTGAAAAGGGAGGTAAGAACAAAATGAATAGAGTAAGCCATGTAAATAGGGCTGTATTAGCTGTGCTAAACTGGTGATTTGTATCTGTTCTGATCTGATAAAGCTTGTTTGTCATCCTTGTTTTGTGAAGCTAGATTCAGAGTTTCCTTAATCCGTGCAGAAGTGGTACCGACCAGTTTTCTTTGAATGTTACTTTGGGATGTTAGGAAGGAGTTAATGCAGATAAGGATGTTGTGGATCTTTATGCTTTGAGAAGATGTACAAAACTTGCGCTGTCAATGATAGTTAATTTTAAGCATTTTACTTTTTGCTCTGGATCTGCTTTGGAAACTTCCTAAGGCCTTTTATTTTGTCTATAGGTAGCTTTTAAGCTGAGAGTTGGAATTATATAATGAATATACTCCGGGGGGTGGGGTGTGTTAGGCTTAATTATCCCCTGGTCTTCCCTAAGCAGAAGCAACCAAGAAAGTCAAGAGAGTGGTAGGAATCTTGGTGTACCACCATACTAGCTTCACAGACAGGGTCATAGCAGTGCCAGTGTGGCTGGCTTCCATCTGCAAACATCCTCCCTTCCTTCATAACTCCTAAAACTTGAGAGGACACAGTAACCCAAGTTACTGTGGTACTGACTGAACAAACAACAAACACCACAACTGACTGAACAAATAATCAAAACTGTACTTGCGACGTAAAAAGAAAAGCTGTTAAGTCAGTATATTTTGAAGTTCTAGTTTGGAAGCGGTCAAAATTGACCTACTTTTATGTGGTCCAAATTTGTGTAACTGGAAAAAAATATAATCTGCTTTACTTTTTACACATTTCACCCTCAAATAGTAGGATAACACACACACACACACTCTCACTCACTCACTTCCCTTTTACCCTATTTCTTTGAAATCCAGTGCACATGTTTGCTCTTTTGTGTGCTGTGAGGGCTCAAAATACGTGTTTAATACTTGGGAGAACATTTTCATACAGATATTCATTGGATTGTGTGAGGGTTTTATTAAGAAAATGAGAAGACACAAACCCTGACATTTAGCACATTAAACTCTGGAGAAGATAAAAATTTGCTTTTGCTTCATTTTTGGTTTTCTCAGTATAGCAGTGCCTACATTGCTGCCAGTGTGAAACTGCCAGTTCCTGAAGGGGCATCCATCTCAAAGTGAAGCCCAGCAGGTCCTAGGCCCATTGACAAAAAGCTATAAAGAACTTTCACACTTTTCCAGGTTACTTTATCTCAATGTATTTGTGGTCCTAAGAAGTATTTTTCAATTTCCAATTATGTGTTTGTCAGGAAGTCTTGGTTATAAGACTGACATGGTTGAAATACTGGCTTTGCATCAAGATTTCTAACAGAATTAACATTTGAATCACTTGAGGCACTATTCACAAAGCAGAGGACTATTTGCATAATCAAAAATACTTTATTTTGCATGCCAGTGGAGAAGCTAAGGATTGTAGCTGTGGTTCACAAATGAAATTCAAGTGATTGGTATTGATGTGTGTCTGTATGCTGCTGTCTATCAGCCTTGATTGCACAAATAAGTACAAATCTATATAAAGGCAAAAGAAAAGGGTTTGGAGCAAAGTATAGTCTTGATTCAAAGCCTGATTAAAGAGGCTTTGCTTAAATTATCAGTGTAGGGATTAAATGGACTTCTGACTTTAGCAAACATTGATGAGGGTTGGGAGCACTTTTACAGCTGGGTTGCTGCAAGAAGATGGATGTCTTTCTAAAAATATGCTCATTAAAAATTTATGAGCTTGAAAATTGCTCCTTCTATTGAGGAGGTCAAACTAAATAACCTATAAGAGTATATGTTGGTGGATAATGGGTTGAAGACTTAGCTTAACCCTTTTCTGTCAGATTTCTGCCAGTAGTCCAAGAGGCTTATGAATTGCATTAATAACCTTCCCATCTCACCATCAGCCCATGCGTTCATGTTTTTGATTCATTTTTACGTCTGTGAGCAAGAAGGTAGAATGTCACATTCAAAGAATTTGCTTCTTTGTGCGTGAGTAACTCCTGATCAGAGTTCAAGAGCATAAAGCAACTTCTAACCTCTTTGAGGCAATAGGAAACCTCTGGACCTTGAAAAAACCCTTAACTATCAGAGGATTTTATTCTTTATTTTTTTCTAGCATGAACTTCTGATGTATTATTGCTGTTAAATCAAGTTCTTTAGTGAAGTTTGGATGACAGAAATTTTAGTTCCATGAAGAAATTTGGGTTATAATTATTGCAACTTCAGATTATTTGACCTTGAAAAAGAGTATGATGTGATCTAGCCTTTTACTTGCTAATGTGTGTCAACTAGTTCAATAAAAAACTTATCAAGGCATGGTATGAAATTTTTAAGTGAATTTTGTGACATTTTCAAGGCTTAACTGACTTTTAGATGGATTTAATTTTTTTTTTTTAATAAGGGACTTGGAGCTTTCATTATCAATGCTATTAAGTTCTAATTAATTTTATTTATTCAAAAATACACTCATTAAAAGCTTGAGGTTTAAATAAAAAATAAAAGAAAGCGAGGTTTAAATTAATTAATCTATGGTTTTTAGCCTTCAGTATCACAGTATAAGCTTTCATTCTGGTGTATGTGTGTTTAAGTTACACCTCTGGAGTAAAATTATTTCTCAGATGCATCTAGGTCTGGAAACTGGAATAGAAATTGTGTTAATGTCTATTTTAGGTTTCAAAATACTTCAGAGTCTAAGCACACTGTTAAAAGAAGTATGTCCCTTTCTGTACATTGCTTTGGAGCTGTCAGCAAAAAAAGGTGTATTTTCCTCTGGTTCATACATGCAAGTTCTTCACAGTGTTTCCTGTTTTTATGGTTGAGTGAAGTGCATAAATTTAAAGCAGTTCAGTTTCTCATTAATTTGTTTTAATTACAGAGGCCATTAACCTTGTAAAATCATTGAAAGATTTATAAATCTACATCTCTGAGAATTAATGTGAACAAGTTTATAAAAGTTTCTTAAGTGAATGCACAAAAGCACTAGATTTTATTAAGCCCAGTAAAATGTTGGAAAAATATCTGCAGATAATTATACACTCCTTCATGGTAGTGATACCACCGCAGATCCTATGGTGTGTAGCACTCATGTAGTTAACCTTAAAGATACCTTCAAAATATGGATACCCAACTGCAGTTTCTTTTCAGATAAATGGTTCTTAGTATTTTACATGTAGCTTGTTGTGAGCACAGCAGATTTTGGGAGAGGAGTGTGTTTCACTGCCTCAGGCCAGGTTTGTTTATCTGGGAGATCCTGTCTGTTTCAGATGTTACCAGGTTGTCATATGCAAGCATCCTAATCAGCTGGGGGAGAGGCATTTTGATGGGACTGTTGAAGTCTGTGGTCTGTCATCACTGGGATGCTGAGCCCTCATTAGAAGTAAATGAGTAGTGCCTGTTTCATGGACTGATCTTTCCTTTTTCTGTTTGGGAATATTCCTGTTCTGCTTTCATAGGGCTGGTGCTATTTGAAATAATTGAACTGAGGTGAGAATTTAGGGAGGATGTTTAAAAGCCTTGTGAGTGTTAGCACTTTGAGCTGCCACTGTTGTAATATGCATATCCGAACTGGAATGTACTCTTAGACTTTTGGATGTAATCAGTTCTTGATTTTTAGCCAAAGCTTTCTGGCATGTGCTGAAACAGGGATTTAGTATTCCTAGTGTAGTAAGTTCCTTCGGAGGTGGAGTTTACTGTTGCAAAGTGTCTGATGTAGCGTAGATACTAACTAGCCATGCTGATGGAGGAAAGAAATTCATTAGTGTCTATGGGTACTTGCTTCTGTCCTAATTTCTGTGACCTTTTTCAGGTCAGACTGTGTTCCATTCGCAGAAAAACTCGGTCCGCAAAATTTGGTGGCTTGCTGAAGCTGTTCTTTGATTTACTTGGGATGAGGATGATGAGCAGCATATCACTAGTAAAGAGCTCCAAGGACTTACAGAGCCTGAGTGGTGTTTGCCTGCATGTTGAGATGTTCTCACTTTAGTGGTAGAAACTAAAATGTATTTGACCTTTTGCAGTATCTCAAAATGCAGATGAACTTGCTTCAAGAGTTGCTTGGAAAAGGCTTATTTATTTAGAGCAATATGCATTCCAAAGACTTTCAGAGGTTCAGAAACTGCTTCAAAGCAGCAATGGTTTTATTGTGTTCCTGAACTTTGGTCTCATGTGCATGAAATTGTTGCTTCCAGTGAACTTAAACTGTGCAGTCGCATGGCCCTGAGGAGTCTTGTGTCTCTGTTGGGCAGGTTTGGCTTCAGTTGATGAGGTGATAGTCTCATCTTTGACCATGTCTTACCGATACATTTATAAGGAGATTGTATCCTATAGCTCTGTGATGTTCCGGTCTCATACTGGCAACATACAGATATACTGAGTGGTCTAGTCCAGTCTGTGTTTGGTCAAATCAAATTAACAGCTAAAGTTTGATTTCTGTCCTCACTTGATCTTTGTGGATACAAAGGAGCTAATTAGTCAGAGTAGCTACTACACTTACTGATTCAGCCACACAACCTGTTAGTATTATTTGATTTAGTCTTTCTAATTGAAAATGGAAGCTATAGAGAAATACAGTGGTCTAGGCATGTTGTAGTTCTTCTAGTTCCTATTGCTTGCTAAGGTGCCCTGCTTGTTTTCTGTTCCATTTCTCCTCAGGAACAAAAACCTTCGTGCCTCGTGTTTGGTTACCAAGTCACTTTTGTGTTCAGCTATAATAATAAACAAGACAGATTTGAAGAGACCCACTAAAAATTGTCTTTATCTCAGCACTTGTGTACTGTGTGGGATGATGAACCACGATTTAAGCTCTGGGTTTTTGGTTTGTTGGCTTGTCCTGAGCTTGTGAATGGCGTTCAAGTCCCCTTGTGAAACTGGACTTTTATGTGGCAGTTTTCATTGCAAAAGTTTCAGACACTGCCTTTCCCCTTCGTAATTAGTTGTGGGGTTTTTTTCTGATACCGACAGAGTTAAAAAATCTGCATGCATTATCCATGTGTTTTTGTCCCTTATTCACTCCGATTTCTTCTCTAGCCTTCTTGCTCCCCTTTCTGCTGTGCTTTGGCAGCCTGGAAGAAGATGACTGCCCCACTGTCCATGCCTGGGCAGGGGTCAAGAGGAGAACCAGGAGAAATGGCAGTTAATAGTAGGTGTTGGTGTGAGGAGCTCAGAAAGAGGATTACAACTACAGCAGTGGGTCTGAAAGAATACAAATTACAGAGGCCATTCAAAGCAGCAGGAGGTGTAGAAAGCAGTAACAGAAAGATGGGAAGGACTGGTGACTTTGGCCTCAGCCAGCAGCCTATGGGATGGAGATGGGGAGTCTTGCTTGGACAGAGCTAGCATTTCCCACCCTTTTTGTCATTAGCGGGGTTGAAGAGAGGAGGGAACAGAACTGGAGCAAGGGATTTGGAGATATGTTCAGCCAAGAACAGGTTTGGGATTGTGATTTTAGGGAAACTGTCATAAGAGTTTTGCTGCTGACACTGTCCTATGTATAACTGATGTTGGAGCCCAGACTTCCTGGCTTGAATTTCTTTGGCTTCTGCCAAATATCTGAATGTTTAAGTGTGCTCATGGAGAATGGATTCTCTGGGTGATTTTAGCTGCTAAAGTGCAGCTTTAAAGTACAGTTTTCCACTGACTAGATGTGAACTTTGACAAATTGGACAGATTTTCACAGAAATGAGAAAAATAATGTCCTTGACCTTAAGTGTAACTTTTGAAGGCCATCTTTCAGTGCATGAGATCTGAGAACTGTTTGAAGGAAAGGTTACCAACATTAAAGGGCATATTTGTTCTCTTTTGGAAAAGGCTGACCTGTTCTGACTGGAACAAATGCTGTTAGACGCAAATTGTAAAAGATGAGGACATTTGTTTAAAGTTTGGCAAGGCAATGTGACATCTTACAGGAACTGGTACTTTAAGAGGCAGTGCTATGAGTATTGCTGCTGTCGTTAATTACTATGATTCTATATCTGGAAAAGCAAACAGTAAATTGCTGTAATTATAATTGATGCATGACACAACAGGATGGAAGAACTGAGTATATTTTGGGGGGGCTGGGAAGTGATGTTTTGTATCTGTATGTAGTAGACAGACAAGCTGTTGGCTGTTCATTTGGCCTTTAAAAAAAAAGAAATAAAAAATTCTTACCACCTGTGGTGTTAATGGGTTATGCTGGCAGATCCATTTAATGTATTTTCTCACATTTTCTTGGGTGTGTTTTAGTTATGTTGTTGCTCAGAATGCCTTCCAATATGGATTTAGATCCATAGTTTGGTGTCATGCATCTATACAGGTAAATGTGAATCTGTACTTGAAAATTATGGGGATGTTTTTAGCAAAAGTAGGAGGACAGAAATGACTAGCTTACCTCAACTAGGCCTCTTCTAAGTGTCACTTAACTTTTGCATCACCCTGTCACTATCAGCTATGGCTGTCAACTCTGTGAAGCTGACACATTCCTTCAGACCATCTTTTCTATTCTAGCACCTCTCCTGCTTTCTCTGAGGGCCAGCTGCTTTTTAAAGACACATACCAGGGCTTACCATCTTTTGCTTAAAGGAAAATTTTTGTCCTTTAAAATACAAATTTCAAAGTTTAACAATGTCCACAAGGTTTAAGTAAGCACATGCTGCTCTAGACCATGACATGATAATACAGATCTTTGCTGTCACTAAAATATAAATTTATAAAGTTTGAAGTCATCCTGATTTAGATTCCGTTACATTCCAGGCTCAATAAAGCAAAAATCCCAAGTATCAGGGCTTTTTATTTCTTCCTCATGGGTTGCTCCTTAAATTAATTTAACATTGTTTATGGGTGCTGTGAACTACTAGAGTAAATGACAGGGTAGAAACCAAGGTAATACCTGGAGACCACAAGGCAAAGGCAGGAGGACAGCATATCTGTTCCTTATGAGCTCATAGGGCCTTTACAGGTGAAAAGAACTCAAACCATATTTTCAGATGATGTGATTGCAAAGTGGATGACCAGCAGCATTGGCACTAAAGGGCTTTGCTGTTGGTGGTACAACATTGTGAGCAGTTTCTGATACAACATCTTTCACCTGATTTAATTTGGAAAAAAAATTAACCTTCACTTGAATTATCACTGGGTTTTGTTGCTGTAGCATCTATCGGCTTGCTTCATCCCTTTGGTTTTTTTCATGTTGGAAATGAGTTTACAAGTTACTTGAGGGAATCTTGCCATTTTGTGGTTTGCATGCTTAGCATGCTTTTAGATGGGAAAGAAAAATTTAGTGCAAACCTCATGGGCATCAAAGAGATCTAGCCATAATTAAGGTTATTTCCTGTTCTTTAAAATGTTTTTTACATCTCTAGTCGTTCATTATTTTGAGTTGCTTTTTAGTGTAAGTTACACTATGACTGGATTTCGTTCACTTTATTATGAAATCCTTGTGTTCTTCCCATACTTAGTCCATGTCATTTTCTTTTCACTTAGAGAATAAACATGTCTTATTTTCACTGTGATTTATTTTGTTTACTAAAATATTTGTAAAAATAATTATTTACTATCTTTCTACTGAGACTGCCTTTCTTTAACCTCTAAATCATTCCACAAAGCAATGCCATATCCATTCCAGTGTTATTTTCCAGCAAAGAGTGAAGAAGCATGTTGAGCCTCACCCACCCAGAAGAAGAAAATTGACATGATCCTATAAAGGCTCCTGTCTCACTCCCTCTTTGAAAAATAGCAAGACATATGCCACAAGCCTTTTTTTCTTTTTTCTTTTTTTTTTTTCTTTTTCTGCTGCTTAAAATGCATGCTGATAAATCTGTCTGCTTTTTGTGAGACATTTTTGCTGAAGGAAATGGCCCACTGAGAAATAATAGCAAAAGTAATCCTTTTTAAAAAAACAGCTCTTCTGTAGAATTCCTCATTTGTAAGTAGTGGTTAAAGTATGCTGGTAGGCAACTGGATTTCATGTTAATGCAATTAAATTCTTTCCTAGGATGTCTTTCTGTCTTTTATATACAAAAAAATTACTCACTGTAGGTAGATATGCGTTAAATGATTTCTTGTCATATTGATGCATTGGGAAAAGTGAGTCACAAAACTTGCACTGACTTTAGCAGGACATAAGTTTCAGTATTGGTGTTCAGTTTAGTCCCTTGTTTAGACAGTGTAATACTAATATTGTAGGTATAATGTTTACAGCAGAGAATATTTATTGCAGTTGCAAAGTCAATCATTTAGAAGTTGTCAGATCTAAGTTTACATGTGAAAACTTAATTTTGTCCCTTTGTGTACTGTTCATTCCTTAATTATAGAACAGCACCATGTTTGCTCCTGCTATGTAATCTCTCCCTCTTGATGAACCGTTAATTCTGTGTTCTTGATGGGTGGCTTTAGCTATATGCACCCCCTGTGCATTATTAGAAAACAGATAGTTTTGAGATTTCTCTGGAACACTCATTGTTGTGCTCCGACAATTTGTGCATCTTCTCATCACCCCAGTTGCTGAGAGTCCTTTTAAATGTTGATTTTGAGGTGGCTTGAAAAGTACTTGCATAGCACTGGGTAACAGCAGTATACAGGGTCGCTTGGGGTACTGTAATAATTGTGTGTACTCTGTGGTTCTGATAATCATGAATGAAGATCAGAAGTTGGAAAGTCCAGAAAATGAGGAACACAGTGACGCTATCAGCTTGAGTGACTTAATGTGATGTTCAGCCAGTGGTAGAGGTAAGGGTAAAGATCAGGTTGGATTTTCCTCTGACTTGATCCTGATGGACTTTTCAGCTTCTTTGATGGATGGGAAGGGTCCTTCCACTGAAGCTGGGAAATAAAGCTGGATCAATTCAAACCTGGGCCTGTATAAAAGAAAAATTCAAGCAACCACTTCTTCCTTGTGTGGAAAAAAAGTGAAAGAGCTGGGAACAGTTAATGGGTACAAGCACACAAGTTGGTCACTGCAGGGTAAATTAGGCTGTGAACTTGCAGGTTGTCAAAGTGTGAGAAAAATGCAAGATAGATATGAAGCAGCTGTGTGCTGAAAGCTGGTACCCTGGCTTATCTCACAGTAGTGACTTCAGGAATGTGTGTATATTGGAGAAGCTGAGTTAGTGTTGCAGAAGCTCCTATGAATGTAGTCCATCTTTGCTTTGAGTGCTTGGCTTGGCATAATTTTTTTAATTCAGAATTTTGTTTATGTAATTTTCAAAGCGTTTGAAAAAGCAGGTGGAAATCTGTATTCTATTTTCTGGTGTTGCATCTGCACTCCAATGTTTCATCATGTTGCAAGCTTTTATATGGACACATCCTGCTTGAGCTGAAATGCTAGCTAGTAGCTGTCATAGGTTGCTTCTGTCTGTAGGCTGAAATTGGAGAAGAATGAGGAAAACTGCCAGGCGTTTTCATTTATTCCTGCTGAAAGTAATGGGTTGTTAATCTGTGGGAATCTTGGGTTCTAATATGGGTGTCAGTGAAGAATATGTGCTAGTGTCTGCAGGCTCCTGTCTCCTTCTCCCTAAGTGTGAGTGCTTGCCTACCCCATGCTCTGCATCCTGTCTCTTTTCTGTCTTGTCTACATGCTCTTACTTTCCACTTAGTGTGTTTTTCTGCCTGTGGAGGCTGTTCAGTTGTCCTCTGGCTTTTCTTTCTCCTTACCCAGCTGTCCTAACATCCACTGTGAACCACAGCCCCTCATGCTGTCTCCCCTCTTCTGTATTCCTTCTTCCTTTCACATTGCTTATAATTTGACCAGATTTAGAGGGGTTTCGTGGAGATGTCAAAATGTGTATTTCTGTTTTAAAGGTCTCTGTATTTCCAGATTTTGGGTCTACTCCAAAACATTGGGTTTAGAGGTGTGGGTGTTTTTTTTCAAGGGGAAAGTTACTCAGTGGATTACCAAGGTGTAACTAAAGCCTGTTTTTGGGGACATGGGAGGAATTGTTTAGACTGAAAATGTACAAAAAAGGCATCCTAAGGTAGTAGATATCGATGTAAAAAACTGTCTGAGAATTCAGCAAGATAACAAAAGACTAGTAACAACCAATGACTGTTTTATTAGTAGACAGCTACTAGTCACAGTCATGCTATGCAGCATAAAATGTAATAGACTTCTGCTTTCACATACTACATGCATTGCAGAGTTGTTTTCTGTACATATTATCATTTGGTTTACACAGTTTCCTCCTCTTGAATACTGAAATGGACAATGAAGGCAAGATATGACTGGCTGCTACAAGATAGGAGTAGCATATAGCAGTCTTTTTCCATGGGAGTCTGGCTTTGATAGGATGTTGTCTCATTATTTTTAACCTCCATCTGTACTTGTGTCTGAAGAGCATTGGGAACAATACACAATTCATATCTAGAACATACTGAAAGAGACATTCATTTCATATGACAGCAGACTTCTGTGTATCTGTTAGAATAATATATTGTAGTACTTTTTGGAGCTTATTTGATCAGTCCTTCCAGTGTTTTGTTCCAGTTCAATAGGCAAAGAGGTTTCAGCAGGTTTGTGACTTGGCATTTTGCTTAGGGGACTACAACTGTAGTGAGAAGAACCTCTGAAAATGCCGATGTGTTGTTACACATGCTTTTTTCTGTATTTCTTCTTTGATAACATACTACACATTCAAGTAGAAACAGCAAGTAGAAATTTCACAAATAGAAAAAGTACTTGGTTAAAAGTTCAACCCACTCCTGTCAGCCTGAATTGCAGACTGAGGAGGTAGGTGCAGCTGATGTGATCCATGTAGTCCCTCCAGCAAAGCAGCCCACAGTTGGAAGGGGTAGCAAATCCTTTCTTGCAAGGATGTGAGGCACTGTGTGCTTCCTTAATGCTAGACCATAATTTTTTTTTTACTTAATGAAAATTAGAATAAGGACCATTTGTTAAATCTAGAAGAGACTGTCATGAAGTTGGAATTGATTGTAAGGAAGGTAATTCAGCTAAGCCTACGTAATAGCACTTTGGAACGATTTGATGCTTTTCCTGTTCTTCTTGTAGCTTATGTATTCCCTTGAAATTTGTTAAGAAACTTCCTCCTAGAAATTTGTCAGAGCTGAACGGTGGCCTATATTCCTTTATTGCATTGTGTCCGCTAAGATGAGAGTGGAAGCTGACAGATTCTGTGCATTTATAGGTATGCAGCACAAAAATCAACTACTTGAGATTACAAGTGATGATCATTCCGCAGAATATATCTTGTGGTAAGAAGATAGGAAGTCTGTGGTCAGTGTAGTCTTACCTAGGATGTATAGTTTTCACTGCATTAAATTTTGTCATGCAGGGTTGTAGGAAAGCAAAGTTATTTGGTCGTAGTAAATTATTTTAGGTGGGTGAACTGAAAAATAGCAAAGTATAGATTTGGGGACTGCATTTCGAAGGAGGAAATTTCTGCATATTTATTGCTGCAAAACCAACAGAATGCTGAATTCCTGTCTCTGTGCTAGAACTGTGAGCAGCATTCTGCACACAAGAAGTCCTGCTGTGTGGGAAGTGGATGAGAAGCATAAAGGACATTGTGCTCTGAGACCAAATTTTAAAAATTGCCATAGAAGATGTATATATGGAAACACAAGTTGCTGGAAGGGAGGCAGAACTTACGTACTTTGTGCAGGCAATAAAACACATCTGCATATGTTTGTTCAGAGGGAAAAACCCTATGAATGTTTCCTCCCTAAAGTTGCCTTTCCAGGAGAGCTCAGACACTGTTCATGTGAGGAAGTTGCCACTCTGTCAGAGAGCACCATTGTGATGCAGAATGTGACAAGCACAGAACTTTACAGATATGGTGTTTGGCTCTGAAGCAAAACAAATTATTTGTTTTCATGGGAAATGGTGAGCACTGGTACGTTGTAGCCCCAGAGGTCACCTCAACTACTGTATGCTGAGCAAAGCAGACTTTCTTAGCTATACTTTTTAGAAAAGCGATGGGAATATCATAGCCTTTGCATATACTGTGGAATCTGAGGGGGTATCAGCAGCTGTTGTACATTCCAATGAGTATAAGCAGTATGAGATTGACTTCTACTGCTGAGAAAGGCTTCCAGGTCATTGAAACACCAGACAATTAGAATATCATGGGTGATTCTTCTATCTGGAGCTGCAGTGGAGATACGTGATTTTTCACAAAGTAAGCACAAGATGATAGTCAGGAATTGCAAGACTTAATTGATTGTGGTAGGAAGATCTGAGAACCGTAACTGATGTTCAAGCTTAATGCACTTGCCAGGTCTGAAAGTACCATCTCTGCTAGTGCTGCTGGTGAGAAGCTCTTCTTGCATGAGGCCTGGGAGTCGACAGTAATGGTTCTTTTGTTGATTTTGACATACAGCTGTGAAATCTTACTTTATGGGCATGCAGGAATAGCCTTTTTCAAAACACTTCAAGTCAAGGCTGATCTTAAAGTCACAAAGCTTTTTTAATGGAGTGTCAGGCTTGAGCTGATGCTGTAAACTGTGCATGGAGCAAAGCACTAAATTTACTGATGCTACTCAGGTTTTGGGTAAGAGTTGGCTGCAGTCCATCTGGCTTGGCTTGCTTGTGGAGTGAGTGTACTTCAGAACCTAGCTCATCTGCGAACCGCAAAAAAATCCTTGACCAACACAAGCAATAAGGCAGCTTGCCAGAAGCTCATAATAGATCAGAACATCCCCCTTTTTGGAGGAGAAGTCTGTGATGGTTATTCAAGCAAATACAATGCATTTCCTTTAGGTATGCAAATATAGTTACTAGCCCTTGACAGGGAAGTGCTGAGTATTGGTACTTTTACTGGCTCAGGTCATGAATTTATGTACAAGTCACATAAATTATAATCTTGGATGTTTTTAATTATTGAAGTATGTCACCAGTTCCTTTGCCCTGTTTTTTACTGCTAGAATTTGCTGTAACGGAATGTGCAAACACAGGTGGCAGAAGAATGAGGAACAGACTCATTCAAACACATATGGTGTTTTGTCCGAAGTGTTTTAAAAAAAGCACTATAACCTTATTTGCTGCTGTGACTCCTCTAAACTCTTTGGGGAAATGAATTAAAAGTGCTGCCATCTGTTTTTCATACATATTTAATACTGAGGGTAAAAAAAGAATGCCAGCAGTTTTGAAGCAGTATTACCTAATTTTGTTTTTAAAGATATGTGCTAAGGATACAGGGAAGTGCTAGTATATTGGTCTCACTTTTGTGAGTTGCTGCAATACTTTTTCAACAATATTTTAGTCTTTTTATCTCAAAAGAAAACAACTCGGTGTGAAATCTATGGGTGATAATCACTGGATGGAGATGGCATTCTCTGGGAGAGTTACTTTGTTGTAGAAGTAACATCAGGCACAGCAGCACCTCGGTTCTCACTAAGCTCCAGTAGCAGCTGCACTGACAGCTTCAAAGATGAAGCCAGGCCTGTCTCAAGCTGATGCTGATAGATTCCATGGACTCTTTTTCATTCTCTTGAATGTGAATTCCTGGGTTTTGTCTTTGAATTAGTGGAGTTCATCCAAAGTTTTATCCCCTCCGACCAAAAAGTTGCCCAAAAGAGGAGGTATATTTGTTGTTTGTTCTGAAAGGGGATGGATGTTTCTGGGAAAAAAACCCACACCAAGCACCATCAGTTCATATTTCATTTTGTTTTTTTAAAGTACGCTGTGGAGGAACAGCTTTCCTATTTCAGACAACTTTTTATTTTTTTAAAACACCATCCTCATCCCATCCCCCCCCCCCTTTTTTTTTTTTTAAGCAACGAAGCAGTATTTTCGCAAAGACAGGCACTCTCCAGTATGAGTCCTAATAGAAGAGCACACGGGGTAATTCTCTTACTTTCACCAGTTACGTTTGGTTTCTCACAGTATAAATTGATAGTGGAACTTCTTATTTTTGCAGTGTAAGATTAGTGCAATTAAGATGATTTTGTTCTCTGTGCTATATTATTTACTGTATTTCACTTGGTCTAATGGAGAAGACAGAAATCTCACCCTGCAGGTGATGTTTTGTAGTTCTTGTAGTATATGGCAGATGTTGAATACTGAGACTGTAAAAAGGGAGAATTGGACATTAGAGAAGATAAATAAGCGTGGGGGAGGGGACTGAAGAGGAAAGACAGTATTTGCAGAGACTTCAGGGTGAGCTGCTTTCAATGTACTGTTTAAGCCTTAATGACCCATATACAGATTTTAGCAACAAAGTAATGGCCAACCAGAGGAATTCAAGGCCTCAGGTGATAATCTGAACAGCCAAAGCTGACAGAGGTCATAAATACTACTACAGTTTGATACAGCTCTGCTAAGAGGCAATTTTCATGTTCACAGTCTCTCTTCATGTGTGGTTATTTGACAAGGTTTGAGGGAAGAGGTGGCAAAAGCTCAGTTACTGCAGGTGAACTTTTCTTGGGGTTCCCCCAGGTTAAAAGTTCTTGTTTCTGGCAGAAGGTACTTTTCAGAACAGTTGTCATTATTTGTTGGTGTTCCAGTAGCAATTTTTTATTGTTGTCCTTTAAGAAACGCAACATATCCATACCTCAGCCTGACGGAGCACCCTCAAAAGGACAGCAAGGGGTAATAGTGCTGTGGAAGCTCTCTAGCTTCCATTTTGCACAGCAGTGGAGTGAGACAGACATTTGGTGTTTCATTATTTTCTTTGACAAAAGAAGGGTGACAGAAGAAAGTTCCACATTATTCGGTACAGAAATATGCCACTCATTTGCATGTCTTTGTATCTATTACTTACTTTCCTGGGGTGACTGATAGTCCTGCTCAGATGTGTGCATGAGGTGGCATGCCACCAATGACAGAATGGCATTAGTAACAACACATGGCTTGTCAGCATATATTGCTAAAATATGCCATGTCTTGTGGAACATGAAATATGAAATACAGTGTGAACATTAAAAATGTATTATGGTGTAAAAGAAATTTAGAGAAGGAGATCACGTGGAAGTTCACTAAGTCTTTGTCAGTAATCTGAAAACATGAGCTAGTGCCTTTAAAAAAAACAAAAACAAACAGGTGAGAAAATACCATGTGTTTATTCTCATGAGCTAATACAAATGATTCCATCAAACCTGTGCTGTCTTTTGAGAGAAACGGGAATTACTGCTTAAAACACTGCTTTTAGGATAGTTGTTGCTTTTAGGATAGCTGTCGTTTAGAAAGCAGCTCTGTTGTGTTGGATAGGAAAGATGATGTTTTGAAAAGACATGCTTGACCTTTGTTTGAGACAAAATATCTTTGGTGTCTGACCAGATGTTAGTGATTGATCCACTTAGGGGAGGCTGTGTAAGGAAAGAATCTCTATCTGTAGCTCATTTTTGCCTCGAAGTGAGGTTGAGTTTGATGAGCAAGGTGGAGAAAACAGCACTGAATGGGAAGGCATGATCTTCAAGCACACTCAATGTGTAGAACTCACGAACATAGAAGATACTCAAGTTGGGTTATGAAACTCAGATGTCAAAAAAATCATCCAGGTCACTAAAAAAAAAAGCCAATCAATGTAATTTTGATCCTTTTTAAGATAACGTGTATGTTTTGCTTTTCAGCTTCTCTTTTGAAAGGATTGAAACATGCTAACATTGTGCTGCTTCATGACATCATTCACACCAAGGAGACCCTGACACTTGTGTTTGAATATGTGGTGAGTAAAGTAACTAATTTCTGGTTACGGTCCAGGGTGCATTGAAGTTGATAGAAAAGCTCTGCTATTGAGGTCTATGGATCAGGCCAAAATAACCCTTTTTTTTCCTTCAGGAGAGTGGATGCTATAAGAGATGATGCTTTTTTTTTTTGTAGTGGAATAGGCTAAAAGTGAAAGGCTGGGCTAGACCAGGTTCAGAGGTGAAGTGGCTACTAGGGCTCTTGAAGGACCTTATACTGGTTAGTTGGCTTTTCAAACTGGTTCTTTATTCTGCTTCCTTGTTACAATTTAATAGAGCTTTTTCTTTATTGTTGTGATAGGTTAACTTTAAAATAGGTGAAGATAATGTAGATAAGGAGGAGGAGAGGACTGAAATGTTTAACAGGTAATAAAGCATGTAGCAAGTTTAAATGGCTTCTGTTATGCCTGGCTTGCGCATAGTGTCTTTTTATAAGTAATGTCAGTAAAAAAGAAGTCTGGCACATGCAATTTAGAATTTTTGATTATTATTTTTTTTGCTATGACTAGTTTTTTATGTACTAATTAAAACTTCAATTTACATAGTACACAGTGTAATGATCTAATTGTGTTCAGTGTTACTTTCCAAAGTCTTGGGCTTGGCCTCCTAATTAATCTTTTTAGTTTATCTAAGACAAACATATGGCATTTTTGTAGAACTACTTCAGCATTTAGCTGTGGAATTATCCAATGTACTATTATAATTAACATCCTAATTTTCACAGATGGGTCCAAGAACATGCAGTTTAAAAGAAACAAATTTGTTTAGAGAAGGTTAGGTTTTCAGTATAGTATCTGTTATTGTGTTGTAATCAGGAAGACACTGCATTTATAAAGTACAGTGATTACTAGTTTTACTCTTAGTACATCCCTACTTAAGACAGATGGAATTGTTTTGGTGTTTCTTGGGAGTATACCTTAATTTTTACATGATAGTGCATACGACATCTTGTCTGGAAAAGTCATTCACCTTGTCTATTTACTTGAAAATGCTACAGTGTAATAATGTGGGTGTTCGGCTACAGGAGCCTACAGGATGGTTGCATGAAGTACATAGTTTTTTACCTCAGGTATAGAAATATTATTGAAAAATTAATTCCTTTTCTTAAAACTGGTGATTCTTCTGCTCCTGACTTATACACTGAATTAGCATGGGAAGAGCCTTGATATTTATTTTTATGTAGTGGTCAGTTTAGACTTATTTATGAGCACATCTTGCAGTCCCTTTTATCAGCAGCTATTTTTAGCTGTATTCATCAGAACTGGTTGAGATATGAGATCTGCAGATTATTTCTCCCTATAATAGATGTTTTTGCCTATTATACTAATGTTCGATTTCTGGATTTTAGGTCCAGTAGTGGTGTTTACAGCCTGGCTCCCAGCCACATGTTATATCATGTTGCTGTCTGTGATAAGGATGACCACAAGACTATAAGCTTCCTGCAGTGGCTGGTTCTTGTGGATTCACTTAGTTGTTTGTTTTTCAACAGGGTGCTGTTGGGATCAACCCTGCTGGTGGCTGCACTTTTTAATTCCCACATTGTTTGGTAGCTATTGAAACTGTTTCAGGACCTCATTTAGCAATGGTTTCTAGCCACTGATCCAAGTATAGTATTTGAGTATTTTGGCTGGTGGCCAGAGTCAAGGTGGTGTTCAGGAAGAAGGGGAGGAATGCATTGTTCTCTCCGGCCAGCCTAAGGACTGTATTGTAATGATGTAAGTTGCCCCTGTGCCTTGAGACAACAGAATTGCTTAACAAAAGTCTGTTTTTATTGTTAGGTAATGTAAAAATTAGGCTGATCAAATAGCTAAAGCCATCTGACAATGCTGTCTTACTGCTGGAGAATGCTCACGTAACCTGAATTGAGTTCTTGTGGGTCTGCATCATACAGGTTTTAATTGCATGATTGCAATGACCTTTTTTGTTCCTTTTGTCAAAGAGCTCTCACTCAGTGCATAATACGAATGTGCAGAGGGAAAAACTACAGTTGCCCATTCCTATCCACAGATTGTGGCTGGTTGACTATGCAGTCCAGCTGTGTAATTGGTGTTACTGAGCTCTGTGTCTGTAATGTCTATTTTGGTTTGTTGTTTTTTGTTGGGTTTGGGTTTATTTTTTTTTTTGGTAACACCTGTACATGGTTATGCCATTAATGAGTGATTTGTACTGAAATCAGTAGAAATATTAGTGTGATTAAAATTACACTGTAACATACTTTTTTTAATGACTGAGGCCTAACAAACCTAGAAGGGGTTGGATTTGATTGACTTCATAAAGTAACATCATGAAACTGATAACACTGTTGCCATTAATCACTATTGGCCATTTCAAACATAGTAAAAACCATCTGAGTGAGATGTCATGATTATATTAGGGATCAACAGTTAGTGATCCAAGAGTTCTCAGAAAATGGAAACTTTGGGTCTCTAGGTCGGTGACGATCCATTGGGAAATTAATGCTGATGAAACATCTGAGGTTATCAGAGGTGTTCTGTTTCAGCGTTGACCATGAAAGAGTAGAATGAAATTTAATTTCATGTAGCACCTTTCATTGCAAAATGCATTGCAGTTATAAGATAAAAGCTGAAAGCAGAATAGCCTCTGAAAGGAAACAGGGCAGTGATTAAATTCTCTGGGTACCTCAAATTAGAATTTTCTTTTTATATGGAAGTCTGTTAGATGAAAACATGACAGAGCTTTTTAACTTTAACCTTGCTGGTCCCTAGAAGCAAGAAAAGTCAATCTTTAAAAATTCTATCTGACAGTTGAAGAGCAGAAGTTCATTTTCCATAAACATTTTGGTGGTGAATGTGAAGCTGTACATTTCTGTGGAAGAAAAGGGGGACTTGCTTCTTTTGAATGAAAGAACTTAATTGAAAATATTTTAGTATATACAGTAGCTTGTTAGTAGGACATAATTTCTTTGTATGCTTTGGTAACTTACATCAGCTGTGATTATTGTTGGTCATTCAAGCGTACCAAAAAGGGAGCTGAGAGCTCGGTTTTGTCACTGGATGACTGAGAGCCATTGCTCATTACCTGAGGAATTTTAAAGATGAACTGCTTGGAATCATGTTTATAAAACCTGAAGGGCTGATAGTCTTTCATGTATGAATGGTAGAGGAAATGGTTTCTGTGTAGTTACCTGGGATGTGTGAAACAAGATCTGAAACAAAATGTGAAATTTTGACACATTTTGCATATGGTATCTGAGACTGCAATGACTTCCAGAAGAAGAAGGTCAGTTCAGCTTTACAGTTCAATAGACGAGTATGACTGTTCAGATCAGTTTTGTTCCTCTCCTCTCTAGGCTCTGTTAAGATATTAGTTTATGTGACCTTGTGGGTGTGCCAGCTGTAGTGCAAGTGTCACTGATATAGCCAATTTTGCCAAAGGAAGTGATGAATTTTACAGGTGAGATCTTTGAAGATGGGTTCACATCTGTTTGTCCTAAAACTATCATTAGCTGCTACCATTTGTTCCTTCACTTATTTAAAAGGAACATGACTGTATTTTGAAACACTTAATTGCTGAAAGGCAGTCCTAACCAATACATATTACTACAGGCTTTGTAGAATGCTAATGAAGTTTTTAGTATTATGCAAAATTACTTAAGTATGTTGTTATCAATAAATGAACCAGTAACTTGTCCTATTCCTGGCACATAAAAGTGAGCTTGTAAAGCCATACTTTAAATTATGCTTTCACTATTTATGAAATAGATTTGAAACAAGAACAGATACATTTATAGTTGGAGGTATGAGTCATGAGTAATACTAATTCTGCCTCAACAGTGAAAAAGCTCTAGACTAATAGTGTAATTTAAACCCAAGCATTTTCAATTACTTTGACTATTTTAATTTTTGTGTATGTTTTTTCTTCTTTAAAATTACTTTCCATTAAAGAAGAAAGTTTTAATTCTCATTGCTTCATTACAACAGCTAAAAAATACAATGAATTGGCTTAATAAAGTTTTATTAGTTATATTTTCCTCCCATTTCCTGTAAGAAAAAAATAGGTGTGAGGTTCTAATTTTTATGCTCATTGCAAATTGAGATATATACTGTTTATTGGAAGTAAGAGTTACAGAGCATGAGATTTTGCGTTTGTCATGGGACATCTTAGAAAAGTATTACACAAGGAAATGGTCAATGCTCATTATCTAAAAGGATCAACAATTTCTGCATTGAAAATTTTGAATTTTTTAGAACTTTTGATAATTTGGATTAAGCACTTTACTGGTTTTCTGGTTTTATTTATTTTATTAGGGAGTGTGTATTGACACTAAGGGTAGGATGTCATTGCTCATTTGTGAAAACAAACAAAATAATCCACATTGTTTTAGTGGATGAGAGAACAGGGGAAGTCAGTGGAGTCCTAGAGCTGCTTTTGAGCTTTGATCCCTAGGACTGTTCAGCAATGCTTACTACCTAGAGGAAGTTAGGGAAGCTGGGCACAAGAAGGAAGAAGGGGTCTTTTTCATCCTTGATTGAGAATGAAACTTATTTGGAGGCTGCATTACCTTATTTTGGTGTGAATGTGAGACGATAGGTAATTTTCTGCCCACTTGATGTCCAGGAGTTTGGCCAGCCATGGTAAGCAAACAAAGCTCTGAAGCAAGCCAGATGCCTCTTGGCAGACAATGCTGCTTGCCATGAACATGCTTGTCTACCCTGGGAAGGAGCGGAGCTGCTGAGGTCTCCCAGCATGGGAGCAGTTGAATTTAGTAGTTTCCATTTGCCTTGACCAGAAAAGGAGCCATTCCCCTATTGGTTTAACCCCTGCTTTGGGCTCCAGGCTTGCCCCAAGTTGGGCTACTTAAATTGAAGTCAAAAAGACAACAGAACAAGTCTGAGAGGAAGCAGAGCGAAAGAAAATCCCCGTGCTGCTGAGAAGAGGCTGTAAGGGAATACTGCTCTTGGGAATGCCTTGTTTTTCAAGTTTTAATGAGCAGATCAGTGACAGGAGCTGCTGCTGTCCAAGTATAGGTTGCCGATGCAAACAAAGTCAGCTTTGGGAGGTAAGGACTGAGAAGGGATTTCAGAAGGAAATTGCTTGGTGCTTTGCTGAAAGGTAAGGACTGTGTGCCAGACATGGGAATCAGCAGGAAAGGAGGAATGAGAAATTGTATTTAAATTGTCGTGGTTTAACCCCAGCTGGTAACTAAGTACCACACAGCCACTCACTCAGTCCCCCCTCACCCAGAGGTATGAGGAGAAGAATTGGAAAGGAGTGTAGAACTCGAGGGTTGAGATAAGAACCATTTAGTAAGTAAAGCAAGAGCCATGCATGCAAGCAAAGTAAAGCAAAAAAAATTCATTCGCTATTTTCCATCAAGAGGCAGGTGTTCCGCCATACCCAGGAAAGCCGGGCTCCATCATGTGTAACAGTTACTTGGGAAGGCAAACACCATAATGCCAAATGTCCCCCCCTTTCCTTCTTCTTCCTCCAGCTTATATACTCAACATGATGTCATATGGTATGGAATATCTCTTTGGCTAGTTCGGGTCAGTTGTCCTGGCTGTGTCCCTTCTCCATTCCCTGCGCCCTTCCAGCCCTCTGGCTGGCAGGGCCCAAGAAACTGAGAGGTCCCTGACTTGGTATAAACATCACCCAGCAACAACCAAAACCATTAGTGCACTATCAACATTGTTCTTACACCGAATCTAAAACACATCACTGCACCAGCCACTAAGAAGAAAATATCCCAGCTGAAACTAGGACAAAATACAAATAAAAATACTCCTGCTAGGCTAAGAAGTTTACACAGGTCTGGTGGGAGGAAGAAAGATGTTACTCATCATCCTGACTTTGCAAGATCTCAATCAAAGGTTGTGTAGACTTCATACAGAGGGTACGTACTGATGAAGAGATGTGTGAATAAAATTAATCAGGATTTACACCCAACAGATAGGAGGCTGTGTGTATCTGAATTTTTATTCTTTGTACAATTTACTGATGTTTTTTCTAACCTTACAAAATATTGGTTGGATTTGCACTGTGCTTTGCACCATTTAATAATTTGCATCTATTATTTATTCTTCTTTTTATTAACTACTGGTAAGTGTGTTCAGTGTAAGTACTGTAAAAAACCACAACAAAATTAAAGCATAAAAAATCCAGAGCTGAGCTGACAGATGGAACACTGGAAATCGCATAAGATGTTCTATCTACTGAGAGATCTCAATTATTTTTTCCTAAATTACAGATAAAAATTCCAAATGTCATTGTAGTGCATCAAAAACATATACATGTAGTAAGATGCCTATGCCAGTGATAATGCTTTACTCAATACAGGTAAGGCCACCACCGAAAATAGTAAATGTGTCCACATAAGGAAAACCTGAATCAGGTGGAGACCTGAGGGGGAAAGAAACAAGAAAGAACAAACATCTAGATAAAGGCTTCCGAGGAAAAGTCAAATGTACAGTAGGGCTGGTTAGAGTTGGGGGGAAAAAGGATGAGATGGTTACAAACCTTTAAATATCTAATATAGAAAGACAGTGACTTGTTTCTGTGTCAATGGTAAAGAGGGTAAGAAAATCTGAAATTGCACTAAGGAAGAGAAAGATTAAATTATATGAATACCTCTTTAATGGTAACAATAGTAAAGCACTGAAGAAGATAACTACAGGGTGATGGTTTCTCTAATACTGGCTGTCTTTAAGAACAGTTTAGACATTCATCAGAACATCAGAATGACATGTCATTGATAGTAGATATAGGTAAGTTGATTGTTTTTTCTTTGAGAACCTTTCTATGTGTGTCTTTCTGCATCTTATTTTTTTATCAGTTAAATATGAATACTTGTAGTCTTTCAGTGAAGTTAATACACTGCTACTTTCCTGTATCAGGAGCTGAAGAAAAAAAAAAGTTGATTTATTTACTACTTCAAACAAAACTAAAGAAAAAATGCTTCTAATTTTAGTATTTGTTAGATTTTTTTGTTGTTGTGTTTTGGGTTTTTTTTTTAGTAATTATGTTGTAGATTTCTGGACAGCTCTACCATCAGTAATATTCTGGTGGCACACCACACATTCCTTATCTTTTAATTTCAGTAATAAACTGGCATTGTCCAAGTCCCTCTAAGGTGAAACCTGACAGTATCTCAACTTGCACTAGAGACTTGTCTAATCTAAACTTTTTTTTCTCAGACCCTTTAATAATGTGGGTTGTAGCTGCTGCTTAATTCCTCTCAAAATGAGAAGCGCTGATTTATTCAGTGCAGACTGAAACAACCAACCAACCAACCACCAACCCAAAACCTGGCTGTTTGGAGAGTGATTATTGCCTTAATTCTAAATCTAAAAATAGATTTTTCATTCCGGAACTAGCAGTATGCAGCTTTGTGCTAAAAAACCAGAAACTTTGGGTGAGCAATTCTGGCAAAATAATAATAACACTAAAAATCCTGGAGGCAGAATGAAGAGATCAGTAATTGCAGATGTCATTATAATATGTTTATAGTTTTATGATATAAAAATAATTAAGGAATGGTGAATAAGAGGAATCAAGCTTGAGTAATAAATAGAGTCAACACTTGAAAGTTAAAAAGGCCTATTCATTTTTTGGTTTTTTTACTACTTTGAGTAAAGAGGATATAATCCATGGAAGCATCATTTTTCTTTTGTGTGCCTTGCAGCCTGAAGTGCAATTTTCCCTATAAAATTTTTATTAATCTTTCAATCATGCATGGGCAGTTAAGATTAGGAGGCAAGGCAGAAAGCAGTCACTCAGCCAGTGTGAAGAGAGGTCTACCATAGGATGCTGAAGCTTTTAGAGAAAGTGTTTGCACTTCTCTTTTCCTGCCCTGAAGATTTTTATTTTTTTTCTAGCCCAGCACACCACCATAGCAAAGGCTCTTGTGCCAACTCAGCTTGTGTAGGTATGTCTACATTATCCACAGCCGATACTGTGCCAGTAGTAGTGTGGATACTTGGCATAGTGTGGCTGTATGTGGATTGTCATCCTCCCTGCAATGTGTGTGCTCTGTTTACGTGGTCCTGGAGTGAGTATTGTCACCATGAGTTTAGTGGTATCTGCCATGGTCCAACAAGAAACTTTTTGTAACTTCAGATTGATTTTTATTATTTTTTTAAAAAAAATATGTGGATATAGCGGGTGTAATGGTCAGTGCTGTGGAAACCTAATGACTTACCAAGTTAAAGAGAAAGTGACCATGCACATGTACTGCAACTTGCTCAGCTTATAAGAATTGTCCCAACCCTTTGTTGACTTTGGGAACTGTAAGTCCATCACAGTTTACACAAGTTGATGATCTGCTAGGTTTTCATCATACTAAACAGAAATTCCTACAGATTTTTGAGATGTCATTTTTTTGTTAAAATAATCCCATGAAATTAAGTGTTTATTGTCTCTTTAACCTGATTTACTAAGAAAACAAGGCTGATACAGTTAGTAAGGTGGACAGAGAATAAGGAAAAGGATAATCTGGCTTCTTTAGAAAACTGGATTTTGTTGAAGTCCTCTTAGTTCATTCAGCAGTTCTTTCCACAGCAGTGTGTGTTTCACTTGTCAAGAATCAGGGACCAGATGAATGAACAGAGATGTGCAATGAACAGAGACTTTGTATCAATAAATACGTATTTTCTACTAACAACCAAAAATCAGGCAACTGTGTATTCCTTTTTCTTTCTGGGATTTTCAGGTAGGTTTGTGTATGTATTATGTACTCCCACCACCAAACCTCCTTTTCTATATATTATTGTTAATGTGATTTGAAGTATATTTATCTTTGTTGACAGTGTGAGAGAAATCCAAGGCACTAGAAACATCTGTTAGCAAAATTGTTTTCATTAAAGGTGTCTTGTGGGGCGTTTTTTTTCTTTCTTGAATCCCTAATATATATATTTCCCCTGCTGCTCAGCCCAGCTGGTGCTGTTGCCTTCTGCTGTTTTCCTGGAAGTTGCTTAGGTATCACCCAGAAATAGCTTGTAGGATATTTTGTTACCATGGCTAACACTGCATTTTCTCACAGGGGGGAAAAGATTGCATTATACAAAGCCATAGAAACACTTGAAAATGAGAATCTATGAGACTTGAAAATACCAGCAACATGAAATTAGTTTAAACCGTGGTGCAGTAATCTGCAGAGCACTTAGGTTGGAGGATACATGCCATTTAAATAGAATTAAATTTTCTTTGTTCTCCTGTCACTTCAAAGTACTCCTACTGCCTATGCTTTTATTGGTAAATTATATTATCAGTTTAAGAATTTGTTGGTGGAAAAAAAGGGAAAGTATTTTAGTCAGTAAAACTGCTAGAGCATAAATAATGTGTGCTCTCCTTTGAACAGAGAGGAATGGCTCGCAACAGCCTCGTTGGAGCAGCACAATCTGTCTGCTGCATGATGGCATCGCTGGCAGCCAAATACTCCCATTTTTGTTTTAATGGAAGGGTTCTTTCACATTGCTGGTTTTACATGATGGGAATGCGGTTGGAAATGCTTCCTGTTCCATTCACAAGCCCCAGGCTCTCCGTGCATTTCAGCTTCAAAAATGACAGCTGAAACCAATTAGGCAGAATTATGGGACAGCTAAGTCACATGGAGATTTATCATGACCGAGGAAGAGGAGGGAAAGAGAATGTATTGCATGGAAAGTAGAAGTGACTAATTTAATTAGAAGAGAATGACAGTCACATTATTATTATGGAAAAGGGCTGGCAAAGTGAGCTCATTTCATGTCACTGGCCATGGCTTTGAAAGGAGATGTCCTGCCCTTTGTCTGAATATGTTTTATGTTTGGTAGTAGTCTTCAATTTATGAGCAAGATAGCTGAGCAAAATAGTTGATGTTAAAGCAAAGCACTGAGCATATCTGAGGACAGTCATAACTTGTGGTTTACTCATCTATTCATAATTAGAGCTCCTTCAAGAGGAGAAGGGAGGAGTCTGAACCATCAACGTTTGCCTCTTTTTTTTTTTTTTTTTTTTTTTTTTTTCTGTTTGCATGCTTCCTTTCTTCCAGAAGTAGGATGCAATGTATATAAACCTTGCTTCAGCTGTATAAATACCAGGCTGGATTCTTTTCCCTTCAGCAGATGCTTATACACAGTATACTCGCAAACATAAACATGCACGTGTCTATAACACAAACCAGAGTCTTGCTGAGTAGAGATGACCTTCATACACTTATAAACTGCCACGGGTATAAAGCAAAACCCAGTTAATTTCTTTGTGTGAGCCTGGAGACAGTATTTCATAAGGTAAATGAAACTTCTTGTGCTATTGTCACGGTGGTTGGTGGTGTGGGGGAGAAGTGAGTGAAAAACTTGACAGAATGAGTCTGAGCAAGCATGCATTTTCCTTTTTTTCTTTTTTTTTTTCATATGGGGTGTTTTCTTGTTTTTTGTCCCAGGCTTCAGTTTGCATAACCCTTGTAAAACTGTCGGTTTTTAGACTCTGAGCAGTTAGGTTGGATACGTAACTTAATATCTCCCTTATTTTCATGTAACCGTATGAGTTGTGATACTTGTCTCCATCATAGGGAGGAGAATATTTGAAATTAATTGAAACTTGGGTCAAAAGTAGGCATTGGCTGGTGTGCTTCTACGTATAGTTTGAAAACAGAGGAATGGTTGGACTAGCGTAGCTGAGCATGAGTTTTCTATTCCCTGTCCTAGGAGACATTGTGCCGTCTCTGATTTAACCAGAAATCATGCCATCTGCCCCAGAAAGGGTCGGGGGGTTCCTAGTGCAAGTGTAGTTACTTGAGTTGTGCACTGAGGAAAGGGCTTGTGATTTAACTTGGTGAGAGAAGGTAGCACAAAGGCTTGATAGAGCCTTCTCAAGGATGTGTAGCTGTGTGTGCCAGAATCCTGAAGTCAAGTCACATTCCTGGAGCAGTGATCTTCCGGCACGATTTAGTAAAATACAAGTATTTGAAGAAATAAGATGACAAAATCCGCCTCAGGTTGCCTATACTTATTTTTAATTTCAGCCAAAATGGCCTGGATATCTTAAACCTGTAGTGGAGAACCCTTACTCTAAATACTCAAGACTTACAGCATGGGCTTGGAGTTTGGAAGATGGGTACCCTTTGTGCTGCGGGTGGTGCTGAGCTATTATTTCCAAAATTGCCCCAAATGTGGTCAGGTGGTAAGCTTCAGAAAAATTGTGATTTGTACTTAAAAACTATGTATTTAAGATTCCCCCTGTCCTCTCAAAGACTTGCTTTAATCTTGCACTTAAGATATCATAGATGGCATCCCCGGAGGAAATGAGGTTGTTCTCAGGGAAGCGAGGTTGTTTCTCCAGGAGTCAATAGGGGGAGGAGAGATCAAATTGCTTACTTAAAGCAAAAGAGATTTTGCACAAACCAGGTATCTGCTGGGGTTCCTGCCTCATTCAGAGTATCTTTTCAAGGTAAGACAGGTAATACTACTGTAGAGAACTGGGTTCCATCCCTGCTGTGTTGGGAATTGTCATCGCCATCACAAATTGCTGTCATTGCAATTCAGATACAACTGACTTCTGCTATTCAGCATAAGATTCTCAGTCTCCCTTGCAAAAGCATTATACACTCACAGCTGTAACTGAAGTCAGTCAAAACAGAGAAGGCAAAATTGTGTGAAATACTATGAAAAGTCAAAACCAAAGTGCTTTAAATGGAGTTGGCCAAATCAGTGATATTTAGAGACTTTTTTCTCTTTGCTTTGCTTCCCTACCTGATAAGAGAATAATGCCACATCTCCCCTGGATTGCTATGGAACTGTTTTATGTTTGTGAAGTGTGTGAATAGCATAGCAATAAGCAGGTAAGGAATGCCAGTGAGATTAATATTTTTGCCTTCAAAGTAGTAAATGATCCAGAGACTGCAAGCTGTGTGAGAATGGGAAAAAAAAATCCAAAACATAAAAACAGCACAGCTGTTCTGTAATCAGGTAACTCCTATTCTACTGAGTGAGTATGTCTAATCCTGTGAGGGGAAAATAGAAAGTGATCACATAATGCATTTAAAAATTTATCATAACGTACGTTTATTGGGCGAACAAATAAAAGGTTGGATAAACCCCATTAATTCTGGACTTCCCTAGCTTTTGAGTTCTTCACTATGGAAACTTGATTTATTTATTGTTTTGTGTAGCTGTTATGAACAGATTAGTGCTAATAGCTTGTATATACATGTAGGTATGGGTAAACTGGTTGAGTGCTAAGAGCAGGAATTAATGGGATTTTGAATTTAAGCTAAAATAACATGTTCTGACAGCATGGCATTAGTTGTGGTGATTTATGTGTGTTGGAGATTAACAGTGTGGCTGATAGTTATTAAAAGATGCCTTGAAGCAGAATTGGTCTAGCCAGGTTTCTGTGATCAGGTTGCATGTGACAGATACTTGTCATTACTTGGAAGTCTCTGTACTGCATTCCCAGTGTATCCTGCTTCCCTGTGAGGTCTCCTTACCCTCTGAGACAGTGGAGAAAAAACTGTAAAAGGTGTGTTGGTTGGTTTGTTTCTTGTCTTTCTGCCTTGTTTCAGCATAGCTTTATGTTATTGCCAGAATATAATTGTATCTTGCATTTTCCTTTAGAGTATATATTTTATTAGATCAAGGTGTTAACCACAGTAAAGATCCTAGCATTGCGAGCATGGCATGCTGTATCTGCAGCCACTGTTCTACTTGGGAAAGCATGTTGCCTTCTACCTCGAAGTACAGTGTTAAGAAAAAGACTCCATTCATCTATATGGTACCAATTTCATGCAATGCTGTTAGAAAACTGCTTTCATCCAGTTTACTGTTTTCTTTTTTTAATGTTTTCCTGAAACTTGCATTCATATTGTCTTCTTCAATGTCAGCTGAGTACACAAGCACTGGAGCAGACACTTGGCCGCCAAAAAAACAGGTTTAGAAATAGTTGTCCCTGCAGCGCTGTCAGCTTTCCTGGCTGTACTAATATTTAATTCAATGTGCATTGAGGCCTTACCTTGGGAAAAGAAAAGCAGCTGATGCTGTCTGCTTTACAGCTAATTTTTTTTTTTTTTTTTTTAATTGAGGAGCAATGTACTATAACTTCATAAGTTGCTTTCCCAGTTGGTGCCATAGTGTTTAGGGGCTTTTGTGAGGACTCCAACTTAGTTTTATGAGGGCAAATTCTTGAAAGATTTGAACAGAAAAGACTTTCCATTTCTATTTACTGGCTGAGTGAAGGTTGGTAGAGGTTTCTCTGTGTCTGTAGCATGTGTGTGGGGAAAAAAATAGATGACAAGACTGCTGCACAATTGACTCTGTAAAGGCTTCCGAGATTATGTAGAAATTGCTGTTTACATTGAATTTTGGGTAGATACGAGCAATTGGTTTTTGAAGGAGAGAACCACTGATGCAGAAGGTTATAGCAGGCTACCAGTTGTCCAGGTCCTTGGGGTAGGAAGAAGCAGCGAATGATGCATAACACAAACAGGGTCATCATTGATGTTCATGTATGGAGGAAATGCATCTAAATAATAACTGAAATGTAAGTGGAAGAAAATGGGTTTATCCTCAAAATTCATTACAAGTATATTTGAAATAAAAAGATGACTTATTGCTGTTCCTAGTGATGTAACTCTGAAGAGGATGTTCTTAGAAAGTTTTTGGTGAATAGAAAGGTGCAGCTATTGGGCAGCTGAGGTGCTGGAGCTTCAGGGATTGGACCTTCAGAAGTAGCATTGGCTTTGTCTTTGTCTGGTCTAGTTTCTGTGGGGTGACCAGTTGCAAGTCGTAGAAATCAATAGAAGGTGAAAGAGGCACTAAGCTTTCCACCTACCAGGTTATCTGTCGCCCACAAAAGCTTGATGACTGAACTATGGGGTAATGGTAATTCTCCTTCAGCCAGCCCATGCAAGGGAGCGGGCCATGATGGGTGCATCAGAGGATGGGACAGCACTGCCCAGGCTTTCTAAAGCAACATTTCAGCCTTTTCTTTAAAGTTCTCCCAGGCACTGCGGGTGCTATCACTGTTCAAAGATTTGTATTTAAGTTGGTACTTCTCTTCAATAAGCAACAACAGGGAGAGTCCCCAAACTTAATTTGACACCAGCCATCACCTGTAGTAAAGGTGTTTCCCTTCATATTTTGCCAGAAGCAGGCTCTTGTAGTGGGGTTAGTACTCAAAACCTGTTCCCTTTTCCAAACAAATGACAAGGTTAGCAGATGACTTTGTTCAAGTATGTTTCCTTGACGTTGATAACAGTAAAACAAGACAGAACTGGGTAATGCTGTGATGCATACTGAAGGATGACTGGTCCATTTTTGGCATGGTTTTATTGGTACAGTCCAGAAAACTAGCTGGGAGATTGGGAGTTTATACCTGAAGTGACTAGAGATTTTACAGAAACTAGGAATAAGTCTTTAAACAGAAGATAGACCTTATGCAAAATGCACTTCACTGACAGTAATTGTTCATGGTAGAGGTGTATTTTTAAATTTTCTTTGTAAATGCATTCATTAATGTGTTAACTATAAATTAAAGTTTTGCTTGTTGTAGCTTGTGTTTTGGAAGCTCTGTTGTGTTGTATTTAGTGTGGCTTGCCCCGTCTGTGTGTGCCCTCTGCCCCCCTGATACCCACACTGCTCATTTTGGAGCTCAAGCAATTTCCTGCAGTTCGGACGCTCGCTCTTTTGAAGCCATGTAAGAATTCATGAAAAAAAGTTGTGCTAGCACACAACCTAATCAACCAGTGTATCTTGTGTTGTTGAAATACTAATTTTACAGTGTGTTTTCATATTTATGACTTCAGAAGAGATTATACAGAACAGTTGTGGCTACTAAGATTTTGTGTCTTAGAAGATGTGAACTTCTCTATGATTCTTTATAACTCTGCAAAAGAGCACTAGAGAATGGCTTCTGGAGTAGGAAATGTTGCACAGAGAAACCATTCTGCTATATTGAAGGCAACTTTTGTCCAAAACTCTCACCTTGAAAACTGCTTATATTTAGTTGGGCTGTTCTGTATGTGAGGCAGGTATTGCCAAGTAGCTTTTCAAGGAATGCTGGATGGTTTTTACAAGATGTGTTCAGCAACCAGATGTGGAAGACAGAGTCAGTTTCCCGAGTTTTTTGGTCGTTAATCTAGTGTATATTTTTGCTTTGCTTATTCTGAACATAATTCCAGAAGCTGAGTTGTGCAAGCAAATCATAGAAGAGACGTGCCACTTCACTGAAAGTGTGCTGCTGACTGGTAGGAATGTGAAGAAATGCAAGAGAAAAATTCAGAGACAGTAGTGTGTCCATAATAAATCCAATAAATACTTATTAATTAAAAATAACAATTTACACTTACAAGCCTGCTTATTTTCTGAAGAGATTTTATGGTATATTTGTGGGGAATATAGGCAACTATGAAGGGAAAACATATTTTTGTGTCTTCAGTGAAGGTATTTTCTAAAGTATCTGTAATTAATAGCTGTACGTGTGCATAATATGCGCTTTTTAAGCTGGAAATGATCATTTAGTACTCTGATAGGCAATGCATTTCAGATTTATTTTCTAAACCATTAAGCCATCTTAATCTAGAATCACTATAAAATGATATTTAAAATCCCATGTTTTAATGTGAATAATGACAGTAACATTTGAGGTTCTCCGTTGATGTTCTTCCTCTTCCCTCCTAATATTACTTTATTGGTATTGATGATGATATTGTCCTTACAAGGTATAAAATGATAATAAAATTAATTTACCATATACAGAATGTTAGGAAAAAATAATTTACGTTTGGTGAATATTCATATCAGTCAAGTTACCAAGGTTGTTAAATAAAATGGAGTGTAAAGGTACAAGCGTGTGTGCACACGTGTGGCTGAAAAATCTCATTATTTTCCATTTGTTGTGCCCACTCCTAAGTAGAAGGATATTTAATTGCTGCAGTCATACAGATATTGATACACTTTTTTCCATCTGACTTTCTTTTAGCATACTGATTTATGTCAGTACATGGACAAACACCCTGGAGGGCTTCATCCAGAAAATGCAAAGGTAAGTGTCAAAAAGAGCACACATTCAAGGCAAACGCAGTAACAGTAACTTTGTGTAAAATGTCATGTTGGTTGTTTCACAGAAGCTGATTATTAGCTAAAGGGAAAATGACTGGCATATGAACTGCATTTTAAAAGATATTTTTTTCTTTAAAAATAATTAAAAATCTAAGTATTTGAACATCCCCACAAAAGAACTTGTGAAGTCTGTAAAACTGATTCAGAGCCAGAATATTTGAGTAAATACTGTTAGTGTTGGTAATCCCTCCCCTCCATTCAAACATTTGCTCTTAAGACAATACTACCCTAAACCTCCTGAGTAAATATCCTTTAGGCAGCCAGTACTAGATCTTCAGTGAGGTAAATCACTGTAGGTTCACCAGGTTTGAGGGAACTGTAGTAAATTATATTAGCTGAATGTACTGCTTTTTATATGAGCATATAAAATCTTCCCTAATCTTTTTGCTCACTTATTTTGATGAAGCATTTTCATAGCTGATCTCACTTTTAATTTTTATTTTTTTTCCTTCTAAGGTAGATACTGAGGATTGTCATGCAGGAAGGAGGGAGTATATTAGCAGGATTTAATGGAAAGATAGACTGGTAGAGACTTGATCCAGTTACTTTCTGGGAAGTCAGCCAAATGATTTTAGCATCAAATGGAAGCCAGTCAGACATACAGAATGTGTTGTGTGTGTATAGATCACCCAGATGATATTTGTTACACTTGCCTTGCACTTTGACATCAGTCCCATTGTTGTTCTACTTTAGAAGTGTTTAAATCTTCACTTGTCATACTGAGAGCTTTATTCTAGTATTTAGTTTCTTGAAATTGAGAAGTTTGTGGAAAAAAATAAATCACACTTTCCTGGAAAACTCAAAGGCCTTTTTGGTTTAAGAAAAGAAAATATTTTAAAAAGAGGAATTATTTTTTTTTCAGTATCTGATCATTGTTGTACATCAACTACTTTTATAGTGTAATGGATTAATTTTCTAGATGAGAATGGCTATCATCAAAAAAATAATTAAATAAAGAATTCTTCCTTACTGCATATATTTGGCCAAACTAAAAAAAAAAATAAAAAATATATATATATATTCATATATTCTTTTTGAAAATACATGATGTGTATGCTGCAAGCTAGCTTCCTTGTAATGTATGACTGTCACTCAGACATTTTGCTAGCGTGAACAGGGAAAGCCCACGGGTCTCCTCCCAGTGCCAGCTTCACAGTGCCTCTGTGACTGCGGCGCTTGGAAATGGCTAAAGGTGGGTGAGGTGGGACCTGTTCTTCAACCGCTAAAACTTCTGAGCTTCCTTTGCTGTTCAGTTTCCTAAGCAGAGTTTCATGTGCGTGTTAAAACAGTGGTTTTGCGTTTCATTTCCCTGTGAGAGTGCTTCTACATTTGGCTTTCTGAGGTTTGGCATAAGCTACAACTGGCTTTGAAAGTTTTTTGTGCTGCTTCAGATTTGCAAGACCTACTCCAAGGCTGCAGTGCTGTATAGCTCAGGATCTAATATGCAGTAGCCATTGTAGCTGTAATTGTTGCCCACTGAGAAGACATTATACTTCACGTAACTGTACTTTTTCTTGATCGTATCAGGGCCCAGTGAGCTTGTCTTTTTGAGGGTAGGCATATGTGGATAATTAGGCTTGTTAATGTGTCACTCCTCCAAATGCTGAGATACCTTTCCTAAAACAGGAGCTTCAGAGGGAACTGCAGTAACAGAATTTCACTTTCAGATTTTGCCACATGTATTCCTGTGGCTGTCTTTACCATCTAACAACAGTGCTCAGCGACACTTCCGAAGCTTATGGACACATTACAAATACTTCTTTGAGTAGCCAAGTTTAGAGTCCTGGTGTGCTGCTAGTTCAAGCTTTTTAAAATCCAGATGGATTATTAATTTAAAAAAAAAAAAGAGAGAAAAAACATGGGGAAGTTGGAGCAGATTACTCTTCTGCCATGAGCAATCCCATTGGACAATTAATATTTTTTTCCTGTTGAATAATAATAATGAAAATTGGTTATATGCGTTTAGTAAACTCTTTTGCCAGGCCAGCAACAAAGACTAGCCTTAGTTCATGCAGTAATTATTACAATCTAGCATGATGGTTTGAGCTCCTACGATTTTAAAACTGATTTAGCCTGCCTGGGGTTTTCAGTGAAATACCTGCTCTCAAAGCCATGAGTGAAAAATACCTGCCTAGCCCAACAGAGTGATTTCTTCAGCAGGGGGGGGACAGAGGCTGCAAAGAAAAGGGAAGCCAGTCATATATGCTGACAACTCCCAGACTTTCACCACCATGCAAAACTAACAGCTTGCACTCCTGTCTTCTGGCAGAGGAGATAAGATGGTTACTATATAATATCTTAATGCTTTGCTGTGCTCAGTTTGTCGACTTACATAACTGTGGTTCTGAGACTTTGCCACCTATTTTGGTTTTAGCTTCTGGACAGAGTTGTCTATATGGAACTACAGCTGATTTTTAAGAGTTGAGCTGAGCCATGTTAATTAGCCTTCTCTCCCTGCCAGCCCCTTCTTGCTACAGGTCCTTCAGGAATTTCACTTTTAGTCAGACTTTTAGGCAGTGTTTGTTCAGAATCACTGCTTATGTGATCCCTAAATCCATTTTAAAAAACTTAGAGTTGAGCAATTATATTCCAGTAGTAATAAATTAGTCTCAGCTCTCTGGGGCTAACCTGTGGGATTAAGCCATTGATGCTCTCCCAGTATGACAGAAGGCCCCCTGCCTTTCAATTTTGTTTTTTAGGAAAGTATTGCCTACAGATGGATATTCCTTTCTGACTTATTGCCAGTTATTAGAAATACAAAACCACATAATCATGCTTTTTTTTCCAAATAATATTGTACAGTAGTTCCTGTAAAATTGTACTTCATAGGAATGCAGAAGCAGTGCTATTAGTTATTTATGTTTTGGTTTCTATAGGACATCTTCAGCCTAATTGTATTTCTGAATTTTCTCTGTATTTACAAGTTAAAGGCAATGGTTGTTCCCTCAGGCTTACTTTTAGATGAAGAATCATGAATAGAATAAAATCCAGATTACTTTGATAGACACACATATTGCTGTCCCCTTGGGTGTTGTGTTTGACATTGCCTTTCTTTGTGGTTTCAAATAGGCTATTTGCTGTCACTTAAATATTCTAAATAAAGACTACGCAGAATATTCTAAATATGTGGAAGTATAAAGAAGAATGTCTCAATTGGCAGTCGTAGGAGTCTTGGGACAGTATGTTTAAGCAAACAGAAAATATTGTTTCCTGAAGTATTAGGTTTATCCTTTTAGTGGTACATATGTATTCACACATAATGATTTCAGAATTTTATATTTCATGTGTGGAGATGAAAGTCTTACCAATAACACCACGTTTTAAACTCTTCACAGAATTTGTGCATGGGGCTGAGATACTGGTTTTTTAATACTTATACCTGAGAATGTTAAACCAAGTATCCTGGTGACATATATGTGGTTAAGTACTTGCAATGTCTTTATCAGCTGTAAGGGAAATTGGCAGAAAGCAGCTGTTTCAATCCATAGGTTCTCCGAATTCTGTTAGCTTCAAATACACAATCATATACATCTTTGGTTACTAACAAGCCTGCATGTTTACCATTTATATAAAACTTTATATTAATACGCTGTGTACAGTATTATAGTTAGAGATGAGGAGAGAAAAGGTAATCGGTTAATAAGTCCCTGTTTAGTAGGCACAGCATCATCGGTCTTCTGGTTTTGAAGATGTCTTTCGAATTTTTTCCAAGACTGAAGGCAAGCAATAAATCTGAAATACATGGCCTCACATATAATTATGTTTCTGTTGGAAGCTACTGCTGCAGCCTTGTGTATGGTTGGAGCTAAGAGCTGATTTATGTATACATTATGTATACCACGTGGCGCTTGCCAAACTGCAAAATGTGCTGCTGCAAACTGAGGTACAAGACTTGCTCCTCACTCGCTACACTGTTCCTCCTGGCCCTGACTACTGAAATTTGTACTCCTGGCTTTCTTTCCTACAGCTGTTGCTGCCTTTGGAGATAGTTCATACTTCTTGGAATCTCAGTTGAAACATCTGGATTGCTTCCTACAGCGGGAACTCTTAAAGGGTCACAGCAGCTAACTGACCCTGCCAGTGACTCTTTTATGATGAACTTAATTCTGATTTGTGTCTCTTTCTGTCTGGTACAGGACCATCTCCACCAGCCTTTTGACTTAACTTTCTTGGTTCTCCTGAGCCTTTGCATCTGTCCATAAATGCTTCTTATTTTGTACATTCATACTTTAATTCTTAAGTATCTTTTTTTCGTGCATTTCAGCATGTCCTGTGAAAATGTAATTGTTCTTAACTTCTTTCAACCTTTGAAATACCATCTTTATTTTAACTGCATCTTTTACTGCATCTTACTACATTCCCAGTAATGCAAATAAATTCGGCTTTATGTTTTGATGCATTTATTCTATAGTTGAGTCCATTTTCTGTAACTCTTGTTACTGGAGGAACAAGCAGAGCACAGACTTGCGTCTGTCATGCCTGCATTGCTTGTTTGCTTTCCTGCCTTAAAAATAAATCTATTAATGAAAGCTGATTTGCTTTTTAATTGGTAATGCTGCATTGAAATAGCTGTAGTCTTTTGGGAAAAGCAACCTCATCTTTTTCTCTCTGCCTTTTTTCCTCTACTTGCAGTGTTAGAGGTAATATCGATTTATTTGAGCGTTTGACTTCAAAAAATCTTTGACAAAATAAAAAGACACTTGCCTCTGACCCACTGTTCCTCAATCCATGCAACACCAGCCTGAATGACAATGGAGATCTCAACCAGACAAAAATGATCTCTGTCTCTTAATTACTCCTGAAATCTTTTACTTCAGGCAATGCGGAAGACTCCTATCCTAATACTGCTGCTCTGATTTGTCCTCCCTAGGCACCTTTTCTCTTCCCAGGGCCAAAAAGTGATGAGAAGAAATAGGCAGACCCTCTTGTTGAACTTTGCATGCAGGGAACAGGAATATTAAGCTTTCTCCCAAGAGCCTTCAAGACTTCAGCTCTTACCTACCCATCTAAATTCCAAGCCTTCCTTGCTCCTAGGAAGCAGGGCACAGCAGTCTTCTATGCATACTTGATGGATTGTTGAAGCAAACCTCAAACAACTAAGCCCTACCCCCACCACAACCTTTAAAAATGTGTTTTATCACTGTAATACTGAGTCAGAGTTGACTGTCAAGGTCACATGTAAGGTATGTGGCAAAGTGTGGAGTGCAATTTGAGTATTAAGTTTCCTAGGGCATCCCAACAATCTCTGTACAAAATACGCTTAAGTTTCAGTAAAAAAATGTAACCAGTTTCAGTCTTGAAACTTCTACAGAAATAGTTTAAAAGAAATGTAATTAATAGGAATTTATGAAACATAATGGGATGCTGCTATACTTCTCTATGCTAAATGCTCAAGAAGAGATCAGTCAACTTTATAGCACTGCATTTAAAAAAAATAATTTACAAAAATCCCAAGTCTGATATAATAAAAATATTGGATTTATTAAACCAAGGTTTTAATACTGACTTCCTAAACAAGATGTAGTGCATATTGAATTGAAAATGTTGAAATACAATGCATGTTATCTGATGTTATCAGAAGTCTCTGGCACTTAATCACTTGCGGTATTCATTTATTACTCTCTATACTGCAGTACTGTGAATGTTGTCCTTAATTAATGGTTACAGTTTTTAAAGTTGAGTCTGTTTTTGTCAGATGAATAATTTTGGCATTTAATGACTAATGTGAAAATTAATAATCTAAGTCAAAACCATAGGGTGGTTGTCAGCTGATGTCTTCTGTAAACATAAATATTTATCACTGAACTGATTAGAGCTTTAGAATAATCTGAAGCACAAAGAGTAGGGAAGCATTCAGAACATGGAAGGATTAGGCAACTCCTGTATCCCATCCGTGAGGCTTGCTACAGTTCAAGTGCAGCTGCTTAAACTTTGGCAGTAGCAGAGCGTTGTATAGTGGCTTTTGCTAAGCAGTAGCTCCATTCATTATTAGTAAGGTATAAAACTGTATGCTTGTTAGGAAAACATAGTATCTGAAAAGCATGATAAAAATGCTTTGGTTTTTAGGTTACAGTTTTGTTGATGTAGGCCACCCTGGTGTGCTTCTCTTTTCTTTTTGCCGTGTGATTGTATAAATGTCTCTGGTGTGGATGAGAGGTTTGTGTTCCCCTTTTCTGTGGGAGACATGCATTGAATCACATGGCCAGTCCTGAATCCATATGTGACAAATGTGTGGTTACGTGATGTAGGGGAAGCTGGGGCATGTGAGTGCCCGTGTGTGACTGGAGGTGTCTGACCAAAAACCTGACCACCATAGACTTAGGTGCACTCGGTTTGGGCAATTAAACCATGATAATACATACAGCTGTGATGAATTTTCATGTCTTGTTTCACCTATCATACTGACTCATTGAGGTTTGGAGAAAAGACTTTTTTTACTCTAAGGTGAATACCTACTATGGTGGTCCTTTTAATTATATCTGTTGTTACTGGAAGCAAATCTAATTAATGTCCTAATTTTGAAATCTCTCTCCTACTTGCTGAAATTAGTGATGCTACTGATACAGAGTTGAATTAAAAATGTATTTCAACAGATATGCTAAGTAGGAAGTGCTGCTGTTTAATGTGGTTGAGAAGTTGGTATTTTTCATTCCTCATTCAGTGAAGAAGCAGGTGTACAGTAGACAGAATAATGTTATGCCAAATTAAGGTCGTCTTTTACACATGGCATTGAGAATTGATTATTTAAATGAGACTCTTTAGTTATCAGACATTAAATAAGGCATCAGCATTTCACTGTACTTTGTCAGTCTTGTCACTTAAAGTAATGATTTGATAATATGCACAACTGTGAACAGCAAAAGCAGAATCTTTATCAGTGTGTTAAAATTCATGCTGGAAGAATGTCACTTTCATATCTAGTGTGTGCATATGTAATTTATTGTCTGCATGATCCACATGGCTCACATACAGCAAACCCCATGAAAATATCATAGGGATGAAGAAAACACCCTTTCCAGTGTCTTTAAAATTGGTGAGGGACCAACCACAACTCTGACCTAGTTCAGCATGGAAGTGAATTGGTGAAAGGTAGAAAAGGAGATTCGATTCTATTGAATTTATTTTTACTTTTGCCATTCAGGAGTAAAAAATCTGAGACTCTTCCACTTATTGAACATCAGCAGATGTCTGTAACTGATCATAAAGGAGTTTCTTTGTACTTAGTTAATTAAGCACACCTTCCTCATTGCAAATGACTGTAGTACTTACTACCCAGAGGGGACAAAAAATGATTAAAAGAGCATCAAAGAGAATAGAAGTTAGCAAATTAACACTTTCCAGTCTCTTCCTTTGCAGTTCTGCTGTTAATAAGTGGGAAAATCTGTATCTTTTTTTAAAGTAATGGTACAATGCACATTCCTAGTGGCTGTATTGCATGCATTTCTGTGTGACATTGTCTTTGGTAAGTTTCTTATGCAAGGAATGCAGGAGCAAGTTAGAAACCTTTGTAAATGCCTTTTGGAGTGAATTATTTTAAAATTATTTTGGCAAGAACTCAGTTGGTTCCAGGGAGGTCAGATAGGAGAACCTTTTATTGAGATAAAGCTTATTATGATAATGAAAATCATGCTGATTCAAATGGCTAACAATTTTTTATTCAGATAGGATCCTTTATTCCTAGGGATGCAAATACATCTCAAGTCAACACTTTGTTCCTGAAATTTCTTCTTCTGACAATTTAAGCAATAGAGCCTACAAAGCTTTGACCTAAAAAGTTCAGTATTTCCCCAGGACATTGTTAGAAGTGAGAAGTCAGGTTTTATCTCGTGGGTATTATCCTGGTTGGAAGGAGGGAAAAGAATGGCAAACCAGCAATGATAAAAAAGGTTGTGCTTGGTGAGCTTTTTACATGCTAGCAGAAGTCACAGAAAGACGTTTCTCATTGTTTCTGGTACATAGTATTGGGGGTGGGGGGTGGGGTGCGGGTGGGTGTTATGTTAATGGTTTAAAACAAGTAGATCTAAATCTCCCAAAAAATCTAGTGAACCCAAACATAACTGAGTATTTGTTATTGTTGCATTTATTTCATCCAAGGCTATGAGATAGTACTGTGGGATTTATTGCCTCCTTTTGCCTTTGAAAATAGTGAGTAATTCACAGAAGCCTGTAGCATCCTCTGGATGATAGGGAGAAGTACACCGGCTGCAAGCATGAAGTGAGGTGTCCTGTGCTGGGTTTCTTTTACTGGTATTTTTGGATTTGATGGTCTGTTAAGACTGAATACGGTATCGATTGATGCTGAATACACACAAGAGGATTCAGATGATTACATGATACCCAGCTGGTGTGCTTTGATACGTACATACAGCAAGCAGCAGCATTTGTGTTATCGGTGATGATAACATAAAGCTTGTGCAGTACTATGTATTACCTTTTGAAAGTAACTATGCTAATACAGCAATATGAGCTTATTGAAGTACCGGCACATAAATCCAGTAGTGCTTTCAGCTTTCTTCTGAACTGGTGTGAGCTCCTGGTCCAGGTTAGCTCAGCTCCATTTGCAGTCTTTTTGTTCCAGAGAGAGCAGAGCTGAGTGTTTTGTGCAACTTTCATAGACTAAAGGGTTCTAATGTAGCTTTCTACTTCTGTATCTAGGACCAGGTCCTTTATTCCCACAATACAACATGTGGTAAGTGAGCTCAGGTGCAGGAAATCATTCAGAAATCCCTCTGGATCATCAGGGAAAGACTTAAAAAAGTCCCCCACAGGCCTCATTAGTCTGTCCTTTTAGGCAGCATCCTTATTGGTCACTAGGGTCCTTGATGACTCAGCAGACACTGTGTGGAAATGGTACATTTTCTGGAGAACCTCTCTGGGCTTGTTGTGAATTTCTGCTTTTCACTTGCCCCATTATCCTTTGCCAGAAACTCTCTACCATCTCTGGGAACGAAGAGCAGCTATGCGGAATCATCTGAGCACTTCTACACAGATGACCTGTACATGAGCATCCCCCTTTACCATTAAACTCATCAGA
Source organism: Falco biarmicus (assembly GCF_023638135.1). Taxonomy (NCBI): domain Eukaryota; kingdom Metazoa; phylum Chordata; class Aves; order Falconiformes; family Falconidae; genus Falco; species Falco biarmicus. The sequence continues at coordinate 37,681,274 of NC_079291.1, read as the reverse complement.
GCTTTCTAAACCCAAGTCAGAAAGTGTTAACTCCCATCAGTCCCACCTGTTAGATGTGTTTTGGATGGCATGCATCAGTGTTGAGCTTATAAGCTCTTTTGGGTGAGAAGAGCTGAAGATCCTGTGTGAAAATAACATAGTAAAGCAGCACATGAGCCATCTTGCAGCTGTTAGTTCTGTGCATGTAATGTTCTAGGTTGTATACTCACCTGGTCTCATGAAAAACACTGTGAAAGCAGGGCTGTTCATCCAAGCACCTGGCAAGTCTCAGAAAATGTAATTGGTTTAAACAGACATTTGGTCAAATGTTGCATGGAGCTCAAGTGACTATCCAGGCCTTATACTTGATTGTGTAGGTGCTGACCTTTTTGTAGAGTTGAGGGCTTTCTCTTGGAAGTTAGAAGAACTGCTAATATTCTTTTAATATCACAGTCCATAAACCCCAGATTAGCTTTGACCTGCATGCATTTTTCTCACTGACAAGAAGCAACACACTTTAATGAAGAATTTTCATTAAACTGAGAGCTGCATAACTGTTAGGGGAATAAAGGTGATTTTTTTTTCATGACTATAATAAATAAGCAAGGCCTGAATCACAAGTATTAGAATTTTTAATTTTTTGTCTCAATGTAAAGTGTTGAGCCTCTTAATGCTAATCCTTGCTGAAAACATGGCAAAAGAGACAAATCCCATTCCTGATTTCTGTCTTTTCCAACTCTCATCACAATGACCCTTGTCATTTTGTGAGTCTAATTTTATCACTAAAACTTCTTGTTCTTACTAATAAGCTGCAAACTGTTCATGAGTGATGTCCTAGTTTGTTTATTACAGGTTATTTGACACTTACAGAGCCTTGTGTATGACCATGCAAGTATTAATATAAAAGCTGAAGAACCACGAGTCTGTATCGTTTCTACCCTCATCACCAACCCATTGAAATGCATATGGAATTGCCATTGACTCCTTTTAGAGTTGTCCTGGTCTGCAGGGCTGCCATCCCATGGCCTTGGAGATGGTGGTTCAGTTGCTTGTTCAACAGCTCCCACCCCCCCCGCCCCAGCCCTGAAGCCCTCGGCTGATGTTTCATAGTGATCAGAATTGAGCAAGATGGAGGAAGTAAGATCAGAATACGGCCATGACAGCTGGTATGCTGATTTCAGATCGGGTATAGGGGTAGGAATTGATGGTACCTCATCTAGTGTTCATGTCCATACTTGTGAAGGTAATGCAGATAGTCTTGAAGGAGAACAGGTTTCTTGGAGAGGGCTTTCCTCAAAGACAGGGGAGGTAACTTGACGGTGAGAAGGCAGAAGTGTTTCCTGAGGCATCAGAAACAGTTCTTTCCAATTTGTCTTTTCTTTGTGTGGAGTGAAGAACCATTGGGAATGGAAAGTCTCTTTTACTGTTCTCTCTTCCCAAGCAATCCCAGAGGGCCTGTGGGGTTTGCAGAATGCTTTGCTGCCAGGCATTAGGCTCGTGTTTTCACTTAAATCTTTTTACATTTAATATTAACAAATAAAAGCAAAGGTGAAGAGGAAAAGAGAAAGCAGCAAAACAGTGGCTGAATTAACCCTGTAATAAATTCAGGGAGATTCCCCCCCCTCCCCCGCCCCCTTCTCTTTCATGATCTTCCTCCAAGAAGGAAGCAATTGATACAGTGTATTTAAGTGAATTAACTGACTTTTGTGGAAGTACTTGATGAGTACAGCATGCCTACAAGTTTGGAATAAAACTACCTTCCTAAGCTGTCCTCAAGAGTAGATATTTATTCTATTTAGCTGTAAAATTGTTTGGTTTTTTCCTTAGGCCGTTGTGTCAAGATTCTTTGTATTAAAGCCAAATGAAAGCACACATTAATAAATGTATTTTAAGTTATTAAGATTACAGTGCTGTAAGATAACATGATAATTGACATTTCTTTGCATATTTAAAAACAATGTTTGAAGTTAAATACCATTGATTTAGCCTAGCAAACTGGATATTTTTCCTATCTTTTTATTTTAAAAATATTATTTTGAAGTCATTTAATAGAATTTAATTTATATTTTAAGGCTGTAATGAAAGCTGTTTCTGCTTCCTGCCCTTATTAAACTAGGTTTTGTGTACCATGAGTTCCATTTTAACCACAATTCAAAAAGGAATGTCCACGTTACTTACGACTTTCCTGCTATTCTTTCTTTTGTTTCTGTATTTTGCTCTTAGGTTTCCTCAGCACATTGTTAGGCCCCACCCTGGCAAGAAGGTGATTGATATGGCTCTTTGTGCCCTGGCTAAATAGCTAAACATACAGTGTATTGTGTCTGCACTTGGGGAAAAATGAAATGCAATTAAATTCATTTCAACTTCAGTAACATGACATTTCTGTTTCTTTCATGTCAGCCTTTATTCTCTTTTATAATCAGATTTTGTAACCCTTTTTATAATGTCTCCTCACTTCAGCAGTCACTAAGTAGGATGATTGTGTTGCAAGTTAATTAGAAATTCTCATGTGTCTGAGCTGACTTTTGCTAAATCTTTGGTGTGGTTTCCACATCTTCTGAGATGCTGAGAGAGCATGTTTCACCGGCGCTGAGCTGTGAGGTACAAGGTCCATATCCACTCTTGAATCCTTCATGCTTGGCTTTGCAAAGGCTTGTTGTGTTCCCATTTGGAAACTGTAGCATTTTTTTAAATATTTCAGGCAATAGGAGTGGTCTGTATATTAGGGGAGATTTTTCGCAACTGCAAAGAAAACTCCTGGGAAACAATCGTTCACCATTTGTATTGACAAAATCCATGAGGGTAACACTTTCACAGCAGGTGCCAGTAAGAATGCAGGAGAATGATGGGAGAGGAGATGAAAAGAGAGGACAAAAGATCTCCATCACCCAGCTCTTTGTTCATAATTGTAAATTACAAAAATACATTGTATCAGTGCTTAGCTCTAGGGAAAGAATTTGTAGAGTCCAGTGAAGGATTAAAAGAAACATGGGGGGATGAGTTAGGTTCCTATCTAAATTTACCTTAAGGACTATTATGAGCAGGCTTTAAAAGTCATTGTTAAGTTCAGTGAGAATTATTGTTTCCTAATGAATAATACATAAGCGGTTCCCATTAAAAAAAACTTTGAAGGAGAAAACCTGTCATACTTGCAGATTTCCTTGGGTACGCAGGCATTATTATTATGCTATTAATTTCTTTGTTTTAGCTCCAGTGTCCCATCCCCCAGCCTTATCTCCCTATCCCTATACACCCTGTACTGTTGTTTCCTATAATTAGTGAAGATACACATCTGTCTTCAGGCTACCACCTAATCTCTAAGGCCATATGGGTAAATGGAATATAATTATAATTTGGTAGAAACTGAGCTTTTCTGCACATGGTTGTATTGCTCTTTTTCTTTTTAAAGCAGGCAAATTGAATCTATGATACAGTAGGGCTTGGAGGCTGGGGTTAGTCCTTGCAAAGTACGTATTTTTTAGATGGAAATTTTGTTGTGTTAAATTTGGGTGGGAATTACACCAGTTTGGGAGGAATTCTGACACAATGTTACCACAATATGCAAGCACCCTGCATATTGTGAAGAAATCATCTGTGGTTATATGCAAAATATTAACAGAGGTCATTTTTTGTCCCCCTCTTTTTCAGTTATTTTTATTTCAGTTGCTGCGAGGACTGTCTTACATCCACCAGCGTTACATTTTGCACAGGGACCTGAAACCACAGAATCTTCTGATCAGTGACACGGGGGAGTTAAAGCTGGCAGACTTTGGTAGGCAAGCAGTTAATTACAAGTCTCTTATAATGTTGTAGGAATGTCAGACAGATGGTTCCATTGATTTCTCTTCCCCCCACCCTATTCCTTAGACACACCTTCTTCATTGTAGATAATTGCACATTTTTCTCCTGAGTGAAGAAATTGATTATGGTCAACAAAATGCTTGATTAAAAGGGAGCAAGTGAAAAACAAATATATACTCCAGTTCTCACAAGGAAAATAATGCTGAAAGTATTTCAATTTTATTTACTGTGAGACCTCTGAATTAAAATTCAAAACCTGTAAACAGAGAAGAAAAAAAATAGAGAGCCACCTGAGGAAATACAGTCTATATGAAGAGCACAATCACTTTATGGAAGCAGCTCTAGGGTTGTAGAGATCTGCATTAACCTTCATTAAATGGTCATTAAAAGAGTCTGAACGACACAAGAATAAATATTCCTTCTAAGGAATAAAGGACACTAGGATCACCTGGACTGCTTTCAGTATCCATTAGTCCTTTATGGGGGAGCCTTACGTGGAGTATAGTCAGGGGAAATTATCCACTGACATGTTAGCCCTTTTGCTTTTTTTTAATTTTTATTTTAATTTTTGTTAAGCCACTTTCTAGTGGCTACACTTGGGCACGTACTCTTTCCTCTGAAAACCATTCTGAATACAGCTGTGGAAAATGACAGAAATTTTTTTTAGTTTTTTTTACAAAATGTTGTAGGAATTTCTTTCTTTCCTGTAGGTCAGCTTCTCAGCTACTGATTCCAGGAGAACTTCTGAAGCAAGCTGAAAATGTGACCTATGGTTTTTTTAAATGTTTTTTATTTTTATGACTACTGTCCATATCGGGCTTCACATTTCATGCAGCAGCAGTAATGAGGGAACCTTGTGTGCTAATTGGCAGTTTGACTGCTAATATAGTCATGGGTTTTTGTCTTTTAATTAGTGTTACTGCAATTAACATCTCCGTGTGTATTTGCTATGCTGCAGAAGGAAACGGGACTTCAGGTAGACGCCATCCACAAGAACTTGATTGGCCTTTGGATTGTAAGCCAATTAGAGAAATAGTATTAGAAACAATTACTATATGGTTTTACATACTTTTTTTCTGCTGCTGTTTTTCAAAACTTGGAAGATACCTGAAGTTTTCTAAAGATACGCTTAGAAAAAGCATTCCTGCATGTTGCTTTTCACTATGAGATTTCATCTCTTAAGTATATGAAAACAAGTGAATTGTTAACTGTTTTTGCAGTGAAATACAAGTTAGTCCTCTGTTGAAGGTGCTGTGCTGTTTGAGATGACCAGTTTTGTTGTATCATTCATATGTATAAAACAGTATGAACTTATCCGACTTCCAGGTATGCCCGTATTCTGAGTTCTTCAAGAGGTTGTTGTGATAGTGCTCTAGCTTTGGTGGATAATGAAAACTGTAGGTGATCTTACAAACTCTTTTGTATGTAAAATGTTTCATGTGGTGTGGGGGTTTTGCAGGGGGTGTGCGTGTGTGTAATGCTGAAGCTCTATGGCTTTTGTGGCTGGCGGAGGGAGGCAATAAACTTTTCAGCTGTGTTTTTAAGAAAAAGAAAACAAACCACCTTTCACTAGCACTGTTAAATGCCTTGCCGGAGGTGTAAGCCCATCAATGAAATGTCCACCTCGGATGTAGGTTGAACTCTTTCTGGCTGTATTGCCTGATGTTGCCATAGGGCACAGGAAAGGATGGGACGTTCGTTTTGCCCTGCTTTAGTAGGAAATGTAACTATCACTTCTGATGAAATTATTGCCTCATTGGACCACTAGGGTAAATATCCCAGTGATGACAAAAAAAGTAGGATTTCCTACCTTTGCGTTGGTGGGCATTTAAGATTGACCATTATGTATTATTTTGAGAGGGAGACTAGACAAGTATAAGTACAACCAAGAAGAAATACCCAGTAGTAGACATATGAATGTGTTATATTGTGGAGAGGAATTTTCTTCTGTCTTGTAAGTTTGTCCTGACCTAACAGAAACATCTGCGTGATCTACTTTTATACACTGAGAGAAGATTGTATATCTCCATTTCTTTTTAAAGCTAGATTTTCTTTCATGGCTCATGACCTTGTAAAATTGAAAACCAGATGGGTTAAATTTCTCTTCTGAGAACCAAGATGAAAAATTAGAAGGGACAAGGTTAAAGTCTGAAGGGTCGTGACCTCTTTCACTGGAGACATGAGAAATGAGAGCACACCCGTGTGCTCTCTGTATGCACCCCTGTGCATATTTACTTATTTAAACAGTGTATTATTGTAGCCCATCTTCCACCTTCCCAGTACAAAAGACTCTTCTTAAACAAGATGTAAAGTATGGTGCTCTTTCTTTGTGTTTTTCTCCCACTAATTTCTCCCATATAGTTTGCAATAATGTGCTTGGAAAGGAAGTTGGTTTTGATTGTGCATTTGATTAATTACATGAGGAGCAGTATGGAAATTAGAGATGGGTGTTTTGCTTTCAAATGCACTCAAGGCAGGAGAGAACCTATCAAGAAATCAGTTTCTGTCAGAGATAGGATTGACTTTGCTAGCACAATAAATATAAAATCCTAGAGCAAAGGCCGTTTAGTCTCTAAGGACAAGATCTTCAGATTTTGGTTTCATAAGTTTACAAAAAATCAACAGCATGGCTGAAGTTTTTCATTTGGCATCAGGCTTATTTAATCTCCTCAGTGCAGGATATCAAATACTTAAAAGCAGCCTGTAGTCGATCATAGTTCTTGAATAAACAAGGTAAAAGAAAGGCTATTCATGCCTGCTGGTGCATTGCACTGCGGCTGAAGTGGAATCTTTGAATAACTGTGGGCATGTGTTTTTCTACAGCAGGGCTCCCAGACATAGATACTCTGCTGTGTGGGAGTGTCTTTGTTCAGATGAACGGTGGTTTGCTTTTCTGTTCATTGTGCTATATCTGCTAGGAAATGAACATTTATGAGAAGACTCAGCAGTCAAATAAAAAGGGAGAACAGAACATAGAGGCTTTATCAAATTAAAAATGGATGAGCTATAAAAGATGGCTTTCTTGAGAAGATATAATAGGGGAGACTACATCCTGAATAATTGTTGCTATGAAAAATAGTCCTTGAACTCCATTCCTGCATTCTTTTTTTCAATCTAATTAAAATTCTAGAGGAAATTAAAGTTTATTAGGAATTCTCCTTATGAAATGAAGTGCAAGAGTTATTTTTGATCCTGTGGTGTGAATTTGACTACGGTTTTGTTTGTTTTCCCCCGCACATGTCTGTCTTGTGTAGAAATAAAGTATTATAAACCTTTAATGAGTAATGCCATAAGCAATTACAAACTTAAATGAATAATGCCTTGTGCTTGATGCTCGTTACCACACAGACTGAGCTGCATAGCTGTTCCTTAGCCTTTAGTTAGTAGTTTCTTTAACTTTTCTCCGCACTGTATACAGATGCCTTTGTTTTGCCTTTGGATGTGTATTGACTAAAAAAAATATCTTTAGGCCTTTGGAAAAGTCATTAAGAAGTTTTAAAAGCAAGGTATATTTCTAGAATAAATCGATTTTTCTTAACTATAAAGGGTGTCAAATGGCTGTACAGCCGCAGATAGGAGCATGAAAAAGATCACTAAGAATATCTTTTTTTTCAAGAGGTAGTTGCAGTCAGGTGATTAGTAATTAAGTAAAATAGTCATCTAAACAAATATGTGATTTGTATTCATATTGAACATATTAATAACCAGTGATACCTTATTTTCAAAATAAGGTCGCTTTGAACCTCTAAGAAATATGTACCAAAGACTGTGGAAGCAAATATAGAAGAAAACACCAGAGGAACAGACAAGCTCTTGGCAGGCATCTTTGACTCTGCATGAGGGCACTTCTGAGTGGCCACAGGCAGAAGGGTATGGGGTGTTGGAAGGGTTTAGATAGCAGCAACAGAAGCTCTGTGAGGAGATTAAGTCATCTGGGAGGAAAATGTGTTGAGATGGAGGAGGAGCTTGGCAACAACAGGGTGTTGAGGAGGCAGAAGTAAGATGCTAGAAGAGCAGGAGGCAGAAAAGCAATAGGTGGTTGTGCAAAATGTAGGCATGGTGCTATGTGGGTGGGTAATTGAGTCACAGCAGACTGATGAGGCTGAGGTGCTCCATTACTTCCTTGTCTTGGTCTTCAAGAATAAGATTGCATAGGCCTTTGTTCTCAGAGATGCAGTTCAGGGAGGAAAGGGGTGAGTCAAAGATAACTGAGTCAAGGATCTTCTGAGAAATCTTGACCTGTGCAAGTTCATGGGTCCGGGCAGGAGGCCTCCTGAGGGTACTGGAAAAGCTCTCTGATGTCATTATCAAGCTGCTCTCCATTATCTTTGAAAGACTGTGTAGACTGGAGGAGGTCCCCAGTAACTGGGAAAAGGTTAATGTTGTATCCATTTTCAAGAAGAGCAAGAAGGAAGGTGCTGCAAACTGGTCAACCGCTATCCCTGGAAAAATGATGGAGTGAGTCTGCTTGGAAGTAATTCCTGTGTGAATGAATGTGAAGAAAATGTTTACCAGTTTCAATCAAGGTGAATCATGTTTGATCCATGGGATTGGCTTTGGTAATAAAATTACTAGCTGTGCAATCTCCCAGTACCTAAGAGAGGGTTACCAAGAAGATGGTGGTGCACAGCAAGAAGGTGCTTTTTACTGAGGTGCACAGTGGGAGAATGAGGGATGATGGTCATAAGTTGAAACAGAACTGGGTATAAGAATGGAAGTGTTCACTATGAGAACACTTCAGCACTGGAGCAGCCCAGAGAGGTGAAATCTCCCTTCGCTTCACTGACTGGACAAAGCCTTGAGCAGTCTGGCAGGTTGGACTAGCTGAATTCTCCTTGTGTGGTTCCATGGTACCATGCTTGTTTTGATTTACTTTCTTTGTTAGTGATTGGATATTAGCATTTAGCTATTGTGTATACTGATACAGATCAAGATTGGCTAATCATTTATGTTTGCATCCAGATTCTCATACTTCATAAACTCGCACAAAGTCCCTAAATGGCTGATAACAATCAGGTAGGATGTGGTTCCCACCTTCCATGGGGGTCTTTCCAAGAAGGATTTACTCTTTTTGTGCCTTGTTTCTTCTTCTTTGTCCCAAAAAATACACTAATGGCCTAATATTCTGACTCTTCTGGGGACAATGTGGACTTTAATCTGATCATAGTATGGTTACTCTTGCATATCCTTTAGTTAGAATATTTTTGTGCTCTCTGAGTTGAAAAGCATGTAGTTATATGTGTTATTAGAAATTTTCAGATAAAACATTTACATAGTTTTTGAGGGTAGGCATATTGACATCACCTTTCGATGCATTGAGAACATCCTCAGGGCACGGGTATAGAGAACAAAACATTTAAACTTGACTAGCATGTGAGGCAATGGTAGTGCTTCTGAGGTTGTGAGAGAAATTGGCCAAATTCCTATTAGGGCCACAGTGGTTTCTAGTGTTGCAAAGTGACTGAGGAAGAGTGTCAGGAACGTTTAGTGTTTTAATGCTTTGGTGCTTGTTCCTGTAGTCAGAGGGTTGCTTGTTCTCATTTGTGGGAGTGGGCTTTGGAGAGAAAAACAGCATGAGAATCTTCATGGAAACGACTTTGCTTTACTCTCCCAAATGGCACTGACGCTGAAGCTTTTCCTCTTAGCTTTTTGTTGTCTTTTGGGGACCTCCTCGGGTGAGTAGGGAGCTGCAGGAGATCTGCATTATGATGCATTATGTGAAGTCCCGCATAAAGCTTTCAGAGTTTTGTTAATATAGAGCCCTGTAATGTAGTAAAAGAAAGAATCAAGTAAGTGTGATTGAACCATACATCCATCCTTCTAGATATATAGGAAGATTAATAAAGATAGTAGGAGCTAAGAGGCTTGAGCTTTGTAAGAAAGAGAATTATACTCAGTGGAGCTGCAGTTTGAAACTGTAGTATTAAAGAGGATGTTTCCATGAATTTCCATATAGACTTTTCTGTGGAGAGCATGTTGGGGATATGTCACGAGGGACAGGACTATTGCTGTATAGTTTTCTGATAAGATGATTAAAGCTATGTTGACAACTTGGAAAAAAAAAAAAAAGAGTTTCTTTTAAAAGTGCATGTAAGATTCATACGAAAGGTTAGATAGCATAAAAGATTGCTTGCATTGGTAACCGCCGTGTTTTTTCTGTGTAAATGCTCCACAGAGTATCAGATCTTGGAGATGCTGGTATAAAGAGTTGCTACAGTGCCTGAAGAGATGGTACTTTATATTGCTGGTGATGCTTGATGAAACTGTTTGCAAACTTTCTTTGAGAGCATCTCTAGCTGTGTAGGCTGGCTGCCTCTGATCTTTCTGGCTTCAAGTGTGCTCAAGGAGCAGCGGCTGTGGCACTGCAGCCACCTGCCCCTCGGGATGGGCTGTAGGAGCAGCCTGGGTCAGTTCTGAGGCAGCTGGCCCACAGTGGGCTCCTGCTGCCTCACCAGCAGGCCTTGTTGGGGCTGTAGAAATCATGGAAGCTGTCTGGATTTCTGTTATCAGAGGCTGCTGCTGATAAAGGGAGACAGCTTACCCTAAATGTAGGTCCACAGACCCCTCTAACACCCTGTCTGAATTGAACAGAGAAAGAAAAAGGCCTTTCTTTCCCATATTCCTGTGGGAGGTTGCTGTTACCCTGTGTGCAGCCTGTTCCCCTCTGATAACAGCCTTTGAGATCTAAAGAATTTGATCTTTTACCCCCCAGGAAAGTCAGTAATGGGTTTCTTTGAGGACTCTATTTGTATTAAATATTAAGAAATGAAGATGACTTCAGTGACAATGTTGGGAGTTAGTTGAAAAACAGGAAATGAGAACCTGGAAAGTGAAACCCAAACTACTCAAAGCTGAGTTAGCTTGCAGGTCTTTGTAAAACAGTTATTTCTGTAACTAACTGTAAATACAGCGTTTTCCATTGAGAGCAGAAGCTGATAATGCTGTTCACGGTGACAGCTGGGTTAGAGGCCTGGAGCAGCAGAGCAGACTGTGTGCGTGTGTCCGGGCGTAACCTCAGTCACACACTACGGAGTCAGTGAAAAAAGCCCCTGACATCCCTATTGCTTTCTAGAGCCATGGAAAGGGAGGCTAGAGCTTAGGAGTGGAGCGGAAAGGTAGCTTGGGAACCTTCGAGTCTTTTCTCTTGGAGGAAGGCTTAAAGTTCTAGGCTGCGAAGGCTGTAGGTACTGCGGGCCCAGAGACCCGTGGCAGGCTGCTCTGTTAGTTATTTGCTTTCCCAGAGTGACAGGCTTTCCCTCCACCCCCAGATCTTCCTTCTTAGTTTGTAATGGTATAACTGGCTGCTGTCCGGGAGCAGTTAAAACATTCTCCTTCCCCTCCCAGGTGCAAGGGCTTCACTTGCTGTGCTCATGACCTTCCCTCATCTTGCCCAGATCTGTGGTGAAGACTGGAGAGGAGATGCATAGTTGGCAGGAAATTTCAAGCGACAGAATGCAAAGGGATAGGTCTGATTGAGGCATTTGGGGTGAAGAATTCCTCTGTGCATTGTTTTTTGAGGTGGAGATGTAGAAGAATGTGTGGTCTAGTGCTGTTGTAGATGCTTCTTGCTTCACATCTCTTTGGTTTGTCATTCTCATTGTGGACCCCCATCTAATTAACTTCATAGATCTAATGCTTTTATTGAGGTATCGGATAAGTCTAAACAAAAAAATGCAGTTGTGAGAATCAATGCAGGACGACCACTTCATGGACAGAAATTGGGTTTCGTAGTCTATGAAGAAGGAATAGATTTGACACAGGTTTACTGTCTAGAGACAGCAATTTGCAAAAACTGTGAGCTTCTGTTTTCAACTAAGGCTTTAACTTCTCTCTACTAATAGTAAATACAAAGTAGAGCCACATGCTGAATTTTTGTCCATGTCAGTCTTCACTGATTGCTTTTTAACTGTTGAAATTAAAATTCTTTAAATATACCAGTCTTTTCAGCTATTACTAAAGTAGATGCTGTAACTTAAGCTGCTCCCACTGAGAAGTACTGTGTAGGATTATTGGCTGAAAAGGAAAATTTTTGTAATTTTTTTTAAAAAACCATTAAGGAGCCAGAGATTGGTGTAACTCACTAAATGGGTCCCCTGATAAACACTTCTGAGATTACTTAGGGTTCAAGCCAGTTTCCTATTGCTACAAGTTAGTTATGTTGAACCTTTAAATAGGAGGAAAACATCTTAATTATCCATTAAGGGCAATAAAGGAAGTTGGTTATGATACCATTAAAACAACTGTGATGAAAAATGTGTTAGTGTTTTGTACTTAAAAAGAACATGGGATTTCGATGTCATCTGTACTGCAGCTCAGTGCTGACTGTGTTCTTGTATTATTACCAGAATCATGGTTTTTTTCATTGTCTCGTATTCCCCACCTAAGTGTTAACTGGGCTGTTACGAGGTAATTGCGCAAAAACCATGGGAGAACTGTGATCAGCTGTCTGTACAAGAGAGATCCATCCATCCAAATGGATCTGTAGATGTATTTAAAATCTGGGCAGCAATGACAAGTGTTTTTTTTTAATTGAAAAAAGCCTTATTCAGTCATGTGATGATGTTCTATCAGTTTTATAGGAGAATATTTTCTCTTTCTATACATCTTCTGTTATAGCCTTAGTCTGTAGCCTTTTGACTAGTGCAGCTACAAGCCCCTTTATTTAAAATATTGAACTTGCTTTAAAACTTCATTGTCCTAAAGCTTCTTTGCTTGTTTCTGATATAGCAGTTACAGGGGCAAACAACTACTACAGTCATGGTAAAGCTTTTGAGTATAGCCATCCTGGTTGGTCCCATGGTACTCTCCTTCTTTGCTTTCTTGGTCTGATTATGGGTTTGTTTAATGTTTCCTTATTTAAGAGAACATACTGTTTTACATAGTGAGAAAATTATGCCAGATTTAAAAATAATTTTAATTGTTGTGTTATAGTTACGCAGATTTATTTTACACAGGAAATCAGCTATGTGGAAATTAAAGGATAACTGGAAAAGGTATAGATTGCAGAAGAGAGAATTCATCGTCACTCAGAACAAAAATATTGATATGAAAGAAAAGAATTAATGTGAACAGAGATTGGTAGTCCATTAAGAGAAATGTACCATTTAACACAATATGAAATACTTCCATAATTGAGATTGCATTTTAAAGAAGTAATGGCTCTGTAATTTATAACATCATTTGTTTTGCCCCAGACAGTTAAAAACCTTGCCTTACTGCAATACAATCACTATTTATCTAGGTAATTTTTAATAATTTACGCAGAGGGGTTTTATACCTTCTGAAGGACACAGTACTGGCGTTATTAATATATTTATAGTTGCACAGTTTGTACTGATGTAAATGAAAATCAGCTTGCAGGTCTACCTGCATTAAGATGAGAATTTTCCCTGCAGCAATTGGCATTCATGATAGCCAGAAGAGGTCAGGCAGTGCTTGTCTTAGCAATACTTAACACTTCTGCAGTGATTTACATTTCCAAAGAGCTGTACAAATAAATGCTAACTCCACATAGCTACCCTTATGTATGTTACAAATAACAAAACTTTGCTTGACCTCTTGATCCAATTCAATGTCACCATCCTGGCAGTGGTATTTCAGTGTTTCAGTATCACTTTAGAGAAAGATGCCACACAAGGAGCATTTGCTTTTTAACAACATATTTCCAGAATCATACTGTAAGGCACAGCTTTAATGCTCTTCTAATGTAACTTTTTAAAAAATGAAATTGTCTGTTTTCTTTTCTTCTTTTCCTGTGACAAAACTGTATTAAGAACTGATTAGGTGGTTCTGCAGGAATACAGATGCCTGATTACTGATGTAAAGTCAAATAATCATTTAGACCTAAGCATATTGGAATGTCTCTCACATAAAAGTTTTCTTCTAAGATTTGTGATTCAGCTAATTTAAGATGACATATACATTAAATGAGTTTTGAGGAGTGATTCAATTGAACAAGTGAATCTAAGAATCCAGAGATTCCTGTTGTAAGATGTTGCTTTATAATATTGCTTTACAGAAGCAATAGTACTTACACAGATGTTCTTAATGGTTTCTCACTTGAAAGCAAAGTGAAAATAATTTTAAAATTTAGTGAAATCTTTGTCTCCTATAGTTATTTTGTTTGATGTATTTCAAAAAGCCTTGAAATAATTGAGAAATTAATCTTTTTTTTTTTTTTTTTTTTTTTTTTAGTTTTGGTCCTTTTGCACCAATGCCTGTACTGTACTGATGTTTTCAGATCATTTTTCTCTGACTTAAGCCAGTGCAGTCAGATGTGGGTTTAGATGCTGTGGATGTTATCTAGTATGCGAATGTATGTACTAAGGAGATACTTTATGCAAAACCTACTGCAGTTCTTCAGCAGAACAGCCAGGACAGTGTCTTACCTGCTAAGGAAATACATAAGCTGCAGGGTATAAGATATTACATAAGCTGCAGGGTATAAGATATTGTAGCAATGGAAAAAATCAGCTGAGTATTTGTCTTATCTATAAATAGTCTGGCTTGAGTACTGGAACCAGCCAGCATTAAACTCTGTGATCACTAGAGAACGGTTTGTGCTGGGCAGGGCAGCTATGCTTCAAAAGATGAGGCTGGATAATGGAACAAATGCAGCTGCGTCCTGCAGTGTAGAAATGTGTGCTTGGGTGACACCTTAGCTGGAAAAGCAGGCACATCAGACTTAATTGCAATGGCTGTGCAGTACAGGGGCCAGGTGTCAGTGGCTTCTAGTTGCAGTATTGTGCCTTTAATATATGTCAGACCTTATACAGTAAGAACTGATAGTTTCAATAGCCATGTGGTGACAGTTTTTCAAATTCACAAATTCCAAACCTGCAAGGTAATTTCAAATGGCAGTATTGTTTGATTTATAAATAAAATAGTTGTTAGGTCTGCTTTTCAAAAGTACTGTTTGTTTGTTGATGTTAACATTGTTCAAATACTTGCTTCTCCATGTAGCCCTACTCTTGTTAAATTAGCTATCCTAGACCAGTTCCTGGGATGTGATCTGTTTGTAAATTAATTTGCAGGTACTTGTTTTGGCTTTTAGTAGCTGACAATGGCTTGAGGTATTCTTTTAGTTAGTTTGCCAGGTATTTTGTCTCTAGATGGGAGATGATGGATCAGCAAAATTATAGTATCCTACTGGAATAAATCACTCCATAGAGTAACATCCCAGTGGTCATGCAACTGTCATCAGTGTTCCAGTGCTCTACAGATTAACTGCACAGAGTTGTGGACCTCATTAACAGATGGAGAGAGCAGTGTGTGTTTGCTGTGACATCACCTTGTCACTGCCAGTGTTGCATGGTCAGTTAAGAAACAAAATCATCTGAGTGTAAAGAACTGGGATTAGATGTTTGAATATAAAACTCTCATTGAAACTTAGCTTTTGTGTTTCTGTTTGGATGACTGAATCACTACAGTGGCACCAAATTGTGCTTATTTAACAGTTCTTCAGCTGTCTGATTGAATACATTAAACTAGAAGTATTTAAATGGTACTGCTGCCCTGTACACGACAGGCTTGAATATGGTATGTGTTTAGTCCTCTCAGCACCCAGACAAAGGAGGCGGCAGTTTGTCTACACGATAATTTTCTGAAAAAGATAAGTCTTGAACAGCACAGAGCAAGTGTATGTATTTCTTTACTGGTATGTCATATTTAGCCTGTCTCATGCAATATGTCAGGTACTTACTGCACATTATCAAGGTACCAGTTGATAAGGGTTGGTTCATTTTCACTTGAACCCCAGATAGTCATCCAAAAATGGCTTTTGCAGTTCTGCTTTTAGTTGTACAGATAGGAATCACAATAAATTGTTAACTTCATACACAGTAGTCTGCAGTAAGTTGTTAACTTCTGTGGTCAGTGCTTGATGGACTATTAGACTTCACGAAACAGGACATCCATAGCTCTCAATTTGTCACTACAACACTTTTCCTCTGGTTCACTTTATTTTTCTTTTCTGAATTCGTTTGGTGTGTTAGGGGAAAATCCTAATGGCAGTGAAACATTTATGCCTCAAAACTGTAGGAAAGTGATCTGTTACATTTCTTACCTTCAGCAAGTTCATTGCTCATATGGTTTAAAAGTCATAATTATTATTATTATTATTATTATTATTATTATTATCTTCTAAACTCAAATCTTTGGTATCAGGCTCATTGATTCATAGCTGCTTCCCAGTTTTTCTCTTTTTCTTAGGGAATATTAAAATATTTTGAGACCTCTCATTTTCAGTGAAGAATTATTTTCTGCCTGTTTGTCCTTTCTAGAATTTCCTCCCTGTGCTCTGTGATCTTCCCAATTTAAAACCATCTGTTCAGCCATTGTTAACTGTTTGCTTCAAACCTAATAACTTCACTGTGGAGTGAGTAATTCTGACATTTTCACTTACGGCCTTATTAGCAAAGTGGTGTGTTCGTGCTGGGATGTTGTTAGGACTAGAGGGCATCATCTTCATACAGATTTTTTGTGAGACAACAAATTGAGGATCATTAAGTAAAAATCCAGAATCTGGAAAGTAACATTTAAATCAGTCAACTGTTAAGGTATTGTGGGCATGTATACTGTACCCATAATGAATCCAGGTCTCTTCAGTAATGCAGAAGTTATCTTTGATGTGAAATTGCTTGCTGTCCTTGAGTTCTGTTAGCTTTCACATCTGTGTGAATGTTTACAGTGTCAGTGCAGATTGTTTCTTTTTTATTTTTTTCCCTGCCCACACTGTTATTTTTCTGCTTCCAGACTAACAGAGGCAGTTTGAATATATTCATGCTGTCCCAGAATGCCATGGGAATAGATACATATTCCTGGTGTTGAAAATGGAACATAAATTTCTTTTGCACTTCCATACCACTTTTTGATTGGAGCTGAATTTTTAGTGTTTCTTCCTGCTAATAGACAGTGAAAGAATTTGGCAGTCATGGTACATGTTCAGCATCAGTGGGCTTTTCCAAAATATGTCAGAATTTTTTAATAAGGATTTTAAACTAGGGAAATAAACAGCTTTATAGCTAGGATGGCTTTCAATCAAATTAATCAAAGGGATCTTTTAATATACAACCAACAGCTATCTATGCTCTTTCTTGTATCCCACTTTTCCACTGCCTGTGATCCTTTGGGTGACTCAGGAGGCAGAGGAAAGAGGTATTTATGAAAGAGATGATGCTGAAGTTGCTGAAAAAAGAAAAACGTTTTTCATGAGGGCTAGAGTCATTCTTTCTGGTAGCAGAAAAAGTACTTCTCTGTCTCCCCTTTCTGTAACTTGTGTCTGTCAGATTGACATTTGTGTCCCATTCATCGACCAGAATAATTATCATCTGTGTTACTGTGTGTGATTGTCTGAAGACATACATGAGATAAGATTTGCAGGGAAAAAGAATCTTTTATTAGAACAACTGATACAGCTGGAAAAAACAGACAGACTTAGAGGCACACATGCCTTTTTCCTTACTTACTGGTCTCTATCTCTTGAAGACTGACTGCTGAACTCCAGTATGGAAGACCAGTCATTACTCAAGTGCATTTTGGGAATACTAATTTGGGAACCTAATTAGCTCTCCCTGATAGTGGGTAACTTGTAAATGAATGGCACTACCATAATCCAGTGGCTGTATTAGGGTTCAGACATAGGATATTGTAGGTAATTTATCTTATTTGAAAGGAAATTAACTTGGATGCTCTGATGAAGCTGCATCTTGGAGACAGATGCGTTCAGGTAAACAGCAGAGGGACATGGGAAGCTTCTGCTTGTCAAGAACTGATTTCTGGGTTAGAGAGCTGACCGCTTCATTGATGCGGTGTTAGTGTTTCCACCCATTTTACTTCTGTTGTCATTCAGGTATGAATAAACATGCTTCTGTTCAAAAACAAGTAGCTGAGTAAATAGGTTAAGTGAAGTTGACGGTTCATGATCTACAGTAGAATACATTTACAATATTTTAATATTGTTACTGAATCATTGTTATGGTTTTATAAGCCATTTATCTCAAACTCTAGGTAATTGTTAAATGAAACAGGAGGCTAAAAAAGCAAGCATGAAAAGAATCTGAGTCAAGGAAAAACAGCAACAAAAACACCCTTCCTTTTTTTCAGTATGCCTTGCTAGAGTCCTTGTTGATACATCTACATCAAAATAGTAAACAGCTCAACATATTTAAGGTATAATGGAAAGGGAAACCATGCATATGGTTGGCAAGCCCTTGTTTTTGCAGACGTGACTGGCTTCCTCATTTGCAGAATCGTATTCGCTGTGAACAAAGGCTTCATGATTGTCATATGAACTTGACTAAAAAGCTATCCTGCAGCTAAGGAGGTATCAAATATTAATATTTATACTCATGTAGCCAAAGGTGCATGTACTGAATGGGTCTTGAGTCTGGATATAGTTACAGCCTCTTGTAAGAGCCAACCAAAATTTAAAAATTACAGTGATAAATAGTGTTTTGTCAATAACTGTTGCTAGGTAAAATCAGACACAACCTCTGAGTCTGAGATAAAAGATAAAGCCAGACAAAGCAAAGAAAACTGTATTTACCAAGGAAGGAAATATCTTCATACTTTTTTATTTTTTTTAAATTCAGAGCAGGAGGTTTTTTGTGTTAAAGATATATACATACATAGGCATAGATCGTTTACTCTGTATGTGGAGTCTAGGACATTGCAGGGTATCCTGAGCTGTTGTTTAATGAATGAGTTAAAAGAAAGTTGTGGTTTGTGTCAGGTAGATGCAAGGTTTGTGCAAGCCTTGCAGTATGTAACACATCAGAACAGTTTCTTCTTTCTGTTTGGATAAATAATGGCCATAGAAGTAAGTGCCTAGAGAACACTAAACAGTATCTGTTCTTCCCATAATTACACACAAGTTCCCCAGTGGGTCTGATGCAACCTGAGTTTTAATAACTGTACCTTATGCTTGCTTTCTTTCTCTCAAAATAAGGTTGCAACAGCAGGACACGTATTGACCTTTTTTATCTTTTTGAAGACACAGGAACTGGAGGGGAGTTCACTGCTTGTCAGGAGGTCCTCCCTCCACCTTCACAGGCGAAAAAGTGCTCAGGCAGCAGTATGTAAATATTGGGTAGTCACCTGGTGATCTCTCCATTTACCTTTTGGCTTTTATGCACACTGGCCATTAAGATTTGAAGTTTTGATGATCCCCCATAAGCTCTGTCTTTTAAAAATTAGATTGTTGCTCTTCCTGTAGTGTAACCATGGAAACAGACAGGGAACCCTTAAAGAAAGTGATCCAACATGCTGTGCTAATTAATCCTACCCTTCAGTTTTCTTTCAGCTGAAGGATCTAGTTAAATAAATTTTGCATGAATAAGCATATTTGGATGTGCAAAAGGGTTTAAAATATGTAGCAAATTTTCTTGCAGAAGGTTATCTGAAAAAAAACTCTGCTAACTGCCATGATTTTCAACTGGAGCATCAAAACAAGAAATGCAGTATCTTATTAGTGTTTCACATATATATTTTGATTAAATTATTTTAAAAATGTAAATATATCTGAAAGATGAGGATATTTCTTTCATGCCTGAAGTGTGATGAGAGACTTCTGCATTAATTTTGTGTCTTCAAGGGAAAACGTTCATAATTGCAAATGCCTCCTTTATGCATAGTGTTATTCAGAAAAAGCAAACTTTGTTCCCTCCCTGAGAGAAAGCAGCTCCTCTGATGTGTTAGCCTAATTCAGGTCCTTTCAGTTCTGCACAGGGGCAGCAATTGACTGTACAGTGGGACTGTGCCAAGTTTTCTTCTGCCAAATTTTAGCCTTTGTGAGTATTTCCCTTGGTTGTTCACTGTTGCTTTCCACTGGGCCATTTAGTTTCCAAAGTAGTGTATGTGCTCAACTAGGAAACCAGTTGGTCACAACTTAAAACATATGGACTATGCTCATAAGCCTCTTAACCCTGGTGATGCTGTCTGATGCCAATGTGTGGCCTCAACTCGCTTTTACAAATTAAAGTTTTGTTTATAACTTCCTTCATTCCAGTAATGATCTTATAACGTAGAAACCAGATGTAGCAGCTAACCTCAGTAAGGGTTTTGTGGTGTTTTGGGAGCGAAGAGCAGATTAAAGCAAAACATTTAGTTGTCCAACAAGCTGGGATTAGCACAAAAGGGCCATCTTTTAAAAATCAGGTGGATTTTAGTTAACCTGGAATGGATTAGAGGTGGAGGAGATCTGGAAGCAGTGGGCTAAGGAAACAGAATGGGTGGCAGACCTAGCAGAATGGGAGGACTGGTTCCATGCTGAATGGTCACATGAAAGGGGGAAAGATGTGCTTGGGCTGACTATAGCTCTTGCAGAGCTCCATCCTGGCCAGTAAAGTGGCAGAAACTGGCAGGCAAGCGTGGATGTTGTATTATTTGCAGTATGATTTTGGCTATGACAAGTTGGGTACTCATTCATTCTTACAATGGGAGATTTCTTGAGTGTGTGGATCAAAAGACTGTGTGTCGTGGCAACCTGAGTTCATTTCTTATCCCACAAGCTCTAAAGTTTTTTGACAGTTTTCCCCAAATCACACAATGTTCCTGACTACTTACAAATGCCTTTTCCCTGCCTGCCTATGCCTTTTCTCCTATCAAAGCTAGGTAGAAAATTAGAGAGGAAATTGTTTGCAAGCAAATTCAGTCTTCCTCAGGCAAGACTAAAGGGGGGGCTCAGACAGGCAAAGAAGGATGGGGCATTCACCATCCAGACTTCTCAAATCCTTTCATAATTTTTATTTAGCTTAATAATAGTAGGTCCATATCCATGAATTCAGGAAGTACTGTTCAGTTTAGTCATGTGGGATACAGGCACAGAAATTCAGACTTGCTAATGTTTCTGTGGGCTAGGAAAAACAGCTCTTCACCAGTTAGAGCATTTGGTGGTTTCTGATCTCTTAGAAGCAAATAACATTATTCTGGAGACAGAAGCACTGCAGAGCATGTGATGTGACTTCTCTGTTGGCCTCTTCGCAGCTATACCTGGCCAGCCCTGAGTTATCTGTGTGAGCCAAGTTATTTGTCAAGCTGGTGGCCAGGTGCATAAATGTGAAAGAGATGGAAGTCTGAAAACTAAAAACCTAAAAAATAATTAAAAATAATAATAAAAAAGTTTATTCATATTTGAAATACAATTTTTTTTAGAAGAAATTCTGGCATACAAGTCAAATTATTCCCCTACACTGGTCTAATTGCTATAATCAGCTGATAATGCAAACTACTGGCAAGATTTGCCATCATTATTATGGAGATATATTCACTGAGATTAACTGTTCCTAAATAGCTTCTCCAGTGTATTAAAAATAAAGGTGCAAAGGATTCTCATCTGCACTCTTATGTGAATTTTCATGTTCCATATTTCTTTCTGAGTGTATGACTTTGCTTTTTGGTTTCTATAAGGTAGAAGACGTGACCTTCTGTTTTAGTAATTTCATTAGTTTTGTGAATGAGAAATTGTTAGTTCTTTGTTTAGGAAGACACAAAATAACCCCAGTAGCGCCTTCTCCTGATTTCCGTTACTTATGCATATCCAGTGTTCCCAGCAAGGGCATGGATGGTGATCAAGGCTGTAACTAGGAGCAGTTTATTTGGAAAATGTGTTTGCAGGCCTGTGATGGGAACAGTCATCATAGCCCTGAAAATCTTTTTCCATTTCTTGGAGGAGAGAGGCTTCCATAGGGGAAGCATTAGAGGAGTATGCTCTCTACTGCTGGTTTTAGCATATGAGGGTATCTCCTAAAGTCTTTCCAATTTTACGTGAGATAGATTATGTTGTGTAGTAATGTGAATTATTTTTCATGACTGACAAGCTTAAATGACAGTTATTGTAAATAGTATATCTTTAGGTGGCCACAGATTTCATTGAAATGATTTCTGCTTCTGAGATTGGTGCATTGCCAATATACATTTGTTGAGAGAGAAGAATTTTGCACATACCGTTTTCTGATGTATTACTGTAATATTAATATTTATTTGAATGGCAATGTGTAAGTATGTCTACTGCTTTCAAATAGAAACTTAAATAAGCAGGCTGGGGTTTGCAGTGTAAACTGTGGAAGGTTTCCTTGGGCTCCCCTAAAAAAAACAAATCTCATCTGTTGCATTATTTGTCTGGAAGTTTCTTTTTCATTTCCTTTTTCTAAATAACATTGAAATAAAAGACTATTGATGCCTGAGGTTGAGCAGTTAATGGAAATGAAAATCTTTGCTTATTTGTCTTTCATTTAGGTATGCCACAATGTATCTTTGCATCTCTCCTGGGCCTGTGGTTGTCATCATGAAAAGCATATTTTATTATCCCTTCATTATATTCACAGCTCTGTTTAGCCAGGTCCTAAATGAGAGATGCTACCATTTTCTTTCGTTTAGTAACTTATTCCAATACTAGAAGTGAAAAAATGCTTGCAACATGCCATCATATTATGTGAAGTGTGCTCATATATCCTTTTAGGATCATAACTATACAGCAAACTATTTTTTTTGCATTTACCCTACAGGTCTTGCAAGAGCTAAATCCGTTCCCAGCCATACATATTCCAATGAAGTGGTAACCCTATGGTACAGGCCTCCAGATGTCCTTCTGGGATCAACAGAATATTCCACCTGCCTTGACATGTGGTAAGTACAGAATCCTTACGCGAGACTCTATGTAGGTGCTTCAACTCTGAATTTTTTTATTTGTGTAAAACAAATATGTGCTGAGATTAGTGGTACAGTTTAAAAATCTCGTGTGTAGTAATCTGTGTGTTTCACTCGGTATCTCCCTAAAGGAATCCCCTCCTGCTACCCCACCGGCTGGGAGCTGGTACCTGCTGTTAATGCACCACTAGAAGAGCCATTGGTGCTTTGTAGGAGACTGGGTTGTTGTTTGGTTTTTGTAGTCTTAATGTGGTGCTTTGATATGATATGATACTTGTTTTGCAGAAGGCAGACTTTCACCATGCCCAGCTATAGCAGTGGCAAAACCAGCATTCCCTGGGTGCAAAGATGCAGCCTCAGACCTTAATCTACTGTACTTGTTAGCAGTAAATCAGCATGTGACACATCACTGAATAGTTTTCTTTCAAACGCTTTGAGAGGACAGTTTGATGTGTACAATGTATAGCAGCTTGCTGCTTTTTGATAACATCATTTAGTCTTGTGTTGAACAAAGAAGGTGTTTGGGTTTTTGACTGCTAGAAACAGAGGTGGAGGTTCTTCATTTATCCTGTATGTTTTGAGGTCACAGGATCACTGTAATGTGTACAAATTCTGTAATTAGTAAGAGCTTCAGTGGTGTTAGTAGAAGCAAGACATGTTGATTCGAGAAACAGAAATGTGGAAAAATATTTTTCATTGCAAAGAAACTCTCATGCTCTGGAAGATATTAAGATATTTTTTTTTAATGTATGTTGACTTTTTGAATTATACAACTTGCTTCATTTGAGCAAAAAATATACTAAGCAAGTTTCAGAAAAATACAGTATTTTTTCATAGTTTGCTGAAATATCTTTCTTTAATACAGGCAGCCTAAATTTAAAATTATGATTATGTTAAAATCTAGAGGTAACTGTAAAGTAAGGTTAATAGGACCTTATGTTTTCATGCAGTGGGTGAAAAGGTATGGTTTCCTGTTTTTCCCCATAGCACTGTTAGTTCTTGACTCCTGGGGACAAGAGTTAAAAGCTGCAGGGTTGCTTGATTTGAAGGGCTTACAGAATATAAATACCAGAATATCTAATACTGAAGAGAGTGTTTCATGTAACTGGGCCTCTGGCTGCTGTAGTTCCTTGACATGTAAGGGTAGATGAACGAAGAGGCAGGAAAGGGAGGGTCAGCAAACTTCTCCAAGTGTGAATGTTGTGATATGCAACTGCACCAGAGAGCCAAAGGCAGCATCTTCTGTATTAGCTGTCTCGGTTTCTTCAAACCATTTTCCACCTCACAGATGTGAAATAATTTCCCCCTGCATTTCAGCTTCTCATCTATACTAAAGCAGTCCTGTTTCCCCAAAGATCGGTTTTAACCTGGTGCCTTCACAAATTATATGCAGTCTCCTCATACCATCTGCTCCTGATGTTTTGCAATCATCTCTTTTCCAAGATATACCTCTGATGCTCAGCAAGAAGCTTGACTTGCTTGAGGTGAGGTGGGACAATGGCATCAGAGGATGGAAATAGCTGGGAGACATAAATAGTTATTTCTGCTCATCTTCTTATAGTTCAGTCTACATGTGTTCAATTCTTGAGTCCAACATCTTTGTGTATGTGTGTACATACATGTCTCAATTTGTGAAGTATGAGATTGAAAGAATGTATGGAAACAGCTAAAGAAAACTTTAAAATCATTTAAGAGAGCAAACTGTTCAAAAAGGCCTCTAAAATGCTTTTTTAGTCAAAAGAGACATTGGATTTTTTCTTTTTTTACATTTACCAATTAAAAAAATATTGCACTTTGTAAATAAGGGTTTACTTGGTTTTTGTTTTGGTTTTGTTTTTAAAATGAACAAAGGATTTTGAAACGTTTTTGAATCTCACTGAAACTTTCTGCACAAAGAAAAACTATTCAGTCAAAAGTTCGGTAGCTTGTCAAAAACAGATCTTACAACATTCTTCCCAATAATGATTTTAGTGCAATAGCTATTAAGAAGTCCAGTCAAACTATGTGGTGTTACTGTGATAGAGATCAAATCAAGCCATGCAGCTAATAGGAGCATTTTAAACTTAACAATAAATGCAGACTGAGTCCTTCATGAGCATATGTTTATACTCAAATTTCATGGACAGAAGGGAAGATCAAGGAAGGACTCAAAATGCCACTTTGGCAATCTAGGTCACTATTTCGTCTCCTGACAAAAATGATGCAACAGTATTGGGGAACAACACAATAATTCCATCTTCAGTGATAGCAATAGGTGATGTCCTCTTGCGCAGAGCATTTCATATCGGTCTGAAAAAGATCCAGGTGCTCCAGGATAGAGGGGGTGTGTTCTGTTTCAAAATGAAAAACGATACCATACTGCTATTTGCTAGATTTGTAGCCCTTACAAATTTTGTGCTGCCCTGTATGAACTGAAGAACTATGAAAAGCTTAGGAAAAAGCCCTAGTAATACAATTTCTTTCACATGTCAGGAATTTAGCAGAACTACTGCCACATCAGAAATGAAATCAGAGCAAGTGTGTATTGTATGTGATGGAAGAACTTTCGGGTTTTAATTCTGCACTTTGCTGGGTTATCCGAGACAGCACTTCAAGTTTGATTGTGAGAGGTGTAGTTGCATGTTAAGGTCACTTATGCTTATTTGGCGTATCTGACAGTGAGCTCTGCTGGAGCACAGGCAGGCTTGGGGCTTTATTTATACAACAGTTGTACATAGCTGGGCCATAATTGCATTAAACCCACTTAGTGGCTTCCCAGAGTGGGAGGAAGGGAGACATGGAGAAACCCACCTACCATCGGATTCCAAGATAATTTGGTAATTTGTTATCAAAAGTGTGTTTGTAGCATTAGCATTTTTATGCAATTACTGGCATTATGTCCTTATGGCAGATAGCATGTGCACTCCTCTGTCCTTACTGATAATCTACGTGATGGCAAAACTAGGCAGCCACTTCACTAAATATTTAAATAATGTTGAGGTAGAAAGCACAGCTGTTTCTTCCATTTGGGGGGGGGGGGGGGGGGGAAGACACAGGGCCTTTACTATAGCCGTGATAAATGGCATTTCATGGTGGTTCCCAAGGAACAGAAAATGGGGCTCCTACTGAGTAGCAGACCAGCTGCATGAAAAAGAGTCCAAATATTAACCACTGGACAGTGGCTGGGAAGCAGGTGGCAGAGGCTGCAGGCTATTTTTATACTTCATTTGCTGGTGTAAAGCATTAGGGTGGTAACTAAAAGCTAATGATCCACATGCAATGGTACATTCTCCTGCATTCTTTTTTAAATAGCCAGTGGCAATAAAATAATATTAATGAAGACATACATGCATTAGTGATGTCAGGCTGGTGATGGAAATCGGTGTAGCGGGCTTTGTGATTTACTGCTGACAGCATTTGGTAAAGCAGCATTGTGTGAATGTATTATACTAGCCATGACTGCATCAAAGAGTTGTGATAACCTTTGATATACTTTTTTTTTTTTTTTTTTTTTACTCCTCCTCTTGATGAAGACTTACTAGTAGCTAGGAAAATGGCTTTGCATTGCTTCTGGTGTAACTTGTCCTAATCCTTGAATTTTACAGTCCTTTGAAAGTCAATGCAAGGAAAATAAGCTTTAATACATAAAGGGTTTATACATTACTAAAACCCGTATATAAATCCGTATATAAATAATACTGAAACATAGGGGAAAACATCCCTAAATGAACATATTCTGTTTGTTTCTTACAGAAAGAATATGGTGTTTGTAAATGAAGCAATTTAAACAGGCTATTAAATAATTTTTGATTTTGGTAATGCATGTACTGCTACATCTGGGTTTCTTACATCAAAAAGTCACTAGGGATACTTTATTTTGTAGTGCAGCTGGCTTTAAACTGTGTTTGCTAACAGCTGGTGATCTTTTGCATATCCTGTTGTTTTTCTTTTAAAAAAATACACTCTTAGTCACAGTTCAGGCAACGTAAGAAGTTATGGGCCGTGATATATTTTAAATTCACTTTTATTAACTAGTGTCATCTATGTGTAGTGCTGTGGAAGAAATCACTTAAAACTAGGCCAGTATATTGTTACAAAATGACTTATTAAATCACTGTTCTTTAACTTTGTGACATCTGGATTGGTATACATGATTTCATATCTGGTCTTTATTTAGGGAAAGCTCTTCATATGGAGTTTTTCTATCCTATTATTAGAAAAATAAATGGTGCTTTTCTATACTATTATTAGCAAAATAAATGGTATTTTTCAGAAACAGACCACCTTCCACATGTAACCTGCTCTGATTGCAGATTTGAGTGCTCACTGTAATTCCATGCATGCTTTCATGAATATTTGACCAATGAAGACCTACAACAGTAATTAAGATATTTATTAAATAAAAAGGGATCTTGCCTTAGACACAGGTGCACCAAGTTATGTTTTTTACACAGGGGACGTTAGAAAGGCATCTTTATCCTGTACCTATTGTAAACAGTTTGCAGTCAGAGAAACCTGAGAGCAGGAATCCCAGCAGGCCCTGAAGAAATACTGCTCAGGGCTTGAGAGTTGGGTAAATTACTTCTTTTGCCCTTGATGTTCTTTAAGATTATGACTTCCTCTCCAAAGAAATGCTAATCTGTAGGATTAGGATATTAAGGTAAAGATACTGTGCTAACTATCAAGGTATTGTTAATTAAACTTCTCTCCTTGTCAGTGAGTAGTTCTTCAAAAGTTTTATCAGCTGAATTAGCTTTTGACTGGAAAATTCTCTTAGGGTCAAATTCACCGAAATATTAAAGTGTGAGGAAACATCTTGGACTATACTTATGGGAAGGGCATTTCACTTCCTGTCTAAAATTACTTTTATCAATTTGGAACATCAGATTTACTATCACTTTTCCACTTCTAGAAATATATTTTTCACGTGTGTCAGGAAAGTACCTTATAAAGGTATCTGGATCCAGAAAACAAAACCAGGAAAAACATGTTCAACAGGAAAATATCTCATGGCAGAATGTTGCTTAGGTTTGAAGATTATTTTCTTGAGCTTTTTTTGCATTCTGCTTTTACAAAACAAGTAAGTATAATAGATTCTTGCAAAAAAGGATCATGTACATTGTAATCCATCGTGAATATAATATTTCTTAATATAGAAATTGAGCATTGCTACAGAGGGTTGGGTTGCAAAAGAAATTTCTGGAGCTTTTATTTCTAGGTAGCAGTGACACAGGCAAGAACATGAGCACTCTATTTGCTTATAATCAGAATTGCTTCAAGATTGTAAGAAATTTTTTGAACTGTCATGCTTTCAAGTAAATTATTTTTCGTCCATTACATCTGCTTTCTGCAGAAATTTTAATGGTGTTCTTTGTCATCGTGGAAGGGAAATTCTGCTTCATTTGTCACTTCTCATGTGAGAACTGTAATCTCTTTGCCTCATTGCTCGTATTTGTTCAGACTGTATCTCCCATTGTATGCTACTTTTCAGATACCAAACTAGAGTGGTCATAAAGAAAAATCCCAACTAAGTTCAGCATCTGTGGGTATTCTGGTAGTGTGCCACTGCAGAATTAAACCAGATTCTGGTCAATTAAAGAGACAAAAGTCCCTTGCTTTTCATTCCTTGCCCCCAAAATTTGTTTTCTTAGTTCTGTTCATACACAGGATCATGTAAGAATGTGACTTTTTTTCTGAACAAATCAGACCAGATAAAAATCTTTGTGCCCTTCCAGCATGTTGAATATTACTAGTGGATTTTGTGGAAGTGGTTCCAGTATTACCTCTTGGTGACAAATCCATAAAAAAACCAATTAGTCAGGGTTTGGGGGGTGGTGATGTCTGTGTGTTTTTTGGGGTGGGTGGTTTTGGTGGTGGTTTTTTGGGGGGGGGGGTTTGTTGTTTTGTTTTTTAAAATTCTTATATATTTAACATTACAAATTGTAGTTTGGGAAACTTGAATGAAAACTCAAACTGTTCCTCTGAATTCCAGAAATTTCCCCAGGAGGATTGCTGGAAACAATTGCTTTTCACAAAATGCCTTCTCCTGCTTTGAAGCCAAATCCTGCATGCTGGAAACAGGCTTCATGTCCAGATAGAAACCTTATGTGAAGGCCCAGCATAGGTCTTCATTAAGAAGATCATGTTGAATATTATCACTTGCACTGAGCCTGCTAGAAAGCAGATCTGTTCAGGACAGAAAGTTAACAGAGACATACATAGTAAGCATATAGTCTTTCTATAATCTTGATTTAAGTACAAACTAAAACTTGGTTTTGAAATAACTCCTCGTTTCAGAGTGTGTTTGTAGTCTCTTTTATGTACCCATAAAGAAAAATCAAAATATTAGCTGCAGGAAAAAATCATCACAATCTTTTATAGATTATACCTCACCAAAGCTTTTAGGGTGGTTTTTTTTTTGTTGTTGTTGTTGTCCTTTTTGGGGTTTTTTTTGTTTGTTTGTTTTTTACAGTATTCAAGTACAGATAGGCTGGAGATTCTTCTTGTTGCAATAAGGATTTTTGTTATACAGAGACAAGAATGTATTCTTAAACCAAAAATATAAAATGAACCCACCAGTAAGCAAGTTAATTTTAAGGGAATACCTTCTTGAATTATAAAAGCTGTGCAGGAGAAGAGAAGAAAAAAAAAAAAAGGTGCTGTTTCCTGAGGCATCCAACTTCATTTTTACAGGCTCATTTACTATGTCAATTCAAATGCAATAGTAATTCATTTAGCTGTGCTATTAACTCTTACGCCATATAAAGGCTGTATAGTGACAGCCAGAGTCCCAGGAAATTAAGCAGGACAATAGAAGAGCAGTATTAGATGGTATGGCCGCATATGGTCTCATCAATACATCAATAGGTTTAGTCATGCTTTTTGTCATCAGAGGGTAAGCCACCCATTTCAACATTAAATGGCTGTCACTTTTACTTTGCAAGTTATCCTGTGCTGTCCATTGGAAAGATTTCTGAACGAAGTCATAGGATTTGGCTTATTTATTCAAAATCAAAAGTCCTATAAAGAGAGTAGGAAAATCTGAGTCGAGTACGCTGAAATATGTTAGGCTAATGTTCTTTTGTCACAAATTATTTCTCAAGTGCTGCCTAAAAATGTCATTGTATGTTCAGTGTGCACAAATTATACATACATAACATACCCTTGGAGAGGTATGCACATTAAAGCCAAGTTAATTTATTGTATTTCATATTTCAAGAAATAATCTTTGCATCATAGAAACTAGAGATGGGATGATCTGTGAGATCATTGTACCCACCCTACTGTAAATGCAAGTCTGTTCCCTGAAGAATATTTGTGTTTCAGCTTGTCTAGCTTTACACGGTTGTAACTGTGAAGCTTCAAGTCCATTGGGAGGCTGGGGTATAGCACATTTTTAAAGTATATTTCTCTAATGATCACCCTAAAATTTTTATTTCCTAAAGGCATTCTGCTATTTCTAGTTACACTTGGATCTATCTACAGTTCTGGGAACTATTAAAATCCTAATCAGTTCTTCCCTGTCTTTAATTTTGCATAATTTTAAATACAGAGTCATCACGTTCTCCCAGTCCCTGTGTGTTTTCTTGTAGCCAAGAATGGCATTATTCTCTTAAATTTTCCTTACAAACCTGTTGTTCAAGTAAGAAAATAATTTTTGCTTTGCTCAAAAATACCTCCAATCTGTTTAATCATTTGTGAGGTCTAAAAAACAAGACTAAGTTTCAAGGCCTTGTAGAGGCTTTATTTCTTTTCATGCTCTGTATGTGTGCACTTATGGTTTGTGATTCAGGGAACCTGTTATATACTCAGTTTCCATTTGCTGTGAGCCTAAAATTCACCGATACCACTAAGATGTCTAAAATACCATCCAGCCATCTTGAAGCCTTTATGTGCTATCAATGGCTGCGTATTCCCTATCAGTTCAATGTCATACTTTTTTTCTTGTTATTTTTTTTTTTAAGTATTTATTTAATCTTCTCTTTCTATGGACTTATTCTTCAATGTGATAACCTTTGAAACCAAGATAAGCTTAATTTTCAAGTGGGCCGAAGGGAACAGCAGTCCTCCAGCTCAGACCTTGAAGGTGTTTGTTTCTCTCCTCCACGATTTTAATAACCTTTTGATTTTTGTATTAGCTGTTTATTTAACTGCAGTACTCTTTCATGCTCATTTCAGTGTGTGACTAAATGGAGTACTAGATTACACGATTTTTCTTTCAAAACAGGAGATTTTTCTTCAATAGTGTTGTTTACAGTTCTTCCTTGATTTTTGTCTCATACTTTTCAGACCCACCAAAAGTGGAAAATTTTGTAAATAGATTATGTGAAATAGTTTAAAATTCAGCTAAATCTTCCTGACACCTTTACAACACTTCTGTTCAAACAATGAGCTGAAGTTTCTTTGTAGATAGCAGTACATGACCTCAAATGATACACTGGTTTAATCAAATGCCCGTTTTCTGGTTGCAAGAATAGAACTCTAATCCTCTTTTCTTTAGTGTAAATTCAATTGTTTTATTTCTTATCTTGAATAAATGGCTTCTGACTGAAATCTTGATTTTTTCCTCGCCTCAGATCCTGATACTGTTTATAAGTATGTGACTAAGATATATTGTGCCTATCTGTGCCTAATGAAGCACTGACCAGACTAAATGATGAATGGCAGTTTAATCAATTCAGTTCACTCAGTAACGAGCAGACGCATATGGAACATAAATTTTAACCTCTTTTTATAAACATCTGAGTTTTTCTAAAATCTGAACAGAACTGTGCTTTCCAAAGTTTTTTTCCACTTTTCAATGCCTAAGGAGAAACTTTGTTTGGTATATCTATGCTTTGGGATGTAGAATTAGAAAATAGTGATACATGTATAATTTTCTTCTTCAAGAAATTTGGCTATCAGCTCTCCTTGTCCTGGAACATAAAATTATTTCATTATTCAGTAGGGGTCAAAGCCTTCAGAGATGAGTAAAGTGTGGGTTGTCTGCCAATAGTCTTAGTTAAGTGGCATCTATAAATACTCATCCCCGGCCTTAATGAAAATATGCAATCTATTTTCATTAAGTTGTTTTATTCTAGAACCACTTTCTCACCAATATATGCACACATATGGCTAAAATTAAATGCTACTTTCTGAATGCATCATCACGATGCACAAGCAAAGGTATGTAATTACTACATTCCAAATAATTTACTTCTAAAAACAAAGTTAAATTAGAGGTTATCACTGGGATTTGCTGACAGAGAAACACAACTCACAATTTCAGGTAGAGGTGGTACTGTAGGTAGTTTTGCAAATTCTTGGTTCATTTTGAAACATTTTGGGTTATTGATTTGGCATTTGCTTTGGGTGAAGATTTTTTTGGTGTGGTTACTTACACAGAGGGTTGTACAATATATGTAGGTGTCTGCATGTGGAAGATGTAGAAAAATGTATGTAGAGAAATGTAATTGAATGAATTAAATACATAATCAAATTCTGCATCCTGTTGGTAGCCAAGGGGCATGTTTTCTCTTAAATTTTGTTTTGTTTTGTTTATGTGGAACAAGCAGTTCTTGAACTCTCTTCATCCAGAAAAGATTCAAATGCAAGTTTGTAATTGGTTTTACTTTTCAGATGCAGGAAGTCCTCAGGTTATCCGAAATTTGGGCTTAGTCACAGAAACTTTCCTCAGCTGTTGAGAATCCATTCTTTTTGTTGTAGTTAGTATCTACCAGATATTTTTTCCCTTCTGATTTCCTAGTACTTCTGCCAGTGGCTTAACTGAATGGGGTGAGGGAGACTCATGTGAAGAGCCTTGTGTGACAGACCAGAGACAGGGGCTGTCATGAGGTGGCTGTTGCGGTGGGGAGAGCAGGGAGCC
This sequence comes from Falco biarmicus, assembly GCF_023638135.1. Classification (NCBI taxonomy): domain Eukaryota; kingdom Metazoa; phylum Chordata; class Aves; order Falconiformes; family Falconidae; genus Falco; species Falco biarmicus. The sequence continues at coordinate 37,649,005 of NC_079291.1, read as the reverse complement.
CGTGGCTGCTCAGACTGTTGCAGCACTTCTCAGCCAGAGCTTCTGGGAGATGGTGTCAGCAACCCCCCACAGCTATGGGCTTTGAGCTTCCTTCTTTCATGCTGGAAAAGTGGAGAAGAAAGCCCAAGCAAGCCCATCCCAGAAATCATCTGCAGTAGCTTAGTTCAGTGGCTGTGAGCAGTCACATTGCTTTTTCCTTTTTACTCATCTTTTTCCAGATTTTTCTGCTAGTGCCGAGCCCTTCCAGTATGCCTCCGTGCCGTAGTCCTGTCCCCATTCATCTTTTCCCATCTCTCATTGCTATTCCCACGTCCCCAGAATTTATTTGGGGGCATGAGTATGCTGCTCAGGAAGCACTTGCACAGAGAGCAGCTGCTGCACCTTCATTGGTCTCAGCAGCTATCAACTGTATTCCAGCTACCTCTGCACTTGCCACCTGAAAAGGATTCGGATGTACACATCAGTTTTAGTAAATGCACATGCTTCTCCTTCAGCCTGGCATTGATTTTAAGAAATAAATAAATATTATTTAAATACTGGTAATGGATACAAAAATATTGTTGCTGGCTATTTAATCTATAAGGAATCTTTCTAACATTACATACTTTCTTCTTTTTTTCTTTTTTTTTTTTTTTTTTTTCTTCCCCCCTCTATAGGGGCGTGGGTTGTATCTTTGTAGAAATGATTCAAGGGGTCGCTGCTTTTCCGGGAATGAAAGACATTCAGGATCAACTTGAAAGGATATTTCTGGTGAGTTCTTTATTGCTGAAGTAATGTGCCTAAGACAACAAAGGTTTGATTGATAAATGTTCACATATTTCTTTGTGTCAGGAATTAAATCACTGATAGAGCCAAGGATCAGAAGCCTAGTCCACAAGCTAGATACAATTTACTTGATATGTTCTTGAAGACTGTGTAATAAGTTCAGATCCAATTTTTTTTCAATTAATATTTCTAAAAATCTACAGAAAGGTTTTTATACAATTGTGGAAAAAAGCTTTCCAAATATAAGGCAATGGAAATACAGCCAGTTTGTAATCTTGACTTTGCAAGTGATCAAAAACGGTAACTCTGGTTGGTGTTCTGTTAATATTATGCTAATATTGTAATGTCAATGGCAAGAATTTTTTGTGACATAGACATATAAAGGAGAAGTAAAATAGGAAGTGAGATGAGAAGCAGAATGGGAAATTAGAAATCATGCTCGGGTTCAACAGGCGTCCTTGACTACTGCTTCTGCAGCCTGGTTGGGCCCTTCATGGGGTATATGGGTAGCTTATAGACACTGATGACATAACCGGCATTGGGAGTGAAAGAAGAGGTAATTTATATTGAGCATAAACCATTATTTATGTGGTTTTCTTTCCAGGGTTGTGGTTTGGGGTTTTTTTGGGGGTAGGTGGGAGTGTGCAGTTTGGTTTTTGTGGATTTTTTTACTTGCTCTTTCTCCCATTGTACTCTGGGTTTGGCAGTTCCCTTTCAAAAGGCTCAGGAACAACTTTTCTTGGTTCTTTGATAAAAGGGTTTCATTTGCTCCTATGCCTGCTGGGAGCTGTGCTGTTGTGGAGTGGGTTTATTCAGGGAAGCCACTGCTCACCCAGATACTAGCAAAAGTGGCTTCCTGGTACTGTAGGGTGGCCATCAGGGAAAGTATTGCAAGAGCAGCTTCTTCCCTCAACCTGGCAATCTCTGTTTTGCTTCTGACCACAAATTTAGAATGGAAGCACAAGCACACCCTTGCTTTTAGAAAGTATTTTGTTAGTAGCCATTTATTTCAAATACAGAGGATTTATCTGGGATTCTTTTTTGGCCCATGGAGAGGGAAAGAAAGTCTTTCATAATGTGTTTATTTGGTGTTCATTCTTCATTTTGCTCAGACTTGCTTGTACTGTATATCTTTTGTTGGGACTTCAGGGAATTTAGCAAGTGCTTTTAGGAATGACTCAGAAAAAAGTATCTCTCTAAACCAAGACCTTATTTGATTGTGATATAAAAAAAATCTTATTTTCTGTAAAATATTTTGTTACTCTGCCTGCTTGGCTAATACCCTGAAAATTCTGTGCTATGGAAAAATAGCTGTGCCACAATGTACACAAGGAGGAGTTCTGAGCAGTTCCTGTGACATGACTAATTGCTTCATTTGTTCAACAGCTTGTGTATTTTAAGCTAGCAACTTCTGGGCCAGTTTTAAATTATTCTGCTTCTCTTTATTGGGAAGAAATGTCCTCATTTATAGAACCTGAAATTTTGAAAACAAATTCTTCTTTGGGGCTTCATCTCATTTATTGTGGTAAATTTTTAGTGAGTGGTTTTGCTATTAAAATTAAATAGATTTCTAAGAGCAGAACTCAGTACTTTCTTTAATGGGGCATTTTTGCACTATATCCTATGAGATTGTCTGATATAGTGCAAAAAGTGATAGTGATAGGTGTATTATATAAACCTATTTTGTATGCCTTTTGTATATTCTCATTTTCTTTCTCTTCCCTATCCTTCAATTATTTGTGTGTCAGACTGCCAAGTTAAATACACCCCAGGATGAATTTTGAGGCCTGCCAATTTTTAAAAATTCTGCAGCTGCAAATATTGAGAACGGTGTTGAAATAACAAAGGATAATTTCTTGATACTGTTTCTTTAATTTGATCTTTTACAAACCTTCAAATAAAAAGATAAAATTTTGGACTGGAGAGTTTTATGGTCCGTTGTAAATCAGAGTTAATTTTTAAATCCCAATTAATTAGGCTTTCTAATGGAAGTGTCTATTTACCCTTAGCTAAATAGTTTCAGTGAGTGCCTTCCTAATGTACTCTAGGCATCATTAAGAATTTAAGTTTTCTATTTAAAAGTTATAAAACAAAGGATTATTCTTGTTTGGGTTTGTATTTGAACAGAAGGATTAAATTCATCCATTCTCCAGTGAATTGTGCATAGTGTGGTACCTAATAGTGCTGAAGTACAGAATTAATCAGGTTGTTACACCAGATAACTAATACAATTAACTCCCACACAGTAAGCACTTACACAGTGGTGAAAGGAACAGATCAAGCAATAGAAGACTTTTCCATGAAGTCTTCCCATAGTTCACATTTTCAACATCCAACAGTGATGGTTTTCTTGTAACAAAGGGTAGTCTTCTGAAAATGGGGTGAAATAACAGTCGACCTTGACGCTAATCCTTTTGCGTTTGTAGTCCTCTTCTAAAATATACAACTTGCAACAGAAGGTATATTAATGTGTCATATCTGTTGTTGTTATTGGTCATAGCTACCCATCTATAAGCATGTAAGAGTCCATGTTGCAGCTTGAGGCTTTTAGGGAATCAATTACATTGTAGTAGGAAAGTCAGAAAATTTAAAGAAATAATAGCCAGGAAAAGTGAATAGTGCGAATAACAGTTTAAAATTCATAAACGGCTCTTAGATTCTTTACATATTTACATAGTAAGAGTAGATGCAACCCAGCAAACCACATTTCTTCCTCTTTACGACTGATATTTATTTATGTTTAATAATGGCTCCATTAAGGGGTTGTGTTTAATAGTTTAAGAACAGAAATTGCTCTTTTAGTTTTGCTTAAGAACTTTTCTCTTCAAGTTTGTGTTTCCTGACTTCTAACGATTGAAACATATGTGGGTTTTTAAATGGTGATATACACTGATCCTCCATTTCTGTTACAGCAGCTGTCTGTAGTAAGTGTTCTCAGGTTCCACTCTTGTGATAGACCTCAAGAAAATAGCAAGGGTTTATAAACCAAAATATGTTCTCAGAATTGGACCAACACTTAGAGATGTTGATGAATGAGCAAAACTACAAGTTTTTATTGTCACACTTTGAATCTGATAATAGGAATTCTTTTTCCCACCTATACTTAAAAGTGTGAATAATCTCTTAAAAAACCTGTACTTACCAAATAAATGGAAATTCCATGTCTTTTGCCTTGAAGTATCAAACTAGTGATGTGTCATCATCATTTTCAGCACAACTGAGAAGATCCAGCAAACTGTTGGTTTTGCCATTCTCTGAGACAAGCAGCTTGAGGTTTTTGTTGCAAGGTACTAGGTCTGATGGACCAATAATCTCATACAGCAATCTCAGCATTTCTATTTAGTCTTGTAATATGTGTGCAAGAGAGGGTGAAGCTTTGTTCAAGTACATGTTGAACAGTAAAATCATGGTAATAGGAAAAATATGTGAGGCAATCTGTTGAATCAAAACAGAACTGCACAAAATTGGGAAGTATCGTTTGGCTTCTGATACGGAGTAACTAAGATCTTTGTCAGTAGTTTATTCCTGTTGATCATTTATTAGCGTACATTTCTCTAGATGCAAACTTTGAGGTTTTCTATATCAAGGAGAACCTGCCATTATAAATAAGCTTTAATTATGTCTAGAAGTAAAAGCTTCACCAAATGCCTTCAAGCTAGCCCTGTGCTGGGGAGAATTGACAATTCCTTGGATCTGGTGATGATGAGCATGAACTAGTTGAGTGTTAAAGCTGCTTACGCTGAGAAGAGTGCAGTATGGCTGCGCGTGCCTTACTCTGAGCCACACTGCAGGTACCAACTTGGGTACAGCTCTGATTTTGATACAAAGATGTGCTTTTATACTTGCCGTTCTTAACAGATTCAAACCAGATCAGAGCTGATTTCTTGTGCTAGCTTAATTTTTCTTCTGGAGAGAATATTTTTATGTGGGACGGTATTTCTGTCTTTTCCACTCTACATGAGGTTTCTGAGAGGCACTACAAATCAAAGTGAATCTTCTTCCCTGGCTCTGAAGCCTTCCCGATTAAGGGAATAATCTGTGCGTTGGCTGAACTGCAGTCTTGTTGCCAACTACACTGAAAATTATATTTCACTGCAAGAATAATGTACAAAGAGTTCTCCTGGTAGTTTGTAGATCTCTGCACAGGCAAGGCAATGGTATTTAACTCCTGGTTTATCTATAAATGGGCATTCACTCTGTGAACGTGACAGAGGGATGCGCGCATGCTGCAGGAGCCTCACGCTGCAGGTAACGTGGTGCAGCAGGAGTGGGAGTTTGCAGCCAGAAGCTTCTGTCTTTCCTAACACGCATATTGCAAAAAGCTGAGGACTTCTCTCTGGTCTTGGATGCTACTGTTCTGTTGGGTGCCATAATGCACAGTATTAAAAAGTAATTAGAAGAGAACAGTATCCATTTGTTGAGCCCAGCAGTCTGGTGTGCCAAAGGGTGATGCCAGAAATGCTAGCTTTCTGCATGGAGCTGTACAGCAAAGACTCGCATGCGTTTGCAGTTTCAGGTAACTATGAAAAATGGCATTTTGCTTCTAAATGGGAGTGAAAGTGTTACTTCTGTTACTGAAAATTTAAAAGGCTAGCAATATTTTTCTTTTTTTATATATATACATATACATATATATATATGACTACATGCCTGAAGTGTCTTGTATCATGTAATGCAGGCTAATAGTGTTTCCTCCGCAGCTCTAATGTTAACAGGACTTTGTGAAGCTGTGGAGCTTTCTTCATGTGGTTCTGTATCTGAAGGTTTGCTTCATGTCACTGACATCCTCTAAAGCCTGAAATAATACATATTAACAGGCCTCACTTTTGTTTAAGCTTAGGATGGACCCAAAGGAACCGTGCTTTCTAGTACATTGTGTTACTAACTTTCTGGAAGCTAGCAATGCTAAACCCAAGGGAGGAATACTTTTAACTATTGGGTTTTGAAGTTCACCTGTGTAATGAGTTATTTAGCAAAACTTATTGGTTTTTTATCCCTGTTTCATTATTTAATACATGTTCTTCTGTCACTTGGTAAATACTTTGGCTCTGAATCACAGCTGGTTCATCTCTGATGGGATGTGTTTGTGAGGCTGGACCTGAGCTGAAATTTTATCTTGTGTAGGCATGGTATCTATGGTACCTTATATGTTGTAGATGATGAATCTGGTTGGCGAAAAAGTCTTCATTTTTTTAAAATAGATAGTTCTTGCCTAGAGGGGGAAACACAGCTTGTATTTTCCTCCCATATCTATCTCTGTTCCTCCCACCAATAACTTCATGAGGAAACTAGGGGTTTTTTTGAAACTAAGTAAGTAAAAACCTGACTGCTGAGTTCTGTCTTCTCTAACACAGCATGTAAGTAGAATGAGAGAAGTGGAATGTATTATATCCTGCTAATGAATTTACCTCAGCTTTGCTTTATTATAATGGTACGGAATACATTTCACTCCTCTTCAGCACCACTGAAATTAATTAAATAAATAGCAGGTTCTTTACCTGTGGGTCTTCTCATTGAAATTGTGTTAGCACTTACTGAGTATTTTACTGCAGTTCCCTGCAGGTTTTGCACTGATACCTTTTATAAGGTACCTTTCTGGGCTTTATGTCTTAGGCCAAACTTTAAATGGAGGTAATGCTAAACTAGGCAAGTATGAGATGAAATCTTTAAAATGATCTTTAAAAAACAAGCAAATCTTCCATGTATTCATGCTTTGTAAAGGATTTTGAAATTTTTTTGGTTCTTTTTAAGGAGCATCAGCTCAGTTTTAGCTCTCTGCGCTGTATTGTCTTCTCTATCACTGCATGTACATGTTTTCCTTACAACAGAGCACAAGGTATTTGATACTAATTTGCATTCTTATAAAGCATTCCTGTCCTCACCATGTCCAAGTAGCCATAGTCCATGTTGTTCTTTGCCTTACATCATTAAACCCATATGGTATTAGATGAACAAACTAGGGCTAAGATTTTAAAATAGCAGTCTTTTGAAAATGTAGGAAATTTACTTGAGGAATATTGCCTATGTGTGTCAGGAAAAGGAGGCTTTTAAAAATACTGAAGTTATAGCTTGCATTCTGTTAACATTTCTTTTAGAAAAGGGGACATGTAACCTCCCATTTGTCCATGTTTAAAGTAATAAAAATACCCAGCAGTATACCATCAGCACTTGCCAGAGGAAGTACCAGATGGTAGCAGGAGGGAAGAGGAGGAGGGGAATAAAAAATGAATGTGTAACCCCATCCTTGACTTTCAAGGGCTGGCTGGATGTCAGCCAGTCACACAACCTGATGCACATAGGTGTCATCTTCTGCTTGTAAGAAGCTAGCTAATTCCGACAAAAGCCCTGAGCATGGCTAGGACACCAAGAGCTTGGCTGCTTATCAGCTTGGTAGTGCAAAACATGAAGACTAATTGGCTATCAGAAAAAGAAAACAAATTAAGACATGGTTCAGTGGAAAACAATGGCTTTGTGGTTTTCTTTGGAATCGGAATGTTTCTTTAGTATCTGCCATATTTCAGTTGCTGATGAGAAATGGGCTATAATTATAAAGAAGCATTGTTTCTTTTCCAGGCTTGCCTCTGGCCTTCAAGAGAGTGGTTACAGGCAATACATTTGCTGAGACTCAGCTGGTGTAAATCAGTGCAGCTCTGTTTACTTACTCTGGTGTACGTCTTTGCAGGCACCTTCCTTCTTGGCCCCATATACCATAGAAAGGGGGTTTTTCCCATGTGAAATCTTTCTCTGTACACACATGCAGGTGACACTGAACAGAAATGGAGTTGTAGGCAATTTGTTCATATTACAAATGGAGCTGAAGCTCATTCTGAACAAAAGCATTGGTCTGTTATCCAGAAACTTATGCTGTAAGGTAATAGTGCTGCATAAAAGTACAGGCCCATTCATAAACCTGCTCTGATAGGCTGGCTTTATTTACTAGGGAAGATAATAAATGATCAGACATCAAATATCAAATATTGCTTTCTCTTTCCATTTTGTAAATAAAGGAACAATGTTTAATATACTTGAATCTTCTCTTTTCCCTTTCCTCTTTTACTTGTGTCTGAATTGCTCATCACATGCCAAAAGCGAGTTTTCTGAAGTGCATCTTGATTGCCAAAATTGTTGTTTATAATGTGTAACTGAAGTTCAAGCATCCTTAAAGTTGAAAATGTCTAAAAATCAGCGTGAGGCAGTTTTAGGTGATGATTTTACAGACAGGTTATGAGAATATAAGATTGATATGCCTTACCTGTCTGCACACGTTTCTTGAAAGACTTCAAGAAGAGTAACTGATTTCTTCTGCCCTCTTAAGAACTGGTAAAAGTATATAGCTTTTTCTGTCGTGGTATCTGGGGGAAACATCCCCTTCAGTCCATGCACATGCCTGAGGTACCATTTGCAAGAGGCCTAATTTGAAGAAAATAGACTCTAATGCCCGTTTTAGTGTTTCCTGAATCAGTGCCCTAGACTAGGTATAAATCTAGCAAGATGCTGAGCCCTTGCCATAAGATTGAGTGTTTTCAACTATCACTGCCATTTACACAAGCTGCTGATCCTCAATATATTTCTATAAGCTAAATGTAAATTTTAAGATAAGCTTAGTGATTTCAAGTGGTTTAAAGTTTTCAAGGGCTAACATTAATCCACTTTGATTAGGACAGCTGCTTTTCTAGTTCATTAAATGGCTATGGTTAAATAATGTAGGCATTTATTTTGACATATGTTGAAAAATTTGTATAATCTCGTCTGAGTTCTAAATATGCATATAAAAATGCTGTCACACAATTTGTGTGTCCACTATTTGTGTGTTGTCATTACTTACATGACTTGCATAGAGAAAAGAAAATAAGAAGGAACTCATCTCCCCTGAATTTTTTATTCTAATTGGTTTTTTTTATTATTACTCTCTTTTTGTTAGTGAAAAGTCACCAATAGAAAAATAGCTGCATTAGTTTGAAACTAAGTTGAAAAGTACTGGACAAAATCAGTATTATGAAGTAGGAGAAGGAAGGAAGAAAGGCTAAGAAATGGAATACATTCTACTTCATAAGAAAAATGTCCAAAAAAAGAGGACTTATACAGGAATTGAGAGTAGGAGAATCACCTGACTATGATCTTAAAATGAGAGGTGTTCTCAACTGTTTAAGTATGAAATGGAGTAGGTTCTGAAGTACACAATGTTACATTTTATTCCTGTTGCTTTGGTTCTTCCTTCCCCAGTCTTCTGAGCACTCCATTTAAAGTAACTTGGAGGCCATGGCAAAACTGAATTCTCTAGCTGTCAGTTACGGGAGGAAAAATGTCCTGTGTTCATTCTTTGTCTTTAGAGTGTGCATGTATATCCCTGTGGAGCAGTACTTCTGGCAATTGAGGTCTGTTTCTGAGGACATCGGAGAGAGCTAATAATACATTTTGTGAGAACATAATGAGAATTCTTCATGGTGCTTTTTTGGGGCACAACATGATCAAAATAGCTGTGGTGTAAACTCTCAAACGTGTCAGTGATTGAGCAGAACAGCATAAGGTAAACCTTTAACAGAGTGCAGTATGAGGCAGTATGTATGTTCTCACGTAAATATAATTGCCCTGATGATGATTATGCCCAGAGGAGAAATCAAAAGAAATTTTTGGGCACCTACTTAATTGCACTGAAAATTTATGGTTGGATTTCTGTATCTTTTGGTAGGTGAGAAATCAATTGACCTTGTAAATTTTCAATGTGGTTAAACTTTGCTGTGTCATAGAGAGGTGTTTATGTTTTTAGAATAACTCTTGCTCAATTAACTTTAAAGTTATTGGAAAATATTCTCCAGTTACTTCCCTTCTTCAAAAGGGATTTATTTGCATTTTAACTCATTTTCGATTTAAACCATGTATGCTTGGGGTGGTGGGGTGGGTTTGTGTGTTTCCTGAATATAATTGTTTTACAATAGATGGTAATTGCACTTTTCTCAGAAAGAGAAGTTGCATAAACTTTGTGTTGCTGAACTGGCCCTTGAGTAAATTCAAACGGAATGCAGCCAGGGATTTTGTCAATCTGTTAGTTATTCTTCATGACTCATCTTGGTGTGCATCCATACAACATGTTGCCCTAATTACTTTAAAAGAGGCCTTAATAATTTGGATGTTGGAGATCCTGGGCATTTTGGTATAGTCTGCTTTGGTCTCATGACTGAGATACTTGGTTAATAACATTGCTGTACTACTGGACCAGCTTGTTAAGTATGTACTAGTATTGGTCCTTTCTCTTGAAAAGGGAGGGGCAGAGATGAGGTCCTGTTAACCTCACGGCATCATATCACTTTATCAACTGCTTAGCAGTTCAAAGCAGGGTAATAACTGTAGCAAGAGCAAATCCTCTTTTGTTTGTTCTGTGGAGCTTTTCATTAAATCCCTGCAGTACCCTATTCTTTAAAAAAAAAATCATCAGACTAGTGAATGTAGCTGAGAACTACAGATAGTGAAACACCTGTTTCCTACTAGAGTCATCTCTTCTCTGGGCTTCATTTACTTTCAGTAAAATGTACTTTCAGTGCACCTTCCTACCACTTTTGCTTTATATTATCTTGTTCTTGCTAATGCTTTCATGGTTTTGTTACTTTTGCAGCCTTTTAACAAGCTTCATGATAACTTCATGCTGCTCATCTGCATTCCTCACATAGTCCAAGAGATCAGCTCTGGCTACACTGTTGAGAGGTTGATTTTTTCTCTCTGATAACTTGTGTAGTTACCCTTGTTTCATTGGTTTAACATCTGCCTTTCTACTAATTTAGTAAGATCTTTAAAGTTTACCTCCAATTTGCATTGTAATAGCAGCATTGCTTATGTTAAAGAATTAATGTAGCTGGTGTTACTGTTCTTGTCCTTGATTGATCCCCCATAATTTTTCAGCCTTTGTGTCATCAATATTTCAGGCCATGCATTTCTGTGGTACTTAATATATTGGAAGTGAGGGATAAGAAACTGTAACTCCAGCATGTCTCTTCCTCTCCATCATTATTGACTACTGGTGGTACTGAAGCTCTTTGTCATGTGTCTGTGTAAATTTTCTTTTCTGTATTTGCATATCCTATTTATTTATTTATCCATTTCCCCCCGGTTTGTTGTTTGGTTGGGTTTTTTTTTTGGGGGTGGGGGGGTGGGGTTTGGGTTTTTTTTCTGAAAAAGAGCAGATATGCAGGTGTTACGCAGCTCCATTTTTTTGAGGATTTGCCTTCATTCATACATCACACTTCATCACTGATCATTTCATCACAAGCCCCCCCCAATACCTTTTGGAGCTGTAGGCATTATACTCTCCAAGTCCTGCCAGGTCCTCGCAGCTCCCTTCTCCAGTGGGTAGACAGGAGCAGTTCCAGCAGCTCCAGGGAAGTAGTTCTCTTTTGCCCAAAAGTGAGGGTGCAAAGAACAAGGACTGCCACTGCAGCTGCCCTGCACGTGTCTTAGAGGAAGTTTAAATGGAGACAGAAGATGAGTATACCCTAATCCCTCCTGCCTTATGTTTTTGAGAGCTCAGAAGTCACGGGCAGTTACTGAGTGCACTAACGTCAAAGCAAACAAATGGGTTCACTGAAGCTGGGAGTGCAGCTGCCTCTTCCAGTTGAGTGACACCTGCTTTCACCTTCATTTAAACAAGTAAAATGCGAAGTCTTAGGCCACCTGCCAGCTGATTGTTAAAACCACAACTGCTAAATAAATGCAACAGCAATAAATGGTTAAATTGCATAGTTCCCAAATTTCAGAAAATTTGAGCATCTCAGCATTCCGCACTCTTTCAAAATCCGCTTCTTATCTCTACATTTGGGCATGTACCTTGTGGTGTCAGGGAAAATGAACACATTCCTCTTACTGGACTTGCAGGGAAATGGGTGAAGAAAGTGTCAGGAAGATGGGTAGATGCTCTAGCGAAGAATTCACTGGGAACTTCCAAAGTGCTCTGGAGTGAGATGTGCTAGTTTGCTAGGCTGCTGTGGAGCATACAGATTGTATTCAGCCATGGGCTCCCCATTGATTTTACTGTCATCTGGATGAGAATGAGTATCTCCCTGGGATTATGCCCCAATCCCACTTAAAATGTCTTGGCTGCTTTTATAGCAGTGTCTCCATCAGAAGTAGGCTGATATTTCCTCCATTTTTAGGGAAAAAAATATTTCTATACTACTGAGAGACTTCAGTATTTCATTCTGCTTGCTTTTTCTGTTCCAGTGACTCAGAAGGATAGTCAGAAGTATAAAACTCTTGCTTTTTTAGCAGCAAAATACTGCTGTTTGGAATGAATACACCAAGCTTCATGCTGTGTCGTTTTTTGTAGGAGGCACACTTGAAACTGAATCACTTGAAATGGATTTTTAGTGATAAGCTTAGACATTTTAAAAAGTGATTTGATATGGGAATCCTGATAAGGTTCAGTGTAGAATTCAGCAGGGTATTTAGACATCCAGGAAGAGTGTTCTTATAATCCACCACATATACCAAACACAATTGGAGCTCATTATTAATACCCTCACTGTTTCAGAAATATTGTAACACCTGGACCTACACATTCTTCAAATGGCAGCATGACTGGCTGCCTTCATTTACTGCAGATTGAACAAATGGTTGCTTAAAAAAGCTTGACGAAATACCCACTGCTTCATTGGGCTCCGTGTGGCTGCATGAATCTATTCAAAATCGAGACTTATCACAAGATCAAGACCTTAGCTAGCAAAATAAAGATTGGCAAACTTCTGAATGATCTGATTGGATTCTAGCATCGTGGTGTTCTGTGATGCTGAGCACCAGGCTTAATATATAGGTCTCAGCATAGGTTACCTCCCCAGGATTTTTAGGTGAGAAAAAAAAAAATCACGATACAACTTTTTTTTTCAGACAGTGAGCTCAGCAGCTCAGCTAGCCCAGCTATAATATTCTGTCTGCCTTAGTACAACAGCTTTCCACTGCGGATGTATTTGTCGCATAAGTGGCACATGTCAATTTGCTGTGTGTCTGCTCTTCCTTGTGCGTAAGGAATGGCGAGTCCCTCTGTGGAGTTGTAATGAGGCACACTTGTTCCTCCAGTGTGTTGCGATGTCGCACCATGCCAGAGACAAAGGGTTTCCAGTATCTGAGAAGTAAAGTGTTCATCACTGCTTTGGAGTGGGGTTTTGCTCTGGGAAGACATGGCTTGGTTTCAGTAAAAACCATTGGGTCAGATCCTGGTGCAGTGATGATCCTTATTGGGAATGGATGCGATCCAGTATGTGCTGCTTTGTTCAGACAGTTGTAGTTAAAAAAATATATAGTGATGAAATGTCATTTTACTTTATTTAAAAATTATGTTCTTGTTATTTTTGTCATGATTCGTATGAAGATGCAGAAACTTGGTCTGTTGATTACTTAAATAATGTCTGCAGCTGAATGGCAGCTTTAAGCCCTTAAATACCCTGATGCAATGGTGTAGCTTTGCCTATGCCAGTGAGCTTGGACAGTGCAACACTTGGTAGGAATTTGTGTGTGTTAACTGAGCCGGTTTTATGGTCTTCAAAAAGACCATAAAGCCAGCTTTATGATCCAAAAGGAGCATTGCTTTTCTGATTTGCCAGCATTTCCAAAAAAACCCTACATAGTACATACCTGGAATTCAAACTAACCAGCTGCTGAGCCAGCACAGCAGGCCTTATGGAAGTTTATTTCATAAAAGTTTCCCACAGGCTTTTGGCTTTTTTTTTTTTTCTTCCTTTTTTGGTTTAAAGGAAAAGGTCAGTAAAAAAACTTGAAATCTTAAAAGGGTTTATTTAGGAGTGGACTGTCTGTTTGTGTGGGTTATTCCAAAGGTTTTGCAACACAAACAGGATAGGAAATCTGAAATGCAGAGTATATACACCTTTCTGTGCAGAGTAAATCAGAGCAGATTTTAAAGGATATGTAAACAAGCATGACTCGTGAGCCAGGGGGTTGTCTGACAGAAAATTGCTGTCTTCCTTCTCCTTTGCAGTGGAGAAAATCATTGTTTGTCCCCAGTGGTAAGGAAGAGACCTTCCCGCACAGAAAACAGAAGCAGCTACTTCCTTGTGTGTACTAACACCAAGATCTTCCTTGGTGAAGTCATTCCCGAGCTCACAAGCTCTGGCAGTGCCAGAAGACCAGAAGAGCAAACTTGTCTCCTTAGAGGAAGGGCAGAGAAATCTGTTGAGGCCATCTGTATCTTCTACATGAGTTCTCTTCCCAGTCTTTTCCTGATCAGCAGCTTTGAGGGCTACAAAAGCTTCCAAATTCTCTTCTCTTCTTACTAAGGATCAGTTTCATACTCTTGAGGTGTTTTATCATTTCTGCAGCTCAAGCGCAGATATCAGAGACACTAAGTCTAGTTTATTGTCAGGATTTTTTTATTCTGATGATGGGATTGTTTGCTGGTGGAAAGAGACTCCTCAGCACAGAGGGCTGGGAAAGCTGGAGGGACAGGTTCTCAGTTCTGCCACTTCATCATGGAGCATCCCTCACAGTGTCCTCTTTTCACTTTGGAGCTAAACAGCATCTCCTTTAAGCATGCACTATGCTTTTTTAATTAGCTTTTAATTTTGCTAAATTGCTGCATGGTTGCACTGGTTTGAGAAGAGCAGCAGCCTGTCAGGAGTTTGCCTTTGCATGCCTTTTACTGCTAATTTCAGATTCTGTCTTTACAGCATAGGCGCCTCTGCTTTCAAAAAGTCTGCCAAATCCTGTTTTATTAGGGTTTTTAGCATTTGTCTCATTCACAGTTACATTTTAGTAAGAATCACTAAACAAAGTTTCTTCCACCATGTGAACCGTTATGAAATTTTAAGTTACTAAAATAGGGCATTACGATGTGATGTACAGTCCACTTGTAGGAAGAGGATGCTACAGCCCAGTACAAGAGTTTGTTTTACATTTGCTTTTTTCTCATTATGAAATATAGATTAGATTATCTGTTTTTTCTTTCTCTCCAATTTAGAATGGATTATGGACAGAATTACTTTCTAGAAGTAATCTCATTGACGGAGCTGTTTCTGTGATTCAGAATTTAGTATGTGTTTAGTAGGTCCTTGTCAGAATAAACAAGTCTCTCCTGACTGAACAGTTAAGGACACTGGCACATCAGACATCTGTATGCTTTGTTGTAAGGCTGGGGATTTCATTGAATCCTGTCCTGATGGTCTGCAGTGCTGGGTCTCTGGTGATGCCTGATCTGTTATTCCCCCACCTCCTCCCAGCTGTTGCACCCAGCTTGTGCAGAGAGAGTAGGCAGAGCCTGGCTCTGTGAAGACAAGTGTGTTTATGAAGTCTCCAGTCTCTGTCATCTTCCTCATGTTAGCACAGTTGCAGTGGTGTCTCTGTCAGGGTCCCTCAAAAAGGTAGCAGTGGTTACCATGGGCATGAAGAGAATGATGAGTTTATTTGTGCCACAAACAGCATGGAAACAGCATTGGGATAAATTTAACTTTTCAATCCAGGCAGCTACTCAAATTTCATTTATGTACACAAAGTAAAATTGGAAAAATTACATATTAAAAAGGCTTCCTGGCAACACTTCTTTGTATTTTGCCTCTATGGGAAAGGATGTTAAGAACAGTTGGGTCCTTTATTGTTTAAAGTACCTAATTTTTAATCCTTGACAGAGCTAAAGCACAAATACAAATTATTTTTTTTTTAATTAATGTGTGTTGTTAAAATTTTGTAGGAATGTTGATAGTAATTTCATGTTTTGCTTCCCTCATCCATATTGGCACATTACCTAAATGTTTTTGAAGCCAGCTTCATTATAAATCACTCCTTATGCTCAAAGCAGGTGATTTTATTACCCATGTATAATAAACGACAATATTCCAATTGATGCCTTTAAAGAGTCAGCCTATTGTTGTAGGTGAACCTCGTTCTGTTCTTACTTCTTATTTTTTCACCTTAGAGAATCAGCCTCAGTGACTTCTATTCCCCCTCTGCCCCCCCCCCCCCCCCAGCGCAGCATCACTTTACATACAGCAGAAACAAGCTTATGAGGTTGGTGTGGAGGTGCCTTCTCTCATTTTTGTGGCTGTTGTGTCCTGTACTCATTGTCTCTGTAGCAGGTACTTCTTATAGCTCTTCAAAGAATTTAATACCTTGCCTTTTTTTTTTAAGACAATAATTAGATCATTCACAAATTAACATGCAGAAGTTCTCTGATCAGCTTTTTTTCTAGCCAGCCTTCTTTGCTCTTAAATCTATAATTCTGATCTAATGTCCTCAATGAATGCAGATTGCATTAAACATATTCTGCTACACATGACTATTGTGCATATAAAAAGGTGGTTGTTGAATTTCTTTTTCCTTTTACCATGTATCATCACTTCAAAGGTTTTTTTATTACCTTGATAGCATTTACAGGGATATAAGGAAACAAAAAATACAACTTGTTTTATACATAAGAATAAGAATTTGAAAGTCTGATTTTGTATGTAAAGAATTATGGGCTCTTGTTTAACACTTTCGTTGTGAAGAGGAATCATGCAAGTGACGTTATATTTTCTGTATGCTTAATATGTTGCATCTCGAGTTCACTAGTATTTTCTTCCTTACCTCTGTGGGAATAATGAAGGGATGTTTTGATGACAGTTGACTGAAAAGAATACGGAAAGTGTTTCCTACATAAGAAAAATAGGTTTTACTAAAGTACAGTTTTCAGGCTCTGAACAAGGCCTTTAGTGTTTTCTACATGTGAGGAAACTGCCTTGATCACATAGTTTCACTTCGGTTGTTTTAACTTGGAATTGATCGGGATTCCTGGTTTAGGAACTGTATGTAATTTTTGCCATTCATTTAATGAAGTAAGGCTTGATATTTTACATCTCAAGGACAGTGAATAAGGCATATGGTCTTTATTTTTCATGAATCCAAGTGAATATATTGTTGCCATCTTAGCTGACAGACATTGTTTCTGTAATGAAAAATCAGGTGACTTTTCCATTGCAGCTGGGAACCCTGGAACATCCACAACCTTCCCAAAGTTAAAATGTGTTCGGCCTCAATCTAACAAACGCGTAAGTGCATTACACAAACGGGTAGATTTATTGCCCCTTACAGAAACTGAACTGCTAAGCTCCTGATGTGAAGAAATGACTGATATTGAGGCAATTCCATTTCTGTCTCGATCTGTTAGATATTAAACTTGACACTCAGCTGTCATCCATCGTGCCCAGCAGAGAGTCAAAGGAAGCCTTGCTGCAGTTGTCAATCAGCAGACTCTGAGTCAGCATGCATAATACACAAATAGTTGCTGAATTATTTTTTTAACCCTTGATAGTAAGACCAAATGCTGAGCTGAAGGACCACGTTCCTCCTTCGGTCTTTACTACTGGACATATGTTGTGCTTGCTGACATTATCAGGTGGCAATGCAGCTCTTTCCCTGATTGTGGAAGATGTGGTTAAGATCTACCTAACAGTGACAACTCTGGAAGGGAATGCATCAGTAGGTGGATCATCTAGACAAATGACTTGGCACCAAAACAGACTGCAAGAGAGAGAGAAAGATCATGTACGCTTCTCCTCTTCCAGACCAGATGGGAAATTCCGTGTTCAGAAGTGGCTCTGGGGGTGATGGAGCTGCTGTAGTGAAAGTCTGGAACTCGCAATGCTTTTCAAGATCTAAATCTAAAGCAGTAACGTGCTTCCCTCTAATGAAAAGGAAAAGAACTCTGGGTTTTGACTATGTTGAAAGCTTCATTAGATATGTATGTTTTGGAAGTATATAGCAGATTTTTATTGAAAAACACAACTTCTGAAACCTCCAAAGCTCATTCAACAGAAGGGAACTGCTGATTTGGAAATGGCTCTGCAATATTTATCCTTTTCCTCTTTTTATGAAGTTCAGTTCCTCAAACAGCTATAGTCTCCCATGGTACATCATAGCCAAGGACTCGCTCAATCTACTATGTTTTAGCCACCAAATAGGAAGACTGGAACAGAAATCTCAATGATCCTTAAAAAGAAAAATAAAATAAGAAAACATTTTTACATCTAGCTTGTAACTTTTACTAGTTGAAATCCTAGGGCATTTTTTCAACGAAATCCTCCTTTTATTAAAAGGAAAAAATTCACTGTCCTGACATTTTTTTGACTAAACTTCGTTCATCAAGTTGATCTAATGTAAAAGATTTGAAAATTGCTTAGCCTGGTTTCTGTAAATTCTGTCTAAGGAAAGACAGCTCATTTGCATGCTGATCTTGTTTTTCATTCTGCTCTGTTGCTACAAAACCCTGAATAATACCACAGGCTGCACATTCTTTGTCTTGTTGAAGTCCAAACCATCGCCTTTCTTGAGCACTGTCAGATCTAATGGGTTAAAGCATTATTTCAGTTATTTACAGCATTGTATATTCAAAAGTTGCAGTGCAAATGGAAATGCTTGTTCCTTATTAATTATGCCAGCACTTGGGAAAAAGCTGGTGGAGAGAGATTTCCACTGCTGCTCATCTCACAAGAGATTCAGATGACTTCTCTGGACAATTTGTTACCCAGAATGACCTTATTGCATGGCAGTAATCAGGAACGTTTTTGCGTTCAAAGCAGAGTACAGGACAATATGACTAATTGTGTTGGTAGAGTGGCATAACACGCACCGTAAAATAGTGATTCCCTTGCACACCAGGGAGCAGGTTAATTAAGGGAATGATGAGTCTTTGTAAAATCAGATGCAAACTTTTTTCTTATGTTAAAAAATTGAGGCAATGCAGTAGACCTTAATGCATTTGTGCTGTGTTTCCTGGGAGATCTTTCTGTACCATGCTTGTATATGGAAATTTGAACAGCAGGTTCTGTTTTCATAACTTTCTGCCAAACAGTAACAATGTCAACTGGCAGTAAGGGTATTTGGCCTGTACCCTGATATATTGTAAATCTGTTATTTTTATGTAAATAGATTCCTTACTCTACAAATTAGATTAGAATCTGATTCTGATTTTTGAACAGGAAGTTTCAAATGAGAAGGTCATTTTATCTCATTTGTTAGGGAACTAAAGAGCCCAGAGTGGTGTATGTAGTGTGGAACAGCAAAACCCCAGTAGGTTTTGGAGTTTTTGTTACAGAAACCATAACCATCCTGGTCCTGGGAAAACATTATATCCATTCAAAATTTGAGAATTGTAGATTATTCTTGTGTTGGCAGTTCAGTTAAAAAATAGGATATCAAACCATGCAGGTTGAATGATTACCTCACTGAGAAGCAGATTATCAGTAGAGAAAGTGAACAAGTTATATTTTTCAAATAATTCTCAATGGTAAATAAAAGCTTATTTCCAATATTAAGTTGGGGCTTGATTGCCAGTGATGGTTATTTTCATGGTTTTGGAACATGAATCAGAAAGGAAGTGTTAAAATGTAGAAGAGACAGAAGTCTTGGTGGCATGCTTGGGATAAGAAGTAAGTAGTGGACCATGAAAGGATAGTTTGGGCTAGGAGGTCACCTGTAAAGTAACAGCTCCTGATGTTCAGTTGTTGTCCCGGGATGCTGGGTCTTCTGTATCTTCCACTTCTGCTGGTTGCTGTAAGGTTAGACTTGCTCTCCAGCACTGGCTGGGTGGCCAATCGTTTGCTGCAGCTGGCTCCACCATAGAAACAGTTTGATGCTAAGATGTTGGCAGTGGTTTGGTTTGGATGATCAGTGTTAACTGCTAAGGGACAGTGTTTTGGAGTAAAACCAGAAGACTGTTGCATTCTGCCGTCCTTCTCCACTTTCCTTTTGCATGTTGATCCCTTAATTCTCTCTTGTAAACTGCAAAACAAGGTAGCTCTTTCTTCCACCATGGTGTTACTCGTGAACTCCTCTTTGTTTTGTTTGTAGCAGGTGTCAAACCTCATTGCTTTGGGTTGCCTAATCCCACCTCATCAAAATGGGATTGATTGCTGCTTAGAAGAATCACTTGCAAGGTGATGCTTACAAATCTTCTTTATGTTGACACACCTGTGGGCAGTGACTGTTTCATCTTACCCAAAACCACAGTTGTTTTGGTGCTGCTTTCTCCTTCTTGTTTGTTGATAGAAATTCACAGTGTGACTATCAGTATTGTGCATGTTAAAAATTGTGTGGAAGGAGGATGACCTTTACAGTGTTTGTACTATGCATTAAACCAGTGTCTGGATCCTTGCCTGAAATACTAAGTGCCCGTACCTTAAAAATGTTAGAAAACCCTAGTCGTTTTTAGCCTGACAGCTACCCTTGGTGGAAGGTATAAATATTATAGGTGGTCTGAGTACTCCAATGCACAGAACTTGTTTGTAGCTGGCTCTTAAAAATTGTAGCAGCAGGTGAGCTGGAATATTAGAGAAATTGATTGGAAAACTAGTGAAACAAAAAATTGGGACTCACAGAAGATTACAAAAGTGATCTCTCACCGAGCCCTCTGTTTCTGGACCTGAGGTGACTTTGAAACTCAAAACAATCCATTTCTTAACTCCAAGTTCTACATAAAAATAGTCTGATAAATATTCTGCCTTGCACTGGAAGCTTCAGATTTTGTTAGCTGGTTTTAATATTCATCTGTACAGTGCCTTAGCCCTTAGCTGCCTATGTCTCCTCTAAAATAAGAGACAATTAAAAACACACATTTAGAAAGATGTGACTAATTTTCTTATGTTTTACGTGAGAATATTCCTTTGATTTGCTAAGAGGAGTTGCAAAGTCGAGGACCTAGTCATTTAAACGGAGCGTGCGAGAATCTGTTTTTAATCCACGGGCTCCCTCTCCTGGTCTGGAAGGCGCTTGGCACCAGCAGCTTGATTAATGCAGAAGCTAAGTGAAAGTCATTTGCAAATTGATTTAGTGAAATAGTGTCAACGGTGTCTCCTAACTGCTTCTTCTATGTTTAATGAGAGAGTTGTGCTCTCCCTAATAGCAGTAATGAAATGAATATAGGTGTTGTGATGAATCAGGATTGCAGGGCCAGGTTTATCTTATTCAAATGCAGATTAAGACATATTTCACAAGGACTGAAAGCAAGGTCATACAAACAGTATTTACAAATAAATCAGTGAACTTGCATATCCAAATAACCACATGAGCATATACTGTCTAATCACATTGATACTGTCATTTTTGTTTCTCTGACACATAGGTGCTCTGCTTTCATTTCCTACTACATCTAAATTGGACTATTTTCTTACGGTATTTGATAGTAGAGAAAAATTACTTTTGCATTAATATTCTTACATTAGAAACGTGTTAGTATTGTAAACTGTTTAAAAAACTTGAGGCCTTAGAGTTAGAAAGCACACCTTGTAGGTAAGAATTGTATCTATGTAAGAGGTTACTTACTTTTGCCTCAAGTTTTTAAGACCATTTCTAAATTTTATGAAATAAATTTCTGGCAGAGTTGAAGAGTATTTTTTGTGGTTTAGCTTTCCGGTCTCACTTCTAAGAATTCTTCTAAGCTTGAATTTATCAACATGAACAAATGTTTATATAGTTTAAGAAGTGCAACAAATATTCTCACGTGGTCTTTCCTTTAATGCTTTCAATGCATATCTATATTGCAGCAGACACAATTAAAAAACAAAATCAAAACAAACTTCTTCACCTCCAATGATTGGTAGTAGATGTCTTGTAGCTTGCCCTGAAGTGTTACAAACCTTTCACCTACTTCAACCAAAGATTTTCACACTTAGTGCTTATTTGGTGCTGATGTAAGTGACCACAGAAGATCAGTGACTCAAGATATGCTGGTTCAAAAGATTTATTTGGAAGATCTGCAGTGTAGGTAGGGGCAGGGCTGATGGGGAGTTTTATCTGTTTAAGACAAAGCAAAATAAGCACCAGACTGGAGTGAAATGCGTTCACTTCAGAATACTATCAGCCTTTTATTCCAGGCCTGAACTTATAACAAATACTGAAAACAGCCCCTAGCATTTTCATGTGTTAGGACTGGGTATAGATTTGTAACAAGAAAGATCCCACTAGTGAAATAACAAATTCCACAATTCATTCAGAAATGCATTTCTAGTGCTGCTAATTTAGGTGTTCCTCTTGGCTTCACTTAAAGTAAGCACTGACAGTTACGTCTTACGAAGCAAAACCAGGTTTGAGAGAACTAATAATAGCAGTTCTCTCAATGTACTTACTATTTGTGCCAAAGACATGGGGGGGTGAACTTCTCATGTAAGCAGAGGATATAAGATGCACATGAGACATGTTCAATACTTTGCTACTGAAAGTTGTTCCGACTTACACTACAAGAAGGTGGACAATTGAAGTGAATAGAAATAAAGCATAATGCGTGAGTCAAAGTCTGTTTTTCCTAATAATTTACTATTTTTTTTGTATACTACAGCCATTTAAAATGACAACTGTTCGCTGTGCATTCTGGTTCATGCCATGCTGTTGGGCCATCTGCTTCACCATTTGTGCAGACTTTCTATCCTAGCATCTATTAGGTATCTGTCCATCTTACTTAAGTTTACAGGGGTTTAAATTATTTCTGAACTAAATATCTAGCCTCTGTAACACCAGCGCTCTGAGATATGCAGGTAGCCTGACGCTTGTTAGTGGAAAGTAGCTTTAACATGTATTTGTTAAATAGGCAGCCTGACAGGAACACAGCACCACTATGTGCTTTACTGACTCCACTGGTACCTTGAAACCATGGTAGTCATTTAATTTTTTTGTACCCTCTCCCCTTTCCCTAATGGTTAAACCTATTTAAAGCTCAGATTGTGAAGTACATTGGGCTTACAGTGAGGAGTGGCTTTATGCAGTGCAATGACTTATTAAGCCTTTTCTATTAAAGCAATGTATGCTTTTTTCTTTTTTTTTCTTTTTTTTTTTTATCTTTTTGTGCACAGGTACTTGGAACACCAAATGAAGATACATGGCCTGGAGTCCAGTCTTTACCCCATTTCAAACCAGGTAGGTTGAAGTACCAAGTTCATCCAAATTCTCTTCCTGGAAATACAGGGCACAGATAATTACATTTCTACTCACAAGCTTCAAAATGACCTGCTACGCAGTGCATAAACTGTAATGCATTTCTTCTAGCTGCTTACTTTTTATTGTGCTTGGGGGGGTGGTTCCTCTGTTTAATTTCTTTACTTTCTTTTGCATTTTCTCCAGTTTATTAGAGTATGAGCCCTGACCTGCTTGCATTCCTCAGCCACTGAGTATTGTACCTTTCAGATAGCTGGTAGCCTGATTCCCAATCAGTATTACTTTTCCGCAGACCACTATGAACTTTGAGGAATACTAAAGGAAAGTAGAGAGTAGAGAAAAGACTGTCAAAGCTGAAGTTACAACTAGATCATCTGTTAGTACCTTTCTACAAAGGTTCAATATTTTAATGTGCATTGTACTTGCAAGTTGTCGTATTCTACAACCATTCTTGAAAAGCTGTTTTACCGTCCGATACCTTTGTGCGAGAGGGAGAAATCTGTTCCCTAGAGACCAGAAGTACGTGGTCAACTTCATTATGTATGTATGTACATATGTATGTATGCATGTATATATAGTTTTGTAAACTTTAGAGTAGGGATCTTAGAAATACTGGGTTTTAAACATGCCCAGCAGGCGAATGAGTAAGAGACATGTTGGCAGGTGGGGGTGGTGAAATACTGAACAGGTTGTCCAGAGACATTTGACATCTCCATCCTGTTCAAAACCTGACTGGGCAGAGCCTGAGCAGCCTAAACTTCTTGGACCTACTGTCAGTGGGTTTGGACTAGATGGTAAAGAGAAGGTTACTAGATGCTTTCAGATTAAGCACTTAATTGACTCCCAGTATATATTACTAGAATGAGTCTTCAGTTTATAACCAAACACCTCCAGTCTGGAAGTGAGAGAATTGACCCAGGAATCCAATTTCAGATGTTTTTGTCCTTGCAGGCATAAGGTCTGTCAGTAAACTCCTGCTTCTCCTTTACTGCAGATGATAGTCCCTTCAACTTTTGTCATAAACTGTGACAACCTATGGCATGCTATGTCATTTAAACCTAATTTAAAAGTCATCTTATAGGTCAAACATAGGGCAGAAGATTGCCTTTTTGTTCCAGCCTGCCTTTCTCCACTCAGATCTGCAGCATCGTAGTGGCTTCTTTGGGCCAGCAAAGAGGCATGAGATGGGGCAGAAGAGTTGAAAAGGACAGAGATCTAGGCAGCTCTCAAAAAAGGGGTGTGTCGGGGTGGTGGTGGAGAGTGAGAAACAAATATATTGTAGGGCTGACTTCCCCTGACAGTAACATAAAGCCTCGAGAAAAGGGAGCACAGCTTTCTTGTACGTTGCTTTTCAGTCTCTGTCCTAGTGTTTATTGCTGTATACTGAAAATACTCCCTAGTGCTCTCTAATGAATTAGTAGAACTTCTTTAAGTAGTACAGTTTTTCACTGAAATACTAAAAATATTACAGTGTCCTTCCCTAAATCAGTGTGTCATTCAGTTTACAATGAGTGTTTCTCATTCTTGATACTGGTTAAAAGGTGAGGATATACACAGAATCCTTACAGAAATTTTAACAAGTCCAAAGACATTGTTTATATTCAAGAAGAGTAAAGAGGAGGAGAAAATCTTGAGATATCAGTGAGTACTCAGGGTTTGTTCTTGTTTTTATTCTTCTGCGTGATATGGGAAAGTTTTGAACAGTAGATGGCAGCCAAGAAATTTCCTGGTTTCATTTTTCTGTTTGGCTTCCAAGTATGTTAAGGGATGTGGGTTTATTACCATAGAACATCAGGAAATAAATGCACAGTAGGCACTTCATTAAATCTAAATTTTATACAGGCATTGTGTTAGACTTGCTTTTATTTTCTTTGTCCCAGACTATGGATTTTGTCAGCTACGAATATATAATATTTATACAAATGCAGATGGGGACAGGAGGAAAGGTGCCTCCAAGACAGAAAATGGTCACTCATTATTTTCACCGTTTCTGCATGGTGTGGTCTTTGTTCTCTCAGATCCTTTCCACATCTGTGAAGTATGTCGATTTGCAGAGTAATTACTTGTTGTCCCTGGCAATTTTTTAATCTTTCTAGGGCCCGTTAATGCAAAGCACTGAGCTGCTTAAGTCCCATACACTATGGAGGTCTGAGAGCACTCCAAAGGGGTAAGAGCCCTCTTCTGTATCCATACTACGTTCTGCTCTCCCTTTGTACCACCCTGTATCTTTCATGGCCTTGAGAAATTGGTGGGGTTTTTTTTGTCTAACAGTTCCCTATTTGCTGATTATAGAAATTACAGCAATAGAAAGCATAATCTAATTGGACAACCAAAACTTGGCTTACATACCCCAAAACTGAGTAATTGAACTTTATGCTGGTAAAGTGTGGAATGGTTAGAGGAGCAAAACACATCGCCTCTGGGATCATACTAGGGTATCAGCATCTAAAGCATGCTCTGCACAAAGTGGAGACCAAAAAAAAAAAAAAAAGACAAAACCTATGGGCTGGGCTGGAGTTACACTATTTGCTCATGCCATTAGGGTCACTGGAGCTGTTTGGTCATGGATACCAGGTTCTCTGCTACTTCTTTAAAAAAAACTTTCCTTCGTGCCATTCTGTGCACAAAAGTTTTCTGGCTATGGCAAGGCTGCATTGTCCCCTTCCACAGATGCTTCACCAGCCATGCACCCCTCCCTGTTGGTCTGAAATTGTTGTTACACCCTAGAGAAAATTTCCTCAGTGCATGGGACTGAAAGACTCTTCTTTCCCAACTGACTTCTTTGGAGCAAAAAATGGACGTCAATGCTTTAATAATACATGTAAGATGACTTAATCTTTTCTTTTCCCTAGCAGAACAATGCAGGAGGGAACCTGAAATGTCTTGCCAAATCTGAACCAATTCCATTCTTCTTTAAGATTTGTGAAATTACTGCATTTGAATATAGATGATACGGGGTTAAATAACTCCTGTGCTTTGCATGTCTTCGTGAGTTTTAACACTGATAGCTGCAGACAGTAAGTGTGATAAATTGAGAAGTGCAGAGGTGATGAGAATATCAGCATCTGCTCGGGCAAGCCTTTGATGCTATAAACTGAATTGTGTAAACATAAACCAATAGGATTTGAACAGAAAGTATCAGTGACAAATAGTTACTATAGTTTAAAAAGTGCTGGGTACATTAAATGCCTGTGGAGTCAGGAAGACTATTGAGAGTAGAAACAAGATTTTATTGTATTTCTTGTTTGCATACTGACTTAAATAACTAATTTTCGTGCTGTGAATTGATAGGGCACAGTCCTGTACTGCAGAGAGCTAATTGCAGTTTACCAGGAGAAACACGTCTGAAAAACATGGCATTAGTCTCTTCTCTACTAGAGTGGCCAAGGGTCTGATTATTATGGAAAACAGCCAGAGCATAAACAGTTATGATCTCTGACATCTTAATGTGCAGGAACATTTCTGAGGCTGTATAAGAAATGTGTTCCTAAGGCTAGCTGGGGTGGCTTTACATTATCTAAACCCCTAACCTCAGTGATTTTAACAGCCTGTAACTGAAAATAAAATGGTATAAAATAATTTGTTTTGCCATTTAAAAAGTCAGAAAACAATTTGTATTTTATCTGCCTGCTTTGAGATCTTTGATTACTTTCTATCTTATAAATACTCTTAAGTAATATGAGAGATATTTAAAGCTAAAATTTGGCCTGGTCTTTGAGCTTTCTCTGTGCCTCAGCCTCAGTCATCAGTTTGTGTTTGCACCTGTGCAGACAGACACACATGCACACGTGTCCTGCTTAGTACATTAATTAAGGATAATCTAAACAATGCATTTGAAAATCCTGAAATACTTCAGAAGTATTTTGGTAACTTTGGCTTGCCTCTGTGATTCACTTTGAAGCTGTTGTGACTGCTGTAATCTTGAGTGGGTTTTCCTGTGCTCACGTATCACCAAAGAATGATGAAGCAACATTCCGAAACAAGCTGCTTCCTTGCCAGTCTTGTGTCTGAGCCTTCCTGATTTTTGTGTATTATTCTCTCCATTGTCATGAAATCTCCTGTTTTTCTTAGCTTGGATTCAGAGTCCTGCCCAAATAATAATTGAGCAAGATAACCATTTGGGTCAACATCTACACTTAAGTTTTTACTTTGCCTACATTCTTGGTTAGTATCTGGGACTGATGCTGAGTAACCTCCATCCTGAGACGTTAAATAGAGATTTATCAGAAAGTACTGTCAATGAGCAAAGTGGAGAAGGTAAGATACGGTCACAAAGGAAGATAAATTGATGTTGGCCATGAAGAGATGGTAATGGTCAAGGAGAAGTAGTAACTTGTTAGGAAGGTGGTTAAAACATGAGAATGCTTTGTAATGTTCACTGTGCATCAGTTCCCTTACAATACTGTTTCTAGGAGAAAGAAGGTTAAATATTTAATCTTGGGCTGATGGCATAGGAGCCTGAACCTTGCTATGTTCAATAGATGATCAGATATCATATAAAGTAATGCACCTGAAAAGGTGGCTTTATGAGACAATGTAAACATCTACTGAGCAATGATTTTTAAAAGAGATTCCCTGAAGTCAGGATAAAAAGAGTTAAAAGAAAGAGATTCTCTTTAAGGAGAAAGCAGAAAGCAAAAATAAAGCAGAGCTAGAGAACAGCTTTATAAGGAAATACTGCATAACATGGAATCTGCCAGTGATTGAGATACTTCATGGATTTATTTAAACATCCCGAGTCTATGACTGACAATACCACTGCAGAGGCTGGTGTTCTGACTCAGGAATTCTGCTTTGCTTCCGGAGTGATCAATAAATATAGATTTGGTTTAGAAATGTGATCTGCCTACCTGCTTCTTAACAGCTGATGGATAGCCAAGTTTTTTCAAAGGCTTGTCTTCATTTAGAGTAGTGCTGGGCTGAGAAACTAAACTGCTTTGGCACAAACTCGTGGAAATACTTTATATGAGGACATACGGTTTTTCAAACTTTCGTAACAGTTTTTCTTAGAGAGTTTCACCAAAGCCCGTCAGCAATTCATTATACACTGAATCAATATCTTGTTTGTTTACATCTACACTGATGCCACTGAATGTTCCCAGGTGATGTGGGAGTCTCTGCTGTTAAAGCAGCCTCTGGCATGCCTTTAGCTCATAACAACTAGCACTTCCAAATAATTAATTCCCAGGCATGATTTGGGAGTTAATGTGGGCTGGGAACCATTCCTCCTAAGAAGGAGGAAGTTCCCACCTCCTGTATTGGAGCACAGAGGTTGAAGGGTGCTGCAGCAGTGTGGACACGAGACAGTGATGGTGTCTTAGCCAGGCAACAGTCCTGAGCACACAGAAATTACTCGTATAGATTTGAGTACTTGGAGAAAGGAGAGGGAGCTGTAAAAGAGAGATAATTTCAAATTTCTCCCCCTCTTCTTCAGTTTTGACAAAATTGTAATATTTGGTGTTTCCTCAAGTATGTTGTATCCACAACCCAAAGGAAGCAGAGTTGTGTTTTCACCATTCTTTAAACAAAACCACATGAAACTGAAAAGTTAAAAGTAATTTACATATGTAAGGGAGCCAGGGTGAGCACTGCTAAAAGGCAGAACCATGTAATACAAAAGTTCAGTGCTTTAGACAATGCTAGCTATTAAAATTACATTTTCTACTCATGATCAGTAGGGAGTTTAGAAAATAGCATCCATCCTTCATATTTATACAACCTGTGCTCTGCTAAAGCAGGTGGTTTTGGAAAGGAGGGGAAGAGAGAGGATGAGGGTGGAGTGTGGAGGCTTGAAGTAATTTGTCTCAAGACATTTGGCATACAAAAAGAGCAAAGTTTAACTCATGATTATGGTAAAACTCCAGTTGTGATTGAACTTCAGTAACAACTCTTAATTGCACATTAGTGCTGCAAATAGTGCTTGAAAAATTGCTTTTCAGCATGGATGCTTGTCTTTGTATCTTTAGCTAACATAGTTTACATATTTTTAGGATTGAATCTTTAATAAAAATAGTATATGAATCCTACATATCACAATGCGCAGTGTTAGTCACTTTAGACTTTTAATTTAAATGTAAAGAAAACCCATTTAAAGAAATCATGCATTAGACTTTTCAAAGTATTAATTATGGTGATGTTTAAATATTTGCATTTAAGCTAATCACATTTGGTTTTAAATAGAGAAGAACATTAATCAAGGAATGCATATTAGCCAGCATGTTTTGATTAACAACATAAAAAATGCCTTGAAGTCAAACTGCATTTTAAGTTCTTTGGTTTAGTCTAGAAGCTGATTATCAATAGTGCTAAAAAGAAGCTAAAAAATCAAAATGTAGTCTGCTTTTAATTCCTTATGTAGCTTTTCTTGCCTATTCTAGGTCATTTCAAGGCAAACATGGCAAAGGTATAATAGTTCATGTCTTTTTCTGACGGATAAAAGAGAAAAAACCCTCATCTTGTTTTATATTATTTAAAATGCAAGTGCTTATTTTTTCAATTCTCACAGCAGACCAGTAGTTCCTTCAGTGGTCTGCTAATAAGCTCACTAGTGAGTTCTGCTGAAACTCGCTTCTGTTTGAACCTGCCCTTGATGCAGGGCTGTCAGATGGAGTGTGTTTATCAGGCAGATAATGATGTTTGCAGTGGAGTGCATGTAGGTATATATGTGGGCACACAAGTAAGTATGATTATAGAACAGTGTTGCTGTAGAGTGGTTGTGTAAAAGAGATTAAGAAAGAGAAAGAAATAGAAATACTGTCTATTTCTATAAGAAATAGAAATACTGTTATTTCTAAGGCCACTTAATACATGTGGGTGTAATGGATGAGCTTTCTGGCACCAGCTATTTTCTCCCCTAAGTCTTCAAGCTGAGTACAAGTTGGGAGCAGTTGTTTTAAGACCGTAAGTTTTTGGATGCATCAGGTTTGTCAAATCAATCGCCTCAAGAAATTTCCTCCCTCTCTTCCCTCTGGTTGCTCACTTCTGCTTCCATTTTGCAGCTGGTATTCTAATAGCTTCATTGATGCTACTGTTTGTGGGGCATAGTCCTAAAAACTTCCTTGGCACGCGAAGAATGGAGTACGCTGTGCTGCAAGGTCTGAAGCAAAGAGCAGCTCAAATCCATTTACTGCGGGAATAATGTTTGTGTAACTGCACCACCCAGCATCTCCGAGTGGGTCGTGTGTAGGAATCTTGGCTCTGAGGCTGGGCTGCTGAAGGTGTGCGTGTAATGTGTTAGCCTACTCCTTTTTTATACTCTTTTAAAATCTTAAGACTAAATGGTATGCTTAGAGGAAGATCTTGCAATTGGTACTTTTTTCCAGTGAGGAATATGAGTACTATACGTTTGCTCTTATTTAGGCAGCCCTATGTAGGGAACTCTTTACACAGCATTTGATTATGAACATGCCACTTAATTTATCAAGATTTGGCTAACTTGGCCTTCTAAGCATCAAATGGTAAACACTTTTAGGTGCTGTGCGATTTTAAAAAAACAGAATCTCTTTCTTCTTTGTTTCACGTAAGCAAAAGTCACCTTTGACTAGTGAAATACAGCACCCACGTGAAAAGTCAGCTCTTTAACAGTGAGTTATGGTTGCTACTGGGGATGATGATTGTATATTTGGAATAAAAATGCAGAGGATCAAATTTTGTTTTCCAAATTTGTTCCCAAAAGATTTGCAAATATTTAAGTGTTTGCATAAGGGGAATTAAAGCCACACTTTTTACTTCAAATTTCAGATGAGCTTACTGTGTTGGTCTTCCAGTGTTTTTATTCAAAATAAGCACATTTAATAATAATAATAATAATCTGAAAAGATTTGAACTCTAGTATATATACTCACAATTTGAACTATCAAAATTCAAAATACAACTGAGATCAAATCTTGATCTGTAAACATACAATTTTTCAGGTTTCTTTAGTCTCAATGCTGATGAGAGTGAGCAGCTGCCTCAGCAAGATGGTGTGCCTCACGTTCTTGACAGTTAATTTGCATGTGCTGGAGGATGGTTGCGTGGGTGGGGGGTGATATGAGTGTCTGCATAAAATTCTTGGATGTGCCTGTTTGCTTTTCAGTTCTGAGGGAGAGGTGGTAAGTTTTCAATACACAGGGCTTCTTCCACAAGGTTGGACCAAGATTTGGATCGCCTGTGCTGCTGCCTTTTGTAATGTATGTCAGGCAAAAATTTCTTTTTTGGGGGAGCATTCATGGTAATTCTGCAGTATTTCCAGGATCTCACATACAGTCAAGATCTACTCACTGGTATTACTATTTTTTGTGATCAAATCAATGGGAGCATCTAAAAAACAAATACCAAAGCTGTATGCTTGAAAGTATCATAAAACACAATTTCATGCAGTTGGCCACAGTCAGATATGTATAGCTCTAGATTTGGTTGTATTAAATCTATCTAGCAGTAAAGAACAGAGGCATTCGTACAGGTGTGAGTCATTCACCCTGTAAAGTAACTCAGAAGCAAACTTGAGGGTGTAATTGTGAGACTGAATTCCAGTTCTGTCATTAATTGAACGCAAGCAGAAGATATCCAGATAAAAGTTGGAAGGTTAAATTACCTCTTTTTTTTGCCTGTGTTATGACTGCAAGGTTGGTGTTTGTAGGTATGCAATATTGTGGTTTCACAGACTTAAAAAAATGGATCGTGATGGAGAAGCTCAAGAACAAGATTGCTGTAGCTTCTCTGTTCTGGCAACGCTGAAATCAAAATCAGCTGGTTTTATTATTCTGGTTTTTATTCTGTAGAGAAGGATTAATTCAGGAAAGCACTAAGAGCTGGCATGTACATGAGGCTGGGCTCAGTTACCACAGTAGTCCCAGCTAGTTATACTGTCCATGGAAGTTAACAAGACTCTGGTTGGAGGCATGACCACAAAGCTATGTAGAAAAAAATGTGAGCTGTACTTTACTGATATGTGGTTTCTTTCCATTGAAAGAATTGAAAGCAAGGAGCCTCTAATCTGCTTGCAGTAGAGGGGAAAGAGTTGATAACAATAGTTGGGAGAGGCACGGTCTGCAGTCACACGGTATATAAATGGAGTTTGAAGTTGAGGACTCAGGACTAGCATTTGCTTCTTTATAGACAGGGTTTCATGCTATCCATGTTCTCCCTCTAGTTTTCCCTCTCCCTGCCTCATAAATATGGTGTATAAGGTACTTATTTGAAAAGGGGTTTAGAGCGGTAGATGGAGTGAAGAAGGAATATCCCTTTGAGAAGTATGTTCATTTTGCTTATGCATGTCCCTTTTAACAGCATTTAGGCAACTGGTTCCAGTGTATCCCTTTTTCAGTGAGAGTTTATCTGGCATAGCAATAGTTTTTCAGTTTCTTGCAGGACTGAAACAGATCTTTGGACATCAAGACCTTAAGACAATTGGGCCAAGTAGTGATTCTGTTCTCCTCCCACAGTGAAAATAGCTTAAATTTATTGAAGTAAACCTGACAGTCCAGTCAAGAAAATAGGTTGTATATGGTACTTCTCAACTGTTTTAAGTGGATGTAGCTCTGTTGAAGTCAGCATGCTGTTTTGAACCAGCTCAGTATCTGACCAAAACATATTGCAGAATGACAGATAAAATCAAAATCTATCTTTCCCCAGGTCTAGGTTAGCTTTTCAGCAATGCTTCAAGTCAGTTCAGTTCTCTTTCCACCCAGCATTTTTCTGCACCAAAATAGATTCATGCGCAAATCTGCAGTTGATTAGCTGAACTCCCATGTGTATCTCAGACTTGTTACGCGGCACTGTCTAGCTGCATCTTATTTTTCAGTCCTTTGTCATGAATGAGTGGATGGTGTTATGGTTGAACTACTTATAAAATACAGAAAGTGTTTATTTTCTTCCAGTTTTTATGGGCAAGTGTCTGCTCGCATACATGTTTTTAATTCATATTTGTGAACTGAAATTCAAGGGTGAGCTCAGGTCCTGCTGAGGCCAATGCAACTTAACTATTAACTTTACTGGAGCTCAAGCTTTTCCTCTAGAGACCAGAAGCTGAACTAGTAAACAACAGGTACAATTTGAATTGTAACGTTCCTCTCCCTTGTCATTTTGGGTCATACTCTCAATGCCAATACAATACTTGAACTATTCACTACAGAATATGTACTTCAGTACTGAGTTTTTATTTGTGCTATCAGGTATTAAAATATAATCACAGGCACCGACGCCAGTGCCATGTTACTGGTACTGAACCGTGGCTGCATCTAATAGTGATCCTTACTACTTTGCCCATTGGATTTTAAAGACCTGCCTCGGGGCATGGGCACATCTGTAGTAGATGCATCGCGTGCAATGTATAATAGAGATTAAAAGAAACTGGCATTTCCTATAGTTTTAATCTGGATGCCTCCAATATGAGAAGCTATTTTGTTTTAATACGTGCACACAGAAGATTGTAAGGAAATCTCATTACTTGCTGCTCTCCGTAACTACTCCACCACTTTTTTTCCCCTCTTTAACCCTTACATTCTGCACTCATTGCATTATCAAGACTTAACAGACAATAGAGAGAAAAAACTACTACAGTGGTTTAAATTAGTTTTCCTTTTTATAGTATCCAAGCTGCTAAGAGCCTGGGATAACTGACTTTACCAGTAATTGGAAAGTACTGTAGAGCTTCTAATTTACAAGGTTTAGGATGTCAGTAGTGTCAGTAATTTAAATGCTTCTCAAGTTCGTACTAAGTTACATGGTAGCATTTTCAACAATGAGACATATCAGAAATGAGTTCAAATATGTTATAAAATTGCACAAAATTGACAATAAGAATATTTTATCTGGTGAGATATATTTACAGAGCAATATCTTTTCTGTTTGTGAAATATACCATATGACCTATAATTTATTTCTTACAATATTCTTATCCTAACAACAAATTAAGGTTTGTAACATTGTATAACATAGGTCATAAAAATTCAACCTAATAGTTTTAGTTTGTTGAGAACTGTGTGATGATAGCACATCTGGAAGTTACTGAAAGTCATCTCTTTTCTTAGCTAGACATCTTCATTCTGACAGAGGAGTCAGGTGTGTGCTACTTTAATCATCATCTACAGTAGTCAAATATTTTCCAAGTGCAGAAACTTTTTGTTGGTAATAAAAAAAAAAACACCAAACACCCCACAAAAAAATCTTTCAAACTTCTATTTCATACTGTCATCTACATCTAAAAGTTTTTAACAGTATGACTATGTAGTTAGCATTTGTTGTTT
Organism: Falco biarmicus; assembly: GCF_023638135.1. Classification (NCBI taxonomy): domain Eukaryota; kingdom Metazoa; phylum Chordata; class Aves; order Falconiformes; family Falconidae; genus Falco; species Falco biarmicus. The sequence goes on along the minus strand of NC_079291.1, from coordinate 37,615,121 downwards.
TTTGCTGAGAAAGTTGAGTAAATTTAGATACAATATTACATAAGTGATATTTATAATTTATATCGGTGCTAAAACTAGTTACAGCCATGTAGCTTCCAGTTTCCAGTACGCTTGTCATACATATATCTAAGAGGGAGTGATTTCGTTGCTTTAACTGCATCAGTGTGGATAAAGCAACAAAATTTGTAAATTTGAAGTGGCCCTCAGAGACAGATTGCAGGTCTGTCACTTACTGAAAATTTCCTATAGTGAAGTCAGTGAGAGCTGAAGTTTCTGCATATGTCTTTTTAGTTAAAGAAAAAAAAATGGGTATAGGAAACAAAATCATCCACATTGATGCTAGGGTTTCATATGGGCCATAGTTTTGGCATCTTTAGAACTGACAATGTATGGAGTATACATGTCAACTTTAGAACTGACATACACGAAGTGTACAATGCAGGAATTTGAACACAGTCCCCTCCAAAGTTACATTTGCAGTTGTTTTGCACAGTAAAATGCATGCATATGTGTGTGTATATATATATATCTGTTGTAACTGTACAGTGGGCATGTTAAATGTCATGCTTATGGGTGGAGAGGAAGGCAAATCAATTTTTCCGGTTTTGTGGAGTATTTTGTAAGTTTAGGACTTCTTCACAGTAACCAATGCCATCACACTATGGTAGCTGGCCAGGGGAAGTACCAGTCTACATGGCAGGATTTCAGTGCAGTGAGGCTTCATGGAAAATGTTGCTGTATTCTCCAGCTGGACTGCATTTGTTTATTCCTGAGAGGCACTTAGAGCTGACAGTACTGGCTCTTCACTTCTGCAGCAGCTATCATAGCATCTTCTTTTGCCAATTAGAGTCCAGCTGCAGGGGAAGCATCTTCTTGGGTATTAGAGGGAAAGTAATTCTATCTGAACTTAAGAACTTAATGTTTGAGTAAATAAGCTGTCATTGTACTTGTTACTTCTTGTTATTTATGTGTTCTTTAGAAAATGGACCCTTATGCGGCCATCATATTTTGCATGTCCCTATGTGTCACACAGACCCGTGCTTACTCTTATACCTCCTGAGAAGCATAAAAATGTGACAGTGAGGTGGCATAGAATTGTATTTATGATGAAGAAAAAAAACCCCAAACTACATTTCAGGCTTCTTTTATTTTTCCCTCGCAGTCAAAAACTACTTTAGAAATAATTGTAAAAATTGCCATTTCTGTTGAAGCTGCAGTAAATGAGCTTTAGGTCGTGATGGTTTGGTTTGGTTTGGTTTTTTTTAACAAGTTGGGGTCTTGGCTTTGGGGAGATTTTTTTTTCTCCCTATTTCTGTGGCAGTTGCACCTATGCTAGTTTTCTTTCCCTGTCTTGGGACTTGAGCTTCAGTAGTTACATAGAAATGATGAAAATTGATGGTAGATAAACATATTTGAAAAAAAAATAACCCTGGTTTTAGTGTAAATAATTAAATGTGCCTCTTCTTTTTCTTACAGAACGGTTTACACAGTACAGCCCTAAAAACCTTAGACAAGCATGGAATAAGTAAGTTGTTGGTTGTTTTTTTTTAAAAAAATTACTCTTTTGACTCTCCAAGCGTATGATTCATGCCAAGCCAAAGTTATCATAGTTAACTTATAATAGCTCTATCCTTTTTAATTACAGGATAAATATGGAATTACTGAAGTATTATTCTAGTCTACTTCTGCCAGTTTTGAAAGTTTTTCAATTGCCAATTACCTGTAAATAGGCAGAAACTGTATATTGTCATGGCTCCTTCTTGGGGATGTCAGTTGGCAAGTGTATCGAGCTCATTTACAGGTGCTGTGTTATTGCTTTGGGCCATCAGTTTTGCATCTTGTTTTCTCTGTTCATCTATAACAATTAAGAGACTTTTAAGTATTATGTTTCTAATCAACTTCTGAGTGTTGTTTCCACATAATCTTTCCCTGTTGCCAGGTCCATCTGGTCATTGCTGTAAGTTGATGACTGTACTGTTGTATATTTTAATTATCATGACTGAAAAAACGGAATGCGAATTCACCACCCTTTTTTTCCCCCTTTTAATGTTCCCTGACTTGTCACATTTACATCAGATGGACAGATGACACAGATGATACAAAGCTGTTACACTCAGAATCCAGAAATGTTGCCTAGTAAGCCAGGAATGCTTAACCGATCATCTGTGTAAAGTTTACTAGAAGATTTCTCAACACATGAAGGATCTTTGTAGACAGGATATTTGGGTAGCACTGTATTGAGTGATTAACATCTCATATTTTGAAGAAAGCATACACAGTTTGAGTTCAATAAGCAGGAAAACATCTATGTCAACAGCTTGTCTTGCCAGAAAAATTGTTACAATTTTTCTCCACTCTCTTTTGACCAAAATTTTTTGCAATGAAGCTAAGCCTTTGCTGCACCAGCATTACTATTTTCTTTCTGATACTCATTTCAAATTTTATTGTTGGTACCAACTGGCTGTCTTGTTAGTAGTGTACCAGGGAGTTGAGATAAATTACCAAGAGACTGAAACATCTCCTCGTACAAGTTCACTACTGAAGTTGAAGATAATGAAATGTTTTGGTTGAAGGAACTTCCTTGTTATAAGAAAAAAGTTAATGACAAACCCTTTTTCAATATCCTAATTTATTAGCAATGGAGTGTATCTACAGCTGTAAAATTCATAGCATGGTCACTTGCCCAAGAGGTTGATGAGGTTTATACTTTGCCATTCTATGACTTTTTGCTCTGCTTCTTCCCAGGCCAGTTCAGTCCAGTGTTTTGGACTGAAGCACAAAGGCATTTTTCATTTAAAACAACCTGAAATAGTGGTTAACTGAGGGAGGTGAAATCTGTTAATACAATGGGATCATAGTTAAAGTTAGGTGCTAGCTCTTGGGTGTAATACCATCGATGTTCATCATTTGAATCAGAACCTGTATTTCTGCAGTGCCAGGCATCTTTCATGACCCTGTAGCTCGGTCTGTGTTACTACTAGATCCTCTATGGTTAGGACTAACTTTATGATTCCTGCAATGAGACACATGAAGCTGGCAATGAATCCAGTGCAGGCCTTCACAAAGGTTTATCACCTGCCTGAGTTTGACTTTCCACAGTCTGTAGAAAAGTTTCTGCCTTGTCCAGTTCAGGCTGGGAGCCAAGTTTGGTGGCTTTTGTAGAAGAGTGCGTCTCCTGTATACTCTAGGGGGAGCAACAGGAAGATTAGCTTCACTTACTTGGCTTTTGTGAATATCTCAAACAGTTTTGCCAGTTCTTGTTATCTTTGCAGGCATCTTGCAGTGTTTAACTCTTCCTCAGTCTTACTGCTTGGAATACTATAATTCCCTGAAAGTTACAGCTTTCATTTTAAAAAGTAAGCCACTAGAATTGCCTGTTTTCTGTCCTTTAACAATGAACCAACTTGCAAGTTCATTTTTTCTTTGAAAATAGTTAATGAAATCCAAAAGCTTGGAAGAAGCAATTATATTACAACATAGGCAATTAGAACTGGGTTGGGGAAGAGGGACAAGGAAACTAATATTGATGTGAATGTATTTGCTTGGGGATATATATATGCATAAGTAATGTGAACAGATAACTGGCATGCTATTCCATCCATTCTGCAGCCACGGACCGAGTGTTTTTCTATAGTTTAACAGCAGTTAAGCCCAGCAGTATTTGCTGTGTATGAATAAGTGCAATAATAGATCTGAATTTTAGAAGCTATCTCATTTTCCTTCAAGAATGTTGCATGACATTTCTGTTTTCTTAAAATACAAAACAAGAACAAACCCTAGTTTGCTTAAAACAAACCCTCAGTCTCTGAGATTTCATAATTGACACAAGTTATGATCACATCACAGGCTGACTCAAAGAAGACCAGAGCTTTTTAATTTCTGAGAAGCCTCTTCAAAAATATTTCTACGTTTTCAATGCTCCATGCATAAAGGATTTGCAATTTTTCAGCATAAATGAAGGGATTGAAAAACTGAAAGCAATGGCATAGAGCTCAGGACTTCATATGTGTGCTTCTACTATAATAGGAAATATTCAGTGCTTCAAAATTATGTATCATTTACGTTTAAAATGTAAAGGATTTTCTCTTTTTCTAGCATAAATATCTTTGTGCTGTATTAGAGTCTATTGCTTGTACAGCTGTAGTTATTTCTTATAGACATCGTATTCCCAAGGGTTTATAATTCAGCTATAAAACTGACACGTGGACAGACTGATTCATTCTAAAAATTTGCTTTCTTTATTAGCGTGTTTCAAAAAGCAGCAATCTCTAATCTTAAAAAAATTTTTTTTAACATCCTGATTTAATTTGTTGAAGACTGTTGATAGCACAAAAACGTCCCATTTGAAATAGAATTGTTTTAAGGGTAGTTGGGATAAACGTGAGACCTAAGATGTGGAGAAAAACGTAACAGCCTTTTGTTTTTAAGTAGGTATTGGTTTTGTTACAGAGTTACATCCTTTTGACATGTTAGTGCCTTTGAAAGATATGCCTTCTATAACAGTATTTATAGTCTTGGAAGGATTTACATGTGTTTTTAAACATCTCTGAGGTGAAGTCCTGTTACTGCATTTTATAGAGGGAGGTTGAGATTAAAGAAATTAAGGAGTTTGTCACACAGAAACTGCCATAGAAACTGTAAAACAGAGCACAACATTGGAGTTCATGCTCCCGGACTGTATGAAAACACTAATTTTATAAACATGATGAAACTTTCACCATCTGCTGTTCCATCTTTAAGGCACAGTGTGGCCCTTTATCTTGTTTGCATATATATTTTGAGGTCTTAACATGGGAAAGTGAGAATGTGGTTTAGAAGTCTTCAAAGAGGCTTACCTCAGAACATATATTACGATTCAATTTAGGTAAGGAGAGGTTACTAGGAGGAAGAATAACACAGTTCCAAACACCTACAGAGCTCTGTAAGGCAGAATGAACAGAGGCAAACAACTCCAACATCAACCCCCCAAAAAGCCACAGATGGTAGATTGGGGCAAAATAATTGCATCTGACTGACTACACCAGCTTCCATGAGATGTGCATTTTAAAGGCAGAGCCAGACAATGGAACTATGACGGACACAAGCCAGCGGCTCTTTAATTCCCAGTCTAACTGGAAATTAGCTGAAAGTGTGGAATGTGACAGCAACAACAAGCCAGCCAGCAGGCTCATGTTGTAAGAAGTCAGATCCCTAAAATTCTTGGAATAAAATCGGTCAATATTACAGGCTACTTTTGGGAAGTATTTGAGGGAAATAATGTAACTATCACTTAAAATGAATTAAGTTCTTTGGAGACGTTCACACTGAATTTCTTCACTGGTTCTCAAATGACCTAAAGACTGTAAAGAGAATATTTACTAGCCAAGATGTGATTTATAAATACTGTAGAAATCTTTATAGTTAGGAAACAAAACTTGCATTGCCATTTACTTCTATCTAGTATGAAGCTTCACCTGCATTGCATAACCTAATACATTGTGGAATGTGTTTCTAAAATACTGGTCTAAAAAGAATTAAGATGTGGTAATCTGATCTTCCTGTAGAGTTCATAATGAATTATATTTTCACCTTTTTCCCTGAACTTTTCTGTTTGATTATCTCTATACAATAAAACCAAGAACAGCTCTGCCTTCAGAATGCAATGCAACCTCTTTCAGTTTGCAAAAGCTTCTCCACAATAATAAACTCTTACAGAAGAATAACAAAAGAGAAATAATTATCCTTGTGTATATTTGGTAGGATATAAAAAGCTTTTTCAGATCCTTCTGTCATAATGGGTCATATTGTGAGAAATCAAGTTGGAAAGGAAAGGTGCAGTTGAAAACAAATTCTGCTCTGCATAAATAGGACGACTACTTAGTAATTCCCCAACCTGGCAGTATTTATTATACAAATAACACTTTATTCTCACAGTTAGTCCCACTGTTGGGGATTTCTTCCTTTAACAAGATGGCCTCTGTACTTGAGACTTCCTTTCCTGAGGCTAGGGCATTTAAAAATTGTATTCCAGGATAGCATGGCCTGTTTTGGGACTCTTATTCCAGGAAAACTTTTTTTGAAGAAAGCAAAGAGAGTGAATAGAGAGGAGTCCATGTATTTTGAGTCTGTATTTTATTTCAAGCATGACACAGACTATGGAATTGTTTAGAGCTAAGACTTGGGAAGAGTTTTTGGTTTGGGGTTCTGTTGTTTGGTTTTTATTTTTAAGAAAATATTTGCCTTCGTAGGTTATTGACTAAAGGCAAAACTCTCTTCTATTTGTCACTTTTATCCCCTTCACCTCCTGTCCGGTCACCAGCATTGCACATTGTAATGTAGTCTGTAGTGCCACTGAAAGAATATTCAAGCTCTCAAGCACAGTAAAAACAAAAAGCTAAAACATCTCTGATGGATAAACCCAAGCAATAAGAATTTAAAACTGTACCTGTGCAGAAGACAGCTGTATGTGTACGACCGTGCGCAGTTCACGCCCGTGGAGGCTGCACGGCAGCGGTCCCCTCACCTGCATTTGAGGAATGAGTGGGGGGAGCGGGAAACTGGACATAAAAGGAAGAGATTTTGTAGAAGTATTTATGATTTAGAGGCATATAAACCTACCTCCGCCTCCTGATGATTTGCAGTGATACTTCAGTTGTACTGAAAAAAACTTTTTAAGTTCCCGTTTTGTTTCCTATTTCCTGTAAGTACCGCTTTATCCGTCGTTATCTTTTGCCTGAGGGACCTTAGGAATCGTATCATGAGAGAACGCCTGTTAACCTGCGATCCAAACAAGAAGCCATTTCCCGGATAGCAAAGTTATTACACTCTCCTTATAAAAAAATAACTTGTATAGTGTCCGGTAGCGGGCGGCCGTGCCGCGCCCCTCCCGGGCGGCGGGGGGCGCTATGAGTCGGCCGGGCGGCGGCGGGCGGCCCTATGGGCCGGCCGGGTGGCGCTGTCGCCGCTAGGGGGCGCTGTGGGCCGGGCGGTACGGCGGCCGCGACTGCAGTGGAGGGGAGCCGGCAGCGGCCCAGGATTTTTGCTACAAATATTTCCCCTAACGTTAGGGGTTTTTGTTTATTTCCCTACGTAATGCGGTTTATTAAATCGGCTTCAGGCAGATGGAAGCTGCATGTTTGCACTCGGGTGCTGGCTGCTGTGCGTTGCGCCCACCGAGCCCTGTGTCACCTGCTCCTGGCGTGGCGCGGCTGTAGCCCTGCAGCGGGCAAAGTTCTCAGCCCAGGCAGGACCGCCTGGTGCCAAGCTGAAACGCACCGCAGGCTTTGTCAGTTTTATGGTAATGAATTATACGATGCAGACTGAAGCCAATGGCTGAGAAAGTTCTCTAGTTTCCCCATTTATCCTTTTGCCAAGTCGAAAAAATCTTCACAATTTATATTTGACTGTTTCTTTCAAATTGGAGCAACTGTAATTTCCTCTAATGTTATATACCTTTTAAAACTTTGAGGGGAGGTTATTCCTAACAGACCTCATTCATAGAATGTTTATCCTGACATTAAATTTATTTTTGCTTTATTTTAAATTCCCCCTCCTTTGTGTTGCTAAGCTTTGGATATTGTGTTACATCCTCTTGGTCCAGTTAAAAATAAATCTCTTAAACTGGACCACAAAAACCTTTGTCCTCTTTTTTGGAATACTAATAACTATGCTCTTTCATTAGTCAAGCTACATTGTGGCTGTCCTTCACCTTTCTCTTCCACAACAGCTGTGAAAATATAGCCCCAATGCACATGGATGTTCTTGGTTGTCTTCTGCAACATTTATTTCAGTTTCTGCAACTGGGCTAGAGTTTGTTGGCATTATTATCGCTGAACTGATCCATATTTTGGGTTACTTTTCCCTGGAAGTAATTGTTTGTAGTTCTCTATGCACTATCTTATTTGTAGATTGTCTGCTGACATATCTGACTTCTGTTAGCTGCTTTGTCTGCTGTGGTGTTTTCAACATTTAGTTTCATCTAAGAATTGATTCAGTATGCAGTGCGTAGTCCAGGTCATTAATAAAGATGTTAAATAAAACTGTGACTAACACTAATCCCTCTGGCACACAGCTGGACACTTCCCTTCCAACTCCGTGCATTGCCACTCATCATTACCCTTTGCTTGTGGTCTGTCAGCCAGTTTTCAGTCTATGAGATGCTGTATCACATCCCAGCTCTTTGGAGTTTGTCTACAAAATAAGATTTTTTTAGAGAAATTGTATCAAACCTTATCTCTCATTGCTTTCTTCCATCAATGATTAAGTCAATTTTTAAAATTAAAACAGGTAATCTAACATCTTGTTCATTAGTCATCACTTCTTTTGATTGCCATTTTGTCTTAGTTTTGTTCCTAAAACTAATTTTGCTTCCATATCATCTGTTTTGTTTGTATTGTCTATATTTTGCTTCTGTGTTGTGTGTCAATGTCCAGCAAATATTTGCCAAGATTCTTTTCCTTATTTGAAAACCAGAAAGGAAGTATGTTTATATATATCTTTTTTCTAAGTCTAGTACAATACTTCAGAATGCAGAGCAAAATTAACTAATGTTACAGTAACTTATAAGCCTGTGAAGAAAAATGAGGAAAGAGAACTAACTCTACTTGTGTAGATTTCCTGGGAAGACTTTTAAAAGGTGCCCTACATTTGTTTGCTATCCTCACTAATTCCTTAAGAATTCCTTAAGATATTGAGACATATATCAGATAGACATGTTTATTTGGTGTTTCCAGGTATGGGTTTTGGGGTTTTTTGTGGGGTTTTTTTTCAAAGTATGTTCTTCATTAACGTTTTTGAGTACTTACTGATCAACTCTTTTCAGATGTTTCCAGTTGTTCTTTCTCCTTACGCGTTTCTACATGCCAATGTTTTAGTAATTTCTCAGAATTATGTTTTGGGGAGTCTGTTACTCATATATTTCCATAGTCTCTGTGTTCATTTCTTGGTTTGAAGTCTAATACTTTCTGATCAGAGGCACCAGGCATCATTATATCCTCACATTCCTAATTGTGCCCTTTGCTGGAGTTCTGTACTGTTGGTCTCTCTGCAGAAATCTTTCTTCCCCAGATGATGACACTGCTGGCAAAATTGAGTCTCTGAGATTTGTTTTAAATATGTTTGTCTGAGGAATTGAAGACATGCTGTGAAGGCAGTAATATCAGTGAAGTAGACCTTACTGCTGGGTCTCCCATTATTTTTATGTAGCCGTTAAAGGCAAGGTTTTTCCAAAATGGTAGGCACCTTAAGAACTGGGCTGGCACTCAAAAGTGCTTAGTGCTAAGCAACTGCTGTTGGTGTATTATCCACTGATTTTTGTCATGTGTTACAGATAATTTTTCTTTAGCTCAGCAGTCCCCCTGATTCTCATCATAGGGTCTCAGAAATGTATTTTGGAAGATGGTGCAGATGGGCAGTAAGTGTAATAACATGAATAATGCTACTGAGTTTGGTCACCTCTGTAGATAGTTTAAGCTAATCTCAAAAAACATGCCACTTTGCTCCTTTGCCAGCCAAAGACTTACAGACAGTAGTTAAGGTTTCTGGAGTGGTACAAACACCACAAAGTTTCTTTACCTTAAACAAATACTTATCTTACTGACTTTTATGATGATTTGATGTGGGTTTTTCAGTGTAATTTTGACTACCACCTTTTCTACAGTAGGATGGTAATCACAGGTATTCAGATATTGCTGTTTGTGAGAATCTCCTGTGACCATCTCCCAAAATTCATTGCAATTTTGTCAAGAAATTCTTAATTTCTTCCTTTCCTCGTTTCTGGCTGTGGCACTTCATGGGCCTTCGGATTTCTGACTTCTTTCCTGCCATATAGGACAAGAATTTTCACTTTTTCATGCATTTTTCTTAATTAGTGATGCCAAAGCACATGGCATGTAGGAGATTAATAAAAACAGTTATTTGTTTCAAAACTTGAAGTTATTTGCTAGCCAAACAGTTTTCGTAATTAAATTTAGTGATTTTTTTAAAAAATAATCTAGCTTAGAAAGTTTGAAGCTATTGTTTGAGAATTTGTGAGAGATGCTGACTGCGGGCAGATCATAGTGTTCAGTGACTGCTTGACCTGAGTGCCAAAATGGGAAGATGGGAGACAATAATCCTTCCTGATGCATTAAAATGGAGAGGTTAGATTATGTATCTTCAGCAGCACACTGTGAATAACGAGCTTCGGCATAGGGCTGGTGCACCTGTCATTGCTGGAGGGCAAAGAGGCAAGTGGTTCCAAAGGGAACTGACCTTTTTCTTTCAGGCATTGAGTCAATCCCATATCCTTAGGCACACATTCTGTGTTAAAATTATTATAACTTTCCTGGCATTATGCTGAACAACAGATACTGGTGAAAACCTGTGGGGAAAAAAAAATTATGGTGATGGTAATTTGTGTATCATTTTTAATCGAGCCTTTATAGGACATACATTCTGTAATTTTGAAAGGCATCACTAAAACAGTTAAGTTCTTTGATAAATTTAATTGAAGTTTAAAATAAAATTTTGAAATGTTGTTTGGATTAACAGCTCACTAGATACAAAATGTAAATGACAATTTTTTATTACTAAATGTGATTCACAAAAAAAATGCATCCTTTTAAATAGTGTAATGTATAATATGGTGTATATCTACTGTCTGCAACCTCAGCTGTATTTATATCTGTAAGATCTGATTTACAAATAGACAACTTTGTGTTAAATTATTCACATCTCATAATAATTGATGTAACAGAGTTGATCTTATGCTGGAGCATATTTGATCATAAATGCAATGAAAGCAGCCACCATCTTTGTGATGTTTGTCCAGCTAAATCCTTCAGTGAATAAAATAATAAAGATGCCAGCTGTGTTTGTTTTATGATCACTGCTGCAATAGGAGGATGGAAATACAAATGAATAAAAGTTCTGTATTTTCTGGTTGGATTTATAAACTCAGACTCTTACTGCAAAGAATTTAAGTGGAAAAAATAACATTTTTACTTCTGTCACACTCTCATAAATGTATTGTTTGCTTTTTTATTCCTATTCTTTTGGAATCCAGAATAGTTTTAAAATATTGCTATTGTCTGGACCCAAATGTACAAAACCCAAGGAAATCTTGTAAAAATAGATGAAATTTATGCTTTCCTCTTTAACACCATTGCAAGTTAAGAATTGACCATCATTTTTGTATTGCCTTCTTCGGTTACATTCTATAGCAATCTTAAAGCTCTGTTTACTACTGTGTACTGCTAGTGTGCCTCAAACTAATTTCACCACCCTGACATGAAAAAATCATGCTCTAGATTGTTATTGGCCTTCCTTCAGCATTATGACTTTTGTAGAATCGTGTTATATTCCTTTTATTTCTTTCATATTTGATCCTTAAAGTGCCCTTGAGTCAAGCTTTATTCTGCAACCATGAGGGCATGAATCTTTCCTGAGACGCTGACAGATAGTGTTTGGTGAATATCATTTTTCTGTCAGCTACAGCCTACATCTGTACTGCTAACTAAAGCAGAGCCAGGGACTATCTTCTGGCCCCGAGGCCATGTGGCAGACCTTAGCTACAGCAGCGCTAAGTAACACTTGGGCATGCATATCCTGTGGGCTTTATGTGGTCCCCATGCAGCTGCAGGTGCAATTATTATTTTGAGGGTGTTCAGTATTTACTTTTTTAATTCAAAATTTCCAAGATCGCGTAAGACCCGTGTTGCAGACCATGGGAATTGTGTTTTCTAGCGGAAGGTTGAAGGTAATATATTGTATGCCCTGCTTGTAGGAACCTGGTATGTACCACCTTTTGGGAATAGTCCCTGGCATGGGTTGTTCCCTGAACTGTGTCTAGGAGTGCTTTTGGAGAATCCTGGTTGGCATGGGCCAGAATAATCCAGGGGAAAGTACGGACACTCAGTAGTCAAGCTGTAAGGCCTTTTCCCTAGCCTGCTTAATTCAGCAATATAGGCTTCAGCAGAGAGATTCTGGGTATTCCCTGCCCCGTGCACACGTGAGCATATTCCCTGGGAAGTTTCTGCGCTCACTGTAATGCTAGCATCCTCTGCCACCTAGGCCTGAAGCCTTAGGGATGGTTTTTGTCTTTCCTTTCCTATCCCATGCATCCAGACTGATATATATGTTACAATTTTTTCTTTCCAGCTTTTCCAAGATACCTTTTTTCTTCGCCAACCAACTGCCACTCATATCTTGATTATTATAATATGCTTCTCATGTCCTCTCCTGACCAACACCCTTCTTCAGATCATATAAAAAACAACCAATAAATTCAGTTTATTTTTTTGTGGATTGTTTAGCTCTCCCTCCCGACACTGGCTGTTTCACTCATCATTTTTGAGCTCCTTTTTACCCTTTTCAAAATCCTCCATAGTTATGCCTCTTTCTCTCTTCCTTCACAAAGTTGTGTATTTACTGCTATTACCTTTCCTTATGTCAGTGATGCCTTACTCATATTTAGGCCTTCTCCTGCCCCCTAGATAATTCAGGCAGACTCACAACTGCTGTCTTCCTTTCTGGGATCAGATGGGCTTGTGCCCAGGCAGCACATTTACCAGTTGTTTATGATCCTTTTCTCCAGGCTGCTGCTTCTCAATTGGTAATCTGCTAGGACTAGTCCTTGTCTACCTCAAAAGAAGCTTAATACCAATTAGGACCCTAAAATGGGACCCAGATGTTTTTTTACCTGCCTGTCCCACTTTGGTGGCAGCACACATGAACAGATGTGTTGCAGAGCTCCATGGATTTCACAGTTCCACATGTACAAAATCTTTTTAAAATCCACCTGCTTATTTTGGGTCATTAGAAGTGTCATGAGCTCTACTGGCAGTCAGTTTTTAGTGATAGCTGGCTCTCTGGGAATTCTGACCTTTGGTGGTCACTATTATAGATAACAATTTTGATTTCAGTTCTTAAATCACCTATGCTGATTTATGCCTAAATAGCAGCAACTCCCTGCTTAGCTGTCTCTCTTTCATGCTACTTTGACAGGTTAGGATTTGCAAAAATAGCTCTGGATCGAGTTCTTCCCTACTGCAAGCCAATTTATGAGTGTCAGATAGCACTGCATCCTCACACATATGTGAGTACAAGCACTTAAAATCCACGTATTTCAGTAATTGATAGCTAAAATATGTGGAATGTGTAGTTCAATTCACCGCCAACCTGTACACTTAAAAAGGCATAAACTCTTGTGTTAAATCTGAGTAACTTTTTAAAAAGACACTTCAGTACAGATATGTGTGGGTATGTAATGTTTCACTTTAAATAAAAAAAAATCAATGCAAAATCATGTTACTTTTCCTCCAAATTGTGTACTAGAGAGAGATTCACTATTTTCTCCTTCTAAAGTGGTCTCTGTGCTTAGGAAACCCTTGGGTAGTTACACTCTTTTTTTTTTTTTCCCTGCTCATGTTCAAAGTCAAATTCAGGCTTTTAACAGATTGGCACAAGCACATTTGTTTCTTAACAAGTATTACTGCTGTTGGTATCAGGCACTGGATTTGCAGTCTGCTGTCTTCTCCCTACTGGAAGGTGACCTAATGTTCCTTTTAGAAAATACCTGTCTCCATTAATGTAAAGAGAGAGAGTGGTGTGTTAAATCAGGAGAGTGAATCTGGCGAAGGAATGACACCTTCTGCACTACAATGCTGGTGTGAATGTGGTGTCCCATCCTACATTCTCTTCTGTCGTCACCTGAACCAAGTACCTGAAGGTCAGGGAGCTCCAGCTAGTTGTGTGTGGTGTTAGTCTGTCTGAATATATAGGTCTAATAATACATAATATTTTTGACTGCATAGCTTTGAATATATTGCCAGTATGCCCATTATAACCATCTTGGTCTCTTCCTCTCAATGTTTACTAGTTCTGCATCATTTCCCTGTCATATTTTAGTTTAGGAGTGTAGTTGCAAAAAGACCAGGATGCCTACATGTACATAATTGCTTAGTCTCATTGGGTTCAGCCAGGCAACTCATATACATAAAGTTAAATACATGCATATGCCTGGAGTCTGTCTTCCTGAGCTTTCTAAAGCTTGGGGCATTCTCTCTGCCTCCAAATCTCCATTCACCTTTAATGAGCTGTATAAATAAATACAAAGTACTCCTGTTTGTTCCAATCCATAAAAATATATTTTATTAGCTGAGGGGTATACAATAATAGAAAAGATCAGACCCATCCAATGTTTTAGGGAGCTGTGGGAGGACAGGACAAGTAGCTGCTTCCAAGTGGCTGACGGATCTGAGGCCCCAGCAAGACAGATTTGTAGGTTAACTGTGATAAATGATCTTTGGCTTCACAGACTAAAGTGAGGTCACCCTTCTCAGGGCACTGCCTGCACGCTGCAACCTTGCAGCAAATTCTTTTTGAAATACTGAGCAAACAGACCAGTTCTTATTTACATTAGAATGAAATTAAGACTTCTCAACCAAAGATGATAAAATACCAGACAAGAGGGCAGAGATTTATAAGGCAGTGCTAATGTTTATTTACTAGAACTTAGTTCTGTCTCCTTTTAGTTTTCAAAAGGCAGTAGGTCCAAAAAGACAGCTGGTTTTTCTTTCTGTACTCATTTAATAAGGGAAGATACAGGAAACTTTGTTTACTGCTCTAGTGGCTGCACTCACTTTACAAATTTGAAAATCAGAGTTTGGTTGTTTTTTCTTTGGAGTACCTTTTGCTTGAATTTCTTTGGCAAGAAATAATCCATGTTGTTGAGGCTGGGAGGAGGAAAAGCACTGAGCTTTGACTGCATTGTGTGCCAAAGTTTTTTTTCAGCTGTTTCTGTGTTGAGGGGGAGCGGGGGTTATTCCCTCCTTTTTTTTTTTTCCTTATGTCCAGCCAGTGAGGAAATAAATATGTGAAGAAAGAATCCTATGGAATGTTAACTCCGCTGCCGTATTTTCTTCCTTTTATCATGCCCCAAGATTCAGTGAAGTTGATATAAATTCACCATGCCTTCTTTTAAAAAGCATAACAGAAAGGCATTCTTCCTTTAAGAGTCAGACTGTAAAAGGTGATTTTCTTTCACTCAGTTTGGTTTAAGCCTGTAAAAAGCATTAAGTGAAAAATCTGATATATTTGTTAGGGCATTTATTGCATTACTAACTTATATTTTCAGTTCCCAGTGAAAGGTTTATAGAGAACATAAACCTTGAAGAGTTCTTGTTCAGGATTAAAGATATATTTTCTTCATTTTCTGGTGAAATACTAGCTCATAAAATGATTGGGGTATTAGTAATTATTTTTAGGTCTATTTGTTTTCCAAGGATACTCTGTTCAACTTGCTGAGGTGCACAAAGAAGGCCTTTAAAAAACATGCGCCTTGATCAGAAGATTCATGCCCTTTAAAGAATTTCAAAATAATCAAAAGCTTCTGATTAGGTGTCACCACCATCTTGTTGTTATTCATTAATTGCACTTACAGCAAGCAAAGATCTTCCAGTAAACTATAAATATAGCATATTCAGTATTAGTTTGTTGTGGTGCAAGTATTACACTATGTTTTCCATAATTATTATCTTTAATAGTGGGCTAATTGGGATGCTAAAAGAATTAAAATAGCTGATTGGTGGTGGGATATAAAATCAAAAAGAAGTAATTGCTAGTTTCATTCAAGTGCAAAAGGGTAAGGCATGTTCTGATTAAAATTTATTAGGAAATACCTTTTCTGGGGAATACCTGTATCTGGGAGAAACTGCTGACAACTGAGTGAAATTATGTGAAGTACTTCAGGTATTCTTCTCTTAGTTTAAAGATTCAGTTGCAGTTTTAGCAGTAACAGAACACTGTACCCAGCAGTCATGTTGCTTGGAATATCACAACCTCAGAATTCCCAGGAATTAAGTTAGTTACGTGATCGTATTGCAGAAAGCCACATTCTCAGTAGCCTAGAGTATGCTATCACTGGACATATATTGTATATTTGCTGTTTAAATAAGCTTATTTTTCTTCTCTTTAATGTCTGCTGTGCGGACTCCATAGTTCTTGATTCATTTGATGCTAGGAAAAAGATGCCTTGTGTCAAATGTAAACCTTTTTCTGTATCAAAATGTTACAGAACAAGTGGGTGAAATATCTGCAATATTGTCAGTGAACAGTATTGACTATCTTCATGCCTCAAGGTCTCGATAGTTGGAACTGGGTTTCTCTAGAAAGTTTTGTAGCCCAGCGTATTTATTCTGAGGCATCAGAGCAAGAGCTAGCCCAGGTGCATGTCGGACTACAGAAAAACAAAACTCAGGCTACTGTTAAGTCTGTTCTGTATTGATTGATTCTCTTCAAGCTTAGCATTTAAAGCTGAAATCAAGCAAATTCAATTTTTAAAGGTGTTGTGTTCTGTAAGGGTGTTAATGTTCTGCTTCCTATATGAAGCAAAGCTTTCAAGCTGGATGTCACAAGCAGTGTTGTAGAAATACAGTAATACATCTGAAACTGAAATGCATCAAATATAGTGCAGAAAGATTCAGGGAGAAATAGACTTGTATCTAATTGTCTTGAGTTACATTCAGTGATGACACATACAAATGATTTTATGATCTAGTTGTGACTGAGCTTAA
Organism: Falco biarmicus; assembly: GCF_023638135.1. Lineage (NCBI taxonomy): Eukaryota > Metazoa > Chordata > Aves > Falconiformes > Falconidae > Falco > Falco biarmicus. Next base: position 37,598,589 of record NC_079291.1, on the reverse strand, counting down.
TGACTATTATCAAATGTGAATTGCCATGAGAGGTTGGATCACTTCTGGTTAGGTGTGACCAAACTGAGCCTCTGAAACCTCATGTGATTTATGAGCAGTTTAAGTAAGTGTCTTAATTTTCCATTCTGAGAAGTTCTGGAGATGCAAATATAATTATGGTTTACTTACTGGGTCAGTAGATTCTTTTAAAAATGTACCAGGTATAAAAAACCTATATACTTAGAGGTAAATCTATATTGATTAAAATAGAAAAAACCCCAAACAACTAGTTGCCTATACTGTTAGAGCCTTCATTTGTTACATTCACTTTTATTCATGAAATGCTATTCATCTTGGCTGCTTTCCAGCTAATGGCATCTGTGCAGCTGTCAAGTGAGAATTAGTTCAGACGAGTCAGGGTTGTTAGTACCTTCCTGGAATGCCCTGAATAAACTTACCTCTACAGCTTTCCAAATGGGGCTCTGACCTCTTTTACATTGACATTAATAGCAGTACCAAAGAATCAAACACTGGTACTTTTATCTCTGTTTCATGTCAGTGCATACTTATCATTGGTTGTCATGGCTTTTATTTTAATAATAAACATTTTGACCACCTTTTCAGTACTCAGCAGATAAGATTGCTGATGCTTTGTTATAGTAATACAGTTAAAAGGGATCAAACTAAGCTCTGAATTTCCAAACAGATTGTTTCATGTACCCTTACGGAAATCATGAAGGTCTGAAGACTGTGTGGCGCAATGTTGTGCAGGACCACAGAGCAAGGGCAGGTGCTGGGAGCAGCATAGCCATTTTAGTGCAGGATTTGCCCCAGCCTAGTTCATCTAAGAAGCCTGAGCAGGATGTTGTGCTAATACGGGAATCTTGCTTCTAGTGAGGTACCAAGCTAGAAAAGTACAATTAAATCGATGGCCTGGGGAGCCTTCGATACTTTTCCCACCTGCACAGGTAGAGCTCAGTGTTTCTGAATCTAAACTGCTGCCAGCACCACAGTTTGGGAAGAGCAAGAGGGGCATCAAGTGTTTGGAGACATGCCTCTCCTGAAGAATGTGCACAATCCAGCACAATGTTGGGACTGCTGTTGGCAGCCCCATGCAAGTGTGGGAGACAATCCCAGCACTGAAATGTGGTTCCTGTGACTGTTTGACTGTCATGTTTACTGTACAGTTTGGCTTGAAGTACCTCTACACTGTGCTGTGGAGCAAATCCTGTATTTTGTGATTGATCAGCAACAAGTAAAACTCTGCTTCAGTGAGCCTTCAAAAGCTTTTGTATCTCTTTGTTCATCAGTTTTAGTCTCAGTACCCTCTGTGTAAAACACTGAAAAAATGGTAACGTCTTTACTCCGTTAGATTCTCGTCTTGAGGTGCCGCTTTATGCCTTCATCTGTATCAAAAGCTAAAAGCATCGCATCAAAACTTGTGTTCACTTGTTGCAGTGGTTTCATGATGGCTAAATAAACTCTACAAAAGCTCCATAGAGGCACGCCAGGCGCGTCAGGGAAGCAGTTCCTGCATACTGGAGCTGGCATGTCAGGTCTTTGAAGACGGTAGGTGTTCTCGGCATGGCTGTAAGAACAGAAAAGGCTGTTCATATTTAGTAAAAAGGAAATGTTCCTTAAGGTAGGCCCTGCTCCGCTTTGTGTGCTGCATAGCTGCCGCTACTAGGGCCGTGCATATATTCAGAGGTGTAAACTATCAAGGCACATGAGGGCATGTCCCTATCAGCTGGTGAGAAGATAATTTGCAAAGAAAACATTAACTGCAATATGCATGTTGGCAAAGTTTTGTGTCAGGAGAGGCTAAAGCCTAGGACACGGGGGAAAGACAGCCGTCCTCAAGCAGACTTGGGTGAAAATGAGGAGCAGGGCCCTCATGGCAGTGTGGTGGTGGATGAGATACCACAGGGACTGTACAGGAGCCCAGTTGTTGAGGGCACCACTGCAGCCTCTGTGAAACCGGCTGCACATGGCCTGCTGGATTTGCACCCATTTGTTTATTCTCTTCGTATCATTAAACTTTAAACTCTGCTAAGTGGTGTGATTGTTTGGGTTAACTGTGGTTTTGTCTTTCACCACTTCAGGTTGCAAGAGGTTACTTACAAATAAGAAGCAGAGCTGAGATTTCCAAAGGGAATTAGGTGCTTCAGTCCTGTAGGCCATGTTATAAACGCCAGTTGATAAATTAATTAATGATACACTGCGAAAGTCATATTTTCGCATGGAAAATAGGCACAGTAAACGATTTTTGCTTTGGGAAGTATCTACTTCATGCTGTTAGGAATATATAGACAGCATATTATCTCAGTTTGTTTTAGTGCCCATTTGTCTTAATTATTAATGTGAATTTGAGCTGCCTTCTTCATTGCATTTAAAAGCAAATCACCCCAGGTTCAGAAGTTCACTGCACATGCCCAAAACTTTTTTTTTTCTCAAGAGCTTAAAGCAAACTTCAGTGATCTTAGTCATGTTCTGCTTGACCAAATACTGACCTTCCTCTGCAGTAGGAAGACATTTAAGCCTGTTTTCTGAAATTAAATCAAATTATTGTAATCCAATGAGATTTACAACTGCTCAAGTCTAGTCTGATTCATATATGTTTAAAGTGAGACAAATTCATATGGTGTTTGTTCTTCTGCAGCTAAGGCCATATATAGCACCTAGGATTAAGTTGAAAATCAATGTGTTTCACAGATGTCATCAGAGTAGGTGTGTAGAGATATTACCAATATATCTCAAGACAATTTCTACGTATTATTTAATACTCACAGCCAAAAGTTTCTCTTGTATTCTGCTGTATGCCACATTTTCTGAAAGTACATATGCTGTCATGGCTAGTAACTATTCCTGAGTGATTAGTATGACAGTAAGTGGAGCGTGAATATTGGGACTTGCCATATCATGCATGCCAAGTTCCTGTATGGCCCGACTGCTGTGAGACAAAACATGCTATTATGTTTTAGACACAAAGCCATATTGTATGAAATTCCATCCTGTCACATACTGACATAGATGTATTTAAAAATCAAATCTTTTTTTTTTGTTGTTTAGTTCTTTTTGTTACCTTTTTCCATATTAGATATTTAACTACTCAACTCCATCAGAAAATTCAGCCTTTGTCCCTATTGAGAAATCATGTTTCAAAGTGACATCAGACAAATCCTTAATGCTTTAAGGAGGATATTTTAAAGAGACTATTGGCAAAAAAAAAAAAAAAGAAAAAAAGGGAAAAAAAAAAGAGAAATAAACCCAAATGTTCTAATGTTCCAGAGCACTGAGGTTATGCGCTAAATAGGTTTCTCCAAACAACTCTGATGTAGGTGTAATTTAAATACGTGATCATACAGTGCTTTTTTCCTACATGGAAGAATAGATTGTCTTTAAACAAAGCAGAAAAATTAGTCATGCATTCCACTAAGGCATTGGTTTTAAGACTGACAACCTTAGGAGCCCACATGCATATGCCTTTTGCAGAGTTCAGTGATTTCCAGAAGTGACCTTTCCAGAAGACATGGCTTTTGGAGAAGAACTTTTTCATTACTGTGCAAAGCTCCATAAACAAAGCTAGAACTTTGATGCAGAACTTTAAAGATACAGCTGAGCCTACTAAAATTGATTATTTGATCCATGAGTTACTTGGATGATCTTCTTTGGCCTGTATTACACAGGAGGTGAGACTTGATCATTGTGGTCCCTTCTGAGTTTGAAATCTATAAATGCTTGAGAACATAATACCAATAAAGTAGCAGCTGGAATCTTCAAAGCACTGTAGAAACAACTAACACCACCCCATCTCCCCCCCAGCACTACTTGTAATATTATGAGGGCAGGTAAATGTAATAATTATAGCAGATTGAACTATTTTTGCAGACTGTGCAATGAATTTAGTCTTTTTTTCTATTTAGTAATTATAAAACTGCTTCTAATTTTGGCAGATTTATTCACAAGTATTTCAGTAGTTGATGTGATTGTTGCAGCCCTAGATATTTTTGTGGGTTTTATATTGTATTAAGGTATAATCTTCTGATTATTTGACATGTGTCTTTGGCTTCTTGATTTATCACAGTAAACAGATATCTTTTTTGTTTCTAAACCGAGAAGGTGACTTTGGTTTCCTAAACTGTTCCTACTCAAAATATTTTCAATTTATATTAGTTAATCTCATTTTCTTGCTAAAAAAAAAAATATAATCTTAGTGGTATGCTAGGTACTTTGGTGACCATTAATATGGTCAAAATGTCAGCACTGCTCTGTTCAAGAGCACTGAGGAACTAGGTTGTCATCATCCACAATTTCACCTGCAATTCAGAATTTGTTAATGTTTGAATGTTCTTCTGCTTTGCCTTACTTAGCATTTTGACTGTACTTATGGATCAGCTAAGGAATGCTAAAATTCTTATATTGGAGAGTGAGTTACTACTTACTTAAGTGTACTTAACTTACTACTTACTCAAGTGACCTCATTTTTCTGACGTAACAGTAGCTTTTATTCAAGACAGAGCAAGTTTGCTATGGCTCCTAAAAAAGATGCAGCTACCTCGGGGGGGGGTGGGAATACATGGGTGAAATGATTTCCCAGGGCCTCCGAACAATAATTGGTGCAGGTGGGACTAGGACATAAGACAGGCCTCCCAGTCCCAGAATAATCACTGGTTCATGGAAATTTTGAATGTATAGAATTGTTAAGTGTAAACTTTTTGCTTGGTATTTTGGTGTTCTGTAATGAACTTTCCTGTAATTTTCACACAAGTTTGATGAAACAGTTTCTACAATCTGGTAGTTTAAGGATCTAGGAATTAAACTGATCTATAGGCAATGACTGTTTAGTTCAAGATGCCTTTATTTTGTCATGAATTGAAAATTAAGAGAGAAAAAATGATGCCCATCAGAAACACTGGAGTTCAGCATCTGTTTAACCTGGAATAGCAATTACGAATCCTGATCCTGGGAATTCTGTAAGATTATGACTGATGAGAGATAATGTCCTAAAGTGGCCAGCACTTCTAGGGAATTCATCCCCTGGGTAATTTCTGGACAAATGGACTGCCACTTCTGAAGAAGAGATCACATAGGAATTTTTGAATACTGTGCCTATCTAGCATACAGCTGCTGGAAACTAAACAGACAGCCAGTAGCATATTTTTTGAATCATTACAAATACCAGGATATCATGCATATGCCAGCACGTGATTTAATAGAGATGCTTTTGACTTTTGAATATTTTTCTTCACAGTAAGTGTAGAATGAGCATGGACAAAAAGTTGTGTCTATGACATTTGTGACTTAAATTTCTCGATGTAACAATTTTTTTTTTCCATTTAGGATTTTCAGTGTTGTCTGTTCTTTGTTGCAGAGGTAGTTTTCACCTGTGCATATACTGATACATAAAATTATGCCATGTAAGCCCAATGAAAGAGTAACTCTGTTTAATCCATCTTCCTTGAATGGCTCTGTAGAAAGTCAGCTTGAGCTGAAAAAAAATGAACATTTGCATGAAATGTGCTGTAGGATTATTGATTTTATAGGATAACACCATCTTTTTCAAATACAGCAGTATTTTGGACTCCAGTCTACTCTGTTTTGGGAAACCAGTGCACTGAAAAATAGGAGATCCTTTATATACTTAATCTTTTTTACCTGACAAGACATCTTTACTGAGCAAAGGCATGGTTGAATGTAAAAAGTTGCCTACTAATAATAGCAACACAATGTCAACAAAATTCAGCACCTCTTTTCTCACTTCATATTACAGTAAGTTTGGCGGCTTTAGAAATTTAGAAGGCAGCTGTAGGTTACTAGACCCAAGCCACATCTTGCTGATTATGATTTTACCCTCTCCTCTCCAATCTATTATTTTTAATTTGTTTTCTCTATAATATTCCTGAGCATATAGCTCCCAGTAAAATAGTGAGTTTTCTTAGACTTCCCTAGGTAGCTTAGAAAAGATAATTCTCTTTCAATTTAACACTTGCATTGCATTAACACCTAATGAAGAGTCAACCTCCTGCCATGTGAATATATGAAAAAAAAAAAGTCGTTACTTCCCGAAAGACAAAGGTCTTTATGAAACATGATGCATATGTTGCGTGTTAAGCGTCATTAGATTTTAAAATTTCATCCGTCACAAAGTTGTATGAATACTGCTGGTATTTTAAGCTTGGAATTCATGGGTTTAGACAGTAATAGCCATTTGTTTCCAGCACTGTAAATTTTCAGTCTGTCAGTATGCTCAATAAAATGCAAATGGAAGAATCTAAACAGTTGCTTGCAAGATGCTGTTGCTCATGATCCTTTAGCATACTGGGCAAGGCATATGTGATATGGTATATCATATGCTCTATATTTGTAAAACTTGTATGAATTTTGAGCTATCAATCCAGAAATAATTCATTGACTCCCTAACTTGAGGAATACCTTTCATGGAAGTGCTCCCAAACAGGCTTTGTCTTTATCCTGGCTAGCAAGACTCAGCACTTCAACTGTGCTGACTGCAAATGGAATTAGTAAACAGAATAATGAGATTGTTCTTCAGAAAAACCTTCTTGTTTGTGTTCCAGGCTGAGCTATGTGAATCACGCAGAAGATCTAGCCTCCAAACTACTCCAGTGTTTCCCAAAGAACAGATTGTCAGCACAGGCAGCCCTGAGCCATGAGTATTTCAGTGATCTGCCCCCACGGCTATGGGAGTTAACCGATAGTGAGTATTACCACCTCCGAACTGATTGAAAAGAAAGGTGCTAGTTCATACAGATGCATGTGTGTACACTAACCCTCACATGTGGACAGCTACACGGACATACACAGCGACACACAAAATACGTGAGTGCAATTGTGTAGCTTGAAATTACATAGTTAGCTTGACACAGGACAAAATGGATGATTTTTTTTTTTTTTGCTATCTCTGCTCTGCAGTCTGCAGCCAGCTATCTTTGTATTTGATTGTGTGCAGCCAAAAGAATTATCTGAATTGTCATAAAGCAAAAGGAAAAATACAATTTACATATTTAGTGCTTTTCACTTTATAACATACAGTACTTCTTAACTAGCTGCAGCATACAGGATAAAAATCCAGCTGTGTTTGATTCACAGAATCTCTGGGTGTTATAACAGTAATGTTTAAGAAAGGACTCAGCATTCGGAAGTCTGAGAAACACAAAGTAGACAAACAGTTAATTTGCTGAATTAGACTGCAAGAAGAGGATGGCAGTTGATATTATTAACTAAGAATGCTTTCAGTATTTACATACATCTTTTTATTTATTAAAGAAAATGCACTCTGATTGACTTGGCAAAAATGTTCCTATCATCATGTATGCTGTCAGTTATCTCTTTCATAATTGTAAATCATTTGTATTATACACGTGCATATCTTTTTCCAGTGTTAAAAGCACACTACTATTTATTTGGGAGGAAAATATTATCATGCGTATAGTTTTGATTCAGAGAAGATTGTGTTGTTAAGAATAACAATCATTTTGCTTTAACTCAATGTGGTGAAGAGAAGCATGCTTGCATTAGAACAGTGTATGTGCTTTTCTGCTTTCAAACATACAAGCATTGGACAAAGATCTAAATCCAGTACTCCGAGGTAAAAAAGATCAGAAATGCAACAATGACATATGTGTGTGTGTAACTACAGCCAATTTAAAAGTTTGGTTGTAAAAACTGAGCTCCCTTTCTGAATATTAATCCACAGTAGATTCTGTTTACATCGGTGTCAGTAGGAAAACTTTTGTCTTCCAAAAGTTTATCTTTTCCATCCCTGACAGCTGTAGTAGTCATGTTTTGAGCTGGTTTTGTGGCCTGGCTGTCTAAGTAACCCTACTCTCAACTCTGCTCTGAAGAGCACTCTCCCATTTGTGGAATATGAACGTTAAAATCAAACTAGCACTATTAATTTTAGTATATCACCAGCTCTGTCATAGACTGTGTCCTTGCTCTGCAAAAAGATTCCCAGTTTCCTCCTCCACCATGCTACCCCACCACTCAGTTTGCTGACTGCAGGACTTTATAAGCTGAAAATTCAAAGGATGCTGTGTAAATTCAGGCTGCTGTTGAAAGTCTGCCTTTGCTGAAACTGATGCAAAGAGATTCATTTCTTCAGGACTAATGAAACATCAAGAATGCCAGTTCATTTATCCTATTTCCACTAAATGGAAAACAAAAATCACTCTGCAGTGGTGACATCTCAATCCTTCTGACTCTGTGATTTAGTCTAGCCAGGATTTTGAATTCTGAATTCTGCAGTGGTACTTCTCTGTTAATATGGACTTATTACCCACTTGCCACTTAGTTTATCAGTCAGTGGTTAAATCCAGTTCTATCAGTGAAGTAAATGCCTACACATTATCACTCTGCAGCAGGCTGCCAACAGAGACAGTCTTGTCCTAGTCATTAACAAGCACAATGTATGCAGAACACCAGAGGGGAATTAAAACCACAAAAAATACCTCAGGGTGGTATTTTTAATATGAGAATTTAATTTGTAATTTCACAGATTAAGAATTTTGGCTGCATTAATCCTTTTATCAGCTCACAGCAGGTTATTTGCAGAAGCATAACCATAAGGCGATATTCATTGGCAGAAACACGTCTTTGCATAACGTTAAACATCAGGAGCAGTGAAACCTTTTGAAGGGGGGAGAATAAAGATGAAAAATCATTATATTTTAAAGCAAGGTTCTTCTAAATGCCTCCAGTAAAATTTTGAGTTACAGAAAGACTATTTCTGTGTCTAGTAGATAATCATTATGAAGCATAAATCCAGATGCAAGAAAGGACAATCCCAGTATCAAATACTACAATCACTTCTATTTAGTATGACTTGGATATACTTGTAAACATATTTACAAAACAAAGAAGTCATATACTTTGGAGAGTTGGGAAAATGTTTACTGTGTAGTGAAATTACCAGGTTTTGTGATTCTGGTTCTCTGGGTTAATATTTTACACTGGAAAACACTTGCTATTGATAGTTAAATAAATGTAGGTATAAACACATTGAGTCTTTATGCACAACAGAAGTGTGTGTACACACAAAATCTAATGCCTTCTAATCAGACACCACTGTGATTTTGCAAATCCCTGTAGCAAGTAGTATTAATCGTGGAACATATTTTGTCCAATTTGGTCCTGTGCTGAATTGCAAATTTGGGGATTTAGCACTAAAAACCAAGGAAACACTCACAGGTGAACAGAAAGAAAAAGGGCGGGGGGGGGGGGGGGGGGGGGAATCAGTCAAATGATTTAAATGATTTTCCGTCAGAAAATACTGTTTCTTTGGAATCACAGTATTTCATGAAAGTATGGCAACTCAGCCTACATTGAAAAAGTAAAAAAGAAGTGTTTCACTTTCTCTTCTTGTTTTGACTTTAGTACTATGTATTTATACTTTATACATAATATTGTACAGCATAAAATTCTAATCTTGTGTTTAATTTTAAAAAGGTGTGCAAGATGAGTTTATGTGAGAAGGGAAATTTTGGGGGTTTTTGTTTTGTTTAGTTTCAAGTCAATGCATCATTACGATTGGGTTGGAAGTCCAGTCTCCATATAAGCTGTCTCATATCTAGCCACTTTCAGTTTTTAAAAATAGCACATTAAAAAGGTAAGAGTTGTGCAGTCCTGCTAAAAACATCTTGTCAGGGAATACAATACAATTTATGATTCAACATAGCCTTCATTCATCTCAGACCTGAGCAGTAATCTGTAGATTAACGTCTTTTACTAAATATGTGTACTTAAAAAAATCAGCCCTCCCCCTTTTCTGCTTTCATATTTGAGAGCTCATAACAATTTATTTGCATAAATTATACACCATTCATAACATATGGTACTAAGGATAGCAGAATATCAAATGCTAGTTGAAATGTCACAGTGTGAAGCTCTAGTACATAAAACAATAGCCAGGTCTTTTAAAGACATAAAGATGAAAGAGTAGCTCCAAAAATTTACAGCTGTGCTAGCTGTTAGTGCAAAACCAAAGAAAACTGTTACAACCCCAATGAGTTCTTTAAACAGTCTATTAACATTTCCTCATACAAGCATGGAGTGGCAGAGCTCTGAGGATATTTTTATATGGACATTTGTTCTCCGAAGGTATTAAGTCAGTGATTTTTCCCACCAGTTTGAGGCATCCTAAGTAAAACTGAGTTTTCAAACCATCGATGTGTGAGTATTTAACCATTTGCATTTTGATCCCTGTGATTGATATCATCATGTCTACTAATAATTAATTACCTGGTGCTAGTGGAAATAGTCAAAGTTTTTCTCGTTCATGCAAGAGGGGATTGCTTTATGTGAAAGCTTTTTGAGTTGTTGGGATGTTTTTAACAAGCCTAGTTCTCTATAACAGTTAAAATGAAGTCAAACAAAATAGTTCAGTTCTACTGGCATCAAGATTCTGAAGATGTAATATGTGATGACAAATTATTGAAAAACCTTCCTGCATTTTTTCACATTCCTATTTATTTCTAAATGCTCTCAGAGCAGACATTTTAGAATGGAAAATATGAATTATATAGCCATGCACAGGACACGTAGACACACACAACCTATGCACAGGACAAGCAGATACACACAACATGGAAACAGGTTTTTTTAGAAGATGCATGCAGCTAAGAATGTTTACATCATACAGCTTTCATCATATAATGCACGCAGCTATTTTCCATTCAGAATTTTTGCAGTGCTTGCTTGCATAAATAGGTCGTATCTATAAAAGCTGTATATATTTACTCAGTGTTGTGTTTTCCATATATATTAATTATTTTAAAATTACTACTTTTGTGGGAAGAAATCAAAGTTTCTAAACTGACACTCTTTTTTGCAGTGTCTTCTATTTTTACTGTACCGAATGTAAGATTACAGCCAGAGACTGGAGAAAGCATGAGAGCCTTTGGAAAAAACAACAGTTATGGCAAAGGTGTATCAAACAGCAAACATTGAAGAATACCTATGTTCACAACTGATCATGCAGGTAAGCCATGATTATTGGAAGGTATATCTTTGAAAATATTCTTTACTTTAGTTCTCTTTAGAGAAACAAAATATAAAATTCACCTGCACATTTCTTAAATTGCTCACATTCAGGCAGATAATCTGTTTTTGCAGTATAATGGTCAGTATGAAGAGTGTAAGTTACTGGCCTTGTGGGCAGGATCAGTGTCACTGAAGGGTTGAAAATATTGCAGAGGCTGGTGCCAGCAGATTAACTGCTAGGTTGCCTTTAATTTGGACTGGTGTTTTTTTCCCCAGTAAGACATGGAGACATAAAATACCTCTTGCCATTTCTGTTGCTAAACTTTGGGGCAAGGACAAGAAATGATTCATTTAGTATGTTTGATAGCCTTGATAACAGAAGGATATTCTTGATGGAGGCAGAGGTGCTATCATGTTAATGAATGTGGTCTGTGTTACTGGATCTACTAGAACTGGTTTTGTTCTTGAAAGGCTTTCATTCAATACACCATCTTTTTAGGCTTTGTTATTCAGCAGTGAAATAGTCTGTAATATGACTTCAGGTGTTGTAAGAGTAGAACAGAACCTGGGAAGGACAGGTGAGTAGAGAGACTACATACCAAATTACAGTAAGGGTATGGTGGTGTTTATATCATGGCATTAACTCTCCTCTGCCCATATGCATCACCCCAGTGTTTTTTCAGTGGAATTTCCCACTTGACAGACTCTTCCAGATTAGCAGTATTCCCTTATATAGCTGTTTGCTTATTATGTTTCTGTAAATAGTTTCATACGACAGTGTTTCACAAAATACCCAAAGTGCAGTTCCTTTCATTCAAAAACCCAGGCCTGCTGCTTGGTTATTTTTTTAAGTCCTGGTTGCTTTTGCATGTTGAGTATATTATAACAGCTTGTTATGGAAGTTCTAGGAGCTGAGATAAATGCACACGCTGCTTGTGTACCTATTCAAAGGTATAGTCTTACATAAATATATAAAGTCTATATTTAGCTACGTTTGCTTGTTACAATATCAGATATAACTTTCTCTAATTAATTATAATCAGTTTTACTGTTGTAGGTTTATGTGAGTTTTTTTTTAACCCTATAATATCGTGGAGGCTGTTTGCCTGACAGGCAGCAACTGCTGAAAAACTGAAATGAATAGATTTTGGTCTTGACAGCCTGCCCCAATTTTTGCACAAGCTCTCTGCCAGCAAACCATTTAAGATTTTCTAATGTCAGAAATGAGGCTGCCTCAGAGCACTCTGTTTACATCTTTATTGACAAGCTAATCCCTACTTTTTCCCGGGGCTGTGTCCCTGCAGACATCTCTTCAACCTTGTCTCTTCTAACGTGACATATCATCCATCTAAAGTAAATTTAGAATGTGCCCATCTATGCTAAAGACCTTTTGTGTGGAAGCTTACGTATGGAATCTCATTTCTCATGTACAGAATCTCTGCTTTCTGTTGCTTCCCAGCAAATGTAATTTTTCATTTATACAATATGCAATAGAAAGTCTGTATTTGCAGAGGGGTGTGTAAAATAGCAGTAAAGAGAACCATTTGATCATTCTTACTGAATATCTATTTAAGCCAATGCAGATTACTTTTTTAAATTTTTTTATCTAAAGAGAAAGAGAGAGCCATATGTACCCTTGATGTACGTCACTGTACTATTATGGCTACTCAACCACAGCTTTAATACAGAATAGCACCTTTCATTGTGTAAGATCTGGAGCCACTTAACAAATGTTAAGTTGTGACGTATACATTATTGATTACAGTTTTCCATCGTAGCTTGGGACTTTGGTGTGCAGGTGCTTACAGTGCAGTAACATAACCGTTCCTGCTTGTAGTATTTGACTTGTGATGTAAGATGGGGAGCAGCAGATAATACTGGAAGAGTATTAGTACTGAACAGGAGTCCTGTTGTACAGTGTAGAGAGTTGGGGGTTAATGAGGTGCAAGTAGAATAGCAGAGGAGGCAGAAGAAATGTGGACATGGAAACTGGACCTGGAAGAGGAGCTGTTTAGGCTGGGTGGAAACCTTTAAAGGAGTGAGACCACTAAGCAAAAGGAGTAAGAGTCAGTGTGGGGAGTGAAAGGAGTTGGGAAGAAAGACAGCAGTTTTGATAATGTGAAAAGGTCTGGCGAAGGCTTAATCTGAAAAGCAGGTGGCTGTGATTTGAAGCAGTAGAGCAGTGATGGGCACGTAGGATGTTCAATCAGTAAAATGAATGAGTTAGGAGCTGAGTCAGTTATTCTAGCACAAGACTAGAGTTGCAGTAAGCAGGATGGTAGCATTAAGGATGGGGTATTTATTATGAGATATTCAGTTAAGGTCTCCATTCACAAGGCTTGGTGAACCAAAAAGATGCATGAAGAGCAAAAAGAAAGATGACAGCAATTCACCAGGGTCATGAAATTAACAGACAAGTCGAGTTAGATGGAGGCAAACAATACAAGCTGTTAAAATGTCAATGAGCACAATGAGATAACATTACATCTAGTAAGGGTAAAGGAAAATTAAAAGGTGCCAATATCGCAAGGAAATAGATCACATTATGAAAAAAACAGAGGCAAACAAATACTTACAGCTTTATCTCCTGGACAAGGCAGGTACATATGTATTTTACCCATCTTCTTGAATTGACTTTATGCATATATGGAGGTGATAGAGAGGTTAGGAAGGGCTGGAATTTTGAAGTATTCCAATATCCATCAGGAAGCGATGAAAGAGAAAAATCTGTAGATACTCTCTAATCCTCTGATATGTGTGGAAGGGGATGGTTCTATTTTTTATGTATTTTGTGCATTTTCATACATTTATACATTATAAAGGAATTTATTAGAAGAAACACACAAAAACCCCAAACCAAGCAACCATCTTCAACCACTTCCAGAACCTCAATGGTGTTAAATAAAATTCTAGTCTTGTGTCTGATTCTTCCTTCCAAGTGTTCCTAATTTACTTTTTTCAGGGCAGAATAGGAAATAAAATTGAGAGTGCCAACAAAGAAGCTGTGCCAAATCTTGCTGTGATAATTTAAGAAATTATCACCTCCTGCTATTCTTTCCACATGCTTGCCAGATGTTACTGCCCTAATAGTGCACCCACTGAATTAAATCCACCTTTCTTTAGGGGCTGGAAAGCAGAGACTGGGCTTTGTCCAGCAGTGGCTGAGACATGGGCAAACACCATCATCTGCCAACTTTGGAAGCAGCAATTTCTGTCAGATTGGTGAAGGAAAGGAGCTGAAGGCAGTAACTTTGTAAATGGCTCCATCATCATTTGTTAGAGCTCATCTGCTGCCCTTAGAAACAGCTGCATGGAGCGACTGAAGAAACTGGTGTATCTCTGAGAATTTCTGCTGTCTTTAAAATATTGTAGTGCTTCAGCTGCCTGTCTGCCATATAGCTGCTTACAGATCCAGAAAACTCCTTGAAATAGCTAGTAATCTAGGACATGTTTCTGAAAACCTAGATAATCCCTGTCAGGCTCGGACTACTAATAGAGTCTTTGTGGAGTACACTGTGTCATTGTCTTGGGCTCCAAGAGAGAGACAACCCATCATTTCAGTGCCCATGGGGAAAGAGCTGACATCTGAAGTTACCAAGGTCGGCGTTGAGGCTGCTCCCTACTGGAGAGAATTAGCAAATAGGTAGTAATGAGCTCCGCTGCTCACAGAAGTGTCTGTCAGCAGTGAATTAGACGGGGCCTTTGGGGGAGAAAGGAAAGAAATCTTTTGGCCATATCCAGGCATCTTTAAAGCTTTGTGATAAAGCAAAACATTTTTATTTTGTGCCTGTTGGTTTTCACTGATATATTTTCCCCCTGGGCAGGAAGCATATCTGCAGAAGTATTCCCCATATCTACATAAATTGTTGAGATATATTGTGTACTGTATTCACCTATCTCTACAGATACTGTTTTATCAAGACAAGAATGGGCCATAAGAAACTGCAGAGCTGCATTTTCCTTTGGCCAGTGGAATATGTGGCTGGTGTTTGTTCCTCTCTGGAGGAGAAGGAGTCAAATTGTAATCGAAAAGACAAGGCATTACCTGATACCAGATAGCACGCAATGTTTTCTTGTGGTGATTTATAATCCCCGGTTCCCATTGGTGGACCAGAGACACGAGATGTGTTTCTGGCCTATTGTCTGCTTTCCAGAGCCGGCAGGGACAGCTTCATTCAGGATGGTAACACCATATGCTTTTAAAGTATTTAACCTGTATTACCATAATGAGATCCCCTGGCTTTCTAAATCTCTTTGACAATTCACTGGAGCAAAACAAAAAGTGGTCTTTATTTGCATTGCTTCACCACACGCACATGCATCGGAGCAATCCTGAATTTCAATCGTAGGATGATGAATTCTTTCTTCTGTGTCCATTTAAGCCAGCAACTGACACCAGCCCAGCCAATCAAAGGGACCATGGCGTCATTCAGGTCAGCTCAGCTGTGTAAAAAACAGAATAAAGCCGAAGAGGTGACAGTTAGCATTATAATGGCAAAAAGTGCTAGTCACTGATTTGGTTGCTTCTAACCAGGGATGTGCAGCAGCACAGAATCATTATGTAAAATCACCTTTTTCTCCTTGCTAGCTAGAGAGGTGACTGTTGTTGCATCTCCATCCAAATAGTTTCATTTTTGTTTGTCATCTTCAGTTTTACATTTACAAATTGTGTAAGAGCTCCTATTCAGCACCACTGTGTGGAAACATAATTTTTGCCTGTTTTGCCCTAGTTGAGCTGCAGGGAAGCTGTAGTCCAGCAGTGTATGTGTCCAGCAGTCAGTATTGAAAAGTCATTCTCATTCACTACTCCCCTGCATTTACTCTGTCCTGGGTAGCCCAGTGTTGCTGAATCACTGTGGAAAACCGTATACTGTGCTTCTAAGTCTTCATCTCTCCAGCTTCAGGGGATAAAACTGTAGTAATTACAGTGGAGAAAGGTCTGCATAAAAGAGAAATTCTGAAGTGAGTTGCTGTATGTCAGCCAGATTTTGTCATTGTTGATTTAATCAAAAGCTGCAAGTAGCCAGTAGTGCTTTATAGGTACAAGATCTCGAAATTCAGTGTGAACCCAGCTTGGGAGAGAAAAGCAGAGCTATAAAAGCACAGCAGTTAACAGTTTCACTTTTTTAATGCACTTTTTTTTTAAATAGATGGATTAAAATAAATGTTTACAAACAGCCATTGTGCTGCCGCAGTGGAAAAGATGGAGGCCTAAGCACCAAAGATGGGAGGTTTAAATTTCTCTTGCTTCTTTTAGTGCCAGACAATGTCTATACATGAATGTTGAGGGTCAGTTTAATTATTTAACTAATACTGGATTTGCATAAATTGGCTTTCGTGAAAAGGCTAATAAGATGCAGTTGTGGTGGGCAGCTGAAAGCAATTTGGTTTTGAGTCCAGTAATGACAGTACTGAACAGAGTTGAAATTGTAACATCAATTTTGTAAAACGTTAAATTAGTGTTAAGCTGTGAAAGATAACTGCAGGATCCAAGATACTTTTTGGTGCTCTAATACTTTTAGTGCCATTATTTTTGAATGTTAACAACATAATGGTTTTATGAGACTGTTCCAGCTGTGCTTCACTTAATATCAAAGAATAAGATCACCACACTGATAGAATATGCCTTAAATCTAACACACAAGGGAAAAACTCCAGGCATTGGACTACATTCTCCTCTTGATATCTAAGAATTTATTATCTTATTCCTTTAGTCTAAAATAAGAGTTACAGATGAATTTTGTCCTCTATTCAGCCATAAAGAAAATCCCCCCGTATTCAATAGGCTCTGCTCAGAGGGTGAAATGGACGGAACAAATAGCTGGCCAGTGCAAGTCTGTCCTCATATAAATCACCCACCTCGCTTACGTGACACGTGGGGACTGAGGCTGGAGTGACTGTCCATACGGATGTCCATCAGATCCCCCAGTATGCCACAGTAAAGGGAACTCGCCACCCAGTCAAGGAGTTCATAGGACTTAAAAATATCTTCAATGGTATTCCTGTGTCGTTAGTGTAATAGCTCGCCTTGCCTGTTATCATGTGAAATACACTGCCACTTAATTGCACTCTGTATAAGTAGTGGAATACACAGTCTCATGGCTTTCGTGATAAAAATCCTTCTTCAGAGTTGGTAACCTAATGGATAGAGGTATGGAAAGCGAATGGGTGGAGGATGCCTTGTGGCCTCGCTAAGCGAGCTGAACATGGTGCTGAAAGCCTGTCCGATCCATGGACTGAAAGACCGGGACAGCATCTATGCCTGGAAATAGGCATAGGTGGAAATAAGTAAGCATGAACAGGATTTCCAGAATCATGGACAGGATTCTGGGAGGAGGGGTAGTTAGGGAGTTTCTTTAGGGATGAAGGGAGAAGGAGGAAAGAAAGGAAGCAGCACAGAGAGAGGAGGACTTCACATTTACTGTTACATACTGTACTTGGTAGGACAAGTATATCAAACCTCCATGGCTAGGAGACATTGATGTCTTCCTTGCAGTTATATACTCCATGTTACTCTGTGTGAAATTAGTGGCTCCATACTTACTGACATGATTCTTTTTTTAAAAATTACAAAGTTTCATGGCCAGATCAGCTGCAAAGCTGGCAGAAGAAAAAGGAAGCATTACTAGTCTCATGGATAACTTTTCTCAAGGGACAATATCATATTTTCTTGTACTGTTGCACAGTCTGGAGCCTATTTTCAGTTCATTTCTAATGCATGATAACTTGCCTTCAGCACTGTGAAGATTCATTTTCAAATAATTTTTAGTGTAGAGGTTTTTAATTTAACAGTGGCTTTTGCTGTAGGAAAGATACTAGTGATATTTGCATGAATGCATGTGCTCCTTTGCAGCGCTGTTGGTCTGTCTTTCCAGTCTGACTGTTCTTAAATTTAGGAGACGGAAGGTGGAATCTTCTGTGCCATAAATGCACTGTATTGTATTATTAATATTAGGATAGCAAGTGATTCCCACTAGACAGTCTTTGTGGTCTGTTGATGCTTTAAGAAGTGTCTAGGCATGAAAGGCCGTTTGAGTTGCAGTGGGCTGATAGTCTGGGATGACATTTGAATGCAGAGAGGACAATGTATAAATGACAATGACTGGGAGGGAGGCAAAAGCGGGTCTAAACTCTCCCTATTCTCCCATGGACAGTCAACTCTCCTTTAGGATTATTTCCTCACGTGACTCCTCAGTTAGGCTTTGTCTAAGAGGAAAAGTGGAACCACTGAAGGGGAGAAACTGAGGTTTCCAGACAAAGCAGAGGCTCCCAGTACTGACACATATGGCCCGTAACCCAGAGAGACAGCAAAGCTAATGAGAGGCATTGCCTCTCAGGCATCATTTGCAGCATTCAGAATTAACAGAACATTTTACTTTCAGCCAAATCATAAACAAAAAATGAATTTTAGTAATGCCATATACCAGAATTGTATCCGTGGAGAGCAAGCTTTGTGTTGCTATTTTGAGTCTGTAGTTTACATTGCCTGTTTCTCTATGAAACAAAGAAACTAAACCAGCCACTGCAAAATTGGCTCTGAAGGCAACACCAATTAAAGTGAATGTGCACTGAATACTCCTAGTTGTGGGGAGATTCTTGCCTAAACTGCAGCCATAGTTTACAAGTCATTTAATAAAAATACATTATTTTTTCTGCCCCATAAGCTGGGATGTGGGTGGATGGTTTCCCACATGCTCCTATTGCTAATTGCTATGAAAGGTCTGAGGAGGAAACCCCCCCAAAATTGGGAAAAAATGCTAAATTTGCCAATAAAAATACATAATATAGAGGAATAACACTGAAGGAGTATCTTCAGATATTTTAAGAAGCAGAAACAGAATTGGGTATTTTCCATGATTTTGTGGTCTTGTTATAAATGATTAATGTTGTTTTGGACCATACATGTATTTTGAATTAGTAATTATGAGTGATCATTCACCGCCATTAGTACCTAGCTATTAATTTTGTAGAATCATTTCTGCAACCATCTTTTGATGTTACTATAAGGACTGTTTGTACATTATATTTTCTGGCATGTATGTTGTAACAATACAATCACAGCATGTCATAGCACGGTGTAAGCCTTTTTATTCAAATTTTCTCCCTGAAATTTTTATTGTACAGTTGCTTTTAATGCCTCTCTTCTTCATTCTGTGCATTGCATCTGTGTTAAAACCTAGTTAGCTTACAGTCTTACCTGCTAAGTTTGATTAAGAACAAAACTAGTTACCTGAAGGGAAAGCAAATCTACACAATTAAATCTGTCCCTGTGTGCTTGAAAGATTCAGCAGTAAGTAATCTGTCCCATCATAAAAGGAATAAAATCAAAACCACTGAGTCATTATCATGACTCTGCTTGGTTTCAGCCCACAAAGTCACATCTAGACTATGTAGATACTGTATTTGTTGGTTTATGTGTCTGTGTGCAGACACTTGTAGATACAGAGGTGTAAATGTTGCCAGCATTTAAATGAGATTAAAAATGCTGTTTATGGCTTGCATCAACAACAAAAAAATACTCATAGTCATCCCCAGGTGAAGACTCATTTAACGAGCTTACAGCACCTAATTAATGCTGTAAAGAACGCCATTTGGCAGAGCAGAATTATGAGGTCTGCATATTGATGGTGGCAGGGAAAAATATATCTGTTTTCTCTTTATATGGTAAAATTAACTTGCGTTCTTCAGAAAATGGCACATCTCGAAGGTATTGCTCTCAAAATGATCTCAGGGTGGAAAGAAACCAGTAATAACAGCACCAGGCATTCAGTTCTGTCCTAATTTTCCCACCAGTTTTTCAGTGTTTCAGCTGCCTCAGAGACTTAAAGTACTCTCATTAGGTAGCTGCAGAGGCTGCCTGCTTGCCTACTCCATCACTCTCTGCTAGCTTTCTCTCTCGCTCCCCCTCTCTTGCGCTCCCTTTTTTTTTTCCCCTCCTGCCTTGGGAGTGACTGTGAAGATCATTTGCTGGCATGATTGGCAGGTTAGAGGATTCGATCAGATGAGTTCCTCTTAGTGCAGGTCAAAAAGGCTAGTTAGCAGGAGCTGTCGAAAAATGCCAGCAGCATTCAAAATGGGAAATGTCATGACTTCGAGGCAGGGGGTGCCACCTGGAACAGAAAGCCCCCAGCTCATTAGCAAGTTACAGGATGCAAGCTTAACTGGAGGGAGCAGAGGAGGAAAGATAATACCCAATAGGGAAAATTATTGTGAAGTGGAATTGATTTCATGTATAATTTGTTTATCACTAGAGGGGACAAATGCTGTCCTCCTGACATGTGCAGAGGAGTGTGGACTGTGAATGAAGCAACTTAGCATAATCTCCAGGTTGAGCTCTGGATATAAAGGATGCCAACTTCTTTCTTCCCAACTGTGGAAATGATCAGGTCATGTTGTATTAATTAAACCTGACATACTCTCAAATGGTTTATCTGGGCAATTTTAGCAATTTAACAGAATGTGGTAGATACGAGCTGCATTCATTATTAACACAGGGCAGTGTTTTGTTTTCTGGATGCAGTGGGGTTGGGGTTTTTTTGCAAGCTGCTGTTGTAAAAAGACGTGTTTCTGTTGCAAGTTGAATTATAACAGAGCTCATTTTTAATGCTTAGTCAGACTGCATAAAATCAGAATGCAAGTTCAGTTCCATGATATAATGTCATTTCCAGGAAAAACTACATACCCTTAGAAAGTATGGATTTAAAAATAAAGTGTTTAGGTTTAGTGTATAAAATTTAATCTGAAATGAAGACTACAGAGTCTGCTGCCTGTCATGGACTTAAAGAATGCTCATACAAAATAGCAGCATTACAAAATGCTTAGTCTTCTCCAAGACATTCTGTAGTGGTAAGATTGCAGGCAAACTCTTCATCCCAGGCAGTTTTGCTAGCCCCCCCTGGCTATTAATGTTGCTAACCATTCATTTGCTTCACTGGTCTGTATTTTCACATAAAAGGCATATTGCGTATCAGTAGAAATGAGCTGCATAGATTTTTCTCCCCCCTTGGTTTTTTTTCAAAAATGTTATGAAAATAAGATGGGATCCTGGTAACTTCTGGAATCTTTTATCGTGGTATCTTTGTGAGGCTTTGAGCCTAGCGTTACTCCTCCTGAAGACAATGGGAGAATGCCATAAACTTCAATGGGAATAGGGCTGGCTCCCTTATCAAAACTAGTGTAGACACAACAGTACCATCTCAGGCTGAGTAAATGAGATTTAAAAGCTGCAAGCTGTTCCTGAAGAACTGTTTTGCAAACTATATCTCTTCTTATTAAGGAATTTTGCCTTTTATATATTAAACATGTACTTCTCTCAGAAGTTTGCAGCTCATGCTTAAGGAGTCTCTTGGTTGAATGCTGAGGAATGTTTGCTTAGTGTTCAGATCCTTGATGTTGTTTTTTTCCAGCTTTCATTTTCTTCCATCCATCAAAGTTTTAACATTGGTTAATGGAGTAGCCAGGGTTTGCTTTATTGAGTAACCACAGGCTGTTGAATTTCCCTTTCTCCACCTAATATGAATCAGATTTTTTAAAAGGACTTTCTTAATCAAAATATTTGCACAGAGACTTACAGATGAGTGTTTTCTGTTTTGTATTTCTGCAAAAAGCTCAGCATTAACATTCTGCTAGTTTGCCAAAAAAGAAGAGTTACTAAAGCACTGTAAACACAGGCATTCTTTACCTTTCAGATAACTTTTTAGTGCAAAGTTCTTTCAGATGGGCACGGTGAATATTGGCTGCCATAGTCTGAGCTAATGAATGCACATACTCAGTCCTTTGCAAAGTTCAAGAAAGAGAACAGAATATTGGAATAAAAATATCCTCTTTGCAGATCCCATGGGAGAATTTTTCCTTGGGTAGCTCTCCAGATGCCCAACTACTCCTTAAGTAAAAAGTAGAAATGAGTTTGAAGAGTTCAGAAACTATTTGTTATTCAATGTCTGCTCTGATGCTTTGTTTGTGGAAGTGATATACATTTAAATTATTTGAATGGAATTTGACTGTTACACTTCTACTGGAAAAGAGAGCAAGCTGTCTGGGAAATCTCCAACTCTGTTAGCTCAATGGAATAAAGACAAAGATCAGTAAGCACTGGACAGACCTGCCAGACTTTAACATTTGAGGGACCTGTGGTGGGTATAGTGTCTATCTGCATCTGGCAGCAGCTGCTTGGACACAAGCAGAAGGATGTTTTGGCTAGGAAGTCAGGCAAGCACAGATAACTCTTTCCTAGGACTGGTGAGACACAGGGTAGTGACCTGTGCATATCCTAGGTTCATGACCAAGGAAGTTATCACTCAGAATTTAAAAAAAATAGTTAAAAACCTTGTATTTCCCACATATTCCCTACATTTTCTGGCAAGTAAAAGAATTATAGCCTGAAATAGAAGAAAGAATTTGACCGTTACTCCTCATTTCTTAACTGGACAACTTCTGGTTTTTCAAAACTGATTCAACTGTTTTCTTAGCTTCTAGGAACCTCATCGTCCAAATAATGACAGCCCAAAAGGAATTAGTAAATGCCTTATTGTCCCTCAAACTTACTATTCCTGCAGTTGTTCGTCATTCAGTCAAATCCTGACTTCTCTATCCTAAATGAATCCTGGTTTGTTCCTTGACTCTCTAGGGAAGGTCAGGCAGGAGTAGTGATTTGGAGAATCTCATATTCATCATCTGATTTCTACATATTTTCTCCCCAAAATTTCTGAAAAATCACTGGAACTTGCTAGTGTGCATTTTGCGAAGTTACGCATCTTTGTGAATCACTTTTCAGCCAGGAAGAAGCTGTAACACATGGTCCGTATTCCATGTCACTGACTTCTTTTGTCATTGCTTATATGTAAAAACACTTGCTTTATGAATTGCCTGTATCTTTTTGGAGGGAATGGATGTGTAGAGAGTGTTGGAAAATCCAGTGAGCCCTGAGGTCATCTAAACAACTCTGTAATGTGAGCAGCTGTTGATGAAATGTGGTTCAATCAGTAACATTTCAACTTCTGTTTTGTGTATTATATTTCAAATTAAATAGGGCAGTATAAAACAATCCAGAAGGTGAACCTGGGATTGGGCCATGTAGGTTTTTTGGGGTGTGTCTGTAGTTTGTGACTTTAATGTCATTCACTTTTTAATCTTTTTGTCCATCTGTGTTGTTAATGGTGGCCTGTAGTAAACTAATATCTCTCTCTCGAAATCCTTCTCTAAGACTTTGCCTCACCACATTTTTCTTTCTTTCTTTTTGTTTTTGGTTTTTTTTTTTTACTGAGTCCTACCCCTACATTAAATATCCCACAAGCTATTTACATGTATTACTAAGTCTTTAAGGAGATGCATTTAGGTAGATTGAGGCACATTGAATATTTTTTGACCTAACCCTGTCAAAATCCTTGACCAGGAATTCTATGCATGTCTTGATTTTTATTTTCTTAGCAGGTGGAACATTGCTTTTGAATCATTAACCCTTGCCATATTTTCTCAGAGAACTTAAAAGCTGAGACTTTCTGAATTTTCAAGTCCTAGACTGGCTGTCTTGTGTAGGTTGCTCTCCTCACTCCCCAAAATCATCCCCAAGCCTCACAGTTTTCTGGGAAACTACTGAACCAGTTTGTGTGCTGTCAGAAGTAGGAGCGTTACTAGTATGTGACTGCACTGCATATGTCACCAGACAGCAGAACGTAGCCATCTCTTCTTCTGCCAGACTCTGAAATGCCAGGTAAAGAAACTGCAGCACACCTGGGAATTTAGAAAGGTGTTTGAAATGTGCATCAGTGGAGCAGAGTGATTTAGAAATCTAATTCTCTTTCTGTGAGTTACTGTGGAAGGCAGAGGGTAAATGCAACTCAGTCTGAATGCATGGGTCCTTACGGAAGCAGAAGAGGTAGAAAAAAAATGTCCCCAGCTGCAGGACTGGAGGAAGCAATGCTGCTCTAATACAGCTAGAACACTGGGCAAAAAAGCAGGAGCTACACCAGGTGAAATCTGCAAAGATTCTTATGTATGTGGTGTTTCTCACCTATTTTATTTGCATGAAAAAAGCATCGTTTCTTGTAAACATTGTAGAAGCATCAACATTTTCAGCTTATGTCTATTGCAAGAAACTTTCACTGAATGTTCTGAATTTCTGTTGTTAATCCACTGTGTGTTGTGGTCATGATCATGCACAGAAGTTAAACAACTCCCCCTTGCTCCCCCGTGCCCTCCCCCAAAAAAAACCAAAATCCCAGACCACGATGATAAAATAGTTCATTAAGTCCAGCAACAGCTTGTCAACTTGACTCTTAGTGTGTTTTTGCCTGCCATTACAAACCACATTGATCCACAGATTTGGAATAATCTAGAAATAAAAGGAGGTGAGAAGGCTTTTAGAAACTTTTTACCCAGTTTACTCCTTACAATTCGTCCTTAAAAAGGTGGTTGTACTCTAGTGTTTGAGGAAAAAAGATTGTAGTCTTTCTGGTTTAAAATATTCTACAAAATTACAACAAATGTAGTATAAGGGTATGTGCTAAAGGTAGGTGGATGCTTTTGTTGTTTTGTGACCTTGTTGTCTGAAGCTTTGACCTCTCTCTCCCTCATCTCTTTCTTTCTTTATTAACTTTTATTTCTTACATTGCACCTGAAACCTGGAATGTAAATTCTGTAGATCACAGTTTTTACTTACCAAGTTATTGGAAGGTCCTACCACTGTTGGTGGCACTGGAAAAATGCCGTATAATAATAAGGAACCTCAGTGCTGTGTTTATCCCTTTTGGCACAGTTGAATTTGCAATGTTAACACCCCACACACGCCTACACACCCCCAGCCCGGTCATGGATTCTTTGCAAAAGCCGGTGATTTCTTTGCTCCTGGTGCACATCCAAGTGGAAAGGAGATTGGAATGTGAAGAGATTTACCTTTGCTGTCACTTGCTTTTGTATATGGACTGTGCACATTGATGATGGATAGGTATCCTGTAAGTTCCAAACTTTCTGAAAGGCAACAGAATTCTAGCAGACACAAAGTAAGTAAATGGAGGGTGCTGTCAGCACTTCCTTCATTTAACCTAAACCAGAAAACAGATAAGGGCAGACATGAGGTCACATTTTGCCTTTTAAGGTAAATAATCTATGTCAGCTTCCCAAGGCTTCCCATCTCAACAACGATAAACACGGTCTGTGTATAGGGCTGGATCCATCATACCTTATCCCTGTGAGAACCCTCGGTGCGTGTGGTAGGATGTGGTCTGTGCTAGTGTTGTGGGGAGGGGGAAAGAGTAGTGTGTAAAACGCATTACATCTGCGTAACTGGAAGATTTTAGGTTGGTCAAATACATATACTCCGGTGCTAATGGAACAGAGATCACTTAGCACCATATCTAAGGAATTAGAAATGTATATGCATGATTCTCTGTTACTCAAATAGGATGCCCATCATACTGCATTAATGACATAGCTTTATTCTACTCATTTAATTTTTCTTCATGTTTTACCAGCTGAATAGCTCAGTGCTGCTGTTGGGTCCTGTATCGTATGGTAGACTTTGCCTTTTGAACTGCGTACATCACAGTTTTCTGCAGCTCCCTATCTCTACTGTCATTCCTTTTCTTTACTTGAAATGTTTCCAAGGAGGAGGAGAAGAAAGAAAAGATTTTAAAAGGAAAAAAAAAAAAAAAAAAAGGAGGTGAAGGAGAAAGAGACTGCTGTGGAAAAATAAAAGTTTAAAAGAAAACCAGAATGAATGCTTCACTTGTTGGCTTTTAGCACAATTACCATACCTTGGGAAATATGCAGGGAATAGTTAATTATGACTAAATGAGCTTCTTTTAGAGTTCATGGCAGGCCCCAGCATCCAACTGTCAGTGTTGTGAAAGATTGAATTGGAAGGCTGGTCTCCCTGTCAGCCGGTAGGATGGTCTGCCGGAGTGAAATAGACAGTGAAAAGATAGCTGCGTTAGAGTAGCCTCAGCAAGGGAAACACGTATAGCATTTGCATACTTCTTCTGCAAAGGGGGTTTAATCCAAAGAAAGGAGGAGATTTCGGTATTGTCAGCCAAGGCTTTGTTCAGGGTGAAGAACAGAAGGAAATCTGAAGAAGGGGCCTTTCTGAAGCCCTTGCTCACAGACTGGAGGTTGTTCTAGTAAAGTTATGTACTTGGGGATTGTTTACACACTATTGTGTGTTTGAAGATCTTCTAAACTGAAAGACTTAAAGTATGCCTCTTCGCTAACACAAAAGCAGGGAATTTGTATGGTAAAAATGACTTACACTGCAAAACGGAACAAGGTCTTTTCATTATCTGCACAAAATACCCTAAAGTTCCTTTTTTGGTGTAGACAAAGTTCCCTGATACTTCTTAGCTGAACTCATATATCACAGAATGTTTTCAGACTAGGAGAAAAACAGAATTATGTTCTCAAAGTGGAGAGAGCAGAAAAATCAGATACCCTTCAGGCTTAAGACAGCCAAATTCTTGCTGCCTTCTCCAAAACAGTTCTTTGTTAAGCAAATAGAGTTGCCTGCCAACTAAAAACAGTGTTTTAAAATTTAGTTGGGGTAAAGGATTGTGCCTTTATTAAGATCTCTTCTGCATGTTCTGATTTTTTTCTCACCTGAGAGATAAGCCAGAAGCCCCAACTAGACCTCTTTTCCAGATAATCTGTAGCAGACCCAGTCCAATCCTTAGAACTTTTCCAGATAAAATAACTCTCTGTGTTTCAAAAAACAAAACCTATTTGAAAGTGTTGGCAGGCAAATTACTCCTCCTGGGAATGGCTATCCACTTACAGCGTACACTGCCACCTTCCAAGGTTTTCACATGGGAGGAAGTGCATCATCTCAGGGTTATGATTAATATTTAGGGACCAAATAGGCCATCTAACAGTATAGTACCTGAAATAGATGGCTTTTGCTTTTTGTTGCATGATTGCCATAGTCTTAATGGTTTTAGATAGTATTTATGTAGTTCAAAATAAAGGTTTCATTACTTGTGGAAATAATTCACATAATATTATAGAATGTGTTCTATAAATATACCTGTACATTCTTAGTTAGCTCATTTTCTCATCAGCTTTGTAGCTAATAATCATTGTAAAGCAATGTATGTTTCCCTGTCATGCTTTGTGGGTGTGAGGGCCATCAAAGTCCTTGCTTGAATATAGCTTGAATTTCCTATAATAAAAATCAGTATTAACATTAAGGCTTGATGAATTCTGGGAAAGAAGATGAAGCTATTTCTAAGATACTGAAGAATATGAGGTTGGATATATTGTATGGATATATTTGTGTTCACTCTGCAGTTGTTTAATAGTTATAATTAAGGAAAAAATACACTTCTCTTAATAAATGACTACACGTATGATGAAATTTGGCTCTCACTTATACGTGCTGTGACTTGTTCGGTTGGGGTTTTTTTAATCTCAGATGCTTCCTTATGCTCACTCAGAGACAGACATAGGTGTTTCAGCTCAGTTTTTATTCAGCTATGATAAATGTGAGTCATTAAATTCTTAATCATCTATTAGTCTTATTTGCTCCCACATGGTTGTCAGAAAACCTCACAGAAACACCAGGCAGAAGCAAGTCTTCAAGGGATGGGCTATAGGGCACCTCCAGTTTTCAGAGTGTTGATGCAACTTAAAAATCATGTGCCAGAAAGGGGAGGTGGTTGATGGAAAATGTGCTGTATCCAGTTCCTTGCTGAGCATTATCTGTGATTTGTGCTCAAGAAAAGGCTGAATCAATTTCAGCCTCTCCCTTTCTCTTCCACCCTAGAGAAAACTGGAAGGGGAGATCAAGTTTTGGCCAAAAAAGGAGCTGAACTGAGGCATCAGCTGGCACTCAATGTACAGTTCACACCTTCTCTTATTAGTTTAATTTATTCCTTAAAGTGTTTACATTTTTCCAGCTGATGTGAGTAGTAGAAAAAAAGGTATGGTGTGATACAAGGGTTATTTACCAGATGGTATTTACTGCTGGGAAGCATAACAGTGCCATCCGTAAAGTAGTTTTTGACTGCCTACAGAGACAAATAGACAGCTTGAATCCAACCTGGAGATAATGTAGTATGCAGTTTCATAACAGTTATTTTATATTAACTCGTAAGTTGTTATTTTGTCATAAGAAAATGATAACATCTGCCTACAGTTCTTACCTCCTCAAGGAGATAAACTCTTGTGATTTTCTCATGTGCTAGCCACCTTTGTGCAGCCTTCACTGGTTATAAAGAACTCATACTCCAAAATACAGTGTTGGGAAAACAAAGGATGGACCACAGTAGTAATAAACATGTCATTTAAACCTTGCAGGAAAATTCATGGGGTTTATTCAAACATCCCTTCTAAAGAATATCTAATGATAATATTTTAGTGACACAAAGAGGGAGATCTTCTAAGGCTCTCATTCCTGGGCTTCATTCCCACTGAAGGCAGCAGGAGCTGCACGTACAGATCCAGAGGGCTTGCATCTTGAATAGCATCCAATATGGAGCTGAACAGTTAAAAAATAGGAACCGGTCTCACTCCAACACTTACAGTCTGCGTGCAGTGAAGTAATGTTTCCACTTTTCATCTCTTCCTTTTTCTTTCACAGTAATGGTGCAATCTCCAATTAGAAATTACCCTTGTTAGCAGTCGCCAGCGATGCCTCGTCCTGGTTTGCGTTTTTCCTATGAGAAGCGTGTCAGAATTTGGGGGAACTAAATATACTCCTTTGTTGGTGAGCTTGTCAAGCACCGCGCTGTGTTCTTTCCCACCAGGAAGGTCAGGCCGCTGGGGGGCCGCTCTATTTTCTGAAACGATCCCTACTGTCTGTCCATGCTGTCTGACAGATTGAAACAGTTGTCTGTGTCACTGCTTTCAGGGCTTTTTAAATGCCTCACTTTCCATGAAAGATGTAAAATATGTAGGCAAAGGGGCGGGGGACACACACAGACGGACGGACTGTAAAAGGAACTATACTTTTTCCTGTATAAAGAAGTATTGGGGTTTCTTTTCTAAAGTAAATTTAATTTTGTTTAAAATAAATTTATAAGCTGATGCAGGGGGAAAAAAAGAGTTGATCTGGAAGAATGGATAAGTCACAGCTTACATATTCTGTTTCTGAAACCTCATTTTAAAATGAGGGTAATAAAATTATTAAACATACATACATTCAGTAGCTGAAGTGAAATAGTGAGTTTCCTTTGTTCACTTACATTTCAGTTTAATATATTTTCATCTGAGGTATCTATAAAGCCTGAAGAAATTGGTACTGTGCTGAGCCTTCAATACTCCCCAGATAATTGAACTAATTAAATCTTTACCAACATTAACACAACTCCAGCATTCCTTGGACAGTGGTTAATTATTGCATGAACATGGCAAGCTTAAACTAAACAGATGAAAATAGAGTCCTGTGGAATGGGTATTGAGTTTATTCTTTATTCATCTTTTGATAAGGTTTAATTAAAACTGCCTCTCTCCATTGTGGTGAGAATGAATGTGCTTGTTTTCTTAGTGAAAGCCAAATTATTCACTTCAGCCATGGTTCAATAATCAAAGCCTTTGCAAAGTTTTGGGTTATATTGTAGCTGTGGAGATATAATTGCTGCAATTCTCTATGAAGGCTTTATCTATTTATTACATTTTCTATTTATTTATTTATTTTAAAAGAAAATTAGAGCATCCATTTTCTGATTCACTATTTTGATGTGCTTTAAGCAGGGCATTTGTGTAAACAGGGGAGTGAGCTGTTGAAAAAAAAAATGGAAGTTTTTTTTAATAACTGGAATGCAAAAATTCTTTTAAAACCAAATCTAAATTCCAGTCTTTTAGAGTAATACACAGAGTAAAATTTAAGCATATATCAAAAGCTATCCTTATCAACTGTTGAATATTAATAAATTTTATGACATTAACAGTGGGGCTCTTACGGTGACTCGCCATGCTCATATAGTGGCTAATTACTCCCTGGGCAAAAATTGTTGAAAGAAGCAGTGCTGGCTTATAATGTTAGAAGATGCTACTTTGTAAAGTTGCTAGAGCCACCTAATTATGTGTATGAAGTGCAAACTGCAACACTAGTGATACCATGAAGGAAACAAATCCTTAGAAATCATCTGAAATGTTAAGCAAGAGCAGTGGGGTACAACTGAAGGAAAATGAGAAGAGCTTGTGATCAGGTGTGCATACATGCAGACTGGTGTCACGTGTGTTGCCATGGATTTGCCTTTCCACTTGGAAAGCTGTAAGCTGTAGAACTGGGTTTCAACTTTTAAGTATAAGCTGCTCTTGCAAATCCACATACATTCATTGAGAAATGACACAGCGGGTAAGAAATGGATCAGTGGTTGTTTAAAAAAAAGTTTACCACTCTTCTTTCACACAGTTCCGCAGGTGACTTAGATGGGCCACCAAAAGGTCATGAGAAGAGTTGAACAATTTTATTTGTATCCTGGTTGCTCTTTCTGTCATGTTTTGGAATGATGTCCTGGCAGGATCTTGGTTTCCTGTCAGACTTCTGCTTTCCCATTTATGAAATACTAATTTCGCTTTCTGTGATTTCTCATAAGCAACTATGACATTGTTCTGTCTTGAGCTCACGTTGTCACGAGGAGATTCCAGGCTGGCACAGTGGTTTTGATTTAAGGGGGGAAAAAGTATTTGCTTCAATTATTTTTTTTTTTTCAGTTTCATGAGTTTCTCTACCGTGAATTTCACTGGGTAATAGAAGATTTAGACTATGAGTCAAATCCTGTAGCAAAGGAGTCTCTTGAACCATGGAGTTGGACTTAACTGGTAGCTCTTCCTCCTTTTAAGTGGTAGTAGCATGCTTGTTGCATATCAAGTGAATCCAGAGCTATTTGGATTCACCAGCCAAAGGATCATCTGCTGGGAATTTGTACTCAGATCTACAGAAATGTGTTACCCATGTTCTTTGTCGTGAAGCAATAAAATTTGTGTCCCAGCTGACCTCGGTTAAAGATTCTGTAAGTGTGGCCATTTATTTAGGCTTTACACTGAAGTCAAGATTTGCTCTATACTATTTCCTGAGGTATGGGACTGTCCCTTGGTATGGACACTATGTGCCAGCCTTGCCTTGAGTGCCTGCGTATGGTCAGTCCTGTTTAATGGTGAAAGTTGTATTCTACTTTCCTGCTGATGGACTAGCAAACTTATTAGAAATCCCCCCAAAATACATTACATTAGATCGTCTCTGAGACCAGACATTCCCTTTCAATTTTTTCTAAATAGACCTTTCCTATTTTGTGAAATTTATTTTTTTTTGGCATAAAGAAAATAGATATGGCAGAACTGTTACTTTATCTGAGCTCCTTTCTGCTATGTTTTGTCTTTCAAAGCACTGGAAGTCTATTATTCTAGGAAACAGATTTCTTAATTATTTTAAGGGCCTTAATGTATTTTTGCATGAATTTCACTCTGTTAGAGGTTCTTTGTGTTTATTGCATGTAGAGATTTCCCAGCATTTACTGCAATTAGGCTGTGGTTCCACAGTCACTGAGATGGGGTCTGTGACTCCTGCTTTCCCAGCAGCACAAAATTGATCTGATTAAGAATGGATACTTGATCTCTTTATGGAGAGTACAGTGACTCCATGCTGGTTACTGGGGAATCGCCGTAAAGTCTGCTGATTCAAAGTTGAGCCATTGGAAATTTTTTGTGAGATTTGAAACAACACAGCTAGATTGCACTGGATTAGCATGATTTTCACTTGGTCATAGGAGCTGTAAAGCTGCATTTGTAGCCTTGTCACACGTGCTTCTGTCAATCAGATTTTCCTGAACTCTTAACTAAAAAATTATCTTCTAATACTTGGTTGTATTAAAATAATTTTGCTGGGTAATTTATTCTTAAATGGTGATAATAATCCTGAATCAGATAGGAAAAACCTGATGTCCTGGAAATAAGAAAGGGTTTCTGGCTGGGGTTGCTGAAAAATTTGCTTGCTCAAGAGATTGTAATCTAATCTGAGTGGATTGAAAGATTTGAAAATGTCGTCTTTAAATGTGAAACGATTGTTGCATGTTAATTATTTATTAATACATGTGGGTTAATACCCATTAGCATTTTTTAATATGGGGCTATACAGCACTCCAACAGCTTTGCATATCATCCCTACAGATGTCTTAATTTAGTGAGATTCTTAAGCACTTGGCTAATACCAGGCATACACCAAAATGTGTGTAAATGCACTTATTAAGTAGCTTCCTAGCCCTCCCCCAGCAGCCATTAGGTAAAGATGGTGCAAGAGGACAGATGGACTATCAAGACTGTTGACTGCATTAATTCATTTTGACGTAATGTGATACTGATTTCTTCTTCAAATGACAAGACTCCTTACTGTTTCTTAAAATTGCTATGTAAACAAGAATAATTCTGCTTGCTTCCTTGCTTTTTTGTTTGACAGAGGATCTACAGGAGTGCAAAAAGGTGATTTCCCTAAAAGTAGGCCCACGTATAACTTACAGCGCTATCACAAAGAGATCCTAATGACTTACACGTACATGACTATTATTAACTTACCTTCAACTATAACATTTACATAGTAATAAGTTGTCATCTTTAGGCTATCAGCTACTACTTGATCCAATTCACTCTCATATTTTCTTTTCTTTATAGTTACTATGTCATGATGATCAGTCCTTGTATTTGCTGTCAATTTTGTTGTTCATTCTTCTTAGGAAGTTCTTAATCATCTGCAGAATGTGGCTGGTCACTTGCCTGAAGTGGAGAATAAGGTTTTGACATCACAGTATTTGAATATTTCTCCCATTTTTGTCTCTGGAACTTTTGGGCTTTCCTTAGGAGTGTGTTCTCTGTATAATGGAAGAGCAATCTCATTATTTTACATTTATCTTAAGATGCGGCTCCCCTAACTCAGAACAAGGCTAAGTTCGGTTATGCTAAGTACCACACAAATATGTATTAAATATTATTCTTTCATGCAAAGATCTCAGGCCATGTGTTCTGCTTTGTAGACTGCTACCCCCCCTGCATAAAATCTGCTTTTATTCAGGTAACTGGCTGTCTTTTCCATTCAGGATTCATTCTTTCTGTTCAATGGCATTTAAATGCTCCAATCATATAAATTTGTAGACCGGAGTCTTGAGTAATTATTGAATTTCTGTATCTTATAAGAAATTCTAGGTGCCTTATGCAGACAGATAGGAAAATAGCATGTAGATAAAAAGAATATTGCTTTAGGAGAAATGCTAATTAATGCTCAATTGAGACAACCCCATGAATGCATGTTATTAATAAAATTCACATTAAGAAGAGCTAAAAACTGCAACAGAAGTAAATAACTAGCATTTATTGAACTTTCTTAATTGTACTTAATTGAACAGTGCAACAAATATATAACCACATGAAGCACTTGTTTGCACTGGAAAATACTGTTTCTAGGTCCTCAATGTAAAGACTTTACTCACTTGCTCATCTCCTTCAATGAATGGAGTCAAGGTCCAAGCCTCTACACTGATGCAAAGAAGAACTGCTGTGATGAGCAGGAGAGG
This sequence comes from Falco biarmicus, assembly GCF_023638135.1. Taxonomy (NCBI): domain Eukaryota; kingdom Metazoa; phylum Chordata; class Aves; order Falconiformes; family Falconidae; genus Falco; species Falco biarmicus. The sequence continues at coordinate 37,565,125 of NC_079291.1, read as the reverse complement.
CGGCCAAGGGTAAGAATTAGGTCCATTTCTTAAGAAGGCTGTCAGAACTGTCCTTGTATCTATAGAAGATAAGGTAGCCCATACTGTTTTAACTGCTATGTTAAACAGGCTGTATTCACTGTTTTAACTATATTGGACTTGATGATCTGAACCAGAAAAATGAGTGAGGGCATTTTAGAAAGGTTCAAGAACCATAAGCCAGTTACAAAAGAAGATGTATACAACATGAATAAAAACAGAATATGCAAACATACCTCTGATTAACTTATTACAATGGGTCACGTTAAAAGGTACCCCCTCCACTGCCTCTACTCTTTGCCTCTAAGATGGGCAGCTGACCAGTGAGATAATCCTAAAATCTTTCAAATTTAGGATGCTTCAGGTAAGCTTGGGGTTTTTCCCCCTGAAAATACCCAGACGCTTGGTACTCAGAAGGAGGAGTACCCTTGACAGTTATGCACAGAGCACTGCTGGAAAAGACACACACACACACAAAACAACCTAAAGACCCACCAAGAAAAAGAAAGATCCCATTCAAGTGAAGATGCATTCATTCATGGAAGAGCGGGGTAGTTCAAAGTGAGCTGGCATGTGCGAACTAACATGATACCATGCTGCTATCTCGTGATTACATCACCCATCACAAAGGGGCAGAATCTGTTAGTGATAAGCAACTACAATGAGAGAAAAAGGCATAGAAAGGAAAATGACCTTGTGATAAACTTGAGTGCAGAATAGGCCTTACCAAAGGAACGGGGCAAAACAGCCTCTCCAGTTCAGCAGCAGAGAAGACAGGTATCTGACATAGTGTGCAGGGTGCTTAACAGAAGGCTTCTTGAAAGACAAGGCTGCATAGTTTACTGTCACGTGAAACTTACTGCACAGGTTGGAGTGATTTGGCATTAAAGATGTCCAAAAGGTTCTTGCTTTCAGTATAGATAAACTATGTTCTTGAGCACATCTTGAAACCTTTCACTAATTTTTCACTGGTCCTCCAGCCAAAAACTGGCATCTGCCCATCCCCCACCAGATTTGCAGATACCGTTTTCTTAATGAAAGGAATCCAGAAGTGGGAGTAAAACCTTTCTATATTCCTTTGGGTTTTATACCATCTTTCATCATCCCAAGGAAATCAAGTACTCTTAAGTGAAGAATCAAATCTCAAAGCACTGCAATGGGTAAATGAAATCTCTTTTGCACATTAGGGACCTTTTCATCATGGTTTTGTGTTTCAGGGGATTTCACAACCTTTACTTGAGGGAAACAAATATTCAAATCCCAGTCAGACCAGAACAGAGGAAACATGCCAGATTCAATTACCACTGGAGTTATCAGCCTATGAGATTTTTTTCCATTTATATCTTCACCACCTTTTTCGTGAAGTTCTGCATAAGATGTTCATGGGATGTGGGAGCACAGAAAGGGAGTGACCACCTTGAAACTAATCAGAAGAAGGGATCTGCTAGAAGTCTCAGAAAGTGCTGGAGTCCTGTGCAGCACATTTCAGATGAACTTTAATACTGATGGGTTTTTAAATCTTCATTCCTATGAATTTTCTGGATGTGAAAATCCACCTGCATGTACAGATATATATATTTGCATTTTATATATGTAGAAATGCCACAAGAGAAGTTGTGATGTCCCTGGATATGTAACATCTATGGATGATGATGACCAAAGAACAAATTAGGCAGTATGAACTATATTTTCTGTGGTTCCTCTGTGGTTTGGAGCTGGTGCAATGTGACAGTATTTCACCTACTGCGGCACAGACTATGGATTTTCTGACTATTTGCCGCTCTGTGTACTGACTGCATGTGGTGTGTGGATAGCTCTGGCATTTTCACAGAAGTAGTATTTTAGATTCTGTGTAGCTTCAGGGGCTTCTGACATACTTTATCTATTTCTTTGTCCTTGGAGATTGGTAGATGGCAATGTGATTAGCTCCCATGCTTATTAGCTCTCATGCTAAACCTGTCCCCAGTCTCTTAACATTTTTTTGAATACCCTGTCTAAAGATACTGCAGCCAACTGTCGTATGCTGTGTCCTTGTTTCTGAGGTACTGATAAGTACTGTAGCATTGGTTATCCTGTTTCCATTCTTCCTCTGCTATCTACTGTGGCTTCCTCTGGTAGGTGAGGTAGACTTTTTCTCAGTCTTGAGCTCCGTCTCTATACACAAAGAGAAATGCATTGGGAGAGAAAGTTGACAGTTGCTGAAACTTGCAAAGAATGTTTCTATGCAACTTTTTTTTTGCCTTTGCTGCATATAACGGGACTCAGATTTTTACTAAAATAATACGAGGGTTGAATTAAATCACTGATAATGCCTGCTGTAAAGAGGTAAAAAAAGTCATCTCTGGAAATGAGCTGTGCAGCACAGTGGGAGGGTAGACCCAGTCTCCACCGTGTAAGAAACACAAGTTCTGATTCTGCTCACACTTACTGCAGGACAGGGAGGAAAAGCTCTACTGAAGTCAGTGAAGTTGCACTAGTTTAAAAATAACATGAGGTGAGAAAAGAATCAAGCCCCAGGGTGTTTCAAAGCTATGTGCTGAATCACTGAATCATAGAAAATAGGGCAGGAAGAGCCTCGAGAGGTCATCTAGTCTATCCTGCCTTCCCCAAGGCAGGATCAACCATATCTGTGCCATTCTGACAGATGTTTGACTAACCTGTTTTTAAAAGCATCCAATAGTAGTGATTCCACCACCTCCTCTGGGCAGCCTGTTCTAGAGCTTTGCTATCCTTACTGTTAGACATCAGGAAAGATTTTCCAACCTTGGATGCTCCTGCTGCGTTTCGAGTCCATAGTTACTTTGATTTACCACAGACATGGACAACAGTTGAGTTTGCAGAAGCCATTTTAAATATATAAACACTTCAGTCCTCTGTAGATCATAAAGTGACAGATTTTTTTCAGTTCATGGTAAAGTATTTTGGCTTTTTGAACTGTGGAGGACAGAGGGCTTCTTTGGGATTTAGGGAAGAAAGATAGACTGAGAACTGAAGTTAAAAATCAAAAGGAAAATTCCCACCCAGCAGTGAGATGGGTGGTTTTCTTCGGACAAGTGACTGCATGCTCTTCCAGTAGACAAAATGTTTAACAATATAGACCTATAGTAAAGTCACTGTTTTCAGGGGTGTTTGTGTCAGGAGAGACTTTGACCTTTGGGCTTTTAGCAAACAACTCAAATAGGATGAAAGAGCCTGTAGGATTATGTTCAACACTGCTCTAAATCCCTGTGTGATGGGTCTCCTCTAGATCAAGGTCATTATATTGTATTAGCAGTATTAAGTGACAGTGCTTCTCCACCAAGACTGTACGGGCATATGAGGTTCAACTCACATTGTAATGTAGCTGCTCTGAAATAGGTTCATATCCAACACTATTTGGCTTATTGCAAGAATAATTCCTGGGAGTAGGAGTCTTTGATGATGGCATAGTGATGGCTCTCTTCAAATAGAGGAGAAAAATATTTCAGACAAATGTTTAATTATGCAAAAATAAGGTTTTTAAAATGTAGGTATGGGCTTTATTTCTGTTACCAAATTATCTGATTTATCATCAGGCTTCATGTTAGGGTTTGTTACCCTGACATCAAAAAAGTGTGCAGGGTCAAAAAGCCTGCCTAGTAAAACCGGTAGCAGCCTGCAGTGACCACCTTTGCATTACCAATAACCTCAGGTGTGTTTGGATCTATCTTCAGGCTTTTCAGCATGTTTCAGGAAAATGGGTAGTCAAGTGTATACTGCTACGCTAAAAACTTGCTGGAAGTGGGTCAGAGTAACAACTGTGTTGTGAAGCAGATTGGCCCTGATTCTCAAGCTAAAATATATCAACTTAGCCCTGTTCCTTTAGCTAATCCTCCTTCCTACTAATTAATGCAATGAAAATATCCAGAAAATTTAATAGTTTAAACCTGTCACTTATGTTTACTCTCTGCTTAATGTAAAATGATTTTTTTTTAAAAAGGAATAGTAAACCTTTTGAATGTCAAATGGATTGTACTACCAAGATACGTCAGTGCAGGCTGTACTTATTACTTTGTTGTGTCCACTGTAATCTAGCGTTCAAAGGATAATATTAACTGCTAGGTTTTCTTCATTTTTATTAAAAAACTATATCAAGAGCATATTTTTGCAAACTGCACATCATTATAATGAAAACAAGCTTACAGCTTGGAAGAGATTTGGTGATTCTCTGCTGTTAAGTCTGTTTTGTTCTATGTGCTTTTTTCTTCTTGTTGACCCTAGCGTGCAAATCTGTAATGAAAAAAATTGATTGACTCTTAGAGTAGGGGATAGCAATGTCATGATTTCACGCTCAGTTGTTGGCTAACAAGGCTCCGTAGTTTTTATTTAGAGAGGCCAAGTTGCAAAAAAAGAAAAAAAAAAAAAAAAAAGTGTTATTCCCAGCTGCCAAGGTTACAGAGCAAGCAGCTTAGAGGCTCCAGGGTTCCAGGCGAGAGAGGGATTGTCTCTGCCCAGCAGGTAAGGAATACAGCTAGGCAGATGCTGTTGTGCGCAGGATGCTGACTGACCC